>NC_069120.1:45596417-47996417 GCF_025612915.1 Magallana angulata
AAATCAACTTATATTGCATGGCAATTAGTTTCTAGTCTGTATTTGAATCACGCTTTTTTTATTATATGAATTTTTAGACTTTTCCGACAAGAATTTCGAGAAATCCCATATGAATCAACTTGTGTAATATTTAAAGATAGATTTCAAACAATTTTGAAACAATTCTAAGAATCGTATTGATCCAGGCACTATTGATATCGAACTCTAGTCTCGTTCACCAGACGCTCGGCTGTCTTTGTTAATCTCCGACAAGCAAGAGAGTCTCTCTGCGTCTGGTTGAACGAGATATTTTTTAACTCTGGCGTAGGAACACATAAGACTACAGTCTTTTTTTGCATACAAAAATATCTGAATTGTTCGTATTATATAAAATCTGACTATTTTCAAAGTGTTTATATATAAGTTTTCTTGAAAAACAATGCTTCAGCATACATTACAACGAATATTTCTATTATTTTCAAGAACAAAGTCTTGTCAGCGGTGATGATTTGTGCTTAGGTCCAAACACTGTTTCCTTTTCGGTTTGCCAGAGTAACTGCATAGGAGAGTTGATTAAAATCAACTCCCAAAAAGAAATTTCTAAATGTAAATATATCATAAATAACATTAAACACTATAAAAGCAATTTAAAATTCTTTTCTATTTAAATAAATTTATGATATTTACCATACACGTAAACTTCACAGAGAGTCAGGATCATTTCATCAGTGTTTGGTCCCTCTATAGTTATGGCACTGACAGGTACATCCGGCATGTGTGTTGAATCAAGAACTATTTCCCTGCGGTTATGATTAGGAGTTGGATCAATGTAAATCTCAAGATTTGTTCCATTTTCCGCCTTTCCAAATAATTTAAATCCATTTATGCGTTTTTCTACAAAATGCATTTAAAATTCTATCAGATTAAATTAAAAAAGAATTAATGTTACTCTCCATATATTAGATAAATAGCCCCCCCCCACCTCCCTAAACAATTGTAATACGAACCACCTAAACGTTTTTAACTTGAAAACCAATTGAAAAACATTGAACATTTTTTTTAAAAATGCCTCTTTTTTATTTAGTCTGGGAATGTATCGCTTTTGGTAGTATAATGAAGGACTAATCCCATTTAGTTGCATGTGTTAAATGTAGAACAAATGTGTTTTTATACTTACGGTTATCGTTTCGATTAGCTATCTTGATGGCTATGATGGAATATGCTTTCCCTAAATTCACATTCCATGTTTGGATACCCAGGCGAACTGCTGTATGTGTACAGCTATGATTGCTAAAGTTTCCATTTCCGCTTCCATCAACAGCCTTGTCAGATGTAAATTTTATTATTCTGTTTGAGATTTCTTCAGAGTATATTGAAGACTGATTTGTAGGTTTCCAAAGAGCTACATCTCTACCTGTAGTTAATTATATATATATATATATATATATATATATATATATATATATATATATATATATATATATATATATATATATATATATATATATATATATATATATATATATATATATATATATATATATATAAATCAACTGAAATGGGCTAGCAAAATTTTTTTTTCAGTCTTCGAATTTTCAAATAAATATAAATAATTACAAAAATTGATTTATATAGCTCCAAATCAACTTAAATTGTCTAATTGTTAACGTTAAAATCATTTGAGGTCAATGATTAATTTTTGATATTATATCTGGATCCGGAATTGATTTTGTGATTTTGTGTTTTGATTTATTTTTAGTGCATATTTTAAGTTTATAAAGATTATACAATTAAATAAACATAATGATGCGAACTAATACGAAACAAAAAGATAGAGACATTTTTTTTCCGGTTTTTTGCACCCTCACCCCCCCCCCTAAAAAAATTAAGCGAAAAAACTTAACTCCGAAGATCCTATAAAAGTTAGATAAAAGTTAGATGAGCCCACTTTTGATCTCAGTCTCACTTTCACAAAAGGAACATATAGTTGAAAAGTGAGACTGAGATCAAAAGTGAGCTCATCTAAGTTTTATGGCCACAGGGTCAGATATTTAGCGAAATTTGTTGAAAATAACTCTTTTGATGCGTAAAATTGACATTATATTGTGGCATAAAGATAAATGTTCCGAAATATTAGCTATGTTTTGGTTCGGGTAAAAACGTGAAGAGGGTTCAGCAAGCCTAGCCCTTTGTCACGTTTTTTTAACCCGCCTATATATATATATATATATATATATATATATATATATATATATATATATATATATATATATATATATATATATATATATATATATATATATATATATATATATATTGAAACACAATAAAATCCACAGTGGTCGGCGAGTTATAGATAAAAATTAAATAAGAAAACACGAAAAACGTTCAATATAGCTTAAGCGCTTTCATTTTAAAATCTTCAGAAGCTATACTATTAAGATCACAATTTCCGCCTTTGTCAAATAATAAAATAGCCATTTTCTGACCAATCTTGGAAATTGGGAATACAATAAAACAACTTTGATAAGGGTATTTTTTATTTGACAATTTGATGCCTTTTAGCAAAAACTTCAATATGTAGAACAGAAAAAGAAATCCCTAGGGCAGAAGTTTAAATCTTTTTTTAAATGTGCAAAACTGATACATTTTAAGAAAACTCCCATAGGGTACTATGTTAAAAATTAACAACCTTTTTGGTGACCCCTTAAACAAACGGTGTGGTAAATGTCTTATTTTTCTATCTTAAAATAATAATCATATCGGTACACCACAAAGTCATAAAAGTACTGACATTCCCATTTTTTACTGATAAATTTAGACATTTTCTGACATTGTACTGACATTACTGATAAACTTAGAAAAGTACTGATGTTTTTACTGACGGTACTGAAAAACTTAAAAAAGTACTGACAAACTGAGACAATACTGATGAACTTAGAGAAGTACTGACACTTTTTACTGACGGTATTGAAAAACATAGAGAAGTACTGACAAGTACTGATAAGTACTGACACCATTGTTTTTACTCCCGTTAGAGCTTAAAAGGTGTGACATTGAATTAAATAGTGTATCTTTTAATTATGATAAAAAAATAAACGATTATTAAACTTATTAATAACATTTTCCTTGAATGTCAAATTAATATGTTATTTTATAAGTGAAGGAGAAATTAAGCCTTGCTTTTTTTTAAAAGAAACTGGCGAATTTTATAATATTTATGCTGTTTTGATGATTAATAAGAAAAGAAAAGTCAGTAAAAAATTGGCACTCTTGAGCTAAAGATCAATAAACTTGAACACCCATAACAACATCAAGTCATTAGTATTCAATCTACCCGCATTACCTATGCACGGATTTACGGGGGATTCAGACCCCCCCCCCCCTCTTGCACCCTCTATGGAAAAATCTAATTTCTTTTTTGTATGAATAATAAATATGGCTCAGACCCCCCCCCCCCCTCACCCCACAACATTTCTACTCTTTTGAAATGATTTTGGGGTCCGCGCAATTTACATACTAGTATATTAATGCGCTGTGTTTACCTATGATCGCTGTAAGGTTGAAGCGCTTGGGACATAGGCCGAACGTGTTTTTCAATTATTTTGTCTTTGTGAAATAATATAAATCTAGAAATGAACCCTATCCATCAATTGAAGCTGGAGGAGACTATGTTTTATCTAAACATCTGACTCAACATTGACACAGATCTAGTTAGACTTGTATTTCGATGAACCTCTTATATATTTCATTACATGTTTTGTAATTTGTAAAATAAAAAATAAGTGGAGGACCCATGTAACCTGCCTTAGTGAAAGCGCATAATAACACAACATACTTAGCACGTGCAGATAATCATACTAATCGAAATTATCACCCATATTTTGACTGTTTTGCCTGGTTAAATGATGCATAGAATAACATAGTATCCATGAAATGTCTGTTGATTCTCTTTTGCAGGAAATATATAAGTTAATATCTAAATCATGTTAATCCCAATCGATGATAGTCATTATGTTTTTCCTGATAAATCGAGAGAGAGAGAGAGAGAGAGAGAGAGAGAGAGAGAGAGAGAGTTGATTTTTTCGGAAGGGGGATTAGTTCGGTTCTTGACACATTTAACTTTTCACAGTGTGCATTGTCCAGTTCAGTAAATCATATGCATTTTTGTATAGAATTGTCTTCAAACATGTACATATAAAGCAATGATCGATGCAGTTTTAAATGATTTAATGCGTTGATACAAATGCCGCGATAACGGGTAACGTAAATACACACATGCATGATTTTAAAACAATGTTTCGGGTTTAATATTAGAAAAGATATCATACATTTATTGAAATTTTATTTAAAAAAATTAAAAATATACGAGACCATTTAAGTTTTAATTCATATCACCATGTCAAATGATGTTCCAAATTTAAAACTTTTCCTTTTCATGTTTGAAATTCTTTGAACTGATAAATCAAAATTTTCAGATTCTGTTTTGTTTACTTGGCAAACTGGGGAAAAAGTATTAAGGGGTGTTAAAACAACGTATTGCATTATTTAGCAGTACCGAGCATTCAGATCTTAGGATAATTAATTTAAGAAGTATTTTATTTAAGTATATACTAGTAGATACATTGAAATGGATTGAACAGCAGGCATAATGCCTATTTATGTTCTCTCCAGCAGTCAATGTATTATATGTTTAATTAAATAATTTTATATAAGATATATATACATAATATATTGCAAATGAATTTTGTATAATAGATTAATATTATAAATAGCATTGGAAGGAGGTACAGTGCAAAAAATTAAACAAAACAAATAGCTTATGTTAGGAAAATGAAAGTAAAAAAAATAATGGTTAATTGCTAAGGTTGAAAAAAAAGTATATGTAGTGTAGAGAAAATATGAGAAAGAAAAGAAAAAAACATGTAATAAAAACAAAACAAAAATTGATAACAGAGTAGAAAAAAAAATGGAAAGTTTGGGGGGAGGGGGTGGGAGGGGGGAACAAATAAGCAATAAAAAAATAAAAAGAAGGGAGTGTAAGGAAAGTCAGTGGTACCCATTTTGATACATTTTTTATACAATGTGTACATTTTTACCTATTGACTAACTTAAATCTGTTTGTACTTTTTATGTAAAAATGAATTTTATGTAATAATAGTAAGTTATTTTGAAATGTTAGTTAATCACTTCCAAAAAGTAGATTCTTAGTTGTGATTGGTATGGAATTGTCGTTCATATAATCAAATAGAGATTTTCTTGGGAGGCATATAATGGACAGTGTAAGAAATAATGTTTAGAGTCTTCCACTTCAAGAAAGCACTTCTGACATAGTAGAGAAGCAATAAGGTGGTGTGAGTAAAGGTCAGCATTTATGTTACTACTGTTATTTCTCAACTGACAATGCCAGATATTTTCTAATCTTTTGCCATGGTTAAATAATTTATGCATATTCAATTTTTTATTAAGGTCTTCCGTTTGAGCGATTTTTTAAGGGTTAGTTTGTCAATGCAACTCCACCTAAACTATAAAAGATATTGAGTTCAAATTTTTAGGAATAGTAGACAAAAGATTGTAGTTGTGTATGATATCAATGATATCTGTCTGGTTAGAAAGGCGCCGAAGCTCGCCTGGACCCGAAAATTGAGGTGAAAAAAAAGTCGTAATTTTTTCTGGTTTTCTTTATTATCTCTTTTCTGAATATGTAATGTAAAAAAAGTTTCTATTTACATGAACTTTTCTTTGAAATCAAGAAAAAGGGACTGGCCCCTCAAATAAGGGGACCAAAGGGCTCTAAAGTCTCTAATCTGTAGCCCTTTACTGAGAGATATTTTGTGAAAGGTTATAGAAGCAAATATGTTTATCTCACAGTTATGTATCCAAGCAATGTAATGATTTTATCATGTGTTACGTAATTAAGGGTTTTTAGGGGTCAAAAGTCCAAAATTTTGATCCCCCATATCTCAGAAAGAAAAAATATTTTGAAATGCAATACAGAAGAAAAGTTGTTCAAAATGATGTTCTTAACAATATGCAACCTTCAAAATTTCGTTAAACGGCCCCTATAAGGAGATAAGGGATCGGCCCCTAAAACCTTCTTTCTCATATATCTCCAGAACGGCAACACTTGTTGACATTTTGTGTTTAGAATTAAATGTCCTTTCATTTGATTCCAAGAAAAAGGGGCTGGCCCCTTAAATTAGAGGATCAAAGGGCTCTATTTTTTTTTATCTATAGCCCTTAAATGAGAGCCATCTTATGAAAGGTTATTAAAGCTAGATTAGGTATAATACGTTTATATATCCGAGCAACATAATGATTTGCTCTTGCGTTAGCCAATTAGGATTTTTAGGGACCAGATGTAAACAAGTTTAATCTTTTCAATCTTAATTGGAAGAAATGCAAGTATTTTAAAAAGCAATGTAATAGAACTGATAAAAAGCGATACAACAAAGCATTAGTACTTCACTCATTTTTCCATATCATGTTTTGTTGTCGAAAATCAAAGTCGATGATGTCATATTTTCTTCTAAAAATCGGACGGAAGACCTCCTCATTGCTCGCAACGAGATTGTGTCTAGTTAGGGTCTTCCGTTTCCAACGGAAGACCCTCTTGTTATTCTTCGGTTTCTTTTTATTATTATTTTTTTTCTTTTTCTTTTTTTTCTGACTCCTTTTCGGCTTCATAACTCACAAAGTTGTTAACTTATCTAAAAGAAACTTTCAGGGATAATGTGCAATTATAATGCCTCAAAGATGTTAAAGTTTCTAGCACAACGTCACTTCCGTTTTGACGTTACGTCATTTTTAAACTTTAAAAAACGTCATTTTGTCCGCGACATTTCTCAAAAACGCTTTAAGATAGAGTCTTGAAATTTTCTGTGGTTATGAATTTTGCAATTTACATGTGCAATAAGGCTGGAAATAAAAATCCGTCACTTCCGGCCGAAACCGGAAGTGAAACAAATTTTTCGAAAAAATGAATTTTCTGATCAAATCAAAAATGAATATGTGTTTTATAAAGCTTATCAAGCTGAATCTAACACTGAAATCCGTTTTAAAATCGGACAATGCATTAAAGAGATATCGGGGTTTAAAAATTGATTTTTCCGGAAATTTTGATTCCGCGTCCTTGGTTTAAAAAATAGTGTAATGTTCAAAGTAAAGTTAACTCGTACCAAAAAAAATTGTTAAGTCGTACTTGAACACATTCAGATTTTTTTTTGTTATGTCGTTCTTGAAATCAGGAAGGTTTTTGTTAAGTCGTACTTAAAATCATTCGGATTATGTTAAGTCGTACCAGGAATAATTCGATTGTTTCATCTTTTTATTTTAGTTACTCTTGTTATTGGTTCAAGAGCTCTGCTTCTTACAGGAACTTCCAGCTTTACTTCCGACATTAACGGAAGACCCACTCGTTGCTTTGCAACGAGCTTTGCTCTAGTTATTCCTTTTTTTTCTTTTTCTGACTTTTTTGGAGCGCTGTTTCTCAAAAACTATTCAACCGATTTGCACAAAATTTTCAGGACTGATCAAGCATGATCGGCGCTACATTTAAATAAATTTGCAACTAATAACGTCACTTCCGGTTTCTGATATTGACGATTTTGTAAAATTTTAAGGGTCATTTTGTCCATGCATCTTCTCCAAAACTAATTGAGATAGAAGCTTGAAATTTTCAGGGATCGTAGGCGAATGTATGTAGATGTACCCCATGCTTCCAATTATGAAAATGCTTTAGGCCTCGAAGCTCGCCTGAACCTGAAAATTAGCATCAAATTTTTTCACGAAATTTTCGCACATTTCCTGTAATATCTTATGATGTATAAATATTTTGTTAAAACATTTAATGCAAAAGTTGTTTCAAATTTCACGGGCTTTCATTTGATATCAAGGAAAAGGGGCTGACCCCTCAAATTAGGGGACAAGGGGGGCTATAAAATCTTCTTACAATAACTCTTTATTGAACAATAATTTGTTATTAATTAGGGAGCAAAAATGTTCATTGTACAGCTGTTCATCTTTACAGTACCATATTTTAGTCATATGTTACGTAATTAGGGGTTTCAAGGGGCCAGAAGTTCAAAACTTTGATCATTAATATCTGAAAAAGGAGAACTATTTTGAAAAGCAATGTAGAACAAAATTTGCTCAAAATAATGTTCTATACAATATGCTACATTAAATGTTTTTGTTTATGACCCCGTTAAGGAGTGTAAGGGTCGGCCCCTAAGACACATTTGCACAGATATATCTAGAACGGTTAACATTTCGTGAACACTTGTTGAACAAAATATGTTTATATTTGCAAGACCTATAATTTGATATATCAAGAAAAAGGGGCTGGCCCCTCAAACTAGGGGCCAAGAGGGCTGTAATATCTTCTTACAATAACTCTTTACTGAACAATAATTTGTTATTAATTATAGAAGCAAAATTGTTCATTTTATAGCTGTTTATCTATACAGTATCATACCTAAGTCCTATATTACATAATGAGGGGTTTCAAGAGACACAAAGGAGCTTTTATTAAGCTTACTTTAAAGCTGAAATCCGTTTTAAAATCGGACAATGCATTACAGAGATATTGGGATTTAAAAATTGAGTTTTCCGGAAATTTTGATGCCGCGCACTTGGTTTAAAAAATAGTGCAAAATTCACACTGAAAGTAACTTCTACTGAAAATGATTCGTACTGATCATAAAATTGTATGCAATTGGTAGAGTTTGCAACGCTAAATACAAAACTGAAATTCGTTTTAAAATCGTACGTGTAGATATCGGGGTTTAAATATTGATTTTTCCGGAAATTTTGATTCCGCGTTATTGGTTTAAAAAATAGTGCAAACTTCTCACTGAAAGTAACTCCTGCTGAAAACAATTCGTATAGGTCATGAAACCGAACTCCTGTTTTTAAATGTTAATCAGAGTGTTTATCGAAACAATTTTCTTACTTCGATCGATAATTACGTTGTTAGTTTTTGTTAGTCTTATAAGTGTTAATCGAAATAATTATCGTAGGTCATTTGTTTATCAACCTCCTTCAATAAGAAACCTTTCTCAATACAACATACATCTACATGATATTATCATGATAAAAGCATCACATCACTTAGAAATGCCCTTTAGAAGGGACAGTTTCGAATAAAGTGCCTTTTAATAATTTTTAAAAATTGAGATTTGCTGTACTTGAAGGCTTATGAGTGTTGTAATGATTCATAAAATGAATTTTAATGGTTATCTTTAGTTAGAGGGATGTCTCCTGTTTGAATTGGTATGCAATATAATGGCTCCTAATGTTAAGTGCATGAGAAGCAGGAGTAAATTTTGAAACTTGCAGCTATGACTGTTGTGTTGACTGAACAGTGATATTGCAGGTTATATAACTCGGAATGTAGGTG
Source organism: Magallana angulata (assembly GCF_025612915.1). Lineage (NCBI taxonomy): Eukaryota > Metazoa > Mollusca > Bivalvia > Ostreida > Ostreidae > Magallana > Magallana angulata. Next base: position 45,605,797 of record NC_069120.1, read on the forward strand.
GATTGGACATTATTTACCTTTTTACTGGCTATGAGAATGTACCAAGTTTATTTCCACCAAGACAGCAACTATATCATGAGGCCAAGCCGATGGAAATAGTTGCTGTCGAGGGGGATAATAATCTTGCTATTGTCCAAATAGTAAATAATTATGTATTTTATTATCCAAAAAAAACTTTATTTGTCGGCAATGCAGAATTTTTTCTATGATAAACAACTCAGAGTTATCGGACTAAGAATTTAATGCAGCGATCGGATTACATCAGAGGTGTTCCTAGTTTGAAAATGAGAGAAATTGAATAAATGCTGCTGGTGAACGGTTTTGATGACTTTTCACCGTGGGCAGATAGCACAAAAACTATTTTACAGTTAGATAGAAAGGCATATTTATCAGCCCGATCTCTGTCAAGATCACTTATCCGGAGCATAGCTTCTCTTTCTTTGGCTCAATCTGGCTCATACTCATCCAGAGTGCCTTTGGGTAAAGGGTTTGCAGTGACCTTGAATCATATTTATAGGCATAAGATTAAGGTAATCGAGTTATGGATTAAATTCTTGTCTTCTTATTTTTTTTCCAACTGAAGTATTTCAAAAACGCTTGCATCGATTGCTTTAAAATTTACAGGTTTTATGGGTATTTAAAAGATCTCTGATATGAAAAAAATTAATTGATGACGTCATCTCATTCGTCACATTTTGACGTTTTTCGCGTTTTAAAAAGTGATTTTGTCCGGATCTTTTCTGATTTGACATTTACAGAGAAGATAAAACTATCATTTTACTTCGGACACTTCCGGTTTAAATTTTCATAATTTTCAGTATTCAAAATTAAACATATGTATCTTACGGTAATTTTCATGCTGGGTACGAAATTAAAATCCGTTTTTAAATCGGACGATGCATTACAGAGATATAGGGGTTAAAAATTGATTTTTTTCCGGAAATTATGATTCCGCGTTCTTGGTTTTAAAAATAGCGTAAAGTTCAACTCGTTCCAAAAATAATTCGATTTATGTAAAGTCATACTTTGACACATTCGGAAGTTTTTGTTAAGTCGTTCTTGGAATCGTAAAGGTTTTTGTTAATTCTAACATAGAATCATTCGTATTTTGTTAAGTCGTACCAAGAATTATTCATTTTTTTTTTATCTTTTTGTTTAAGTTGCTCTTGTTATTGATTTTAAAAACTCTGCTTCTTGCAGGAACATCAAGCTTTACTCTCGACATTAACGGAAGACCAACTCGTTGCTTTGCAACGAACTTTGCTCTAGTTCTTCTTCTTTTTCTTCTAGACGTGTCTTTAAACTGTAATATCTCGCTTGTTTGTCATTAGATTTTATTCAAATTTTCAGGGTTTATTTGAAATGACATTAGCTCACTATAACTTAAAATATTGTGAAATCGCTACTTCCGGTATTGAGTTATTCCCCTTTCAATATTTATTTAGTGGGTCTCGTGTACCTGCAAAGGCTCCGAGTTTATTCGTAGCAAGTAGTTTTAATTTACAAATCTTTAATGTAGACATATTGAACGTTGTCCTCCTAGTTTTACAAGTTTGATTAACCCACGTATACGTCTTAAAAAATTACATCGAAATTTATGTTTCAAAATATGTTAAATTTTGCTTATATCCTTGCTCAAAAACTTTCAAGTTGTAATTTTTTTCTAGACACATATGGAACAAAAGTTGTGCTGACTGTTTAAAGCTTTCATTTGATACCATAAAAAGGGGATAGCCCCTAAAATGAGGGGTCTAAATTCCCTAAAAGTCTTTGCTTCATAACTCTAAAACGGTAAATTTTTCGATATGGGCTTCGCTGCAAAAAATGTTGTTTGTGACTTGATTGATCTCATAAATTTCAAACTGTTTTTGTGTTCGGGTATTGCATAATATGAGGGTAAAAAGTAATACGTGTTGACCAGTACTCGCGGCAATCTGGCCAAGTTAACGAAACTCTCCCTCGCCGCGCCCGAGAAAATTGGTCACCATGGTCGCGGCTAGACTACCTTCCCGTAGCGGTCAGCGGTTATCTAATACACGAGAGTTGCGTCTCTCATTTATGTGTTTATTTAGCCGCGAACTCGAGAATTGTTTTAGTTTTGATTACACATAAAAGTTTATGGACTAAACGATTGGGTGTCAATTAAGAAATCGTTCAGTTAATTAATAAAAGATATGTCATTCTCAATCTAAAGCAATATCAGACTTAAATCAATTGTGAGTTTTAAGTTTAAAATAAAGAACTTCTATTTTATAGAATATGGTCATTATATATATTCAAATCTTCGTAGGTTCTGAGCTGTGCGTGTCTGTGCGTTGTACCTTTACGTAATCTATCCTTCGTCCACGGCCGAGGCGATTAGCCACGGCTGCACTACCTAGCGGTAGCAGTTATCTAATACACAAGATTCGCACGATTCGCAAGATTCGCAAAATTAGATAAATATGAACGTGTTTGAGTTTATATAGCCGTAAATACAAGAACTGTTTTAATTTTATGTTATAAAAATTTGTCCATCTTGTATTTATTTAAATAAACATTTGAATGTAAAAGAATATTAATGAACGATATTACTCAAAATCGGCAACATCGTCAGACAAAGATTAATTGTTGGTATGTATATCTAAAATTTTTACCACCACCTCCGCCCACAAATATTAAATGATGATCATCCCTCGCACATGGCCGAGGAGATCCAGCGCAAGTGGACACGTGATCCGCGGTCGGCTCGTGTTCCTCTACATGTACCTTATCACGCGTTCATGTTTCATATTTTGCACGGACAGAACTATATTTTATTATGTTTTCAACTATTATATAGGTTTAAGATGAAAAGATAAAATTTTACTTGTACAGTTGATTAAGCATTGATTTAATTATACAATAGCGAACAAGGTAGTTTAAAAATCACATCAAATTATAATCAAATTTCCATGTTACATGTTTGCGGTAGGTGCTAGCACGATAAAATAATGTCCTGAATTGTCCTGAATTGACGCATTCGATGATTATTTTAAAGAATATTCACATAAGTTTTAAACTTCGAAGTCAATCATCTTCACATTAAAAATGTGATATCGTAACCTGAGAATGTGGCTAATCTTCAATAGTTATGAACAGAATAATTCATAATATATTATAATTAAAAGTTTGAAGTCAAAGGAAATTTTGTTCATGGAAATACGACTACATTATGCAATGCAGTCGATCGCCATAGAAATCATCAAAGTACTGCAAGTGTCGACAGATTTCTTATTTCTTTGAAAGACCATGATAGTTCACTTGACTTGCAGACTATAATATAGCGACATACAATGTATCTGCCTCCCAAAAATATATGCGCTTCTCAAAGTTACACTAAAGTGAGATAGATTTGCGTTATTAGGGATTTTATTTATTGCTAATTGTATGAAAATTGATAAAAAAAAAAGCCTTTTAATTGAAGTTGTGTATTATGAGGTTGTAATGCAACTTTATTTACTTACAAGGTTAGCTACAGCCAGTGGAATACTAATTTTAGGTGAACAATGAATACCTAATATATTAAAATACAAGATAAATAGTTTCCAGAACTAAAATACAATGCATGTGTATATGAAATTTGCACCCTCATTTGTAAGGCTGTAGGTGAGGAGATAAAGGTGTATCGATGTACATACAATGTACAGATTCCGGACCGTGGCTACAGACGATATCCATGATAGTCTTTTAATACATCAATACGCAGTTTGATCTAGAAACTGACCAGTTTCATAACTTCTTTGAATTTCTCTAAAACGGACCGTCTAATTCCTTCACAGAATTTAAATTAATGCAAGCGCAATTGAAGTTATTTTCAATTTAATTAGTCAACCCACTGACATAAAAAAATAAGGATTTTGCATATTATTGCATCGTCCAGAGAAGTAATATTCATTTCTGTAAATAACTATAAAATATTTAATTCACGTTACAACGTGGTGTCTCTATGAAACAGCACCATTTGGTGTAAAATTTAGATGCTCGCTTTTGTATAAATTCTCCCGCTGATCTTTTTTTTAAGCTGATAATATATTATTTTGAATGTCCAAGTCTACTCGTATCATTAAAAAATATCAGACGACACACATTTCCCTATAGAAAAGTTCAGAAATGCCATCAACTTTGACTAATTACTAATTTTTGTCAGCACGTAACAATTCTAAACTTGTACATAATCTTAAAAAAATTAGAAAGATTTAAATAAAGAAGTTATCTTAGATAAAAAGGTTACGTGTTTTGTAGGCAGGTTCGGTTTAAAAAAAAACACATCATGACATGAATCATGAGTACATACTGTTTATAACAATGCTTGCTACCCTTTGATTTAACTCGCAATTAAACATCTCATTTTTTAAAGAATTTTTTTTGAAAGGATTACACAAACTGTGTTCGACAAATTATTTTTCTTAAAACATTTTCTTCCTTTCTTTTTCAAAACACGTGTTATATACAGGCTTTCAATCACAACACGTTTTTAAAACAAAAGCAGAACTGAAAGTTTAGTCATTATAATCGTTTGACACCATATCACATGTTTTCAACCCGCAGTATCAACGGAAGACCTACTCGTGGCTTTGCCACGAGCTCTGCTCTAGTTATTAATATTTTTGATCTTAGGATGTGTGTGTAAATACAAGTAAACGTGTGTCTGTCACCTCATTGTTCCCAATCTCGTTACCGTGCACTGCAAATTTTCGGGGTCATGTACTTGTGGTATACCATTACCACTGTGAATATATGGTATCGTGTTAATCTCTAGTTATTGTGATTCGTGTCTCCATTTATAGAACACTCTTCATTATAATTGGGTTTTAAACATTGGGCTTGGAATCATTGATGTTTTCTTAACAATTTTTTTCGGAGGGTTCACGTCAAAATTATAATTCATATTCCACAGGATGAATGACCATCTTTAAGTCCTCCTTAAAGATAGCTTAAAGGTGTTTAAAGGTAGCTTAAAGACGATCTTTAAGCAACCTTTAAGCTACCTTTAAGCTATAAGTATTGCTTAAAGGTGGCTTAAAGAAAGCGTAAAGATGGCTTAAAGGCAGCTTAAAGACCATCTTTAAGCCACCTTTAAGCCACCTTTAAGGACAACTTATAGGTCCTTAATGTCCAAACTTCTTTAAGCCACCTTTAAGCCACCTTTAAGCTACCTTTAAGCCACCTTTAAGCCATTAAAGAAAATTTAATTCAATATTGTGCTTAATTTCCAACAAAATGTATTAGCTTTATGAAAGAAAAGGTATTAAAACGGTTTTTGTTCTAGAAAGAAAAATGAAAAAAAAAACAAAAAAAAACCGGCCACGGCGAGAATTGAACCCGGGACCCTTAGTTTACTAGCATCACCACACATCCTCTGCGCCACGGCAACTTACATATATATGAGCGTTTTTATATCCTATATATCAGTGAATATTGAATCACTGTATTGAATGTGTTTACTTGAAAAGATTTTGACAAACCATTCAGTTTGTAACAATCAATTATATCTAATTTATAAATTACATGCATGCATGTATTTAGAATGAAATACGGAACTTGGTCTTCAGTGAACAAAAATATATTATACCTAAATGGAAACTGTTAGGTTCACTATAGTAGGCTTTCTTAGTTAATAAATTTAAACCGAGTAGATATACGTTCATCTAATTTATAGCTATAAAAATGTAAGAAAGAAAATGAAATCATTTCTTTTATTAAATGCATTGATACTATTAGGGTATTTGTTCAATTTCCCGCAATTTCCCGGTTTTCATGATCGCGGCGCCGTTCCAATATGTTTAAATATTTACATGTAATTGTATGTACATGTACATGATTTTTAAACTATCAATTCTATAACAAACAAAATTACCAATTACCGGTGACGTATTTACTGCATGTGGCAATTGCAAATGACTTGTACATACAATTGTATGATGTGCCAGGCCGGGTATATTTGACATATTTACCCTTATACATATATTTAAATAATCAACCCCTATTTATGATCACCGGTACATTAATTAATTAGCCTCAAGATTTTATTCTTACATACATGTATCGTTAATTTGTAGACGTAACATCTTTGAAACCCAGAGCTAGGATATAATACTTTGAAAATGAATTACAAATGTAGATTAACTTTTATTCACTAGACTTATCGTATACTCGTACATACTAAGATTCAACGCCTTTAGAAACCCTGACGTGCACCTGGGCACACGACACACCTGTTGTGTATATCTTGTATATTCTGTGTTAGTTCCAGGGGTTTTCTTAAGTTGGACAAACAATAGACTTTAATTAGATATACACAAACATGCACCTGGGCACACGACACAACTGCTGTGTATATCTTGTATATTCTGTGTTAGTTCCAGGGGTTTTCTTAAGTTGGACAAACAATAGACTCTAATTAGATATACACAAACGAACAAAACTATGTCTAGACAAACAAAGCAGTAATATCCTGCCCGATATAACAAAGGCAGTTGAGAGTCTTTTCATCTTTAACATGTATCTAGCAGATCTAGAGTTAGAAATAATGAAAATTGAAAAATAAAATACAAACCTTAAACCGATTAACAAATTAAATCATGCATTTTTGGTTCATTATCTTTATTTTGTTTAATAACCGGATGAACTGAGAGAGAGAGAGAGAGAGAGAGAGAGAGAGAGAGAGAGAGAGAGAGAGATATTTTTTCACCGATTAATTTATAATAGGAAACAAACATACTTTAATTAGTTTTATGCACATATTAAGATACAGAGACTGCGCTCATACCTACAATAATTTTGAAACCCCCCAAAAATTATAAAGAATTTTATAACGGCAATCTGTGTCCATCAGAGCGGTGCTGATGATAGCGATCTGTGTTTAATGGAGCGACGATTAAAACCGCCTGGAACACCCCCCCTTCCTTGGAAATTATATTATCACTCGGATGACCCCCTCCCATCTCTATAAAAGAGCTTTTGCATTTAATATATGTTTTTATTGTTCAGCTTGATCAATATTGACTTAAAGGCCACTTAAAGAAAGTGTAAAGGCAGCGTAAATAGAGCGTAAATGCCACTTAAAGATGCTTAAAGGTGGCTTAAAGGTGGCTTAAAGGTAGCTTAAAGAAGTTTGGACATTAAGGACCTATAAGCACTTGCTTAAAGGTGACTTAAAGGCGGCTTAAAGGTTGTATAGCCTTTAAGCTCCTTTAAGTCACCTTTAAGCCACCTTTAAGGACTTGCTTAAAGATGGTTTTTCGCCCTGTGTTCAGGGCATGAAATTTTTGAGGTCACTTACTAGGGGTATATCACAACCACTGTGAATATATGGTGAAGTGGTCTTCTCTAGTTTTTGAGGATTGGGATAATTAGCGATTAAAAAGTGAACTGCGTTCTAGATGTATGATATTCGGGTTTTTCAGCAATTGAAAAGTGAATTGCGTTCTAGGACGCAGTTACAAATTCAAAATTTATAATTCATGTTTATGGCCTGAAATTTTCAGAGTCATCTGCTGGTGGTATACCATTACCACCCTGAAAATATGATGAAGTGGTCTTATCTAATTTGTGAGATTCGGGCTTATATACAATTGAAAAGTGAACTGCGTTCTGGAACGCAGTTTGCAATTTAAAATTAATATTTTAGCCTGAAATTTTCGGGGTCATCTACTTCTATTATACCATTACCAATGTGAATATGTGTATCGTGGTAATCTCTAGTTATTGTGATTCGTGTCTCCATTTATAGAACACTTTTCATTATAATGGGGTTTTAAACATTGGGCTTGGTATCATTGATGTTTTCTAAACAAGTTTTTTCGGAGGGTTCACGTCAAAACATGACTGAGGGAATAAAAATCCCAATGTTTCTTTTGTGTTTTTGCGGGTATTCATTTGGCTCGCCTTAGGGACTGATATAAAAGAGATGAAAAACATTTTGTTGGGTGTATGACTTTTTTTGTTTTGTAAAACTGACGAGATCATTTGAATTTTTACGTCAGTTGTTCGGGCGGGGGTTCGTGATATCACCAGATGGTATAATTAACAATACTGGTTTATCGTATTGTATCTATTTCATATTTAAATGGTTTTTAGAGTTGCGGATAATGAAGGGGTGCTACATCTCCCACCCCATCCCTGTCCTTTTGAAAACCCCCTTCCTCAAAAAATAAAGAAAATAGAGGGCGACAAAGGGAAAAGAAAATCAACCAGACATGTAAAAAAAAATCCTTAATAACATATATATACATTTTACATCAGTAGGGGTTTGCTGTAAATTTTAGTTGTAATGTCGGTTTTAAACAACAAGTACGGGAACACGAATACGATGCTTATTTCACGTTATCGTTTATACTTATTCAAATCTAAAAAATAATTAGGAGCTCCTGAATGCTTCGCTGCCTATACCTAATAATAAACAGGCTGGAGTTTCTATGAGTTTCTATGCAGCCCCGAATCCCCCTCCTTCTGAAAAACCTTGCAAGCGAATATGTACTTCATACATCCAATTTCCCATCACCCTTCACTACTCTTTTAAAATACTTCTGTATCCGCGTCTTTTTACACTCAATTCTTCCTTTTGTACTATGTTTACTGGAAATGTTTTATTTGTATACCTATTTTATAAATTAGTATAATTTGTAGAATTTCTGTATCAATTACATTACAGACGATTTATAGACAATTGATCAATGTAAGCTCAAACGTTAAACACTTGTATGCAAATGGACTATGTGCAGTATAGTTAAATACATGTATCTGTCCCCGATTTCAACTAATTTTAAAATACTATCGAATAAAAATCAAATCCTCATAAATCATTGTACATTGGATGCCCATCCCTTTAATCTTGATTTTTGTCATCATTGCTCATTCGCTCTTGATCTATGACGACACCTAAATGACCCAATTCTCGCAAATTTGCAAACAAATGAAAATATTCTCATTTTTGCTTTATATTTTGCATTTGGAAGTATAGAGCGCAGGTTTGATCAAATACGATTTTAACAATTTTTTTTCTTATTCTTATATTTTCTTTATTTTATTTTATATATTTTCTTATTCTTAAAGATAGTTATACACATTATACCAAAGAATGGTACTTGCGCAAGCCTGCGCTCGATGTTCCCCAGTCGAAAAACCATCGGGAAACACCAATATTTGGTACTTAACATCAATTAATCAAAATAAGCCATTTTTGGTATTTTCAAGAAAAAGTGAAAAATCTGTTTTAGTTGCAAGTAACGCACTGTAGATTTTAAAGCTATACACGCTATAATTGGCGTCGATTTTGAATGACAGTGAAAATGCATGTGTTTGTCTACTTATAAAAGTTACCTTTATTCTGTCAATTACAATGGAGAATTCCATCTCGTTACAAAGATATAGATTTTTAAATGTTAATTTTCCTGCCAGGAAAGTATTACCTTTTCATGAATATTGATGAAGGAAGAGCGAAACCGACCTCATTGCGCATGTCCGCCAGAAATCAGGTTGCCGTTATTGTTTGCCTAATAAGATATCCGACTTGATTTTTAAAATGCTTAACAGTTGTAAATTTGAAATACATATACATATATAATAAATAAAATACGTAAGTCACTCACGATACCCATAGTTTTGCACTAACACTTACAGGTTCTAAAAATAGCACATAGGGGAAACACATAGGTCTACGTCATTATTTTTTAAGGAAGTATTCATATATACTCATAGAATCGTATTTTTGTATATGTATTTTGGACAAATTTTGAAGATGGGTGGATAAGGCGTGTAAAATGCCCATTCGGGGTCGGACAGGCTACTGAAAAATTAAAGTATCAATAAATCTGATGGGTTTTTTAAAAAATCATTTAAAACAATATATATTTAACGAATCATTGATTTTTAACCTAAAGGTATGTTCAATACTTGAAATAGGTTTACTCAAACAGGTGTATACGTATCAAAACCTGCAAATACTGTCATTTTTTAGAACTTCAAGGCATTTTCTTGTATAGAGTGGGTCTGTGCTCCATATTTTTCTCATAGTCTAATTAAGGTCTATTGGAAAACAAAACGATTTCAATCAACAAAAACGTGGAGAGATGACCCACTATACTTGAAAAATATCATTTTGTATCCCAACAATTGAACGTTTTGAAAAAATAATACAAGTCCGGTAGTTCGTGACCTTAGTCACACATAATATTTAAAAAGCCCACTTTGTTGTGTCTGAAATGGCTCAGTAAATAAAAATAATTTCTCTTTGGGCAAACGAAAAAAAACAACAAAATGCATCACGGGAATGTTTAGAAAAAGAAACCATTTGGTTTCGTCCCCCGAATGATTGGGGTCATTCAACACGCAAGCTCTGCATCGATTGTAAAGAAAACAAACTTCAGAAATATTAGAGAACAAAACGTACACATGTTTATTTGTAATTTGTCTGATCATTTCAACCTTTATTCAAAGCGATTCAAAGCGATGACAAAGTCGTAATACAACTATACCCGCCTCATCGTCAGGGGTGAAATTTAACATGAGGCGAAATAACGCGGTACCCTTTTATGTCGTTTGTTTTGTTAGCAATAATGTGTACGTATTTTTCTTCCTTGAAATTTGGCTTAATTGACTGGGAAAACAACTGCAATGTCTATTCTTATACATATGCTAAGCATAACCATCGTTTAAAAGCGTGCATAAAATTTGATAAAAAAATCGGACCAAGCAGCTTTAACTGGGGAAAAATAAATTCAAAATTGTATTTCACTACTAAACCGAATGGGCATTTGCGCCATCTTATTCCCCCATCTTCTTTATGCTTTACTGAAAATATCCTTTCCTTTGTAAAACTATTACACTTATGAAGATGTTGACCCTACACACAGTTTTGCAAAATAGACTAAATTTAGCTGTTAATATCACGTGGTATATTGATATTTATTAGGAGGCATTACTTTCCTGGCAGAATAAATAAATATTTTTTATTGTTTAATATTTAATGTTTTTGTTACGTGATCTAATTAAGCATTGTAATTAACAGCATAAAGGTAACTTTTTTTAAGTAATCAAACAGATACATTTTCCCCGTTATTCAAAATTGACGCAAATTATAGCGTGTATAGCTTTAAAAGTTAATGTGAATAAATGCATAATATGAATATCTAATAAATCATGTCCAGTAATGTCAATAATACGTTTTATTTTTTTTAAAGAAAATTGCAGGCCCAAAATATGAATTATCAATTTTGAATTGCGAACTGCGTTCTAGAACGCAGTTTCCTTTTTATTTTGCTGATAGGCCCGATCCTCAAAAAGTAGTGATGACCATTTCACCATTTTCAGCGTGGTTATCGTATACCACCAGTAGATGACCATGAAATTTTTAGGCCCAAAATATAAATTCTATATTGAATTGCAAACTGCGTTCTAGAACGCAGTTCACTTTTCAATTGCAAGTAAGCCCGAATTTCTGAAAGTAAAGATGACAACTTCACCAATTTTTCATGGTGGTAATGTTATACCACCAGTAGATGTACATTTTTTGCCCGAAATATGAATTCTAAATTTTGAATTGCAAACTGCGTTCTAGAACGCACTTCACTTATCAATTTAAAATAAGCCTGATCCTCAAAAAGTAAAGATAACTACTTCGCCATATTTTCAGGATGGTAATGGTATACCACCAGTAGATGACCCTGAAAATTTTAGGCCCCAAATATGAATTCTAAATTTTGAATTGCGAACTGCGTTCTGGGACGCAGTTCACTTTTGAACTGCGAATAGCGAACTGCGACCCAAAAACCGATTGTCTCTAATACGTGCATAACTTTCACAGAAATACCACATCTAGCATATATTCTTATGTATACTTTTGTCATTAACAACAAAATTGATAATTCAAAATTAAAGTGCAAAGATTCGAAGAGAAATAATAGAATTTGCAATTTGGTATTATGCACATGTACACATTGTGTCGTTTTAATAGAAGATATCATGAAATTCAATTCAGCGGTTTAAGAGGAGTCGTGCAGAATAAAGTTTGTTTACTATCAGTATACATTACTACCTAATTAAAAGGATTTTGTTGTTTTATTACAAATTGAATATTAGCGTCTATTTTGAAGTGCGGTCAATAGACTGCGATCTATTAGGCCACCGGTCGATAGACTGCGATCTATTGGACCGCCGGTCAATAGACTGTGATCTATTGGACCGGCAACGTAATTCAGAACGCGTGTATCTTATAATGTTACCTCCTTTCTCGGGGAATGTGTATTCCTTTACATAGACGCTGTTTTTAGTACTCGGTGAAACCAAATTCAATGTTATCAAAATGGAGTATCAAATAATCAACAGTTTTAAAGCCTCATATAAGGTAAAAGACTATTTAAAATCCAATGGGCTGAAGACTCCTCCTTCTTTGTGTAAACTTATATTAAATTGAGATGTTGTAATGCATGCAACAGGTTTGGTGCATGTAAAAGATGAAAAAAAATCTTAGTGTATTGCATAATGGCATGAAAACCATCGGCAATATCTGCAATATTAAAATTGTAAACCCGGAAAACTAAAAAAGGAATTAGGTAATAAAACAATTATTTAATGCTTGAACAGTCAATAGACCAGAATTTTTTCCCTTGGTGCAGGGAACAGCTCAGAATTACATATACGAAAGCCGAGAAGGATCATTCGAGATTCGAGATTCGAAATACGAGATTCGAAATACGAGATTCGAGATTCGAAATTCGAGATTCAATATCTAAATTAACCAATCAATCATGGATCTGAAACCTGTATCCTAGCAACATCAAACTGTTCTAAATAAAGATCATTCGTACATGTTCTTTCCTACAAATAAATGTCTTAATAGCTCTTATATAGTGGTTATAAAATGGTTAAATTAACATTGATGAATTAACCCCACACAGTATAAACCATTAAATTACAAATAACACTGTTGGCTTTGCGAATCTAAGTGGTTTTGTTTGCCCTGTATGTATTTCCCCCCGAACAATTTTAACCCGAAGTGCATTCGCCCCAACTGTGTAAAAATCGGCTCGCGAAGAAAGATCTGTTTAATCTAAATGTTTTAGCTATGAAACGAAACTCAATGAAATAATCGACATGTCAAAATATAGGTTATGATAAAGTTTTAAACCATCAGGCACGTAGCATCGTTTTTGAAAGTGGGGGGGCCAGACCAATCCAAAAAATCTTGACAAGCAAAAAAAAAAAAAAAAAAAAAAAAAAAGGAAATTTAAAGTTTTCAAAAATCTTCAAAATCCTAATCCGTGGGGGGGGGGGGGGGGGTAGGTAGGTAACTTCAATTTGACTACTCATTTCCTTATTTTCATATCAATTTTTTACTAACTTCCAAAAAAGTGGGGGGGCCACCTCCATTATAATTCATTTTTTTATATGTAAATTTTAAAAAATTTGTTGCTGCGAGAAAAAGTGGGGGGCCAGGCCCCCCTGGCCCCCCCTGATGCTACGTGCCTGACCATAGAAGATATAATGATTTACAACCTCAAAGACAAAAATCCAGATAAGAATAGTGTATTGTAGGGTATGGCAATGCCATTGTCGATATGAGAGAGAGAGAGAGAGAGAGACAGAGAGAGACAGACAGACAAACAGCCAGACAGACAGACACAGAGAGAGTTTTGTAGTGTCAAATTCAGTTTGATTTAGAATTTGAAATTGATTTGATTTGTTACAAGCATATATAGACAATAATTAAGCCTCTAAAACGAGAAAAGAGAGGAGGTAGCTAGGGTAGGGCAGACCAACTAGCAAGCTTTAATTTTAACGGTGTTAGCGCACCTGTGATTTACATCGACTCTCTCTCTCTCTCTCTCTCTCTCTCTCTCTCTCTCTCTCTCTCTCTCTCTCATCACCTAGCATTTCCTTTTCCGTGAGGGGTGTTTGGGGTATTTGTGATGTCTTACATTAGCTAGCGAAAATGATAAAAAAACATGAAATTTTCTTTAAATTGTGTGCGGATGTTGTACGCCAATAATCTGTTTTCAGTATATGCATTTCAAGAGGGGGGGGGGGGGGGCTATATAGTCCTAATTAATTTGTCAGTTATTCTCTCCCCACTTTGTTTTCTCTTCGTTTTCCAGGTTTCTTTTTATTTGGCTCGGCAAATTAATATAAAACTTTCTGTGTAGCTCCATAACGATGCACTGTAGATAAATTATGAGTAGTTTTACTTTTGATAAACAGGTACATATCCGTACTTGATTTTTAATTTGACTCTTATAATCGGATTTAATATTCCAATAATTATAGGGTAGGAAAGAGTAGACGGGACTTTTTTGCGCATATCCTACTGTACCATTCATTCAACACAGGTATTAGCACTCATCGAGTTCGACTTGCTTTCCTTTTCTTTCATCCACTGGATATAAAGCTATTAATTTTTGAAAATATTTTGAATTTATGGCCTGATTATATTTAAATTAGAGCTGCGCTGGTGCATATATTTACCCAAATGGACCAAAATATAACCAAATGAATCTAAAAATTTTGACAAATTTAAATTAGTTTTAAACGTACGACTCTTTTTCAATTCTAATCGGGTATGTCCTTTAGAAAAATCTTGAACCACACACATTTTAGCAAATAAAACGGCAATTGTTTCATTTTTTAAGGGGAGGGAGGTGGTGCCGGTAAAGGACATGTATTGCTTGTGGCAGTTGTGCTATACTCTCATTTGTTATAAAAGGTAATACTACATATTGATATAAAATGAAAGTTTCCAATTACACTGTACATAGCTTCTATCACGCGTTTTGACCCGTGCGATAGTTTAAAACAATTTTCAAAGCATTTAATGTAATTCAACCGATCATTTTTGAAATTTAATTTTCTGGATCCCCGCTTGATACGTCCGCCTTCTTGTATATTAGAATTACATGTACGTTGACCATATGTACACATTAACTTAATCGGCTATGTTATGGGACGATAACATTTTTTATCAATGTTTTTGCAGGATATGTAACAAATAACAGCCTATTTGTGGGTTTTTGCACTGATTATTTGAGATAATTTGCCGCCATCTTTTATGCATTCCACACACCACTCACAGTTTCTTTATTTGGTGTTCTATGTGTATGGCGACAAATTGGTAAATTTGCACCACTCACCCCTTGTAGCTTCATCCTGATTACATTTTATCTGGCTAAGTGTAATGTAGTAGTATATTAAATACACACATCTTTGTTTGCAGTGCTTATTTACATCTTTAGAGATTCACTTACAAAAAAAGTAAACATTTGTGTGACTTATATGTAATTATTGTCAATTTGGGTGCGGTGGGGGGTAGGGGGTAGGAAACTACAGAGAAACTTAACTTGGCTGTGAAACATATGCTTTTATTCTTTCTTGTTGATATATCAATGAATGAATTATAACAAAATATATGTACAACAATTAATTTTGAAATATTCATGCACAATCAAATAAAAGGTTTTCCTGTTCTCTGCACAAGAAATCGGCAATGTGAACAAATTGGCACCCTATCATCCCTACCTTTAATTGTAGAGAGTAGGTATCCTTCTATATTGAAAACAATTCCAAAAGTAAGACTCATAATAAGTTGTTTACTGAGGAAAAGGAAAGAAATTGTATTTATTAATAATTCCGTATGATGTGATAATATCTCAATGATTTGTTTATAATCATAGTACTAATGTATCACTGTATGCATACATAAAAACGATAAGTAATGCTTATATTTCTCAGTGAAACAGGACAGATTATTTATATTTAGATTATTTAGATACATGTACTAATCTTCATGCGGGGATCTAGAAAGGAGGGGGTCAGGGGATCTGGACCCCCTCCTCGGGAAAATTGGAGCTTATTAAATTTACATAGTAAAATTTTTTAAAATTGGCCTAGGACCCCCTACAGAAAAAATTAGCTACGCTTATGAAGTTCTCTACCATAACCGCATTTTTACACAAAAGGGGTGAATAAACCCGGGTTTTAAACTATTACTGGTGGTGAAATACCTTAGGGTTCAAACGCATCAGGTGGAAATGCACCAGGGCAAACAAAATCACTTAGATCCGCGAAGCACACTGTATTATTACTAGTCTACTTAGATATTCTGTGTAAAAGTAAATACAAATAATTATTTAGTTAGGTAGGGAGAAGTGAACATAGCATTTATTTGTATATAAGAGCATGTACGTATGATTTTTATTTAGAACAGTTTGATGTCGCTAGGATACATATTTTCAGATCCTTGATTTGATTGGTTAATTTAGATATTGAATCTCGAATTTCGAATCTCGAATCTCGTATTTCGAATCTCGAATCTCGAATGATCCTTCTCGACTTTCGTAAATATATCATACTGAGCTGTTCCCTGCACCTCGGGAAAAATATTCTGGTCTATTGACTGCTCAAGCATAAAATAATTGTACAAGTAATAGCTTTCCAAATAGCTTGCCTGACTAAACAAATTTATTCAATGGAAGCATGAATGTATTAATTAGACTATCTTATCAGAAATGAATTTTAATTTTCGCTGCTGATCATAGATTTATAAACGGAACGTGCAAATTTAAGACGAAATGTCAGTCTTTTCTTCGATCTAGAACATGTACATATATATTATATGAAATTCATTTATTTTATTAATTCAGTTTTTTTTTAGGAATGTACACATATCATATACATGTATGTAAGTGCATGTAAGCTTGAAAGCTGGAGAGTAAATAGTCGTTTTTTAAAAATTGTATTTGTTATATTAAGATGCAAAATCAAATGAAAGGCATTTTTAAAAATTTCCAACCACGTGAAATATGAAAGGGTATACAAAAAAAAAACCACGTTTTGTTTTAATGTGTGTGGGCAGCTTCATCAAATTTCATCTTGACAAGCAATTAAAAAATGTTTAATTCTCAAATTCATGAAAAAAACCTAACTGTAACTTCAATTCAATTAGAATTCCTTATTTGCAGTTTCATTTATTGCATGCTCCTACAAAAGTGTGTGTGTGTGGGGGGGGGGGGGGGGGGGGGTCCATGACATTTCCATTTATCCTATAAAGTTAAGAAAAGTGCCAGCTGCCAAAAAAGTGTGGAGGGGGAAGCAGCCTCCCTCACCCCAACCCCCGATGCTACGTGCCTGTGATGTAAATACATAGTGTGCTCTGGGGTATTCGCATGATCCCAACGGACTCACTCGTCAACTATTCGGCGCGCAAAAACTATGAATGAGATATTATGGCGCGAAATCCTGCTATTACCGTTTACGCAAGGAATGAACTCATCCATTGGCAGAGATCCATGGGGAGGGGGTCAGAAGAATTTTTTGACATTTGTTTTGTAACAGCTACATACATGTATATTATACTTTGGATAGGATGTTTTGGAAAAATTCTATCGAATTAAAAAACACGCTTGATTAGTAATTGTTAAATGTAGTAATGTACATTTAGTAAGACACGCGAGTTATGACCCCTTTTCAAGATTAATGAAATCGCCCAACTGAACGAATATCGGGTCACACCCCGCTTTGGCGATTTAGTTCCTCCAGTAAACATTCCAGCTGTATAAATATATATTTGTTTTAATCCAAACTGATGACTCTCTTGCAATCATGATAATCCAACGCCTATTATTACTTACTTTGTACCGTAATAGACAATATGTTACAACTTATTGCAATGATCCCCTCCCCCTTTTTCACCGTTCAATTATGGTGGAATGCCTGATCTATTTTTATATCAGGATTACACACGTGCACTGCATGGTGAACGTCCCTTTCACTTGAAAACTCTTGCTCGCTATTGTTATAACATGCCATATAACATTTTCATCACTTGTGAATGTAAATGCTGACATCTTAAACATGCATCGGTAAATCTTTTTTGTGAAATATCATGATATTGCTTGTCCCATTGTCTGCACTGTTTCGGAGATTGCAACTTTTAAACCTTAGATATGCCTGACGTCAGGCAATAATATATGGCCTAGCGGTGTGTTCCCGTTTTGCACACATTTGATAATTGGGTATAGAACAATAGGTGTGATTTGTGTTGTGATAGCAATTATAGTCTGCTTTCAGTCAAAAATTTTACCTGGATTTTTACCTGTGTTTTATCAGCGCCTTTACGATGAAACATGAAGATTATAGATACAATTGTATTTTGTTGTATTTTAGCAACTAATAACTATCACCATTTTTTTCATTTGATAAAATAAAGATAATGATATTTTTAGTATACATTTCCACTCAGGTCAAGACGTTGTGAAGATGATGGGGTACTCCATGTCTCTTTTTACAACTTGGTTGCGAAATATGTAAAATGCATGTTTATAATTGGTTGGTTGGTATCAACAGAAAGAATATTATGAAAGGAAAAACAGATCTTTATCACAAAATATTTCAATCTTCGAAGTAGTAGTAATTTTCTTTTCAAAGTCAAACATGTACATGTATAATTATGTACTTCCTATAGACAGCAGGTTAAACAAAGCATTAATTTTCATATCCAACATTTTTGCAATAACCTTTCTTGTTTAAATAAATTAATGAAATTGTTCATGACTAAATTACTGTAGTAATGTTTGAAATTAAATTCAAAAACATGCAGGTAAATTGTTATGTAAATGTGCTTTTAAGCAATTCATATTGTAACATAAAAAAGATGTAAATATCAATTGGGAGTACATAATATGATTTATTTATTTCATTGTCAATAGCCCTCACAGGAATTGTGATATAGACTATGGTCAAATTCCCGTTTCGCACACATTTTTTTGATACCTAATTTTCAAATGTGTGCAAAACGGGAACAAACCGGCCTAGCATTCTAAGTTCAAAAGGGCCAAAATTCCCAGAAAAAATAATAGAATCGGAATTTAATGGCAATATGCATATTTTCACACTGTGTCCTAGCTACAACGTTTTTTTAAACAGAATATACGAATCCCCCCCCCACCCCCCAAAGCGTCTCGTTTGATCTGATGATCCGCGCCTGGCAACTAGGCGTGATCCGGCATTTTGGATCAAGTTACGGTTATAATGATAAATCTATTATATACTCTTGTCTATTTAAAAGGTTCGATAACAAAACTATCTTTTAAAAACCCACTGTATGACGTTAAATTTTAAAACAAAGCTATTTTCAAAACGCGCTAAAATACAGACGTTATTTAATGCGTTCTACATCATCAGTTTCAGAGAGTGGTGATACGGAATCGGAAACCCACAGTGATCCGCAGAATCGGATCACAATATGTAAAATTGACAGGAACAAGGAGGGAAAATTGATGTGTATATCTATAAATTTAGTTATTACGATGATATTTTTCTCAGGGTAAAATAGCGAATTATTCACAAGATTTATTGTCAAAAGCTCACTACTCCAAACATTTCTTTATGTTTGTCTATAACAACATATAAACACATAATAATATTCAAAATAGATTAAAGCTTACCTCCAAATACCTCAATTTCTTTTATATCTATGGAATAGCTAAACTGCATGTTTAATATATCTGTTAAGACAGGGCGTGGCAACACAATGGTGGGACTGACCAGCTGGAAACTTTGTAACAGAACGTTTTGATGTCCGTCTGTTACTGTCACCGAGCCACTGAACCACCCTAAAATATCATAATTATAGATAATTAAAGCAGGAGTACAATACTTTTTTTTAATGTTGTAATTTAATTTTTTTTCATACTTGGGTGTATAGTGAAAGCGTTGACAATAAACGTTCCGTTTAAGTTAACTGTCGCTGATGGTATTGCTCGGTGCGTCGTCATGTCTCCATCAAACACATCATCACTGTTAAGGGGATTTAATGCCAGATTGACTGCAATGAATACAAAAAAGGAATTCCACCAATTAAAATATGCTGAAGATTTAACATTTTATGGTATTACATAAGATTAGTTGCAGTTACTTATCAATCAAATAAGTTGTTCATTGTATATTTAATCAAAGTAAATTTCTTGTCAACTTTTTTAATATCGCAAATTTTGTTTATGTCTATGAAATATAAATATTTTTTTTTAAATAAGAAAAGGAATTCAATATTGTTTACTTGTTATGTATACAATACATTTATATACTACATCCGTAATACATTAATACGGGTTCGTAGTAGAATGCTTCACATTAATTTGAGTATCGGTTACACAGCCTTGTATATCGCTTCTGTGTTATATTTACGGGTATATCATTGAATTTAAATAAGGAATAAGGAATCATTCTCTGAGTATTATGAGGTGATAATTTTGGTTGGGGCGTGATCAAATCCAATAAAGCCCGAAGGGCTTTATGATAGATTTGATCACGTCCCGACCGAATTTATCACCTCATAATATTCAAAGAATGATCCCTTATTACTTATATTTATATAACATTAAGACTTTGTACGATTATAAATATTTAAATTTAAATAAACAAACCCCGCTAGCGCCTCACTTTGGCGTCATTTGTATTATGGGTTATATAGTACAAAATCGATTCGTAGTGTTATCACAGGCAAAGACACTGGAAATGTAAATATTATAGCATTGAATCATGATTTTTTGAAGTATACACTCTCATAACTGCAGCGGTGTGTGCATACCAATCGAGTAACGCGCTAACGCGCGTTACTCAATTTGTATCATGATCATGATTTAATGCTTATATTGATCATGATCATGATTTAATGCTTATATTTACATTTTTTTAACTTCTTGCCTTGTCTGAAAATGTGATTCATACCTTAAAATTCCTATCCTATCCTAAGGGTAATTTAATATTAATGGAAGAACCACAGTAACAGCCACAAGCGTGAACTTTGATTTTCGCTTGTGACGTTGCAGTTTACAGCGTTCAACGTTTTTGACTAGGCCTACTTGTTGCATTTAGAGGCGTTTGAAGATCACAGAATTTAATGGAAAAACACAGTAGAATGTAAATATTAACGTTTAGCTCACATCTGAATAGATTGTAAAATGTGTTGTATTTATATTGTCCTATTAAAAAAAGGGAGGGTGTGTGTCCTGTACACCTATGTCAAATACATTCGAAGTGTTTTTCCGAGCTCTGCCACAATTGCCTGAGAAGTTGAGATTGGCTAAATAAATAAGTATTACAAAGTTTGCTGTTTCACCTACCGTACTGACATCCTGGTCCCATCCATCCTGGGTCACACTGATTCCCTGGACACTGACCTGTCTGGTCAAATTTAGAGACACAGTGTTCCAGTTCTGTACAGTCGCCCTTATTCACAGATGTCCTGCCGTTCAAATAGGAACAATAATCACCTGTGTACACAATATAAAAGTTGAGATTAATGAATGTGCTATAATAAATCAAAATCTCTCTCTCTCTCTCTCTCTCTCTCTCTCTCTCTCTCTCTCTCTCTCTCTCTCTCTCTCTCTCTGTGTGTTACATAAAATAAATGTCTCGAAATTAAAGGTAGTTTATAGGAAAGTGCAGTAATCCACACTTTTAAAAGTTATGTCCCTTGACGCTATCCCCTAAATTTCTCACAGTAAAGTGTTTGTGTCTTTGTCATTTGACAATATATCTTCTACGATGGGGCAACTCATACATTGGAGGACTTTTTTTTAATCCAAACAAATTTCAATACAGTACACCTAAATAAATGTTCGGTAGCACAAAGAAGGGAAGAGTGTTGGACATTTTATTGTTAATTTATTTGAATAATTCTGCAAAGGGAAACAACTCCAATTTTTACAAAGTGTGGATTGGTTTAAAGTTTAAATAGATACGTGTATTAAAATCAAACCTGATATGCCCTCATCTAAACATTTCACTTTTCGAAACAATATGAAATAAAAAAAAGTTTTAGCATGACAACATCTCTCTCTCTCTCTCTTTCTCTCTCTCTCTCTCTCTCTCTCTCTCTCTCTCTCTCTCTCTCTCTCTCTCTCTCTCTCTCTCTCTCTCTCTCTCTCTCTCTTGTGACTTTTATTGAAGCGCATATATAAATTTTCTGTAGTGCTTGTACAAAGTAAAATGGCTCATGTAGAATTAACTCTCCAACCATATAAAAGTAAATATTGAATATTTCATTACACTTTGAACAAAAAACCAAAACAAAAGCGTCAAAAGAAAAAAAAATAGTGTTATTATGGAAAGTGTAAGTAAAGAAAGATTTGATATTTAAGCATTGAATGTTTATGTTTATATTAGTATCAATTGGTGTTTATTTGTAAGAAATAATCGTGTATTGTCGCTCTAAGCCAAAACATAAGCTCCTAGTCAGGGATATGAATAGTGGATAGAACAGTCATATTAATTATTTAGTTCGCTTTTTCGAAACTGGGAATTTTTTATTAAGCAAAGGATATGATTTAACGATTATTTTTCATAAGTACATATCAAATTGGTTATGTAAGTATGAACGTTTCATTTACTCTTCCAATACTAAATACATGTATATTCATTGTGCATTATGATGTTCATATAATTTGTGCTCAAGTGCCTCGAAAATGCTCAGTGTGTTTCCTTGAGAGCATGTCTACGAGAAAACCATGCAAATATGGAAAAAAGCTGTGGCAGCAAGTCTCAAGAATAAACAAAATTTTATCATAGATTTAAAGGATACCTATCTAGAGTCAAATATATGATGGTTGTTTTTGCACTGGATATTTCTATTTATAGTAACAGCCAGTATTGCATTCTGGTTAATTAGCCTCTAAAATCCAGGAAAGTTAATAGAAAAATTGTCAAATTCAGTATTTAATTACAAAATGTATAAACAATGTTTGAAAAAAAAATAAGACTATATTCTTAAAGAGGAAGTTCAAACTTTTAAAAACTGAACTTTATTTATTTTACAACGATTGATAAGCAAGTTCTACAACTTATATTAATATCTCTCGTTGGCACGGATGTTTGCGCGAGGGGGTCATTGGTGTGGGAAGAAGCCGGAGTACCCGGAGAGAACCCACGTGTCCAAGCGGGCGACCACCATACCCTATCACATACAACCACTGTCAAACCTTTAATCGTTGAATTTTTTTACCTTCATATTTCTATTTACACCATGAAGTCCCAAGGGTGTAAATGTTGGCAGGATGCCAAGAAATGATAATTATACATTTTTGTCAATTTTTCAGAAAGAATTTCTCAGAAAGTGGCGCATTATTTTTTGTTTTGTGTTAATAAGAAACTGTCTGATGTATTGTTACAAATATATAAAATACATTATGGACTCTCAATGACTAAAAAGTAATAAATTAACAAAAACATCCTATTTTCAACTGAATAAAATAAAAATTTGTTGGTTTTTGAAATTTTATTTTACAAGCGATTTTCATCCACTGAAGTCAATATTTGTAATTAAACATGAAAAAAACACCTTATTTTGCTTTTAATTTAAAAAAAGATTAGTTGCTATCATTGTTTCTTAAAGAACTCTTTTTCATTACATTTGCATTTCATTACTACAGTTAGAATTGTCTCCCCTGTTGCGCTCTTCTATAGAGAAGGTAAACTAGTCAGAATGTTGACAAAGCTATACAAGTTCAATTCCAGGCAAAGTATTGAGAAATGCTGTGAGTGTTGTCAATATATATTATGATATTGAATGATTTTAATTGCACAAAAATTGCCCCATCTTGTTAGTGTTATTCACTTTATCACATATTGAATTTTTATTGGATTTTTAATCAAAATATACAAACATGTGATAGAAGTGCAATTAAAATAGATGAAGGGGAAATTTTCCAAGATAATCTCATTCACAGATTATCATATTTTACTCGAAAAAATCCACAAAACAAGAACTGATTTCTTACAAAGATCTAATTTATAATTGCGTATGTTGAAAATGACAGATGTCCTACGGACCCGGTTTGACCTGAGCGTAGCCCGGTCACGGTAAGATTATTCTTTCTTTGTTGAAATAATTCGGAATTCACTAGGAATGCTTCGTGCAATTTTTCATCGTTATGACCGGAGTTTGTTGCAATAGACATCACATTCCTGTACGTTTATATTTCACTGACCATCTATAAACCATCCTGCAGATGTTAACTCCTATAAGCATTAATTTTGACTGTTTGAATTTCTTAAGCAAACAAATAATTGTAAAAGTGAGTAATTGGACATCCTTTCAGCGCTTTTAAATTTAAAAAAATAATTAAATCACTTTTATCAAATATAACTATACCTTTACGCAGTATCATTGCAAGTTTTGATCCACCCGATTGAAGAATTTATAATGTAAGCTATAGTTTATTTCTTCGATCCTTCTTTTAACATATTTTTTTATGAATCAGACTTTTTTCTAAGTTATAATATTTATATTCATGGAATCTTTGTTTGGTTTTGATTGTTTTGGTTTTGTTTTGTTGTTTTTTTAGGGGGGGGGGGGGTCACTAGTTCAAGTATAAAAAAAATGAAAAGATCAATACATGTATCACTATGTCTATCGAATTAGCAGAAAAAAAGAGAGAGAGAGAGAGAGAGAGAGAGAGAGAGAGAGATCGTCAATCTGTAGTAAACAATATGCAAAATTACATATCAAAAGAGCACGGCTTTAAGTACTTCAGTACTTAAAATTTTGTAGTTTTGCCCCTGTAATTATTTATTCGTGTATCTAATGGGTACTCTGCCTGTCTTAATGTGCAGCACTGGCAAATAATGGGGGGTATGTAAGTTTGCTTACTTTTTCTTTCATTAATAGTGAGATATATAAGATTTAAAAAAAAATAGTTAAGTCCACTTCAGGTTACATGTATATTCAAATTCCTATTTTCCCGTGATTTCTCGTGTTTTAATGGCATTGATTAAAAAAAAAAACCTGAAATGTGTTGAAGCAACCCTTCAGTTCAGAAAAATATTGTTTGGCTCGCGAATATGTCGGGTTTTTTTCCCAAGAATATACATGTGACAATATAAAGCTTAGGCTAAACTACAGATTCTGGAGAGTTTTAAAAGTAGAAAAATGTGCAACTTTAAGACAATATATTTGCAATATTATTTAGAGTCCAAAGAAAGATTTTTGATAAATTGTAAAGATAAATGTCCTTTTTTTAAACAAGAAACAGATTTAGTGAATTTAAAGTACCACTTTCTGACTTTCAAGCATTTAAAAAATGTATAGTTTTACAATTTTACAAAAAGTTGGAAACATGCCAGATTTGTGACCTATCTGCACTTGACAGAAAGAATATTTGGGAATTCTCACAAAATGATTTACACAAGTGTATCTTGTTAGTGTTAACTCTAAATGACTTTTTGAATTTATATTTAAACTAAACTAAGAATTCTTAACAATAATTTGGTGAATTATGCAAAATGTTATTCTTAAAAGTGTCAAAATGCTATTTTTAGTAACAGTGCTGCAGAACCAAGTTTAGACCGACCACATCCAAAAAAAATTGTGGCAAGTTAATTCATATAGATGCACACTGTTACATACAAAATATGAAGTTGATCAGAGAACCTTGCTCCCACCACCTTTTGCATGGTTTTCTCGTAGACATGCTCTTGAGAAATAAATAAAGTTAAAAAGTTCACCGGGATATTAACTAAGTTGGTCACGTGATCAAATCCTATGAAGCCCAAGGGGCTTCTCAGAAGATTTGAATACGTACATATATGTACCAAACAAGTTCATATCCCGGTGAACTTTTTAACATTGCTGTGTATTACTATATTTACATTTGAAAAGGGCAAATTGTTCAAATTTGTTAAAATTACCGAGATATTATGTTTACAATAATCCAAGCGACAAACGATTAGTGCGTGCTATGATCATTGTGAAGTCATGAGAAAGTTCATACAGAATTGAAGTTTTCGCTATGCTATAGGTTCATATAAGGAAACATATTTGCAAATGTAAATATACAGAATTGAACGTTTTTCGCCAATCTTTATATCTTTATATTCATATAAGAATATAAATATAGGAAATTGAACGAACGTCGCATATTTCCAATGCAAACATATGGGAAATATACAATGAATGTAAATATACAGAGTAATTGTGTTATTGTTTGCGGTAAGGTTATAAGGTATAATTGTTGAATTACTATATCATGATTATTTTATCTTTTATCTGTTTCTCTGAACCTCAGAATTCTTATTTATTTGACAAAAAAAATTAGAGGTTATTTTTTACGCTGATGGGGGGGGGGGGGGGCTGTGTGGCAACGCACTTTGAAAAAATTACGCATTTTTTTTCAAAGTGCGTTAAATTTTGGACAAATTGACGCACTTTGAAAACATTTTTTAGAGTGCGTTAAATTTTAGATGAAGTTATCCCACTTTGAAATTTTTTTTCAAAGTGCCTTATGAAGATACATTGTACATCAACATGTTTTAGTATCGTCCTTCTTAACGCACTTTGAAAAAATATTTTTATATCACAAATTTTTGAACTAAATTTCTAATTTGTTGATAGTATGATGGTTTGTTAACACTCGTGAATCTAATTTACCGTATTTAGTAGGGGGAAGGGGGAGGGGGTTAACCAAAGATACAGGTCAAATACCAGTGCATCATTTAATTGATTACAAGATGAAGGTCCATTGTCATTTATTTTTTCTTCCAAAACATATGATATTCAGCAACTTTGGGTAAACATTTAAGATCGGAAAAAGAAATATGCTCTTTATAAGTACATGCAGTATTATTGAAGAAATAAGCTGGCCGAACAATAATTTCTCCATTGGTATGTTAAAAAATCTATGTGTTTCAAAAGTAACGCTCTTTTCGTTATCTAATCAAACAAATCACTTCAATAAATTAATATTAACATCTACGAACATTAAATTATTATCAACTTAAAAATAAGCATTAGGATGTGGGTTAATTTTCCCGCATTGATCTTCTAAAAGATTGTTTTTGGTAAACAAAACTAAGGTATCCTTTTTCACATCATTGAAATATATTATACATTGATCTCCATTATTCATATTTATAAACCATATCCGTTCGGGCATAGCCCAATATACTAGATAAGAAGTAAATATGCTGCATACTCAAAAAAGGAAAATGCAGTTGCTAAGCGATAAAAGTCGTCGTGCATCGTGCGACTTGCGTCGTGTGTCAACAATTTTACATTTTAACTTCTTCTTAAAAACTACAAGGCTAATTGTAACCATTTTTGGTGTGAGGAATCTCTATGGTAAGAAGAATATAAATTGTGAAATTCGTGGCTCTACCACCCCTGGGGCACCACACGTGAGGCCGAATATGCAAAATAGCCAAATTTTTAAAAACCTTCTTCTCTACTCCCACATATGTGAGGAAAAAACTGGTTGCATTGTTATGATGTCTATGATGCTCTCTACCAAAATTGTGAAATTCATGGCCCCTGGGTCAGAGGTTCTGGCTCTAGGGTGGGGCCAATATGACCATATAGTAAAAATGTATTAAATCGTAGAAAATCTTCTTTTCTACTCCCATATATATTTGTTAAAAACTAAATGCATGTGAAATTCATGACCCCTGTGCCAGAGCTTTAGGCTCTAGGGTGGGACCAATATGGCCATAAAGTAAAAAAGCATTTAATCTTAAAAAATCATCTTCTTTACTCACAAACACGTGAGCAAAAAACTGAATACATGGTTATGATGTCCACTAACTACTCTACCTAAATTGTGAAATTCATGGCCCCTGGGTCAGGGGTTCAAGACATACGGGGAGCAATATGGCAATATAGTGTTAATGCATAAAATTCTTTACAATCTTCTTCTCTATTCTCACACATTTGTATGAAAAACTGACTTCATAATTATGTTAACCAGGATGTCCTCTACTAAAATTTAAAATTTCATGTCCCCTGGAGTATGGGTTTTGACTCTAGGGCAGGGCCAAAATGGATGTATAGGTGTTAATGCATATAATGTTTGAAAATGTTTTACTCCCACGCACATGAAAGTAAAACTGAATTCATGATTTTGTAGACCAGATCTTTAAGTTTTTCGCCAAAATTATAGGTTTCATAGTTCTTTTTGAAAGATTTCAGGCAGGGAGGTGGTCGTCATTGCAAATTCTAAAGTTTTCTAGTCCAGAATGAAACCCAACTAAATGAATATATGAGACTCTTCGACAATATGCTACCCAGATGACCGTTAAAACCTATTGGCCTCTTGTTTTTTTTCTGTGTAAATTGTCTGTGTAAATTCTCATCTAGTAACTGTTTATCAAGTTAGCTGAGAATGCAAAGAGTTCTTTTTTAAATATATCACATTAAGCTAAACAAGGTTAAAACAATCATTTATTGTACAAAAACTATCAACTATTTTCACTAAATCCTGATGATTCAAAGTGCGTTGACTTAGTCCAAAAATTAACGCTCTTTCGATTTTTTTTTAAGTGCGTAATCTTTTAAAGTGCGTTGTAACACGGCTGGTTACAATTATCCGGACATCAAGGAAGTAAAATCCATTATCTTATCACAAGCAGTGTGATAAGCCAAAATCTCTTATTCCTTAGGGTTCAGGAAATTATGCTCTATTAAGTTCTTCTTTCTTAAATATTATTTGCAGATTGTTATGAAAATTAATGAAATTTCTTTAAACAATTATTAAGTATATTAAAAAATTAAATTGAACGGCCATGAGTCATATAGATTAGAAATCAGTGATAATGCACATTTAAATCAAATCTCTGCTTTAACCTTATTTACTGATTTACAAATAACATATCTCCTTGTAAATGCACAGTCATTTATTCTCTATTTACAATAACTTTGCATTTGTATAAAGATAACAAAATGCGCGATACACAGCAAGTGCATATTAACAGGTTGAACAAAGTATATTCCAAATTCTATCGTTTTCTTATAATGATAAATTATAACTATTAACTTACCATAACAATGGTGAATATGACTCAACAGAAAAATGAGGGTGGTCGTTTTAAGTTGAATGCTTCCAACCCATGCCATTTTAAGGGTCTGTTGAAGAGGGAAGTTAAATTCTACCCCAAGCTAACGATAACATATTTGTCAGGGCGAAACATAAACACAGATAACGAATGTTCAAATACCAGTGATGACCTAGAGGAGACTAGAGTAAAGATATTATACATATGTAAGCTACCTAATATTGCATTTGATGAATTGTCTTTAAATCTTCTTAGATTTAATTTATTTGTTGATGTTTAATTTGAAGTTTTCTATTTGCATTAAGATTAATAATGGTATATATAATTGCACCATTTAATCTACGCTGAGGTTTGCATGTCAAACAGTCCCACTTTATCGCGTCGGGGTGATATTTATCAAACATAGAATACTTGTTCTAAATTTCAAATTTTTACTTCGAATATATGTGATTTGTTTTTACGATATCGTGGATTTCAATAATTCATATGCATGTAAGTTGTAAAGTTCGTACGTAAAAGGTAAGACCACAAAATTAACTCGCTAATGATCTAGCCTAATTCAATATCATCTGAGGTATGGTGTTCCGTTAGGGCCACTCACACCTTCGCACTTTCACTTTTAGGGCAAAGATGCGAAAGCAAGATGTTGCGAAACCAAAAGTGCGAAGTTACTTGGACGAAGGAGCAAAAGTGCGTGGATTCAGCAAGGGGTGAAGATGCGAAGGCAAAAGGACGAAGTTTTTAGTTTCGCCGTCGCCTTTTTTCATTTCTCTCGGTCGGTCACTTTGCTTATAATTTGATCCGTGTATGCACTCGCCTGAGGTTCGCCGAATGCTTTCGAAAGTTATTAGTACGCAGGCGCTATATATCTCGTTGTTTAGTTGATCCACGAAATAAAATGTTCATTGAAGTGCAATTTTTATTAACATTTTGTATTGATATGGCCATTGGCCACGAATTTACGTATCCTTGAAACTGGGATTTTCACTTTATCCACAAAAATTGATACCCTTGAATATTAATGAAACCACAGTATATAGTGTTCCGTTGGGGCACCTTTGTACTTTCGCCTTTAGGGCAAAGATGCGACGGCGAGAAGGGTGGATAGTACGAAGTTTCGAATTTTGGCAAAGGATTTTATTTTGCATTTTCTTGATGTTAATGTTTAACGTTTTTATTATACTCGTGTTTCGTTTAGGCTCTTGTTTATTTACTCGCATGATACATGTATTAAAATGCTATGCCTATAGAGCATACGTACTTTCAATATACCGTAAAGACAAATTAAATCATGGATGGATAATTATGAACAAGCATTGAAGTTAGGGTTGGTATCATTTTGTTTACACAAAACAATAAAAAAATAGTATGTTGACAATCTTCTTCTTATATACACTGTATACAAAATAGACCGAAGCAATTTGGAAACATGTTCTTCAGAGTTTCCATTTATTTTATATACATAATGAAACCTAATTCAATTTTCTATTTATTAAACGATATTTAGGCAATAAATTTTGTAAACAAAAAAATCCTCCGATATATAATTTTAATATTACTTTTTTAAATATTCTTAATTAGTGACAGCTTACCTGTACAAAACTGAATCTCAATGAGAACAACAATAAACGTAACAAAATAAATGTTCCCGATATGGCCAGCCATTTTTAGAATATAATTAGGAAGGAAGTAAGATTTTCGGCTTGTTTTATCTGACTTAGTCACATCTTCGGAAGACACTATAAAATTATGGAGGGTAATTGTGTTTAAAATCAAGTCATGTAAACTAAGTCTTGTAAATCCGAATATGCTATCGTGTTGGGGTGTGTCTAAGTATGAATGTAGTTTTGATCGTGTGACCTATAAAACTCGGGTATAGACACTCTAGAGTTGACTTCGCAACGTTCAATCTAGTTCTCCTTACAGATGCACGTTTGCAGATTTAAAATGCTGTTTGTTATTTACATGTAACCTAGCTACGACTATAATACGCATTTTCCATCTGTATTCTCTGCATTTATTTGTCAGTTTTTTGAAATATTAAAGCTGGCATGTTACCAATCGACAAATGTAAAGTTAACAATTTTGTCGAATTTTGACATGACCATATTTGGAAACAGTGATGTCACCGACAGAAAAGGCTAGCTGCAGGAAAAGGAATGCCGTAATCGCCGGAACGGGGACGGAATAAAGAAAAAAAAATATAAGATAACATCATACTATCTCTGGATAACAACATTTCTTAGGAAGTATGATTTTTCGGGGGAAAAAATTATGAGCTCGGTATGGAGTATCTGTACATGTATCAAGAAAATCAATACAAAAAGATCGCAGCTTCTCGGGCCGTTCCGGTAGAGCTCGGAAAAACACCTTTAATGTAGAAACAACTTACCGGATGTCAGAATTTTATACAAATTGGAACCGCTTCCCATCAATCGCAGCTTGTTGGGGCTCTCCGACAGATTTTGGAAAATTACCTTGAATGTCCATGTCAACCTGTCACCTTTTTATAAAACTTGATATAAATACAAAACATTTTACGACCTGTTGCAATGTGAGCTAGACATTATTAAAGTCGATGATACCTTTAAACATACCACGGAAGCGACATACTGTACAAGGCTGTCTAGCCAATACAAATTATGGGAAGCGACTCCATTTTGATTAAAATTCTAACATCTGATAATGTTTAAACATTCGATGTGTATTTCCGAGCTCTGCTGGAAAGGCCCGAGAAGTTGCGATCGGCCTCCCATAAAAAATAAGTATGTGATACATTCAAAGTGTTTGAATTTTACTCTGCCGGAAAGGCCCGAGAATTTTTATTATCCTAATGTACATGCAACAAATTGTTTAAGCATGAAGATCGGCTGAATAAAGAAACTATTTTCTTTCTTTAGCCGAGCTCAATACTTAAGTGTTGATGTATCTTTTTCGTAAATGTCCGATATCATATACAATGTCAACCCGTGATTGGGCGGCAGGTCAATTAAAGGTATATACGAGGGTCAATCAAAAAATACGAAGACAATGTGGCTGTCTATCATATATTTTTCATGAAAATCATACTTAACAGTTTAATCTGTGCACCAACACTTATGTTATTGATATGCGAAGTTTTAGTCAATTTGATGAAAGGGTATTTTTGTTACCCCTTTTTAAAAACAACATGTTTTGTCACCACGGCGCACGGTAACGTTCAAAACATGACGTCAAACTTAAACATGCACAGTTTATAGATATACCCCATCTTTATATCACGCGTAGTCTCTTGTGCCTTTCTTCTTACAATTTAAAATGGCACTGAACCACTTAACATCTTATTTGCACACATTTGCTCGAGAATCATAAGTTACTTCTTCAATGTTTTCATTTTCTAACCGTGTATATCTTAGTTTACAGTAAGGATAACCCTGAACGTCGATTGACGTTACTTCTTTTATGACCAAATATTTACAGATATTCTACTCTCTTTCGGACTGTTTTATATTCAAAATACAATGACCACCACCCCCACAAATTTTATTAGAGTTAAACACAAACTTGCAAATAATTGTTGACTTATTTTTTGCACCATTGAGCATTTTCACAGCTTGAATCAACTTTTTCCTGAGTTAAATCCATTTTATTTGTACTTCTCGTTGCGCCGTGACGTCAGGCGACGTCGATGTTTTTAGTCAATTCTAAAGAGGACTATCTGACTTTAGTTGCTAATATCTGTTCGACAAAACTATATACCCCATTATTATTTGGTACATAGAATACCATGACTATACTAAATTTGAAGTTTCAATATAATTTGGTTTTAAGCCATATTTATAGATATAATACTTTCAACATTATATGGTTTATTGTTGACATAACACACATTTTGACCGTGCGCCGTGACCTCATTTTTGTAGGATTAAATTCTAAATAATTCTTAGAAATAAAGAAATTTATTAACTTTTTTTCTTGCAAATTGTCTGAAACTATTGCTAAATTATGTCTACCAAATTTAGTAATGATATGACGTTAAGTAACATAGCTATGACAAAATTCTTCGTATTTTTTGATTGACCCTCGTATATCGCATTTTTGCAATGTTGACAATCAAACCCAAATTTTAATATAGAAATTTGTTAATTACATGTAATAAAAATGAAACACGAGTTTAGCATCATCGACACTGTAAACTTAGTACTAAATACCACATCTCCTTGAGGGATGCATGTACTGAAAGTGTTTTTTATTTATTCTTTATTAAAAACTTCCTCTAAACGAAAATCCACTTGTGGTTTATAACTTAAAAAGTAAAGACATGGATTACATGGAGCACGAACCTGACTAGCAAAGCCCCAACGACTTCATGATAGAAACTTAAGATTAATTCGGCTTTAATTCTTGTTCCATCAATCTACATGGTCTCTGATGACAATCTTCACTTTGTTCGTGTTCTTGTCAGTCTGTATCTTCTTCTCAAAAACTATTAGGCCAGATAAGCTCAAATTAAAATGAAAGTATCCTGAGGTAGTGTATATGTATAGTGTATATTCAAGTTTGTTCAAATCATTGTCCCCGGGGTAGGGTGGGGCCACAATTGGGGTATGAATTATTTATACAGGAATATATAGAGAAAATCTAAAAAAAACCCACAATTTATTTAAACTATTAGGCCAGGAAAACTCAAATTGGCATGTAAGCATCCTTAAATAGTGTAGATTCAAGTTTGTTCAAATCATAGTCCTTGGGGTATGGCGGGGCCACAATGGGGGAATGGATTTTAACACAGGAATATATAGAAAATATCTTTAAAAATCTTCTTCTCAAAAACTATTAGGCCAGGAAAGCTCAAATATGAGTTGAAGCATCCTCAGATAGTAAAAATTCAAGTTTGTTCAAATCATGGTCCCCGGGGGTATGGTGGGGCCACAATGGGGGAATGAATTTTTACATCTTCTTTAATCAATCTTTAAAAATCTTTTTCTCAAAAACGATAAGGCCAAAAAGCTCAAATTTGACTTGAAGCATCCTCAGAAAGTGTATATTCAAGTTTTTTCAAATCATGGTCCCCGGGGGTAGGGTTGAGCCACAATTGGGATATGAATTATTTATACAGGAATATTTAGAGAAAATCTTTAAAAAAAACCAATTTTTTAAAACTTTTAGGCCAGGGAAGCTCAAATTGGCTTGTAAGCATCCTTAGATAGTGTAGATTCAAGTTTGTTCAAATCATGGTCCCTGGGGGTAGGGCGGGGCCACAATGGGGATAAATTTTTATATAGAGAGAAAATCTTTAAAAATCTTCTTCTGAAAACCATTAGACCAGGAAAGCCCAAATTTGAGTGGAAGCATCCCCAGATCGTATAGAATTGTTTAAATCATAGTCCCGGGGTACGGTGAGGCCACAATGGGGGATTAATTTTTACATAGGAATATATAAAGAAAATCTTTAAAAATCTTCTTTTTAAAAACTATTTGGCCAGAAAAGCTTATACTTGTGTAGAGGCATCCTCGGGTAGTGTAAATTCAAGTTTGCAAAATCATAGTTCCTGGGGGTAGGGCGGGGCCCAAATGGCGGGTTGAATTTTTACATAGGAATATATAGAGAAAATCTTCTTGGAAAGTTTTCAGTCCAAAACTCAGTACTTTGTGTGAAAGCTCAGGCCCCGAGGTTATAAAACTTTTTTCATACTCGTACTCATACTCATACTCCGTACTCCGAGTATGTGCTCCACTGAGTACGACTTTAAAAACCGAGGTTATAAAAGTTTTGGAGTACGTTCTCCGCTTAGTACTATTTGGAGTATGCTCCAAAAGCCGATCGATGAAATTTTACGTCTCTGAAGAAAGACTGAGAACGGTAATTCATGTAAATAGTCCTGGCATGTAGGCAAACTGTACATGTATTCAGATTAATTATTTATCAACAAAATGTAACACATTATTTACATGTACATTTTACCTTCTCCATCTGCAAGCATGGAGATGTGTCTGCATCTATAACTTATGCATTTTTGAGCAACAGAGACGATAAATCCAGTGTAATTGGTAAAATTATCAACAAATTGTGTTTATGTCAAATCTCTCTCTCTCTCTCTCTCTCCCTCTCTCTCTCTCTCTCTCTTATGAGACTCAGATAGTGATTCATGCATGTGATGATTAAGTATAATTATGTTGTAAGGAACGATATGAATATAAAAGAAAGAAGTAAGAATTTACACGGATATGAAGAGAGTATTTCAACATAGAATTTAGTTCGATATACTAGTATCTTAAGTTTTCCTGGCTTTTATACGATTTTGATATTTTACATGCCAGGAAAAGGTCAGAAACGACGCCAATACAAAACTGGAAAGTCACTGCCCCCAAGTGGATATCTCTTAAGATATTTAGTGAGCAGTCCCTGTATTAGGGAAAACAGGGAAGAATTTAATTCAAAAATAGAAACATATACTTGGGAAAATCACAAAAATACTGAGAAATCCGTTTATTTTCACACTCATATAGTATACACTAAGGAAAGTATATGGGTATTCCAATTTAATTGCAACATACTTAGTACTATATTTGTCTTTTAAAATTCTTGTGAGAAAAAAACATCTAATATCTTGAAGGGGTGGGGTGGGGGTGGGTGTTGGAATTGCATCAATGAACATATGCCAAAAGCCAAGGACACACGTAAAGTTTCTCATTTTAATATTTTTGGGAATGTGCACGACAGTTTAAGAAAATTCACTAATTGAAATATTTTTGAAAATTCCAATTTGAGGACCACGTTAAACCGAAACAACGTGTTCAAGGAAACTGTGTACTAAAGTTGCTGTACCCCTTTTTGTGGGGTTTTATTGATGGTTCAAGTTTTTCTCACTTAGTCAAGGCTTGAAAATGTGTGTTTAGAATTTATACATACATACTGTGTCATTTTTAATCCTAAGTAACGTCCATTGATATTTTTGAGCAAGCCTTTTCCTATTCATCTTTAAAATTCGAAATACATGTGTTAATTTTGATGCATTTGACATAGATATTTGGTTACTTTAGATAAAAAAAGAATAGCTATATGAATTATCTAAATAGTTACTTGCTAATAAAATTAAACAATTTAAGAGATGAATATTTTTTTTTTTTTACATAAACAAGCTTTTAATTAACTGTAAATTACCCGAATTCTCAAGCAGAATATATACGTCGATCATACTTAATGTTTTTCCATAGCTGTGTATTTAAGAATAAGATTTAATGTCATAACACCAAATTTTATTTGTAGAAAGATACTAATATAATACAGGGCAAAGTCCTGTTGGTGACCCAGGGGGCAAAGCCGGCCCCAGAAGCTCCAGGATTCTAGAGATTTTGTAGGGTAAAAAGGAAGTCTTTAAATAGACGTTTGAGATATTTCTTCTCGTGATTACCGGTATACTTAAAGTAATAAAATTATTTACAATTTTTAAAGGTTTGTAGATTTAAGACCTACAGTCATCAAATTTCTCTGTCTTGTAGATATCCAAGAAACATATCCTTTTATTTTTTTTTCTTTCGAATGACTGTAAATTAATCAGTTTAAAAATCAAGTTCAATGGGACAACGTAAATTAATGAAGTTTTAATAAAAGATAACAATATATACCAGCTTATATTATAATAACAATGGAAGAGTCGTTAAAACACTAGTTAGTATAACCAATTACTTAAAGGTGGGTATATGGGTGACTGGTATTATTTGAACCCAAGGACAGCGTAACCAAAATGTTTTTTCCTGGGGTTTTTTAGTTACACCATTGAACACACGCGTTTTCTTCATATTGCACCATTGAAACAGTCTAATGTAGAGAAATCCCCCAAGTTAAAAAAAAAAAAGATAATTAACGCAAGTTGTACATTTTCTTTGCCAGAAGGAGTATGCTTTAACTTTATTTGGACAATTTTTTTAGGGCTGTGGGGGGGGGGGGGGGACGCCGGGTGCGACCTCCTTTACCCCGCCACTGATTTACCGCTTATTCTATAAAATGTTTCCCTTTCCAAGTTTTGTGGCATGCAGCATAAATGATAATTGATTAATAAGTAAGTAATAGAAAGCGTTAGACTTTTATGCATCCCTCATCCTTTGTAATGTTTAGAACTTACCTACATTTTCACTATAATCAAAAAATGGACCCAGCAAGTACATCTGATTGAAACTGATTAATAACGATACATGTACATTGATTTCTTTGTTTTAAATGATGGGGTGTATGGGTCGTATTTGACAAAAAACAGAATTCTTAAAAAGTCGAGCTATTCAACGGTAGTATTTTGTACGTAGTTATACATGTATATGTACATTAAATAATGAAGCAAACTATCTAAAAGTTATTTTGATAATCTTGGTTGCAGTTCGCCCTTACTCTTAAATTCACCTCCTTTATATCTAGATATGTCATTAATAAAATGTTAAAAACTTTCCATTTTAATTCATATACATGTAAATATGATTAAATTAGAGCGTATAACACATCAACGTTACAATATGAACAATATTATATGTTTGCACTGCATTTTATTTAGATGAAATGTCTTGAGTACGACTTTGAGAAAGCTTCAAAGCTTACTCAGAAAATCGCATTTTTGTACTCAGCCGGAGTACGAGTAGGAGTATGAAAAAGATTTATAACCTCGATATCTTGAGTAGGAGTACGATTTGGAGCACGGAGTACGATTTGGAGTTCGAGATCGTACTCAAGAAAGTTTTATGACCTCGGGGCCAGGTTATGCAGATTTAAGTTTGATGAAACCATGATCCCTAGAGAAAAGTGGGGCCACAAAATAAGGGGGGGGGGGGTATATAGGATTAGAGAAAATCTTCTTACAGGTACAACAGCAAAAGGGGCCTGGTATTTACCCAAAAAAAGATGTGGATAAAAATTGGCAGATTTTCATTTTCTTTTTTAGCAAGATCTACAATACTTAGTTGTAAAGATATTTTGATTTTGATACTGTAATGCTAATTTGATCAGAGTTAGGGCTCAGGTGAGCGATGTGGCCCCTAGGCCTCTTGTTTACCGTGCCGGAAAAAATTGAAAAATATGTTTTTGATTTCTTGTATCTTTGTTATGCGATTGACTTATAAAGCGTAATTTGTGTGAGAGTCCTTTCTTTTAGTAAAGAAATGAAGCAAATAATCAGATCTTATTATTGTTTTTCACTAAAAATACGCCACATATACCTTTAAATTTGTATGTCCGAG
Organism: Magallana angulata; assembly: GCF_025612915.1. Lineage (NCBI taxonomy): Eukaryota > Metazoa > Mollusca > Bivalvia > Ostreida > Ostreidae > Magallana > Magallana angulata. Next base: position 45,643,831 of record NC_069120.1, read on the forward strand.
TTTTATATGTTACACGATCAAAATTACTCAAATTCATACTCAAGCTCACACACCAACACGATTGCATATTCGGATTTACAAGTTTACATTTCTGGATTTTTTAACACGATTGCCCTCCATATATATAGAATGTGTGTTTTAGCTGCAATTCCATGACACTGGTTTAAAGTTTAAAACGCTTCATCTATATTCTATCCAATACATGTGTATATATATTACTAGTATATACATGTACATGTATCTTACATTGTGTAATGATTAACCATGGTAATATCAATAAGTTACTTATATATTTAATTCAGGTTGAAAGATATAACAACGTTTTATCGAGCACGTGGTTTGCTATTTATAGTTTGTTTACTAAGGGTGGTTTACGCGTAGTAATACTGGTTAGACCAGTTATTAGGGCATGACTGGTATGCTTTGTGATTTTAAGTTATTCGAGCTCAAGACTTAGCGCTGTTTACACGCTTTGCACCCACCCGCCCACCCACTTATACATAATCATTCATGTATTGGGTTTGATTGCACAAAATATTAATAAAATGCATAATGCTATAATATTTCTGTTGCAGATAATGAGTTTTGTCCCAAGAATTCGACATATATTAACGCGGTATCTATGTATTTTATTGAATAAATGCGCTAGTCTTGGAGCACTTACCCATAATCAGTGTTGTTATGATTGAATAAGGTTGTAAATATTTTATGTTCGTTTGAGATAGTTCGAATTAGAACATAAACATGAAAATGTGATAATATATAGATACCCCGTTCGTGGAAATCTATCCCACGTTACTATGTTTACTAGCATTTTAAGTTTGTTTTTTGTTTATTATTGTTTTGTTTTCCTTTTTTTAATTGTGTGTTGTTGTGTTGTTTGTTTTGTTTTTCGTTTTGTGTTTTGTGTATTTTTGTTGGGGTGTATTAATTTACCCATATATAATAGTATCTTAATCGTTTATTAAAACTGCATTTCCTCTAATACGCATCTACTATCTTTAAAAGAAAACCTTTATCTTCTCAAGGTACGTGAAAGAACAGACAATAAATAACTAATTGCAAGACTAATATTTATACCGGAAAAATTGTGTGTTTTTTTTTAATTTAGCATAACAAATAGTCTAAAAAAATATATCAATATTTCTATAAATATGATTATCAGATATTAATTCACTTTCTCAATTGGTGTTTTTTTTACATGATTTTTTTTCAATAACTTGAATAAATCAGCATAACCATAGTTACACGTCATGCAATCATATTGACATTCAGTGTACATATTTCTTTTATGTTTGCTTGGGAAATCCGCGACGTTCAATTCAATTTCCGATGAAAACAGTTATTTTATTTACAAGCATTACAGAGGGCATTAAGATATTACAAATGTCTATAAAATCTCTCTCTCTCTCTCTCTCTCTCTCTCTCTCTCTCTCTCTCTCTCCGTCTCAGTACATTATGTTAATATTTCTGGATGTCTTGCACATAAAAATTGATAATGTTTAAATCTAAACGTGTAAACTTTTAATACTTCCTCAAACAACACTGGTACTTTACTTCCTTAGTCAACATGTATGGAGCAGTATCATCCAATATAATCTGAGGAAGCTCTACAGGACGAAAAACTCCGTGCATAATTCATTAATGACTGCTAGTAATAGGCTCACTTTGTGGAATCACATAAATCTTAGGGGAAGCAATTTTTTTGCGGATTGCCACTTTTATTGTTTCTGTTGGGTATGTTATTTTGTGAATTTGGTTGTGCGTGTACATCTTATGAATAAAGATGGGCTTCATAATTTGTTGGAGATATCGATGTTATCCAATTGTATATATATTTAGTGTCTTTGTCTGTGATAACACTACAAATCAATTTTGTAATGTACAGTCCAATAGATGCAATTGACGTATTGCTGGGGCGCAATCGAGGTTGGCATAATTAATATTCTAATATTTAATCGTACAGTTGTTAAAAATCATATAAATATAATTAATATGAAATCATTCTTTGAATATTAAAGGGTGATAACTTTGGTCGAAGAGTTATCAAATCCAATAAATCCGATCTTCATGCTTAAAATCCGAGGGGTTTTATGATAGATTTGATCACGCCCCGACCGAAAGGATTACTTCATAATACTCCAAATATGATTCCTTATTCCCAAAATAAAACTAATCGAGCTACTGCAAATCTAGAGAATGATATATGATCCTACACTATGCAATGTGACATACAACGACTTTACTGTCTACAAAACGGGAGTCATTTGTGACATAAGTAGCATATTCTCATTTGTAGGGCGATTAAATGCTTTTTTTCTTTTTGGGGATGGTTATGACAGCCTTAAAGTGTAGTACATGTAATATCACACAATAAAGAAAGCGTGAAGTTTGCGTATGTCAAAAAATTCCTCCAATTAATAATTTTTATGATGTAATTTTTATGATATAGGGTACATGTACAGTACATCTAACCTGCTTGTTTTAAAGACTTTACTTGCAATACGTAATATGTTATTGATGTTCCAATTTAGAACAGGTTTTTTATATTTTTAATTGGATGATTTATACATTTACATAAAGGGTAAAATTAAATTATTTTCATCTAATTTCTTGTCTAAATTCAACCCGAAAAATTTCTGTAGTCAGTCACTAATAAACCTAAATGTTTAGTGTTTTGTTTTCCCGAGGAATACAAAGTGAATCATTTATTTCACAAGAGGCAAAGATCAACGCAAGACGTTAAACAAATAAAAGTTTGAAAATTCGGTAAAAAGAAGTGGTAAAATTAACTTAATTTATGAAATATACTAGTATCGTAAAAGAAGATAAAGATAGGTGTAATTTAGTTGAAAAGAAAAGTTTGATTATCAACAGAATCAGTTTATTTATAATAAGGCGGATTAAATAACTTCCGAATACTAGTATAATATTACTCCCATTTAATTGACGGAAGCTCGTAACGGTGTTGTAAATTGCGATAATATAGGAATATATTTGGTCGTAGTCATTTAGTAACACCCACGAACAAACTACCTCGGTAAGAATTAAAAAGCAACCCCCTGCTCCGGAATCGATCCGAACCGCCATACAGTAATCAGCCCAAAGATTTTCCCTCCCGCCGTCCCAATATAAACATTAGGGGGCATCTAAGCCCACCTCAGCCACTCTATCGTATAACGTACTTAACCTATAAGGCCAATGACCCCTAATATGTTCACTAATCGCATTGTTTCATCGATTCTGGTTCTAGTAATCTGCTGCTGAAGTTTAATTTTCCAGATAAACATCGTTGAACAGGCAATAGTGAGGTGCAGAAACAATTACGATCAACACGAAGCTGAAGGATATAACACAAGAGTGCAGACACCCAACAAAAAAAAACAACCAAAACAAAAATGACTTTAACATAATGTTTTTTCTGGAGGACTGCAGAGCATTTTTTTTTGGGGGGGGGGGTGGGGGTGGGGGTGGGATGGCATATCTGGCGTCGGTGGATCCCTGTCCAGCTGTCACACAAAGCGGTGGGCATGTGTTTTAGTTAGTAGCAATGTCTACAAATCTATACGGACAAAATAAAAAACAAAGTTAAAAATGTAATTCAAATGTTCTTATTGGGGCCATAATCAAGATGGATGAGTTTGGGACCCCCTCCACCTCTTACAAAAGGCACGACGCAGGGCCACTGGTTTTGCCCGGATACTTTTGAAATTGGTATACCAGGTCCTCCTTGGACTCTATTATATTATGTACAATGGGGCCTTTAAGTCCCATTCGCCTTAATATTTCATTTGATATGTCAATAAATATGTTTTTGGTTGTATGAATCAATAAGTGGTAAACCTGTATGCCTGTTGTGTATTCTTTCAACTTGCACACTTGCACCAATGAGTAAAGAATCTTGTTCAGTTTAATGTTATATAGTTTCACCTATTTTTACGCATATACCAAACGTTGTAAAATATCAATTGTGCCTATCTTTAATTTAAGATTTTCCGCAGGGACAAGTCTTGTATTCATAAATCTATCAAAGAATGAATGAACTTCCATCATCTATGGCCAGGGGTGAAACGATGCATCGCGATACGAATGCATCACGAATCAAGTACAGTGTCGAAACATCTTGGGTCAAAATATCTACTGACAAATCGCCTATACTATGTCCCAAGTTATTGCTTCAATCACTTTTTAATGATTTTTAATTAAAAAGTTGTGGAAGCAGAAACTTATGACAGAGTATATTCACCTTTGCAACATGGCAGATACACCTGTGGAAAAACAGATAAACAACAAATGTCAGCCATCAGACTCCTGTGACTTTGTCAGTGGAATTGTGCTCCAAGTGCAAATGTATTTGTTCTGCAAACGAAAATTCGATGACTTTGGATCAAGTTGGATCAAGTTGGAGGTTTTCCAATGTCTGGAACAGAGAACATTAATAATTTTATTACTCAATGACCTCTAACCATCATCTCACCACCATTCCCTCCCTAGATATTCCACAACGACTGAGCGGATGAAAGCGAAAACACATTTAAAGGGACCTGGACACGATTTCAGATGAAAGTTTCAGTTTTGATTTCAATGTAAAAAAAAAAATAGTAAAATAGTTTACTATTGTATTTTGAATGATTTACCAAAATTTGAATGTTAGAAGTCATGTTACAAGCGAGATAGAGAGGAAAGAAGTTGTTGTTATGTGAACAAAGCTCGAGTCTTATATTTGTTTACAATGCCATTTCTTTATCAAAATACCTTGTGGAAACAAGATAGATTAATTCAATGGGTTCATAAATAATTTCATCACAACAAACAGCAACATTAGATTGAAACTTAAACCAATATAACAGATATGTAAACATTTACAAAACAAAAATTTCTAACCTCTGTAACTCGCTTGTAACTCGATATTTAAATTTTGTCAAAGTATTTAGAACATCTATATTAACAATTCTAAACATAAAAATTGAAAAAATAAATGTTGACATTTTTTAGCTCAAATCGTGTCTAAGTCCCTTTAAACCTACATTAATCAATACTTTACACACCGAATACCAAACCACATATGCATGATCTTGTGGGGAACTTGTGAACTATTCGGGTGCGGAGAATATGCTTGAGTTAAAGGATACTTGCAGAAAATTAAGTCGATATAACCCCTTCAAAACAGAAAAGATCAGCAGCTTTGCCTACCCTGGTACCAATTATCAACCCTTAAGGAAACCGACTTTTTTCCCTTGCGCATGTTTTTGCATATTCTATTGAAATACAGTGTATACATATCTATTATGAAATTGTATCGATACCAATTATTGAACACAATAAACAAAATACAGATAACAAATATTTCGAATTTTTAAGGAAAATTTTAATTTTTACACTAATTTTTCGTTGTTCGGTACGTGGGCGTTGCCATTGTGTTGTAGTGATCACATAATGATAAAATGAAGCTTTGTAGGAGTACCTTATAAGAAACAACATTAAAGAAAACGTAATCAGTAATCAGTAATCAGTTTTCTTACAGCTCAGACTGCCTTCCTCAGTCTTAGTGTTTTCTATATTTTTAATGAATCTTTTGTACCAATCTTTTTTTGTATTATTTCAAAAATATACTAGCACAATTTGGCGCATTTTGATATTTTGAGATGACCCCACTAAAATCCAGAGGGAAGAATTAATTCTTTTTCATATACAGATTTTTTTTTATATAAATGTATATAAAATACTGTATATTTATTCTTTAGATATATTCATGAGTGATATAAAATGTTTGAAATATGCTTGGACAGAAATCGAACGGCATCCATGCACTATCATGAAAAGATCATTGTTATTGTTGTTAAAGGACCAATTTTTTATTCTGGCGATTATTTTATTTAAGTGAATCATATAACATCTAAACACCAATTTTTCTTATTACAACTTGGTCTTATTACAAATTGGGTTACAGTTACTTAAATTGTCAATTTGTCATTTTTTTTACATATCAGATAATGTGTTAGATTCATTAAATATCATAAGCACCTGTATAAATGTCATATCCAGCGGGGTAACATAAAAAATAAAAGATTTTTTTGAATAGATTTCTTATTCTAACTCTAATGTTTTAGGTTATATTTCGTGATTGCAAATGACAAAAACCAAAAAAAAATGATGTCCAGAATAACGTACAGGCTATAGATGTGTGTACATTATTCATAATTATGAATTGATGTGTGCATTTTTAGCTTCAGTCGCTCTTAATTATTGCAAGAATCTTCATGTATATACCGATATCTTAGTAGTGCATCACGCAACACTCATCGCAATGACAAGTTCAGCGATTAAACCACTTGTAGCATGCATGTAGGCACTTGATGTTTAAACAAACGCAGCTCCTCAGCCATACGAAGATTACATTGCAAATTTTATGTGCTTTAATGATATGATATTAAAAATATAATGATAGTAGGGAGCATACATTTACCTACAAAAAAGAAATGCTTTCAACATCAAGTGCCAATATGCACACTTTAATGAAAAGAAAATTTAAGCAATCTGCACAAAGTCGTTTTATACAAATATATTGTAAAACTAGATGATAACCAGCGCAAGCGTGGGAATTAATACTTTACCATTATTATGATATAATGCTTGATATGTTAAACTAATTATTTTGTTCATTTTTGTATATACTTTGTCCAATTTTTCCTTATCTTATTTTTCAAAAATTGAGATAAAAAACAAAGTGACTTTTATATTATATTTTTTATTAGTGAATGGGTTTGTGGTGTATCTCTCTCTAAATTCATTTCGTTAGGTCAATTTTCAATATAATTTCTATTACTGTCCCAAATAAAAATTTCAGATAAAAAACAATCTGGGGAGGGAGGGGGCATTCCTATTAAACTTCCCCGTTTTATGCATTCATCATTTATCCATATAGACGTAAAATACAATACTACATTAATGTTTACAAAATAATGTCTAAGGTTTACAACCAATCTGTCGTGGTATGAAAATTAATGAAATTAAAACACGCTAGGTTGTGCATTATTCATCCATTTGCATGCATATCTTAAACCTGCCCGATGGTTAACTCTACCTACACTTTCCGCCATGATGTCAATTAGGCAACCCGTTTCCGGACATCCCACTCTAAAAAGATCTTTCCATTAATACTCAAGTCGCAAAAATATTGTTTCATTTTATTTATCAAAATTAATGTTTAGTCGAAGTCTGATCCAAGGTATCTGCCTGCGATGCATAATAACTCGTCCTACACTTTTCGTTAATTAGTCAATCCGCGTTCTTAGTTACCCCGTTCTGGAAAGTTCTATCCCATTCTCTCACCAGAGGTCGTGCTTCGCAAGCGAATGAGTATCAAAACTAAAATCGCTCACTAAAGTAACGAATTGACTCATTTTATTTATTCGACATTTGTCAAATTTAACTTCTATGTTTTCTTTAAATAGGCTCACGGTAAATATATTCACTATTTACGTAATCATTCAATATTATTTCATTGCAAGTATATATTTTGATCGAGACTATCTGACTTGGATCCGCCAAAGCGTGTCCACCACCTTACTCTCATTCTTGTTTATTATCGAAAATGAAAGTAGGTTTTTGATTAATTTCACAATAATTACTTATAAGTTAAAATTCAATTATGCCTTACGGACATCATCGCACATGTGTTGAAATACCAAAGGTGTGAGCAAGTATAAACTACAAAATGCCTTAATTTATAAATATAGATATTAAGTTTCCATTAGTTTCTACAATATCAAGATATAAATTTCTTTTACGATTGAGTGGAATATTTTATTTAAATGTTGTGATATAAAGTGGCTCTCGATCACAGGAACCTGGCGTTTTATATTTTTCTCATATTTAGATATTTACCTTTTACTTAACACAAGGTATAGCCGCCATCTATAATTTATTTCAAACTGTCATCTGGATTGTTTGCTCGGAACATATCTACAAAATTACGATCCTCTCCGTCTTTTAAACGCCTTAGTTTACAACAGATTCAACCAAAACGCTGTATTGCACCTATCATAAACTAATTCAAATTTTTAATTAAACTGAAAAATTAAACAGGGTTTCTAGTTAGGTAAAGAGGGCAAATATCAATCATTTGTAATGTGACACTACATATAGTACTTGGATATCAAATTCCCAAACTTACCTTTTAGATTTAATTGTGAATCACACAATTTTGTTAACCAACTGTATAAAAAAGGAATGACAATGGATGCTGTGTTCAGGAGAGTCACATGCGCTTACTTTTTGAGGCATTTGCAGCTCTGTTTGGGTTGGCTCAGGTATTTAGTTACTAGTTCATATAGTAAAACACCACTTATTCATATAATCGTACATCTCTTAGCTAGCTAAGTAGCGTGCCTTGATGGTTAAAATATTGATGATTTGCTTAAGAGTACGCTTAAAACCTTTATTTAAGTTAAAAATTCATTATTCAATGCGATGTCACTCACTGTGCACGAGAGTTTGAACTTTAATGTTAATTATACCTCATTTTTTTTAATTCTTTATAAAAATAACAAAAAAACTTGCTATTTCATCTGGATAACATACATTGTACCATGAAATACTAGTAGGTTCCATTGATATAATTCCACCGACTATATTAAGTTCAAAGTCCTATAACTTTAACTTGTTTATAAGCAAGAGACTCGACATTGCTGACAAAGTTTCTTTGTTATGATGAAATACCTAAAACTGCGTTTTCTTTGGTATAATAAAATACTTATTCACTGACTATTGGGACAATAGCAGGTTTAATTTGGTGTCCCCATTAACAGCAACTATTTCCTTTGGCAAAACTTGAAAAAATATCAGAGTATTGTACAAGATAACTGTATCACTTGAACCAACTAAGAAAAGTTAACAACATTTCAGAAAATTAAATGGAAAGAAACAAAGCTGATATCATATATATCAGCTCGCTTATGTTTCTTTTTTATACAACTTATTGAAACTGAAAATCTCTTAACATTTTTTTATCGATCATGAACTGGATTAATGACATTCATAGTTTGTCACTAAATGTCTAATCCCTTGAAAAGTTCCTTCAAATGAAATCTTTTTGCTTATATATATATATATATATATATATATATATATATATATATATATATATATATATATATATATATATATATATATAGGTAAATCCAGAAAAAATTCACAGTGGTCGGATAAGATATAGAAAACTTAAATGAATAAAAACACAAAGTCCGAGTAAAACATAAGCGCTTTCATTTTTATCTTCAGATGTTTTACAACTAACCAAGGTAACGCCGTTATTGTGACGTCATAATAACGTTAGTAAAGTCTCTGGTGTTGACGTCACAATTTTGGCGTATTTTTAAGCATAACACATATCAATGAAATAAAAACAATGTAATTTAACACAAACATTGAAATGGTACACGGATGTTATAATAAACTGTTCAATTTAGGTTTATATATTCTTATAAAATGTTTTTCTTTTTCTCGTCTTTCAGAAGTATTACACTCGCACATTTTATAAAAAGGGAAAACAGTAAAAGATTTCTTTCCACATACGTCCAGATGTTCACTGAGTTTTATTTTACGATATTCCGGTGAATTAATATGTTGTTTGTGTATCCGGATTCGTTCCCGTAATGCATTTCCTGTTTCACCAATATAAAGTTCTCCACAACCAGAACATGTGATAACATAAATTAAATTTCTGGTTTGGCATGACATGTTATTGTTGATAGTGAACTCTTTTCCACTAAAGTTAAATTTTTGTCCTGTTTTGATATACGGGCAGGTACCACACCGCGGATCTTGGCATTTGGTTACTTTGTAATCTGTTTTTTCTGTGAAATTTGACTTGGTGAGAATTCTTCTTAGATTCTTTGGTTGTCTTTTACTGTTAATAAACTTCTGTTTTTCAAATATTTTAGAAAAGGTTTCATCCGTCTTCAAGACTTCGTTAAGATGTTTGACTGTACGAGTAACGTTTGGATTTCTTGGGTTATATGTTGTTACTAATGGGATTATGCATTGAGTTTTGTTCCGTTGAATGGGATTAAGTAAATCTTTTCTATCTAATTTTTTACATTTCTCAATGGCGTCATCGATAATTTTTTCTGGATAATTTCGTTTCATCAGGAACTGCTTCAGTTGATGTAACCTCTGTATTTTTACAGTCTCACTGTTGACTATGGTACATATCTTTCTTGCTAAATTATAAGGTATAGCTCTTTTTGTATGCCGTGGATGACACGAGTTAAAATGTAAATACTGATGTGTATCAGTCGGTTTGTAAAATATATCGGTCATGATGACTTCGTCCTGTTTAGTCAGTAGAATATCCAAGTACGAAATACGGTCAAGGCTTTCTTCCGCTGTAAATTTAATGTCTGGATTAAGTTCATTTAATATTTCTTTAAAAGTTTTCAGGTTGTTATCTCCTGAATTCCAGACTATAAAGCAATCGTCGAGGTATCTGTTCCAGTTAGTTAAGATATATTTTCCAGTGTCCTCCTCGAATGTCTGGTTAACTTTTTTGTACATCGTTTCCTCCAAATATCCTAGGGCTAACGTCGCATATGTTGGAGCCATTTTTGTCCACCAACTCAAAGACTCAGCAGTTTATTAGACACTCTTTTAAAACCATTCTGTAGTGAAGTCAAAAGCTACGTTCAAGATGACCTGGATTTCCTCCGTCATTTACCAGAAAAAATTGAGGAAAACAGCAAACTTGTTACACTGGATGTTATCAATTTATATAGTAACATATCTAATTCTCTGGGACTTGAAGCAATTAAGTATTGGGTAAATAAGAATCCAGAGAAAATAAACAACCGTTTCCTAAAAGATTTTATTTTAGAAGCTGTGGAAATCGTCCTTACGAACAATACTTTCACATTCAATGGTAAACACTTTAGACAAATCAAGGGAACCGCCATGGGGACAAAAATGGCTCCAACATATGCGACGTTAGCCCTAGGATATTTGGAGGAAACGATGTACAAAAAAGTTAACCAGACATTCGAGGAGGACACTGGAAAATATATCTTAACTAACTGGAACAGATACCTCGACGATTGCTTTATAGTCTGGAATTCAGGAGATAACAACCTGAAAACTTTTAAAGAAATATTAAATGAACTTAATCCAGACATTAAATTTACAGCGGAAGAAAGCCTTGACCGTATTTCGTACTTGGATATTCTACTGACTAAACAGGACGAAGTCATCATGACCGATATATTTTACAAACCGACTGATACACATCAGTATTTACATTTTAACTCGTGTCATCCACGGCATACAAAAAGAGCTATACCTTATAATTTAGCAAGAAAGATATGTACCATAGTCAACAGTGAGACTGTAAAAATACAGAGGTTACATCAACTGAAGCAGTTCCTGATGAAACGAAATTATCCAGAAAAAATTATCGATGACGCCATTGAGAAATGTAAAAAATTAGATAGAAAAGATTTACTTAATCCCATTCAACGGAACAAAACTCAATGCATAATCCCATTAGTAACAACATATAACCCAAGAAATCCAAACGTTACTCGTACAGTCAAACATCTTAACGAAGTCTTGAAGACGGATGAAACCTTTTCTAAAATATTTGAAAAACAGAAGTTTATTAACAGTAAAAGACAACCAAAGAATCTAAGAAGAATTCTCACCAAGTCAAATTTCACAGAAAAAACAGATTACAAAGTAACCAAATGCCAAGATCCGCGGTGTGGTACCTGCCCGTATATCAAAACAGGACAAAAATTTAACTTTAGTGGAAAAGAGTTCACTATCAACAATAACATGTCATGCCAAACCAGAAATTTAATTTATGTTATCACATGTTCTGGTTGTGGAGAACTTTATATTGGTGAAACAGGAAATGCATTACGGGAACGAATCCGGATACACAAACAACATATTAATTCACCGGAATATCGTAAAATAAAACTCAGTGAACATCTGGACGTATGTGGAAAGAAATCTTTTACTGTTTTCCCTTTTTATAAAATGTGCGAGTGTAATACTTCTGAAAGACGAGAAAAAGAAAAACATTTTATAAGAATATATAAACCTAAATTGAACAGTTTATTATAACATCCGTGTACCATTTCAATGTTTGTGTTAAATTACATTGTTTTTATTTCATTGATATGTGTTATGCTTAAAAATACGCCAAAATTGTGACGTCAACACCAGAGACTTTACTAACGTTATTATGACGTCACAATAACGGCGTTACCTTGGTTAGTTTTAAAACATCTGAAGATAAAAATGAAAGCGCTTATGTTTTACTCGGACTTTGTGTTTTTATTCATTTAAGTTTTCTATATATATATATATATATATATATAGCACTGAATAGAATCAACAACACTAGGCATCTTTAAAATGTCGGATCTAATATATAGATACTAAGCCAGTAAACTGAATACATCATATTACTTTAGAGCAATCGGCGGCAGCATCATCACCTTCTTTAAGAATGTGACCAAAAACTGTTTATAATGTAACTGTTCTTTTTTGTAGTTTAGTAGTAGCTTTAGATTTTGTTTTCTTTGTTTTTTACTCATGTAATTTATTTCTTTTGTCCTGAAGAAGAAACTGATTGTCCCGAAAATTTGACAATATTTATCGTCCGTGCTGTTAGCCATTTTTAGTGGTTTATATATATATATATATATATATATATATATATATATATATATATATATATATATATATATATATATATATATATATATACACACACACACTTGACTAATTAATTTACTTGGTATGTTAAGTACTGCCCATGAACGCGACAGATCAGGGAACTTAAAGTTTGCGGTGGACCGGATATAATTTCATTATGCAGAACGTTTTCTCACATTTTGTCAAATAAGGAACTCAACGCCCCTCAGTTGTTGCAATTTTTGAAGTTAGCTAGTTAATGTTCCTTGGAATTAGTAACATCCTACAAAAAAGGATAAATGTTTTGTTAAATAATCAACGAACAGGAAGTTAAGATTGGATCAGAAGCACAATGATAAACACTTACATAGGTGATATTCAGTCCTCTATCGTTCCACCCATCCAGTTGTAAATCTACCCAACAATCCAGCGAAGGAAGGAAGATGCACGCAACTCATAGTTCATAAATTAAAGTATTGATTGAGAAAGTATTTGACATTAAAAGACATAAGTGATAAAGGAGAAGAATGCTTTCAGAAATAGGGGGAAAGTTTCTCTTGAGGTTTTTTGACGCTATATTTTATTGTTTTGTAATACGTGTATACACGTCTTGTTGTTTTTAAAAACACACTCTAAATGATGAATATTGTATATCGTATATATTGATTATAAATACAGATTTTTGTAAATTCCATTCATAAAGTTTTCCTTTAAGAATTATATGTGGTTCATCACATTTTGTTATAAATTTTCTACTGGATCTGAGTTTTACAAAAAAGCATTATACAGTATCTATAACTCTAATAAGCTAGAACACATATTTTATATGATGCTTTAATTTCATTTTCAAGAGTTGTTTTACATAGTAAATAGTAAAGATTTAATTGTACAATTGAAAAAAAACGATTGAAGCTTGGCGGAATTGTACCATTTCCGTTGAAGTCACGTGCGGGTGGAAGTTTGAAAACAAAGCGATTGAAAGCTGAATTAGAGACTACTTTGGTATTTTTAGAGGAAATTCTATCACAGAATTACATATTGTAGATTCAAGAGCCCAATGATTTTCATCGGACATCATAGAGACATGGTATTCAAATTTCTTTAAGGGACAAAACGGACAGTCTCACAGAGAAGCAGAAGGAGTTAAATTAAACCGTGAGTGAACTAAACACAAAAGATCTGTTTGCGTTTTATAAAAGTCAGAAATAAACTACAACTGATTTTAACTAAGCATACTTTGACAAAACCTATTGTAATTTTCAAGAACGTTTGTTACAATGTCAACACACAAACATGATCTTACGGGAATCTTAATTAAGTCATGATCATTTATTCCCTCAATTAGCCTAATGTTTTATATTGTACAAAAATGATAGAATAAAATTTCGTATAACAAAATACATGTACAGATAACTGTTTGTTTCTTTATACCTAAATTATGTTTTTATTATGGGAAATGTATTAGGTGTGGTTTAGTCGTAATCCATTAGTTTGAGTACATAGAAAAAGTAGTGACTCATATTCCTCATGAGCTACTTTGACCTCTTGACCCAGAATGGTATTATGCAGGAATAATAGCAGATTGCGCAAGCAGTGTTATATAAGAAATGCATTTGCAAGTGTAAATACTTGTAATTCAATATCTATTATTCATTGATAATTCATAATTCATTAATTTTGTCTTCAAAGTAATTATTTCAATGCCATAATGGATATGTAAGTTGTGTTGATCAAGTAATTTCTGCTGTCATTTATTCCCTCGATACTCCAGAAATCCTTTCTAAATTGGAGTGGTGCGCATTTTGATCGCATATCTCTGTACATAATTTAGGAATCACTTGGCCTTTTATCAGTTGTCTCCCTTGGTAGACTCATCTAAATCATTTTCAATTCCGTATATTCATGGTTATTTTCGTTCAGTGAACTACTTGTCTCTTCATAATGCCCATTCATGACTGTGTTGTGGAGGTTAAGGTTTTCATAAATTGAAAATACTTTGGTAGAGTCACCGTCACTGAGGCAAGAAATGTGTTCAATACCAGCGTACTCATGGTCTTCAAGGTCTGATTGGTGACTACTTTCTTCGGAGTCAGCGTTTCCTCTCTTCTTTGGCAAATTTCGTCGCCGTCTGGAATATTTGAGAAAAATTACATTATTTCTAAATATATTGATGAAGTCGAAAAGTATCTCTATGATAGTTATTAACCTTAAACTTTAGCATTTAAATTTAAGAATATATCTTCATTTACATATGACACTAAATTCATTGTTTTTATAGAATGTTGATCGCAAAAAGAGTTTCATTTACCTTATAATAACGATAACAATCATAACAGATGAAAGTAAAATGATGCCAATGGCACCTCCTGACAAAAAGGCGAGGGTTAATGATATCTGTGTGCTCTGGATTTCTTCAATTATAAGAAAAGCCAAGCGTTTATGAACATACCAAAAGCTTATGTGAAAAACTTTCTCAATAATGTTAAGCTTTGTTAAGAGTGTTACGTTTCAGTTATCTATTAATCCTTGCTGGTGTAACTCACTAGAACCCTATAATGGTTGATGTAGTCTAATTTGTAATCATTGTAATATATAAGAAAATTAAAAATTCCTAATTGTTTTACGGACAACCAAATGAATTGATAGTAATCGGGTGTATGCATATAATATCCATCTTCGAAATATGTTATCAAATCTCATAAAATGTTCTATAAATGACCTAGAAATTAAATAATTGGTTTAAAAAAAAAAGAAATTAGGATTATGGCTACACCTGCACAAGTAGGTAAATTATGTTCAAAATCTCCAATTTGTCGACAGTATTTTATCGTGGGTCCTTGTAGAATGTATCCTAAAGTGCAGGTAAATGAAATAGAATCATTGAAAGAAAATATCTCCTGGAGTGTATTTGTGGACAGTTGTAGAGCACTAGTAGTCGTAAAGTTTGGTTTCTTGCAAGTTATGTCTGAAATCAAACAAAACAGCTCTAAAAACAGATTTTTTAAGAATAGTTTACAATAACAGATGATAAAAATTTCTCTGTTTGAAATTATTTGTATCTTACTATTTAAAAGTTATACGATTTTCATATAATACCAGTTAAGTAATATATCATTTAGTATATTATGAATCTTTTATAAAATCTTTCTCATACTTGGTTCACCCTTTAATTTCTACTGTTTATTTTTTTTAAGACGTCGAATTCGATAACTTTTTTCATGAATTTATTTATTTTTTTTTTTTGCTTTTTCAATGTCTGAAAGTGTATTTCTGAATGATTCATTAGGTTTATTTATGTATATCTGAATCATGGTAATGGAATGGTAAAACATCTTTCTTTTTTTTGGTGTTGTATCATGTTCAAGATTTGTAGAACTATTTAGTACGATTCCCAAAATATACATAATTTCTAAAAGAACAAGAGCCTCACATGCCTTCACGCTCACCTGAACCCGAATTAGGGATTCACATAATGGATATATGATAATTACATTGTAACAATATGATCATGAAAAATAAACCTATAAAGTAAAGTCGCAATAAGCAAGATTTATAGAGTGACAAAGGACCGAGAACTTAAATATATATGATATTCTGAAATATTCAAAATATACTTAATTCAATCACCGACTAGTGAATGTAAAGTGTATTCCCATAGGCTTGCCTATGTATGCATGTATCAACTAAAAGTCTAGTAGACAATTATTTAAAATCTAAAAATTATAATTTTTTGTGACTTATATACTGATAAGTCTTCTTTTTTTTTTTAAATTACACGTCAATTAAATTATTTATTGCGATTGGTTATCATTGGTGAATAAATATAATAAATGACATTGATGTTTTTAGGAATTTTTAAACATACAGAATTAAACAAAAAAAGGAAAAGTATTTTATTTGCGTCATGTTTTGAGTAGTTTAGAAACATCAAAAATAGTATTTTTTACACATTTTTTTTGGCAAATCCTTAACAATTGTTACGTGTACAGGAATTGCACTATTAGACTTGATAAGATGTAAAACCTCGTTGTCACTTTTCAGAAAATTGCAAATGATTCAGTTCTTTGTAGAACACATTAGGAATAATTCCAAAAGTTCGTTCATTCCAGATTTAGGACCGTCTGATTTTATAAATAAAAAATTGATGGCATACAGATCTTTTTTTTTATGTAGATTTAATGCTTCTTGTTCAAAATTAATAAAAATCTCCTAACCGATGTCGGTTAGGAGATTTTTATGTAATGCACCAACTCAATGGTTTTTAATTTCTAATCTACGTATGCATTTTAGAATTTTGGTTAAAAACCCGAACAGTTCATTTGAGCCGCTCTTTTGACAAATACATTAATTTGTTTCTTGACATGTAAAAAAAATTATTAAAAACAAAAACCAGTATAAAACACATTAATAATAGAATAAATACAGATATATCTACATGTATTTTAAACCTTGTTAAAAAATGTAACACATTGTTTTTTCTCTTTATCAATTAGTCGATTAACCTCTTTGGTTGTAATTTACAACATAGAGAATATAGCAGTAATATTCTATAAATGAAGTTTTCATCTTATTTAAGAACAGCCATAAAGATTAAGGAACCACTTCCGTCAGCATGGACAGTGATCTACATGTATTTATGAACGTATTTATTGCACTATGTACATATTAAAAAGAAACTACTAAAACTATTATATCTTACTTGAACACGAAGGTAATTCATGTTGAAAATCATCTGATTTTGTACAATTTTTAATTGATGATCCCTGGAGATAGAATCCAACGGAACAGAAAAAATAAACAGACTCATTGAAATAAAACATCTGTCTAAATGGATTGGAGGTAAGATGAAGTTCACTTGTTAGAATAGGACGCTGACATGTTATAACTGAAAAAAGCAAAGGTTCTTGTATTACATTTGCTCAACCATTTATTTTTCTATTATATTTCAACAGAAAATTCATTGACATAGTTACGAAACATTTGGTATTGCTGTACCACACAGTCATTTAATTTTAAAAATTTTGACGTTTAACAAGAATACTAAATCTGCATTTGAATAAAGATTTATATTAGGCTGAAATGAAACACATGAAGAATTAAGACTTTTAGTTTTCAGGTAGATTAAAATTTGATCACTGAAACAATACAAGAGTAATGAAAATTGTTAGCAATACATTAACATTTATGTTGAGTGTGATGTACTGATTATATCAAACCAGTGGGAGTTATATCAATATGGTAATTACCAAAATCGAAATATTATGACTTTTATATTTCCAATAGTAAGTAACCATCAGTAGTAAGTAGTAATAGTAAATACTTTAAAATGCCTAGACTTTCAATTCATTTTTTTAAAGTAATCATTCATGTATAATTTTGAAATACGCAAACAGGCGTCAATATATATATATATATATATATATATATATATATATATATATATATATAAATTATATATATATATATATATATATATATATATATATATATATATATATATATATATATATATATATATATATATATATATATATAAACAAATAAAAAACAATAAAATCAATTGTCTTTAGTACCTCAATCGCAGCTTCTCGGATCTTTCCGGCAGATCTCGAAAAATCACCTCGTATGCATTTCATGAGCGTCCATGAAAACCCCCTTCTTTATAAAACTTGATTAGAATACATTGTATTTTACGATCTCTTGAAATGTGAGCTAGACAAGAGTTCATTAAAGACAATATTTTTTACTCTGCAAAATATACAGAAGCAAAATACATGGCCAAATATCGGGTGGGGGGGGGGGGTTACCCACCTCCACCCCACTCAACAGATCAGGATTTTGACGATTTTATCTTTTGCTTGTCTTGTCAAGATATTTTGGTTAAATCTGGCCCAACACTTTTAAAAAAAGATGCTGCGTGCCTGCATGACTGTCTAGCCAATGGTTAGTGAAGCCTTTTGTATAGAATTTGAACATCCGGTAATGTTTAGGCATTCGAGGTGTTTTACTGAGATCTGCCGGAATGGCCCGAGAAATCGCGATTGCTTAGTACCTTTGCAAATAGGATACGGTGGCTGTAGAGTACCATTCATTGTACATCTTCTTATTTGAGTAGCTTGTAGATAAAACCCCTCGAAACATGAAAACTCAATGGTTTCATTGTATTTATATGTCTGTTTGTCCGTAAAGATGTGAAGAGCATTTGGAAACACAGGTGATTGGCATGTGATAGCTTTAGTAAATGATTAATAAATTTTATTATAAATGAGTATCAAGTTTATCCAATCAGCAACAACTTATAGAATTTTTAATTAAAAAGTCAATACATTGGCATAAAAAAATTACAAGATATCTAAATTATCATTCGATTAAGAGCATGTCTATAAAAAAAAGTCCATATTGAGACATCAAATTTATAGTACCTTTGCAAATAGGATACGGTGGCAGGATAATACCATTCATTGTACATCTTCTCATATGAGTAGCTTGAATATAAAATCCCTTGGAACAGGAAAATGGTATAGTCACGTTGTAGTTATATGTCTTCTTTTCCGTAAAGATGTGAAGACCATCGGGAAAAGCAGGGGATTGACATGTTATAGCTTAAGTAAATCATAAGTAAATTCTGTTACAAATTAGTATAATGTTTACCTAACCAGCAATAATTTTTAGTCATACCATTTACATGAAAAAAAAATCATTAGACATCAAAATCATAAATTGGTTAAGAGCATGTCTATAAGAAAACCAAATTAATAAAATTCCATATTAAGACATAAAATTAATTTATGGTACCTTTGCAAATAGGATACGGTGGCTGAAGAATACCATTCCTTGTGCATCTTCTCGTTTGAGTACCATTTAGATAAAACCCCTCAGAACAGGAAAATGATACGGTCTCCTTGTAACTATATGTCTGTTTGTCCGGAAAGATGTGAAGAGCATTTGGTAACACAGGTGATTGACATGTGATGGCTTAAGGAAATCATTAGTAAATACTGTTACAAATTAGTGTGATAAATCAACCAATCAAGTTATAAGGCATCTAAATTATTAATCGATTAAGTAATGTCTTCGAAAAAACCGTGCAGCGTGTGGTGGAAGCGAATGTTCTTTGATAACGTCATAACTATCTTGTGTGTAACAGTGCGCGTATACATGTATATGAATTAATTTACCACAAACGTTTTTAGTATGTTTAATATTAACTAGGTTCTGAAGCTCTCTAATTGCATTTTTCGCCCTTTTAAGAATAATATTATGCATAATTAACTAACTTCTTGTTAAAAATTCTTGTGTTAACTTTAACCATGAACAATTTTAAAAGTCAGTAAGCGTTGGTGGTAACAAAAAATACACTAGTTTTAATAAGTTGTTTTGTGATAATTTCCAAAAATACTCACTGTTGAGTGCAGATACGTCACGAAACTGACTGGCATGTTTCAAACGTTTGTAAAATTGTAAAATTACATTTTTAAAAAGCTTAAAAGCCAGAAAGCGGCAATTTGAATTCACAATCACTAAACCTTCTTTCAGTTATAAAAGAACATTCATATTCACAAAATATCAAAAATATGCCCTTGGCCTATGAATAATATTGAAAATATGTTGTCTTTTAGTTTGACATTGTTCTACTTTTAAAGTCTAGAATTTTTAGTTTAGCAATGGCTCTACGTTGTCGCATGTATAGTATGGAAAATATCCGACATATAAACGAGCTAAACAATATTTTTTTTAATCAATGCCATTTAATCAAGAGAAACTAATATTAATTTGGATTTTAAATAAAAATCGCCATATGAACCGCGCTCTTTAAGGTTTTATAAAAAGTAATACATTTTCAATATCTGTACTTATTAGACCCGCTCTAGTGCCTAAACCCTGTCACGGGGGTTTTGAATTTCACAATGTTGGTAAATGGTTTCATGAACATTCTAATCCGGGATTTTTGGTTTATTTCCCCTCATGTGTGGGAGTAGAGAAAACAATTACGTGAACATAAAATGGTTCTGTTCAATAAAACAAAAGATCATTTATATGCATGTCAAAATTTTCGATACCTGTACAATTCGGAAAGGGGGGTTGAAGCGTGCCATTCTTTAGGCATTGTCTTTCTGGATTTCCTTGCAGAAAGAATCCATCGAGACATGAAAAGCGTATAGTTTCGTTGAAATTGTAGATCATTTTGTCAGTAGAGATGTGAAGACCATCATGTGGGTGACATGTAATGGCTAAAACAAATAGATTAGTGTCCTAAAGTGAATATCATTTAGCCAACTTCCTACTGCTAAAAAATCAATACATTTAGTGTATAAATGATTCTGTGTCATCAATATCAATATCAAATTTCGTGTGCGCTTTTAAATGACAGTTTTGCTTAGTATGTATACAATAATATACATTGCAGTGGGTGTTTTGGTCAATTAAGCCATATTTCAATGATAAAATAATATAACAATTGTTAACGGAACAAATTCGACCATGTTATTTCGCCTTATATTTAAACTTGTTCACGACGTCAAAGCGGGTATGATTGTATTTTGACTTAAACATTGCTATAAATAAAGGTTATAACGTTTTGGGGTATAAAAAATGCCTATGTACATTTTGTTTATTGATTGTTCTGTTGAATAAATGAAATAATTTTGAGGTCATTACCAAACGATTTCTTTTTCGAAACATGTAATTATTTGTTTATGTGTGTTTCCATAGGTAGCTAAACACAGTTTCGTATAAAATCCAGGGGGATTTTCTCTTGCTTTTTTTGGATATTTTATGCATAATGTGAGCGCCACAGTCGATCAAAATCACTTAATCGGGAAAAGGAATATTGACTTACGCGGCTTACCTCCCTTGCTTATGACGTCAGTAAGACCCAATCGCCTTATAAAGCTATGTTGTGAATACAAATATCCATGTCATTTTGCAGCATTTTAAAAGAAAAAAAAATACTTTTTTATATAAAAACTTGTATAATTATACAATAATCAGCCACGTCAGTATTTTGTCTCTCAAGAAATGAAATCGTGTGCGTTTTTATTTAATAGCGTGTACATATTCAGCTTCGAGACTGCACGGAGAATGAATGATTTTCTTCATATATCCACATGCAAGTATAATATAATTTTAATATAAGCATATTTATATGTTTTATTTCGATCTTTTTAATGAAATTGACAAATTCAAAAATAACTGATCGTTTTTTCCCATTTGCACGTTCATGTTATTCATTAAGATTTTTTTTTCTAAACAACTTGTAGGCCTCATTGTGCCTCATTCGCTTCACGATTATATTGTTTGTTTCACTTTCAAATTCACAAATATTTTACCATTTAATTATTTTTAGTCTAAGAGTAATTTCTTCAAATGTTTATTTTTGTGAAACGTGTAATTGAATGTGCGGTGTTTTGATATTACAACGTGTATGTGCAGTGTTTACTCACAGATCCCTTTTATCTCACTTTCTTCCGCAATGTTTTCTTTCGGTTTTTTTATCATTATTGATGCTTGTTCTTAATAGAATCTGTTGATTATCTTCACATTCGTTTACAAATATTGTTATCAAACAACCGATTTTTTTACCGATACATTTCTAAATCCTTAAATGCCATATTTCCGCGATCTAATTTAATAAAACGTTAATACACGTGTACACAAAGTATTTTCTAAAATATTGCTACATGTATATATCAATAAATCAGAAATTTATATTATTTCGAAATAAAATTTAAGAATAATTTTGCGGCATTTTATAGCAGCTCTTAAATACAAACTACATGTATGTACACAATGCCTCAAACATTTTCATATTGGCCTGCCTTATATACAATTAAAACTAAGTCATCTGTAGGCTACTACGAAATCAAATGATCTCATTTGAAAAGAAAGACACGTTCATATATGCAAAAATTACTTAAATTTGATCGATAAACTACTGTAAAATTACACTAGTTTTAATGCATTGTTTACATCGGTGGGTCTGTGTGACGTCATAAATCCATAAAATCAAGAACGATAAGCGGGCAAGAATTTTTTCAGGTGCTCACGGTTTTTTCTCAGTAATGCAAAGGCAAAAAAATCTTACATCATGTATTTTAACATTTGTTTATACCAAGCTTTATATTTATGAAAGAAAATCATAGTGTTAAAAATCGTTTCATATGACCTTTAAGTTACATGTGCATTATTTTTAAATATTTAACAATTTTTCGATTTTATCTTTCTATTGATATATAGATATATATGTAACATATTTTAACAATTTATTTTTATAGGGGTCAGTGTTGCTTGCCCCTCATCTGAAAAAGTCCTTATAACGTTACATATAAAACTGTATTTTGCACCCATAGAGAAATTATTTTCATGCAATTTTCGTATTTTTAACTTTGGAAGGAGGCCGATTCTACTGGTTCTACATACTAGTATATAATAGACAAAGTTTTTTTTAACTTTAAAGATAATTAATTTTTGTATGGAAAATTAATTAAATCAGTTAGAGCCAAATAAATGCACCGTGCAACTTTAAAAACCTTGTAAAGTTTGTGACAATTGAATTTTCTATACTAGTATTTGAAATTTTTGTTGTATAAATTGTACATAGTTTACTTTCCTACATTATTTTTCGTTTTATTTCGAATGTCATTAACTTTGTCTTCTTAAACAAGTAAGTTTAGCTTTCATTTCATATAACTAATTCATAGATTAAAGGTACAAGTTGTTTTAGAACAAAACAAGTAAAATAAGAAGTCAAAATAAAAAACAAGAAGCTGAACAACAATTATTGTATCATTGTTATTCGAAACTTTTAATATGATACTCTGATATATAATAATAATGTTTTGTTAATAGTTTAATTATGCTGCAGGCTATATCCGATTGATTTAAGTGTCATATTTCTAATCTTAAAAATAGCATTCTGATTTCGGGTTTTGAAGATGGTTATTCCTCTGTTTTGGTTTTTTAAGGGGGGGGGATAACATGTAGTATGTTAAGCCAAATATACTACTACTATATTGAATAGAATAGATAAGAGAAAACTACATATTTATAGGGTTCAGCAGAGGACTGTATTGTGGCGGA
Organism: Magallana angulata; assembly: GCF_025612915.1. Taxonomy (NCBI): domain Eukaryota; kingdom Metazoa; phylum Mollusca; class Bivalvia; order Ostreida; family Ostreidae; genus Magallana; species Magallana angulata. The sequence continues at coordinate 45,667,606 of NC_069120.1, forward strand.
AGGTTCTCAAAAAAAAAATGAACATTTTTCAGAACCCTGTAGTTTAATAGTATATTAATTAAGCTTCCTAATTTTTAGAGCAGACCAAACTTCCAGATAGTTTATGCATAACGATATTTTCATGTTTTCCCGAAACAACAAATAATTAAATAATATGGTATGTTTCTATCAACATATTTTGGCATATTTAGCCTATATTTTAGAAATGTCAAGAAAAAATTAACTCCAATTTCGCATAAAATTAGCTTATGTCATGCCATATTTCAAATTATTTTAAAAATAATTGTTACTTTTTATTCAGTTTTACATTCCTGATACTAAATATACTAATTGTGCATAAATTAAAACAATAGTTGTTGTAAATAGTTAGCTTGTTATAAAAAAAATGGCGTTAAATGAGAATACATTAAAGCGCTCTTTAAGTTTAAAAAGGGCCAAATTAAATTCGCACTTACCTATAGAGATGAAGACTCACCCCTCTACCTCTTGGGTTTTTTTGGTTGTTGTTGTTGGTTTTTTTGGGGGGGGTGTAATTTTCAAGTATGTTTTTCTAGTGATTTCATTGATATACTTCTTTAAGAATTCTTGATACAACCATGCACATTGAGGAGTGAGATAGCTTAATATATAAATTGAGCAAATGAGATTTATACAACTATACGATCTTTGAATTAGTTTAGGGCTACAACAGACATCATAATTTGATTTAGGTAATAAAATGTCAATCAATTTTATATTTACCAGTATGAATATTTTGAGATTCATTGTATAAAAATGTCTTATACAATTAACAGCTTTATAAGTTAAATAAAAAGATACTTCACTTTATCAAGAGTTTTGAAACGGAATCTGTGTATATATTCTATATTTTATTTTCTGGTAATACCACTTTGAGTTAAAATGTGTTTAATGAAAACATTTACGTGTAATCACCTTACAGGCACTCAGTATTTGTATAAATGTATATCGCTGAGTTTTTTTTTATCATTGTTATATTTTATCTATCACAATCGTAATCTTTACACAATTAGATTTATTGGTTTTTATTTTATTTCATTTCTAGTACGCAGAGTTTTCATAAAGAGCTGGCTACCGTTTCAGTGATTAGACTTTTACAAGGGTAATAAGACACCAATTTGCTCGTAGTTTTTAAAATAGAAGACTATGTCCACTGCCGTCATTCATGATGAATTTAACATTATACATAACTCTATCATGTGTTATCACATGAACTTTTTTAGTTATGTTGTGGACGACGGCTGCGGACAAATTTTCAATTTCAAACAAAATTGACAAAATATTCTATTTTTTCATCACTTTTGATTACATCTTAGAAATATGGCAAACGAAATATGGCAAACTGTTGAAGTCTTTATTCTTTTAAGAAAGAAGGATGAAAACATATTCTCAGGACGGTACATGTGTATTTTTTATGAGGTTTAAACAAATTTGAATTTTAGAGCAAATACAAAAAGAAGTTGTACATTCTTTGTAATGGATAGAGTAAGTACATATTAAAATTGTAATCTGAATGACTAACTAACACTTTAATGGACTCAAATTCTTACGATGTTCACAATATGGCCCAATCCATCCATTCCGACAAACAGGACATCCATTTTTACACGAATTCTCTGAACGACAATTTTCAGGACAAAAACTTCTACACTGATCAGTTCCTTCTGATGTTGGAATACAAGCTGAAAAATACGATGAGACTCAACAATTTGGAGTACAAACTCCAATATGAAGTCCAAATGCTTTCACAATATTTGAACATTTATTTCTCTTTAATGAATATGTGAATTTACTCATTTCTTTATCATTAAAGATGGCAGCTTAATGGGTTTTTTTTTCTTCTAAATATGCAGTCAGTTTTTATTCTCTGTCAGTAGACTTTTTCAAATCATTATATACATGAACAGTAAATTAATATTTTGGCCCCACCCTGCATTAAGAACCCCTACATGTACCTTATACACTATATGAGTGTTTTGGCAAACCCTAGATTCGAATCGCTTTGTTGGAATCTATGAAATGGAAAATTTTCAGAGATGGTTTATTTTCTTTTTTGACATGCAGTCAGTTTTTATTCGGTATCAGCAGAGGTAAAAAAAAAGACGATTTAAAAAAACCATTAAATGCTTTAACACTATTTGTCTCCGCCCTTGAATCACAACCCCTACTTCGGTGGAGATGAAGTTGTTAAACATGATATGTATTTACACTATACATCCATTATGTATGAAAAACCCATTCTCCAGCGGACATGAAATTTACAATTTTAATAGAGGGTAGCAAACTTCCTGGTTAACATAATTATAAAGTCAGTTTTTCTTACAGATGTGTGAGAGTTGAGAAGAAGATTTTTGAAACATTAAATGTATTAACAGTATATGGCCATATCCCCCTACGACCTGAACCTTTACACATGGGCCATAAATTTCACAGTTTAAGTAGACGACTGAGTGGACATTATAACCATCCATTTAGGTTTTTTGCATGTGTTGGAGTAAAGGAAAAAATTTTCTAAAATCTAATACATTTTCACTATATTGCTGTATTGGCCCGGTCCTAGGGCCTAAACCCCTGTTCCGGGGATCATGAATTTCATAATTTAGGTAGAAAACTTCATGGACATTATAACCATGCATTCAGTTTTTTTCTTTACATGTTTAGGAGTAAAGAAGAATATTTTTGATAATTTGGCCTTTTTGCGTATTTGGTTCTGCCTGTGGCGCCTCGGGGGTGGTAGAGCCATTGATTTCAAATCTTTTCCATATGGATGCTTCACAGGAAAAATGGTTACAATTGGCCATGTAGTTTTCAAGAAGGAGCTAAAATGTAAAATGTTCAATGCACTGCGGACGACGCACGCCACACATCGCACACCGCATGACGACGAATGAAGACCAATATTGACTAAGATAACCCCAAAAGGGTCGATCTCGCAAACTTCAGTCAGCAGGCGACCCAGTGGAAGATTGTATTTGCTGACAAGGTCGTTGTATCGACCATAGAACTTACGAAAAGAAGACTTCAAACGAGACTGTTGATAGTTCTGCTTTATCAACTTGTTTGTCACCAAGAGCATGCCTTTGCGTATTGAATTAATTGAGAGACAAAAACACCATATGCAGGTGATGAAGGTATATTGCTACATAATTAAGGAAAGTTGACTATTGGAAAATTGAAGTCATCGCGTTTATCATAAAGTTTTGTTGTTAGGTTACCATCAATATCCATCTCCAGTAAAATATCTAAATATGAAACAGATGACGCAGACTCTGTGGTAACTTTATTTCAAGTTCACTGGGATAAATCGAGTCGATATAATTAATAATGATTAATAAAACATGTTTACCATACACGTAAACTTCACAGAGAGTCAGGATCTTTTCTGTGTCTTCTGGTCCCTCTATAGTTATGACTCTAACATTAACATCTGGCATGAAAGTAGAATCAAGGATTATTTCCCTGCGGTTGTGATAAGGAGGCTGATCACTGTATATCAACAGTTTTGTTCCATTTTCCGCCATTCCAAATAATTTAAATCCATTTATGCGATGCTCTTCAAAAGAAAAACGTTTCGAGTAAGGCACATGTCTTCCGTTATCTTTGAAATTGGATTGAAATTTTTATCTTGAACTTGTGTTTTTCTTTACCTAATATTTGTTTTGGCTAGAAAACAAAATCATTTATTTATGAATGTCAAAAGGTGAATTTAAAACTTTTTTATTGACAACACAAAGTCCTTATAAAATGAAAGGATCAAATTAAAATTAATATGATCTTGAAGCTGAAGATGAAAAGTCATTATTACAGTTTTCACTACTGAATTGAAAAAAATCATTGCTGATTCAGGCAAGTATATGTTAATTAGGATACTTGTTTCCGCATACTTACGGTTATCATTTCGGTTTGCTATTTTTATGGCTATGATAGAATAGGCTTTCCCTAGATTCACACTCCATGTTGGGCTATGCGTTTGTTGTACCATCGTATGAGTACATGTGTAACCTGTCTTAAAGTTCCCATCTCCGTTTCCATCAACAGCCTTGTTCGAGGTCAAACTTATTCCACTTTCAGAGTACGTGCTTGTCTGGTTGGTAGATTTCCAAAGAGCCACATTTTTACCTACAGTTAAAGACTTTAAACAAGCTTAGATCGGTTTTACATGCTCGTTAATATCTAAGCAATCCTACAAGGAAAGGTGTGTAGGTGTTGTAACATTACAGATACAGATTAAAACATCAAGACGCCTGGAACAAAATGAAATAATTTTTGACAGTCTCTTAATCTTTTCTTTCCCAAGATGCAGCATATTTTCTTTGTATGTTTCCGAAGGGGGGGGGGGATCATTCATACCAGGCACGTAGCATCGTGTTTGAAAGTGTGTGGCAACCTAATCCAAAAATCTAAATTAGATCTTTGATCCGCTCCTAATAGATCGCTACACTGCTTTGTGTAGCGATCTATTAGGAGCGGATTAAAGATCTAATTTTAATTAGATTGGTCACAGATTATATGTATTTTTAAATTTTATATTGTATCGGTATATTTACTATCTCTCATTCTCTCTCTCTCTCTCTCTCTCTCTCTCTCTGTATTTGTTGCTCAAAAACTATTTTTACATATATTATTGTTCGTATTATTTTGCATATCATATTAAAGAATGGTGTTGGAGCAAGCATGCGCTCGATGTTTCCGTTTCAAATATCTGATAGGAAATCCTCTATTTTTGGCTAAAATACCTACTTTTTTGTGAAATAAGCAAATTATTAAAATAATTTATTTCTATTTTGAGTTCGATTTGATAATTTTTCTTTTAAAACCTGAACTAAAAATATATCAACTTATCTTTAACCAAATATCTAAGACTGTTATTATAACTTTGAATTTTGGGGCATAAAACACTTTATATCGCACATAGATCTTAATTGGTGATTCTTTTGTTTATACATATTTTATTGATATTTTAACAATAGCAGGTACATATATTAAGATATTTGACACAGTGTACAATAAGATATACGAAGGCTTAATATTCCTCTCTTAGATAAAAGAAAATATGAGAGGTGCAAATTACATGACTCTTTGTAATGTAAAACTGATTCTGTTGATGGTCTTTGATACTTAATCTGAGACATCGGTTTAAGATGTTGGAGGAGAACATTTCTAGCACGTGATTAAAAGTTGGTTCAAAAATATGTATAAAATTGTGGCTGGCAGTGTTTTTTATATAACAAAAATACTGTTTGTAGATGTCATATAAATATAATTACTTAAGGCAATTTTGTTTTCTTTGTGGTAATTCTTACCTGTTTATTCACATGTTTTTTTTTTTTTTCTGAATACTGTAAACCAATTTTTATTTGCGTCGACTTTATTTCGCGATTAACTGTCGATATACTGGTTTGCGACGACTAATGTTCGCGACCAAGCCTTATCCAGACTTGTATTGTTAAAAAAACTATAGACAACGGATTGGTTCGAGGCGAGAAATATTCACGACAATAAGGCTCTCACTAACCTCGCGCACATTTCTCGCACGCTAATAAAAGTTGGTTTACAGTATGCCGTTTTATCTTAGATAAGATTTAGATGATACATGTACATATGTTCAGTTTATGGTGTCAGAAGGAAAACAGGACTTGGACACATGGTGGCAAAATCAGGATGATGAATAAGGCATCTTTGTGTGTTTTCTATATGGTCCAATTAATAATGTTCAAACCCATAAAAAGTAAAGGATCTATGCAAATAACAATTGAATTGACATATAGGGGAGATGAAGTTCCCGGAAATAAATCACTTTTGAAAGTTTTCTAAATTCGAATTTGCATTTGGAATATTTGCATATTGTCTTTGCGATTTTATCAATAATGTTTAAAGTTGGCTAAACAGCATATTCTATGTTAAATGGTATATTTCTGCATGGATTTTGGTGTAGATATCCTTCAGGACAGGCCTGTCCTTAAAACCCTTAGATATTTTGATAGGGTTTGTTTAAAGGGGCAAAAAATCATGTCCGAGCAAAAACTGTTGCGTTTGCCCTTCAAGAATATCAACAGGCTATGGTACAATTGTGTGACAAGTACTGCAAAGTAAATATGCATTTCGTTCTTTGCCAAGAACGTGTGCATTGGTGACATTTTGTGCGAAAAATTATCGCAAATTTGTCGCAAAGAGTCAAAGTGTTGATGACCTTTGCAATCGCGTCACGCACGACTTTCGATAGTTGCATATATGTCCTTGGTTATAAATAAACGCATATAAAGAATATGTATTGTATTATAGAAAGTAAACTGAAAATGAAATTTGAAGATGATAAAGTAAAAAGAGCGTCCATTACTCATACTTCTCGGACGACTGTGAACTTTTTTTTCAATCACTATGCATAATGAGGACTAGTTCCTTAGAGTTAAATGTGTATGGCCTAAAATCAAGAAGTGGAACTGAAATTGATATGCTATTTGTAAAGACAGAAACCAATCCAAGCCCTATTGGTAAAGTTTTTTGTTATATACAAGTGTACCTCTATAAATTATTTGAAAGCGAGCAAAATAAAACAGCTAAAAATAACATCAGTCCAGGGACATTCACTTTCTTTCACATCAATTTATTACTTCTATTGAAAAAAAACAGCATTCTAATATCCAAAATGTTCCACGTTAAACTCTGTTTCAAATTAAAAAAAAAAACTTTTTACTTCTATTTCAGGTTTTAATTTGCATTTTTGATGATGGCATTTTAGCAATGATACTCAGTGTGTGTAAAAATGCACTGTAACTCCCTAGTACGAACCTCAAAATTATGACCTTTCAGAAGGAAGTTATTGATTACATCAATAAGTCTTTCTACTAAGAAAAGCTGTGTCTAAATGGTTTCAGAAATTATTTTAGACAAATGTACTGCCAAATTTTTATCCTTGGTGATATTAGCATGTTTACTTCCTTTGAATTAATTTTTAATCAAAACACTGATTAATCGATGTTTTTGTTTATACATACCACTTTTTAATAGAATATTTCATATAAACAAGTTAGACAAATTACCTCCAAACACCTCTATCTCATGTATGTCAATCAAAGTTCTGAACTGTATGCTCAGTTGATCTGTTAAAACAGGATGTGGCAACAAGATGGTCGGATTGACTTGCTGGAAACCAGCATTTAACAGAACGTTATCATCTCCGTCTCTTACTGTCAACAAACCCACAAACAAATCTGAAAAAGTGAAGTAGATAACAACAACATGCTTAATGTTTGAGTTTAACTACAATGAGAAGTTTCTAAAAAATGAATTAAAGTTAGTTTATTCTTGCTTCTGACTTTACTTGTGTGGATAATAAAAGCGTTGACAACGAAGTTTCCGTTTAAGTTGACTGTCGCTGCTTTTATTGATCGGTGCGTCGTCATGTTTCCATCAAACACCATATCACTGTTAAGGCGATTCAACGCCAGGTTAACTGTAAGTCACAAAACATAAAACACTTACTTACTTTAAAACATCTGAAACTTAGTGGTATCAGATAGTTCTATTGTTCAGCAATTAAAAAAAACACTAATTGAGGTGTCGCTTAAAGTATATGTAAAGGTTCCTATAGTTATTTTTTCAAGTTTTTAAGGAGAGGCTGGGTCTCTCAAAAAGTTACTAGCACATTACATTTCACTTTATGTTCAACTTGGTGATTTACAACGATTATTTATGTAGTTGAAATTTTTTTGTATATTAAAAATAAGACTGTTCTAGATATTTTGCCCTCTGGGTGCATGAAAATAGAGTGTGTGTATGTATGATGTTTTAAGATAAGGCTAATATAAATATACACGTTTGACGGTATCCTTAGTGTACAATATGCACTTATCGACAAAAAGAATAAACGACAAAGAAGAAGAAAGGGTTATTATACATACAAGATTAGATAACTGTTATTTGTACATATTGCATCAACAGTGTATGCGGTAAAATTAAGTATTTGATTTAAACAATAGACAATTTCTGCGATTCTCTTTATCTGTTGTTTCCCCTACCGTACTGACATCCTTGTCCCATCCATCCTGGTTTACACTGATTCCCTGGACACTGTCCTGTTTGGGAATCAAAGTTAGAGAAACAGTGTTCCAGTGTTGTACAGTTGCCTCTGTTAATATCTGTTCTTCCATTAAAATAGGAACAGTATTCACCTGTATACCCAATATAAATGTTGTGATTTATTTAATGGTTGTGATATATCACAAACACATACTTTTTTCTCTCTTTCTTTTTATCTGTCCCCCTACTGTTCCTGTCTCTATCAGTTATCTAATTTAAAACACAGTCCATGCAGCCAATACACTAACCAATAGGTCATTTTGACAGGCTAGAAAAAAAAATGATTTCGGTAACGAATTGAATCTAGTCACACTGTAACACAATGCACGGTCTATGAGATAGACGGCGTTGTAGTAAAGATAAATTCCCTACTTAAAAACAGTTGGCTAATGTAACTTTTTGGGAGTTGATTTTAATCAACTCTCCTATGTAGTTACTCTGGCAAACCGAAAGTGGACCTACATGTAAGCACAAATCATCATCGCTGACAAGAATTAGTTCTTGAAAATAATCGATAAATTCGATGTAAAGTATCTTGAAGCATTGGTTTTTAAGAAACTTTTTTATGAATACCTTGAAAATAGTCAGATGTTAAATAGTACGAACAATTTAGATATTATTTGCAGTCGTATGTATTCATACGCCAGAGTTCAATAAAGTCTCGTTCAACCATCGGCTGTCTCCGTAAATCTCCGACAAGCAGAGAGTCATTCTATTAGAGGTCGCGACATCAAGCTATCATGTGACCTGGTGTGCATATTCTCTTGCTTGTTGGAGATTAACGGAGACAGCCGAGCATCTTGTTGAACGAGACTAGAGTTCATTACTGCTTGGATCAATACAATTTTTGAATATTTTGATTACTTATACATAGTCTGATGGAATCAATTATATCTTTAATCATTACACAACACGAATCAAACGGGGTTTTTCTCTAAATTCTTGTCGGAAAAGTCCGAGAATTCATATTATAAAAATGTGCGCAATTCAAAGATAGATTATAAACTACTTGCCAAGCAAAGTAACATATCGTTGATTTTAAAATGAATAAAATCGATAAAATCAACTCCCGTCAGTACTTCAGTACTTTGTTTTTTATTAATCCCAACTATAAGTTTGACATCTTGTGTAATTAAAAGAACCAGAAATTCATGCCTTAATTATCTAGTTGTTATTCTATCCAGAACGTCCATAATATGTACACAAAAAATTTCAAAAACGCGTTTTAAGATAAATGACATTCTTAATACATTGTTCAGACAAAAACAAATGAACGGCAGTATTTAAAAGTATTTCCTGAGAAACAAAGTACAAAAGCCATTTTCATTTTTTTACTAACAAAAAGCCATTTTAAAGGAGAAAACCAGGGGGGGGGGGTACAAAATTTGACTATTTTAAAGTATATTTTTTTTTTTACATTTCCTGATTAGGCCACTTCAATTGAATTTCTTTAACACCGGATCCGCGCACACGTGCCTAAGGGTTTTCCAAAAAATAATTTTTTTTTTAAAATCTAATACCCGGAAAATGTTGTTCCATTGCTCACTCTTTTTTTGGTTCTTTTAATTATTTAATTTGGCATATTTTTTTTTAATTATCGTGCAAAATATTTCCCGATAGATTGTCGGCAGGATTTACATGTAAATAATGCCTGGATGTGTGAATAAAATTGGATACAATGGCGCATCCAGTCACAAACTTTTGACTGCTTTTTTCAAAGGAAAATGACATTTTAAAATGAAATGTAATCACTCCGCCCTTTAGAACCTTAATTGCATCATTAGATATCATCTGGTCATTCTTTACACGAACACAAGAATGGCTGACATTAATGGCTGTGTTTAAAGGCCCAAAAAACTTAAAAGACATGCTTGTGAGAACGAGATTAGACAACCGGTTGCCAAATTGTGGTTTTAAAACATGTTCAGATGCCAGATGCCAACACGGACAGTTTTAAAAGCTCCATCACCGGTTGCACCTAGAAGATGTAAGGCATGACGTCTGTACAGACAAATGCGTTTTTCTCATCAAAGCTTGCTCTAAGCAATACATTGGCGAAACAGGTGACCTCACATCCACCGCTATACTCTAAAAACACAAAAAATCAAGGAGCCCCTCAGTGAACATTTCAATATAAATGGCTACAAATGGTTATTGTCCATAATCTTCATTGGAGAGGAAAAGCAAAGAAAAGTTCTGGATGCACAGCGTCAAACCATTAAGACCTGATGGCATGAACAAGCAAATTTCTTTCATTAAAATGAAAGTCTTATAGCCTAGCATTACCTGATACCAATGCAATTTTTTTTTACCAGATCTGTAAACTGCACCTCTTTCAGTAGTAAACATTGCAAAACCTCGAAAGAGTATTTTTAAAAGGATTTTTCTGCATCCCATCTAAGCTTTTCCTATTGTTATAAATTTTCTAAATTCTATACACGTAACTTTTACAAACATGACCATTAATCTTAATGGTTTGCTATATCATTAAAAGGTTATTAAACGAAGCATCATTTCAATCATGGCAACTTATGCAATAAACAAGGAAAAAGCTGTCAAAATGACAACAAATATAATATGCAATATTCTGCGAGAAAATTACTAAGGTCAACATATATTATCTTTTCAAAAATTGAAAAATTAAAATATCTTTTTATGGTACGGATAGCTCCTCCTACAGTTTTCAAGATATGTAGTTGTTGTTTTGCAGATCAATTATACATATTAGAAACAAGTACATGTAATACACTTATTCCTATCATGAAAACTGTTGGAGGAGTTATCCAAACAAAAGGGAAAATATCTTTTTTATAACGAAAATGTAGTGCATGCATTTGAACTGTTGTTATATGCTTTAAAAAACCATTATACATAAAAATTTGCATACAAAGCCACTATAATGAGATTCAATCTCTGCATTCTCCAAGGAGAGTTACGGTTAATTGGAAAATAGAAGAACTTCTGGTTAAATTTAAAGTGGCTTGAACACTTCAAAAAAGAATTTAAAAACTTCACATTCAGGTTTTTATCCACTGGTTATATTAGTTTACATGTAATATATATTACTACGCATATTCTGACATCGGATAATAGAATTTAAAACGTATAGCTGCTCTGAATAAGACTACTTAGTAGATATATAGTAAACTAACGAAGGAATAGAATTTATTAATAATTGTCAAGAAGTTCTAACTTTAATTCTCTTGTTTTCCAGTGAATCATAACTTACCATAGCCGAGACAAATAAACAGACAAATAAAGGTGATTGTCCCTATTTTAACGTTTCCACCACACGCCATATTTATGCCATGAACATTAAAGAGGAAGCAGTCATATACTTTGATAACGTTCCACGTTTGATAAGGAAAAATGAACTTGATCTTGTAAATCAAAATACCTGTAATCTGCAGTGTTAACCAAGGCCAAGATAGAGTAAAATAATTTAAAATTTTTCAGTAGTAGATTAAAAAAATTATCATCAGTAAGTTATAATTTTATTTATAAATTGTTTTTGTTGTTGGGCATGAATTTTAAATTAATATATTTCTGTCGTATATGTGGTATTTTGTTGTTAAATCCACATAACCCAAAGTAATCGCATCTTGGTGATACTTTCAACATTTTGTAAATTTAATATATTTTCTGATAAAAAAATTACTAATAACTTTATCACTAAATTCTATGGTCTGATGAAATGGAACTAATTTTGTACATAGTGTTAGGATTTCACTAACACATAACAAAAACACATTCAAACGAACAAAAGGTTGTGTAAATTAACTCTTATATGATATTTAGAAAAATGAAAACCATGTATGTAAGATGAATAAAATGTCAAAGTAATAAATGGCTGATCTATCTGCGTGATAAGTTGGAGACAACAACAAAGAATACATAAAAACATCGATAAAGCACATTGGTTGGACGTCACTCGTTTAAAAGGTTTAAGAATAATATTTACATTACATCATTGTTAAAAAGTAGTCCCTATTTTTTGTAATGATCACATACTTTTTTACTTAATATCCCACCTTTAGAATTAGATAAAGATAAAAAGAAAAGAATATACAGTTGACACATAAGAGGTTTTTTACTTTGTTTAATATTTTAACGTTGGAAGAATAATTTGATCAATTATTACATAAACTGACCTTAAACTCTACATTTTTATTTCAAGCTGGGTTTATCGACATGATAAAATAGAGGAAAAAGAAATCTTTTGATTTGTTCTTTCTTCCCGTGCAAATTGTTGTTTAAATACTGGGGTATAAATATAGAACAATTCAAAAATCATTTTAATTACAACTCGGAGCAGAATATAAAAGTTTCCTTGTCTCCTACTGTGGAATCATCATTGTTCGTGGGAGACTAATGTTCGTGGCTTTCGTTGAAAACCCTTGCCCACAGCTTACATCCCCACGATCGTATATACAATCATTTGTTTGATATTAATTAGATTTATCCTAATTAAACTACCAACGAAACTACGTCCCCACGAACCAGGACAATTTTTGCTATCCACAAACGTTGACCCCCCCCCCCCCCCACAATTAAAAATGATTTCACAGTATCCAGCTCGAATTCACTCCTCATTGCTCTAAACACTTACTTAATATTGAGAACAGCTAAGCATAATGATTTACCCCCCCCCCCCTCCACTCCTAACCACCAAATCGATTTGATTTTTCTGATTTTTACACCGTAAGCAACAAAAGGAGAGCCAAGCCAAGCGTTTAGACATTACCAGCTTATTCCACGCACAGAGTTGAAAATCCGTATCAAATGACTGTTAAACTTTAAATGTTAGAAACCAACCGTTAAGAGGGTTGATGTTCGCAATTAACCTACTTCCTCTTAATGCCGATTACATGAACATGTGTTCATGTTTATATTTGACACAAATCGAACAGGCCATTTAAAATTAATACTGTGAACATAAATCTTAAAACAGAACAGGTCATAAAATGGATTGGGAAAGACAGTATCGGGAATTCGTACATCACTTCAACAATTTGGATATTCACCAGGTATGTCGAGAGAGAGAGAGAGAGAGAGAGAGAGAGAGAGAGAGAGAGAGAGAGAGAGAGAGGGTAACATATGTTTCTCAACTTCACCAGTTAAATGATTAAGATTTTAAAAACATAACTGAACGTTATGTTTTTGTAGTAATGCATAGATCCCATGAATATGAAATATTAAATAGTTTCTATCTGTATTTATTTTGTTTTTGTGTTTTAGTCTGTGACACTAATTCTTGAAGTTCATATGGCTCAAAAACATGGGCGATACTGGAGAAGGAAGCCAAGAAAGGTTCGCCATTTTAACTTGTTTATTTAAAGGTTTAAATCGTATAGTAAATACAGGAATATTTTCAAATGATAATACTCTTACAGTACAATTCTTAACAGGACTGGGTAAAATTTAAGTCTGTATTTAAATCATTGAGACGAAGAACTCTGAATGAATGATTGGATCCGATGTTTTCTTCAAAAGATAAAATGATATGAGCTGGTATACCAGTTTTAAAGTAAAGTAAATCTTTATTTACCGTTACTGTGTTAATTATCCAGTCGCCAAACGTTCTTAATGAAAACGTCACTGTATTGAATGCATAAAATATGTTATGGATTACACCATTCATGCTAAAGTTTCAGAAAGGTTTGTTAATCAAACATCATTGCTCGTTTTTATGTTTATCTGACGCTTTTTTTTTAAATTTCAGATACGAACAGAAGATAAATTTTTAGTAGCTTTAAAATGTTTCTTTATTATAATTATGTGCATGATCAGATATTCGTTTGGAGAGTTCGGTATTTTTAAAGAATTGTCATATACATTTAGACGGATGAATAGCCTTCTTTAAAAATTGTGCATTTACCAAGTTTGGAGAAAAATAAGATTAACATTTCAAATCCTTTAGAATGCTACGATATATTTAACTTTGTATTGTTAGTATATGTGGAAATTGAGATACATGTTAATATTTATGTATAGTTTAGATAATAAATGTTACTATCACTAGAGCAAAAGTAATTAAAATCTTAAAAACAAATTATAGCCAAAGTTTGTCTTTTATAAAGCGATAAAAAATGAGCTTACTTAAACTAGTACTTAAGAGCTAATGTCTTATTTTGTAAAGTTATGTATTGTAGATTTTCTTTACAAGACTGTTGTTACGTCATTCATTGTTTTATACTGTGTATAAAATAAAATATATTCAATTCAATATATGTAATAAAGGCTTGAACAATTTATCAGTTTCAGTTGTAATTCACGGAATGTTTAAAGTCAGAATTTGATTGGTTGAGAATTAGGGACGTCAATTTTACTCAAACTGATTAGTCACTTCATCATGGGCTTTATTCGATAATTAGGTGGACTTGTAAATTTAAATTGTGTATCTTTTTTCAAATCACGTTATGTTTAAATATTTACATTCACTTTTTTCCCTCTGTTAAATTGCATTGGTTGATTTGAGTGATATTTATGCATAACACAGAAGACCCAATCACCAAATCTGGTGCGTATGAATACATTCAGTATTCCTTCAGTATTTCTCGAAGAACATGAACTGACTCCTCTTGCTACTTCAAACTGGATAACGACCTGATATTATACTTACGCTGATAAATATTTCATTGATGTAAATATATTTTGACAGTTAAATGATCAATTCAGTTGATTAATTTCTTAATATACCAAGAGTAAATTCATTAAATTACAAAAAGAAAAAGAAAATTGTGTTATTAGAATTTAAAACGCTATGCACTATTTTTGTCAGCATATTTCGGCTGTTCCAATGGCTATTCCGTTAATTTCACATTACTCATTGAATAAAACCGAGCCTTTTAAAAATAAATCATATTTCCGGGAAGGAAATAAATGTTTAAAAAAACGTAAATATAAACATTGAATCATTATTTTTTGAAAGATGTGGTCTCATAACTGCAACGATGAGTGCAAACAAATTATCATAACGCGCTAGCGCGCGTTATTCAATTTGTATGCACACACCGCTGCAGTTATGAGACAACACATCTTTCAAAAAATAATGATTCAATGCTTAAAAATATGCTTACACGTGATATTTGCATGTAACATTAAAACATCTATAAACTTATAAATGTTTGTACTTAATGTCTTTTATTTAAAATTAAGTCGAAAGGTATTTTATGTGTATCTATCAATAAACTTGACCTATAGTGCTTTTACTGGTTTTTGTATTTACAAGAAATATATCGATTTCCGTTCCACTTCTTGAATTTAGGCCTTACACAGTAAACTCTTAGGTTCTTGATCTCATAATGTACAGTCGCATGCCATAAATGAGTTCGCAAAATGGCCGTCGTAACATAGTTTTTTCTGTAAGGTAGATTTTAAAAAGAAAATAAAGCCTATTTTATACGATAACCAGAATTAAAAAATCGTCCGATGATTCTCCGACTTTTTTACTGCTTTCGCCTATGTTATTTTTTGGGTTATTTCCCTTTGGTAAACAATCATCGTCAGAAAGCAACATGGCACCAACCGGAGAAAATGTATGGGAAAAGAGTACCAATTCATTTCCCATCGGGCCCAATGTTAACCCAAACCCACCTGGCTAGTTTGTTATTATTCTTACAGACACATCCTTGGTCACATTTGAAAGTTCATTCCAAGCACAAACGAAAAATCAATAGAAATACATAGGGTCCCATGGGTTTTATAGGTCAAAATTGAGCTTGTTTACAACTTACAGCGATCCGGAGCAAATAAATCTAAGTCCCAAAATTGACACCCACCCCTATTTCAACCCCTCTTATTTTTTTACTTTCTGCAGTACTTCTTCTATCCATCATTTATTGTAAACAGTGATAAATTTACTTTGAAATAATCATTATTTCAGCAATTAATTCAGCCAATCACCTTAGCCATACCTTTTTCTGTATTAACCCTTCTCTGATGTCAACATCCGGTGCATTGGTACTCTCATTCCTAGTATGGGAAGTTGTTTCCCGTTACGCGATTTTAAAGGTCGCAAACCTTTTTGACTTTGCGATAAATAATGCACGTCGTCTTAGTTTTTCCAACAGAAATAACAATGAAAAGTGATGTTTAAAATTGTAGAAGGATTTTTACGAGGCTTTCAAACACTATCCTCGTTCACCGTACATTCAATTGAACTTTTGTCCGTATTAACATTAAATTTTGTGATTTCAGGAAATTACATGTAACTCAGATTCCATATGCTTCCTTAACACCCCAGCGTCCATTTCCTATATGGGTAAATTCTTTTGTTATTAACAATTGATACTTTCTAGTAGTAAATGTCTTGGTTTTTCCTTTCTCTTGAGACGCTTATTTATCAATAATTGAGCTAGTCAAACATATCATCAAAGACAAACAAAACGTGTCTTTATTCATGACAAGTTCTTGTATCGTACCAAATTATTTAGTTTACTAATTATGAAAATAAACGCCAAGATAGTAGATATAGTTTAATTTTTATTTATATAGCATCTTTCACTCAATCCAATAATTCATTGAATTGATGTTCAAAATTAAAAGAAACATCAAATTGGTCTTTTCAATTACATAAAAGCTTATCAATACTATCAATATTAATAATATTGATAATCACTGATTTAGCCATACCAATATATAAGCCGTCTAAAAATGCATCCGTGGCACAAATGGAACAGGCTACATGTATAACATATGGATGAAACTGCTGAGAAAGCCTTTAAATTTCATTCACATCCTGAAAATTAGTTCGTTAAGAAAAAATAAGATTGTTTCAAAATCTAATTGTTTTTCTTTCTACGAGAAATAAACCAAGAAGTTTTTTGTCGAGGATAGGAAGGACTGAGTGATAGTCTAAAAGTCAGGTACATGTACTCTTTAACATCCAATTGTTTTTTTTTTCTAAAGGATGGCATTAACTCGGAATGAAAAAAAATGATAATAAGGAAAAAAGAACTATTGAATGTTATAGAACCTTTTCATTGTAGGAATTGTTTTCCCATTCAAGGTCAATGGGTCAATGACCTTCTTTTTGAGTTATTGGCCATTGAATATTTTTGAAAAAAAATCACTTTGGAGATATAAATATAAAGCAAACAATACTCTCTTTGGTAGTTAAACGTGTTTAAAAAAAACCAAGCACTTTAAACAAAACTTACATACACCAAACGAAATTCGATAACTGGTATTTTAAATAGAAATTTAAATGCAGGATATCAATGCAAATGTTTCAATATTTAATATGTTTTACGGTGCTACCGTTCTGGCGAGCGCAGCAAGAATTACACAGACCTTGCATCATTGTCAACTTGTAGTTTTGTTTAGGTATCAACGAACTTCAAAGAATTTTTGAGAGAGTATTGCTCTACAATAAATATGCCAAAGGTACTAATTATAATGGTTATGATACATACGGCGCAACCCACTACCGAGAGAAAGAGAGAGATAGATAGAGAGCCCGGTACCTGTTTGTAGGTGTGTAATTTCCCACAATTTAATGGTCTGAGTATATGTAATATCTACATAATTTTTCAACTGTTTATTTTTTCATTTTATTCATTTTTATTTAGTTCAAAATGTCTTATTGTTTATTTCCTCCCTACTCATATAGGCTACATACCTGCCTACTGTACATGCATGCACAATTAGCTTAAAAATGGATCGATATGACAGTAAAGTATGGCTCTTGCTAGTATATAAATATAAAATCTCTATATTATAAAAAAATAAAAACAATTCATATGTCAATGAGGCAGGTATCGCGGTCTATACTGAAATAGCCAGTACACTCATTACAGATGTTTGATCCACCTCTAAATTTATCGCGGGAAATATAGCGCGAGTGCACTGTGACGTCATCCATAACTTTGTTCGTCTTTGTTTACGTTTCTCGACTCAATACAAAAGTATAGAAGCATGTAACAAATCTTTTGAGTGTCGCCAAAGCATAAACGGTACTCAAAACGTGTCTTCAAACTTTAAGTCACTGTAAATTACGAGTTAAAAGTCGTCCATTTTGGCATAGCACCACGGATGAAAACATTAGAGAGCATTATGGGACGTAGACAAAAAATTTTGTTTGATGAACTGTAGGTTTAGCTCGTGCTTTTTCCCGCGCATACTGGTTCTTAGAGCTCGCTTCGCTCACCGGCGCTGTGCCCCGGCGAGCTCGCTCGCTATAATACTTAATGATAGCTAGAATGCAAGTAATGTGAGAGATATCGTTGTCCTGTAGATTTAAAAGTGCCAAAGGTAGAACGGAAATTTTTAAAATGTCATACATGTATACAGGTTATTGAATAAATCATACAAAGATGTTTATTTATGTGTATTTTATTGTATACGTAATACAATATAAGAATGGTTAAGACAATGCATCAAAAACGTTATCAAAACACCCAACACTGTATATCAACATTTAAAATCCAGATCTAAAATATTTGTATAAAGTAAAAAAAATAGTAACACACTTTATCTTTTTACAAATTGATAATTTGGGGTAATAATACATCTATAAATCATATAAATGAAATTAGAAAATATATTGTCAGACCACATATTAATGCATACATGTAGGTAATTTTTTATTGTCGTCCATTTAACAATACGAGTGCCATACTTTTTTATCGTTATCAAACTGTTTATCAACCCAATGTAAGAGGAGTGGAAAACAGATTGGTGTTTCAGATTGATTAAACATTATTTTGATAACAAAACATATGCATATATTTGCTACCACCAAGGATGATTCCCTCAATTTTTATACGGAAATTGATTGGAAATTCATAGCTCTAGAAACTGAAAGGAATATAAACTACATCCCTTGTTAGACTCAAATTCCTACAGAAAACAATTTGGCTGTTCTTTAATGTAACGTACTGATGTACATTAAAATTAATTTGTTAATATGTCTTATTTTTTAACGCGTGTTATGTACACTATTTAATGTGCAATGTCGCTTTCTTTATATCCCGCATGAATCATCAAAGAAAGCGTTTGGTTTTTAAATGTACATATTGCCAAAATCATTTTAAAATGCACTGAATTTAATAGCATTTATTAAATTTTCACATATTGTGTCTGGCACTGCCAACAGTATACATGTTTATATATATATATATATATATATATATATATATATATATATATATATATATATATATATATATATATATATATATATTAACATTAAATGACTAAATACTGTAAAAGTGATAATGGTTTAAGACAAACATATAAAATGATTGTAAAGCACGAAATGTATATAAATAATGTCAGATCATACAATAATACAGTTTTGCCAACTCTTCACAATGAATGTTTCTGTTTTGTCTGATTTTAAGGTAGTCCATTCATAACTAAGGGAAATTTAACAAATTTGGTTGATCTATACTATATCAAACACGTATTTTAAAGTTATTATGAGGCTGACAAAAACCAAACTTGGGAATATGTATGTAATCAATTAAATTAACTTTTTGCACTTAATATTTTTATAGAGTTGTCCGCCCTTCAGGAAAATAAAAAAAATCATTTTCTGAAAATATAGTTGGTAAATTATGAATTATTTTAGCATATTCGAAGAAAGGGAAAGCTTTTGCAACTTTTTACTTAAAGAAATTTGAGAAAACTACTTAATAAAAAAATAAAATTAAAAATGCATATCCATAGACTTCAGTGTTTACCTCAACATATGGTAAATTTGTTAATATGCAATTTTTTTTATCAATTTTAAAGGTGAATCTTTATTATTTAATAGACCCCTTAAAATCACACTAAAATTCTAATAATTAAACGTGCAATTTTTTAGATATCAAATATCATAGTTATGGATGGAATACCTTAGGATAATGAACAAGAACACATAGATGAATAGAAATTTGGTCATTAAATAACAAAATGACGATAAACGTTATCATATATAAAAAAAATTATATACATCATGTAAAATAATATCAAAAACATTGATCATACAATAATACATTTGTTAGAACAAAGTTTTTCTATCTCACACACACATTCATTTTTTCTCTCTCTCTCTCTCTCTCTCTCTCTCTCTCTCTCTCTCTCTCTCTCTCTCTCTCTCTCTCTCTCTCTCCCCTAAACTCCAATTGGAACAATTATATAGAAATGCCCGACTTATTACATATTGCATATTCTAGTACCTGAATGTGTCACATACCCGATTGTGTTGGTGCTGTCAATTGTAGCTATACTCTCTGGGTTTGTTGTAGAGATTGAATTTGATTTTAGCTCACCAGGAACAGAGAGTTCTATAGCTTGTTGCTGATTACAAGGTACGTAATCACTACACATCATGACTATGCCATTGTTGTTGCTTTCCTCTACCAAATCAGCTGTTTTGATTTCAGAATGGCACACATGTTGGTTTTGCCTTAAACGCGCATTCATCGTCGACATGTTTGATTCTGTTGAAACATTACTCTGTAATGCATGGCATGATGCGGTTTCGTTCCAATCATTTAATGAAAGTATGTTCTGCATATTGCAATCTTTGTTTTGTTCAGGTTTTGTGTCTTGTTCATTCAAAGTTAGAGTTCCTAAGTTACGTTTCTCATCATCATATTGAATGTCATCATTCATTCCATTATGAGACACATAGCCATTATTTTGAGTAGAAAGTTCTGGAGATTCTATGTAATCCAAAATATCTGCATTCTCTAAAAAAATTAAAACATAAGCACATTAATATATTCAAGAATTATAGTAGTTAATAAAAATATGATGAGCGATCTACTGTCAGCTACTTCAACACACCTCAATCACTTTTGGATTCTAAAATGTGCTTTGCCCTCAAAAAAGTCAAAAGAAATCTGAGAACATTATAACATGTTAGATGTGTATATATATATGTTTTTTTTACTTTATGCGTCAGTGTTGGTAATGTTAAAAGAAAGACAGTACATGCATAGACGAATACAGTTTCAAAACCTTTACCGGATCTTACCCTTTAGGCATTGATCAACAGTAACTGCTTGTGTATAATCCGGAGGTAATTCTTTTTTCTGTTTAGGTTTGTCGTTTCGTTGTTTCTCAATAAATCCGCTTGCAGGTTTGTCGGCTTTTATACTGTTTTTAACTTCTTTAAGTTGGTCATGACGCAATGTCACATTAACTGAATTTGACATTTTGTTCATCTGAATAAGAACGCCATTTGATTGCGCTACTCCATTTGCAAAGTTCTGTGTTGAAAGAGATGCTGATTCTGTCTCTCTAGAAATGGATACGTTTTTCTCGACTTTTTCATATTGATGTGATTTCCCTTGTTCATCGGTGAAAATCTAAAAAGTTAAACAACATTTTTTGACTAACATTTACTATGAAATTTATGAACACATTCATTGTTCAACACATTGTTCATGTCAGACCTAGATAAGAGTAAAATCACGGCGTTTCTAAAATCCTGAAAGTTTGGTAAGTTATGATTTCTCAAAGATATAATCAAAATAAAAGCAAGAAAAAAATTTACAAAAGAGAACCATATTTTTCAAATTGCCCTTTCATTGCCATTTTAAATGGGCTTGATGATCATGGCTATTTTAAAACTTTATTAAGCTCATAAAGAGGAAGAGCTGTGCATAAATATAGAGAGAAATAAAGGGAAAATCTAAAAATATCAAGCCAAAACGTACTAATTTTTTAAACATAATAATATTTTATAGTGTAACAAATCAATTTTTAAAATCAATGGTTAATTTTGTTGACCAGCCACTTAACAGTTCAAACATATCAATGCATCTTGTCACAGAGTGGCATAGAATAATATGTACATATTCGCATGGATCTTAAACATTCCATGCATCTAATTAACACAGCTTTAAAAAAATAGTTAACTTTTGAGCCACGAGTTAAATAACAACACGTTTCAATATGTTTTCAAGGGACATGCAATTTGTGCACAGCAATTATGGCAAAACACTGTAAAGTGACCTTTGTATGTATTGTACTGGTTTACATATCTATTTTTAGAGGGGGCAGCGATATAAATGTTGAAATGACGAAGCATGTTCGTTGTGTGGAATATCAGCAATCCCTTTATAGAAGATCTGATAAAACAGGTTCTGTAGAAATGATTTATCTGTCAATATGTATGTTGGATGCTAAACATATAACAAACCTTGTTATCCATCTCTGGAATGTGTATGGGAAATGCTTCATCAAAACCGAGTCTATGTTTGACATTTCTAAAAACAACATAAAAATGTTAACGTAAATTGACTCAGATATTCAATGCTTTTTAAATGCACTAATAAATGTTATTTCATTTCATTCTTGTACCACCTGATATGCAACTATTTCATTATTATTCAAATTTCCTTTTCTATTGTCTTAAATTTGACGAAATATTCTACTAAATTTGTATAAATGATTAAATCCTTTTTAAATCAAAATGTTTACAAAATCCTTTGTAATCTGGGTCTTTTCACACTTTCAAAATGTTTAACTTGATAATTCGATATTATATAGTTACAAAAAACATACATATGACATTTCACCATGCATATTTTTTAAACCTAATATGTTTTTTAAAAGATCAGTGCGTTTAAATATAAAAAATGTGTACCTAACAATGAACATTACTCCAGCGAAAACAAGGGCAAACACAAAAAGAGAAGCAACTACTATTCCTGCAGTGGCTCCTGATGGTAAATCTGCAAGTAAGACTTGAATTCAATAGTCCTGAATAACGAATTTTTTCTTAATTCTCTAAAAATATCAGGACATTTTTTGTAAAGGACTTTTCAATAAATCTTTTGATATGAACCTTAATCAAAGATTGAAGAATTAATTTTCGATGAGATATTCATTATTGAACTTAGAAAAAATGAAGTTATTATTTTAATGAATAGGGCAAACATAAAATGAATCATATAAGAGAAAACATATGCATCCTTCCTGGACAAAAAAGTTTTGATTATATACGGCTAAAACTGCTTTTGAGTATTTCCCAATTACCGTTGTTTGTGGGTCGACCAGTCACAATTTCACTCCTTGGTCCCTCCCTTGTCAGAGACGACGCCTTTACCCATATTCCATACTCTTTTTCGGGCTCAAGGTTTTGAATCATGTATTGTGTATTAGCAGATGCTAAAACTGAAACTGAACTTTCGGTCCCTATTAAAGAAATGAAATGTATAATACAATCATTTCTGATTCATAAAGTTTTATTTTTTTTCTATAAAATGCCAAAAATCATAGATTTTATATATATGTTGCAAATGTTTAACTATGTTGAAAGGCTACTTTTTTATTTAGGCTATAATATGTTATAATACATGGAGAAAAATGACTATTTTTCTGATAAACATTTTAAAAGTTTACCTTTACAGTCACCAGATATCAGCTGGCAGTAGATGATTTTATAGAAATGGACGTAAGCATTACTATCTGTGCTGGTGTCACAGAGATGTGGACTCCATGAGACGACCAAACTGTTTTCTGGTGGTTCAGGTTGTAAAGACACATCCCGGATTTCTCTTGGCTCTGAATTATTTAAAAAAAAAACCTCTCAAGGCATTCTAGTACAAGATTTCAGAGCAAATCAATAATCACGGGATAGTTTGTAAACGTAAAAGTTTCTGTGCATACATTAAATCTAGTTCCTTTAACAGGGTTTGTAAATGTAAAGCTAATTCTCAGAGAAGAAAAGGTTATAAGAGACAGACGAAAATACATTTTACATCTTCATAAAAACACACACGACCTTCAGTTAATCTGAGTTAAAATCATTGCAATTACATATGTATCAAAATTGTATATTTTTACAATACAGTATTTTATGATACCATAGTCCTTTTTGTAACGACAAGGATCCTGCCATCTTATTCCACTGCTGACCTTGTTCTTATCTAAAATAGCAACACCAAAGATGACATCTTGAATAGAGCTATTTATCTCATTCTGATGAAGGACTGTGTGGGTGACGTTTCCTTTGAATAACAGTATGTTTATTTCGTTCTGAAAAAAAGACAATACATTTTGCATGCAGTATCGTATTAGCACTTGCTTTGATATTGAAGAAATTGGATGCTTTTTCATATAGATTTCGCTAAAAATTAAAGTAGCTCTATCAACAGACGGCAAGCTGTATATTAATATTTACACAGCGACATGGTCAATAAAATCTATTTAGAAAATCGTACATTTGAATGATCATTTTTTTTTTCAGATAAGACGTATATGTTGCATATTGATAATATGGGACCAATCAATACTACTTGAATTTTTTTTCAAATATCCATTCATATATATGCTGTTCATATAATTTATATAAAGCTCTAAAGTCTGAGAAATTAACACAAATTTGGAGCAAAAAGTACCAATAAAAAAATCTTCGTTACATGACAGGGATCTTTCTATATACCTGACATAGGAAGGAAGCAGTACACCAAACAATATCAGCCTCGATTTGACCTTCTCCTCCAAACCAGGTCAGTTCTACCGCAGATGTGTTATGATGTTCAACTATTAATTTCGTTGGAGCGAAACTGTCTGTTATAGTATGAGAATTTATCTAATCATTCAAACAGAATAAGAGGTCACATTTGTGCCTTCTTGAATTAAGATAATATATTGAACAACATGCCTCCATCACAAGTTTATTCAAATCTTCAATAAATTATCTTATAACGGTTAATATATCAGTACAAGCATACGGTAGCGTATTGCTGCTAAATTAATTTGATTTAAACAAGATACTAAGTCGTTCGTACTTTCATGTTTTACTCATAATGTTAAATTTAATTGACCTTTGAATTGAGGTATTGCGCTCGTTGAATTCGGTGAACAGCCAATTTCATTGCACCCATATACGCTTATAGAAGAGTTTCGTGCACAGGGGGTTTGTAATTGGCCATGTGAGTTCTCTGCTGACACCGACACTGAAGCACCATCATATGCAAGGATGTATTTCGTCAATTTTCCATTTTGATACTTTCGTGGAATTTTCTAGTTGATCATGAAACAGACAAATATATAATCAAAAATCACTAAATACTTTGACAAACAAAAACATATTAAAAAATTTAATTCGAACGTCCCCATAACAAATATATGGTGGTGTAGTTCTGCCACCACTTGTCATATAGTAATGTCTACTTGTCAGATCTTTAAAATATGACACGTGAATAAGTAAGAAGTCGTCATTAAGATCTGACAAGTCAACATAAGATCTGACCAGACAGTAAAATTATCTGACAAATCGGCATTTAATTGTCCAACATCTGAAAAGTGGATCATTCGATAATTAATGTTGATTTGACATATCTTTATGGTTTTTTTTGTTCAATTGAAAAGTTTACTTGTCAGATAAACTTCGTAAGATAATTGCAAATACTGGGAATTTACCTTTTTTTAGCTTTAAATTAGACATGTGAATAACTAACCAGTTAACATAAAGTTCTGACAAAGCAGAATTACGATCTGACAAGTCGAAATTAATGTCTGACAAGTGATGGCAGAACTACTCCACCATATAAAAGGCTAACGCATTACAAACTAAGTTCTGTGACTTTGAATACCTTCCAGTAGACCGTGACATTGCGATAGAGCGTATTGTAGCACGTGCCCGAGGAGAACCCGCTCCGGAATACAGTGGGCGCTCTCGATGGTGCTTCCAATATAAAAACAAAGTTTCTTAACTAATCGTTGATGTAATGTTTGACAACGGTAAACAACACTTCAAATACGATCATCTATATTATGCACATAATTCAGTTGCTATAATTCTTTGATAAGTTAGTATATGCTTCAAAACGTTTTTGATAGTATCAATTGCAAGGATAATTTTGGCGTATCGTTATGCGCTATACTATGTTATATTAAATTATGTCATAATTTAATTCGGATTGTAACGCCTCATTTTATTAGCTAAACAAATTCATATACATCGTATAACATATAACGTATAACTTGCCTACGTCACAATACGACACGCGTGCAAAACGTATTAATCCGCTTGACGTTACGTTTAAATTTTTTACAAATTTACATATTTTAACTAATTAATGGGCCTTATTATCTGATTTGAATAGTAGAAAATTAAATTATAAGAAATAAAGTTTAATTTCTACCTATGTTATACGAGTATAACATAACTTGGAACAGTTTACTTTTTTTATAAACCGTTCGCGGTTTATAAAGCGTAAACTGAACAAAGTTATGTTATATCGTATAGCATAGGTTGAAATTAAATTCATTCCTTAAATATTAAAATGTGTTTTTAAACTTAAAGTGGCATGGTCACGATTTTGGTCAAATTCTATTTTTCTGTTTTTATCATTTTAAATGCTTTAGGAATGCATTTCTAATGATCAAATGAAATATGAGAGTCAGTCATAGAGTTATAAGCAAGATACAGGGCTCACAATTCTTTGTCATGTAAACAAGACCAGCGCCTTGTTTATTGTTTACATAGCTGCAATATATCAGTAAAAATCTTTCTCAAGCTGATTTGTCTACCTTCTTATTCAGTTAAGAATAAATGAATAATCCCCAACGTTCAACACATTCATTTTAGGTCTAAAACTGGAATTTTCACATCAAGATTCAAAATCTAAACAAAACCTTTGTTTACATAGCAAAGAGCTGTAAGCTCCGTACCTCGCTTATAACTCAACGAATGACACTCACATTTTGGTTGCCTATTAAAAATGCCATACTGAAGCATTGTCAACAATAATATCAGAATTTTTATTACTAAAATCGTGACCATGTCCCTTTAAACTGCATACATGTATACAGTCATGTAGATGCGTTACCTGCAGAACACGTGGAGAAACTTGATTGTTTTATATCACTGTAGTATAGTCCATTTGGATGTTTTACCTGAACCGTTATGTTGTATTTAGAGTCTGGTATGAGATCACATACCGATAAAGTTTCATTTTCCGTTGTCTGAAATATAATAAGTTTTTCTTTTTCACCATTTCAATGCTAATATCGACTTAACGATGAATTTTCATTTTTTTCAGTTTTACAAGTTGTATATATTTTACCCTTTTTTATTTAATAAAAGGTATGAAATAATTAAGTAATTATATAAAGTATAAAACCATCATGCAATCTCTAGGCCATGACACGGAAATAATGAGGGGCTTTCTAAATGTGGTCGATATGCTGAATATAATTAGGTCGAGATCAATTTTAATTTATCGTGGAACTTTGTAAAATATAATTCAATATTAAAATATATTATAAGTTGTTTAAATACACACATATACTTTGGAGTCCCATTCTGAGTGAATAGTTAACTTGGATGAGGTTCGTATAAGTCCTGGTATTCCTTCCCAGGTAATATTGGCGCATGTACAAGTTGTCATCTTCTGAATCGTCGCATTTATGTCACTTGTAGGTCCATACTTTGCTATCAGAAAATCAGGAATGAAAGAAAATAAATTTGGAGCAAGTTTAAAACTGGATGAATATCTATCACTGGAAGTAAAATAATAGAATCGTACGTTTCTAAATAAACATTAGCAATTTTATGTAGATTTCCATTAAGCTGTATTTCATATTATCATAGTATTCAAGTACTTGTGCAAATGTAAAGATTCGAACTTAAAATTTCAGATTTAATTGTATTTTCTTAAACCAATACAAAACCCAGAAATTTACAGTGCACAAACACTGACGTTAGTTTAAGTGTTTGTTACCTTATTCTATAGCGCATTGTATAGAGATGCGTGTATTTGATACCAAAACCTTCTTTAGATAGCTTAATACCGATGATGTCTCTTTACAATGTACCTGCCTTAGACTTGCTTTCTCTCATTTTAAAGTTTATACTCACTTATTTCTTGTCTGTAGTAAGTTCTTTGAAATAAATTTGATGAAACGTCATATTTGCTGTTCCGAATTTCCAGATCAATTTTGTTCTCTAAGGCACCAATGGTAGCATCAGCTGACGTCCAGGTACAGCTTATCTGGGACATCCTTTTGCAGTCGTCGTTTTTGATTATCGCTGGACAGGTAACTACGCTCTCCTGATTCACAGTCCTAAAACAAAGAATACATAAGAAAAACCATCAACAAATCAAATGGAGGCTCATTTGGTTCTATCTGCTCTGACTTACAAGTTAGCGTTGAACCGAAGAAAACAAGGGTGATGATACAATCCGAGATCCCAGATACATGTCAACTCGCTCGTCTGATCATATATCACACAGGTAATATTTGTAACATCACGGATAGCTTCATCTGAAGATTGAAAATTGTAACGCGCTATAAATTAATCAAAGCAATCGTAATTCATCTAAATAATGTTTTTTTTTTAAATCAAACTCAAATCCATTCAATTTTACTATTTAAAATTTATGTGTTTTCATCAGAAATCGCTTTCATCCATATTTGATGATTTACTTTTATGTTGTACACAGTTCAGCGTTCCTAGTAAACACTCACTTATATCACATCAAATTGGATTCTAGCATTTGGCTGCAAGTTAAAAGACCTAGTATGCCAACCGCTCAATGATTTTGAAAAGTAAATTGCTCTTTCAGTAAATACCATAGCACAACTGGATATTTTAAAGAAGACATAGTATTCTTGAAAGAAATATCGCAAAAACTTCAGTTTTCTTCATTAGGGGTAGGGGGGCTACATAACTACAGCTGTTAAATGTACAAATTGTTTTGCTACTCCTTGTTCATTGGGTATTTAACTCAATTAAACTACACGTCGCTATATAAGATCTAAAAACCTAAACTCGGCACTCATGAGAATTATCAATGACCGTAATGTAACGGGATCCACAAGGTCTAGAAATCGGGGGAAAATCTCATCCACGAAATATTAGCTTCTATGGGCAGGTAACCATTTGATCATTTCGGCTTCCATTGGATAAGTTAGAAATTTTTTGCACACCCATCTGCTTCAATCTCGTGAACTTGATTTTCTTGCCGTTGTGCCACAAATCGAAAATCCAGATTCCTTTCTCATAAATATTAGATTTGCACGTCTTTTAACTTTTAACTTAATAGCTCATTAAAAATTTACTCAAATAAGAATAATAAAGGGGAGAGAAATTAATTCCCACAAGTAATATGATTTATTGGTAAAATATATCTTCTTAACTCCCAAACGTGTATGTAATAAATTATTTATTACCATAAAACGGCATATGGCTATGCGTTCTAACATTTGGTGAACCCCAGGGAAGAAAAACTGCATCATTTACCTGGCTATATAAATTACCTTATCAAATTGTCGTTGAGCGAGATAAAACCGCATATTTTATTAATTAAATGACCAATATGAAAATATTAGTAGGACATAAATGTGGTCTATTATGGAGACGGTCGAGATGAAGTCACACAATTAACATTACAATTGCGTAAAAAGTTAATATTCTCTATTATACAAAAAAGCAAGGTGTTTTAAGTGCAGCACATTGTTAGCTTTGTATTGTTTATAGATGTGAACACTTACATTCGACGAGAAGATGTGTATAAGCAATAATTTCTCCTTTCCCATTCGTACTACTCTTTTTACATGTATAAATTCCCTCTTCTTTAACATTTGTGATTTCTTTTCTAAATAATAATGTCCTTTCTCCAACGGGGATCACGTGGTCATCAGGCACTCGTTGTTCAAATTTATCCTCCCAGTAGAGCATGGAGACATTTACTCCGGAATCCTCAAACACCGTACAGTTAAGCTCCAAAGTTTCGTTTACGACGACTTGTGGGTCCTTAGGTGTTATTTCTATAATGAGTAACGAAAGGCGCTAGGTTGTTCATAGTCAAATCAATTTTTAAAACTATTTGGTTAGTTATTTAAATATAGAATATCAATATTTGATTTTTTAAAAATTCGAATTCTTTCTGGCCAATCTGCGTGAAACTTCCTGCATCTCAATGGCCATATATCATGGGAATCCGTTTGAGAAAGATACAGGCATGCTTATAAAATCTTCATAATTTTGTTATATTAAGTCGTTAATGAAAGGCTTTGCATCAGATAAATTTCTCAGACTTTGCGCCACCATTGTCATTAACTTTTCCAAAGTGATGAAAACAACTTTATTTTTGTTGGTGTTCAAATTTAATTGAATCTTAATATTCAGTACATATACTTAGTCTTAGATCAAACTCCCATCCATTGTTAATAGTAAAAGTAATACATAAATTTTAAAGTAAAAAAACTGGTTAGTTTTAACATTAGTGTAAATCTTTAAGGAATAATCAAACTTAATAAAACAAACAGATTTATATCATAAGATTGTTGTCAAAATCTGCAGAACTTCTCGTTTCGTAACCATTTTGGACAAAATACAAAATATTCATACATGTAACTCAAGCTTCAATACGGAAACGTACAAACCTCCGAGTTTATTGAAAAACCATCCAGTTGCTGCTGAGTGTACCAAAAATGCAATGACAAACACGCTGCTTTCTTGCATCATTTTCTGAAGTTTGATCACTCACGATAACACTGCAATATCAATGATAACATATCTCAAAGAGTCTGAAAATTTTAACTTTGATAAATGGCGGTACGTTTCATGCCAATGAAGCTAGGGGGAAAGTGCATTTTGATGAATTGAGAGAGCAATTTTACAGTTTTCTTTATTCTGATGCTGTATTTGAACACTGATGTTTGCATGTGGGATATTCTTTTCTCTGAAAAATTAAAAGTTATTGAACTGCAACATCTAATATGTAATTATCATTTGACAGGTTACTAAAAATTCATAATTAACACACACACACACACTCACTGATAGGAGAATAGGTTCCATAGGTCGTGAGTTCATGTACTGGCCGGGGTGGAGGTGAAGCTCCCATAAGGTGAATATTTCTGTGCTTTCTGTATATATATGATCTCTTATGATTTGCGATGATATATGGTTTTTATCCCACGAGTTGCATGTGTGTTTCCTATAAGCGAACCTATTTTTTATCACATGTGTTCTACGCCTTTTATCAAACTTTTTATAAGATCTTCATAGTTGTGAGCCCCACACCTCATTTACCAAATATCAAGCTTTTCAAACAAACATATCATTTTCAAACATATTCTTATCAATCTATGAAAAGAGGGATTATAAAACAGCATTGAATGCTTTACAATTATAACTCTAGACTTCTCAGTTTTTTTTTCTTTCTTTTTTGTGTGTGGGGGGGAGGGGGGTTATATTTTCAATCTACGTTAATCTACGTCAAACATCCGACTGAAAGAGGATTGTTTATCTGTTTTTAAGCAGACATTTAATTTTGCGTCATCTGAAGTCTATAAATTCTGCATCATATGTTTATTCTATGCCCTTGCCAAGGCTTTGAAATAGAAAACAACTTGTTAGAAAAAATCATATACCATTACAAATCAATCTTTTAAGTTTTAAGTCTGTTGACTTACGAGTAGAATCTTTTTAATTCAAGGCTGCTATGTCATGTCAAATTGTTTAAATTTTCACAAATATAATTACCAGTTCTTAAATTCTACCTGTAGTGCTTATTTTGATTGTCGTCTATTTGAAGTTGTGTGACAGTTTTCCAAATCAACAGAAAAAAATGTCTCAAATAGGACAGCAATAGTTATACTAGTACATGTAAATTGGCATTGAATTAGCCGCCTTAGATAGTCCCTAAGTGCCTATTAACTTAAAAAAAATGGACCATAGTATAAATCTGTCACAGATAATGAAATAATGGATAAGTAATAAATAAAAATAAATAAATGATAAATGAATGATTAAATTTCTAGAGGTAATGAAATCTTTGCACATTTAAACACAGAGATCTAAGTTTCTTTATATTGATTTGTTGAAGAGTTATGTAAAAAAAAATTCCTCGAATATAACTGCTTTAGTATACGTACTTCGACCGAGGCAGCAGATCTGGAGAAACACGATATTATAACTGGTTGTTGACGTCGATGCCTTAAAACAAACTAGGACTATGGTAGCTTTATGGTTTCTATGATTAATTTGATTAATTCCAATCTACAGAATATGAAATTAACAAAACACAAAAACGGTGTATACTTCACATTTAATAAGATTCATTGTATGATGATCAATACATCATTAGTTATGAAGATAAAATCCTCCGTTGTCATAAAGTTGATCTGCACCTGAAGATTATGCATTTTTGTTATTTATGTCTTTCAACTAGCAGTCCGTAAAACAATTAAAAATTCATGATTTTCAGGCTTTCGGTTCTGTAAATTAATGGCCATAATAATGCTTCTCAATTTCAATTTGTTTATTTTCTCAAATCATTAAATACACATGAACATGAGGTACAAAATTGTGTTATTTGCATGAAATTGTAATGTCAATGGTCTTATTAAATATAATATTATATTACAACATAGTAACACATGTTTCTAGTCTATTCTTTAAAAACGGCTGATCAATCTTTTTTTATGTATATATATTATATACCTCAAATTTAAACAGTTTAGAATTATTTACATAAACCTTTTAATCATGCAAGTGCCCATATTGGGTTTCAACATATAGAATGTTTAGTGCAATGATTTTGCAGAAAATTGCTGATCTATATTTTTTTTAAAATGTGGGGATTTTTATTTATTTATTCTGATTATCATGTTATAGGCAAAACTAAATGTTTTTTTAATATTTGGTTTCAACAAATTATTCTCAGGTAATTGATAACAAATACATTAACATGTGAAAACAGACTCTAGCCTCCTGACCACTCAGGTGTGAAAAATCAAAATGTTGGCCAAGTGGGAATTGAGAATTTCAGAATGTTGGCCAAGTGGGAATAAACCATGTCGTTATTGTATTTACTTTGAAATATTTGTATCTCAAATGTAAACGTATACTTTTTTGAAAGTGATACCTTGTAAATACTAAGCATAGCTAGCTTCACTGGACAGTTGCGCCGCAAGCAAATTAAAAGCGGGGTGGGGGGTAGACCTTATCAGAAAAAAGAAAGGATGATGAGTATGAATAAGTCTAACTTTGCATATAAAGTGTAAAAAGCAGGGGGTGAGGCCGAGCCCCCTCACCCCACACCCCCAGGTCCGACGCATATGCTGGAATATGAAGTCAGTTAAGTTTAAATCTAGTTAGAAGGTCGTTAGGCTTCTCATAGTTGTTGTACTAACCAACCATTTTTATTTTCAATTTTTTTTTATTTATAAAAAAGTGTTTATATATAATAGTTGAACAATTTATTTCAATAAAATATGACATTATTTCTATATTATTCTAGTCTTTTGATAATAAATCCTAGTTTCAGTTGGACCTGTAAAAGGTAGAGCTGTATTTTTTATTCCCGTACAACCTATCCGATTTTTGAAACACAGTAAGACACAATATCAGTTTATTCACCCTTTGTGTTTGTTCACCCCTCTGTCTGCCTTTTGAGCGCAACACGAGACAGATATCATTCAACGAAAAATTCGGTGCAAAAATGTTTTAATGAAACTTTAAATCGCTACCAGGCAATGGTACTTGGTTAAATATTTAAACGCACTTTGGACTTGAATTCCTGTATAAATTCTATTTATGAACCTGGCATATTTATACTGTACAGAGGATACCAAAAAAAAAAACCAAGCAAACAAGATTTATATCTGCAAGACTGTTTTCTCTCTTTGTCATGCAACATTTTTGTGAATGAAATCAGATTGACTATTTCTTAAGTTTCCTTACCTGTGTGCAGATTGCCTTGCAGATGCACTAAAATGAACATGGTTAACAGATCCTCCAAACCCAGTTAGACGATTTATATTTCCCGGAAAGTACTCATTCACACACAACAAATAGAAAGTGCTCCAAAAACACAGTCACTTCTCTGAGATAGAACCCACATCAATATGCGATCGGGTGGTGCTGTCCTAAATAAAAAAGGACTTACCCGGCAATGTGTATCAAGTGATGTATAATCAAAATATAAGCTTTCAGACACTCCGTATTGTAACGCGTAAACTTCTTCCTTCGAAATGTTTACAACCGTTCAGATATAAACGTCATAACAGATAAGAGACGCTTCAAATGAATTTCGGGCGTGTTACACAAAATGAAATATAAACGTTATTTCTAAGAAATAAATCGATACTGTGTGATACTACATTTATCAGTTCGAAATCAAACGTCTATCCGACATGTTTAAGTTCTCAATGGAGGCCTTTAAACGTTGATAAATAGGTTATATTTATGTCATATAAACCTACGCAAAAGACACATATGAGATTCCCAGTATAATTTTGAGTTAGCGATAGTAACTGTTCTCTCTCTCTCTCTCTCTCTCTCTCTCTCTCTCTCTCTCAGAAGAAAACCCTAGCTCAGTGATTTATATTATCATAAACCATACAATTTAGGGGTATATACTGTACGCCACAAAAGGTGGCAATCATAGCAGACGATAATCACAAATCCCGAGTGAACGGGTAATAAATTTTTCCCCTGCAATTCTCTTTTCCTTTGCCCCCCCCCCCCAAAAAAAAAACAACTTAAAGTTATTTTAATTGTTTTAAAAGACAAAATCAAACATGTACATCGTCGCTTCATGGTTTTTTTGCCAAACGAAATGTTCTAATAACATCAAAATCCAATCAAAATGAAGTAATTCAGCTGTCAGTTCTATATGGTTCTAAAACATTACTGATTTAAAATTGGTAGTGAGTCTCTAGGTCTCTCTCGAGATATATTAACCTGCTAATCAAAAAAATTCATAACCTTTTCTTTCGAAAAAAAACCTATAAATTTTAAAACTTTTTTAGCAGCAGTTCAACATCGATATATTGTGTAATGAAATCGATTAGCAATAAATAGTTAGATATAAAGATATGTTTATTACACCTAAGTATTGATCTAATCATAAATATCACATGTCAATATTGATAGTCTTCAAGTGAAAAAAAAAAACTTTCATTTGTCAATGTGATATGATCAAGATATACTTTATTAATTTTTTTGTGGTATCTTTTTACCAACCACCCATCTTCTTTTTTTAAGACAATACTTCTGTAAATAAAGTATGTAATTTTTGTAACCTCTGTAAGAATGTTAATGTGTTAAAAACTACATTCTTTTCTATTGGAAACAAAAGCTCCATACTATAGGACACAGTGTTTTTTTTATCTGAGTGATATCAATGAAAAAACGTCTGTTCGTATTTATTTTAATGACAGCTGCTGTATACAGAAAAGGGCAAGTGGTGCTTTTTTCACAATAACCTAGTCTGCACATCAACAAAGGAGCATCTGAAGGATGCCTTAAAACAAACTAGAACTATGGTAGCTTTATATGTTTTCTTTAATCGTTCTCACATTGTTTGATAATAATAATTCATTTGTTATAATCATGTTCTTTTATTGTTTTAATGCATATGCCCGCCAAGAACCCTTGATTGGTGAATAAACATATCTATATAACATACCCTCCACAACCACAACTGGAAAATAAATATAACTGTTACATATCTTTGGCAACGTTCTAGTAGGGGATGGCTTAGGTTCGTATAAATTACAAATGACGTGCGGACAAAGTTCATTCTCTACATATAAATAATTAAAATACCTTTAGTTATTGTTCAGTTTAAACAACATTAGTTATTGTTTGGTGATAAAGGAGTCAATGAGAACTATATAAATCGGAAATAATTTGACTACTGATAGCCATAGAATAAGTGGGACATAATGACCTACTTGAGGATTCTGATAAAACTTCCGTTCAAGATCCCTTAGCTAAACTTGTTTTTATGGATCAAGGCCTCTGAGTGTGCGAAGTAGATGTGATATCGTCATGGTATTTGTACAAGAAATAAAACCACTGCGTTAAGAATTGCAACAGCCCACCCCCCTTCCCATCTAAAAAAGGATATGTATTGTCCTTAAGGTATTCGGATAATGTTTAAGTATGTACTACAATAAGTTACAAAAATTACATAAAGAAATGAAAAGTGATCTATTTCTTGGACGAGACAAACCATATCTATTCAGAGCTGTATCCGTTGACAATGCAAGTTTAAGGAAGCAAACAGAAGGACGAACTGACGGATGGACATAAAAGCTCATAAACCATTATACGACCTGATAAGACAAGCTCATTAAAAAACAATCGGAAAAGTCATTGAAATTAAAGAACAGACAGGCAATTCAAGTGAATCACTGGGCACCTAAATTCAAGTCTGATTTTGGTTTTGATTTTTTGTTCTTTTTATATTGTTGACTTTTTTTTAAAATCTTTTTTGTTTGTTTTGTTTTACGGACGGCACGGTTATTCACTTTGGGGATTTATTTGCTAGTTACTGATAAAATATCAAGTTCCTGTGGTGATAACAAGGAAATGGTGCAAACCAATCTTCCCACGGCATCTACTAATCATTTTTATGGCGAACACATTAAATATGAACATGGAATTATAGTGTAACTTCTGTCCAAAAAAAAGAAATAACACTCAAAATAATGAAGATTTATTCCCTGCAGGTTGAGGTTTTTTGAAGTCGCTTGTTCATTATAAATTGAAAAAATAAATTGACAGTTTTGTGAAGTCAAATAGTTTGCCAGGTTTTTTTTATTTAATTTGTATTAATAAGATATAACAGGTTTTCATTTCATTTTGTTTTTTTTCGTTCGTTTTTTTTCTTTTTACACATTACAGCACCGAAATAGATAAACCTCACGCATTCCTATTCTAAAGATAAACATGTACACATATTTCTCGAGTTCTGAGAATAGAGCGTCATTATGGCCCGTTATCAAACCGAACATACGCTATCTATAACAGAAAAAACTCACGAAAATATAAAACCGGAACAGTTGGGACTTGTTTTTGTCTTGTTTTTCACGACCCAGACACCGGCAATCCTTACACGATTAAAGCGTCTTTCTGTTTATAGTACAGCAGCGCTTTGAGATTGCAAGTTACATTGCAATAAAGCGCTTTTTGTAAAAAATAGTTTTGAAACTGTTTAGTAGAAATGAATAACACATTGTATGTTGATAAAAAAAAAAACTCATTTAAAATGTGAACGGCAGATAAAATGTATATCGCTATATACACCCAATAGTCAAAAAGATGTACATGCATATGCAATTTATTTCAATTGTATCCAATTAATGTTCTAACTATTTAAAACTTTGTCTCTTCCAAATCATAATACATTTCATTTAATATCTTATATAGCATTCACCTTTATTAAATCATTTTTCTACACCAAATTAAAAAATATGGCGGGTGGGGGTGTGAGAGAATGACCAATTATTGAGATTTCTATGCAAGGCAGGGAATAATTTCAATGCTTAAACCCTTGATGAATAACTAAATGTGGCGGAAGAAAGGGTAAACTATGGTAATGCAAAAACAAACTACTCTCCAAATTATACTGAAAAGCAAAATAAACTAGAATTGCACTAAACAATTTGGATATTTTTTATTTCAGTATTTTATTATAAAAAATCCATAGTTTGTTTTGTGTTAAAACCTATATCTCTTCCTGGTGATTCCATTAATAACTCTAATAGAATATGCAGTCAGTTTAGACTTGCTCAAGTCTATATGTTTCTGTATTTTCTTATTCATTGCAGTTTTCACTGTGTTTCAGAAATTTTAAATTCTTCTCTTGTTAAGGTCTTCCGTTTTCAACGGAAGACCTTGTACTGATTCTGTTGGTAATTCTTTTTATTCTTTTTTTTCTTCTAGACGTTTTTTAAAACTCAAATATCTTGCTTGTTTGTTGTCCTATAACGTTCAAATTTTCAGAGCTTATTGGTAGTTACTATTTCTCAATATCTAAGGAAAATCGTTGAAATCGACACTTCCGGTACCGAGTAATTCCCCTTTTCCCCAAAAATATAGGCATTCTTGTGCACGCAAAGGCTCTGAAACCGCTCACATCATTTGTTACAAAGTCGCAAATCTTAAAAATAGAGAGTTTGAACGTTGTCCTCCGAGTTTTGTTTTTACAATTTTCCTCCTTTAAAGTTTCAAAAAATTTATTTGAATTTCTGTTTCAAAAAATGCTGATTTTTGGTTGTGTTTTTGTTATGTAGCTCTTTAGTTTAAAATTTATATAGAGCAAAATATGTGCAAAGTATCAAGGGCTTTCACTTGACACCATTGAAAAAGGGCTGGTCCTTTAATTAAGGGGTCTAGAGCCCTTAAAAGTCTTCGCTTTATAACTCAAAAATGGTTAATATTTCGCTATAGCTGTCGATAGAAAAGTTGTTCATTATTGTGTTATCAATGTCGTTACAAAATTATTTTGTACCGGTAATGCGTAATATGAGTGTAAAAAGCTTGTCTTGTTAACATGTACCTATATTCATTTGGCAAGTAAGCGAATCGTCTTCGTGCGCATAACGTACATAAATTAACAGCTTAAAGTGTACCAGCATATACGGGATGCTTTAAATCATTTGAAAAAGTGTCTAAAAAGTATACGTGTACATGTTTTTCTAACAGCCTTTTTTTTTGGAGTCACCTGTGTTTAGGTCCTATAGTGGACAACCGTTAAAAAAAGCAAAAACGAGAAAATATAAACGTTCTTTTTCTTATCTAGTGAGATATATAAACTAGATTTAAAAAAAAAATAACTTCCATGAAATAGATTTGAGTCATTTTACTGCAAGCATTTCAAATCGACCTAAATTCTTAGCTGTCTGCGTCATTACATAACCCATCTCGCCCGCGGCCGAGAAAATCGATCGTCAAGGTCGCGGCTGGACTACCTAGCGGTCAGCGGTTATCTAATACACAAGAATCGCGTCTGTCATATGTGATTTTATTTAGCCGCAAACACTAGAATCGTACACAATGACATTAAAGCTTACTCTTCTTAATTTGAATTAAACGATAGAGTGTCAATAAGAAATCGTTCTGTTTAATCATAAAAGCAATGCCATTCTCGAACTGAAGCAGTATCAGACAGATAGATCAACTGTGGGATTCAAGGGGGAAAAAACTTAAATTAATTAGAGTTTAGTCATCATACTGCAAACATTGTAAATCTTCCTGGGTTCTGAGCTTTCTATGTGTGTTTTACATTTCCGTAAGTTATCCGATCCCTCATCCGCGGCCGAGGAAATCGGTCGCGGCTGCACTACCTAGAGGTCAGTGGTTATCTAATAACAAGATATATATACAAGAACTGTTTCAATTTTATGTTCTTAAAGTTTGTTCACCTTCAATTTATTTAATTAAACATTAGAATGTAAATTGAGAAGCCCCTCTAAAAATTGATAAAAGCGATATTATTCCAAATCAGAAACATCATCAATTCTAAAATGTTCTAAAAACTATACATTTACTAATAATGTTATAAACAACAAAAAACCACAAAGATTAAACCTTAAAATGATGACTACCCCTAGAACATAGCCAAGGAGATCCCGCGCGAGTGGACAAGTGATCCGCGGTAGCTTCGTGTTCTTCTACATGTACTTTATCACACGTGCATGTTTATTGATATTTTGTACGATTCCAACTATTTGTTTATTCGAGATTTTGACCGGTACATGTAAGATTGACTTGTGTTTCAATTTAATTTTTTCTTATTTACCCACGAAAATTTCCGCTAAATACTGCTGAGAGGTTTTATAGATATCGTAGAAAGTAGTTGAGGTCTTCATAAGGTTGCACATAAAATGAGAGAGAGAGAGAGAGAGAGAGAGAGAGAGAGAGAGAGAGAGAGAGAGAGAGAGAGAGAGAGAGCGCGCAAAATTGGAAGAATTATTTAGCCGAATTTAGAAAATGAAACAGTCCCCAAGCGTTCAAGGCAGGATGAAAAAAATCAAATATTAAATTAACACATGCGGTAGAGGCAATTGCAACTTCTCTGACCTTTCCGGCAAGTTTGAAAAAGCACCTCGAATGTATTAACATCACCAGATGTTAAAATTTTATACAAAATGGAGTCGCTTCCCATTAAAATAAGTATGTATCGGCAAGAAGTCTTGTATGTCGTTTCTGTGTTATATTTTAGTGTATATTGATACCTTTAATAAAGTATAGCTCACATCTCAACATATCATAAAATGTGTTGTAATTATATCAAGTTTTATAAAAGGGGGGGGGGGGGAGTTGTCATGGACGCCTAGGTAATACATTCGAAGTGTTTTTCCGAGCTTGCCGGAAAGGCCCGAGAAGTTGCGATTGGCGGTAGAGGCTTACACGATAAAAGAATTGTCCAGAATTGAGGGATTTAGTGATTTTTTTTAGAATGTTCACGTTCACATGAGTTTTTAAACAAGATTTGTTTAGATTTTATCGGTTTCATGATCACAGTGCAAGGGCTTTATTTTTTTTCAAAATGTGGCGAAGACCTATTTTTGGCGACTACTTATCATGTGTACATTTTTCTCCTCAATGTTTGTCATTTTCCCACCCGTGTGTTTATTCGGTCAGTCTATGCTAAGTCAATCCGCTCCACGTGCGACCGAAAATCTCGTGTCGCGTCAGCACACATAGCTCAGAATATTGCCCCTGGGCTGCAGATCAACAATTGATAAATAATTGAGTAACATTTGGAAGGACGCTTTCACTGCAGCGGTCAATTGTTAAACAATAAGTGTCTAAATATTCGATGTCAATCAACCTCACATTAAAGGTGCGATATCGTAATCTGAGAATGTGGCTAAAAAATTAACCTGTTGAACACGCTAAACTTCTATAGTTATGAACAGAACTAGAGCAGAGCTCGTGGCAAAGCCACGAGTAGGTCTTCCGTTGTTGCTGCGGGTTGAAAATATATGTGATATGGTGTCAAACGATTATAATGACTAAACATTCAGTTCTGC
Source organism: Magallana angulata (assembly GCF_025612915.1). NCBI lineage: Eukaryota > Metazoa > Mollusca > Bivalvia > Ostreida > Ostreidae > Magallana > Magallana angulata. The sequence goes on from NC_069120.1 coordinate 45,708,442, forward strand.
TTTTGTTATAAAAACGTGTTGTGATTGAAAGACTGTATATTAAACGTGTTTTGAAAAAGAAAGGAAGAAAATGTTTTAGGAAAACTATTTGTCGAACACAGTTTTTGTAATCGTTTCAAAAATTCTCTAAAAAAATGAGATGTTTAATGGCGAGTTAAATTCTCAAAGGGTAGCAAGCATTGTTGTAAACAGTATGTACTCATGATTCATGTCAGGAATTGTTTTTTTTTTTTTTAAAACCGCACCCGCCTACAAAACACGTAACCTTTTCTCTGGGATAACTTCTTTATTTAAATCTTTCTAAATTTTTGAAGACTATGTGCAAGTTTAGAATTGTTACGTGCTGACAAAATTTAGTAATTAGTCAAAATTGAAGGCATCTCTGAACTTTTCTACAGGGAAATGTGTGTCGTCTGATATTATTTAATGATACAAGTAGACTTGGACATTCAAAATAATATATAATCAGCTAAAAAATAAAGGATCTGCGGGAGAATTTATGCAAAAGCCAGCATCTAAATTTTACACCAGATGGTGTTGTTTCATAGAGACACCGCTATGTAACGTGAAATTAAATAACCTTATTTACAAAAATGAATATTTTTTCTCTCGACGGTGTAATAATATGCAAAATCCTTTCTTTTATGTCAGTGGGTTGACTAATTAAATTGAAAAAAAAAATTCAATTGCGCTTGCGTAAATTGGAATTCTGGGAAGGAATTAGACAGTCCGTGTTAGAGAAATTCGAAGAAGTTATGAAAGTGGTCAGTTTCTAGATCAAACTGCGCATTGATGTATTATTAGACTATCATGGGTATCGTCTGTAGCCACGGTCCGGAATCCGTATGTGCAGTCATACATTGTATGTACCGGTACATCGATACACCTTTACCTCCTCATTTACAGCCATACAAATGAGGGTGCAACCTTCATATACACATGCATAGTATTATAGTTCTGGAAACTATTTATCTTGTATTTTAATATTGGGTATTCATTGTTCACCTAGAATTAATATTCCACTGGCTGTAGCTAACTTTGTAAGTAAATTAAGTTGCATTACAACCTCATAATACACAACTTCAATTAAAAGGTTTTTTTTATCAATTTTCATACAATTAGCAATAAATATAATCCTCAATAACGCACATCTATCTCACTTAAGTGTAACTTTCAGAAGCGCATTTATTTTTGGGAGGCAGATATGTCGCTATATTATAGTCTGCAAGTCAAGTGAATTATCATGGTCTTTCAAAGAAATAAGAAATCTGTCGACACTTGCAGTACTTTGATGATTTCTATGGCGATCGACTGCATTGCATAATGTAGTCGTATTTCCCACGAACAATATTTCCTTTGACTTCAAACTTTTAATTTTAATATTTTATAAATTATTCTGTTCATAACTATAAAGGTTTAGCGTGTTCAACAGGTAAATTTTTTAGCCACATTCTCAGATTACGATTTCACATCTTTAATGTGAAGATGATTGATTTCGAATAATAGTCTTATTGTTAATAAAAGCACCCTCCCAACTGTTACTCAATTACATATGTTCTGAGTTGTGTGAGCTAAAGCGACACAAGATTTTCGGTCGCACGTGGCATTTGAATTAACACAGACTGGCCGAATAAACAAACGGGTGGGAAAGTGAAACACGTTGAGTAGAAATTGTTGCACATAAGAAGAAGTAAAAAAAATGTTTTTTGACAGATCTGGATATCTTTTCGCCAATTTAAAAAAAAATCCAGCGCGAGCACTTATCAGCGGGGCGGGAGGGGGGGGGGGGGCGCAGCAATGAGTTCGCTTCCACACTGAAACGAACAACCATGTAGAAAAACTACAGAGTGATTAATATGTGACCGATAAAATTTAATCGTAATTCGTTTAAAACTCATGTGAATATTCTTTAAAATAATCATCAAATGCCTCAATTCAGGACATTCTTTTATCGTGCTAGCACCTACCGCAAACATGTAACATGGAACTTTGATTATAATTTGATTTGATTTTTAAACTACCTTGTACGCTATCGTATGATTAAATCCATGCTTAATCAACCGTACAAGTAAAATAAATTTATCTTTTCATCTTAAAACTATATAGACGTCGCGCACGGTGTTGGTGTTAATTTCGGTAACGTAAAAAACCCGTCAAAAACGTCATTTTCACTCATCATTATCATAACTTAATTAATAATACATTTCATTAACCACAACATACAAATAAATTAAAAAATAAGACCTTTAAGTTGATTTTTTTTCCCACATGTAAGAGATTTTATATTTCAAAACTGTTATATGAATAAATATTTGTAAGAAATATCAATGTTCAAAAGCATGTCATTCGCTCACAGCTTTCAATTCTTATTCCTAAATTCTTAAATGAACTTCCTCTGAAATTAGTCATATATTATAAAGAATAGCTCTTGATTCAAAAATGATATACAAAACTCCTTCATTCCTGAGTCTGTTCTACCCTTCTATGTTTCCTTTTTTCTTCATTAATGTTAATTCGTAGAGTAGCAGTCAAAGATCCCGTTGAAATAATCAAAATACATGTTCATCGTCACATCACGTTTAAGTCCTTGCGTCATTTTACGTACCCGTGACATATAATGTTGACATCATTTTTTTTCCTAAAAATCAATTATTTTTATTCGCAATGCTTGTATATTTGGCATCAAATTGTTTGGGAGAAAAAGCACATTTCTAACTGCGATTCATTTTTGTGAATTTTCTGCGCGACTTTTTAAAAGAAGTGTCTAAGTTACTTTCTCTTTCATTGCTTATGTAGTTTAATGTGTTTTTATGAAAGTGTGACATTTCATGTTGACATTCTAAAATGTTTCTATTAAGAAAATTTGCGGACATGTTTGCTTCTTTTTAATGGCTATACAACTTATGAAAATGCACATTCTAAAATGATTTCTATTAATATGAAATATAGCCACCATTTTTTAAAATGGGCATGATACTTGTGATCGCCATGCTACGCATAACGTTCGACTGTGAAATGTATCTCATGTGACACGTGTCTTGAATAAACTCCAGCATATCGAATTTTTTTTATCATTGAAAATTAAATTATTATAAAATATATATTACGAAAATTTTACACAGAAACAATTTCTCTTTATTAAAAAAGTCATATATTTAAAAAAAACTTCAATAAATCATTGCAAGTTCCTGAATCACAATTTATATTTTGGCAATTAACTCATCTTGCCCTGGCCATTTTCGAGGATTTTTTACGCATCTACAACTCCATTCTGGGAATTCTTTGATCCGGCGTCGATTCCTGGCATTGATTACGTCAAAAACGTTATGACGTATATCTGTTACATTATCAAAATAATTAGTCCACCAAAAATTTCTCTCCCAAAATGAAAGTTCACCGAGATAATGTAGATTATTTGAGATATGTACCCAAAAAGTGTTACCTATCTACATGCCATTTCTAGAAAAAATTTCAGGTTTTAACACCGATTTATGAAATATTAAAAAAAAATCCTACATTTTATTACATGTTTTGTTGAAGTCCGTATACATTCGAACAGATCGGTATATAAAATTACATATGTCCAAATTTTTGTTTTAAAAAATACTCAAATACTGTGCGCGCACCCTGAAAGGACATTTTAACACCAACACCGTGCGCGACGTCATAACAGTTGAAAACATAAAAAAATATAGTTCTGTCCGTGAAAATATGAAACATGACCGCGTGATAAGGTACATGTAGAAGAACACGAGCCAACCGCGGATCACTTGTCCACTCGCGCTGGATCTAATCGGCCATGTGCGAGGGATAATAATCATTTAATATTAGTGGGGTGGGGGGTTAAAATTTTATAGATATACAAACCAACCATAAATTTATGTCTGACGATGTTTCCGATTTGGAGTTCTTGTATTTACGGCTTTTTAAACTCAAACACGTTCATATTCATCTAAGTGTGCGTCACGGTGTGCGAATCTTGTGTATTAGATAACCGCTTACCTTTAGGTAGTGCAGCCGTGGCTGATCTCCTCGGCCGTGGAGGAAGGATAGATTACGTAAAGGTACAACGCACAGACACGCACAGCTCAGAACCCAGGAAGATTTGAAAAGTTTGCAGTATAATGACCATATTCTATCAAATAGAAGTCCTTTATTTTAAAGTGAAATCCACAATTGATCTATGTCTAATATTGCTTTAGATTGAGAATGAAATTGCTTTTATTAATTAACTGAACGATTTCTTAATTGACACCCGATCGTTTAGTCCATAAACTTTTATGTGTAATCAAAACTAAAACAGTTCTTGAGTTCGCGGCTGGATAAACTCTTATACGAGAGACGCAACTCTCGTGTATTAGATAACCGCTGACCGCTAGGTAGCCCAGCCGCGACCATGGTTACCGATTTTCTCGGCCGCGGGCGAGGGAGAGTTTCGTTAACTTGGCCAAATTGCCGCGAGTGCTGGTCAACACGGATTACTTTTTACCCTCATATTATGCAATACCCGAACACAAAAACAGTTTTATGAGTTCAATAAAGTCACAAACAACATTTTTTGCAGCGACGCCCATATCGAAAAATTTACCGTTTTAGAGTTATGAAGCAAAGAATTTTAAGGGATCTAGACCCCTCATTTTAGGGGCTAGCCCCTTTATTGTGGTATCAAATGAAAGCTCGTAATATTCTGCACAACTTTTGTTCTATATGTGATTAGAAAAAATTTACTACTAAAAAGTTATTGAGCAAAAATATAAGCAAAATTTAACATTTTTTGAAACATAAATTTCGATGTAATTTTTAAAGAAGTAAACGTGGGTAAATCAAACATGTAAAACTAAGAGGACAACGTTCAAGATGTCTACATTAAAGATTTGTAAATTAAAACTACTTGCTACGGATCAACTCGGAGCCTTTGCAGGTACACGAGACCCACTAAAAAAATATTCAAAGGGGAATAAGTCAAAACCGGATGTAGCGATTTCACAATATTTTGTGCCATATTAAGCTATTATCATTTCCAATTAACCCTGAAAATTTGAATAAAATCTAATGACAAACAAGCGAGATATTACAGTTTAAAGAAACGTCTAGAAGAAAAAGAAGAAGAAAAATAATAATGAAGAATTTCCAACAGAATCAGTACAAGGTCTTCCGTTGGAAACGGAAGACCTTAATAAAATATATTATCAGAGACATAAATAACTTAATAAGTTATTTATGTCTCTGGTTTAATAAGTTAACAGTTTTAAATCAAAGATTAAATAAAATTTGTTCTCAGGATTATAAGTAATGATATACGACTACATTAAGCAATAAAGTCGGTCGATCGTCATTAAATCATCGGAGTACTGCAAGTGTCGACAGTTTCTTATTTCTTTGAAATAATTGTAGTAGTTCAATTGACTTGCAGACTATAATATAGCGACTTTTCTGCCTCTCAAAATGTATGCATTTAATCATTTAATTGTGATAGATATTTGTTCTTGGGGATTTTACTTATTGTTATATGCATATTGATAAAAGAAAATCATTGAAGTTGTGTAGTATGAGGTTGTAATGCAGATTAAGTGACCTAAAACTCAGCTCAATATTTTATTTTTAATCTAGCTTGTCAAAATAAGAGATTTTTAACTTGTAGCTCGTTAACTCTGAAAAAGTCTAGAACAGAAAAAATAAAGTCTTTATAGCTTTCGCTACATCTTCTTATTTATGTGTACGCGTACATTAAGCTATTTTAGTTTTTTTTTACTGTATAAAAAAGTGTTGTTTTTCCTAACCTTAAATCTAAATCTATAGAAATTCAATATCTACATGTAACATCTCAAAAGCTTTGATAGCTTACCGCTTGGAAATTATTTAGTGATGCAAACTGACAAATGCCCATGAAAGACATTATTGGACCCCAAGGGTTTCTTATCCTTTCCGACGATGATGAGAAGAACTCAAATGTGCATACATTTACATGTATATTTATATGTGATATGATAGAAATAATTGAAAAATATAGGTCTTTTTTGTGCCGCATAAAACGGGCGAAAAGGATTTTTATACCCCACGAAAATAAATTGAGGGGGGGGGGGGGTTAAATAAAAATCACCTTGTCCGTCCGTACGTCGTGTCCGGTCTATATCTTTCTGATGGAGAAACATTGGAAGTGTTCTTACTTCATACACGTATTACTCATTACCTGACGAAGCGTCATGACCTAAACCCAAGGTCATTTGGACAAAGTAAAGGTCACTGGCAGGAAAAGTGCAAAATTTATTTCCGGTCCACTTTGGAATTTCTTACTTCACACAAAGATTGCTTATGACCTGAGGGTGTGTAATGATTTGTCCCTATGTCATTTAAGGAGAAACATTGGGAGTTTCTATTTCATGTAAAGATTCCCGATGACCGATGATGTGTCATGAACTTGACCCAGGGTCAGTTGCGCAAGTTCAAAGTCAAACATGTGTCATATCTTGTATTAATGGAAATGAGTAAAAGCTAGAGTTTGACATAAAGATTACTTGTGACCTGTAAATATACCCTGCCTTGTCTGACTCACTAAAGAAAAAGAACCATCCATTATTCTCTAATAGAGAAATACGTGAGTAATGACTTCTTTCTTAGCGGGGATATCATTTGTGAGCTTGCTAACAGTACCTTTTAGATGGTCCAGTGGGAGCAATGCCCCCCTTTCTCTCAACCAAAATTTCCCTTAAGTTAACGCTTAGAAAATTGATTTTTGGGTCATTTCCCCCACCGCCACATCCACACTTTTATTATAATTAAATTAATTATATACATGTACATAAATGATGTCTTTTTTAAAGTTATCCTAAACTTGAAGTAAGTTAAACGAAGAACTTGCCTGGTATGAAAATAATACTTTGAAATTGAGTCTCGTTTTCGATTTCTTGAACTTACTATTATCACATTGATAATCCAGTATCATTTCCCTTCTCCTTACACTCGCCAGGTTCTGATAGACCTGTATCAATAACAGACTATCTCCACTTGACCTCCACATTTGCATACAATCTAAATAAACACCTACTTAGCAAAGATATGCCTTTATCTGTTTAATGAGTGGTGCAATACTCAATCTAGAGGTTACATAGAAAACAGGCATGAATTAATTTTTTTGTCTCCATTTGAAGAGTTTCAATCAATTTTCTACAGCTCTTATTGGTAAGAAGAAATGGTCGTGTAAAGATGACATTTTATCAATACAGGTTCTGGCTCTGACAAGTGTCAGGAGAAGAAGGTGTTTAAATCAGACTGATGGACAATCCGTTCGCGACACGAAGTTGCGACGGAAGACCTACTCGTTGCTTTGCAACGAGCTCGCCTCTAGTATTATTAAACTTTCGATTCGATATTAAACAGCATAAACATTATTAAACATAAAGACTTAAGCAAGTCTATCATACATTTTTAAATTCAGTTTTTGTTTAAATATTTAGGGCCAATGATCAAATACAATTGTTTGACGAGATTACAGTGCAAAGAATTTAAGCATTGCCATATAAGTTTACGCAATATTGGGACAATCCTAGCATTTATATTATCGTTATGAAATAGACACAGAAAGATGATATATTGCTTTGGGCAGTAATGACGTTTTTGGTGAACAAACACTGCTGAAATTAAATATCTGTATACAAAACCTGACTATTAAAAACTTCTAATGAGTCAAAATTAATGCAATTATTCCAATGGAAAATATGACTATTTCAGTGATCTTGGATAAAATTCTAAATGCCATAAGATTTATAAACGTACAGGACATTAGGTTGTTTAGCAATTTGATCTTGATTTTATCCACTCTTCTTTATTCTAATCTGCACAAACCCAAAGAAGGAAAATCTTTATCAAATGGATTTCCAGTTACATTTTATGATCAGTTTGTGAGGGTTGTAACACCTTCATAAATAGCAAACACAATTGCTATTAGATAAACTCTTTGACGACCTTTATGATTTTAGATGTAAAAAGAAACAGTTGGGTATAAAAACAACACTGTCTGTACCATAGTTTTAAAACAACTTTTTAATGGAGCTTATTTATTTATAGATTACGTCAACGAAAAAGATAATCATGTCAATATGCAGAATTCATGCGCAAGTCAACAGCCTTCAACAAATTCATGTTAACATGCACGCAAAACTACATTTGAAATCAATATTTGAGATTAAATTTCAGTAGCATACTGCAGTGTATAGGGGCCTACACTTGATTTGATATCAACAATTTACAATCATATTTTTCTATAATCTCATCAACATATTATTTATTTAAGTATTATAACTTTTTATAACTTTTATTGTGTCTAGTAGTTAAACATCTTCATGTATATACTAGTAATCAATTCGGTTTTATTGTAAGTCATATCGGCTACATGTATATATTCTAAGATTTTGGTGAAAATGAGATCTTTTTATCGATAAAGCCACTCTGACGAACGATATAAATATAATTATTTATTACTGTCATATCGGTTTAATATTTTTGTTAGATTATTATTATTTTAAAATGAAGAAAATAATGAAGGCATCGAACATTTTTACTCTTTCTCGGGAACCGAACTTCTATAGGCACGGCACACTAACCAAGATCTCACTCCATCGAGTACACGTAAACTATTTACATGTAACTGTGGATGACAAAGGGATTTAAAAGCCGATATTGCTGTTGATAAAACTAATAATTCATCACTTACTTTCGAGAACCAAATTAAATATTAATGTATAAAAAAATTGCAATAATATTTAGATATTTTTATTTGCTATGATAGGGAGCATCTAGATGTGAGCAGTTTATTTACGGTACTATATCAAAGTTAATAGGAATAACCAACTTAAAAAGAATTGAAGAAAATCTGTGACTGCGTTCCCAACGAATTTAGTATTTCAAAAATTAAAATTTATGTAACTTAGAAATTTTAGGGTAATCGGTGACTACTTGTATGCGTCCACCGAAGTATAGTATTTCAAGGAATCACAATTTTTGTCTGCAATTCAAGTTTAGTCCTAATATTCTAGCTGGTATTATTAATGACGTTGCAAGCTCTTTAAATATTTATCATATTTTGTTTGAATATTGCGGGAAGCTATCATTATAACTTATCCTATGTCCCTGATCAGAAACTTTTTAAATATTAAAAGGAATAATGGAATAATCATGTGCTGAGGTTAGTTTAATATTTAGTATTTTTGGTGAATTTGTGTTCTAAACAAACAATTATGATTATATTCTCAATACCTTTTATATGTGATATAATTTAGGTCCCAGAAGGTGTATAGTCTACATTTTTTATAATTACATGTATGACTCTCAACTGAATTTACTGTTCAAAATTTGAGATTAAAACATTATCTCATATGAATTATCTTAGTTTGTAAATTACTATTAAATATTTGAAAACGTTTTTTTAAAAACAAACTGAAAAATATTAATTCATGTAACCAGCAAGTGGAGACGAGACCCTGAAAATAAATGAATTACAAGATTTCTTATTAACATGATATACTGAAAAAGCACATATTGTCGTTGGCTTAAAATTTCGTTGTTTATAAACCAAATGCAATTTCGTTGGCATTTAATTTCTTCATATCCTTATCCCTAAAGTGTGTTACGTATGAAATCTGTATTAATTAATACTAAGGTAAAAAAATTCGTCATGGATTTTATTTCGTTGATTTATTCTGCTAACGAAAATAACGAAATTTAATCCTCAACGAATATGTCTGGTTCTACAGTATCTGATAAAATTCAGCAAAATGGAAAAAAAGGGGGTCCATACTCTTACCATATACAATTACAATATCAATCTTATGATACCACCTCCAACAGTATTTTCTGTATTTGAAGACAATGATTTTCCCACTTATAATATGGAGACCTTGATAAGTAGCCTTCATAGTTGTCAGGTTTGTTTTTTAACTCTTACCATTAACACCTTGTCAATAATGTATGATTATCTACACACAAAATGTATTTTCAATATTTTAAACAAGTTGTGGGGTAGACATAACCCAGTATGTCCATGTAGATATGGACATATTATGTCATTTTAATCGGAACAAAATATACATATCACTTTCTGTGGTTTATTGTACAAATGGATAACATAACAGTATTATAATGATACAAAGGTGATTAAAATTTTGACAGAAATTTCACTTTAAACCCAGTGCAAATACTATTAATGGCACACATTACATGGGTACTACAAAGTCATGTCATGAATATTACGTTAAGACAAAAAAGATTAATAATAGTGATACACAGAACTTCAAAGAATGGAATAGTTGGAGAATCCTGCTTGTGTCCTTATTCATCACAAAAGTATTCACTTCAGTGATTTTCAATACATTTTATTATACATACTCGACTTTTATAAATCAAAAATAATTCAAAGGCGTACAATGAAGCAGATCATGAGATAAATTAAAAATCCTGAGAATTTCACATACATGAACCGATCTATGGAATAGCACCAAAATCTCTAAAGAAGCACCATCCAAAATAATAGATGTTATAGTAAGTTTTCTACATATACGATTTTTAACCTTTACATATGGCTTTAAAGAGAGTGCCCAAACTTATTCTATCAAATGAACAAACTTGACCCAAATTATGTCGATTTATTTTCTAATAAAAAAAAACAACTGAAAATGTTTAATGTCATGGAAAGATATATAAGCATTATTTCTACATGATAATTTGTATAATAGCGAGTGTGTCCTTGGTGCTGATAAATTTGCACCATCTGATAAAAAAGTAAGTGAATTATTTATCATATAACATCTGTTGGTAATGATAGAAATTAAGCTACTTTTTTTTTACTACAGGTAATGTAAACCACTAAGGGGGAGGGGGTATCAATAGTTAAACATTCTTTTAGACAATGAACAGAGCAATTTATTCAAATGACATTTGAAATTTGAAAAATAACATGTAGTCGGTTTATTTTTTCCTTTGATTAAAAAGAAATAAACCTAATTAATAAATTTTAAACATGTTCATCGTCTTGATGTAATAATCTTTCAAAAATGAAATTGCAACTTTTTTCAATTAAGAATCTTTAAAACAATGTTATGAAATATGAAAATTACAAGATAATCAGGAGGTAATTTTAAACTTTTTGAAATCATGTACAAGAAAAATAACTGTTATTGTAAATTCTAAGTAATAAAAGTATAAAACGTTATATTATACAATAGTATATCAATACTGCAGAGTAGAATGACGACTCAAATTATCAAAAACTCGACTATATACACACCATATAATGAGTATACGATGTGAAAAAAAAATAAAAACATGGATAAAAGAGGACTCAGAAAATGTTATTAATTTAATAACAACAATCATCTGAGCTTTTGCTGTACAGGAATGTGGTAATCGGGATAAACCCTGATAGGTTGAAAACATATATGTAAATACAATAGAAACAAGAACTTAAACTTTCAAACCTGATAGACTGACTTTCAATTGTAATCAGAGGTTGCCTATTTTAATAGAGTCAGGACTATCACTAATAAAAAAAATAGCGAGGTTCCATCGACCGTTGACGAGCTTATACCTTTTGAAAGGGAGTGTATTATATGTTAGTAAACAAGAGGCCCATGGGCCACAAATCGCTCACCTGAACAATAGTCCTTGTATCATTTTATTTCGAAAGGGTTTATTATGAAGTGAACTCTGAATAAATATTGTAAAACTCATATATTTCAAGATTTTGCCATATATTAAACAATACATAAAAAGAAGAAACAATTTTATCTTTGGCATGTTTTTATTCATAATTATTTCACACATCAACTGAGACTGAATTTTAAGCTCTAAAATACCCATTTGCAGTAAAAAAAAAAATCCAATTTCACTGAAAAAATTGAATTATATTCATTAAATAATTAAAAGATGATATTGGCATCTGTTTTGTATTTCAATCTTTAAAAGCTTCTTTATCGATTCATTAAATAAAAATATTGCAGGTGTGATGAGGACATTAGGCATGTTAGATTTTGCATTTTCATCGATCATCTGTCTTATAGACTAAACTCAAAAAACATGGAAAGTCTATATATAGTTGATAAAGTCTATCAATGATTCCTACTTTTTTTCCATATCTTTTGTTCCTTTATCTTTCCTAACTGTGTGTTTGTGAATCAAAACTTCGTAAAAACTAAGATCCACACCTTTTTGAAGTTGTTTGAATTTATGATCTTTGATCCCGATCACTTGTATCCCGATATGTGAGTAATTGATGTCGGGATTGAAATTCCAAAAAAACCCAAAAAACTAGTCGATAAACATACACATGGGTAACCAGATAATTTAACGATGATAATCTTATCATGGAAATTTCTTTTTTTTTTTTTTTTTAATACTTCTTTTAATAAAACATGATTTAAACAATTTAGAATCTGCACTATCTCAGAATGATTGCACAGTAATCTCACAAACTGTAGCATTGTAATTCTTAAAAAGAAGAGTTTAAAACATTTTCCCATTATATAAGTCTATGTTTAACTTTGAACATATTTTGGGGCCGTATGTAGTATTAGTCCGGGGATCACGGTTTTCACAATTTAGAATCTACACTTTTAGGGTACTTGTATATTAATCTCACTAATTTTAGAACTGTAGTCCTTGAGAATACATTTTTAAAAACACTTCCCCCCATATATTTCTATGTTAAATTTGTCTTTTTTAATCAACTTTGAACCCCTCTTGGGACCCCAGTATTGACCCGGGGATCGCGATTTTTACAATTTAGAATCTTCACTATATATACAAGCTTTGGTGTAAATATTGGCATATCTGGTGTAGTGGTTCTTAAGAAGAAGATTTTTTAAGACACCCACCCAATTTTCGCAGTTTCGCAATTATCTCCCTTTTAAAAAGGGTTGTGACCTTTATTTTAACAATTTAGAATCCCCTTCTCATAAGGATGCTTTGTCTCAAGTTTGGTTAAATTTGGCTCAGTGGTTCTAGAGAAGAAGTCAAAAATGTGAAAAGTTTACAGACGGACGGACAGACAGACAGACGGACGGACGGACGGACGGACGACGGACAACAGGTGATCAGAAAAGCTCACTTGAACCTTCGGTTCAGGTGAGCTAAAAAGGGAGCCTGAGATAAAAATAATGACTTCGTCTAAGTTTTATTGGCCAAGGGATGGAAATCTTATATCAAGCCGTTTTGTATCAGCAGTTGCCAACTACATTTAAAAAGATTTTTCATGCCTTTAGCTCGAAAACTAACCGAAACTTGCCTTATTGAGACATATAGGTTTGAAAAGATAATTTATGATAGACAGGCGGTATTGTCTGGTACAGTCAGTAAATTTTTAACTTGGCCATATATACAGAAAAAAATCAGAAAAGGCTAAATTATGTTCAAATTTAATCAAGTAAGTAACTGGTACCATACGTAAGGCCATGCTTCAACCAAAAACAAAAAGTCAAGGAATGAGGTAGAAATTAAAGCAAAGAGATGTTTTAGCGTAAAATGGGACATCTATTAATAATGTTATATTGTGTGAGATTTAAACATATTGGAGATATAAATAATTAATTAAAAAACATAATTTTATTGCACTTAATTGCTCCAATTTGCAAGCAAGAGAATTTCTAAGCGGGGTTTTTAATGGATTTTTATTTCTTTATACTGAAAATCAATTCCTATGACATTAATATAAATATTCATAGACGTTTAAGATTTCATCTGAATTCAATGACAAATAACTTCAGAATATTAATTTGACACACGTTAGAGCATGAAAATGATTCAGTCCAATACCTGCATAACTAAAATAAAACTTAATAAATCATTCCTTTTAATGATGTAAATTCATTTCGTTTGACACAAAAGTAAAAAAGAATAAGGCATTGATTCAATATTATTGATATTTTCTTATAAAGTTGTACAATATGTTATTCCAGCAACTGTGAGAATTATCACAACGATTCCAGACTTACGGGGGAAAATAATTAACTATAAAAATAGTAAAATTAAATTTAGATTTAAAAAAAAAAATCCAACAGATAGAGCTTTTTTAACAAATCAAAATAAAACCAATAAAACATGAAATTGGTGAAGGTAGTTGTTGGCATTTTGAAATGTTTATATGAGGTAAACCAAAAATGGTTTGTATTTAAACTCTTTAGTCTTTACACGTCGCTCAGCTTCAAGGGAGAGAATACTCACAAAAGTTAGTGTTCACTTCTGAATTTCATTGTCCCGCAGATGTCATTAAGCATGTTGATTGAATTATTTTACCAAAATAAGTGCAATAATACATTGGTACTATACAAAAATTTAACCATAGAAATTAATTTACATTAGTAATACATTGTAGATATAAAAAAAAGAGTCGTAAAATTCAAATCAAGAAAAAGGTGTCGGAATGATATATGACCTTACCGTAACTAAAAATTTCAAATCCCATAACTCAGTCCCAACTCAAATCCTGAAAAGAAAAGTGCATAAAAGAGGTAAAAACTTAGTCTTTGGGCTGAATAACTTGAGGAAAGTTGGTGACGGTGGGGCCAATAGTACATGTAAACTTTGCACATGCATCTAAAAAAAAACTGGTCTACTGAATGATTGCATTTAAATGAATGCATTAACATTATTTCAAAATTTATGAAATCAAAGAAATATTTTTTTTTCATGTAATGTAAATTATTTCAAACCAGCAGATTCTCCATAAGCAAAAATTAACGATCGTATACATTTATGATATCTATAAACAAATCATTATTTTAAAAAATATAAAACAAATCTGGAATAACGGTTTCTTAATGGATATTATGCAAACACTTAATTAGATAAAAACAGTTAATCAATAGCTTTTGTTCTCTCCTTCAAGCAAAAAAATTCAGAGGGCCAGAACTGCTTCTGCAGACACATACCCACTGTTGAAGATCACTTCCTCCCTCTCCCCTTCATCCCCTGAGCTCTCTTGCTCAACAGCTTCAGTAGACACAAAGCCTGCTGAATTTATCATGTCAGCAGTAACATAGCCACTGTTATGAATGCATGACCTGTTTGCAAAACTCCCAGAACTTGTGCCTGATTCAGTTTCAAATTCTGGATTACATTTTCTATCTACGTCACTGTCAAAAAGAGAGGTTGTATTCACATCTTTGGTGCAATTTGAGAAATTTTCAAGTTTTTCTGACTCTAAATCTGTTTTTGCGGTATCATTCTTCACGTATCTCACGTTAGACAAGTCCATTGGTTTATTTAAAACAGAATTAACGTTAAAGGAATCCACGGAATCATTTGGAACCTGGTGGGAACAAGATTGATCAATTTTTCCAATAGGACATTTTATATTATTCATTTTAATTTCACCCATTTCTTTATTTGGAACATGGTTACTATAAGGCTGATTCGCAGTTCTGTCTGAATCTATATCCTTAATTAATTGTTCAACTGGTCCACATTTTCCCACTGTTCCATTCGGAACATAACCCATAACAAGTTTATCTTCAAAATCATTGAGAACGTGACTCTGATCAATTTGATCAACTGGTCTATTCAAAACACAATCTGAAACTGAATTTTGAAAAGCTTTTGCTTCCTTTGGAACATCACCCATTTCAATTTTATCCCCTGATTTGTTTGGCAAGTAGTCTGGGATAGCGGAATCATTTCGTATATAATCAGGACAATTGATATCATTGATTGGCTGCTTCAGACAGGAGCTTGTTTCTCTAGTCTTCGGGACTGAAGACACATTGTTTTCGATCATCGATTGTTTAGTAAACTGATTTCTTAAAACTTGTGCATTCATTGTCTGGTCATCCAACGAAGGCTGAGATGGATTCACATAATGCTCAACAGCAAACAGTTCTGTTTCTTTAAACTGGTCTGCACCACTCGGTGGTTCGTGAGAGGAATGTTGGGTGTTGTCTGCTTGGTAAAATACATAATTTAAAGTTAGTTCAACTGTTCCTTGCTTGGTATGTTGGGAGTGATCTTGATTGATTTCTTTGGATGTCTCTGAAGATTGCGGGCTAGTGTTGTTTGCTACAATAAAATGTGGATACAATTAAGAGTACTGGATGCTCTTTGTTTAAAATCCTCACATTGAGAAAGTGGTTGTGTAAAATATAGAGTAAGCTTTCAAATTTAAAATAAATGACAATTGAAAACATGCCATAATTAGATTTGACTTATTGCAAACACCAAAACTATCGAGTATAATACGTTAAATTCTCAGCAACAGGTTTAATAACACATGTTTTCATTCAACTTGCAATACAGAATATATCTTGCAATTTAAAAGCAATGACAAGAATATATATTTTGCAAATAAGTTTGGCAACGAGGAATCGGGCGGTAATTTAAATATATAGAGGTAGTCAAACACAAAACTCAATTTCATTGAATGTTGTTTTGGTTCCCAATGATTTATTTTGTTATCGATGTGATTTAACTTTCTGTATCCATGTAGAAAATGTACATATAGTATATAAAATCATAAACTGTTCAATCGTTTAGTTATATAGCAGCTAACGATCTAATCATTGATATCAATTTGGTCAAAAGCTAATTTTGCAACTACATTTTAGTACTAGTAAATTGTTCAATCTTGCTTGCAAACGGTATCATATGCAGTACATTTACCTTCTTCTTAAAAAAATATACTTTCAAATTTTGAAAAAAAAATATATTAGCCAATTTTATATTTTAGCAACTATGTCCAGGATTTGTTGAAATTAAGGGCAAACATCTAGTAAAACTAGGTATGAAACAATTGAATTTTTAGAACAGCAAGTGCCATGTTGGATGTGCTCAGGTGTGTGAATGGCAAGGACATACATTTCAGCATCAAACTACAAAGACAACCTTTTACATATGGCAGAGGACAATTGATATACAGGTGCTCTACTTAAACTGTGTGAACACAACACCTCAGGATTAGTGTTATATATCATTAAGAGGACAATCATCATAAAGGATGGACATAGACCAATTTAGATCTATTCCCCCCAAAATACTGATCCACCACTTCTCTCATTCTTTTCCTACAACTACACAAATGCATGATCCAAAGTATAACCAAAAATTGTCAAATGGCATGCATACATCGTCAAGTTATTATGGAAAATAATATTACTATCATGCATTTAATATGTTGAAATAACGAATCATTTTATATATTAAAAAATGGTTTTGGGTTTTTTTTAATTTTGAAAGCGTCTTTTTATTTTTTTTTTTGTAGGTGGGTGTACAGTGTATATTACTTACGTAATAAGCAGTTGCCACTTCCTGAGAGATCATTGCACTGGCAAGACGATTCTTTCAAGTCTGTTGGAGAGTTTTCTTCTCCAGTATCAAAGGATCCATTTTCTATATTAGTGAGAGAAAACAATCCAAGAAATAATATGTATTATTCTGGTATATATTTGTACAATTTTTTTTCTCGTTTTGCTATTTTACGACACCAAAATCTAATTACCTATTAGTTGTAGTTATATGAGCTATATACTAGTATATATAATAACAAATATCCACAACGAATAAAAATCTGTTAAGACTTTGACGAATAATCATTTAATATTGAACTGTTTCTTCTGCGCCTATGTGGGCTTATAATTTGAATATAAAAATGATATTATTCATGAATATACATATAAAATTGTGATAATAAAGGTCAATGTAAGACATATTTTGATGTAAGGCAGGAAAGATATTTTGCAGATAAACTTAAATAGTTTAATGCTGTATGATTCTATAAGAGTTATCTCTATTACTAAAGTCTAATTACATGCAATCGTTTGTTTAATGTGTATGAACATAATACTGCGGTATTAAATGATGAGAGTTTTCATATAAAAAATCATTTCTTACACTGCCTTGCCTCATCTTAACTATTCTTTTGAGTTTGACTTTAGACTTTACCCTGATTTTTATACAGTTTCAATACACACTTCAAAAATGTAACTCCATGTTAATTGACAATGACTTCAAAATCTACAAAATGTTCACATGCTCTTACACTAGCATGTAATCCAATTTTAATTTTAGGACCTGTAACTTGATCATTACCATGATCATTACCATGAAAACAGCGTGTATTAATGGCTGTTGCCTTGGCATATCCATGTGGAATAAATTCAGCGTTCGACATCAATTCCTTCTCTTGCACTGTCTTGTCAGGAGTAGTTGGCTGGTTTACAGAGGTGGGAGACATACTTCCGTGTCCGCTATCTTTGCTGATTTGCCGTGGAATATCGTCCAGGGCCAATGTACCTCCATTGGACTTTGAGGTGCTGTTTACAACACAGTGCTTTTCTCCTTCTTGCTCTATGGCTTTTACCTCTGAATAACTGCGGTCATCAGAACTGCTGTGTCTTGCAGTTCCATTCTACATAGGGAGCAAAATAAGAAATTTTATAAATCATTATAAACATTCACGTACATCAGTTTAAAACTAATTGCACTGATATCTAGTTATCTGTTTCTCTTTTTAAAAGTCAAAGTTATTTCGAAGAAAAGAGAACTCTAAAAGCTCAAATTGAAGACTGTCGTGGTATAAACGAGTTCAATCTACTGGACAATGTTAAAACAAGAACTTAGACTACGTGTATAAGAGGGATAACTTACTGCTGTGATCAGAGGGAGGCGGCTAGACCTATCTGAGGGCAATGCAAGACTATGGTAACGCGGAAAGACACCACTAGGCTGTAACAGACAATCAAGGTAAATGCATTCTCTTGGCTGTAGCAGACAATCAAGTTAAATGCATTCTCTTGGCTGTAGCAGACAATCAAGGTAAATGCATTGTCTTTACTCTTTAAAAGATAATTCATAACTTAATAGAGAAACAAGGTATTTACTTTACTTTACTTAAATAACTTTACTGCTCAATATACATATTAATTTGAAGAATACACCAAATTGATTTTTCTCTTTTCATTTTTCAACGGAAAAAACACTCATTGGTCATCTTTCATCGAAAAGAACAAAATTATGCTTGGTAATAAGATAATTTTAAATGGATTTGCATAAATATAAAAGAGCACAATGCAGATTTTGCATAAGAAATTCACAACAGCCCAAATTTACCGTATCCCTGTATGGAACAACAGAAGGAGTTTCAATTTCAAACTTTTCATTCAGGTGTAAGGCTTTTCTCACTTGTCTGAAAAAGAATTAAGTCTGAATTATGTAAACGGTGTTATGAATAAATTACTATCTACCTTTGTAGATATCTACAATAATTATTTTAAATTGGGGGCAATTTGATTGATGACTTCTTATAATTTAATCAAGTAAGAATGTCAAGTAAACAAGAATTTGCTTCATTCAAAATACATAATGTTGATTTTATACTTAGATCGACTACAAATATCTGTAAAAGAAATCCGATATCATTTATTTTTCGTCTTATCATTTAATGGTTAAATTATGCTTTTATCGTTTTGATTACAATAATACTCTTACGCTATGTGTAATCTAATACGTTCTTAATCAAGATATACGAGTTTATTTTGCCACGTGCGTATGAGCTAAGCGTAGACATTCCAACAAATTCATATTTCTGTGTAACAAGTGTCTTGAATAGACACAATGGCGTGATTTAATCAGTACATTATATATTTATATTTACCTGATCACACAAAAACACCCAGCAGCAACAAAAATGAGGACAAATATGGATCCTATTACAATGCCTACGACTTGTTCCTCAGATAAATCTAAAACAAATTCCATTCTTGTAAATAAATTTACACCACATAAAGACCATTTCTTCTTAACAATTCAGACATCATCTTTCAATCAATCTGTCAATCATCTAATAAATTTACAGCACATGTTTATCAGCCTGCATATTTAATTTTCTTCTTTTTTCCATCATCGATCAATAGCGATGAAATCATTTCAAAATATTTCACCAGGTTGGAGAGATTATCAACTTGCAAGGTCCTAAAGATCCGATGTAGCTATTAATTTCTAAGTATGCAACATAAGCATTAATAACATATTCATATCGAATCCAAGTATGACAGATGAGTGCTCAATAAAGCGCTTTCAACTTGATTGCTAAAAAATGAAACTGACGACGTATTTATGACCCCTATAAACCAATTGTTTCGCATGTATTATATAGGAAAGTGGACATTGTGAAAAAATGACGATATATGTTCAATTTTAAAAAGGGAGATACTTGTACATATGCAACATTAGATAGGGAAAGAAAGTTGTCCTTTTTCCTTGAAAAAAGTCATAAGGTATCGTTTTTGGATGTATATCAGACTGAGTATATAAATACGGATTGGTCACGTGATCAAATCCTATACATAACTAGTTTTAGTACATGTACTGTTATCGGGTTTTTTGGGGTTTTTTTTTTGTTTATGGTGTGTCTTTGTCATTTATTATGAATGTTTACATCCATGCATTGTACTTGACAATTTGAAAAGAGGAAAGAAAATATTGAAAGAGAAAGGTTTATTTTCTTTATTTCATGCAACAACAACCCTCACCAATTACAAGGGATACAAGCAAAAGCAAAAGTACCTTCAACACTATTATCAATGCGTTTTAAAGTCACAATCTGAGCCGACAGTTTCACACTTTTATTTTTCAGTTTTCTTAATGTTTACAATCGTACACAATTTCTTTTTTCAAACGTTCAACCAAAATTTGGATGTCAGTTTTCGAGTTCAGAGTGAGCAACGGAGATCACAGAGTTTGTAATGAAAACAGAAATCATTTGTAAACAAAACACGCCATGGGAATTGTTTGAAATAAGACAAGAGTTGAGAGCTCTGTGTCTCCGAGTGGATGAACACTTGACAACAGAAAATTTTGGTTGACTATTGGATAAACCGTATTGAACCATTAAAAAAAAAGAAAATCTAAAAAAAATTATCAATTTATTCTGCACAAATTTTAACTATGATCCTTTAAAAGGGCAGACACGTTTTAAACGAAAAAAAACAACTAAGTTCTACTACGTCATTTTAACCGATAACGCTGAATTTAAGCTAAACGCGAGATTTTCCTAGGTTGGATTTTTTAAATTTAAACTTTGCTCGACCTTTGTTTCGACTGGTGTTTAATGTAAATCCTTTCCATCAAATTTTGGTATGGTTTTTATTAATTGTTATTTATGAACACGGTTAATCGGTCTATTCTGATAGGCAGGAATTTTTGTTTAAAATACATGGTAATTTCTTTACAATATATTCTAAACAAATGAATTGCACAGACTATGTTTATATTACAAAATATTCTAAGTTTTGTGTATCTTTTGTACACTGACTTCAAATAAAAAAAATTGTAAAGTTTTAGAAATATCTTGGTTCTTGGCAACTGAAAAATAAAACTTCCAAATTTTTAGCTCAAATCGTGTCTTTGATTGTTCCTTTAAAATTCTAAAACTCTCTACATATTTTTTTTTTAATATGGATTTCCAAATTTTAATTTTTAAACACTTTCCCCAAAAATATATTACTTATAGAAATCGAATTGGACACCAAGCACATATATTGTTGTCCTTCCCCCAATTATATAGTCCCAAAACCATAAAAATTATGATATATAGAGATGTCAGGTTATGTTACTTATAGTAGATGTTTATGTATATATGAAATAGTAAAGAGAGAAAAGCAAGAGCAAAAATGAACAAAAGAAAAGTACAAGCTGCAAAAGTACCCACCATACTAGCTATGTTATGTTCTATAATACTAGATTGTAGATGCGTTAATTCAAACAACTTGCGCATGTCTTGCAGGACAATGATAGAAATAATTTTCTAACTTGCAATTTAAAACTCCGAACACTGTGGTATCCGATCGTTAAATATTGATGGTGGTTTAACTTTTAAATTAGTTGATTTTGCGGGTACCCCTCTTCAGACATTTCACATCTCAACAAATTTTTTTTAAAAAGCTACGAAATGATTGTTCCTATAAACCTGTACAAATCTGGAAATTTACAAAGTTTGGCCACCATTAATTTAAATATTCAAAAGTAATCATTTTATTCAGATAAGAGTTATCTATCTATTACATTTTTTATTTATGTAAAACGGAAAAATAGATGAGATTTTAAAATCTGCTAGAGCGACTTACCGCTGAATATATACAATGTACCTCAAGTTGAATTAAGGAATTTACAGTATTTTGTTTTCAGGGGGGTTTAAATAGGTAAATTAAAGATACTGAGATGTTTGAGATTTGAACAAGATTGATTATCTAATAGAAATCTTTTCAACAATATGTATATCAACCAAGCTTCACGTAAACAAAGATTTAAAACTCATCTTTTGCAGTAAACATTTTAGCAAATTGCAAGTGAATCTTTCTCTCACTGTGCAGTGCAAGAATCATGTATCATAAAAAACCACAAAGCGTGTGATAAACGTGGCGAGAAAAACAACCATGACAGTAGAGCGTTGAAGGAACTGTAGTTAGTTAATTAGCGTTGCTAAAAAATTGTCCCCTCTGAAATAATTTATTTCTTAGATAAAATATGCAATATAATTACTTTAAGTAATCATATGGCAGATTAATTTTTGGAAAATAATCATACTGCAGAAATTTTTGATGGGAGTCATATTGCAGACACAATTTAAGAAATAAAAATGTCAGAAGAGGACAGAATGTAATGCTAGCAACCAATGACAAGGTTTTTTTCATGGTAAAGAAGGATTTAAGAGAACGAAAACAAACAATAGGAAATGAATACATGGTTATGCTTATTAATTAGTGGTTTAGTAAAAGTTGAAACATGCTAATAAGCTAATAATCTAATTTTATCTGAATAAAATGATTAAAAAGTTAGGCCAAAGATCCTTTTTTGTTGTTTTTTTTTCCATTTTTAGTTGAAAACCAATTTTCAAATTTGATGCAACAAATATTCCATCATCAAAATCATAACGTAATAGACAGTTGAAAATGATATTTTCTTGAGGCCACAAATTTTTTTACTTGGTTCTTTTGCCAGTTTGTTGAAATATTGATACTAGAGGGTGGCACATGTAATTTTTCTTATTATTTCATAAAATTGTGACTTCCTATGATTTAATTGACCAAACTAAGTTTTATTGACAAATCTTCATGCCCCTCTGGAAACGTCGAAATTCAAAGCATGAGAGTAACTTGGTATAGAATCATGAAATCTGATAAGAGTTGGTCTGGAAATCAAGGTATTTTTTATGCCAAACATGTCTGAAAGTCACCTACCCAAACAATTTTTTTTGTTTTAAATGAGTTCACCAACCTGAATCAATTATATTTGTTTTTTTAACAGTTTTGATTCCAGGTAAAACCCTACAAAATATGTTGGGCTGTAAAGACGTACATTAATTTGCTCCTATCTGATTTACCGTTATTGTTGGGCCGTCCAGTAATCATTTTACTTTGTGGTCCCTCCTTTGTCAGAGATAGGGCCCTGACCATAACTCCATACTCCACATCAGGCCTCAGATCTCTGAGAGTATACTGAGTAATACCCCACGCAGACACATTCACCATGGAAACCTCTGAGGCTGAAAAAAATGAGATATAAATGCCTCTTATTATTAATATGTGAATTACTCAATGCAAACCTTAGCATAAAACATTTTATGTCAATGAGTGATCAGAATCCATTTACCATACATCAGAATTTAAGACTACAGAAATATTTTTCAAATCATAGCAATTTGAAATGTAAGGTGTGAAAGCTTCAATTAAACCCTGGAAACATTTTCGGAAGGAAACTGCAATAATTGGAATTTTTTTAAGTCCCATGGGTGTACTGTCAAAAATTGTTTGTTCGTACAAAAAATCGATCTTGATCTAGATATTATCGTGATTAATCTGTATAACAAATTATTTCAACGAGTGTAATCTCTGCGAACAAAATCAACGGAAACTGCAAATTATTGGAATTTTTCTATGTTCAAGGGGCGCAATTCTAAAGAAAATTACTCTATCATACCCAAAATCGAACTTGACCTAGATATTATTCTGATAAATCTGTATACCAAATTTCATTCTAATATGTGCGACCTCCGGGAAGAAAATGAACAGGAATTGTTTGCAGACCGACCGACAGAAAGACTAAAAGAGAGACAAACAGACAGCAGCAAAGCATTATAACCCCCCCCCCCCCCGCATAATACAGGGCATAATACCGTAATATTACAAATAGTATTGAGAAATGTTTTCGTACTATCACAGGTGTCCGCTGTAGGCTGCTGGCAGTAGATGATCTGGTATTGGTTGATATAAGCGTTGTTAGTTCCTGAGTCACATTTGATCGGAGCCCAGCTTATGGTCAGACTGTTCTTTGGGAGAGAGGGGAGCAGGGACACATGCTGAACAGCTGGGGGCACTGCGAACAAAACATTGGTAAAACATATTCTAATAATTGCAAATCATACTAAGAAAGGGATGAAAATATTTGTGTTAACTTCTCAGTTGGAAATCCTTCAACTCTAGCTCCTTAAAAATAATCATTGTCTGCTAAATACTTTTAAATGCAATTTTGAGACACTAGAATGCTTATTGCGAATAGGAACTTCTCATGTATCATAAAATAAATAATGTATTTTGTTTACATGATGTAATCACACACAGGAAGAAAGTTCAAGTACTCAGATCCATGATATTTCAGCACTGAATTTCCTGTTTTATTCAACAAATGAGACCTTGGTGATAATGTCACTAACATACCTGCATTCTTTACATATCTGCATTCATCCTGCCATGTAACTCCACTGCTGATGTTTCTATTATTGATGGCAGCTACACCAAAGAGCTTTTCATCAATATATGGACCGATTGTTTCTTGAAGCAGAACTATGCTGTTAGCATTTTCACTTCTAAGAATATGGATTTCATCCTGCAGGACAGAAACCAAAAAAAAAACCATCAAAATACACAAAACTTATCCAAAACTTACATCATTGTCTATCCCCTCTGAATCTAAGATGAACAAATATACACTTCATATCATCAGTTTGTGTCTAAAATCGATTCATACCTGTTTACCCTCCTTCATCTTGCAGGAGACTCCCGCAAAGCGGCCTAGAATTCAAAACATCTCCCACAAACATATTTGTCTCCCCCTTAAGCGATTGATTCCTGACATGATTATTTCAACAACCACTGGGGGTTTTTCTTTGAGTTTGACTTCAAAAGCTGATTTGAAAAAATCATAATTCATCAAAGTACTGCCTACCATGATTGACGATGACATGTTTTCATCTAGTATCTGACATATTTTTTAAAATTAATATTTATAAGTTAGGGGAAAGCTATAGATGTTAAAAAAGAGATAATTTCTAATTGATGATGGAGGTATAGGTTTGTGTGTTAAAAATATATCCAAGATATAAGGCAACATTATTCAACTTGTATTATATCTACTGCCAATTCAAAATAAGCAAAATAAATTTCCTGTTTTATCCTAGATATCAGCAGTGATGGTCCACAGATAATTCTTTTTTCAATATTAAAAAACAGAATCTAAAATCTAAATATAAAAAGTGACACCATTTGCTCCTCGTATTGTATCAAGCAAACTAAATAATGGTTTTCTGAACACAGGAACACAAGAACTGGCATTCATAGAAATAATTACATTTAAATGATTGAAACTAATGCATTAAAAATGTAAAAAAAAAAAAAAAAAAGGTATTTTACAATTTTTTATAATATATTTGCATTCACTTGATAACTTTTCACGTGATAAAATGTAATTTACCCAAAATCTCCCATTAGTAAAGTTTGTAATTCAAATAAGGGGGAAATTCTCCCACATAGTAGCTTTGAAAGGTTAACAGGTAAGCAATTAATTCTACAACTCGAATTTGTGTATGCATGTATGTATCTAAAAGGTTGAAAAATCTATCAGATTGAATAAATTCGTTAATTTCCTTTATACATAATGGCAGAATAGTAATGCATGTATTGAGTTCTTACTTTACATTTGAAACCTGCAGGTCTCAT
The DNA here is from genome assembly GCF_025612915.1 of Magallana angulata. NCBI lineage: Eukaryota > Metazoa > Mollusca > Bivalvia > Ostreida > Ostreidae > Magallana > Magallana angulata. Next base: position 45,734,406 of record NC_069120.1, read on the forward strand.
TTTACACCAGGCAATGTCTACAGCTGTTAAAGCCTCATTTTCAGTTCCAAACCAGGTCAGGTGAACTTCACTCTCTGATTGTTCCATTACAACTCTCTGCAGATCCACTGTTTCTACAGATAGGAAAACTTTCATTTCATAAATGAGTTCAATGAATTTCTTTTGATAATTTCCATCTTACATATGCATGATCCTTTTTGGATGAAGGACTACTGAGATTGCCATGGTAAGTATGGTTTGCAGTCAAATTTTATTTAAAATGTAGCCCCAGCATGTACTTTACCCATGCGTTATTCTATATAGAGATGCAGTGATAGCTGGCAATTCACATCAGAAAGCTGTGCTTGCTTTAATGAATATGCCTATCACTATACAGCCACCCAAGTCAGTTACAGGTATTAATTGTAACAGACTAAACAATTACTGCAAATACTGGGATACTGTGTGACCATCTGTTCATTAGTTGTCACCATCTACCATTATGTACATATGTATGGTTGGAAAAGTATTTGATAACCTCGGGCTGATAACATAATAGTGCTTAAGTCTAAGACAGTGCTTAAGTAGGACTTAAGTTCATTCTTAAACTTACATGTAAGTATGTAACTAGAAGAGTGCTTACCTAGGAAATTTTACCTAAAACTTAAGTGGCCGATAAAGGTGGCTTCTACAGATCTTAAGTTTTGTTTTACATAGATTTAGAAGTTTATTTGTTAAACAATTTCAATTCAGCATTTAAATACAGTATATCTATCACATGATTTACACAAAATTAATATCTTAATAATCACCAATATCAAAGTTTTGGTTAAATTGATATAGATATTTACAGTGGTTGTAATAAGCTATAACATTTTCCGAATACATGTAGTATGCAAGTGGACTGCTGAATAGGTTATAAGCACGTAAGGGCGAGTTTACAAGAGGTAAATGTGACTAGTATATAATTATATGTCAAACTACAGAAGTATAAAAAGGACGTTTAAAGAAAAAAAAAACCCTCAGTGATCTTTAAAATGACTATAACCTCAATTCAATATATGGTTTTAAAGAAATTATACTTAGATTATGTGAATTGTCTTATTGGTGAGGTAAGATGTAGAACAAATGATGAAAAGAAATCCACAATGACTATTTTATTTATTACATGTAAGTTCTAACGGCATCACAATATTGTACCACAGACAGTCTTCGATGATTTTAGCATGCTTTATGTTACAAGTCCCAGGTACTTTATTCATATCATTTATTTAAACAATTCAATATATCTATATAAAATGACCCCATTTCTGTGTAAATTCACTGAATGTGGAAAAAATATGAGATATAAATGTTAACAACAATATACATCCAAGAGATCTTTTGTTCGAGATTCTGATATTTACCTGTATAGCAAAAGACTTCTATTATTTTTTTTTTTAGTTTTACCTCTGTAGCTTGGAATCAGAATGGAGGCCTTTGGAGAGCACCCTTGTTGATTACAGCCTCTGACTGACACATTATGCTGCCCCTCGCATGGTATAGAGAGAGAGGAGGACACTTCTTGAGGACCCCTTGCTCCCACTTCTGCATCGTCCACAAACACTTTGTACTCTAACAAATGCCCGTTATGGAACTTTTGGTTAATTTTCTGCATAGTTAAAAAAACAGTACATGTTCAATTGATAGAATCATTAGATTTCCTGGTGGATAAATTTTAATAAAAATGTTGGGTACCTTTCATTCACAAATAACATCCTCCACAAATTAATTAATTAGTGTTATAAAGCTGTTTTTCTTCGGTAGGTATAAGTTAATACACGAAATTACCTCCCCTAAAACCTGTAAAATTTAAGCAATCCACGAAAATTAGCCCCACAAATTTTAATGATTCCACAGTAATGAAAATGATGCAGCTGATAATTTGTAAAATAAAAAACTTATATGCTTAAGCACTTTATTTTATTACAAGTACAGTAATGAGAAGCTTTCAAAAGTCAAAGCTGTTTTGAAAGAACTGTATACTACTTTCACCAGAATATAATATACTGGCATTGTATTGTAACGGGAATGGAGAAATAATGACGGATCAGACCGGGATTTGAACCGGGGCCCCCTGAATCTCTTATCAGGTGCTCTACCAACTGAGCTATTGGACGCCGGTATTCGATCCGGTCTACAGTATATTTAAAGTATATTGTAAATTTAAAGTCTATAACTTTCTGCATAATCATTTTCACATTGAATGTTATACAATTGTTGCTGTTTTGAGGTTAATACTATGATTTAGCTATCTAAGATGTACGATATTTGTCGAGCCAGAATGAGATTGTTAGATTTTAGCCAATCAGAGGGCTAGGAATTAACCCCTCATACTGTAACAAATCATGGACATTAATGTGACGGTATTATACAGGTCCACAGTGCTTTGCTATAAATGTACAGTAAAACACAGTTATAGTGAACATGCTTAAAATGAATTTAAGCTTTCAGCGAAGTGATTTTCATTCCCCGTGACTATATTACATTGTAAACTTGATGGATAAAATTAATACAGCTTTTTATATAATGAAGTATAATCGCCCGTCCCTGGCACTTCATTATAAGCGTGTTTTACTGTATATCACAGTCTACATTATCAACATAAAACAGTGAGTATTACTGATTAATAAAAAAAAGAATATTTACTTATGAATATACATGCTGATACAAAAACACTGAATGTTTGATACTAAAAAAATTGTCTAAATATTCAGTTTTTTTTAAAGTTGGACAGATCAATGAAGTTTAACATTCATTTAACATTTATTTAACATTTTAACATTAATTTGATCTTACCTCCCAATACACCACCACAGGGCGATCTCCATTGGCACAGTCTCTACTGAAATATCCACTGGCTTCCATATGAGGTGCCGAAGATGGGGCTATAATAAAAAAAACACCAGTCCTATTGTAACCATTAACATTTATTCAATAAATGAGTTTATACAGTTGAATTAGGTCACTCTATAGTATTTTTTAACACAATTAAGGAACTAAGTTTCATGATTTTAACAGTCCCTATACATGTACCAGTATACAATGCTCACAGATCAAAACCGAAAAATACTATCAAATACTAGCATACTGAAAACAGCAATAACCACAATTTTGGAATCAGTTTTACTGTTAAAAGATGTCAATTAAGTAATCAAGAAAATTTATTTGGAAGATGATATTTATATTATTTATTGATAACCATCTAGCCTCCTTAATTCTACTGCACAATTTATTTTGTTGCTTTGAAGTAACTTGTCAATAATATTTTAATCTTGAAAAGAAGCTAGTTCCATCATATAATATTTGAAGATTTTTTTAGCATTACAAGTGATACAATAAATAAATTGCAATCATTATAATCATTTACAAAAAGACATTATAAGAAATAAATCTTCTCAAATCAAACCAAATTTCAACGCTTTCCTCAGACTGGTCTGGTCTTATACAGTAGTCATTATTCACTGTGACATGCATTGTATGTCACAGTTTCAAAATGTCACAATCTCAGTATACCAACAGCATTTCACTGAAAAACCCACCTGTGTGACAAGTTTCAAAGTCCATATCTGCCGTGTTGCTGTAATACATTCCCCCTACAGGTTTGATCTTGATTTCCACTATGTAATTGGTGGCTGGTACCAGGTTACAGACTTCCAGACTGCTGTCTGTATTCACAGTGTGAGTCTGAAAACAATAGGCACAATGGTTATCTCAACAATAACTAAACATGTGTTTTTCTGTTTAGCTGGCTGTAGCAGTTTTCATAAAAACATACTGCAAATATATAACATGTAATAACAATTTTTGTTTGGAATGTAACATATTCCACGTAAAAAAAAAATAACAAATGCATTAAATTGTTAAAAGTACATATGCATCCATGTACATAACTTTCTTGAATTAATACAAATAAAGTGGATGTGAATTTGTACAATACTATTTACAGAAAAAAACTGTACACATTTGACCTTTATAAACTACTCCATATGCATGCAGATTGTTTCTTGATATTATCTACTGATTCATTTTTCACAGGGTGTATGAAAGTTTATAGGTGCAGTATCAATGTGTGTATAACATTTTGATGGAGGTCTAGCAACACATTGAAATTTGATTTTCTCTAAAACTCAAATTTAATCAACTCAATCATTTTACAACCATCAGAATTTTACAGATTTGTTTAAATTCAAGTAATTGTTGTAGAACTTTTCTCTTTAAATTTGTAAGACAACTTTTACAATATACACATACCTCTATGCAAACTAAATACTAAATTACATATAAACAGGGAAGGAAATAAACTATTTTTGAACCTCATTTTGTTTATATATTCACTCAAAAACTATTAAGCAGTTATAAAAACATGCAGTGTTAATTTGAGTGTAGATGTTGTAAACATTGAATTTTTTTTTCAATTAGTAATTCAATTCTCAATCATACAGTATAGAAATTAAAAAAAACTGTCCTCATGAATTACTATAATAACCCAATACATAAAAAAATATTAAAACCTAACATTTATAGCTTTTTTGTGACATCATCAAAACAAGAGGCCCATGGGCCACATTGCTCACCAGAACAACAGTCCATAGTATCATTTAATATATATAGATATATATATATATATTTTTAAAATAGCTTCCCAATATATTTCAAAGTTAAACACTGACCCCTGTTGAGACTCCAGTATTAGTCCAGGTTATACAATTTTAACAATTTATAATCTACCCTCTCTAAGAATGCTTGCATTAAGTCATTGTATCATTGTACTTATTGAAAATAAGATTTTTAAACATTCTTGATTTATATTTCTCTGTCAAACTTTAAACATCTCTTGGGGTCCCTAGTTTAAGTCCGGGGGTCACTAGTTTTACAATTTAGAATCCACAATAAATCAGGATGCTTGCATAGTAATCTCATAAATTGTAGAATTGCAGTTCTTCAGAAGGACATTTTTAAACATTTACCCTATATATTTTTATGTTAAACTTTGAACCCCTCTTGGGGCCCCAGTATTATTCTTGGGATCATGATTTTAACAATTTAGAAGCTTTGGTGTATAATTGGCATTTCTGGTGCAGTGGTTCTTAAGAAGAAGATTTTAAAGGTTTATGCCCACTGTAAAACAATTATCATAACGATGCTTTGTACCAAGTCTGTTTAATTTTGGCCCAATGGTTCTAGAGAAGTCGAAACTATCAAAAGTTTACAGATGGACAGACAGACAACGGGTGAGCAGAAGAGCTCACTTGAACCTTTGGTTCAGGTAAGTTAAAAAGTGAAAACAAGTGAAAATTTTTTTATATTTTGCCATTAAAATAGTACTTAACAAACAGAAACTAAATCTAAGGTATATATTCATGAAGTCGAGTAATAAACAATTAATAAAGAAAAATTGCTCTACAGTTCGCGGTTTGTACTCACCAGAGGGACGGTGTTCCACTTTGACTTCAGAGTGACAGAAGAGGTTGTGTTCACTCCTCCGGGTATGGTCGCCCAGGTAATGGAGGCACAGCCACATTTCTCCAGGGAGGAGGAGGAGGCGTTGATGAAGTTTGGGGGTGCAGGTTTACCTACAAACAAAGTTATAATATAATCAGCATGAACAGATTTATCTGAAAGTAAACCTGAAACATATGAACAGAACACTCAACTACTGTACAGTTATATTGTGGTGGTTGAGGACCCCTTGACAGTATGCATCAGTTTGGTAGTGTCCTATTCCTCTCTAAAACAGTTATCCAAAAATGGGAGCATTCTGCAATGAGGATTTTAAAAATATAAATGGCTGGCCTATTGGTCAGTGATTTGTTTAATTTGATATTTCCAAATATTGTATACCCTTGCTTTCATTTTTTCCTGACAGCATGTTTCCAATGAAAACAAGAGGTAATGTGAGCAAGCTAACAAATGATGCTCCAGCTAAGAAAATATAATAGCTCAAGTACCAGTATTTCTCTATCGGAAAGTAATGGATGCACCATTTTCTAATAGTGACCTTGAACCTTGGTCAAGTGACACATCCTCAGGTCTTAAGCAACCTTTGTGTGAATGATTCTCCATAAGAAACATTTAAAATAAAGCACACACAAATTTTGCAATTTTCCTTCCAGTGACCTTGAACTTGCTTAAATGATCTTGTGTCAAAATCATCACACCCTTAGGTGATAAGCAATATTTGTGTGAAGTAAGAACTTCCAATGTTTCTCCATTAGAAAGATATGGACCAGACACAAATTTTGCACTTTTCCTTCCAGTGACCTTGAACTTGCTCAAATAACATTGGGTCATAATCATATAATACCCTCTGGTCATAAGCAATCGTTGAGTGAAGTAAGAACTTTCAATGTTTTTCAATCTGAAAGACATAGACTGAGACATGAATTGTGCACCTTCCAGTGACATTGAACTTGTCCTAATGACCTTGGGTTAAAATCAAGACACACCCTCAGGCCATAAGCAATCTTTGTGTGAAGTAAGAACTGACGGGAGGGGTGGGGGGATAATAAAATTATGGGACTGTACTAGTTGAATGAAATACCAGCTAATGTAAAATACAATGGAGTATGAATATTTAAGGTATATATAGCAGATTAGAAGCAATAAGCGTAGTGATACGAAATGAAAGCTAATTAATATGGCAGTAGTAAGAGATAAAAGTTGGAAAACTTTAAAATTTGAGCAGCTATTGTTACAAATCATTATCACCTCTTTATCTATACCTGAATCAGCCAGCTAGCCATTAGTGCTTGCTGTATAATAATGTCTATGGAGCTGAGACTAACACATGTCTAAATTACGAATTAAAGTGCATGGGAAAGTATCAATCTGTGTGAACGTCTAGTCAGAATAAATGTAGCATTAGAACCCACCACATGTGTTATTTTTATGTCTGAATAGACAGTCTGATACTAAGCAATTTTACACAAATGTTTTCTGGGTTTTTTTTACTCAAACCAAATATATATATATATATATATATATATATATATATATATATATATATATATATATATATATATATATATATATATATATATATGTCAATTACACTAAATTATAGTATAGACTACCATGGTATTTTTCTGGAAATAAGAAACTGAGCAATATATACACACATTAATAACGATGTTCTGTATACTGGGTCATTTTTGGTATCAATTTTCTTTTTGCCCTTCTATACAACTTCATGCAAACTGTTTGGCCCCATCTTGAACTCACCCAGAAAAGTTGTGTTAAAATTTAAGAAAAATAATTTAAAACATCAGAATTTACCAATGCAATCTTAAATTTCCCACTGAGAGTGAGGGCAAAAGGGGCAAAAATGAAACAGGGGCAAATATTTTCCTGTGCACAGTATTATAATTAACTATACTTACTAATGTTCTGTGTCCAGAATTCCTTTCTAAATATCTTGGAAGTCTTGAACTCTAAGTTTGTGACGTTAAGTATGACTATTTTAGACATGGAATTAATGCTTGGCTCATCATGTTCTGTCCAGACACACTGCTCTCTAATTTTCTTCTGTGGACAATTGACACTATTCTGTCCATTGTCTACTGACCTGTTAAAAAAAAAGGAGGAATAGCTTATACCAGCACGTGTAACTGATTACCTGTTAGAAATGACACTGTTAGACGCAAAACTTGTGTATGGAAACAAGTGTATGTCATTGAGACAAATTTATAGGTTGGTTAGCAAACTCAGCAAGAAAACTGTTGGTGGACTGACCGACCGCCGACCTACAGACAGACAGCAGCAAAGCAATTTGCCCTCCCTTCTACAAAGGGGGGCATAAAAAATATTCATAGACATACTTGCCAACTAGCCAATTGCAAAATGATCTGACTAAAAATCCCAAACTTAAAGTCATGTAAAAAAAATTACAACAGTAACTTGATCCAAAGGGTCGTTGCCAAAGCATCTTGTTTGATCTGATGATCTCCGCCTGGCAACTAGACATGATCAGGCTCTTTATAATGATAAATTTATTATATACCCTTATCTGTTTAAAAGTTTTAATTACAAATATATCTATTTAAAACTGACTGTATGACGTTTACTTATATAACAAACTATTTTTTAAAACTCTTTAAAATGCTAAAATACAGATATTATTTATTGCATACGTCATCAGTTTCAGAGAGTGGTGATACGGAATTGGAAACTTACAGTGTGGTGATCCGGAAAATTGGATCATAGTCTGTAAAATTGACTGTATCAAGAAGGGAAAATTGATGGGTATAAAGTAAACCAGGCTCTGATTTAAAAAAGAACACTTAAGGAGGCCGACGTCAGTTTTCATTGCGCATGTTTTTGCGCATTCTGGTATAAAACAGTGGATTTCTACTTCTTATGAAATTTTTATAGTATTTATAAGATTGAACACAATACACAAAATACAGATAATTTTTATTAGATATTTTAAGGAAATTCATATTTTTTTAACGATTTTTCCGTTGTGTGGTAGGAGATCATTGCCATTGCGCTTTTATGACGTTGTGAAAAACATGAAGATTTGTTGGAGTAGGTTATAAGAAATAATATAAAAGAAAAAGTAAAAATCATAGTCTGTTGAATGTGTATACACATAATAATGCTATCCTGGAGGACATTTAACTAATTTTTTAATGAATGTATATAATACCAATCTTCTTTTGTAATACTCCAAAAATAGAGCAAAATTTAGTGCATTTTAATATTTGGAGATGGTCCCCACTAAAATCCACATCGTAGAATTTGGTATTTTTACGTTTAAGGTAGGAAATGATATGACTAAGCATATATAACTTGATAATTTGATAAAACAAGCAATTGTAGTATTTTTTAAATCTGCTTGGAAGTGCGAAAAATGACAGTCTATATATTCCTATCGTAAATGTACCTCTATTTTGAGATGGTCCCTTAAAAGAACTAGAAAGTGGATTTTCTTTAAACTGCGCAAAGAAACTAAAGTTGGTTTAAATGGCATATGGTTAAAAAATAAAAGAGTTTAAAAGAGCTGTGCAGTGCACAACAGAAAAAACGTTTAGAAAATAAAAATTTCATAAAATTGCTAACTATTTTTATCAGTATTTTGTTTATTGTGTTCAATGTCATAAATGATTTCGAAAAAATTTCATAAGTAGTATAAATACACTACAGTACGCTAGAATGCACAAAAACATGTGCAATGAAAGCTAGAGTCGGCCTCCTTGATTCAGTTTTTTTCTCAAATTGATTGAAAACTAAGATTTTTTTCTGAAATGTAGAGATTTGAGTTTTCTCAAATTTCAGAAAAAATCAAATATTTGAGAAAAAACTCAGACTTAAGTCTGAGATTTCACTTAAGTTTGTTTTGTGAAATCGGAGCCTGGTTATCTTCTGTAATATACTTACAAAATTATGTTAACATCTAGGTATGCAGGATTGAGGTACTTTCCTAAATTCCAGTTACAGCGGAACTCTTGTGGATTACTTGTATTGTCCAAAATACATTGAAAATCTGTGACATTCCTCACATCTTCATCTGAGAAATGTAAAAAAAAATGTTCAAAAACCTTGAAAAAATCAGACATGTAATGAATATGGTAATTTCTGCCGCTTTCAAAAAGATCTAAATTATATTTGTGTAGCATCAAAAGTAGTTAATCATTAGTTATCACCAACTTTCGTTTAAATAAATTTTTATCTCTGTAAACAATAAACTAATTAAGAAATGAATTTAATAATTTTTCAATTGATTAATGCATCAAAGGAAAAATTGACCAGAAAACTTTTTTTTCATCAATGCACTCCAATTTGAGCTTTTCTGACCTAATAATTTTTTAGAGGTCAGGAAATTTTTATAAGATTTTCTCTATATATTTTTATGTAAAAATTCACACCCCCCCCCCCCCCAATTGTGGCTCCACTCTAGACCATGATTTGAACAAAATTTAATCTACACTATCCAATTTGAGCTTTTCTAAAAAAAAAAAATAGTGGTTTTAAAATGTTGTTTTAAAGTATACAAATTGGAAAAAAATATAAATATATTCCTTAATTGAATACCAATTAGGTTGTTAGAAAAGTTTGTGGACAAGTTTGATTGTAAGCACGAGACTTGCTTGATATTAGCAAAACTTTTCAGATTTTAACAACGTATTCTCCAAAAAATAAGTAAAAATTGTTTGTTTTTTTCTCAAAGGCACCATAAGAAATATAGGCTACGGCTTAATCTTTATGATTAGATATGCTTCAGGTAGCATTCTTGTTTTATTATGCTTTTATATTTTGTACGGATTTTCCGGTTATCTTTCATTAGAAAATGTAAGGTTTAAAGGTATGTAAATGCCCAATATTTCATATGATTTAATTCCATGACAAACACTTATGAATGTCATTGGGATCAATTAAATTTGATAATTTATGACCATTTTATCACCAAAAATGGATGACCAATGCTTGAAAATTGAACCGAAAACATTAACATTAATTTAATATATCTTGGAAGACCGGACTGTTATTATATTTTGTGTGTAAGCAGGAAAATCTCTGATGGAGATCAAAACATTAATAGATGCTGCTGAAGATGGCTGACATGTGTCAAAGACAATGGATTCCAAATGAAATCAGAGCTTTAAAGATGGAAGAACTGATATTTTGAGCTCTTGCAGCACTCCAACCAACCTCCATACAGCTTAAATCTTGCACCTATGAATTTCGCTTTATTTCTAAAGTTGAAACTGCTTGGACAGAGATTTTCGAACCTAAATAGTCTACGATAAGCCACAAAAGATAATATACCAAAACTTTGTGTAAATTTTATCTGCAATGATCGCCACCTAATCATAACCCGCCTTTGACCAATCAATAAATGGGTCTTGTAGATTTTAGTGTGGCTGTTTCTATAGAGCTATGAATTAACTATATAAGTTTCCGTAAGATATAGAGGAAATCAGTCTTGGAAGATGTAAATATAGAAAATAATTAGGGATGTCAATTTTATTCGGTAGCGATAGTTGAATGAGTATTTGTTCATTTATTTGAAACTGTATGTCCTTTAAAAATTACATATTGCAACTATCACATACACCTTAAAGTAAACTCAAAAATATTTTTAAAAAATTATGATAACATCCACTTGATATATTTGACAAAAATACATTAAGAAGTATTGTATCTAAATATCTGTTAGCTAATGTCTTAGCTTTTCCTTTTTCTTTGGACAGTCACATATAATTGAGCTCCATATCATCAAAGGCAAATTAAATGTGACCTGTTTCATGTTAGTCATTGCCCCGTGGAAATCAACATTAAAAGTCAATGATTATAAAAACAAACGCCTCGAAACAATTACTGATATGATTAAATTTTTGATTGATACTAAATCTTATTCAATAAATAACTGATTACACAATAACCACAAATTGATCTCTTTAAGTACATGTTTGGTTAAGTATTGCTATTCCAAGAAAAAATGATAGACAAAATAAAAGAAATCAATTATTTGCCGCTTCAAATAAAAGAAATCAATTATTAGCCGCTTATAAATATATATACTAAAACATAGGTAATCACAGATTACAAAGCTCACCGAGACGAGACATCACCCTTATGAGACTTCACCTTTATGAGACCACCTTTATCATATTAAATGAAAATCATACTTTATGATCTTGGATATTCATGGATTCTGTTTTGACACAATATCGTATATCATCTGTTAAAAAAGTGTATGATAATCATATGTTCATATGTTAATCAATACAATAATATAAAATTAAATATTGCATCCTATCATATTTACAACATATATCATATAATACAATAAAATACCACAATAAACAATGATGAGTTATGATATTGTAACGTATGATATGACATTGTATTGTGTTATACGTTATTGTATTTGATCACATAATACAATATCATAATGTATTAAACAATATAGTATTATATTACAATATCATATTACATAATACATCATAACATTGTAACATATGATATTATATTGTATAATATAGTATGATACTGTATGATACTATCATTTTTGATACATGATATGATATTGTATCATATGATACCCTATAATTTGATACAACATTGTATCATATCAAATGATACAATATTATGTGATAAAGTAAAATATTATATAATTATACAATATTATTATATCGTATCATATAACTTTTTATAATATTACATATGATATCATATTGTATCATATTAAACAATATTGTTTCATACAATACAATACTATATCTTAGGAATCATGTTATATCATTTATCATCAAACACATCTATCTTTCCAGCAGGTTTGAGTGAGGTAGGAGATTTCTTTAGCATCCTTGATAATGGAGATCAGGCTCTGCATCTGAAGCAACCTCTGCGTTTCATTTATAATAAAGTTAAATCATCTATGCAAGCTATCATCTATAAAACATGTGACCTGTTAAAAAAAAACTTAACCTCATCCAGCATCCGAACCCTATGGCTCAGATTCAGCATTCAAGCCTGTCAGGTGCATCTGCATCATAATACACACAATCCATTCAAGTTTGGTGAAGTTAGGACCTGTAATAACTAAGATATATTTTTTAGCATCCTTGATAATGTAGATCAAGCTCTGCATCTGAAGCTTCCTTTGTGATTCATTCATATTACAGTTTAATCAACTATGCAAGTTTGAAATAGTACTATTTATATCTATTAAACATGTGACCTGTTCCAAAAAACTTAACCATATCCAGCATCTGAAACCTATGGCCCAGACTCAGCATTCAAGCCTGTCAGGTGCATCAGTATCATAAGACGCAACATCCATGGAAGTCTGGTGAAGTTAGGACAAGTAATAATTAAAATATAATCATCAGAGGGCACCTGTTTCAAAAACTTTAACCAGCTCTAAAAACCTTAACCTCCTACAGCATCCGAAACCTTTAGCTCAGATTCAGCACTCAAGCCTGTCAGGTGCATCTGCATCATAATACACACAATCCATTCAAGTTTGGTGAAGTTAGGACCTGTAATAACTAAGATATATTTTTTAGCATCCTTGATAATGTAGATCAAGCTCTGCATCTGAAGCTTCCTTTGTGATTCATTCATATTACAGTTTAATCAACTATGCAAGTTTGAAATTGTACTATTTATATCTATAAAACATGTGACCTGTTAAAAAAAAACTTAACCTCATCCAGCATCCGAACCCTATGGCTCAGATTCAGCATTCAAGCCTGTCAGGTGCATCTGCATCATAATACACACAATCCATTCAAGTTTGGTGAAGTTAGGACCTGTAATAACTAAGATATATTTTTTAGCATCCTTGATAATGTAGATCAAGCTCTGCATCTGAAGCTTCCTTTGTGATTCATTCATATTACAGTTTAATCAACTATGCAAGTTTGAAATAGTACTATTTATATCTATTAAACATGTGACCTGTTCCAAAAAACTTAACCATATCCAGCATCTGAAACCTATGGCCCAGACTCAGCATTCAAGCCTGTCAGGTGCATCAGTATCATAAGACGCAACATCCATGGAAGTCTGGTGAAGTTAGGACAAGTAATAACTAAAATATAATCATCAGAGGGCACCTGTTTCAAAAACTTTAACCAGCTCTAAAAACCTTAACCTCCTACAGCATCCGAAACCTTTAGCTCAGATTCAGCACTCAAGCCTGTCTGGTGCATCAGTATCATAAGATACACCATCCATGCAAGTTTGGTGAAGTACGGACCTGCAGTAGCTTAGATATTGCTATCAAAGGGCACCTGCAACAAAAACTTTAACCAGCTCTAAAAACCTTAACCTCTTTCAGCATCCGAAACCTTTAGCTCAGACTCAGCACTCAAGCCTGTCTGGTGCATCAGTACTATAAGACACACCATCCATGCAAGTTTAGTGAAGTACGGACCAGCAGTAACTTAGATATTGCTATCAAAGGGCACCTGCAACAAAAACTTTAACCTGCTCCAAAAACCTTAACCTCCTCCAGCATCCGAAACCTATAGCTCAGATTCAGCACTCAAGCCTGTCTGGTGCATCAGTATCACAAGACACACCATCCATGCAAGTTTGGTGAAGTACGGACCTGCAGTAACTTAGATATTGCTATCAAAGGGCACCTGCAACAAAAACTTTAACCTGGTCCAACAATCTTTACCTCCTCCAGCATCTGAAATTTAGGACTCAGATTCAGCATCCAAGTCTTTCAAGTCCATAAGTAGGTCCAGATGCATCATCCATGCAAGTTTGGTGAAGATAGGACAAGTAATAGCTTAGATACAGGACCTGCAACAAAAACTTTAACCAGGTCCGGACGCCGACGCCGACGTCTCGGTGAGCTAAAATGCTTTAAAAAGAATACTGTTATTTTCATTTCAAGCCCAACAATTTCTGAATTTAAAAAAAATTGACTGTTCATTTTTTCTTCACTTTATAACAAGCAATTGACTAAGAAAATTTTAGTCAATGATCAGCATGATAGTCAAGTACTGGAATACTCGGTGATATCCCTGAAAATTGTATTAATTTTCTATATATGAGAATTATACTAATTTCATTTGCATCTGGCCCCAGGACCATAACACTTAGATGTGCCTACTTTTGATCTTAATCCGAGTTTCACAAAAGGAAGACATGGTAGAAAAGAAAGACTGAGATCACACGTGAGCTTGTTTATAAAGTTTTATGGCCCCCGGGCCTGGACTCAATTATAAACTTACATTCTACAATAAGATTGACAGAGCCGACCATACTAACAGGAGAGCCTATTTCATTAACCCTCCAACAATTGTAGCTGCCTTTGTCTTCGATCTTGCTGATAGTTTTTTTCAACAACAGCGTCCTGTCTCCCACTACAGTTAGCATATCAGAGCTCGCCTCTATGTTAAGTGGAAGCTCAAACTTCAAAAGACTGGTATTCAAGCCAGAGTCAGGAAATACTGTACAATTGAGCTCCAATGTCTGATTTATTAAAATCAATGGATATTTTGGAGTCAACTCTGTAAGAATGAAAAAAGATTAACAAATTAGTAATCATCTTGGTATATTCTACATGATATACTAGAAACAAATGCATGTGTAATTAAATAATTTGAAAACAACTTCAGTCTGAGTTCATTTATCATCATTCACAGTGATTTGAAGAGAAATTGTGTAAAAAACCATGACTGACAGATATACAGACTGACAGTTTGAATGAGGACATAAAATCATTATCCCCTCCAACTCTTTTCAGAGATGAAAACTTTAAAACACTCGGTCATTCTTATTTTCTGACACACACTTATGGAATAGCAAACTTAACAACGACTGGGACAATAGATGACGAACAATATTCATCAACCAGATCTCAAAACCTGAACATTCAATAAATAATATTTTAAACATCTGGAGGATCTAAGTCAACAAATTTTAAACCACTAACCTCCCGATGGTTGAAAAAAAAATGCTTGGAATATTGGGATCAAACTGAGAAGAAATCCCACCACAAACCAATGTGAAAGCAGATGCATGGTTTCCACTCCTTAACACAGCAACAGTTGTTTACTTCCTCCAATGTTGAGCATCTAGATTAATTTGACCTACCATATAAAAAGAAAATGAACTTCCTATAACAACAGCACAAGGGAATTATTTTTTTCCAAGAACTGCTTTTGATCTTGTGAATGTCTGAAACTGGTGTTTGAGTTGTTTAGTTACTTGGGCCAGTTCTATATACACTATATACCGGTACAAATACTATAAACAGTTCTAATGTGGCCAACTAATAATGGCACTCACATTTAAATTTAATAGAAAATTAAAAAAAAACTTATAAAATAGGAATTTTTAGATTTAAGGTGTAATATCCCTCTGCTATTAATTCTACCATATATTTTTTCAAAAATTTCATATTGATTTTCATGAAAGTCAATATCAATAGATTCAAATGAAACAAAGCTGAAGTAATGAAGCGCTGCTAGATTTTTCAAAAATTGATAATGTGTCTTATTATGATATGAAGAAAACTAGACATAGTGAATAGAAAAAGCAAAATTTTACCATCGCAGCATAAAATTAAAATATTAACTGTATTTGAAAATAATATACAGCTATATACATCGCCAATTCATATTACAAAACACAATGAAGCGCTGCTTTTTAGTTTAGAATAGCACTTTGTTGTATAGGTTTGTAACGAATATTGCTTCAATTAGCATGTTATCTTTCTTTATCATAGACTATTGAAGGTTTTACATATGTTTTACATACAGTACACTATAAACTGCCACAGTTTCTAATTAATCAGAAAGGTTTTCTGTTTTTAAATTTGGATAAGATAATAGTACATGTAGTACATATGTTTTAAAAATGCTAAAAATTTAAACCAGTAGCAAGAGCAGTTTGTTATAACACAAAAAGGGGATCAAATGAATGATCTTCCATTGATCCAGAGAGAGAGAGAGGGCAAAATTTCATCCAAAATTCTGTGGCCTAAAACACCAAACACATACTGTTCATGTACTGATCTAGTACATAAAATTAAGTAATATTTTTAAAAAAAATAATCCATTGGGGGAGGAGAATGGGTATACATTTTTCCTCATCAAAATTTTGACAGTCTTTTTGGAAAAGATTTCTTTACTTTTTCCCCTGCAAAAAGGTTGGGTTCAGTTCGTTTCGTTTAAATTTTCTTTTCTTTTTTTTATAATTGAATATTAAATAAATGTCGTCTTCCAACATTAATTGGGGCCCAGCACTGCCTCCCTCATTGCTACATCCCTTAATAATTGTGAGTTAACAGAAACAAAGTGAGATTATTTTCTACAGAAGTTATCTCTCTTATCAGAGGGATATTCCACCTTAAAACACTTTTAAAATAATCATAAAAAATCAATTCGTACAGAAAATTTGATTTAGGTTAGTTCTATAAATCTGTTGTGTCAAAAAACCCACTTTAAGGGTCAACTTAAGAGTGAAATTTTTAAAGAAATCCTTTCTTACATATGATAAATGAATAATTATATTTTCTGAAAAAAGGTCACAATGGTAATTATTCATCTCCGCTTGGTAGAAAACAAGGATTAAACTAACTTTCTTGCCCACAAAATAAAACCGAATGATTTTTTAATATTTGAACATTGAAAATGATAAATTAAAGTTATTAAGTAAATTTAAGTAGACAACATTGAGATGGTTACCATATCAAAGGGCCCAGTCTAAATGATGGACGATAGGTGAAAAACATTTCAAAGAATTTTGCTTTGACTTTATCCTATAACTTGGAAATTTCCAAGCTGCCTTTAAACTCTTAAATCATTGACATTACCCCTTACATACAGGAATTTTGCTCAACATAAGCAAGATTAATTAAATGAGAAATAATTTACAACCTAAAATTGATAAAAAAGAGATCTGCTATGACCTTTACATTGACTTGGTTCAAAGTTACTGCACGCCATTAACCCAAAAGCTTTTTTTATGTGAAGTATGAGCCAAATAGGGCTAAGTGGAGCGTATATTTTTCATATTGCTCTGCAATGGCTTTAACCTTAGACCTAAAGCATGGTTCAAGGTCACTGCACACATATTATCAAAAGGCACTCTGGGGGTATTGTGTATGAGCCAGATCGGGCCAAGGGGAGAGTATTTATTCTCCAGACAAGGATTTTTCATAAAATTCTGCTATGGCCTTCACATTTGACCTAGACAATTTGTTCAAGGTCAGTGCACACCTATTACCAACAGGCACTCTGTGGGTGATGTATGAGCCAGAATGGGCTACAGGGAGAGAAGATATGCTCAGAACAAGAGATCTTGGACAGACAAATGGACGGAATGACAGATGGACGGACAAACTGATCACTATAGGATGCCTGCAGAGCGGGACCCTAAAAATCGAATTGTAATTAATTGCATCTGTACATTTCATTGTCAAATTATCTCCAGAAATTAAAATCCACATGATCTGAGGCCACTGAAAATTAATTAAGAACAACAAAAAGCACTTCACAATTTCTAGGTCAATATTTTTTTATATAGCTAGGTGTATCCTGTAGTTTTATAATAATGCAGATCAGTTACATAATTACATTATAACATTTGTATTTCAGAAATGTTCACAAACAAATTTTTTTCTGTGAAATTTGATATCTAAATAATGGATTGATACTAGGAGTTTTTATCTTAAAGCACTTATCCGTGGAAATGACGTCACAATTTTAAGTACTTGTACTTCATAGATCATGAGAGAATTACCAATTAATCATTCAATGTAAAAAAAAATCCTCCAACTCTAAATATCAGGAGGGAGGAAGAGAGAGCTCCATTATGTCACTTTTTTCTTGAAAATGATGAAGTCTATATATGATTTGATTTTCCTTTTTATAATCCAGAATTCAAAGAATAAAAGGATATTTGGAATCAGCGAATTCATAAACATATACCATAAATATTCCTTTTTAAAATGTCCTTTACATTTTGGAAAAAGAGTGAAACTGGGACTCTGTACATTAATAATAGTACATGATATAAGAGCCACACTCTTGAAAGGATCACTTACTAATAAAGCTGACATAAATTTATTAAAACATCTAGTCGCCTCATTAGTTTCAATAACCTCTTAACTGCGCTAAGGGTATATACTAACAATTGATTTGATTTTAATTTGATTCATTTTCCATTTCATTAAAGTAGTAAATGTGATTGAATTATGAAATGGAGCTATTGTACTTGATATATGTGTTTGTGTTGTCTTGTGATGTGTATGTTTCTGTACGTTTGTGTATGTTTCAGACCTACATTTGTATATCTCATTCATCACAATAAAACCTGTTACAATACATGTGTGCAGTGATTAAATCCCGTAACATAACTATAAACTATAACTATATACTACTAGTGTACTAACTAGTATACAGGTCAGAAAGTTACGGTCAGTTGCTATCCGATCAAGGTATTTAGGTTGCACGGACGTCTAAATGCATGTTGTACACATTTTAGCTATAAAAGAACACACAATAGAAAAATAAGAGATAGTATACATTGTATTTCTAAAAGAATTTCTAAGGTATCTGTATTTTTCTTCTCAGATGTAAATGTAAAATGCTGCCTAATGCCTAGGTCACATTTAAACCAATGGCGGGGCGACCATATTTGATAGATAGTTGGCTGAAGAAACATGATCGCCAAACACTGGTATCGGTAAATATGGATTGGTCAAATTAATTTCTAGGAAAATATATATCTTCAATAGTTTGAACATACCGGGCATATTAGTTGATGAATCTTCACTCGATCATCGAACATTGAGACACAGTTTGATTTTTAGGTCAGTTGATTACATAAACAACTTAGCAATTGCTAAACCATCACCTGTAAGTATGCATCATTGCTTCAATTTACTGACGAAAAAAGTATCCAGCATAGCGTCGTCGGCCTGGCCGCACGTTGATAAAGAGTAGATGTTTAACATAATCCATATATGGTCAGTCCTCCATCAGCCAATTTGTCAAAATTGCCTGATAGACCAATCGACCGTTAGTCAATTTTCCGGGGTCATGCGGTCAGCTAAAATATAAGAAAATTCCAAATGCCATAAATTAACCAACAGCAGACATATAAACAAACTGTCCCCGATGGTTGGACCATGATCAAAGGTTGCTTGATAGACTATTCAATGACTGTTACAACAGATGAAATCTGCCATCACCACGCAGAAAAAATTATTACTTGGACAGCTGAAATATAAGAAAATTCCAAATGCCTTAATGTCGACCAACCAACAACAGAGATAACAAACTGTTCCTGATGGTTGGACAATGATCGAGGGTTGTTTGATGGAGTATTCATCAACTGTAATTGAACTGATGAAATTGGTCATTGTCACACAGAAACATCATAACTTATAGCCGGACAGACATCAACAGCCAACACTCCTTATTCATTCTGCTGGAAGCAGAAACTTGGGACAGGGCAATAGTAAAATGATGAATTACCAATATATTATTGTTTCAATTCGCATAGCCCACAACTTAATATAAACATGTTTTTGTCTCTAACGTCTTGATTTTATTGTCATTATTTATTTATTTATTATTATCTTCATCGATATTATCAGCGATTATCACTTTTTTCTGTCAAGTCAAAACCTTAAGAAATCCAACTTTCGGTTTGAAAAGAAACATGTACTAGTAAAGTGTCAACTTATATTTTCATTTTCTTACCATGATGTACTATATGAATCCTTCATTATGACCTAATTTTACGAACCACTTCTCATCATTATGGTACATCAAATATTCCTTCCCTAATCATCGAGTAATCGTCTCTGATAATAAAACATGGCTCGTCTATTGATATGTCTAATATCAGGAAAAAGAACAGTTATTAGATGTGATGTTCTTCGTTAATAATGAAACTGGAAAAACCAAACAAACTGTTTGGAAACAAACATTAAATGATAAGGAAAACAAAATGTTTTCTGTGTCATTTTTAGAAAATCAAATCTTATCAGACACATGCAAGTAAGGTCAAAAATATCAGAGCGGTAACGAGATCATTCCGCGTACAATGCGTTTGAACCATGGGGCGATTCGATCCGAGAATTACACAAATTATTCATGCATATAAATCAAACAGAGAAGGGAACTGGATTCTTTAAGATCAGCAGCATGTGTTATAAATGCAAGAAAGAAAGAAAGAGAGAGAGAGAGAGAGAGAGAGAGAGAGAGAGAGAGAGATAGAGAGAGAGAGAGATAGATAGATAGATATTTATTTCTCCGGCTCTGGAACCTCAACCGCCCTTTTCATGAATAAATATTTTTCAAATATCAAACAATAAAAGCAAGGTAACAGTCAGAGGAGTCTCTGATTATGGTTTAGACTTCAAAATGAAGCTTAAATTGCAAACATCAGAATATCCGACTTGTCGATCTGAGGGATATGGGTCTTCAGTGACTAGATTTAACGGTTGTAAACTATAATTTACGGACAGAAACCTATAGTTAACGACGACAATCTATATTTCACATCTGTAAACCATAGCCGACATGATTATCTATGTTTCAGAAGTGTCAAACTATAAATAACACTGAAAATAATCATTTGCAATTGCAAAACATAATGGATCAGATAAAGATAGCTTCACGGTTGTGAAACTATGATCAACAACTATTAACTATAGCTAACGAATGTAAATTAAAGTTTACAGACCTGAATCCATATTTTTATATTTATCGGCAAAATTTATCGTTAACGTTATTTACAGACTGAGAAACGTATATTATCAGTCGTAAAATGTTGTTTACAACCGTTATATATTGTTTTGCAGATGACAATTGTTAACTATAGTTTAGCGTTTGTAAACTATAGTACACGGTCGATAAACCAAGTTTATCAGCTGTGAAGTTTTTTTTTACGCCGTTAATCTATATTTCACATATGTAATTAAACCACGATTAACGCAATCGTCTAAGTTTAGAAGCAAAAATCTAGGGACCTATAATTTAGACTGAATTAAACCATTTTTGATTGCAAAACAAATACTGATAAATACCGGTAAAGTTTCACGATTGGGGAACTATGATTAACAAGTCTTAACTATAGTTAACGAATTTAAATTATAAAACTGTAGTTTACAGATGTGAATCTATTTTAATCAGCAAAATATATTGTTAACGTTAAATGAAGACAGATGGATTATCATTTGTAAACAATAGTTTACAACCGTTAAATTAAGTTTGACAGATGAAAACTTTAGTTAACGAATCGTTAACTATAGTTTGCTGTTCGTAAACTATAGTTAACAGTCGATAAACTTTTCATCAAATAAGAAACTATGTTTAGGTAATTTGTTTTTTATTTGGCGTGCCATAGACTTAATGGACATCATAACCTTGCATTGAGCTTTTATTTCGTATATGGGTGCAGAGAAGAAGATTTTTTGAGATTTAATTTGTTTTTACTATATGACCATATTGGCCCCACCCTAGGGCCTGGACCCCAGACCCATGGGCCATGAATTTCTCAATTTCAGTAGAGGACTTCGCAGACATTATAACCACGCATACGTTTTCCTCAAATATATATATATATATATATATATATATATATATATATATATATATATATATATATATATATATATATATATATATATATATATATATATGAGAGTTGAGAAGAAGAGTGTTAAGATCCAATACATTTTTACTATACGGACATATTGGCCCCACCCTAGGGCCTGAACCCCTGACCCAGGGGCCATGAAGTTCACAATTTCAGTAGAGGACTTCGCAAACATTATAACCATGCATACGTTTTTCTCAAATATATATGAGAGTAGAGAAGAAGAGTGTTAAGCCATGATCCAATACATTTTACTATACGGACATATTGGCCCAACCCTAGGGCCTGAACCCCTGACCCAGGGGCCATGATTTGACAATTTTGGGCTTCATGCACATCATAATCATGCATTCAAGTTTTTCCCAACATTTGTGGGAGTACGGAAAAAGATTTTTGTAAATTGGCTTTTTTGTGTATTGGCCCCACCTATGGCGCCCTTGAGGAGGTAGAGCCATGCATCTCACAATTTAGATTCCTCCTACCATTGAGATCCTTCACATCAAAAACTCTAACAATTGCCTTTGTAGCTTTCAAAAAGAAGTTAAAAATATAAAAATGTTAACGAACTATGCACGACGGACGACGTACGACGAACGTCGACGGACGAAGACCAATTGCAAAAGTCACCTGAAGGACTCAGGTGACCTAAATAAAATCAATAACAGATGCGATTTCATTCTCTGTATCAGTTATATAACTAATTACTCGTCTTTTCTATGTAGTATATACTTATTCTGGTAAAATTTCTGTAAAAGTGAAAGTATTATGCTTTGTGTAACGAAGAATGTTGACCCAGGTTAAAAATTGACCCAAAGGTCATTTTTCAACATTGAATGTTGAGACCAAAAGTCGTGAAATTCATATCCAGGGTAATTTTTTAACAGTTTGAAGATTTTTGAAAACTCTGTTGACATCGACCCTTTAAAAATTGACCCTTTTAAAAATCGACTCCCACTTCAGAGTAGAACTGAATTGCTCTACATGGTTAAAGTGTACATGCATTTAAATGAAAATTTCTAAACACAAAATGTATATTTAATATTTTGAACAAGTTGTGGGGTAGACATAACCCAGTATGTCCATGTAGATATGGACATATTATTTCATTTTAATCGGAACAAAATATACATATCACTTTCTGTGGTTTATTGTACAAATGGATAACATAACAGTATTATAATGATACAAGGGTGATTAAAATTTTGATACAAATTACACTGTAGCCCAGTGCAAATACTATTTATGGCACACATCATATAAAACATCTGTACAACAAAATCATGTCATGAATATTACGCTAAGACAAAAAAGATTAATAATAGTTATACAAAGAATTCAAAGAATGGAATAGTTGGAGAATCCTGCTTGTGTCCTTATTCATCACAAAAGTATTCACTTCAGTGATTTTCAATACATTTTATTATGCATACTCGACTTTTATAAATCAAAGATAATTCAAAGGCGTACAATGAGGCAGATCGTGAGATAAATTAAAAATCCTGAGAATTTCACATAAATAAACCGATCTATGAAATAGCACCAAAATCTCTAAAGAACCACCATCCAAAATAAGAGATGTAATATTAAGTGTTCTACATATACGATTTTTAATCTTTACATATGGCTTTAAAGAGAGTGCCCAACATGAATGTATCAATTGAACAAACTTGACCCAAATTATGTCGATTTTTTCTCTAATATAAAAAAAAACTTAAAATGTTTTATGTTATGGAAAGTTATATATGCATTATTTCTACACGATAATTTGTATAATAGCGAGTGTGTCCTTGGTGCTGATAAATTTGCACCATCTGATAAAAAGTAAGTGAATTATTTATCATATGACATCTGTTGGCAATGATAGAAATTAAGCTACTCTTTGTTTTATTTCAGGTAATGTAAACCACTAAGGGGGAGGGGGTATCAATAATTAAACATTCTTTTAGACAATGAACAGAGCAGTTTATTCAAATGACATTTGGAATTTGACAAATAGCATGTAGTCGGTTTATTTTTTCCTTTGATTAAAAAGAAATAAACCTAACCAATAAATTTTAAACATGTTCATCGTCTTGATGTAATAATCTTTCAATAATGAAATTGCAACTTTTTTCAATTTAGAATCATTAAACAATGCTATGATATATGAAAATCACAAGATAATCAGGAGGTAATTATAAACTCTTTGAGATTATGTACAAGAAAAATAACTGTTATTGTAAATTATAAATCATAAAATTATAAAATGTCATATTATACAAATACAATAGTAAATTAATACTGCAGGATAGGATGACGACTCAAATTATTAAAAACTCCACTATATACACACCATATAATATAAAGCTTAAGATGAGTATACGAAGTAGAAAAATAAAAACATGGATAAAAAAATGACTCAGAAAATGTTATTAATTTATTAACAACAATCATCTGAGCTGTTGCTGTACAGGAATGTGGTAATCGGGATAAACCCTGATAGGCTGAAGACACATACGTAAATACAATAGAAACAAGAACTAAAACTTTCAAACCTGATAGACCGACTTTCAATTGTAATCACAGGTTGCCTTTTCGACTAGAGTCAGGACTATAACTAATAAAAAAAAAATAGCGAGGTTCCATCGCCCGTTGACGAGCTTATAATTTTTGAAAGGGAGTGTATTATATGTTAGTAAAAGAGGGAGACTGAGATAAAAATGGTGACTTCGTCTAAGTTTTATTGGCCAAGGGATGGAAATCTTATATCAAACCGTTTTGTATCAGCAGTTGCCAATTACTTTTTAAAAAATCTTTTATGCCTTTAGCTCGAAAACTAACAAAAACTTGCTTTATTGAGACATATAGGTTTGATTTTGATTTTGATTTTTTTTATGATAGCGCATTTCTTATAATAGACAGACGGTATTGTCTGGTACAGTCAGTAAATTTCGTGAACATTTTAACTTGGCCATATATATATATATATATATATATATATATATATTAGCAAAAGGCTAAATTATGTTCAAATTCAATCAAGTAAGTTACTAGAACCATAAGTAAGTCCATACTTCAATAAAAAAAAAAAAACATTCAAGAAATGAGGTAGAGATCTTTTTAGCGTAAAATGGGACATTTATTAATAATGTTATATTGTGTGAGATTTAAACATATTGGAGATATAAATAATTACTTAAAAAACATAACTTTATTGCACTTAATTGCTTTTGCAAACACGCGAATTTCTAAACAGTATTTTTAATGGATGTTTAATTTTTATACTCAAAAATCAATTCCTATGACATTAATATGAATATTTAAATATAAGTGGTTATTAGATGTTTAAAACTTCATCTGAATTCAAAGACAAATAACATCATTCAGAATATTAATTTCACACAGTCAGAGCATGAAAATGATTCAGTCCAATACCTGCATAACTAGAATAAAACTTGATAAATCATTCCTTTTAATGATGTAAATTCATTTCATTTGACAAAAAAGTAAAAAAAAATAAGGCATTGATTCACTATTATAGATATTTTCTTATAGAGTTGTACAATATGTTATTCCAGCAACTCTGAGAATTATCAAACGGTTCCAGACTTACAGGAAAAAATAGTTAACTTAAAAAAAAGTAAAAGAAAGGAGGCCGATTTGGGTTTTTCTTGCGGGAAAACTACAATGGCAAAAGTTTTTATTGTTTAACCATATGTTATTTGTGAATTTTTAAATGTAAAGGGTTATGGTCACGATTTTGGTAAAAAATTATTTTTTCGATGTTTACAATGCTTCATTTAGGCATTTTTAATAGGCAACCAAAATTTGAGTGTCTTTTGATGAGATATAAGCGAGTTACAGTGCTTACAATTCTTCGCTTTGTAAACAAAGCGTTTGTTTACATTTCGAATGTTGAAATGAAAATTCCAGTTTTAGACCTAAAATAAATGTGTTAATCGTTAGGAACTGTTTATTTATGCTTAAAATGAATAATAAGATAGACAAACCAGCTTTAAAAAGATTTTTTTCTGGTATATTGAACACATGTAAACAAAAACAGGTCACGAGCCTTGTTTACATGATTGTTAGCCCTGTATCTTGCTTAAAACTCAACAACTGGCACCCAAATTGCATTTGATCATTAGAAATGCATTCTTAAAGCATTGCAAATAATAAAAGCAGAAAAATAAAATTTGACTAAAATCGTGACCATGCCCATTTAAACCAACTCTAGTTTATTTGCGAAGTTTCAAGAAAATCGACCGTCTGGTTCTGTTTCGGGACCATCTCAAAGTAAAAGTACATTTACTATAGGAATATACCGGAAAATTGTTATACGTTTATGATAAGTAAAATAATTTCCTACCTTATATGTAAAAAAAACTAAATTCTACCGTCTGGTCTTTAGTGGGGGCCATCTCAAAATATTAAAATGCACCAAATTTTGCTATATATTTGGATCATTACGAATGAAGATTTGTAAAATGGATTCATTCAAAAGATAAGGAAAACGTCCTCGAGGATAGCATCATTCCATATATAAAATTTCAACGGCGTACAATTTTTACTTTTTCTTTTATGTTATTTCTTATAACGTATTCTTATAAAGCTTCATTATATCATAACATCAGAAAAGCGCAATGGCAACGCTTCCCTAACCCACAACGGAAAAATCGTTTAAAAAATAAAAAATTCCTTTCAAAATATAAATATTTTTATCTGTCTTTTATTTTTTTTTGTGTTCAATTTTATAAATGATATCGAAAAAGTCTCATAAGAAGTATAAATCACCTGTATTATACTAGAATGCGCATAAACATGTGCAATGAAAACTTAAGTCGGCCTCCTTTAATTTAGATTTCAAAAAAATAAAAATTCCAACAGATCAACCATTTTAAACAAATCAATTTGAAAATAAAATCAATAAAACATGTAAATATTGGTGCAGGTGGTTGATGGCATTTTGAAATGTTTATATGAGGTAACCAAAAACGGTTTGTATTTCAACTCTTTACTCTCTACACGCCGCTCAGCTTCAAGGGAGAGAATACTTACAAAAGTGCAATGCAGAAGTTAGTGTTCACTTCTGAATTTAATTGACTCGCAGATGTCATAAAGCATGTTGTATAAATTATTTTACCAAAATAAGTGAAATAGTACATTGGTACTATACAAAAATTTAACCATAGAGATTAATTTACATCAGTAAAACACTGTAGATATAACAAAAAAAGTTGTAAAAATCAACTCCAGAAAAAGGTGTCTGAATGATATCTGGCCCTACCGTAACCAGAAATTTCAAATCACTCAACTCAGTCCTCAACTCAAATCCTGAAAACAAAAGCGCATTAAAGAGGTAAAAACTTAGTCTTTGGGCTGAGTAACTTTAGGAAAGTTGGTAACGGTGGGACCAAATACTACATGTAAACTTTTCACATGTATCTAAAATACTGGTCTACTGAATGACTGCATCTATAATGAATGCAATGACATTAATTCAAAATTCATGAATTCAAAGAAAAAGGTTACTACCAGCAGATTCTCCATAAGCAAAAATTAACAATCGGATATATTTATGATATCTATAAACAAATCATTATTTTAAAAAAATATAAAACAAATCTGAAATAACAACTTCTTAATGGATATTGTGCAAATACTTAATTAGATTAAAACAATTAATCAATAGCTTTCGTTTTCTCCTTCAAGCAAAAATTTCAGATGGCCAGAACTGCTTCTGCAGACACATACCCACTGTTGAAGACCACTTCCTCCCTCTCCCCTTCATCTCCTGAGCTCTCTTGCTCAACAGCTTCAGTAGACACAAAGCCTGCTGAATTTATCATGTCAGCAGTAACATAGCCACTGTTATGGATGCATGACCTTTTTGCAAAACTCCCTGAACTTGTGTCTGATTCAGTTTCAAATTCTGGATTACGTTTTCTGTCAACGTCACTGTCAAAATGAGAGGTTGTATTCACATCTTTGGTGCAATTTGAGAAATTTTCAAGTTTTTCTGACTCTAAATCTGTTTTTGCGGTATCATTCTTCACGTATCTCACGATAGGCAAGTCCATTGGTTTATTTAAAACAGAATTAACATTAAAGGAATCCACGGAATCATTTGGAACCTGGTGGGAACAAGATTGATCAATTTTTCCAATAGGACATTTTATATTATTCATTTTAATTTCACCCATTTCTTTATTTGGAACATGGTTACTATAAGGCTGATTCGCGGTTCTGTCTGAATCTATATCCTTAATTAATTGTTCAACTGGTCCACATTTTCCCACTGTTCCATTCGGAACATAACCCATAACAAGTCTATCTTCAAAATCTTTGAGAACGTGACTCCGATCAATTTCATCAACTGGTTTATTTGAAACATGATCTAAGACTGAATTCTCCATTGTTCCATTTTGAAAATCTTTTGCTTCATTTGGAACATAACTCATTTCAGTTTCATCCCCTGATTTGTTAGGCAAGCAGTCTGGGATAGAGGAATCATTTCGTATATAATCAGGAAAATTGATATCATCGATTGGCTGCTTCAGACAGGAGCTTGTTTCTCTAGTCTTCGGGACTGAAGACACATTGTTTTCGATCATCGATTGTTTAGTAAACTGATTTCTTAAAACTTGTGCATTCATTGTCTGGTCATCCAACGAAGGCTGAAATGGATTCACATGATGTTCAACAGCAAACAGTTCTGTTTCTTTAAACTGGTCTCCACCACTCGGTGGTTCGTGAAAGGAATGTTGAGTGTTGTCTGCTTGGTATAATACATAACCTAAAGTTAGTTCAACTATTCCTTGCGTGGGATGTTGAGAGTGAATTTGATGGATTTCTTTGGATGTCTCTGAAGATTGAAGATTATTATTGTTTGCTACAATAAAATATGGATACAATTAAGAATATTGGATGCTCTTTTTTCAAAATCTTCACACTGTAAAAGTTGTTCTATTGTGTAAAATAATAGAGTAATCTTTTAAATTCAGAATAACTTACTATTGAAAATATGCCATAATTAGATTTGACTTATTGCAAACACCAAAACTATCGGGTAAGATAGTTTAATTTTCAGCAACAGGTTTAATAACACATGTTTTAATTCAACTTGCAATACAGAATATATCTTGCAATTTAAAAGCAAATAACAAGAATATGTATTTTGCAAATGATTTTGACAACCAGGAATCGGGTGGTAATTTAAATAATAGAGGTAGTCATACACACAACTCAATTTTATTGAATGCTGTTTTGATGTCCAAAGATTTATTTTGTGATCGATGTGATACATGTAGAAAATGTACATATAGTATATAAATCATAAACTAATCAATATTATAGTTATCTAGCAGCTAACGAACTAATCAATGATATCAACTTGGTCAAAAGCTAATTTTGCAACTACATTTTAGTACTAGTAAATTGTTCAATCTTGCTTGCAAACGGTATCATAAGTAGTACATTTACCTTCTTCTTAAAAAAAATACACTTTCAAATTTTGAGAAAAAAAATATATTAGCCAATTTTATATTTTAGCAACTATGTCAAGGATTTGTTGAAATAAAGGGCAAACATCTAGTAAAACCAGGTATGAAACAATTGAATTTTCAGAACAGCAAGTGCCATGTTGGATGTGCTCAGGTGTGTGAAAGGCAAGAACATACATTTCAGCATCAAACTACATAGACAACCTTTTACATATGGCAGAGGACAATTGATATGCAGGTGCTCTACTTAAACTGTGAGAACACAACACCTCAGGATTAGGGTTATATATCATTTAGAGGACAATCATCATAAAGGATGGACATATACCATTTTAGATCTATTCCCCCCAAAATACTGATCCACCACTTCTCTCATTCTTTTCCTACAACTACACAAATGCACGATCCAAAGTAAAACCAAAAATTGTCAAATGGTATGCATACATAGTCAAGTTAAGGATATTATGGAAAATAATATTACTGCCATGCATTTATGTTGAAATAACGAATTATTTTATATATTTAAAAAATGGTTTTCGGCGTCTATTTTTCTTTTTTTTTTTTTTTTTTTGGGGGGGGGGGTTAAGGTGGGTTTACAGTGTCTATTACTTACGTAATAAACAGTTGCCACTTCCTGAGAGATCATTGCACTGGCAAGACGATTCTTTCGAGTCTGTTGGAGAGTTTTCTTCTCCAGTATCAAAAGATTCATTATCTATTATAGTGAGAGAAAAAAACCTAGAAATAATATGTATTTTGGTAAATATTTGTACAATTATTGTTCTGGAATATATTTGTACAATTATTGTTCAAGTTTTTCTAGTTTACCACACCACAATCTAATTAGTTTTAAGTTGTAGTTATATGAGCTATATACTGTGGAATCATCAAAATTCGTGGGGGACGATTTTAGTAAATTTTAGTAAATTGCTGAAATTTTATAGGTTTATGGGGATGAAATTTTGTGTATTTTCTTATACACGAAAGGGAGTATGACTTTATAACCCTTTTTTATGAATTCGTGGAGGATGTTAATTCGTGGTTGAGAGGTACCCACGAATTCCACGAAAATTGAGCCACCACGAAATATAATGATTCCACAGTATATCTAATAACAGATATCAATTACAAATTAAAACATACATGTATTAAGACTTCGACAAATAATCATTAAATATCAAATTGTTCCTTATGCACCTATGTAGGCTTATAATTTGAATATAAAAATAATATCATTCATGAATATACTGATGAAATTGTGATAAAAAAAGGTCAATGTAGTCATATTGTGATGTAAGATAGGAAAGATATTTTGCAGATAAACATTTGTTTAATGTGTATGAACATAATACCGCGGTATTAAATGATGAAAGTTTTCATATAAAAAAATCATTTCTTACACTGCCTTGCCTCATCTCAACTATTCTTTTGAATTTGACTTTAGACTTTACCCTGATACATTTTCCATACACACTTCAAAAATGTAACTCCATGTTAATTGACTATGACTTTAAAATCTACATAATGTTCACATGCTCTTACACTAGCATGTAATCCAATTTCAATTTTAAGACCTGTAACTAGATCATTACCATAAAAACAGCGTGTATTAATGGCTGTTGCCTTGGCATATCCATGTGGAATAAATTCAGTGTTCGACATCAATTCCTTCAAGACCTGACAGTTTTCCTGCACTGTCTTGTCTGGAGTAGTTGGCTGGTTTACAGAGGTGGGAGACATACTTCCATGTCCGCTATCTTTGCTGATTTGCCGTGGAATATCGTCCATGGCCAATGTACCTCCATTGGACTTTGCGGTGCTGTTTACAACACAGTGCTTTTCTCCTTCTTGCTCTATGGCTTTTACCTCTGAATAACTGCTGTCATTAGAACTGCTGTGTCTTGCAGTTCCATTCTACATAAGGAGCAAAATAAAAAATTTTATAAATCAGTATAAACATTCGTTTACATCAGTTTAAATCTAATCGCACTGATATTTAGTTATGCGTTTCTCTTTTTAAAAGTCAAAGTTATTTAGAGGAAAAGAGAACTCTAAAAGCTTCAAATTGAAGACTGTCTAGCTATTAACGAGTTCAATCTACTAGACAATGTTAAAACAACTTTAAAAAATGAACCAAGAACTTTGACTACGTGTATAAGCGGGATAACTTACTGCTGTGATCAGAGGGAGGCTAGACCTATCTGAGGGTAATGCAAGACTATGGTAACGTTGAAAGACACCACTGGGCTGTAACAGACAATCAAGGTAAATGCATTGTCTTTACTATTCAAAAGATCAAGTCAATTCATAACTAAATAAAAAAACAAGGTATTTATTTTAATTTACTTTAAGAACTTTGCTACTCAATATCCATGTACATATTAATTTGAAGAATACACCAAACTGATTTTCCTCTTTGCATTTTTCAACGGAATAAACAGCCATTAATTATCTTTCATCGACAAAAACAAAATTGTGTTTGGTAATAAGATAATTTTAAATGGATTTGCATAAATATAAATGAGCACAATGCAGATTTTGCATAAGAAATTCACAACAGCCCAAATTTACCGTATCCCTGTATGGAACAACAGAAGGAGTTTCAATTTCAAACTTTTCATTCAGGTGTAAGGTTTTTCTCACTTGTCTGAAAAAGAATTAAGTCTGAATTATGTAAAAGGTGTTATGAATAAATTACTATCTACCTTTGTAGATATTTACTATAATTATTTTGAATTGGGGGCGATTTGATTCATGACATCTAATAATTTAATCAAGTAAGAATGTCAAGTAAACAAGACTTTGCTTCATTCAAAATACATAATGTTGATTTTATACTTAGATCGACTACAAATATCTGTAAAAGAAATCCGATATCATTTATTTTTCGTCTTATCATTTGATGGTAAAATTATACTTTTATCGGTTTGATGAGAATAATACTCTTAAGCTATGTGTAATCTAATACTTTTTAATAAAGATATACGAGTCTATTTTGACACGTGCATATGAGCTAAGCAAAGAAATTCCAACAAAATTCATATTTCTGTGTAACAAGTGTCTTGAATAGACACAGCATGGCTTGATTTAATCAGTAAATTTACCTGACCACACAAAAACACCCAGCAGCAACAAAAATGGCGACAAATATGGATCCTATTACAATGGCTACGACTTGTCCCTCAGATAAATCTAAAACAAATTCCATTCTTTAAAATAAATTTACACCACATAAAGACCATTTCTTCTTAACAATTCAGACATCATCTTTCAATCTGTCAATTTACAGCACATGTTTATCAGCCTGCATATTTTAATTTCTTCTTTTTGACATACATGTTTTTCTGTCTCATATTCCCGTCGTATTTTAATACTTCAGTAAAGATAGTGGATTTTACCAACAAAAATCTGAATGCATGACAACGTGAGATAACTCACTGCTCGAACTCATAGCCAGTGTTGCATACACTGATAAACTTTATTTTCTATTTATGCCAGATTCCAAATTGCCTCATCCAACACACACATGGTAATGCCAACATCAGCATATTTCCATAAAATGATTCTTGGTTGTTATATATGTGTGTCTCTATTTAGCCTAATTATAATTACAATGTAGATTAATTTCTGCGAATTCTTATTTTAAGATTATAAATCACAGAAAAGTTTACCTACATTTAGTAAATGTACGCAAGACTGAAAATTAAACAATTAAAATGCTAAATTTATTTGACGCTTCACGGATGTACAAATATAATAGCCTTGCAGAAAAAATACGATATTCTTGCAGGAATATCTTACTCCCTTAAGTGTATATTATAAAACTTGCTAATTACGGTATAATTATGAATGACGACTACTGTATAGTTTCTCCAAAAAATAATTATACCCATGTGCTTAACTGTAATTGTAATTTTCTGACCTTATATTAAGTTTTCAATATGTACAGTAAGTTAGTTTTTTTTCCATCATCGATCAATAACGATGAAATCATTTCATAAATATTTCACCAGATTGGAGAGATTATCAACTTGCAAGGTCTTAAAGACCCGATGTAGCTATTAATTTCTAAGTATGTAACGTAAGCATTAATAACATATTCATATCGAATCCAAGTATGACAGATGAGTGCTCAATCAAGCGCTTTCAACTTGATTGCTAAAAAATGAAACTAACGACATATTCATGACCCCTATAAACCACTTGTTTCGTATGTATTATATATGAAAGTGGACATTGTGAAAAGTTGACGATGGATAAGTATCTTCAATTTTAAAATCGGAGATACTTGTACATATGCAACATTAGATAGGGAAAGAAAGTTTTCCCTTTTCCTTGAAAATAGACATAAGGTATCGTTTTTGGATGTATATCAGTATATAAATACAGGTTGGTCACGTGATCAAATCCTATACATAACTTGTTTTAGTACATGTACTGGTATCTTTTTTTTCTTTTCTTTTTGTTTATGGTGTGTCTTTGTCATTTATTATGAATGTTTACATCCATGCATTGTACTTGACAATTTGAAAAGAGAAAAGAAAATATTGAAAGAGAAAGGATTATTTTCTTTATTTCATGCAACAACAATTCTCACAAATTACAAGGGATACAATGAAAGCAAAAGTACCTTCAACACAATTATCAATGCTTTTTAAAGTTACAATCTGAGCCGACAGTTTCACACTTTTATTTTTCAGTTTTCTTAATGTTTACAATCGTACAAAATTTCTTTTTTTTTCAAACGTACAACCAAAATTTGGATGTCAGTTTTCGAGTTCTGAGTGAGCAACGAAGGCCACAGTGTTTGTAATGAAAACAGCAATCATTTGTAAACAAAACACGCCATGGGAATTGTTTTAAATAAGACAAGAGTTGAGAGCTCTGTGTCTCCGAGTGGATGAACACTTGACAACAGAAAATTGTGGTTGACTATTGGATAAACCGTATTGAACCATTAAAAAAAAAGAAAATTTTAAAAACAATTTTCAATATATTCTGCACAAATTTTAACTATGATCTTTAAAAGGGCACACACGTTTTGAACGAAAAAAAAAATAACTAAGTTCTACTACGTCATTTTAATCGATAACGCTGAATTTAGGCTAAACGCGAGATTTTCCTAGGTTGGATTTTTTAAATTTAAACTTTGCTCGACCTTTGTTTCGACTGGTTTTTAATGTTTATCCTTTCCATCAAATATTGGTATGGTTTTTGTTTAATTGTTATATATGAACCCGGTTAATCGGTCTATTCTGATAGGCAGGAGTTCTTGTTTAAAATACATGGTAAATTCTTTACAATACATTCTAAACAAATGCATTGCACAGACTATGTTTATATTACAAAATATTCTAAGTTTTGTGTATCTTTTGTACACCAACTTCAAAATAAAATTTTTCGTAGAGTTTTAGAAATATCTTGGTTCTTGGCAACTGAAAAATAAAACTTCCAAATTTTTAGCTCAAATGGTGTCTTTGATTGTTCCTTTAAAATTCTAAAACTCTCTACATATTTTTTTTTTAATATGGATTTCCAAATTTTAATTTTTAAACACTTTCCCTAAAAATATATTACTTATAGAAATCGAATTGGACACCAAGCACATATATTGTTGTCCTTCCCCCAATTATATAGTCACAAAAACATAAAAAAAATTATGATATATAGAGATGTCAGGTTCTGTTACTTACAGTACATGTATATGTATATATGAAATAGTAAAGAGAGAAAAGCAAGAGCAAAAATGAACAAAAGAAAGGTACAAGCTGCAAAACTACCCATCATACTATCTATGTTATGTTCTATACTATATTGAAGATGATTTAATTCAAACAACTTGCACATGTCTTGCAGGACAATGATAGAAATAATTTTCTAACTTGCAATTTAAAACTCCGAACACTGTGGAATCCGATCGTTAAATATTGATGGTGGTTTAACTTTTAAATTACTTGATTTTGCGGGTACCCCTCTTCTGACATTTCACATCTCAACAAATTTTTGAAAAAAAGCTACGAAATGATTGTTCCCATAAACCTGTACAAATCTGGAAAATTCACAAAGTTTGGCCACCATCAATTTAAATATTCAAAAGTAATCATTTTATCCAGATAAGAGTTATCTATTTATTACAAGGACCAATTGACCTTTATTTCTGTAAAACGGAAAAAAAATTCAGGGTTTGATGCTATAGATATATCTTTACCAAATGAAAAGAAAAACAAAGAAATTAATGTCAAATAAATATTTATTTTCTCTTTAAAAAATCAACCTAAAACAGTTTTTTCTTTCTCTGAAAAAGAAAGAAATGTTTTAGTTAGCATGCATTATGTTCTTGCTTATTGATGACTATGGGTTTATATTTCATGAATAGGCCCAAAGGCCACGACGCACACCCGATTCTGACGATTCCTTATTTTACCTGAGTACATGTATTTATTTCCTAAATTCTTCCGTTTTATACAAGTATCAAATTGCCAGAATATAAAATCAGCAGCAAGAAACTTTTGTCATAATTTTATTTATTTATGAATGTCAGAAAAAAAAGTGAGATTTTAAAATCTGCTAGAGCGACTTACTGCTGAATATATAACCTCAAGCTGAATTAAGGAATCTACAGTATTTTGTTTTCATGGGGGTTTAAATAGGTAAATTAAAGAAACTGAGATGTTTGAGATTTGAACAAGATTAATTATCTAATAGAAATCTGTTGAACAGTATGTATATCAACCAAGCTTTATGTAAACTTTATACAATGCATGTTTGGCAGAATTTAACAAAGATTTAAAACTCTTCTTTTGCAGTACACATTTTAGCAAATTGCAAGTGAATCTTTCTCTCACTGTGCAGTGCAAGAATCATGTATCATAAAAAAACCACAAAGCGTGTGATAAACATGGCGAGAAAAACTACTATGACAGTAGAGCGTTGAAGGAACTGTAGTTAGTTAGTTGGTTAGCGTGGCTAAAAAATTGTCCCCTCTGAAATATTTTATTTCTTAAATAAAATAAGCAATTTAATTATTTTAAGTAATCATACTGCAGATTACTTTTTTAGAAAATAATTGTACTGCAGAATATTTCTATGAAAATAAAGTTAGTCATATTGCAGACTAAATTTAAGAAATAAAAATCTCAGAAAAGGACAGAATGTTATGCTAGCAACCAATGACAAGGTTTTTTTCATGGTAAAGAAAGATTAAAGAGAACTAAAACAAACAATAGGAAATGAATACATGGTTATGCTTATCAATAAGTGGTTTAGTAAAAGTTGAAACATGCTAATGAGCTAATAATCTAATTTTATCTGAATAAAATGATTAAAAAGTTAGGCCAAAGATCATTTTTTGTTGGTTTTTTTCCCATTTTTAGTTTAAAACCAAATTTCAAACTTGATGCAACAAATATTCCATCATCAAAATCATAACGTAATAGACAGTTGAAAATGATATTTTCTTGAGGCCACAAAATTTTTTTACTCGGTTCTTTTGCCAGTTTGTTGAAATATTGATACTAAAGGGTGGCACATGTAATTTTCTTTTTATTTCATAAAATTGTGACTACCTATGATTTAATTGACCATACTAAGTTTTATTGACAAATCTTTATGCCCCTCTGGAAACGACGAAATTCAAAGCATGAGAGTAACTTGGTATAGAATCATGAAATCTGATAAGAGTTGGTCTGGAAATCAAGGTATTTTTTATGCCAAACATGTCGGAAAGTCACCTACCCAAACAATATTTTTGTTTTAAATGAATTCACCAACCTGAATCAATTATATTTCTTTTTTTTAACAGTTTTGATTCCTGGTAAAAATCTAAAAAATCTGTTAGGCTGTAAAGACGTGTATGTTAATTTGCTCCTATCTGATTTACCGTTATTGTTGGGCCGTCCAGTAATCATTTTACTCCGTGGTCCCTCCTTTGTCAGAGATAGGGCCCTGACCATAACTCCATATTCCACATCAGGCCTCAGATCTCTGAGAGTATACTGAGTAATACCCCATGCAGACACGTTCACCATGGAAACCTCTGAGGCTGAAACAAATGAGTAATAAAATGCATCATATTAATATTAATAACGAGCGCAAAGCGAGGCTTAATGGTAAGACATATATATAAGAAAATCAGTGAAAAATAAAAGTTGAATCTCGGATACTAAGGCCATAAAAAATTCTTCCAGCCCTGGGCGCAGCCATTTTGTTTTTAAAAAGTTAGTTCAATTGATTGACTGGTACTTATCGATGTTTATTGTTCCGAAACTTGATTAAAAATGTTCTATTGTTTCAAAAGAAGGTAATTTGAATTAAAAGAAGTTAAAGAGGATATCAGATAAGTTTCAATTGTGCTTTAATCAACTTGAAACACGACTAGTTCTGTGTATGTCTTATCAAATAACATTGACATCATGGAACTGATCTTTTAGATACTAAATAAAGTATTCAATTTTATTACTGCAGCGTTCATATTAATTAAATCGATAAACAATGAAAGAAGAAATAAAAAAGGTAGAAATCAGGTAACTTTCTTCGGCTATTTCCGAGGAAAAAACTTCAACGTTTTACGTCTGAAACATGATGTCATAATGTAGAATGAGCTAGCGACTTTAAGTTTAACTTTGGCAAATGATTTGAGAAGGCAACCAGGTCGATTCTACTGTTGTGCGTTTCAAATAAATTTTGTTCCAAAATTCAAAAATCAAACTGCACAGTGTTAAATCTGCGCTCGGTCCAACGGTCACACCGTTTACATATTGTGTGAATTACTCAATGCAAACCTTAGCATAAAACATTTTATGTCAATGGGTCATCAGAATGCATTTACTATACATCATAATTTAAGACTACAGAAATATTTTTCAAATCATGGCAATTTAAAATGTAAGGTGTGAAAGCTTCAATTCAATCCTGGAAACATTTTAGGAAGGAAACTGCAAATAATTGGAATTTTTTTTTAAGTCCCATTGGTGTACGATCGAAAATTGTTTGTTCGTACCAAAAATCGATCTTGACCTAGATATTATTATGATTAATCTGTATAATAAATTACTTCAACGAGTGTAATCTCTGCAAACAAAATCAACGGAAACTGCAAATTATTATTGAAATTTTTCTATGTTCAAGGGGCGCAACTCTAAAGAAAATTGCTTTATCATACCCACAATCCAACTAGACCTAAATATTATTCTGATAAATCTGTATACCAAATTTCATTTCAATATGTGTGGCCTCTGGGAAAAAAATGAACAGACTTGTTTGCAGACCGACCGACAGAAAGACTGACCGAAAGAGAGACAAACAGACAGCAATATACCCCCCCCCCCCCCCCCGGGTAGTATTAAGAAATGTTTTCGTACTATCACAGGTGTCCTCTGTAGGCTGCTGGCAGTAGATAATCTGGTATTGGTTGATATAAGCGTTGTTTGTTCCTGAGTCACATTTGATCGGAGCCCAGCTTATGGTCAGACTGTTCTTTGGGAGAGAGGGGAGCAGGGACACATGCTGAACAGCTGGGGGCACTGCGAACAAAACATTGGTACATCATATTCTAATAATTGCAAATCAAATTAAGAAAGGGGTGAAAATATTTATGTTAACTTCTCAGTTGGAAATCCTTCAACTCTAGCTCCTTAAAAATAATCATTGTCTGCTAAATACTTTTAAATGCAATTTTGAGGCACTTGAATGCTTATTGCGAATAGGAAATTCTCATGTATCAGAAAAATAAATAATGTATAATGTTTACGTGATGTAATCACACACAGGAAGAAAATTCAAGTATTCAAATCCATGATATTACAGCACTGAATTTCCTGTTTTATTCAACAAATGAGACCTTAGTGATAAAGTCACTAACATACCTGCATTCTTTACATATCTGCATTCATCCTGCCATTTAACTCCACTGCTGATGTTTCTATTATTGATGGCAGCTACACCAAAGAGGCATTCATCAATATCTTGACCGATTGCTTCTTGGGGCAGAACTATGCTGTTAGCATTTTCACTTCTAAGAATATGGATTTCATCCTGCAGGACAGAAACCAAAAAAAAACCCATCAAAATACACAAAACTTATCCAAAACTTACATCATTGTCTGTCCCCTCTGAATCCTGGATGAACGAAAATACACTTAATATCATCAGTCTGTGTCTAAAATCAATTCATACCCGTTAACCCTCCTGCATCTTGCAGGAGACTCCCGCAAAGCGGCCTCGAATTCTAAAATTTCCCACAAACATATTTGTCTCCCCCTTAAGCTTATGAATCCTGACATGATTATTTCAACAACCACTGAGGGTGTTTCTTTGACTTCAAAAGCTGATTTGAAAAAATCATATTCATCAAAGTACTGCTTACCATGATTGACGTATGACATGTTTACATCTAGTATTTGACAGATTTTTTAATATTTATAAGTTAGGGGAAAGCTATAGATGTTAAAAAAGAGATAATTTATAATTGATGATGGAGGTATAGGTTTGTGTGTTAAAAATCTATCCAAGATATAAGGCAACATTATTCCACTTGTATTATATCTACTGCCAATTCAAAATAAGCAAAATAAATTTCCTGTTTTATCCTAGATATCAGCAGTGATGGTCCACAGATAATTCTTTTTTCAATATTAAACAACAGAATCTAAAATCTAAATATAAAAAGTGACACCATTTGCTCCTTGTATTGTATCAAGCAAACAAAATAATGATTTTCTGAACACAGGAACACAAGAACTGGCATTCATAGAAATAATTACATTTAAATGATTGAAACTAATGCATTAAAAATGTAAAAAAAGGTATTTTACAATTTTTTATAATATATTTGCATTCACTTTATAACTTTTCACGTGAGAAAATGTCATTTACCCAAAATCTCCCATTAGTAAAGTTTGTAATTTAAATAAGGGGGAAATTCTCCCACATAATAGCTTTGAAAGGTTAACAGGTAAGCAATTAATTCTAAAACTCGAATTTGTGTATGCAAGTATGTATCATAAAGTTTGGAAAATCTATCAGATTGAATAAATTCGTTACTTTCCTTTACATAATGGCAGAATAGTAATGCATGTATTGAGTTCTTACTTTACATTTGAGACCTGCAGGTCTCATTTTACACCAGGCAATGTCTACAGCTGTTAAAGCCTCATTTTCAGTTCTAAACCAGGTCAGGTGAACTTCACTCCCTGATTGTTCCATTATAACTTTCTGTAGATCCACTGTTTCTAAAGATTGGAAAACTTTCATTTCATAAATGAGTTCAATGAATTTCTTTTGATAACTTCCATCTTACATAAGCATGATCCTTTTTGGATGAAGGACTACTGAGATTGCCATGGTAAGTATGGTTTGCAGTCAAATTTTATTTAAAATGTAGACCCAGCATGCACTTAACCCATGCGTTATTCTATATAGAGATGCAGTGATAGCTGGCAATTCACATCATAAAGCTGTGCTTGCTTTAATGAATATGCCTATCACTATACAGCCACCCAAGTCAGTTACAGGTATTAATTGTAACAGACTAAACAATTACTGCAAATACTGGGATACTGTGTGACCATCTGTTCATTAGTTGTCAACATCTACCATAATGTACATGTGTATGGTTGGAAAAGTATTTGATAACCTGGGGCTGATAACATAACAGTGCTTAAGTCTAAGACAGTGCTTAAGTAGGACTTAAGTTCATTCTTAAACTTAAGTATGTAACTAGAAGAGTGCTTACCTAGGAAATTTTACCTAAAACTTAAGTGGCCAATAAAGGTGGCTTCTACAGATCTAAGTTTTGTTTTACATAGATTTAGAAGTTTATTTGTTAAAAAATTTCAATTCAGCATTTAAATACAGTATATCTATCACATGATTTACACAAAATTAATATCTTAATAAATCACCAATACATGTATCAAAGTTTTGGTTAAATTGATATAGATATTTACAGTGGTTGTAATAAGCTATAACATTTTCCGAATACATGTAGTATGCAAGTGGGCTGCTGAATAGGTTGTAAGCACGTAAGGGCGAGTTTACAAGAGGTAAATGTGACTACTATATATAATTATATGTCAAACTACAGAAATAAAAAAAGGAAGACAAAAAACACCTCAGTGATCTTTAAGATGACTATAACCTCAATTCAATATATGGATTTAAAGAAATTATACTTAGATTATGTGAATTGTCTTATTGGTGAGGTAAGATGTTGAACAAATGATGAAAAGAAATCCACAATGACTATTTTATTTATTCAGTTCTAACGGCATCACAATATTGTACCAATTTTGCATCTAATATAAAAATACCAAGCACTTGTATCTAATAGTAACTTGTATAAATACACAAGATATTAACCTAAAATAATGATTTATTATGGTTACATTCAAATTTGATAAAAGAAATGACCAATTTGTTTTTACTTTTTTTTCACAAGCATGACTTAGCTAAGACATTGCTAAGTTTGCCTTATGTTACGTTGTAAGACATACTAAGTACGACTTATGCAGGTCGTAAGATTCTGCCTAAGTCCTACATGTACTTATGATATCTTTTGTTCGAGATTCTGATATTTACTTGTTAGTAAAAGACTTCTATTATTTTTTTTAGTTTTACCTCTGTAGCTTGGAATCAGAATGGAGGCCTTTGGAGAGCACCCTTGTTGATTACAGCCTCTGACTGACACATTATGCTGCCCCTCGCATGGTATAGGGAGAGAGGAGGAGACTTCTTGAGGACCCCTTGCTTCCACTTCTGCATCATCCACAAACACTTCGTACTCTAACAAAGGCCCGTTATGGTACTTTTGGTTAATTTTCTGCATAGTTAAAAAAAACAGTACATGTTCAATTGATAGAATCATTAGATTTCCTGGTGGCTAAATTTCAATAAAAATTTGGGGTACCTTTCATTCACAAATAACATCCTCCACAAATCAATTAATAAGTGATATAAATCTGTTTTTCTTCGGTAGGTATAAGTTAATACAACTGTACATGAAATTACCTCCCCTAAAACCTGTAAAATTTAAGCAATCCACGAAAATTGGCCCCACGAATTTTAATGATTCCACAGTAGAGAAAATGATGCAGCTGATAATTTGTAAAATAAAAATCTTATATGCTTAAGCACTTTATTTTATTACAAGTACAGTAATGAGAAGCTTTCAAAAGTCCAAGCTGTTTTGAAAGAACTGTATACTATTTTCACCAGAATATAATATACTGGCATTGTATTGTAACGGGAATGGAGAAATAATGACGGATCAGACCGGGATTTGAACCGGGGCCCCCTGAATCTCTTGTCAGGTTCTCTACGAACTGAGCTATCGGACGCCGGTATTCGATCCGGTCTACAGTATATTTAAAGTATATTGTAAATTTAAAGTCTATAACTTTCATGCATAATCATTTTCGCATTGAATGTTATATAATTGTTGCTGTTTTGACGTTTATACTATGATTTAGCTATCTAAGATGTACGATATTTGTCGAGCCAGAATGAGATTGTTAGATTTTAGCCAATCAGAGGGCTGGGAATTAACGGCTCATACCGTAACAAATCATGGACATTAATGTGACGGTATCATATGGGTCAACAGTGCTTTGCTATAAATGTATAGTAAAACACGGTTATATTGAACATGCTTAAAATGAATTTATGCTTACAGCGAAGTGATTTTCATTCCCCGTGACTATATTACATTGTAAACTTGATGGATAAAATGAATACAGCTTTTTATATAATGAAGTATAATCGCCCGTCCCTGGCACTTCATTATAAGCGTGTTTTACTGTATATCGCAGTCTACATTATCAACATAAAACAGTGAGTATTACTGATTAATAAAAAATAAGAATATTTACTTATGAATATACATGCTGAAACAGAAACACTGAATGTTTGATACTAAAAAAATTTGTCTACATATTCAGTTATTTTTTAAGTTGGACAGATCAATGAAGTTTCACATTCATTTAACATTTATTTAACATTTTAACGTTAATTTGATCTTACTTTCCAATACACCAGCACAGAGCGATTCCCATAAGCACAGTCTCCACTGGAATATCCACTGGCTTCCATATGAGGTGCCAAAGATGGGGCTATAATAAAAAAAACACCAGTCCTATTGTAACCATTAACATTTATTTAATAAATGAGTTTATACAGTTGAATTAGGTCACTCTATAGTATTTTTTAACGCAATAAAGGAACTAAGTCTCATGATTTTAACAGTCCGTATACATGTACCAGTATACAATGCTCACAGATCAAAATATTCATTTGAAAACCGAAAAATACTGTCAAATACTAGCATACTGAAAACAGCAATAACTGCAATTTTGGAATCATTTTTACTGTGCAACGATGTTGATTAAGTAATCAAAAAATTTATTTGGAAGATGATATTTATATTATTTATTGATAACCATCTAGCCTCCTTAATTCTACTGCACAGTTTATTCCGTTGCTTTGAAGTACCTGCATGGTCAATAATTTTTTAATCTTGATAAGATTTTTTTAGAATTACAAGTGATACAATAAATAAATTGCAATCATCATGATCATTAAAAAAAGACATGTGCATGCATTATAAGAAATGAATCTTCTCAAATCAAACAAAATTTCAAAGCTTTCCTCAGACTGGTCTGGTTATTTCATATACAGTAGTCATTATTCACTGTGACATACACTGTACAGTACAGATCAGAACAGAAAGTAAACCCCAACTAAACCCTGGTTTTACTTTCTGGGTTTACTCTGGGTTTACTAGAGTAAACCCAAGAGTAAACCCAGAGTAAACCCAAAGTAAACCCAGAGTGGACACAGAGAGTAAACCCGGTCAGAAGTATACCCCTGAAAGCAGACGCTAACTGTGAATTCGGAATATACAGGGCAAGAATTACAGGCAGTAGGATGATAAGATAAAAGATGGGTCTGCTTCACACTTCAGTGTGTACAGTTGACCTCAAAAGCATTTTCCAGGTAAACCCAAAGCAAACCCTGAGTGGACCAAAATTTTCAAAAAGTAAACCCCAACTAAACCCCAAAAGTAAACCCAGGGTTTAGTTGGGGTTTAATCTGGTGTTGGGTTGGGTCTGATCGGTATTGTAT
The DNA here is from genome assembly GCF_025612915.1 of Magallana angulata. Classification (NCBI taxonomy): domain Eukaryota; kingdom Metazoa; phylum Mollusca; class Bivalvia; order Ostreida; family Ostreidae; genus Magallana; species Magallana angulata. The sequence goes on from NC_069120.1 coordinate 45,779,108, forward strand.
ATCAGTTTCAAAATGTCACAATCTCAGTATACCAACAGCATTTCACTGAAAAACCTACCTGTGTGACAAGTTTCAAAGTCTGTATCTGCAGTGTTGCTGTAATACATTCCCCCTACAGGTTTGATCTTGATGTTCACCGTGTAATAGGTGGCTGGTACCAGGTTACAGACTTCCAGACTGCTGTCTGTATTCACAATGTGAGTCTGAAAACAATAAGCACAATGTTTATTTCAACAATAACTAAACATGTGCTTTTCTGTTTAGCTGGCTGTAGCAGTTTTCATAAAAACATACTGCAAATATACAACATGAAAAAACAATTTTTGTTTGGAATGTAACATATTCCACATAAAAAAAAACCTGAATGCATTAAATTGTTAAAAGTACATATGCATGCATGTACATAACTTTCTTGAAATAATACAAATAAAGTGGGTGTGAATTTGTAAAATACTATTTACAGAAAAAAAACAGTACACATTTGACCTTTATAAACTTCTCCATATGCATGCAGAATGTTTCTTGATATTATCTACTGGTTCATCTTTCACAGGCTGAATGGAAGTTTATAGGTGCATTATCAATGTGTGTATAACATTTTGATGGAGGTCTAGCACACATTGAAATTTCAAATTGATTTTCTCTAAAACTCAAATTTAATCATCTCAATCATTTTACAACCATCAGAATTTTACAGATTTTTTTAAGTTCCAGTAATTGTTGTAGAATTTTCTCTTTAAATCTGTGGATTATATGGACCATTTTTACAATACACATACCTCTATGTAAACTAAATACTTAATTACATATAAACAGGGAAGGAAATAAACTATTTTTGAACCTCATTTTGTTTTATATATATATATATATTTTTGAACCTCATTTTGTTTTATATATATATATATATATATATATATATATATATATATATATATATATATATATATATATATATATATATAAAGCCTTGGTACAGCAAAAAATACTTAAATAAATAAAACAGAATGCAACAGTCCAAATTAATATATAATATATATATATAATTTATAAATTTTGTACATAACTGCCTGAAGAGCCAGGAATGGCGAAAGCGTTTGCGGTTAATAGGATCAATTTGTGATTTTATTCTGGATATTTATTATTTTTAAATTATTTAAAACTGTGCCGATTTATTTTTTGTTGTATTGGGAAATTATATATATATATATATATATATATATATATATATATATATATATATATATATATATATATATATACACATATTAAAAGGAAAAATTCAATATAGCTAGAAAATTTGTGCAAGTATATATTGGGTTGAACAGTTTAGTAGTGAATACCCTTCAAAAACTATTAAGCAGTTATAAATACAAGGTTAATTTGAGCGTAGATGTTGTAAACATTGAATTAGTAATTCAATTCTCAATCATACAGTATAGAAATTAAGAAAAACTGTCCTCATGAATTACTATAATAACCCAATACATAAAAAAATATTAAAACCTAACATTTATAGCTTTTTTGTGACATCATCAAAACAAGAGGCCCATGGGCCACATTGCTCACCAGAACAACAGTTCATTATATATTTTTTTTAAATATCTTCCCAATATATTTCAAAGTTAAACACTGACCCCTGTTGAGGCTCCAGTATTAGTCCAGGGTATACAATTTTAACAATTTATAATCTACCCTCTCTAAGAATGCTTGCATTAAGTAATTGTATCATAATAAGATTTTTAAACATTCTTGATTTATATTTCTATGTCAAACTTTAAACATCTCTTGGGGTCCCTAGTATAAGTCCGGGGGTCACTAGTTTTACAATTTAGAATCCACAATAAATCAGGATGCTTGCATAGTAATCTCATAAATTGTAGCATTGCAGTTCTTCAGAAGGACATTTTTAAACATTTACCCTATATATTTTTATGTTAAACTTTGAACCCCTCTTGGGGCCCCAGTATTAATCTTGGGATCATGATTTTAACAATTTAGAATCTTCACTATGTATACAAGCTTTGGTGTATAATTGGCATTTCTGGTGCAGTGGTTCTTGAGAAGAAGATTTTAAAGGCTTGTGCCCTATTTCTACTGTAAAACAATTATCATAACGATGCTTTGTACGAAGTCTGTTTAAATTTGGCCCAATGGTTCTAGAGAAGTCAAAACTATCAAAAGTTTACAGATGGACAGACAGATAACAGACAATGGCTGATCAGAAGAGCTCACTTGAACCTTTGGTTCAGGTAAGTTAAAAAGTGAAAACTTTTTATATTTTGCCATTAAAATAGTACTTTACAAACAGAAATTAAATCTAAGGTATATATTCATGCAGTCGAGAAATAAACAATTAATAGAGAAAAATTGCTCTACAGATCGTGGTTTGTACTCACCAGAGGGACGGTGTTCCACTGTGACGTCAGAGTGACAGAAGAGGTTGTGTTCACTCCTCCGGGTATGGTCGCCCAGGTTATGGTGGCACAGCCACATTTCTCCAGGGAGGAGGAGGAGGCGTTGATGAAGCTTGGGGGTGCAGGTTTACCTTCAAACAAAGTTATAATATAATCAGCATGAACAGATTTATCTGAAAGTAAACCTTAAACATATAAACAGCACACCCAACTACTGTACAATTATATTGTGGTGGTTGAGGACCCCTTGACAGTATGCATAAGTATGGTAGTGTCCTATTCCTCTTTAAAACAGTTCTCCAAAAATGGGAGCATTCTGCAATGAGGATTTAAAAAATATAAATGGCTGGCCTATTGGTCAGTGATTTGTTTTATTTGATATTTCCAAATATTGTATACCCTTGCTTTCATTTTCTCCTGACAGCATGTTTCCAATGAAAACAAAGGTAATGTGAGCAAGCTAACAAATGATGCTCCCGCTAAGAAAATATAATAGCTCAAGTACCAGTATTTCTCTATCGGAAAGTAATGGATGCACCATTTTCTTATAGTGACCTTGAACCTCGGTCAAGTGACACACCCTCAGGTCATAAGCAACCTTTGTGTGAATGATTCTCCATATGAAACATTTAAAATAAAGCACAAACAAATTTTGCAATTTTCCTTCCAGTGACCTTGAACTTGCTTTAATGATCTTGTGTCAAAATCATCACACCCTAAGGTGATAAGCAATATTTGATTTGTGTGAAGTAAGAACTTCCAATGTTTCTCCATTAGAAAGATATGGACCAGACACAAATTTTGCACTTTTCCTTCCAGTGACCTTGAACTTGCTCAAATGACATTGGGTCATAATCATATAATACCCTCTGGTCATAAGCAATCGTTAAGTGAAGTAAGAACTTTCAATGTTTCTCAATCTGAAAGACATAGACTGAGACATGAATTTTGCACCTTCAAGTGACATTGAACTTGTCCTAATGACCTTGGGTCAAAATCAAGACACACCCTCAGGTCATAAGCAATCTTTGTGTGAAGTAAGAACTGAGGGGAGGGGTGGGGGGGACATTAAAATAATGGGACTGTACTAGTTGAATGAAATACCAGCTAATATAAAATACAATGGAGTATGAATATTTAAGGTATATATAGCAGATTAGAAGCAATAAGATTAGTGATACAAAATGAAAGCTAATTAATATGGCAGTAGTAAGAGATAAAAGTTGGAAAACTTTAAAATTTGAGCAGCTATTGTTACAAATCATTATCACCTGTCCAAATTGTAACGTCCTTAGAAACCATTGATACTAAATCCTTATCTATACCTGAATCAGCCAGCTAGCCATTAGTGCTTGCTGTATGATAATGTTTATGGAGCTGAGACTAACACATGTTTAAATTATGAATTAAAGTGCATGGGAAAGTATCAATCTGTGTGAAAGTCTAGTCAGAATAAATGTAGCATTAGAACCCACCACATGTGTTATCTTTATGTCTGAATAGACAGTCTGATACTAAGCAATTTTACACAAATGTTTTCTGGTTTTTTTACTCAAACCATATATATATATGTCAGTTACACTAAATTATAGTATAGACTACCATGGTATTTTTCTGGAAATAAGAAACTGAGCAATATCACACACATTGATAACGATGTTCTGTATACTGGGTCATTTTTGGTGTCAATTTTCTTTTTGCCCTTCTATACAACTTCATGCAAACTGTTTGGCCCCATCTTGAACTCACCCAGAAAAGTTGTGTTAAAATTTAAGAAAAATAATTTAAAACATCAGAATTTACCCATGCAATCTTAAATTTCCCACTGAGAGTGAGGGCAAAAGGGGCAAAAATGAAACAGGGGCAAATATTTTCCTGTGCACATTATAATTAACTATACTTACTAATGTTCTGTGTCCAGAATTCCTTTCTAAATATCTTGGAAGTCTTGAATACTAAGTTTGTGACGTTAAGTATGACTATTTTAGACATGGAGTTAATGTTTGGCTCATCATGTTCTGTCCAGATACACTGCTCTCTAATTTTCTCCTGTGGACAATTGACACTATTCTGTCCATTGTCTACTGACCTGTTAAAAAAAGAAAGGAGGAACAGCTTATACCAGCACGTGTAACTGATTACCTGTTAGAAATGACACTGTTAGATGCAAAACTTGTGTATGGAAACAAGTGTTTGTCATTGAGACAAGTTTACAGGTTGGTTAGCAAACTCAGCAAGAAAACTGTTGGTGGACTGACCAACCGCCGACCTACAGACAGACAGCAGCAAAGCAATATGCCCTCCCTTCTTCAAAGGGGGGCATTAAAATTATTCATAAACATACTTGCCAACTAGCCAATTGCAAAATGATCTGACTAAAAATCCAAAACTTAAAGTCATGTAAAAAATTACAACAGTAACTTGATCCAAAGGGTCGTTGCCAAAGCATCTTATTTGATCTGATGATCTCCGCCTGGCAACGAGACATGATCAGGCTCTTTATAATTATAAATTTATTATATACCCTTATCTATTTAAAAGTTTTAATTACAAATCTATCTTTTTAAAACTGACTGTATGACGTTTACTTATATAACAAACTATTTTTTAAATGAACTCTTTAAAATGTGCTAAAATACAGACGTTATTTATTGCATACATCATCAGTTTCAGAGAGTGGTGATACGGAATTGGAAACTTACAGTGTGGTGATCCGGAAAAATGGATCATACTCTGTAAAATTGACAGTATCAAGAAGGGAAAATTGATGGGTTTAAAGTAATACAGGCTCTGATTTTAAAAAGAACACTTAAGGAGGTCGACTTCAGTTTTCATTGCGCATGTTTTTGCGCATTCTAGTATAATACAGTGGATTTAAACTTCTTATGAAATTTTTCTGATATTATTTATTTATTAGATTGAACACAATACACACAATACAGATAATTTTTTGAGATTTTTTTAAGGAAATTCATATTTTTTTAACAATTTTTCCGGTGTGTGGTAGGAGAGCATTGCCATTGCACTTTTTTGACGTTGTGAAAAAATGAAGCTCTGTTGGAGTACGTTATATGAAATAATATGAAAGAAAAAGTAAAATTCATAGGCTGTTGAATGTTTATACACATAATAATGCTATCCTGGACGACATTTAACTAATTTTTTTAATGAATGCATATAATACCAATCTTCTTTTGTAATGCTCCAAATATAGAGCAAAATTTAGTGCATTTTAATATTTGGAGGTGGTCCCCACTATAAACCAGATGGTAGAATTTGGTATTTTTTACGTTTAAGGTAGGAAATGATATTACTAAGCATATATAACTTGATAATTTGAGAGAAAAAAGCTATTGTAGTATTTTTTAAATCTGCTTCAAAGTGAGAAAAATGACAGTCTATATACCCGGTGTCATATAATATTTTGATACCGCGAAATATTGAACCCGGGTTCAATATATTATGTGATATTATGAACCCGGGTTCAAAATATCGCTGCGATATATTGAACCCCCCCATAAAATATTGAACCCCGGGTTCAAAATATTATGGCCGCAATATTTTGAAACCCTCTCGAATTTTCATTGCTCTTGGAGAGGGGGTTCAAAATATTATGGCCGCGATATATTGAACCCCCTACTGTTCCCAATTTCCTTTGGAGAGGGGGGGTTCAAAATATTATGGCCGCGATATATTGAACCCCCTACCTATTTCCAATTCCCTTTGGAGAGGGGGTTCAAAATATAATGGCTGCGATATTTTGAACCCCCTACCTATTTCCAATTCCCATTAAAGAGGGGGTTCAAAATATTATGGCCGCGATATTTTGAATCCCCCTCTATTTTTTTTGGCTATTGAAGAGGGGGTTCAAAATATTATTGTTTCCAATCCCCTTTGGAGAGGGGGTTCAAAATATTATTGCTGCGATATATTGAACCCCCTACTGTTTCCAATTTCCTTAGGAGAGGGGGTTCAAAATATTATGGCTACAATATATTGAACCCCCTACCTATTTCCAATTCCTATTGGAGAAGGGGTTCAAATATTCCCTTTGGAGAGGGGGTTCAAAATATTATGGCTACAATATATTGAACCCCCTACCTATTTCCAATTCCTATTGGAGAGGGGGTTCAAAATATTATGGCTGCAATATTTTGAACCCCCTACCTATTTCCAATTCCGATTGGAGAGGGGGTTCAAAATATTATGGCCGCGATATTTTGAATCCCCTCTATTTTTTTTTTTGCTATTGGAGAGGGGGTTCAAAATATTATTGTTTCCAATTCCCATTGGAGAGGGGGTTCAAAATATTATGGCTGCGATATATTGAAGTCCCCCTTCCTATTTCCAATTCCCATTGGCGAGGGGTTTCAAAATATTATGGCCGCGATATATTGAACCCCCTACCTATTTCCAATTCCCATTGGAGAGGGGGTTCAAAATATTATGGCAGCGATATATTGAACCCCCTACTGTTTCCAATTTCCTTTGGAGAGGGGGTTCAAAATATTATGGCTGCGATATTTTGAACCCCCCTCAATTTTTCATTGCTATTGGAGAAGGGGTTCAAATATTCCCTTTGGAGAGGGGGTTCAAAATATTATGGCTACAATATATTGAACTCCATACCTATTTCCAATTCCTATTGGAGAGGGGGTTCAAAATATTATGGCAGCGATATATTGAACCCACTACTGTTTCCAATTTCCTTTGGAGAGGGGGTTCAAAATATTATGGCCGCGATATATTGAACCTCTACCTATTTCCAATTCCCTTTGGAGAGGGGGTTCAAAATATTATGGCTGCGATATTTTGAACCCCCTACCCATTTCCAATTCCCATTGGAGAGGGGTTTCAAAATATTATGGCCGCAATATTTTGAACCCCCCTCTATTTTTTTTGGCTATTGGAGAGGGGGTTCAAAATATTATGGCTGCGATATACTGAACCCCCTACTTATTTCCAATTCCCTTTGGAGAGGGGGTTCAAAATATTATGGCCGCGATATATTGAAAACCCTTCTTATCACTGGCTATTGGAGATCTAGGGGTTTCAAAATTTAATGGCTGTGAAATTTTACACTGGTGTGTATATGCAGTACACAGGTGTTAGCCCCCTTTTCTCCCACCTGGGGACTACCATTTAGAGTAACCTCCAAGGATACCCTATTTTCTTGGTAACAAAAAGAATCACCAAAAACAATATGATTTTCATTCATAATATGTTTTATTACAGACTGACAATATTAAAGCACAATTATACCCCCCCCCCTCCCATCTTCCCCCCCCCCCCCCCCCCCCCCCAAAAAAATGAATATTGTATATGCATGAAGAAAAGATTTGAGGGGGGGGGGAGGTTCAAAATCAATAAAAGAAGGGGGGGGCATTATTATTTATAATCAAATTTCACAGCCATTAAATTTTGAAACCCCTAGATCTCAAATAGCCAGTGATAAGAAGGGTTTTCAATATATCACAGCCATAATTTTATGAACCCCCTCTCCAATGGGAATTGGAAATAGGTATGAGGTTCAAAATATCACTGCCATAATATTTTGAAACGGTTACTCCTCTTCAATGGAAATTGGAAATAAGTTGGGGGTTCAATATATCGCAGCCATAATATTTTGAACCCCCTTTCAAATAGCAATGAAAAAAAGAGGGGGGTTCAATATATATCGCGGCCATAATATTGTGAACCCCATCCAATGGGAATTAGAAAATATGTAGTGGGTTCAATATATCGTAGCCATAATATTTTGAACCCCTCTCCAATAGCAATAAAAAATAGAGGGGGTTCAAAATATCTCGGCCATAATATTTTGAACCCCCTCTCCAATGGGAATTGGAAAAAGGTAGGGGGTTCAATATATCGCATCCATAATATTTTGAACCCCCTCTCTAAAAGCAATGAAAAATAGAGGGGGGTTCAAAATATCGTGACCATAATATTTTGAACCCCCTCGCCAATGGGAATTGGAAAATATGAAGGGGGTTCAATATATCGCAGCCATAACATTTTGAACCCCCTCTTCAAAAGCAATGAAAAATAGAGGGGGTTCAAAATATCTCGGCCATAATATTTTGAACCCCCTCTCCAATGGGAATTGGAAAAAGGTAGGGGGTTCAATATATCGCAGCCATAATATTTTGAACCCCCTCTCAAATAGCAATGAAAAATAGAGGGGGGGGGGGGGGGGGGGGGGGTTCAAAATATCACTGCCATAATATTTTGAAACCCCTATCCATTGGGAATTGGAAAAAAATAGGGGGTTCAATATATCGCAGCCATAATATTTTGAACTCCCTCTCCAATGGGAATTGGAAAAAGGTAGGGGGTTCAAAATATCGCGACCATAATATTTTGATCCCCCTCTCTAATGGGAATTGGAAAAAGGTAGAGGGTTCAATATATCGCGGCCATAATATTTTGAACCCCCTCTCCAATAGCAATGAAAAATAGAGGGGAGTTCAAAATATCGCGGCCATAATATTTTGAACCCCCTATCCAATTGGAATTGGAAAAAGGTAGGGAGTTCAAAATATCGCAGCCATAATATTTTGAACCCCCTCTCCAATACCAATGAAAAATAGAGGGGGGTTCAAAATATCGCAGCCATAAAATATTGAACCTGGGTTCAATATTTTATGGGGGGGTTCAATATATCGCAGCGATATTTTGAACCCGGGTTCAATATATCGCGGGGTTCAAAATAGTATATGACACTGGTATTCTATTTTGAGATGGCGGTCCCTAAAAATAACCAGATGGTGGATTTTCTATAAACGGTGCATATGGTTAAAAAATAAAAGAGTTTTGCTATTGTACCGCACAACAGAAAAATTGTTTAGAAAATAAAAATTTCAATAAAATATCTAAATATTTTTATCAGTATTTTGTTTATTGTGTTTAATGTCATAAATGATATCGAAAAAATTTCATAAGTAGTATAAATACACTACATTATACAAGAATGCACGAAAACAAGCGCAATGAAAACTAAAGTCGGCCTCCTTAATTAAGATTTTTCTCAAATTGAGTGAAAACACTACTAAGATTTTTTTGTGAAATGTAGAGATTAGAGTTTTCACAAATTTAAGAAAAAACTCAAATATTTGAGAAAAAAATCAGACTTAAGTTTGAGTTTTTACTTAAATTTGTTTTGTGAAATCGGAGCCTTGTTATCTTCTGTAACATACTCACAAAATTATGTTAACATCCAGGTACGCAGGGTGGAGGTACTCTCCTAATATCCAGTTACAGCGGAACTCTTGTGAATTACTAGTATTGTCCAAAATACATTGAAAATCTGTGACATTCCTTACATCTTCATCTGAGAAATGTAAAAAAAAAAATGTTCAAAAACCTTGAAAAAATCAGACATATGTAATGAATATGGTAATTTCTGCCACTTTCAAAAAGATCTAAATTATATTCGTGTAGCATCAAAAGTAGTTAATCATTAGTTATCACCAACTTTCGTTTAAATTTTTATCTATGTAAACATTAAGCTAATTAAGAAATGAATTTAACAATTTTTCAATTGATTGACGTATCAAAGGAAAAATTGACCAGAAAACTTTTTTTTCATCAATGCACTCCAATTTAAGCTTTTCTGACCTAATAATTTTTGAGAGGTCAGGAAAATTTTTAAAGATTTTCTCTATATATTCCAATGTAAAAATTCATCCCCCCCCCCATTGTGGCTCCACTCTACCCCTGGAGACCATGATTTGAACAAACTTGAATCTACACTATCGGAGGATGCTTCCACTCCAATTTGAGCTTTTCTGGCCTAAAAGTTTTTGAGAGAAAGATTTTCTCTATATATTACGAAGTGAAAATTTTCCCCCATTGTTGCCCCATCTTACCCCTAGGGACCATGCTTTAAACAAACTTGAATCTATACTATCGGAGGATGTTTCCACTCCAATTTGAGCTTTTCTGACCAAATAGTTTTTGAGAGAAAGATTTTTAGAGATTTTCTCTATATATTCCCATGTAAAAAAAAAAATCCCCCATTGTGGCCCCACCCTACCCCTGGGGACCACGATTTGAACAAACTTGAATCTACTCTACCTGAGGATGCTTCCATACAAGCTACAGCTTTTCTGGTTGAATAGATTTTAAGAAAAAGATTTTTAGAGAATACCAACAAATTTGTAATAATTCTAAATTAATTCCCCTTTAAAGAGGGTGTGGCCCTTTATTTGAATGAACTTGAATCCCCTTCACCCAGTGATGCTTTGCGCCAAGTTTAATTGAAATCTGCCCGCTGGTTCTGGAGAAGAAGATGAAAATGTGGAAAGTTTGCAACAATGCAAATACCAATTAGGTTGTTAGAAAAGTTTGTGGACAAGTTTGATTGTAAGCACGAGACTTGCTTGATATTAACAAAACTTTTCAGATTTTAACAACGTATTCTCCAAAAAATAAGTAAAAATTGTTTGTTTTTTTCTCAAAAGCACCAAAAGAAATATACGGTTTAATCATTATGATTAGATATGCTTCAGGTAGCATTCTTGTTTTTTTATGCTTTTATATTTTGTACGCATTACCTGGTAATCTTTCATCAGAAAATGTAAGGTTTAAAGGTATGTAAATGCCCAATATTTCATATGATTTAATTCCATGACAAACACTTATGAATGTCATTTGGATCAATTAAATTTAATAATTTATGACCATTTTATCACCAAAGATGGATGACCAATGCTTGAAAATTGGGCCGAAAACATAACATTAATTTAATATATCTTGGAAGACCTGACTGTTATTATATTTTGTGTGCAAGCAGGAAAATCTCTTATGGAGATCAAAACATTCATAGATGCTGCTGAAGATGGTTGACATGTGTCAAAGACAATGGATTCCAAATGAAGTCAGAGCTTTAAAGATGGAAGGACTGATATTTTGAGCTCTTGCAGCACTCCAACCAACCTCCATACAGCTTAAATCTTGCACCTATGAATTTTGCTTTATTTCCTCATCTAAAGTTGAAACTGCTTGGACAGAGATTTTCGAACCTAAATAGTCTATGATAAGCCACAAAAGATAATATACCAAAACTTTGTGTAAATTTTATCTGCAATGATCGCCACCTAATCATAACCCGCCTTTGACCTATCAATAAATGGGTCTTGTAGATTTTAGTGTGGCTGTTTCTATAGAGCTATGAATTAACTACAGACCCTGAAACGTACTACTACACCACACGCTCGCTGCACGCTCGGTACACGCTCGCTAAACGGTTCACACGAAACGCTGAACGGTTTACACGAAACGCTGCACGCTTTGCCCGAAACGCTAAACGATTTACACGAAACGCTGAACGGTTTACACGAAACGATTCTCGCACGAAACGATTTGCTCGCTTATCACACGCTTTTATTCTGATCGATTCGGGTCCTCTCAGATTTTTACCCTGACTGTTAGTAAGAATTAATTTTAAGAAAACACGAAATAATAGAAATACTGATATTAGAAACATATATGTACAGAAGTATTGAATTGATTAATTAAATCAATTTGGTACTTACATGTATATTTGAAGCAAACAAATTTTTATTCACAGAATTCGCCAAAAATATTACTTCTATAAATATATTTATTGCTCAAAAGAAATATCCATGATTCTTATTATTGCCGTAAATAATAAAAATTCCAGAGAAAAAAGTTACCGTAACACAATACTCAATACCACAAATAAAATCCGTATAATTACAAACTGAAATCGGTTTTTCAGTATTCAGCGGTATTTGTTTTTTCTTCTCACATTAATATTTTTATTGGTTTCAGAGAATACGATGTAAAAATACTAACTGTAAATAAACCTGTAATTATTTACATTGATAATTTTGAAAGTTATGTAAAATGAAATTAGTCACATAAGTTAAAAAATGCTATTAAAAACAACCGATTAATTTTTTTATGTCAAATCATTCGCGTAAATAAATGTTCCGTACATAATATCACAGAAAAAAATCAATAGATTAAACAATAAAGAAAGTTGTCATTACTATTTCGCATTTCGGAAAGAACAAAAAATAAAAAATGATTTAGATTTTTGTCTCAATATTCGTATATATAACCGGCGCCCCGCATAACGGCGTACAATATATCCATCATAATTTATTTGAATTAAGTACCATGCATATAGATTCCCATAATAATTAATTGCATGTGTACATTTTAGGAAAATTTCAGTGTGTAAATTAATTGTTGTTTTCCGTTATCAGTGTTTAAATAATTAGAATATTAACTTGTAGAAATATTTTTAATCGGGATTCAGAAGAATTTACCTCCCGCATATTATAGAAATGAACAGTATATTTTCTTTCTATGTTTACATTTAATTTTGTTAAAATTAATGTTAAATAATCTATCATTGAAATTGTGTGCATCATCAAATACTGATTCCGACTACCTTGAAGTCAATAGATTTCTATTGGCTATTGACAAAAAAAGAGACGCGTGACCATCCAATGAAAACGAATACACAGAGTTTGATTGACAGGTTCAGCCAGGTGCAGGTCTTACCCGATGTCCGAGGTTATGTGTACTGGTTGTACACAGCCGAATAGTCTCAGTCTTCTTTCAATACGCGTACTTTTCTATTGTTTGTTAAAAATAAATTCAATTTTGTAAAAAGATAAGTATATCATTTCTTATACATGTAGATTTTTTCACGAGAATATCTTAAAGGAGTTTTGCCAATCACAAACAGTTTAAAGTAATGTTTAACACGAGCGCTTATTTGAAACAATTAAATTGTCAGAGAGTTCCGAATGAAATCTGATGAACGTTTCACACGGTTCTCGCACGCTTTGCCCGAAACGATTTACACGCTTTGCCCGAAATGCTGCACGCTTTGCCCGAAACGCTAAACGGTTTACACGAAACGCTTCACGATTCACACGAAACGCTAAACGGTTTACACGAAACGCTAAACGGTTTACACGAAACGTTTCTCGCATGAAAGTCGCACGCTTTTTTGGTGTAGTAGTACGTTTCAGGGTCTGTATATAAGTTTCCATAAGATATAGAGAAAATCATTCTTGGAAGATGTAAATATAGAAAATAATTAGGGATGTTAATTTTATTCGGTTGGATTAGTCAATTAATTGGAGCCTTCAGTCAAGCGATAGTTGCATGAGTATTCGTTCATTTATTTGAAACTGTATGTCCTTTAAAAATCACATATTGCAACTATCACATACACCTTAATGTAAACTCAAAAATATTTTTAAAAAATTATAATAACATCCACTTGATATATTTGACTTGAAATACATTAAGAAGTATTGTATCGAAATATCTGTTAGCTAATGTCTTAGCGTTTCCTTTTTCTTTGGACACTCATGCCCCGTGGAAATCAACATTAAAAATCAATGATTATAAAAACAAACGCCTCGAAACAATTACTGATATGATTAAATTTTTTATTAATTCTAAATCTTATTCAAGAAATAACTGATTACAATAACCACAAATTGATCTCTTTAAGTACATGTTTGGTTAAGTATTGCTATTCCAAGAAAAAATGATAGACAAAATAAAAGAGACAATTGCTATATTATTTGCCGCTTATAAATATATATACTAGGGACACCTGTTCAATGGAACAGAGTGTAACATATCAAATATGCTTAAAAAAGAATACTGTTATTTTCATTTCAAGCCCAACAACTTCCGCATTTAAAAAAAATTGACTGTTTATTTTTTTTTCTTCACTTTATAACAAGTAATCGACTAAGAAAATTTTAGTCAATGATCAGCATGATAGTTGAGTACTGGAATACTCTGTGATATCCCTGAAAATTGTATTAATTTTCTATATATGAGAATTATACTAATTTCATTTGCATCTGGCCCCAGGACCATAAAACTTAGATGTGCCTACTTTTGATCTCAGTCCGAGTTTCACAAAAAGGAAGACATGGTAGAAAAGAAAGACTGAGATCACACGTGATCTTGTTTATTAAGTTTTATGACCCCCAGGCCTGGACTCAATTATTTACTTACATTCTACAATGAGACTGACAGAGCCGACCATATCAACAGGAGAGCCTGTTTCATTAACACTCCAACATATGTAGTTTCCTTCGTCTTCGATCTTGCTGATAGTTTTTTTCAACAACAGCGTCCTGTCTCCCACTACAGTTAGCATATCAGAGCTAGGCTCTATGTCAAGTGGAAGATAAAATTTCACAAGACTGGTATTCAAGCCAGAGTCAGGAAATACTGTACAATTGAGCTCCAATGTCTGATTTATTAAAATCGATGGATTTTTTGGAGTCAACTCTGTAAGAATGAAAAAAGATTAACAAATTAGTAATCATCTTGGTATATTTTACATGATATACTGGAAACAAATGCATTTGTAATTAAATAATTTGAAAACAACTTCAGTCTGAGTTCATTTATCAACATTCACAGTGGTTTGAAGAGAATTTGTGTAAAAAACCATGACTGATAGATATACAGACTGACAGTTTGAATAAGGAGATAAAATCATTATCCCCTCCAACTCTTTTCAGAGAGGAATCTTTAAAACACTCAATCATTCTTATTTTCTGACACACACTTAAGGAATAGCAAACTTAACAATGACTAGGACAATAGATGACAAACAATATTCATCAACCAGATCTCAAAACCTGAATATTCAATAAATAATATTTTAGACATCTGGAGGAACTAAGTCAACAAATTTTAAACCACTAACCTCCCAATCTTGATGGTTGAAAAAAAAATGCTTGGAATATTGGGATCAAACTGAGAAGAAATCCCACCACAAACCAATGTGAAAGCAGATGCATGGTTTCCACTCCCCACTCCTTAACACAGCAACAGTTGTTTACTTCCTCCAATGTTGAGCATCTAGATCAATTTGTATACAGCTGACCTACAATATGAAAAGGAAATGAACTTCCTATAACAACAGCATAAGGGAATTATGTTTTTCCAAGAACTGCTTTTGATCTTCTGAATGTCTGAAACTGGTGTTTGAGTTGTTTAGTAACTTGGGCCAGTTCTATATACACATGTATATACAAATTTCTATAAATCTGTTGTGTCAAAAAAGCCACTTAAAGGGTCAACTTAAGAGTGAAATATTTAAAGAAATCCTTTCTTTCATATATAATAAATGAATAATTATATTTTCTGAAAAAAGGTCACAATGGTAATTATTCATCTCCGCTTGGTAGAAAACAAGGATTAAACCAACTTCCTTGCACACAAAATAAAACCAAATGATTTTTTTTTATATTTGAACATTGAAAATGATGAATTATAGTTATTAAGTAAATATAAGTAGACAACATTGAGATGGTTATACCATATCAAAGGGTCCAGTCTAAATAATGGACAATAGGTGGAAAACATTTCAGAGAATTTTGCTTTGACTTTGTCCTATAACTTAGAAATTTCCAAGCTGCCTTTGAACTCTTAATTCATTGACATTACCCCTTACATACAGGCATTTTGCTCAACTTGAGCAAGATTAATTAAATGAGAAATAATCTTACAACCTAAACTTGATTAAAAAGAGATCTGCTATGACCTTTACATTGACTTGGTTCAAAGTCACTGCATGCCATTAACCCAATAGCTCTTTTTATATGAAGTATGAGCCAAATTGGGCTAAGTGGAGAATATATTTTTCATATTGCTCTGCAATGACCTTAACCTTAAACCTAAAGCATGGTTCAAGGTCACTGCACACCTATTATCAAAAGGCACTCTGGGGGTATTATGTATGAGCCAGATTGGGCCAAGGGGAGAGTATTTATCCTCCAGACAAGGATTTTTCATAAAATTCTGCTATGGCCTTCACATTTGACCTAGACACATGGTTCAAGGTCACTGCACACCTATTACCAAAAGGCACTCTGTGGGTGATGTATGAGCGAGAATGGGCTACAGGGAGAGAAGATATGCTCAGAACAAGAGATCTTGGACAGACAAACTGATCACTACAGGGTGCCTGCAGAGTGGGACCCTAAAAATTGAACTGTGATTAATTGCATCTGTACATTTCATTGTCAAATTATCTCCAGAAATTAAATTCCACATGATCTGAGGCCACTGACAATTAATTTAGAACAACAAAAAGCACTTCACAATTTCTAGGTCAATATTTTTTATTATATATAGCTAGGTGTATCCTGTAGTTTTATGATAATGCAGATCAGTTACATAATTACATTATAACATTCGTATTTCAGAAATGTTCACAAACAATTTTTTTCTGTGAAATTTGATATCTAATTAATGGATTGATACTGGGAGTTTTTATCTCAAAGCACTTATCCATGGAATTGACGTCACAATCTTAAGTACTTGTACTTCATAAATCATGAGAGAATTACCAATTAATCATTCAATGTAAAAAAAACTCCTTCCGACTCTAAATATCAGGAGGGAGGAAGAGAGAGCTCCATTATGTCATTTTTTTCTTGAAAATGATGAAGTCTATATATGATTTGATTTTTCTTTTTATAATCCAGAATTCAAAGAATAAAAGGATATTTGGAATTAGGGAGTTCATAAACATATACCATAAATAATCTTTTTTAAATTGTCCATTACAATTTGGAAAAAGAGTGAAACTGGGACTCTATACATTAATAATAGTACAGTGGGGCCTCAGATATCCGGACGCCAGATAACCGGACGCTTCAGTTTACGGACGATTTTCTTTGGGAACAGATTTTTTATATGTTATTTTGTCTCATTTATCCGGAATTCCGCGTTCCGAATCCGGACGGTCTGTTTTTACCACAGAACACTGATTTACTACTAATCTTGCTTCATTTAACCGGACGGTAAAATTTGATGATACCATACTCAGTACAAAAAATTAACCCTGTCAATTAAGTTTCACACCTTTTTTACGTGCTAGATCATCATGAGTAGCTTGTACAAACACACTGACCTCCCAAATCACTTTCAAAAATTGGAAAATTGCGAACAACAGTGTATCACACACATATCACACTTGAACAGAAAGAATTTAGCTAGATTAGGTTATCATTATTGTCCGGTTAATATTTCATGACAAAACAATAAAATAAAGCAGAGTTCTTTATATCTAAAAACGTTCATATCATCTCTAGCATGTGTTGCTATATGGCATGAGAGGCAAAAAAACCTAGTATCAACACTGGGAGCCACTGTATACAAATACATTATCATTCATGACAACAATAGACACATTTCAGATATCCGGACTCTTCACCTATCCGGACGATTGGACTTGGGAACGAAAGCGTCCGGATAACTGAGACTCCACTGTACATGATATTAGAGCCACACTCTTGAGAGGATCACTTACTAATAAAGCTGACATAAATTCATAAAAACATCTAGTCGCCTCATTAGTTTCAATAACCTCTTAACTGCTTCAAGGGTATATAGTAACTATATACTATAACTATATACTACTAGTGAACTAACTTGTATACAGGTCAGAAAGTTACGGTCAGTTGCTATCCGATCAAGGTATTTAGGTTGCACGGACTTCTAAATGCATGTTGTACACATTTTAGCTACCGTATACAAGAACACACTATAGATAAATAAGAGATGGTATATTTCTAAAAGAATTTCTAAAGTACCTGTATTTTTCTTACAAAGAAGCGCATTGAAGTGGTAAAAATGTTCGTTTCAATGGAATATTCTAAACTTTGTATCGAACGTCAATTGTTACATAGGACACGCCCATTTATTTTATAACGAGGAAAACAGTATTCATAACAATGCTTTCTGAACCGCTCATCTTCTAAACATCACAAGCAGGGCTGCGGACCAAAATGTGGACACAAGCTGAATCACGATATTTTCTCTGTACATGTTTTCCATGCCCCGCGCATATCCCAGTCCCCTCAACAAGCTGCGAACACAGCAACAAATGCAGAAGATCGAAGAAGACGAAGAACGTAGCTTACCCCTCTAAAACGAAAAACTGAAACATGTGCATATATGTTGGGGGTGACCATATTTGATAGATAGTTGGCTGAAGAAACATGATCGCCAAACACTGGTATCGGTAAATATGGATTAGTCAAATTAATTTCTAGGAACACCTATATCTTCAACAGTTTGAACATACCCGGCATATTAGTTGATGAATCTTCACTCAATCATAGAACATTGAGACACAGTTTGATTTTTAGGTCAGTTGATTACATTAACAACATAGCAATTGCTGAACTATCACCTGTAAGCATTGCTTCAATTTACTGACGAAAAAAGTCTCGAGACTGGCATAACGTTGTCGGCCTGGCCGCACGTTGCTTATTGACCGAAAGACAGTAGATGACTAGATGTTTAACATAATCCGTATATGGTCAGTCCTCCATCAGCCAATTTGTCAAAATTGCCTGATAGACCAATCGACCCTTGGTCAATTTTCCAGGGTCATGCGGTCAGCTGAAATATAAGAAAATTCCAAATGCCGTAAACCAACCAACAGCAGACATATAAACAAACTGTCCCGGATGGTTGGACCATGATCGAAGGTTGCTTGATAGACTATTCAATGACTGTTACAACAGATGAAATCGGCTACTACCACGCAGAAAATATTATAACTTGGACAGCTGAAATATAAGAAAATTCCAAATGCCTTAATGTCGACCAACCAACAACAGAGATAACAAACTGTTCCCGATGGTTGGACAATGATCGAGGGTTGTTTGATGGAGTATTCATCAACTGTAATTGAACTGATGAAATTGGCCATTGTCACACAGAAACATCATAACTTATAGCCGGACAGACATCAACAGCCAACATTCCTTATTTATTCTGCTGGAAGCAGGAACTTGGGACAGGGAAATACATGTAGTAAAATGATGAATCACCAATATATTATTGTTTTAATTCGCATAGCCCACAACTTAATATAAACATGTTTTTGTCTCTAACGTCTTCATTTTATTGTCATTATTTATTATTATCATCATCGATATTATCAGCGATTATCACTTTTTTCTGTCAAGTCAAAACCTTAAAAAATCCAACTTTCGGTTTGAAAAGAAACGTGTACTAGTAATGTGTCAACTTATATTTTCATTTTCTTACCATGATGTACTATATGAATCCTTCATTATGACCTAATTTGACAAACCACTTCTCATCATAATGGTATATCGAATATTCCTTCCCTAATCATCGAGTAGGCTTAATAGTCTCTGATAAGTAAACATGGCTCGTCTATTGATATGTCTAATATCAGGAAAAAGAACAGTTATTAGATGTGATGTTCTTCGTTAATAATGAAACCGGGAAAAACAAATAAACTGTTTGGAAACAAACATTAAATGATAAGGAAAACAAAATGTCTTCTGTGTCATTTTTAGAAAATCAAATCTTATCAGACACATGCAAGTAAGGTCAAAAATATCAGAGCGGTAACGAGATCATTCCGCGTACAGTGCGTTTGAACCATGGGGCGATTCGATCCGAGAATTACACAAATTATTCATGCATATAAATCAAACAGAGAAGGAAACTGGAATCTTTAAGATCAGCAGCATGTGTTATAAATACAAGAGAGAGAGAGAGAGAGAGAGAGAGAGAGAGAGAGAGAGAGAGAGAGAGAGAGAGAGAGAGAGAGAGCGATTCCTCCGGCTCTGGAACCTCAACCCTCCTTTTCATGAATAAATATTTTTCAAATATCAAACAATAAAAGCAAGGTAACAGTCAGAGGAGTCTCTGAGTATGGTTTAGACTTCAAACTGAAGCTTAAAATGCAAACATGAGAATCTCCGACTTGTCGATCTGAGGGATATGGGTAATCGGTGACTAGATTTAACGGTTGTAAACTAATATTTACGGACAGAAACCTAATAGTTATAGTCTACAGATGTGAATCCATATTTTGATATTTATCGGCAAAATTCATCGTTAACGTTATTATTTTACAGACTGAGAAACTGAATTGTTATAACCGTTAAGAATTGTTTATCAGCTGTGAAGTTTTATTTTACGCCGTTAATCTATATTTCACATCTGTAATTAAACCACGATTAACGCAGTCGTCTAAGTTTAGAAGCAAAAATCTAGGGGGCCTATAATTTACACTGAATTAAGCCATTTTTGATTGCAAGACATAATCTGATAAATACCGGTAAATTTTCACGGTTGTGAAACTGTTACAATGGTTTCCGCTCTGTAACTCGCTTTGCTGAGGTACCGGGGAATATAAGATCTGTTCGGGGACTTCGAAACAAAACCAGGTATTAAAATAAAGCCAAAATATAAAGTTTAGATTAATTTAGATTGCAAATGTCAAAAGGTATAAACTCACAATAAAAACAGTTCTTAAAATTGACAAAGAAAAATAACATAAAACTAGAGCAGAGCTCGTTGCAAAGCAACGAGTAGGTCTTCCGTCGAAGCTGCGTGAGTTGAAATAAAAAGAATACAATCGTCAATGTAATGAAACATATACTTGTAAAACCGTGCTCTACGATCCATGTTCTCTATAACTTATTTAATAACATCCCACTCGACGATGTGACCTTTAAAGTATGAATAAACGTAGGTTTTAATAAACAAGTTTCAAAATAATGTGATAGCATTATCTCTTATAAATCGAATTCTCATTCGTCTATTTCAACCAAGATAAGTTTTGCCAACCCAAATTGTAAATAATATCTTTCCGTTATGCTTTCCATTAGATAGTTTGATGGCTTTATTTTTTATAAATCTAGCTAATACTCGATCGTCTATAGACACATGCTCTTCACGATGACTGTTTAGTACACGAGTGGTATTTTAGGTTCATCAGTAATGTTGAAATAAATATTCGAGCTATAAGCCACGATTTCGCTAATAAGTTGAAATTTGTCTTTAAATTGTACTGAAAGGGACATTAGGGATATTTGAGATTAAGTTATAAATAATATCAAATATTGATAAGCTTTTTTAATGCGTTCTAGTATTTTATTTCATTTGGTTATATCTTAAATTTGGCTGAAGAAAGTATTTCTTCATGTCATCTGAATTAGGGTTTTACCAAGAGTTTCATTTTTTAATTTTATTGAATTCGGCTAAATGAAAATAATTTACTTTGTAAAACGAAGTAATTTTGTATCGTATTGATATTTACGAATGTATGTGGACAGGATATACCATTTAAATGATAACTATACTTAAGAAATTTTAAAGTGTATGCATTCGTTTTTCCATGCATGGATATAATTTTAATCTTGAAAGACAAGTTTTCTTTAACACAGAAGCTGGTAAATTACTTTTCTACATTATCTTTTAAGTGCGTATTTCAACGATTAGTTTGAATCGCATGTATTGTATACAATAACGGGCATTGCAGTAGTTTTCCCAGTAAGTTATCCCAAAATCTCCCCCGATTATACATTTTGGCCGATATAGCGATGCGTTTAGTGACGACACTATTTGAGGTTACAGTTGAACAGGTCGAATCACGGGTTGCAGCTTATTAATGAAGCGTTTTATTGTCCGATTTGATGTCCCGTCCACCCCTACACTATATTGATATTTCATTCCTAAATGCGAGCTATGACGTTTTACTTTGTATGAAAACTACAAAAATGAATCAAATATTAATACCGAAAAAGTTGACCAGGGGTTGTTCTTTCAATAATCACTTTTTGTTTCTATGGCGTAAAGATTGATGTTTTAAACAGGTTACCAAATTCATTTATCAGCATAGTGCTTTATAGATAAATTCAATCATTCTTTATAATAACGCATCAATATAATTTGTGGCATTATTTATTTTGTGGAGCTTAAATCAAAGAATTCACAATAGATATTGCAGATATTACATTTTATAGAATTTAAATCGATCAATGGCACAACTGACATGTGCCTTCAAACATACTAGTACATAAATCTTTTTACGGTGCAAACTAGTACATTATTGTAGATTGATCTGTGATTGATCCTATTTTGTAACTCAGTCTGTAGTTACCTCAAAATTCATCAATTACTATAAATGTTGACGCTTTATTTTCCGCAGACTCTCTAAACCTCGCTAACCGATGACGAAGTGTTAAATATACTAGCAGGTCGTGTCGCCATTTTACAGTTTTAGACTTTTTTATTTTACGTAGATGGTGACGATGTTTCAAAGATTTTAGTGCAGATTTATTGAAAGTAAATGAGTGCAGACATTTACTGAAACACGTCTAATGGATTTACAATGTATCAACTCGAATTTTCCCATGGATCAATTTTGGTACAAATTTGGAACAAGCTATTCACTCACGTAATATTCCAAATTTAGTCCATTGTGAACGGTAACGTAACATATATTTGTTCAGAGTTTCTCGAGATTTTTTTTATTGACATAAACTGAATACGGTCATTTGATGAACGAAGAACAATTCGTATTTGTTTAAACTATAAATGCACCAACATTGTTTACACATACACATATACGTTAACATCACCCTGTTTGTTCTTAAATGCCTTTTATTTTTAACTAGCAAATTTAATTTTATTATTAGTTTTTTTTCCTGATGTTTGTTAGTACGTGACATGTATTTAATAGACGGAAGGGTTTATAAAATATACGCGAATCAAAATGTTTGCTCCAAATCGCAAGTGTAATACACACCTATTAGAAGATATAATTACTCAACGCAATGCTGTATCGACCGCAGGGTATACTTTCAAGCGATATTTAGCTATACCTCCATGGGAAAGCAGAATCTGAAAACTTCTTTTTTAAAGAAAGCACAGTTTAAATCAACCCAACAAAAACAAAGCAAAGACTTTCTATACATAAATTTTGTCATCTCGATTTATTGAAAACACAACTATCATAATAACATCCCACTAAACAGGCCAAAGAACCAATTTCTCTGGTGGATATCTATTTGTAAGTTGTAACAACATTGGTCGCAATTCAAAAAATCAGTATAACCAACGGAAAATGGATACCCGATTATCTCTCATCTCGTCAAATATCGTTTTTAGCCTAGTAGCTTATCTGTGAAATATTTAATGAAATAGCCTCATGGTAGCTATAATAAATTGGCATCGGCTTTGCTTGAATTTTTGATCGATGTAGTTTTGAATACACATGGTCAATAAGTGTAGCATTTTCTGTAGTTGGGAAATCTACAGACTGGTGATATCCATATTGTTCCATGAGTTTGAAAACTGAAACATCCGATGCAAATAAATTTTCATTAAAGTCTCCCATAACAACCTTGTCGTCTGTTTTGTTGTCCAACTCCTGTAAAAGCATTTCTAAATTCATTAAAAATTTCTGGGAGGTGTAAACGTTTGGTCTGTAAAGAACAACATAGATAACTTGATTCATTGGATCTTCCAAAAGAATACCCTCAATGTTGTTTACAGGAAGCTGTTTTCTTATAATATTGCAGGTATTTTTAATATATATTGCTATGCCACCGCCTTTTGATGTTTTTAACTTTTTGTAAATGTCATCCACGTCGTCGTAGGCTTGATATCTTGTAAGCTGGTGAAATTTGAAATTTTCGATATAGAATTTTTCTATGTCGTCAAAATTCGTCAACCATGTTTCAGTCAAGCATATCATATCTGAATCTAAAATTCTGGAATCGTGTACCATCTCATCAAAATGCTTGCGGAGGCTTTGAACATTGTGAAGAACGATAGTTCTGTCCACTGTGTGATCTCTTGTACAATCATTGTCTCTGAAGAGATGCGGCATTTTAGACAGTGCTTCGGACACCTCTTTATCGGCATAAATTTTGTTTTTTAGTACATTGTCACTGGAAACTGATATACTTAAACCTAGCTCAGACGTAACCCTACTTAGAGCAACATATGCCTGACCAGGAGAGAAAACTCTGTTTAAATTAACAACTATTTCAGAAGTTGTAAGTCCTTGCACTTTGTGTGCAGTACAAGCCCATGCTAATCGAAGCGGAAACTGATGTCTGATGAAAGTTTTATTTGTTGCTGTTTTCATTTCTTCTTCACTTCTATGAATCTGAACGACAAAACTTTCATCTTTTCTTATTCCGCTTTTTTTGCCAACAATTTGGTTGTCAAACAAAACATTAATTGATTTAAGGTCTCCATTTGATTCTTCTTGAAATTCAGTGATTGTTCCAATAACCCCATTTACAAGTCCATCTGATACATCAATATTTCGAATTAACATGACTCTTGCATTAACAGATAATACTAGCAAGCTGGACATACCATCGCTTTTGTGTCGTACAAACGGCTTTTCCCTCAAAGACATTTTCCCACTTGTTTTGTCCCTTTCGAAATCTTTTGCCAATATTTCTCGTAAATCTGTGCAAGTACCCTTAATCATCTTCAAATTATGTTCATTCACCTCATCGTTTGTTGCAAACACATGTAAAGCATTTTCATTTCCTACTCGAATACATCGTTTCAGCATATGCAAAACCTGTTCTCCTAATTCCTGATTTAAAGTTCTAGTACGTAGCGAATTGAGGTTGTTTGCAAAGGCTAGATCTTCCCTTTGACGCATTATTTCATCTAACTCTACAAGTTTGAAATACTCATTCCAAAAGTCACAAGGATAGCTAGCATTTTCTTTGTACAATCTTTCAGCTTTACTTTGCTTCACGGGTGGTAGTTGATAAAAGTCCCCAACGGCAAGAACTGATACACCACCAAAAGGACACTTATTTCTTTTAATTTGTATCAGCCTTTCGTGTATATAATACAACAGTTTCTTGTAAACCATGGATACTTCATCTATGACAAGTATTTGCAAATTTTCCAACTTAGCACGTAGTGGACTTAAACTTTGCTCTCTCAGTGGTTCGTATGGAATTGGCATGTACTTATTCAAAGAGAATGCATGGTGGATTGTGCAACCACCTATATTGAATGCAGCTGTTCCTGTAAATGCTGTCAACAATATTGTAGTTTCTTCCGGTTCAGAGCAAATTTTTTGCAAAAGCCTAGAAGCCTCATAATTAATTGATTTGATAAGGTGACTTTTGCCAGTTCCTGCACCTCCTGTCACAAACAAATAAAATGGTGTAGGGTTGCATCCAGCAGCTTTCTTTAAACACCACTCTCTCAAATGATAGAACATTTTGCGTTGCTTGTAATTCAGTGACCTCAACATGGGAAATATTTCTTCCCTTGAAGTGTTTTGATGTGCCACTGTATATGCTATGTTCAAAGTATGATCAGGCGTTTCAAGCTCTGGAATAGAATCAGTATTGACATTATCATGAGTCTTTCTTTTTTGCATTTCACATAAATCCCTCTCATTCTCGGTTTCTGGACATAATGAAGCCCATGCGTCTTGAACATCTCCAACTAATTCGTACACTTGTTGAGCTTCATTTAACATCTGTTCGTTGGAAGCAAAACGTGTCCAATTTGTATCTACAATTTGTTTCACATGCTCTAATTTGTTAGATCCTTCTAAACAAACATAACCACTTTCGTAAAATGTTTGATACATGTCAAACCCTGGCGGCTTTAGATGTACTACTTGCCTGTAAGGTAGATACAACTGAAGAAGAGATTGATAATGTTTTTCAGAGTTCTTTTCTGTATTGAACCTCGGATACCGAATAACAGCTGGATCAGTTTTACATCTTTTTTGAACAAACCCTTTGTTATTCTGCAACATATAAACACCCTCGCGTTGCTTTTGGGGAATTTGTGACTTTGACAGAACTCTGTATTCAGAACAGAATGTTGCTAGACACATATTTGGAAAAGGTTCACAAACGGGTCTTTGTTGATAGCGATCAACAATGTTCGTCATCCAAATGTCATCTTCATCGTTCTGGTTCTCTGAATCACCGTCTTCCAGTTCAGGGATCTGTGTTTTGTTTTTAGTCAATACAGAGAGTGGTTTGCTCAACCTTGTCGGGTTTTCTCCTACTGGAACGAACACCACTTTTCTCGAGCATTCTCTCATTCTCAGATTGCAAATTCGAAAAACAGCCTCTTGAGCACTGACCTCCCGATTAGATAAATATGCCGATCCAATCTTTTTCATGGTTTCCTTTGCATTCATGTTTCCTTCAGAAGCTTCTATCTTTGTCTGTTTCAAAAGCATGCCCATTTCTCTCTCAGCTTTTGATATATAGGAGACCACATAGACAATACAACTGAAAGGATCAAGAACAAACTGTATGTCCATATTGGCATCCCAGCATTTAAGTAAATGTGGATTATACTGATTAATCCACTGTTCTTTGGGGTTTCTCTTAAGGACAATAGTTTGTTTCGCCGTCATCAACTGAAACGCTTCTTCATAGAGCTCTTGTGTGATTTTAAGATCTTTGAAAATGTCTGTTGTTGTTTTATCAACATCAAAATCATCGGCTTGAATTTTTTCCCAAACATTCTGTAAAACATTCCTTGCCTCTGATCTTTGTAGCTTTATTTCATCATCTGCAACTTCGACTTCAGCTTTTGATGTTTCCTCAGTTGGTGATGAAATGAACGTTTTGCTTGATGGCGGTCTGGGGAAATTAAATCGACATTCTTTCCCACCTTTTCTACACGACTTAGAATGGTTTTTACTGTGTTGCTGGACTTGGAGAACAGCATTGTGCAACTTAAAATCTTCCTCTCCGCTTGGAATGGAGCATGTGATATATTTGTCAATAAAATCACACACTGTCTGCTTTCCGTCTTGCACTAAATTTGGGGCGTTTTGAACCCAGAACATACAATGCACATGTGGTGAACCCCTTTGCTGAAATTCTACTCGGTAAAAGTAGTCCTGAATTTTTCCAATGGGTTCTGCTGGGCTTAATATAACTTCATGAAGAAATACATGAAATCTGCGTTCAAACATGCGTGCAACAATTACGGGATTTGATTTCAACAATTTACTCTTTTCCGTCCAGTCTAGCTCATCCACTTTTCTGTCATCACCTTGCTGATGCAATAAGACATTAATAATTTCATGCCATCTGAATTCAGCCGAAGAGAATGAGCAAAACCAAGTCGGTATACCTAGCTGCCTTAACATTGCAAACAAGTCCTTTTGTACACTTTGCCAAAATGATGGTGTTCCACGTATGGGTTGAAGAAAGCGCAAAGCTTCATCAGATTTAAACATTTCTTTCAAAATCTCTGGATCATGCAACATATTCGCTGTAACTTTTGTCCCTTGTTTTGTTTTCACAGAAGACTTTCGAATCGATATTTGTGTCTTATCAATAACTTGCTTCAGTTCTGATAGATATTGGCTGAAAAATATATAATCAATATCTTTCGCAAACTTACCATCAGCATTCATCAATCTGTTGTTAAAGTACTTTGCAAGTGTAATCCTCTTTTCTCTACTCTCAGTCCATGTGTTTTTCCCATTTGGGAATAAATGTGGAAAAGACTTTGCTTCATTTCCATCTTCTTGAAGCATTCGAACTGGATTTTTTCCCTCTGCTGGTGCTATGTTGTATATATCATTGAAATAATGATCAAGAACCTCCTGACCTATGTCAACTGGTTGTAGGCAAGTGTCATATTGAACTCCAGTCTGAAGATCTTGCTCTGAATCATTTTGTTCTGTTGTTCCCACATTTTCAGCATCCAAAGAAGTTTCTTCCTTGTCCAAATCTTTGCGAATGCAGTCCTCTGTAGTGTCTATTTCTGAATACCAGCTATTGTGTTCTTTTAAATACCTTAATGCTTCTTGAACATGTAGTGGATTGACAAATTGGTATTCATAATGACCCTTGTACGAAAGTTTGCGTTTAAGCTTGACTTTTATTACCATATCTTCTTCTGCTCTTCTTGGCAGAGCTTCGACTTTCTTTGGGTCTGATGGAACACATACAACTGGGCCATATATAGCATTCTGACCTCCCCTTGGCAATGCAGCAACTTTCATAAATGGAATGTGCAGTGCTATTAAATGTTTTTCCAGTGTATTTAGATTCTCTAGCTCAACTGGTACATCAAACAGTTGCATGTTGTTTGCAGCACATTCGGCAGGAATTTGACTACTCATAATTTTTCGTTGGCATGTTTTGCATATCCAATGAGAGGAGAAAGTACAGTTTAGAGGACAATGTGCTGAACAAGTGTGTAGATATTTGTCAGATATGCATTGTCTTGCAACATTCCATATTGACTCTGATTTTTCTTTAAATGATTCCAAATCACATTTCTCCACCTGATTTTTAAATAGAAGTCGATGACATGAAGAACATGCATAACAAGGCCCCTCTGAAGCTTTCTTCTGGAAATTCTCCAATACATAATCTGTATCAACACATTTTGATGCATTAATATTTCTTCGTCTCTTTTTGCTTTGCATTACTTTTTCTTTGAGTTCTGGTTTCTTGTGATATCTTTCTTTTCCATATTCTTTCTTTCTCTGCTGAAAATCTTTGTCTTGGTACTTCAGTCTTAGGCTTTTTCTAACCTTTTGTCTAAAACCTTCATTAGTTTTATATTTTTTTGTGCTGTACTCAATCAATTTCCTTTTGAATGAGTCATTAGTATTGTACTTTTTTGTACTATACTCCCTTAGTTTCTTCTGAAAAACAACATCAGTTTTGTATTTAGTTTTGCTGTACTCTCTCATTTTTTTCTGAAATACTAGATTGTTTTTGTACTTTGATTTAGTTCTTTCTTTCAACTCTTCTTGATGCTTTTTATCTGTGTTGTACTTTTCTTTGCTCAATTCCTTTTTCCTCTCTCTATGCTTTACATTTGAGCTGTACTCTCGTTTGCTGTAATCCTTTTTCTGACTTTTGTGTTTTTCATCTGTTTCATACTTGTCCTTACTGTACCTTTTCAGTTTACTTTTAAAGCCTTCCATCTCTTTGTATTTTGTTTTCAATTTCATTAATTTGCTCTCTCTTTGGCTTTGATAATCAAGTTTCCTCTTTTGAAGTATATTTTCCCTAAATTGATTATTGTTTTGATACTGCTTTTGGAACCACAATTTCCTTCGTTTTTTATCCTGTTCACGACTTGAATGATCTGCAGATTCTTTAGTGTGCATCCTTTTCTGTGTTTTGATATTGGCGTTTACGACTTCGTCACAATTGCTTTCATTTCCATTTGGTAAAACCATTGTGTTTAACACAGACTCTACAACATTGTAATGATTTCCATTGACATGATTAAGATAAATACTTCCATCTATTGGTGAGAATAGTCTGTCTACAAGGCTGCCTGAATATTTTTTCCATGCCCAATCAGAATATGTGAAAATGTTGACATTCAACATGTGTGACATGGCTATTATTTCAAATTCAGTTGCCCAAGTACCAACACAACTCATACTCATTAAGTAATCTTCTAATGATTGGCTGGGTGATCTTAAAAGTCCTTTGAACAAAGCCTTGTTTTGTGTGACATGTGTACACATTTTAGACCTTAAAATTTCATGCGATTCCTCAGAGCCTGAGAGGCATACTGATAAAGCTCGAAAGAAGCAATTTCCATCACCCAAAACTATTTTGCATTGAAGAGGTGACCTGGCTGTATCTGGTTTTTTTCCTTCGCTACAAAGTTTCTTTGCTATAAACGGGATTTGCAGGTTTGAACAAAGCGTTAGCTTGGCATTTTCTGACAACTGATGAAATTCTGTTTTAGGAGTTTTCTCTTGTTGAATGTAAACAACATCACAAGACATTAGATTATGTGCTTGAACTTGTTCATTCTCAACATTTTCTTCAATACCATCTTTCTTGCAACACATTCCTGTTATTTCACATTCTATAGCATTAGAAAAACCCATAGAAAGTGCCAATTCAATAATGTGCATATGAACTTCATCAACAGTTTTAACAATTTTACAAGTGCTTTTCCCATTTGCAGACATTCTTCCTGATGATGTTCTAGAATGAGAGTCAAACAGAAAGAAACCGTTGCTTAAAACACCACACAAAAATGTATTGTCTCCAAAACATATAAAACAGCCATCTGTGTTTTCAAGACTGCTTTGTATTGCTTCTTTCAATGGTTTAGCATTAAACTGACTTAAATCTGGCATTTCCTGCTCCATTGATATGGGTATCAAAGTGGCAATTGATTCAGCAAATGACATCGAAAACAATTCTGAATGGATATCAAGATTCCTTGGGAGGTCTGATATAAGCAAGTAATGATGTCCAATATTTGTGTATCTCTGCAATGTATCATACAGTTCATTTCCAGTTGTCAAAATTTTGTCCATGTCTGATGACTGCCATAAATGGGCTGGTTTATTTTTATGGTATGATAATGCTGATAAGCAATTTGGAACACATTGTAATCCAGCATTTAATCCAAACAAGTCATTTGCCTGATGAAAGTTTCCCTGAACTGAGGTATACATGTTATTCATTTGCATCTCATCATTTGACTCCATCAATTCAACTGCAGATGATTTCTTTGCAATTTTGCAGTAACTTTTTGAATCTGTGACCTTGTCAGATGTTTCATTTTCAATCACCATGTTAGACTTTTCAGTTTCTGTTACCAAGTCAGACTTCTCATTTTCTGTTACCCAGTTAGACTGTTTTGTTTTTGTTACCAAGTTAGACATTTGAGCATCTTTTTCCATAACCATACTATCTTGCATTGATAGAAATGGTTGCGTCTGATCTGCAAGGCATGGCGCTAAGCCATCATTGTGCCAGGGTACCCTCAGAGGAGTACAGACCGAATCAGAGACAGATACTTCCTCAGAAGTACTCAATGAAACGGAATCAGAGATCGGTGTCGTACACACGTATACGGTACTCAGACTTCCCTGGGGAGATGCAACTCCCAGGGCATTTGAATGAATCTTTTTCTCTCTAAGAGAAGCCTGATTCTGGGCTAAGGATCTTTTATCCTTTTGTAACAATTCTGTAGTCAGACTCTCTACATCAGTAGTGCAGGACACCTCATGAAGCCTCTTCTCTCGTTTTCTTTCTCTCTGTTTAAGCTTGATGGCTTTCAGGTTTGTTTTCTTTTTCTTCGGCATCTGGAAATACATTCATATCTAATAGAACAATGTATACAGCCTTGAATTCAAAGTAGCAAAGGTTATACTTGTGGTACAGGTCTGACCCTCGTTTTATTACATCAGCAAATGGATGCCACTTTTTATTCAAATAAATGAACCAATTGGATTATGTGTCCCATACACCCCTACACGGTTACAATGGTACTGCTCTTTTGCAGGGCAAATTTATATATTTTTCCTTAGTTTTACTAGGTAGATAATTTAATGACAAATAAAACTATTGACTTTACTTAATATTTTGCCTACGTCGTTTTGACCTGCAAAATAGCATTACCACAGTCACCCTGAAGGTATCTATTTCATGTAACAGAATTAAAATTAAAGAACAAGAGGTCCACAGGCCACATCGCTCACCTGAGCAACAATAGGCATGATAAAATCAGCTTCATGGAGTCATGAAACAAAACATCTGGACAATGTGGTACAATACATGTAGATCCTATACAAAAAAATATGTTTCCCACTGGATATTCTTATATTTATAATGAAGTCCCTTTTGTAACAGGATGATTTTGTAGTCAGATCACATTCAGCATTGCAGTTATCAAAAAGACCCTTAACAATTGTCTATATACAGGATGTAAACCTACATCAAACTCTGAACCCCTTGTAAGGCCCAATAATCATCCAGGGGCCATAGTTTAAACAATTTATGGTAATATATACTTATAATTGTTATCCAATCCTTATCAAATTGAAATCTCAGAAATTATCAGTAAAACCAGGGACATAAATATAGAAGTCTCCAGTAATTTTAAACAATCCATAAATGACAAATTCCCCCATAAATATTTTACAGCTGTATTTTTAAGAATTATGAACATGGCTGCATTCAAGATCATAGCAGCTACTAGCGTTGTCAAATCAATTAGAAATCATAATCGATTAATCAGCAGAATCAGTTGACCATTAGTCCATTACCAACTGATTATCAGCTAATAATCTAATCGGAAATGAATTGTATTATATTTATAAAATAGGGTCACTAAATTTCATGCTATGGTTTAATTTAAAATTAAGAAATGCTATTTGCAATTACTTTGAAATTTATAAGAGGTATGCTGTATTGTTTTCCATTAAGGAGGCACAATGGTAGACAAATTAACCATCAGATGTGTGTAAAATTTTTTGGTATGATTTGTTTAGCTATTATTTTGTAAAGAAGTAATCTGTAAAACTTATCTTTTAAATTAGGTATTTTTCTAAATTTGTAAATAAACGAGATCAGTACTGTCTAAAGATGGCTACAACCATCAAGTTGTCTTAGAGTGTTACATATCTTTTGAGATTAAAAAAAAACAACCACCAGTTTGCAACAGTTTTCATATCAGGTATTATCTAAAACAACCACCCATCCCCCGTGGCAGACAGATACTCTCAGAGTTTCTGAAAACCAAAAATTCTATCAGTCATTCGGACTGATGACTTAGCATGTTCTACCAGTTCGAAACAAATTTTATCAGTCCAAATAAAACAGATATTAATGTTACAGTAATTGTTCAGTGTTATGTAATTACTCTGTTTCTAAATGATAGTGCCAATCTTTAATTAATTTCTGTTCTGTTTCTATTAATGACTCTTTACAATTTATCTTATTCTTTCCTCGTTTTTATTCTGCTCCATTTCAGATGTTTGAGTAGTGTATGTGCCACAAAATCACGATTTTTAGCTGCTGTACTGGACTGGTTAATTTTCATTAAATCTTAACAAACATATTATCTTATACAATCGAAAATTAATGGAATCAAAAGTGAGAGTTGATTCATGAAACGCCAATGATTGACCCGTCTCTATAATATGAAACAAGTCATGCCATTAACCTTGCTACATTTTAACAATTTCGTGCCGTTGTGGATTAAAATATCTTCATACTTTTCTTTATTCTCAATCCTCACATAGCTTTTAGCCTCGTACAAACAGAAAAGTGATGGACAGCGACCACGACATGATTCTATATCAGTGTAAGATAAGCGCTCAGAAGAAACTTAAATTTAAACACTCCCTAAAGCGTTTTGAAGATTACGACTAAAAGACAAGAACGGAGCATAGAAACATGCTTGTGAAAATGGAACATACCGGTCACACAGACCAGTTATATATGAAATGCTATCGGACATTTTGATTTTCTATCAGTTTTGCCGGTAGGACTGGTAGTTTTCGGAAACTCTGAACTCTCCCTGTAGGCATTTAAAAAAAAACAACTATTGAAAGCTTCTCTTGTATTACACACTTCTCCTGTTCCATCTTGGAAGATGTTGTCAACATCTACATTTATACTAAAATCATTTTACATGTACTGCTTATCAGTGATTTTGGTTGGCCAAATACTACTTTAGGCCATTGCAAAGTTTTTTCTTTGTTTAGCGTCCACCTAAAACTCAAAAACTTGTCTTTCTATCAGGAAAAAAAACCCAAACCTTAGAAAAAAAACCCACAACTTCAAAGGTTCAACAAAATAAAATTTGTTATATATTTTGAAGTATTTTCTTCATTTTGTAACAAAAAAAACAAATACCCACTATATGATTTCCATTTTGAATGTTGATATGTTTGATTTCTGATCCGGATTTAAAAATGCGATCCTGAGCCCGACACATGAAAAAGAGATCTAATTTTATGAACAACAGTTGTGTTTTTTTTGTTTTTATTTCAAAACCAATCTGACCGCGGACGCTAAACATAGAAAAAACTTGGAATGGCCTTACTATTATCTAAGTCTATTTGTTTATTCAGAAAGTTTAAAAACTTTTTTTGTTTTGAATGATAAATATACTTGCATAACTTTGATCATACAACATCTTAATTACATTATAATCAATGAATAATCCCTAAATATGACAAACAAAGGAAGATAACTCCGTTATGAAGAAGCAAGTGAAGATCACCCCATTAACTGTAATACTATATACTAAATATTTTTGAGGATTATCAAATTTATTTCCAATGTAAAAATTTGACCCCCCCCCTTTTTTTTTTTTATAGATTTATCCTTTTTTATTTGAATTTTAAAGATTTTTCCCTATATATATAACACTATCTGAGAATGCTTTCACTCAAGTAACAGCTTTTCTGCTCAATTGATTTTCAAAACTAAGATATTTCTCTTTACATTCCTATGTAAAAACTTGACCCCCCCAATTGTGGCCCCATTGTACACTACCTGAGGATGATTCCAAGCAAGTTACAGATTTTCTGGGCAATTGGTTCTAGAGAAGAAGATTTTTAAAGACATTTCTCTATATATTCCTATGCAAAAAGTTTGACCCCCAATTGTGGCCCCACCTAACCCCGGGGATCATGATTTGAACAAACATGAATCTACATTACCTGAGGATGCTTCAACGCAAGTTACAGCTTTTCTGGCCAATTGGTTCTAGAGAAGAAGATTTTTAAAGATATTTCTCAATATATTCCTTTGTAAAAATTTGACCCCCAATTGTGGCCCCACCGTACCCCCGAGGACCATGATTTGAACAAACTTGAATCTACACTACCTGAGTATTCTGTCATGCAAGTTACAGCTTTTCTGGCCAATTGGTTCTAGAGAAGAAGATTTTTAAAGATACATGTATTTCTCTATTTATTCCTATGTAAAAATTCGACCCCCAATTGTGGCCCCACCGTACCTCTGGGGATCATGATTTGAACAAACTTGAATCTACACCACCTGAGGATGCTTCCACGCAAGTTACAGCTTTTCTGGCCAATTGGTTCTAGAGAAGAAGATTTTAAAAATACACCATTACTTTTTCACTAATTCCAAATTATTTCCCCTTGAAAGAGGGTGTGGCTCTTCATTTGAACAAACCTGAATCCCCTTCACTTAAGGATACTTTATGGCAAGTTTGGTTGAAATTGGCCCAGTGGTTCTTGACAAGAAGATGAAAATGTGAAAAGTTTACAACAACGACGACGACAACGACAGACAACGGACAAATTGTGATCAGAAAAGATCACTTGAGCCTTTGGCTCAGGTGATCTAAAAAGTACCAAAGTACTGACGGGAGTTGATTTTATTCATTATTATTAATTTTAAAATCAACGAGATGTTATTTTGCATGGCAAGTAGTTTCTAATATGTATTTGAATGACGCACATTTTCATAATATGAATTCTCAAACTTTTCTGACAAGAATTTAAAGAAAACCCCATATGATTAATTCCATCAAACTATGTATCATTAATCGAAATATTTCTAAAAATTGAACACATGTCTGGATCCGAGCAATATTGAACTCTAGTCTTGTTCAACCAGACGCTCGGTAGTTTCCGTTAATCTCTGACTACCAAGAAAGACTCTTTGTTTGTTGGAGATTTATGGATACAGCCAAGCGTCTGGTTGAACGAGACTAAATTGAACTCTGGCAAAGGAATACATACGACTGCAAAAATATCTAAATTGTTCGTAAAATCTGACTTTTTTTAAGGTATATATAAATATGTTTCCCTGAAAATTAATGGTTCAACATACAATACAGCGAATTTATATGTTATTTTCAAGATTTAAGTCTTGTCAGCGGTGATGATTGGTATGGGCCCAAACACTGTTTCACTTTGCCTGCAGAGTAACTGCATTGGAGAGTTGATTAAAATAAACTCCTAAAAACCATTCAGGAATTAATCAGTATTAATGCTGCTTGGTCCAATTTTTTATCAAATTTTGTGTTAGCTCTTATACAATGGTTATGCTAGTAAGTATGTGTATAATAATAGGCAATGCAGTATTTACTTCAGTCAATTAAGCTATATTTCAATGAAAAAAATTATGTTCAATATTTTGTTTACAACAGAAACTACATAAAAGGGCATCGTGTTAATTCCCCCACATTAAATATGCCCCTGACATCAAGGCAGATATGATTGTATTGTTGTTTTATGACTTTGACATTGCTATAAATAAAGATCATAAAGTTTAATTTTGGTCAATCAAAAATTTTTTTAAAGACATGTATGTTTTGTTCACTAATATTTCTTTAGTTTGTTTTATTTACAATCTATGCATAACATGCGGATTGATTTCACCCAATTATTAGCGGGACAACACCCAACAGTTCACTTTTCTACACATTCCTGTGCTACATTTTGGTTTCTTTTTGTATAGCCATAAAGAATTTTTTTAATTTACTATGAATATTTCTAACTTTGAAAGGAGAACAATTCTGTTAGTGTAAATGAATGAAAATCTACAACTTTCTAAGAAAATTAGTTTGAAAAATTATTTGATACTGAACTGCAGCTTTAAAAATGTTGCTCTTTTAGGGCAAATGCAGTCAAAGTTCTAAAAGTTTTGAGGCTATGTATAACTTTTTATGTGTTACCAAACAGCTACCTCTTAAATGGAATGTGCAAAGAAGAACAGATCTGGTCAACATGATGATTGATTGGTAATAATTCAGCACAATGTGAAGTAATCACAACTAGAACTGTCCTAATGGGACTAATACCCCCGCAAGGCTAATTTCAAATGGGACAAATTATTGAATTGAACAATAAAGGTTTGGAACAAATACAAAAAAAAATATTCTAGAATTGTAAAAAAAAACTAGAGCAAAGCTCGTTGCAAAGCAACGAGTGGGTTTTCCGCTAATGTCGAAAGCAACGCTAGAAGTACGTCTAAGAAGCAGAGTTCTTTATCTAGTAACAAAGAAACCTAAGTACAAAAAGATAAAAAAAAATCGAATGATTCTTGGTACAACTTAACATAATCCGAATGTTTTTAAGTACGACTTAACCAAAAACCCTTAACCATTTCAAGAACGACTTAACCAAAAAAAACAATGTGTTTAAGTACGACTTAACAAATTTGACTTCATTTTAGGAACAAGTTTACTTAGTCTGGTACCCTTCCCACAATTCCGTTCGCGCACTCTCTACATTGTAGAGAGTGCGCGAACGGAATTGTGGGAAGGGTACCAGACTACAAGTTTACTTTACCTTGAACTAACATCTTGTTTCTTAACCCAGAATGCAAAATTAAAATTTACGTAAAAAATCAATTTTGTTTAAAACATAATTCTGAGCAACTTTTTCTCTTCACTGCTTTTCAAAGGGTTGACCTTTCGTACTGTGTGCTCGTTGCGTCATTAATTGTCAGAAACTTATCGATGTAAAGTTTACTTTACTGTACCTCTGTGAATATTTTTTATGTAAAATTACTATGAACCAGACAACATTGAAATGGTGAACATTTTAAAGGGCCCCGCTTATGTTATTTCAGAGAATTCTGCTTTGACCTTGACCTATAACTTGAAATTTTTCCAGCTGGCATAGAACTTTTAGTTCAATTTCATTCCCCCTAACATACATGCATTTTTGTTCAATCTGACCAAGATTAAGCATATTTGGAAAATAATCTACTGTCTAAAACTAATTTTAAAAAGATCTGCTATGACCTTGGCTTCACATTGACAGACTTGGTTCAAGGTCACTGCAAGCCATTAACCAATAAACTCTGTAAAGGTAAAATATTAGCCAAATAGGGGCTAAAAGGAGAGTATATCTATGCTCTTAAAATATGGATTTTTGTGTGATCTGATATGACCTTGACTCTTCATCTACAAATATCATTCGAGGTCATTGCATATATTTTGATCAAAGGCATCATGTGGGTGAAGTATGAGGCTGAATGGAGCAAAGGGAGAGAAGATATACTCCGGACAGGATTTTTAAAAATATAATTCTGCTATGACCTTCACAGTTTCTTTTCACTGAAAATAGGTTCAAGGTCACTACACACCCTTTCACCCTTTACTCAAACGCTCTGCTTTTGTGAAGTCTGAGCCAAATAGGGGTTAGTAGAAATTATATATACTCTCAAAAAAGGATTTTTGCATGATCCGATATGATCTTCACCCGTTACCTAGAAATTTCATGCAAGGTCACTGCACATCGTTTAACCATTGAGACACTCTGTGAGTATTAGCCAGATTGGACCAAAGGGAAAAAAGATATGCCCCAGACAAGGATTTTATATATATAATTCTGCTATGACCTTAACCTTGTACCTAAAAACATGGTTCAAGGTCACTGCACATCCTTCAACCAAAGGAACCCTGTGGATGAGGTATGAGCCAGATTGGGCCAAGGGGAGAGAAGCTATGCTCCTGTCAAGCCATCTCGGATGGACAGACGGACAAATTGATCACTAGAAGGCGCCCGCATAAACATGCCATTTTATCTAATTTAAAATAGTATCCATGCTATCTGCCCATGGTGAATAGTCATCAAAACCATTCATCAGCAAAATTTGATTTCCCTCCTTTTTAAGGTAGTATGGGACATAATCTGTCGATATTAATGTGGATTAAAGTACTATATAATTGAAAAATTTTCACTGGTTTAGAATTTTCAAATTTTACAATATTTAACCAAAAAATAGCTTTTAAAAATATTTGAAAAGGTAAAAATTGTAAAAACCCCAGCGGGATTCGAACTCATGACTTACAGGTTCCTAGTAACCCTCTAACCCACTGTGCTAAGGAGTTAGGTGACCATTTTTGAAAAGAAACTACATTTACTTATATAATTACACTTTATTTTATTGTTTATTTCGATAAACAATACGTCACAACATGGAAGTGTCCCATATCACCTTAAACTCGGAACACCTCTGACCTAATAAGATCGCCGCATTAAATACAAAGTTTGATTTAACTCTAATTTGTTTATCATCAAGAAATTCTGCATCGCTGACAAATAAAGTTTTCTTCTGTATAATGAAATACCAATTAACTGACTATTTGGACAATAGCAAGTTTATTGTCCCACTCCACAGCAACTATTTCCCTTGGCTTTGCCTCATTAAATAGTTGCTGTCTTTGGGGACAATAAACTTGCTATTGTCCTCATACCCAGTAAATACTAAATAGGCATATAATATCCCATCCACCTACATTTCATGTTATATAACCTCCCGTTTGTAACCTTCAATTTCACTGTAAAGTCAACATATCTGTCATAGCCGCAAGTTTCACAATTTATTTCTGCTTCTCATGTACTTAAAATTAGGGGCCTTAATATTGCTTACCAATTCCAACAAGAGACATCCCTCTAACTATTGATAATCATTAAAATTCATTTCATGAATCTACGCAACAATGATAAACCTTCAAGTACAGTCACTCTCAATTTTACAAAAATATTGACGGTACTTTATCCGAAACTGTTCCTTGTACCTTTAACTTAGTACACTAACATTTTTATGAAAAGACTAAGAAAGCTAATGCAATTCTGAGAAAAAGAATACCACATATTGCCAATTCCATTGAGGTTTAATAAAAATATGGCCATTTAAGTGAACCCACCATTTCCAATTTCCTTTAGTAAACACAGATTTACAGGGTTCTCCATAGTAAAACATCTTTACCTGACCTTTTAGAGGTCAACTTTTGTTCAACCACCTTTAAAAAGAAACCTTATTCAATACAACATACGCCTACATGATATAAT
The DNA here is from genome assembly GCF_025612915.1 of Magallana angulata. NCBI lineage: Eukaryota > Metazoa > Mollusca > Bivalvia > Ostreida > Ostreidae > Magallana > Magallana angulata. Next base: position 45,818,930 of record NC_069120.1, read on the forward strand.
CATGATAAAAGCTTCACATCACTTAGAAATACCCTTACATGTATACCCCCCACCCCTCAATCTTTTGATTTTCATAAAAAGTCATGGTTTGAAATGTTTTACCTAATTTTATGAAACGTGTGGCAATTTCCTTGAGTAATTTCTCACACATATTTGAAAACAATCATCAATGATTCTAAAATTTGATCTTTATTTGTTTATTGTATGATTTGTACCATTTTAATTAACAAATAGACAGCTGTCCTGCTTGTGATTTCTTGTTTTCATGAAAAAAGTAAGCTAACAATCATATTTAGTGAATATCTAATCTATTCTGATTTCTAGTCTCCTTCTAACCATGCTAAAACAGTAAGTTACAACCTACAAGTTAGACATCTGCCTTAAATTAAAATTAAATTCAAACACACCCAGGTAGCTGGAGACAGATCGAGTTGATTTCCATGAAAAATTTTCAAGTTTGACATGTTTTTCTACTTTTTTTATGCATATATACCTTAGAAAGGTAGAAATAGGTTGTTTCTTGTTCATTTCAAAAGTAATTATCATAGCAGATGTTATTTCAAAGTCAAATGTACATTTACATATCCTACATGTAATCTTAATGCAGACAATTAAATAGAGGGGGGGGGGGGATTTTTCAATTATGTAAACACATCTAAATATCTTTATGAAATAAAAAATAAAGGAAACATAATTGCATACTTTTATTGAAAAACAAATTTTCACAGCAATTATGAATTTCTTTATAAACAGCCTTAATTTTGTTTTCATAATTTCTTATCAAACACAAACCACAACATGGCATGATGCTTTCTTCAAGTTCCATTATTGTTCATGCATTATCGGATTTAATTTGAATTACCGGTAAATAGTCTGTAGAACACAAGGAATATGCATGTGGATAGAGGTGACAGGTTAATCTCAGGAGCTGACCCACAAGAATCAACAGGTACCGGTAAAAGCCATGTGGTAACAAGAGTCTGTTTTGAGCTGAAATAAAAAAAATAATAATTAGCTGTGTTTACATACATGTACTAGTAATAGCTGTGTTTACATTAACATATGCATAGTATATCTGGAAAAAATACACTGACCATGCAGTGTAATAGGTATGACATATCCCAATACATGACATAACATTTAGGCAGTAAAAGATAAAAAATTGGCATATCAAGTCATAATATAATATTAAAAAATTTTCATAGGTATAAACACTTATCAAATTGAGAGAGAGAGAGTTTGAGAGAGAGAGAGTTTATTACCATACTTGTAGTGCAACAGTCAATATTTCAATTCGTAAATTACAAACGAATATTACCCACCGAACAGCGTCAAAGTACATGTACTGGTATTAGCTTCTGGTATACCATTTTTTATCAACTCTACTGTGTTTTTTTTTTTTGCAAATAAATTAGCGAGGGTTTTTGCTTATTTTCTTATAAATCACATGTTTTAAAAACAATACTATGTGTAATCAGCATAAAACATGTATGAGTAAACTTAATGAAGAATTTTTAATAGATTATTTTTCACAGAATGTGGTACATTACATGTATGTCAATCTTTATAAAACTAGCGTATATTTCGTGCGCCATAAATTGCAAGTTTTTTGTAAATATCATTTACTTGCATGATAGGTATATATGGTCTAACCAAAATTTTCTTCATAAAGCTACAGCTGTATGTACCACATATATGTTTTGTCACAAGTATACATTTAAAAAAAAAACAACCCAAATTCCAACAGTTGAAATAAACTCAACTCATTCTCTGATAAGTTCATTGTGTTTTGTGCGTGCATATCTTATTTGTCTGCTGCAACAGCAGCCAATCAGCGGTAAGCTGAATCCACAAAAAGAAAGTTTGTGTTTTAGGAGCGGGTAAATTGTTTATGCGACACTGTCAAGAAAACCACACCAAATAATAACAAGAAACATAAATATTCACTTATATGTATTGTGTTGTAAAGTAAAAGTTTTTAACACTTATTGCATCTTGCAAAACATGTGATGACCCTTAATCATCTGTCATATATCTGATATACATGTATATGTAAAAGATGGGAGAAATAACGACGGAACAAACTGGGATTCGAACCTGGCCCTCTGAATCTCTAGTCAAGTGCTCTACCAACTGAGCTACATGTATCTGGCACCGGTATTCAAACCAGTCTGACCGTCACATTCCTTCCCCCTTAAATGATCTTCACCCTCGAAGATCAACCCTGGCAGGAGTTAACCTGTTAGTTCCAGGGGTTGGTCACAACACCAATATTGTAACAGGATGGGAGAAATAATGAAGGACCAAACCGGGATTTGAACCTGGGCCCCCTGAATCTCTAGTCAGGTGCTCTACCAACTGAGCTATCTGGCACTGGTATTCAAACCGGTCTGATCATCACATATATAAAGAATTATTTTAAACAATGTTGTTCAATAAAAAATAACACGCGCAACCTTCAGTTTTTGTCTGTAATTAATCAATATTGGCGTGCGATCAGTTCTCGCCGAGTACCATTTCTCACCAGTGCATTCACTGCATTGTTACGTCATTTTATCAACACATAAAATTATATACGAAAATATGATGTAACAGTGCACCAGCGAGAAATGGTCCTCGGCGAGAACTGCTCGCAGGCCAGTACTGCCAGTAGTCAGATTAAAAAAAGAGAATAAAAAATTACATTTAAAACATTAACAAGGACAATTTAAGTACACATCATAACTGCTAAACAAGAAAAATTATGTGAACTGGTAGAATAGTACGCATAGTTCTAACTTGTAACCTACATGTACAAGTACATGTACCGGGTACCCGTTGGTCTGCTAAACCTTTCTAATGATACAATGATTGGCATCATAAAGATATTAAAGTCATGTTTTAACTCTGAAGTCTGAAGTATACAATTTTATTTACTTGAAGTTATGTCTACAGGATATTCATGACTACATTTGGAGTCTTCTGCACAAGAATATATGATATGTTTCTAATTAGACCCTGCTTTGAATTTTGAGTTGAAAATTCACAATCTGTTATTTTTTTAAATAGATAAATTCAGTTACCCTTTCCAGTCCCCCATGAACCTCGAGCGAGTCTAAACATCCATGAAACATGTAAAAATTACACGTTAGTAAACAAACACCCACACCATAACACAAAAACAAACAGTGTGCACGTACTTACATGTACATCTATACTATATACTAAATTTTAACTTTAACTTTTTTAAACTTTAAAAGGAGTAAAAGCCTCACCTTCTTCAGTAACATCCACATAAATCACACACTTTAATGTCCATCTTTTCTCCTTTATTACTCGTAGCTTATCAACGGCTGATCGTCGACAGAAGTGTGGCTGTCAGAATTTCCTCGTAAACGATTCACACGAGAAAAATATCCTCCTTAAACAAATATGTAGTATTGTTCCCTGTGCATGTTCATATGTTTCACAGTAAATTGAAAATGCATTTGTACATCGAAAGAATACGCAACTTCTCTTCTGCATTACGGCTCTCTCTTTTCTACAATGCTGTTCGTTACTGTTTACATTCGGCGCGCGCGCGGGGGTTACAAACAGGGGCGCCCCGACAAATAGTTGCACATAGAACGTTAAAATAATGTGTGTTCATTGAATTCATAAATGATATAGATGAAAAAAATGAAATTGAATCACAACTATTTATCTAAGATGCAACACAACGTAATGCAGTAAATGCCTGGGCCTTAAAGTGGCATTTGTTCGCTTGTGTGTCTATGTAGACAAATTAACTCGTTCATGTAACGTTACGATTCACACATATTTGTTTTATGAAATTTAATAAAAATAGGGCACAGAACTTTTTAAATTTGATACCAAATGACATCATTTAATATATTAACAATAACTGAATATTTTTTTTTCATAAAATGATAACGATTTTTGCTATTAGAAAAATACGTGTATGAGCTGCTGACCCCTAATTACAGGGGCCAGCCCTTTTTTCTTAAATTTAAATGAAAGCTCTCATTATTCTAAACAACTTTTGTTCTATATGTATTAACAAATTATTTTTAGTTTAAAGGTTATTATACAAAAAGCAACAAAATTTCAGACCCCCCAAAACCTTAAACTTTACCGGCAAATAGCTTAAAAACTAAAAAACATTTTGCCACAATTTTCATGCCAGCAAAACTAAAAAATGTTACCAACAATCCTGCTAAATTTCATGCAACTATCTTTTGTAGTTCCCGAGATCAACTCTGGACAAAAGACCCCCCAATTTTCAATTATAGGGCAATAACTCATAACCGGAAGTGAATTTTAAAAATTTCAAAAAAACGTCCCCAGATATTAACATTGTCTACATACCCTGAAAGTTTCATAACAATCAGACAACAAATGTACGAGAAATGGCCTACACAAAATTTGCGGATAAAAAAAAAAAATAATAATAAGAAACAGTAGAATAACAGAAGGGTTTTCCGTTGAAAAACGGAAAACCCTAAAAATTAGTTAAAGAAAATTTAAAATCAAAATTGTCAGAATTTCACTGTAAATACATATCTATAACAGTAATACATTTACAAATGTATGTATCTAATGATATATTTTTTTTAAAATTTAATTGATTTAAAGAGAAACCAACAAAATGACAATAACCCCTCCCTTTGCAGTAAATGGAAATACTGGTAGCCAAGCAATGCTCTTCTGTTGATAAAACTTTCAATATCTTTCTAATAAGAGTCTTGACAGATGCAATTAGTTGTTTCAAATTTTCCTCACTTTCTCCTATGGCACCAATGGAACTCCATATCAGAAAATTGATCCCATAGGACTTTGATTTTCTTTGATGAGCTTGCTAAATTTAATAAACTCCCAAAACATTACCATAATTACCATACTATGTAAAAATATGTAAAAAAGAAAATTTAATATTACAAACAATTTTAAAATTGCCAAAACACTACAATCATATCAGTAATTTTGAATTTCATTTAAATTAATGCCCAATAGGGTCACTTCATCAATGTACTTGACAAATAAATTTAAACAACCTCTAAAAATAGTTTAACTTCTTTAATAATAATGATATTATTTATTTCCTTATGATAGAACTTTTGGTTTACATGAAACAGTTTTAAAATGGCCCCAAAACCATCACCCACTTTACAGATTTACAATTTCCCCTAAACACATGCTCTATCTGAACCATGGCTCAGATAATGGCTCCCTTGGGACAAATGAATTCAGCCACACTTGTCTTTGATGTTCTTATTAGCTCCTAAGAATTTATCATTGACAAACAAAAACTTTGCATTGTCAGTTGATAGAATACTTATAAAAAATAATTTTTTTAAGACATAAAGACAAAAAACCTCCATCTGGATGTATTATATAAATATATTTTAGAGTGTTTTAATACTATTAATTAATTAATAAAATCTGTTAGGATTACCTCCCTTACTTTTCAACATTAGTGTACAATATATAGAATAAGGAAAATAAAAACTGTCATAAAATCATTAATTCTTGTCTGATCTTAAAAAAAATTACAGGTGCACATCTTCAGATAGTGTTCAACATATGTACAAATTTTCAAACTGTTCCATGCAGTAATAAAAAATTCTATAGGGGGACAAAGTTGCGTCTACAGACAGACGGACAGACAGACGGACAGGGTGAAACCAATATACCCCCCTAAACTTCGTTTGCGGGGGTATAATTATACCTGTCCCATTACACACAAGGTGTCATACAGTTACTCAAACAATAGAAATGCATATTTTCCTTAAAATTGCTAAAAAGCAGCAACTTTTTCTGCTCTGGGTTGCTTCTATTAAAGCTGACATGAATTCATAAATACACATTATTTCCCTTTTATCTCAACTACCACCATATTATTTGTCAAATTCTTCTGTTCTGCTCATCACTACACAACCCCTATATAAGACCAAGTGCACTATTCATATTTACATGCTTTCAGGTATTTCATTGACCCGAACACGTTACAATGGAGGTAAAAATTTGAAGAAATGTTTTTTGAACATAAATAAACAGACAACCTGCAACCTGCACTGGTAAGGAATATCCAACAAAAGACGAAACAAAATAGAAAAAAAAACCAAGCATACATATTTCAAAAATCTTTGATCATCGTAAGAACTTTCCTGTGTCATACCATTCATCGAACATGCGCAAACCACACACTGTAGAGGATCGTGCAGGGGCAGCATGGACTTTTGAAAATAAAGAGTTCATGTTGAAACTGATAAAATCAATGTTATGTTGTTACTCTCTTAAATTTACTATCACTTATATACTGTCTCTAGTGTACTGCAGCCAAGGTCTACGAAAAAAATGAGGACGTTATACTTATACATTCAGTAGGAACGACACACGCATTTGATATGCATGCGAAGTTAAGCAGCACTGCTCTATCTGTGCAAGATAATGTGAATACATTGGAAATTCTTTCACAGAAAAAAAACAATCATTTATGTTTTATTGATAGTAGTTAATTCTTTTTTACAAACATATTAATATATAGTGTGTGTAGTCAATACATTAAGATGTCGGTGCAACATAAATGCCTTAATCGGAAAGCTATTGACTGTAACTTTCTTGGTCTGTATATTTACACCAGTAGCAGTTGAGGAGTAATTAAAACTTATATGGCAACCAAACTTTTTATAAATTCATGTCAGCTACAACACAGTAGAAATATTATAAAGGTTGACAGTACCATGAAACTTTTTGTCTGTTTGACAAAAAAAGAAAAATTGCATAAAAGTACCTTAAAAAACCTACTTCAAGGCCATTACGCCAAAGGTTTTAAACCGGGTGGTTTACCTCAGGTAAGTTAAGGTAGGGGTGGAGTCTATATCAATATAGATGTGAAGCCCCTAGGGAAACTCACTCGCTTGTTTATACATGTCTATATACACAGGGTGTTAAAATGCTCTCAACAGAGTTTTTTCGATGATCTAGAAAAATATCGTATTTATATATGTACTTCAAAAAGCAAATTGTCAATTGTTGAGATGAATATAAAGGCATGAAATAACCATGTGCGACATGGCCGAAATCTTTCATTTGTTTAAATAAGTTTCTGACGGGATCTGAGAGAGTTTATCGCAATGTTTTATGCAATGTTATCATCATACTGTACTCAAATACTAATGCAACATTTATACAATATACGTTTGTATTACCTCTCCGAACAGCTGCTAAAGTGCACGATTCTACCTGCTGCGCATGTTCCAGAGTTGTCAGTACTTTTTCTTTTCCGGTTTCGGCTCGTGAAAATTCTCAAAGAAATATGATAACTAAAGTTATAAATTGTGGGCCCAATATTTGATTTAATTTAAATCTGTATTCTCAATTATTCACAAACATCTTTATTAATAAAAGAAAGTTCTCATAAATGATTGGCACCACGTGATTTTGAAAGACTGCAGGTGATCAGCGCGTTTTGTGTGGTACATAAACCAAGTACGAGTAATTTTTTAATTCATATCTTTCACAATTTTCAAGAGCAGAAAATTTAATTTAGTTTTATCGATGTCCACAGTAGTTTCTTTTGATTATAAAGACATTGCGTTTTATGGTCACGGTATCCATCAAAGGACAAAAGTTAATTGCACGATCGTCGCAAGCGCTAGACATGGTATACACAGGACAAGTAAACGAGTGTCAATCATTTTCTAACATCCAATCTGGGCCCCCTCAACTCAGTTGATTGACAGGGGAACACTGACCAGGTAAATTTGAAGGCGTTGCTTATTTTCTCGGCTTTTAAGGTAGGTAACAAGAGCCATATAGGTAAATCAAGCTACTCAGCTAAATCATGTGATTGCACAGGACCTGTTCATGGTGCACGTTTTCAAAAATGCATATTTAGAATATATTCATTATATGTTATATAAAATAACAGGATATATATATTAATCAATGTCAATAAACATCTTCAGTTTAAAAAAATGTATTGACACCCAGATTCAACCACAACGAAATAAATTTTGCAGTATGTTATCCGAGTAATGGACGAGTTTATCGCTGAATAAAGGGTTACAAGGCCATTTTACAATTTTTCGGGGTAAACGGACAAAAAGTCAAAATTTTAACTGCATCATTGTACAACGTGTAAACCTAATATTGTCGACGTAGTTTTCAAGATACGTGCCCGAGGAAAACACACAGTCAACAATGCGTAACCGCCAAAACAGAACGTGAAAAGTCAAAACACTCAAAGCAACATTTTGTTCCAATATTTGCTACCCATTTACTCATAAAACACTTACAGCTGGTGATATTCAACTTCGCACAGATGATTCTCTCTATCTCCTTTCTTCGTATTAAGTATAGGCTACCACAGAGAAAGCATCAACATGTTCAAAGTAAATTACAAAACGAGTTCATAAGACTGACAAACTCTCAGTCTCACTAGATGGCGCTTTTTTAAAAATTGAGGTGCTGCTAGTAACGTGAATAACACGAAAACCTTATTTATATTAATTTCATTGATTACGAGGAGCGTTTTATTGAACGCTTTTCTAATTTATAGCATAGAACATATTAAATTATGTCAAAACAATTTTAAGAATTATCTTTAACATGTGGTTGGTTTACTGACCGATCATCGATCACTGCACTAAGTTCGGTGCAGTTCATAACATGGCATGTAAAGAAGTAACATACGGACTTATTATCATAAAAAAAAACAAACAAACAAACAAAAAACCGATAAATGAATTTGTGATGACCACAAAATCTATTTCTTTAAAATTTCATAGCCATTGCCTGTCATTGCACACGTAAAAAATGGTAGGTAAAATGTAAAATTTTTGTGTCATTAGCGGATCCACACCCCTCCTCGACCACATGTAAGGGATGAGTTATGTAACCATACACACAAAGCTAACGGGAAGGATATGGATTTAGAATGCAATTGCATTTATGATATGACAATAGTTTTCATTTATACCATGTGCCCAAACATTAAAAGGGGTGGAGGTGAAAAGATTAAATTAAATTTTAAAGTTTGTTTTCATAAATGAACTTTTAAATTTGCAAATATCCATAAACGTGTTGGAAAGAAAAAATTGGACACGTAAACGCATTTTTCTGATAATGTGTAGCATTCCAACTAGTCAGAATCAACGTTTATGCGTCTTGTTTCACTTTTAAGCACAAGCAGGTGCCGTTTATTTGCCAGATTGCCACGAGTACTGGTCTACATGTATTACTTTTTACCCTCTTATTATGCAATACATGGACACAAAAACAGTTTTATGAGATTAATAAGATCACAAACAACATTTTTCTTAGCGGTACCATTATTGAAAAATTTACCGTTTTAGAGTTATAAAGCAAAGAATTTTAAGGGATCTAGATCCCTAATTTAAGGGGCCAGCCCCTTTTTCATAATACCGAATGAAAGCCCTTGGTATTTTGCATAACTTTTGTTCTATATGTATTTAGGAAATATTTAGGGCTAAAAAGTTATGGTGGAAAAACATGAGCAAAATTTAACATTTTTTAAAACATAAATTTCGATTTGATTTTGTTAGTAGTATACATAGGTTGATAAAACAAATAAAACTGAGAGGACAACGTTCAAGGTGTCTACTTTGAAGATTTGTAATTTAAAACTTCTTTCTACCGACCATCTCGGAGCCTTTGCAGGTACACGAGACCCATTAAAAAAATATTTAAAGGGGAATAACTCAAAACCGGAAGTACCGATCACAAAATCCTTTTAGTCATAGTGAGCTATTGACATTTCCAATGTACCCTGAAAATTTGAATAAAATCGGATAACAAACAAGCGAGATATTAAGGTTTAAAGAAACGTCTAGAAGAAAAAGAAGAAGAAAAATAATAATGAAGAATTTCCAACAGAATCAGTACAAGGTCTTCCGTTGGAAACGGAAGACCTTAATGAAAATATATCTACCTTCGAAACAAAACCAAGTATTAAAATAAAGCCAAAATATAAAGTTTATTAATTTAGATTGCAAATGTCAAAAGTGACAATTTGCGTTTGGTTTTATTTCGACGATAGTTACAACAGCACGCCCATAAAGTTAATCCCGAAATATATAATATAATTGGTTATTTAATTACTTATGGGCGGGGATAAAAATGAAACGAACAGGTAACAATCATTATAATTAGCGTTAATAACCACTGTTCAAATGATGTAATTAAAACGCTCACAGGTGCCATGCAGGTAAGATGTCAAGACAGGTTGAATTATGTAATTATAATACTAAGCGGTCCTGTGAGGCTTATTTAACAATTGGCATTAATTTGAAAATTAAAGAAATAAGTATTTAAAGATTTCGACATAAAAAGTAATATTAGCTATTTATCAAGTTAAATCATTATTGCAACATTTGAATATTCTCTTTTTTATTCGTTTTTTTTTTTCTATTTAAAACACGTATAAACAAAATATCTTATCTACAAATTTTACTTTACTCGTGCGAAGTGTGGGGTTACGAAAATTTAGATATTATTGAAAAGGTACATTTAGAATTTTTGAAATTTATTCTTAATCTTAAATCTAGTACTCCAAATCGTATGGTGTATGGAGAAACTGGAAGGTATCCATTGTCACTCTTTGTTAAAATTAAAATTATGATGTACTGGGCAAAAGTTTTGACAGCCCACGATTTTTAACTCACTAATGTAATCTATTGTTATTTTTATAGATGTTATAAAAATGGATATTTTATACATCCATGGATAAAATGTATACATGATATGCTCAACCCGTGCGGGTTGTCTTATATATGGGAAAATCAAACAATATACATGTAGTTATAACTGGCTTAAGTCAATAGTTAAAGAAATATTACAAAATCAAAATTGTACAAGATTGGAGAAGTATAGTAGATAACTCACCAAAATGTATTAATTATAGAATTTTTAAAACAAATCTCAATTTAGAAAAGTACTTGTTGATTTTACCTACAGATCTACGGATCACGTTTACAAAATTACGAACATGTAATCATCGATTCCCCATTGAAACAGGTAGATGGCATAATATTGAAAAACATTTAAGAAAATGTACAATGTGTGATTCTAATAGTATTGGGGATGAATTTCATTATATTTTAGAATGTACAAATTTTGTAAACGACAGAAAAATGTTTTTACCCGAGAGATATTATGAAAACCGAAATATTATAAAATTTAACGAGCTCATGAATACTTTTAATGTAGAAAAACTAAAACACTTGTCAATATTTATTGAGAAAATTTTCAAAGTCTGTTTTTCCAGAAACCAACTTTAACAACCTATTGTATTGTGATTTTAACCTTTTTTGTCATTATTACTCCTACTGTACATGTTGTCTTTCGATGAGACAACATTTGTATATACTAATTTTGAACCTCAAATACCAGTGAACTGGTCTTGAGCGAATAAAGAATTGAATTGAACAAATCTAAAACGTAACATTATTAATTTAAAAATAGCATTTGAAATGAATGAAATATACACAAATTGTACAGGGTAAGTGATATTTAAAAACATAAACAAAATATATACATTGAGCATAACAAAACTATGATTAACAATTCTTAACTATAGTTAACAAATGTAAATTATAAAACTGTAGTTTACAGATGTGAATCTATATTAATCAGCAAAATCTATTTTAACGTTACATGAAGACAGATAGACTTAGATTATCATTTGTAAACAATAGTTTACAACCGTTAAATTTAGTTTTATAGGTGAAAACTTTAGTTAACGAATCGTTAACTATAGTTTGCTGTTCGTAAACTATAGTTAACAGTCGATAAACCTAATTTATCAAATAGGAAACTATGTTTAGGTATAAATGTTTTTTATTTGGCGTGCCATAGACTTAATGGACATCATAACCTTGCATTGAGCTTTTATTTTATAAATGGGGGCAGAGAAGAAGATTCTTTGAGATTTAATTTGTTTTTACTATATGACCATATTGGCCCCACCCTAGGGCCTGAACCCCTGACCCTAGTCCATGAATTTCACAATTTCAGTAGAGGACTTCGCAGACATTATAACCATGCATAAGTTTTTCTCAAATATATATATGAGAGTAGAGAAGAAGAGTGTTAAGCCATGATCCAATACATTTTTACTATACGGACATATTGGCCCCACCCTAAGGCCTGAACTCCTGACCCAGGGGCCATGAATTTCACAATTTCAGTAGAGGACTTCGCAGACATTATAACCATGCATACATGTACGTTTTTCTCAAATAATATAGAAGAGTGTTAAGATCCAATACATTTTTACTATACAGACATATTGGCCCCACCCTAGGCTGTGCGTTTTTCTCAAATAATATAGAAGAGTGTTAAGATCCAATACATTTTTACTATACAGACATATTGGCCCCACCCTAGGGCCTGAACCCCTGACCCAGGGGCCACGATTTGACAATTTTGGTAGAGGGCTTCATGCACATGATAATCATGCATTTAGTTTTTCCCCCACATTTGTGGGAGTACAGAAAAAGATTTTTTGAAAAATTGGCTATTTTGTGTATTTGGCCCCACCTATGGCGCCCTTGGAGTGGTAGAGCCATGCATTTTACAATTTAGATTCCTCTTACCATAGAGATCCTCCACATCAAAAACTGTAACAATTGCGTTTAATTTGTAGCTTTCAAAAAGAAGTTAATTAAAAATATACAAATGTTAACGAACTATGCACGACGAACGCCGCACGTCGACGGACGAAGACCAATTGTAAAATGTCACCTGAAGGACTCAGGTGACCTAAATAAGATCAATAACAGATGCGATTTTCATTCTCTGTAACAGTTAACTTATTACTCGTCTTTTCTATATACATGTAGTATATAATTATCCTGGTAAAATTTCTGTAAAAGTGAAAGTATTATGCTATGTGTAACGAAGAATATTGACCTGGGTTAAAAATTGACCCTAAGGTCATTTTCAACATTGAATGTCGAGACCAAAAGTCGTGAAATTCAAATCCGGGGTCATTTTTCAACAGTTTGAAGATTTTTGAAAACTCTGTTGACATCGACACTTTAAAAATTGACCCTGTTGAAAATCGACTCCCACTTCAGAGTAGAACTGAATTGCTCTACATGGTTAAAGTGTACATGTATTTAACTGAAAATTTCAGACTTAAATCTAAAAAATCTTTTATACTGTTCGCTGATTGCAAAAGAGAAAATTTTCAGTTTCATTGTCTCATGCAGGAAGTACTTTCAGACATTATAGGTGTAGGTTAGTGGACATGACTTTCGAACATTTAATGAACATTAAGTTGGTATATATGTACATGTAGGACACATCAATATCAATATTTTGACATACGTGTACTTCGTTTTGACAGAAAAATAAAATCTATATTTTTTTCAAAACTGTCACCTAACAATGTAGTTATCAAATTCTAAAACAATGAAAGTGTTTTGATTATAATGTGCTTTTATCCACATTTAAGTCGACAGATGTCACATACCACCTTTAATGTGTTGTAGCTAAATCATGGTTTTGTTGATGACAAATGTAATTTGTACCTTTAAAAATAACTTGCAAAGTAAATGTAATTTAATTTATTACATTTGAAAATCACTGTAATCGTAATGGTAATTTAATTGAAGGTTTTAAGGAAATAATTATAATTTAATAATTTAATTTTCAATGTAATTGACTCCATCCCTGTTTGAAAAAGAGTACAGCACGATAGTGAAAAAGGGAGACCAAAATCAAAAGGGAGACCAAAATCAAAAGTGAGTTCGTCAAAGGTTTATTGGCCAGGGATAGAAATATCTTATCAAACTATTTTTGCACTAGCAATTCCCAATTACTTTTCAAATGATCTTCCATGCCTATTGCTTGGAAAACTTAAAGAAACGTGCCCTATTTTAAACAAGAGGCCCATGGGGCCACATCGCTCACCTAAGCAACACTGACTTTATATGGGCATTCAAAAAATATTGTTCCATATGGCCCCTCGGTAGAATAACAAAAACAAAAATACCGTAAAAGATCCAAATTTATCACTTATTTTTTGCATACACTTAATCCTTGACATTTTACCTTTATGATATACCATTTTTACCGAAAATAAGATCCTAAGCAAGATATTTAACTAATTTTTTGGCAGGAGTTCACGGTTAACCTCCGGTTCTCTTTATTTCAGCCCCCCCCCCCTCCAACCACTTTATAAAAAGATCAAAATATATGAGAGCATATAGGTACATCTTCTCCCTCAGTTACTTACTAGTTATTGTATTTTATTTCATTTTTATTCCTTTATGTGAAAGAAGAAAATTGTAGCTCAATGCGCTCAATTCTCGAATCAAAAACATTCAAAAATGTAATTGGTCTTCTCCATTTTAAATGATTGTCGTTTACCTGGCGTGAATTCATTTCGTATGACGTTTCATAACCTTACTCACTTGACTGATGAATAAACTATAAAACTGAATAATGTTGTCACATGATAATTCTAATCAGTGTATTGACAGGCATATCGCTCTACTGTACTAAGGCCCATCCATTACACTATTTTCATTTTCATTAAAAAAGAACAAATGGCTACAAACAAAGATGCTTTTCCGCTGCAATATTTTTTAAACAAAAACGATAATGCTTTTAACCTCATAATAATAATGTGTCAGAATTATAGCAACTATTTAAAATACTTCGATTTTATTTACTTGTGTTTAAAAATAACTATCCAAATTGGTGTAGATTTTATACATATATGTAATTCATATAAGAAGGGGCACAAGAAAGTAGTTACTGCATATCAATTTTTAAGCAAGACATTTCTAATGATTAACCAAAATGTCAGCGTCAATCGTAGAATTATTGTAGTGATGATGTTATTGTAGATAAAGACAACAACTCCAACGTAGGGTTCTTGATTATTACTTTACATTATATAAGCTCTGAAATATTTAACAATACATGTATCACCATAAGTAATTTATCAAAATCACATCATCATAAAAATAAAATAGATCACACATAATATATCATTGAATTGTATAAGAATCAAAACATCCATTTCATGATTTTGCCCAGCACAGTTTACAAGCAAGAGTTATTCCCCTTATCACAGTGCTAACTGATATCTAAAGAGTTCAATAATATTTATCCTGTGTAATTAATAATTAGATAGTTAACAATGTTTTAATACATAAAACATTATGATATTAAACTTAAGTTAGGCAATAAGTATCAAATCTGAAGATGGACTCTTAGATAAGTCAGTAAATTATAGAAAATTGTAAACAATTAATTCAAATTTTACAATATTTAACCAAAAAATAGCTTTTAAAAATATTTGAAAAAGTAAAAATTGTAAAACCCCCAGCGGGATTCGAACTCATGACTTACAGGTTCGTAGTAACCCCTCTAACCCACTGCGCTACGGAGTTAAGTGACCATTTTTAGAAAGAAACTACTTATATTTAATTATTGTTTATTTCGATAAACAAAACGTAACAACATGGAAGTGTCCCATACCACAAGAAAGAGCACAATTTATTTTTCATCATAAATACACCTATATATTTCTAGCAGCGAAAATAATCTCCGTTTATACTGAAAATGCAGAGCATCTTAACAAATCACGTTGCATTTTTCAACCATTACATAGAGATCGTACCGAATTACGAATAAAATGAATAATACAAATGAATTGTACATGTATTTTATAAGATGTTGTTAGTGCATCAGATTTTGCTCACTTAGCACAGGTAAACAATTAGCTGTCTGATTTACCGAAGTCTGTGTTTGATTTGATACGTAAATATTCCAAAATACAGGCGATAGTTCCCTCAAATTTAAAGGCATATTTAACGAAAATGAAACTAAAATCAAAACAAGCTAAAACCACCGTCACAAGTGAACATGTTACGCATTGAAATATTAAACCTCAATTTACTTTAAAAAATCGGCACACATACATTTTGAAAATTTTATATAGTCCCTTCGCTACTAAACTGTTGCACAACAAGCAAATTGTTTGACACGTGTTCGTTGGTTGAACATGGCTGCCTGGCAATCTCTCACCAGAGGGAGTATTACGCTTTGCTCCAACAGTGAAGCTTGCAGAACGCGCCCTCTGGTGAGAGATTGGGCTGCCTGGTTTTCGATGGGATTGTGTAAAAGTAGTTCGGGACATATGTCGAATCTACATTTTTGGAGAAGGAAAATTTGCGATTTTAAACTTATTAGTGATTTATTTGAAGTAGAAATGATACAATCGACCAAAATCAAGATGCTTTTTGATATCTGATTAATGGTTTTTAAAAAAAAATAAGTGAAAAATAGGTTAGACGCGAAATAGGAAATTGGGACAGCGCGGGACATATGGCCAGGACTACTTTTACACCGTCCCGTTTTTGATATACAAAATACCGAACCCGAAGTTATAAATTGATCGATCCCCTTTATTTCTTAATTATTATTTTCGTAAATTACTCAAATTTGAAACAGAATTAGCCCATGATTTTTGAAATTTATATTTTCCTTTCCATAAGGATTATTTAGGGCTAAATTACGTCGAATTTGCATGGCTGAGTAGTTTTTTAGAAGAAGATTGCACCCCCCTTTTTTTTTTACAGTTTCGAGGTTTTCTCCGCTTTGAATAAAGATCGATCGGTCTTTCATTTCTGCAATTTATATTTGTCTTACCATAAGGATGCTTTGTGCCAAATTTGGTTCAAATTGGCCCAGTGATTTTTAGAGAAGAAGTTCAAAATGTAAAAGTTTACAGACGGACGGACGGACGACGGACAAAATGTGATCAGAAAAGCTCACTTCAGCTTTCAGCTCAGGTTAGCTAAAATAAACGTTGAACATTCTTTATTAGAGCGTCAATACTTAAAATTAAAATTTTGATTTGCAAAATAAAAACATATGCGCGATCCCTTCACGTTCGATGTAAGTTGAAATTAAGTGTTTTCTAATCTATTACAAATTAAATTAAATTTGATTCGGAAACATCCTTTTATTCTTTACAATTCTATATGTAAAATGGCTGGCACAAGACGTTTATAGGACCAAACTAGGAGCTAGGGCGGATAGCATAAAAGCCATTCGGTCAATTTCGTTTTAATTTGGCAAACAGTTAACTTATACGTTATCCTTCTATCTCTGAAAATTGAAAGAGAATCGCATGGTTGTAATTTTTTACATATGAAATTTAACATGAAAACCCCCTTTTACCTATATGTTAAATTAATTCTTCGTAAAACGTCGGGGATGATTCGGACATACGACCAAAATTTGAGCGCGGCAAACAGATAAACTATCCGGTCAATTTACTAAACTGTCTTTATATTTTGCACAAAGTTTACTCAGAAGTTGACCTTTCATTGTAAAAAAAATGGAAATCGTATGTTTGATCTCCCCCGAGACATAGAGATCCATGTTTGGGAACTACTTATGTAAATGAATACATGTAAATTCATACGCAGTGATTAAGCTATTGCATTTAGAGGCATCTAAAGATAAGATAATTTAAGGGAAAACACAGTAGAATGTAAATATTGAAAATTCAGAGGTGAACACTAGCTTCAGCTTTGTAGTGTAAGTATGCCCTCCCTTAATTGAAGTTGAACGGAGTGTAGAGAGTAATGAGTTTAATTATACATATCATTTTAACAATATTTCGTTTACCTCGGTATAAACATTTCAAAATTGTTAACAACCTCGTGCACCAGTTTAAAGTTTTATTAATTTTATTTTGATTTGTTAAAAATGATTTATTTGTTGGAATATTCAGTTTCTTGAAATCTACTTTTAATTTCTTTCACTACTTTTAATAAACTTTTTATTTGTTTTAAAGTTATCATAATCATTCCTATAAGTCTGAAAACTTAGTGATAATTCTCGGAGTTGTTGGGATGACATATGGAACAATTATATCAGATAATATTATCTAAAATTGATAACTGACGCCTTGTTCGTTTTTAATTTTTTGTCATATGAAATGAATTTACAGCATTAAAAGGAATGATTTATTAAGTTTTGTTTTAGCTAGGCAATAATTGAACTGAGGAATCATTTTCATGCTTTAATGTGTGTCAAATTAATATATATATTCTGAATGATGTTATTTGTCTTTGAATTCAGACAAAATTTTATACATCTATAATAACCACGTAGTATTAAATAATCACTTTAATTTAATGGATTACTATTTCATAGAAATTAATTTTCTTTTAAAAATTAAACTTTCTCTTAAAGGGACTTGGACACAATTTTAGATAAATTATTTCTTTTTGATTTTTTATATATAAAATGGTTTACTTGCATATTTTGAATGATTGAACAAAATTTGAATGTTAGAATTCAAGTTACAAGAGAGATACAGAGGTAAGAATTCATTGCTATGTAAACAAAGCTCGAGTCTTATATTTGGTGTGTTCCCGTTTTGCACACATTTGATAATTGGGTATAGAACAATAGGAGTGAATTGTGTTGTGATAGCAATTATAGTCTGCTTTCAGTCAAAGATTTTACCTGGATTTTTACCTGTGTTTTATCAGTGCCTTAACGATAAAACAAGAAGAATACAGATATTTTGTTGTGTTTTAGGTCTAATAACTAATAACTATCATTATTTTTTTTTGTTTGATAAAATAAAGATAATGATATATTTAAAAAGTCTGATAAAAAAATAATGATTAGATTAGATGAATTGACTTTTACATTTTTGTCCATTTACCTTAAATATAAAAACCAAATGAATTAGGAAAAATTACTGGTCTAAAGCCAATTGGAAGCTGATTCAATGGATAATTATATGATGAAGGGGAAAACTACATAGACAGTCATATGGGGTACTCCGTGTCTCTTTTTACAATTGAGTTGCAAATTATGTAAAACGCATGTTTATGATTGATTGTTTGGTATCAACAGAAAGAATATTATGAAAGAAAACAGATCTTTATCACAAAATATTTCAATGTTTGAAGTAGCGACCTTGACAGTAGTTCTTATGACATCACCGCTTTAGTATATGGAGGGTCACTTTCTAGTTTTTCAAATCAGAGGTTAAATTCATAAAAAATCAGACAAAAATAATATTTTAATATTGATGCGATATACCTCAAACTGAAAAAGGTTGAAAATGCATGAATTAGGAATACATTTGATAGGTTTTGTTAAATAATCTATACAGTTTTTGAAGCATGCATATAAAATTGCACATTTATCATCATACAGTTTGTCTATTTTCTTCGATTGTTCAAGATATAACAACATAAATGAAAAATATTTAGCAGCGTTTTCACTAGACATATTTCTTCCATTTATGTCAGCAAAAGCAATAATTAAATATTAACATATGATATTTTCTCTTCAAACTTTTAGCATGTACATGTACTTCCTATCGGCAGTAAGTTAAACAAAGGCGCCACATATTCAACACTTTTGCAAATAATCTTTCTTGTTTAAAAAAAATAATGAAATTGTTCATGACCAAATTGATGTTTGAAATCAAATCCATGAATATGGATGTCAATTATTATGTAAATGTGCTTTTATGCAAGTTATATTGTAACATACATGTAAATTTCAATTGTGAATAGATATGTTTTATTTATTTTATTGTCAATTGCCCTCGCAGGAATTGAGATATAGACTATAGCAATTAAGCAATTATCTCACCTGGTCAAATTCCCGTTTCGCACACATTTCTTCGATACCTAATTTTCAATTGTGTGCAAAACGGGAACAAACCTTATATTTGTATACAAATAATGTTAAGTATGGAATTACCATTTCTTTGACAAAATGACTCGATCGTGGAAAACAAGGTAAACTTATTCAATGTGTCTATAAATAATATTATCAACAGAAGAAAGCAACACTAGATTGAAATGTATATTATCAAAACACATATGTAAACAATAACAAGGCTAGATCTTTGTTTACAAAACAAAGAATTTCAAACTCTGTATCTTGCCTATAACTCAATATTTGACTTTCAAATTTTGACAAAGCATTACAAAAACCCATAATTACCATTCTAAATATCAAAAAATGAATGAAAAAATAAAATTCAAAATTTTGAGCTCAAATCGTGTCTAAGTCCCTTTTAATAAAAAGAAAAAAATTAAGCCCCAGTACACCATTTGAAATAAAGGTATTGTTATAAAATTGAAAGAATTTATCATAAATCACTTTTTATTTACTACAACTTGACTTTAATTTTTTTTTTAACACATGTCTAAATGAGTTTTTAAAAAAGTTATGGCTTTAATTTCAACATGTGAATTAAGAAGACCCCCCCCCCCAAAAAAAAATCCAAATATATGGTAAACAGGTAAAGTTGCCAAAATAGACATTGGGCAATTTTTCTTTCGTGCCGAAACATCTGTGAGTCGAAAAGAGTAATACATCCGGAAAATCGCAAAGCACCACGAGCCTGAGAACCGTAGTTGAAAATTTTTATTTATTGACAGTGTCATTGTGAGAAGTTGACAATATTGTAGACCTAAACATGGAACGTATATTGAACACTTTACTTACTATGCTGAGCGTGACGTGAAAACTGTCTTCATCACTGAAGCAGGCGGGAAATCCGGAGTCGAATTCAACTCAGGTCAATTTCGTTTTGAATTCGGGATTCCCGATGTAAAGCATATCAACAATGACAACATAGTCAACACTTTCATAGTTTGGACTACGATAATAGATTAATGACTTAACTTCGTTGGTACTCGGTTGTTATGAAACTGAAAATACAAATGAAATGGATTCCTGTTTATAGTTGTGCCAATATTGATTACAAGGGTAATGTATCATTTTTTTTAATCAGTTATTAACAGAAAAGGGGGATGTGTATTCTCTTTTGAGAAGTGGACAGGCATAGCCTACATCCCGAAATTGAAAGTCTACGGAGATTTTGCATTGCAACAGCCATAAATAAGCCCGGATGATAACGTTAAAAAATTGCGCGATGTATTCCGAGTGTATTCCGAACACAGGGGCTCGTCACGAAGTTTTTTCAACCTTTTATATATACCACCTCTATACTGTATTTTATAGTATAGAGGTGGTATATATAAAAGGTTGAAAAAACTTCGTGACGAGCCCCTGTGGTTCCTTTGAATTTTTCTGAGTGGAAAGGGATAATTGTTCAGTGAAGATATCTTGGATAAATTCCCTTTTAACGATTTCAACTGTATTTCTTTCACAGGTATGTGTAATTTTATTAAAAAGCAATGGAAGCAATTACTTGGGACAGACTATAATGCTTGAGCAGTCAATAGACCCGAATATTTTTCCCTAGTTGCAGGGAACAGCTCAGTATGATCTGTTGTCTCTGCCCGGATGATAGAAATCGAAAGTACAGAGTTCAAGGAATGAGGCCATGTCGTACTTTGATTAAAATCGATCTATTAGAATACATAAACACTTTGTTTATAGCGACTTCCGGGGAGCATTTCATTTCGGTCTTTTTTTAAACCCATGTGCAGAAAAATCGACACATGAAATTTTTTTAACAAATGTTTAATCATGAAGCAAACGTGTCAGAGTTCTTGCCCCGGTAATAAACGTGATGCGCCTTTCCTCCAGAAAAACGGAATCCCAGTTGAAAGAAAAATGAGTCCCATTTGGTAGGTAAAATAGGTATACCGTTTAGGCATTTAACCACCAAATGGGACTCCAACCACCAAACGGGGGTTGGTGCCCAACCTGATCATACTGAGCTGTTCCTTGCACCAAGGGAAAAAATTCAGGACTATTGACTGTTCAAGCATTAAATAATTGTTTTATTACCTAATTCCTTTTTTAGTTTTCCGGGTTTAAAATTTGCATATTGCAGATGGTTTTCGTGCCAGTATGTAATATACTTAGATTTTTTTTCATCTTTTTACATGCACAAAACCTGTTGTATGCATAACAACATCTCATTTTAATATTAGATCCAATAGATCGCAGTCTATTGACCAGCATTAAATAATTGTTTTATTACCTAATTCCGTTCATAGTATTTTGTGTTCACAATTCTAATCTAAATTACAGAAGGTAATACCATTATGCATTTAGGTCATTGTTAATCAATACCAAGATGACTAAATTACAAATTTTAAGAACAATATTGGCATGCGACCAGTTCTCGCGGAGTACCATTTCTCGCCAGTACACTGTGACATCATTTTATCAACACATAAAATTACCGGTATATACGAAAAATGATGTCACAATGTACTGGCGAGAAATGGTACTCGGCGAGAACTGGTCGCACGCCAGTATAGTAAAATAAACATAATAAAGTTATCTTTTAATCTTGTAGCAATTAAACTTTTTCCAAAATACGTTACTGGTCCATACATCATTCCCCGCTTATATTTTGACGGTAGAAAGTAGATTGTGTATACATCATTTTGGATTTCCCTATGGCGTATAGAACTATTTTTAGATACAAAAGCAGACGTAAACAAAATTGGTTTCAAATCGCCGTATATAATTACCGTACTAAAACTTCGGCAAAGTATACCAATTTGCCTTACAAGACTGCAATTATCGTGAAGGGGTCTAATCTTAAAGGTATATGTGGCATATTTGGAGTAAAATTTTTGACATGAGTTAGAGTAAAAATATACATCATGCTTCTTATAATTAGACGTTTAAAAAACTCTAGGCCTGTAAAACATGTTCTTTCTTTAGTTTTTTGTAACTAAACATTACTATACATCTGATGAATATTAATGTGAATTGCCATTTGTAACGCCACTGCGTGCGAGTGTGGAAAAACCTAGTATTGAAAACACGATGGAAGAACAGTTTGTTTACAAATTAGATAAGAATCACGTTTTTCATGTCTTAAATTTGATAATTCTTTATATATCAGATGATATTCAAAGCATTATTATTTCGTTATTCATTAATGTAGAACGATATAAATTGCTAATTATGTGTAATGAAGATGAAACACGATCTTGGCATCAACGACACGATGAAATGTATGAATATATACCCCTCTCCCTGAGGGATGTGTGTAAGCTGAGAGTGTTTATTTTTCATTCAAAAATTCCTTTAAACAAAATCCACTTGTGGTTTATAACTTATAAAGACATGGAGCACGTACGAACCTGACTAACAAAACCCCTACAACTTCATGATAAAAACTTAAGTTTAATTTGGCTTTAATTCATATTCCATCAATCTACATGGTCTCCGACGACAATCTTCCCTTTGTTCCTATCCTTGTCAGTCTGTCTCTTTTTTCTTTCTTTGCCAAATCTGTCAAACTTAACAGTAAACCTATCTTCCTTGTCGTTGCCATTGTGATAAACTGAGCGTGGTATCACGTGACCGACTAAAGGCGGCATTTATTCAAATACTGTATTTATTGTGGACTCCACAATAATTATAAAAATTATTCATTAATTTCTATATCTTTTTAAACCGATTGATATAAACTGCGTAATTTATTGTGAAGATCTATCTTTATATAACATATTTAAATAAATAAATCAGTCAAATATTTCTAAGCATGAAAAAATGTGCCACATTTACCTTTAAAATGGGTCTCAAAAACCATCAATTTGCATGAGTTATTTTTGTTTGTGTCAATGGAAATTAATAGTACTTTGAAGTTATATTTTCATTGAAAATATGTGTATATATTTAATTTTTTCTTTATCAAAGACCATAATTTTTGGGCCCCTACTATACTTCTTAAAAGAATTAATTTAAACTTAAACACTGTATAACTAAAAAAAAAATTGGAACACTATAAATATATAGATGTCTTTCACATTCAACATATTGCCAACTTATCTTTTTTTCTCTGTAAAAATATAATGTCAATGTGCCTCCAAAGACAAAGGAGTTCTAAGTATAGACAGGATTTTTCTTGTTCCAAAAATAGATCCTATTCTGACTGATAAATATAGGGTACCGTAGCTTATTCTGAGGCAAAGTCAATTATGTGCTTTTACAACTAATGGTTGTAGAGAGAACACCAACGAACCCTTTTCTTATTTTTTCAGATTTTTTAACCTTCAAAATAAGTCTGCAGCTGCGCTGTTCTACAGCTGTTCTAAATGGTTATATATATACCGGTATATGGTTTTTCATCTTTTGACCACAGATTTGGGCAGTAACAGGTCAGTTCAAGAAATGTTTACATTTTTATTCTCAAATGTACAAGATTACTGCACATCCCCTTCAAGCCTGTAATATTTTAGAATTTTATCACAAAAATGTTCGTATTCACCATTATATTATACTTGCACTAATTAATGAAAATGACACATGGCCCAATGTCCAGAATATATCATCTAGCTTTCCATAAGCATGAAATAACAAAATTGATAGCATGTAAATGACTTTAAAATAATATGATACATGTATTGGCTGATAAAAAAAAATGACTGTGAAAATAAATTTCAAAGAGAAATGACAGAAAAGTTATTTTCTACTTGATTAACAAGAATGTACAAATTTTACTTGAATGAAGGAATGAGAAATCTTGAGGCAATCAAGTAAAGTCGGGTGATCAATTAAAAAAAAACCCAAAGGTGTTACCATGCATGTACAGGCAAATACACTGAAAAATGTAAATATTAATTATTGAAGGAGTAAGGAATTATTTTTTGAGTGTTATGAGGAGATAATTTCAGTCGGGGCATGATCAAATCCAAAAATGCTCAAAGGGCTTAATGATAGATTTGATCACGCTCCAACCTAATTCCTAAATTATCACCTCATGATATTGGAAAAATGATTCCTTATTAGTTATATTTATATAATTTTCACCAATAGTAGGATGAAATATTTGAATGTACATGTAAATAAGCAAACCCCACTTGCACCCTAATTATACATCATTTGAGTTTATTGGGCGTATAGTACACAATCGATAAAAAGTGTTATCATAGGCAAAGACACTAAAAAATGTTAAATATTTTTATGTAATTATCAGTAATGTACGATTAAATATGTGACAGCCAAACCTGTTCGAATGTTAACACCAGATAGTTCAGTTGGTAGAGAACCTGACTAGAGATTCAGGTGGCCCAGGTTCAAATTCTGGTCTGGTCTGTCTTTGTTCTTCCCCTTCGTTACAATTAAAATAGGGAATATGGGTTAAAATAGTCATTAAATTGATGAAATATACATTTAGTTTACATTACAAAATCAATTTGTAATATTATCTTATAGACAAAGACTCTTCAAAATGTAAATATTATAGGATAAATTTCATTGCAGAAACAAATGCCTAAGTGCAAACAATTGAAATATAAAAAAAATCATAAGTATTATAACTACAGACATTATCCTTCACTTGATTTTTCATTGCAGGGACTTCCTAAGACATGAGATTCAGATGTTAAAAATGGAAGAAAGGTGTTTCATCTTTCTTTTGTTTACCCTTTTACATCTTCCTCATACTGCAGACCTTTGTCTCTACAACTGCTGCTACTGTGGAGGTGGGTGCTCATTTAAAGTCAATAAATTAAGAACAAAGACCATGAAGTATCTATATTAACAGAGAATCTGTCCCAAGTTACTGTTTCCATCCCTTTTTAGCTCACTGAGACGAAGTCAGGGGGAGCTTTTACTATACATTCGGCGTCAGTGTCGATGTCGGCGTCCAGACCTGGTTAAGGTTATTGTTGCAGGTCTTGTGTCTTAGTTATTACTACTGGTCCTATCTTCACCAAACTTGCATGGATGATGCATCTCAACCTACTTATGGATCTGATACAGGGTTGGCTGGGAAATACCAGTGGTGGGAATTACCGGTGGTAAATACCGGTATTTCCCGTCCCGGTAAATACTACTGTTTTTCACTAAACTGGGAAATACTGGGAAATACAAATTTATAATCTTAATTTCTTTAATTAGGTCAGCGTAAAACTTATGTTTAGGATATAAGATATTAACAATAAGCATCAAAAACCAATTAATCATACTTTCCCATTTCACAGTCAGTTTATGAATCTAAGTTCACCAGATCACCTATTCTCAAAGACTTCTATAGATGCTAATGTACAAATTTTAGTCCAGCTTTTTGAATTTCAAGTTTTGTTTTACAGATTTTATGATTCAAAGCACAAAATAAACTGTTATAATTAGTGTTTGTGTTACAAGTAAAAATTTAATAATCACACATGTTGTTTTAACAAATAATTGACACTTGACACTTTTGTGGTTCTGTTTTGGGGAGATATATACTATGAGTGGGGCTGATTGGCTTCTTCTTAGGTGTGTTGCATACTGAGGTAGTGACACAGTCACACTTTATTTTTCACAATTTTCTTGCCCCATTTTCACATTTACCATATAACCAGAAAATAGAACTTTTGATATTATGTTTATGATAACTGTACAGATGCATCTATACCTGACTAAAGCCTTAAAAACAATTAAAATAACAATGGTGTATGAATGAACCATGTTTTGAGTATTCATAAGAGGATAATTAATGCATTACTGACCAGTCAAAACTTGTTAAAATCAAAGAACATTGTAAAATGTCATATAGCTGACAAGGTGTACTATTGTCTACATCCCTACAGATTTGATTAAGACTAATGTCTAAGTATGAAGTACTATAATATGTAGTTGTACTTTATTTCCCAGTATTTCCCAAGAAATACCAGTAAAATTCCCGGGAATTACCAGTATTTCCCACCGTCCAGGGAAATATGAGTATTTCCCGCTTTTTTGCCAACCTTGATCTGATATATATACTTGGATGCTGAATCTGGGCCATGAATATCAGATGCTAGAGGAGGTTAAAGTGTTTGAAGTAGGTTAAAGTTTTTTGATCAGTTGCTCTTTGATGGCCATATCTAAGTTACTGCTGGTCCTATCTTCACCAGACTTGCATGTATAGTGCATCTTGTGATACTAATGCACTCCACAGCCTTGGATGCTGAATCTGAGCCAACAGTTTTGGCTGCTGGATGAGGTTAATGTTTTTGGAGCTGGTAAAAGTTTTTGGAGCAGGTGCCCTTTAATGACTATATCCAAGTTATTATGGGTCCTAACTTCACCAAACTTGCTTGGCTGGTGCATCTTGTAATACTGATGCACTTGACAGCTTTGGATCCTGAATCTGAGCCTTAGGTTTTGGAAGATGGATGAGGTTAAGGTTTTTGGAGCTGGAAAAAGTTTATGGAGCAGATGCCCTTTGATGACCATATCTCAATTACTACTGGTCCTAACTTCACACAACTTGCATTGATGATGCATATTATGATACTGAATCTGAGACATGGGTTTTGGATGCTGCAGGAGGTTGTGGTTTTGGAGCTGGTCACATGTTTATTTAAATAAAAGTTCTTTGTCAAACTGGTATGGTTGATTTAACCATGTAAATGAATCACAGAGGTAGCTTCAGATACTGAGAGTGATCTTGATTATCTAGATGCCTAATAGGCAGGTTTTTCCTAGTCAGACCGAAACAGTTAATAAAGGAGTGTAAATAGAGATAGCTTCAGATAAAGAGATTGATCTTGATTGTATTGATGCTGGAGCAGGTGTTTTTGAGTGGTTAATTGCAGGTTTGATTGTTGGAAAATTTTTTGTTCCAACTAACTTTCAAGGTACAATTAACTTCAGTTTTGAAAAATAAGGCTGGCTTCAAATACAGAACCTGTATTCTGTCATCAAGGATGCTAAGAAAACCTTGTCTTTCCTCAAACTTGCTTGATAGATGTAAATGTTGATATATAAGATATCATGATTCTTATTTTTTATTAAAAATATCATATGAAATGATACATATAATACAAAAATATTAAAAATATTACATGAAACAATATTATATGATACAATATCAGTGATTGGGAAGGACCTGCGCCATAGTCGCATTTAAGAGAAAAATGGCGCATTAAATCGATTACTCTATAGGCGCCGAAGTGCGCATTCAAATTTCTCATCGGTTATAAAAGTTTAAGCGATGTCAGCTGGAAATTTACTCTGTACGACTTACCTAATCGTCTTTTAATACATTCGTTTTATAACATCAAATTTCATTGGTCGTGTTTGGTAAAACAGAAATAAACAACCAATAAAAACGTTTCCACTCATTTATGCGTGGTAGATCATTCCAGAATTTTCTCCAAAAGAGAAGTTGTAGTCGCCCAGTATTCTGAGTTCTCAGTTATGTAAACTAACCCCAAATGCAGTAAAATGATGATTATCTTATTGAAAAGACATTTTCACAGCCTCAATTAATCCCTGTTGTGATTATGAAAACTAACGACTGTCTTACTATGCTTATCGTTACTATAGGGGTTATAAATACGGGTGATGCAACCACACTGTGCATTGAAAATTAAAACCGATGTTTATTTATTTAAGAGTCGATACTACAATTAGTTGTAACTTGTAATTAGTTAATCACTCGCAACATTGATGTTTAAATAATAAGAAAAACTGTTTCCCTTCAGTTATCTTCAAAGTTTGAAAGATTCTCTACATAACGGTAATAATTGGGTCAAAGGGTTTGACTTATACCTCCAAAAAACACAGAAGTACAGAGACTGATTTTATTTATCATTAAGCAAACACCATTACATAAATTGCATCAGTGAAATGTATAAACACATCAAATAAATGAAATTTAACCAATTGGTTAAGTTTTTAAATTTTATATTAGAAGTTGTTTTGCTCTAGGTTGGTCCTTGATAATTTCAATTTTACAAAATGGCCCCAATGAATAAATAGATGGCCCTTTCATTATGAAAATGGCCCATTAAAATTAATAACTGTGGGGCCATAGTCCCATTGACATTTTTGGCCTTCCCAATCACTGCAATATTGAATCATATGATATGATACAACATCATATCATATCTTATAATATTTTATCTTTTGTAATGCATCAATGTGATACAATATTGTAATCTATTTAACTATAATGTATCATGATATGATAAAAAAAAATTAAATATGATATTGTATCATTTATGTTGTATCATATGATATTGTATCATAAAATTTTGTATTTTATTATATTAAGATACATTGTGTCAAAAAACGCTACAATATCTTAAATTTATATACCCCGGTATTTTGATTATAAGACATCAACTCTAATTTTCATATTCATGCATTATCATCAAGGTGGTCTTATAATTTAAAGGCGATCGGAATGTCTCATCTCGGTGAGCTTTGTAATCTGTGATTACCTATCATGCTTATGTTTGGGTAATTTTTTGATAGTCATAAAAACCTTTGTATCCAACTACATTCTTTTCCTAAAAATAGATAATGTCCAGCTATTCTGTTTTGAAACACGTACCCAGGCTTCTTACTCTTTAGGTTTGAATATACAGCAAAAATTAAAAATCATATGGGGAATTTTCACTATACAACAATGCTTTATGTTTAGTCACTTTGTATTTATTTAGAAAATCAACAAAAAGTGATTGAAACAATAACCTGGGACAGGCTATACGGTCTTTAACTCGAGTCATTATCATTCATAAATTAGTTATTTACCATAAACTGACAGATATGGAATAGGCCTAAAAACAAATTTTAAACAAATGGACTGCCAAGTGGAGCATCGTAGACAGAGGACATTTTTAAATTTTTCATATGATAAACAAAAAGTTGCAATTACTGGCAATATACACACATTTGTCTTTCTTTTATCGTGTTTATTACTGTGAGAATGGGCTTCTATATCTGATATTCAGGATAATAGTTATCACCACACAAATTGTTTTCACTCTAAAAGACTATAACTGTGTTTGAGGAATAAGAATTCTTCATGCAAGTACAAATTCAGTTTGTTTATTTTTTGAGAAATTATTCAGAAGAAATATCTTTCTCAATTAAATACAAAATAAAACAGACAACATGCACTGTACTATGTTTTCAAAATGCTTCAGAGAAAGGAATCATTATGTAATCTTTGTGTAAATGTTTGTAAACAACCCGTCCACTCTAGCTGTCCTAGCTGTAAATGAAATTGCAAAGACTTTATTCTGATTGATGCAATATATAGCTATGATTGAAATCGTATCATAGAGATAACTATAATTTGGCATTGTTAATTTTTCCAGAAAGATACATGTGTAACTTTTATAAATTAAGTTCAAAACCTACCGTACTTGCACATTTCATACATTGATTATCATAAATAATGTTAGTATGAGTCTTTTTTTTATCATTAAAACAGAAGTGTCTCCTCCAAATGTCTATGTATCTATGGGATCAACTTTAGAACTGAACTGTACCATAGAGAAAGATGACAGTCCCTATCGACTCATGTTCATCTTTAACCAAAAAGAAGTCCATCCACCGGAGTCCAGTAGAGCACAGAATAACAGCATTGTGTTGAGGAAGGTTATACAGAGTGTGGAGGAGGGGGGTGACTACTCATGCTATAAAAATGACAAGAAAGTGGGATCCTCCACTGTGGAAGTGGAATGTAGGTGGCCATTTTATATACTGTAGATTTCTAATTAAATGCGAGGAATTAATACCGCATAAATACGTGAGAAGTACATCTCGCGAATTTTGAAGTCTTGCGCTTTTAATTTTTGAACAGTCTTGTAAAAGTTGACAAAACTTAGAATGATAAATGTCCGTGATTTTACTGCTAGATTCTCATGATCTGAGTCAAAACGGTTACATCGTGGGATTATAAGTACTCACATAAAATGAGGAATCTACAGTACTCCTGTTTCATGAGTATTTGTTAAACACCAAGTTTTGTTGATATCGTCTTTGAGTTGATTTATGAAATCATATGTCATAAATGCATTTAACAACATACCGGTATTCTATTCAAAAGACAATTAACCACAAAGTGTTGTACCCTATAAAAATGCCCATTCTACTTGATCAAGAATTGATGCCCATGAATATACCACAATACATATTACATTGTATAAACAAACTTATTATTTTATTTCTGCAATTCATCTTATACATCGTAAAAAAATGTTTGTTACATGTATGTAGGTACTAAGTTAAATGAACTAAGTTCTTAGTTATTATAAAGACCAAATAAGTCATCAAGTGACCCTCATTTTCTATATATATTCATTTTTACAGTATTTTAAAAAAAAAATTATATTATTACAATAATTATTTTAATAAAAGTTAAAAAAAATATAACATTTTAATAGATCTGGTTTTTTGGGGTTTTTTTTTTTCACATGTGTCACATAACTTACAAAATGGGGGTATTAAAATATTCAACATTTCTATGTGTCGCCATTTTTTGCACTATAAAAATACAAATTTTACTGGACCAGGTAATAAAATCTTTCGATATGATGCTGTTTTACATAGACCCACTTCAGCCAGTAAAAGAGAGCGCCTTTGTATGTGAGCTGTTTGATTGGGACAAGTATTTGTCCTGCTCATGGAGGATTGGAACTTACAAGAGAGAGTCTAATATTGATGTTGCTGTTGTGGCTGAAACAGAGTGAGTAACAGAGTCGTTATTTCTGTAAGTAATGTTTAAGTGTTAGTTACGTTCATCATGAAGCACATGTTGTACTAGTAACTTGGTTCCTAGACCATGTTCTACACCCTCCTACCCACCCCCCCCCCCCCCCCCCCCCCCCCCCCCAAATGTCTTCAGATAGCTGATAAGTATAATTTGCATAAATATGTGTTTAGTCATAAGTCACAAGTTCATACCAAATTGCCTCGTGGAGGAAAAGCTGATCTGATGAATTTTTTTTTTTATTAATTAACCATTTAGGAATAATTTGCAGTATCCATGTGCTGATATAAGTTAAATTAAACTTTTGAATAAAAAAAAGAAAATAGGTTGTAAATTATTTGTTTAGTCACAGTAATTAATTAACGCAAACTATGACCTTATTGAACTGCATGCAATTCTAAAAATGTCAAAAAATATTTTCATGATTAGGAAGGACCCATTCATGCCAGAGAATATAGACAGGCAAGTACATGCGTACAGAAATACCTAGAGAATGATGGGTCTATCACTCTGTATAGTCGTGTCTTATGTGATCTTTGGATGGGTCTCTCTGTTGTCTTTGATCTTGGTAATTCCTTGCAAAGCATCTTGATAGAATTGTTTCACTTCCATGCATATACATGTATAATAACATGTAAGTGAAGTATTAGTTGATAGGCATGATGAAAAAATGGACTTTTAAAAGGGCATGGTCAAAATTTGGACCAAATTTTATTTTTCTATTTTTATTGTTTACAATGCTTTAGTATTAAAGGACTATGTGCTGTTTTATGCATTTTTTGCCCCAAAAATCGAAGTTTTAGAAAGAGCTTTAAAAATAAGGTGAAAGTTAGTTAAAATCATATTGGAAATAAAGGTGTAAAAGGTTATCACCATAGTGACGTCATAATGTAGAAATGACATCATGAAGATAACATTATTTTGATAAATGTAGCGAAATATGGGTGTTTTCCGATGGTTTTTCGATTGGGAAACATCAAGCGCAGGCTTGCTCAAGTACCATATTTTAGTATAATGTGTATAACTATCTGAAGAAAAACATATGTTAAAATCGCACTTGAGCAGACCTGCGCTCTATACTTCCGAATGCAAAATATATAGCAAAAATGAGAATATTTTCATTTGTTTGCAAACTTGCGGGATTTGGGCCATATAGGTGACGTCATAGATACACAGCGAATGAGCAGTGGTGAATAAAATCATTATTAAGTTATAGGCATCCTCTATACGATGATTTGTGAAGATTTTATTTTTATACGATACTATTTAAAAATTGGTTGAAATCGGGGGCAGATATTTGACCATACCACATATAGTCCTTTTAGTGTCAGTCGAAGAGTTATAAGCAAGATACAGGGCTTACATTTCTTTGTTTTGTAAACAAGGCTTATGCCATGTTTTTGTTTACTTTGGTTCAATATACTTGTAAAAGCTCTTGAAGCTGATTATTTTTATCAGTTTATTTGTTTTGAACATAAGTAACAGTTCCTAGTGTTTGTCACTTCTAAAACAATAAAATGCTCTCTTTGATGATTCATTCGGGATATGAAGGTAGCAACATTGAAGAAAAAGTACATAACCCGCGTTAGCGAGTTATGTAATTTTTTTTCTACAATGATCGTCACCTTCATAACCCGCATGAATCACCAAAGAAAGCATTTTATTGTTTAAATTTTCTTTTAACTTATTAATAAATTGATTATGAAATGTTAGTAAAATTCACTAATTTACTGTTAATGTACCTATATACGTTGGCTAAAAGAAACAGCCAAATCGTCTCCTGTGAGACTTTGAGTCTGACATCATCATGATTATTTCCAGCAGTCTGTGATTTTTCTTAGGTTGTTGTTGGCTTCGACCAATCGATAAACAGGGCGTGTCAATTTTAGTCCTGTCAATTTCTTGTCAGTTTCAGCCGTTGTAGATTTCGACTTATCATAAACGGTGCGTGTATATTTCAGTCTGGCTGCTTCTGTAGTGCTATGAATTTACTATAAGTTTTTGTAAGAAATAGAGGGAATAATACTTGGTAGATGTAAATATATTCATTTTAAGTCAAAACCTGGAATTTTCATATCGGCATTTAGAATATAAACAAAAACTTTGTTTGCATAACGAAAAATTGTAAGCTCTGTATCTCACTTATTACTTGACCAATGACGCTCAAATTTTGGTTGACTATTATAAATGCCTTACTGAAGCATTGTACACATTAGAAACAGAAAAATGATTTTTCACAAAAATCGTGGCTATGCTTCTTTGAAATTAACAATTTTAATGTGTGACAAACTTGGTTTATAATGTGAAAATCAAACCTCTAACTTACTCTTGTGTACATTACATTGGCAATCAGTTATTTTCTATCTTGAATACATGTTTTTAATACATGCATAAGACTTTTTGTGAAGTTCTGTTGTAATTCTGTTGTAATTCTGTTGTAATTCTGGATTGCAAAAAAAAGTATGTGTTCTCCTGCCTGTGTAGTTAACATAAATAGATTCACTTTTCAACGATTTCTGATCAGTGTAATGTTAATGGACTATTTTATTCAGAGATGCTTGCAACTGCATGCGAACTGGGTAGTGATTGTGGATACTGCATTATTTATTCCTAGATGAGTGACAAAACATCATATATAAATTGGTACAAGTATTTTATTTACAACATTAATATGTACTAACTGCATGCAACACATACAGTTGAAACTTCAGATTAACTTCTTCTTTTTTTAAGTTATGTTTGCAGCTAACTTTTGAGATTTGGATTGATATATGTTAAAATTCTAAAATAATTTTCAGTTTAATGAAAAACTTCTGGCTGACCTTTTTTAGCTGCTTATGTCTTACAGTTATCCGTACCATGTGCTTTTTACTCTTGCCTGTTGCAAACTGTATGTTATACTTATTTTGAAATTCACAAATGTGGTTGACTTATTCCCTCTGGAAGTAGCAATTTGATCTGTATAACAATCTGCTCCTTACACTTCTTTTAAGGAATCATTCAACTCTGCGACCAGCACAAACGAACAACACATTTGCCTCTTGGAATGCAAACCTGGGACAGCCATACACAATCAAATTTCATCTGACCATTACCCAGACCCGTACAAATGAAACTCTGAGACAGACACTGACTAGGAATGTTAGAGATATTGGTATGTATCATACATGAATGTTAGAGATAGTGGTATGTAACATACATGAATGTTAGAGATATTGGTATGTATCATACATGTATGTAAGAGATATTGGTATGTATCATACATGTATGTTAGAGATATTGGTATGTATCATACATGTATGTTAGAGATATTGGTATGTATCATACATGTATGTTAGAGATATTGGTATGTAACATACATGAATGTTAGAGATATTGGTATGTATCATACATGTATGTTAGAGATATTGGTATGTATCATACATGTATGTTAGAGATATTGGTATGTATCATACATGTATGTTAGAGATATTGGTATGTATCATACATGAATGTTAGAGATATTGGTATGTATCATACATGAATGTCTATGTACTAGTACTGTAAAGCAGATAAAACAACATCTACAATAATTTTCATGCTTTGTTAATAAGATGTACATTTATTAATTAACTGCAGGTAAACCACTCACACTGTCTAATGTTGATCTATAGGGGCTTGGTGGTTGGGCCATTTTTAGTCTAAATTGATCCCTTTGATAAATAGAACTCCATATACAGATTTAGGAAAATGTTAATGCTTAAATATGGAATTTTTCTTGATTTGATAATAATTTTTGTGATTGGTTTTGGCTGATCCCAGTTGTGTCCATTTGAGGCATCCAGCAAATTTCACTATTTACGCATGCATTGTGCCTTAATTGTCATACTTTATTTACTATACAATGATAGCCTCATGTTTATCTTTTTATAAAATTATACATGCAGATTTATTTACTAAAAACGTCATTCTAATTCATTTGCCTTGAGAGTAAATTATTTAGACAGTTACACACAGTATGATTTAAATCCCGTATTTCTTAAACATGAATGTTAAGAATATTAATCGAAAGTATGATTTGTCTACTAAATTATTAAGGTAAAGTTTATTGATGCTTTGCTAATTCAGAAATATTTTATAGCGAACATGCTTATAATGAATTGACGCTTACAGCGAAGTGAATTTCATTCCCCAAGACTCTATTTCATGTTGTAAACTTGACGGATATAACGAATTACGCTTATAACGAAGTTTAATTGCCCGTCCTTGGGACTTCGTTACAAGCGTGTTTTACTGTATTTGAAAATTGAAGATATATTTGATGGATACTTTGTTGACCACCCACCCTCCTTAAAATCTCAAGATTTATATCTGTATTTGTGTAATGATATTATATTAGGTTAACTAGAAACATGAATTAAACCTATGAACTTTTCTTTTTTTTCAGTCAAACCTGCTCCAGTGTCTAAGATTTTTGCAGAAAGCATCTCGAGCACAAGTTTAACATTGAAATGGGAAAATTCACATCCTGATAGATTTCAAATTTATGGTATTTTTTCTTCTGATGAATGGACTAGCCATAATTTCTCAGTAAGTAAAATTAAAGATTATAGTTATAATCTTTTACTGTGGTTTCATCAATATTCGTTGAATACCAATTTTTGTGGTTTTCTTTGTTTAGTTGATCCACTAAATTAAAAGTTCATTTAATTGCAATTTCTTCTGACATTTTGTATTGTTATGGTCATAGGTCACATATTTACACATCCTTGAAATTGTTTTTTGCATTGAATACATGAAACCACAGTAGTATGAATACTGATTTATTGAATCTGTAGCTTTAAGGTATACGTTTACTCTGAATGAAAAAAAATCCACTGATGATAATGAAAACCATCTATTCGGTGTTAAAGACCTATAATGGTAGTGCTATTTTTCACTTTCAAAAAAGTAGGTCAATGACCTACTTTTTGAGATAATGGCCATTAGATATTTTTTGAAAAATCAAGGAAAATCACTTAAAATTTTATACTATGTCTAAAATTTCTTATTTGTGAAAAAACTACAAATTGCTAAACACTTTTAAAAATGAAATACAGTTTATGAATTGCAGTGACACTAAAAAGACACAAGGCATGAAGTTTTCATTCACAATTTTTATGATATTCCAGTCCGAATTTCCTCTATCAATTTTCAAATTCTTACCCTTTTTTGATTCAATTTTACAAAAAAATGAATGATGATAATACTAAAACATTTATAGCATTAAACTAGGTATATTGACCTCACTCTGCAGGCATAAAAGTTATATGAGGTCAATGATCAAAATTTTGAGATATGGTGTCTTTTATCATTTTTAAGCATTTTTTAATATTTTTGTACTGAGTGTCATTCGAATATCTAAACAAAAAAGTGAGATAACAACAACTTAAAATATGCAAAATTATGTTGACTAACAAATAAAATCTTAACTTTGAATATTACAGTACTACCAAAAATATTTCAGTGAAAAACAAAATCTGAAAATTTTAGTCCGAATTTCCTCTGCTTTGCTAAAAGTCCAACTTTGTTTGAGCCTAATTCCATAATTTAGAAAAAAATATCGAATGGTTTTGTCAATAATACATGTAATTCATTTCATAAATAATTTTAGTGTTTAGAATAAATTTTACTCATGATATTGAACTTTTTAACAATCCCAATTTGAGAACTCAAACCCTGAGTAAACAACGTCCTTAACCAATTCATGCTTGTAACATCATTTTTAGCCCACATAAAGCAATATAAGTGGGTGCTCATGTGTGTAATGCAACCCAAAGGGCCTCTAATTGTTTTATTATCCCAATGTTTGAGATAATGAGTTTATAGTTTGATAACAATGCTTTCAGAAAAATCTTTCAAAAACAAAGGACAGAATACAAGAGATGAATTTTACAGACCTTATTCCGTTTACCAAGTACAATTTCACTATCACTCGGCGGCCATTAAGAAAAACGGGGGCAAACTCGTATGTACAGAATGGACATTGGAGCCGTCCAACATCAGCAACAATCAGAACCCTGCCGGATGGTGAGTTTACAACTGCAGTGTAACCTCAGTCATATAGGGTATTCTATACTTTGTCACTGCAGGTTCACTTCTCAGTCACTTTTTGCTAAACAATGATGTTTATTTTTCATGAATACTTAGGTGTCAAAAATACTGTGTGACCATATTACATGTATATTTCACAATTTATTGCAGAAAATGATTTTTAAACAAGATTTAATCATTGACAAATACCGGTAAATCTTCAAACAGGATTTTAATTTATTTTGCTTATTGTATAATTATTATGATGTACTTGATTCAGCAGCCAATTCTGTGGGCATAAAGAAGGAACATTTTAAATTTTTCTGTGAATCAATTACAACTGTCAACTATCGGGTAGTTATGTACAAGTATATGCTTACAGTATTAAGAAAATTGATAAAGTGATGGAAATTGAAATCTCATGTAGACGGAGTATAGTAATACGTTGTTTATCTGTATATCAATAAAAGCTATATAGACTTACATGTATACCAACAATATTACAACCAGTGATATAAAGAAAACCTGTCTGAGTAATTTGATAAAATTCAGGGCTGCGTTTTACAAAAAAAAACTTGCGACTTACAACCAAATTCTTGAATGCTTTCATTACAAATTTTTCGATGTTTTATTCTATTGGCTGTAAAATATAATTATTAAAAATCAAAATAGTTGTAAATAAATGGCTTTATACAAGATCATCCCAGTAGACTGAATATTTTTATGACTTTGTCGTAAGTTCTGTAAAACGGGGTTCAGATCTTTTAATATATTGATTAAGACAAAACTGTACCTTTTCCTCGAGTAATGGACTACCTGTTGCTTAGTACATAGTTTTACACAATGATGGTTTATTATAGAGCCAGTATCTCCTCCAATCATTATCGAGGGAAGTTTCAGTCGTGTGGGGGAACACCAAGTTGTCCTCTATTGGAAGGTCAGTGCAATTTTTGGGAGTTGATTTTAATCAACTCTCCTATGCAGTTACTCTGGCAAACCGAAACTGAAACAGTGTTCGGACCTATGCACAAATTATCACCACTGACAAGAGTTAGTTCTTGAAAAAAATCGTTAAATTCGATGTAATGAACGCTGAAGCATTTTTTTTTTAAAGGAAACCTATTTATAAACACCTAAGAAAAAGTCAGATTTTAAATAGTACGAACAATTTAGAAGTTTTTTTGCAGTCATATGTATTCCTACGCCAGAATTCAATATAGTCTCGTTCAACCATCGGCTGTCTCCGTACATCTCCGACAAGCAGAGAGTCAGTCTATATTTAGAGGTCGCACGAGCTATCACGTGACCTGGTATCTCTTATTTGTCAGGGATTAACGGAGACAGCCGAGCATCTGGTTGAACGAGACTAGAGTTCTTTATTGGTTGGATCCATACACTTTTTGAAATATTTCGAATACTGATACATAGTTTGATGAAATCAATTCTATTTTTAAATATCACACAACATGATTCATAAGAGGTTTTCTCGAAATTCTTGTCGGAAAAGTCCGAGAATCCATATTATAAAAATGTGCGTAATTCAAATAGAGATTATAATCTACTTGCCAAGGAAAATAACATATCGTTGATTTTAAGATAAATAATAATTGATAAAATCAACTCCCGTCAGTACTTTGATTTTATATTTGTTTTCTACTTCAAAGTGTAAGTCTGTAACCCCTGTATCTCACATGATTTTCTTATTGTGGTGTTCATGTGTACATTTGGATGTGAAGGTAAAAAAAAAAATAAGTATAAAAAATTATTTTATTGTGAGGATAAATACTGATTGTGTATTCTATACAATGATTGATTTTTATACCGATCACTTTCAAGTTGAATCTCTAATGCTGTTTATTATTTTCTGAGCAGCCAATAAAACCAATGGACAGGCGTGGAATTATATCCAACTACACAGTTGACTTTGCCTCATTAAATGATAACACGAAGAGTAGTATCGTCAGTCAGTATGAGAACATAAGTCTACCTTTGGATAGCAACAAATGGTACAACATCTCCATTTTCGCAGTGACTCTTGAGGGATTCAAAAGTCCATCCAACTCCGAAATAGTTCCTTCAAAAATTGGTATGTGAATAAAGGGTTAAGTTCCATTTTTAACATACAGCTGCATGGTAATTGGTGTGTTTGTTGTTTTACATCACCTTGAGGGCATTTCATCAATAAGAAGTCTCCATTGTGGGTCAAGAGTTTGAACCTAAATGCTAAGGCACTGTCTTAAAGTGTTAAGACTGTTTCAGCGCTAGAAAGGAAAGTCAACAATGAACACTTATACAATTTTATGAATACCAATACATGTAATAGTCTTCACACAAGCCTAGTTTTGTTCACCCAATGTTTTGTCCATTGTAGATTTATTAGTTAATGTTTAACTTTTGCATGCTATGTTGAATGTTTGTTTTATGTAACTCATATTCAAGACATGGTAATTGTCAAAAAATGAATTGAATTAAAGTTTTTGTATGTAAAGCAATAAAAAGTAATGATTTTGCAGGGTCAAGGTTACTTGCTGAATCTTAATTTTGAGCTGTGAGCATAGTTATCCAATTTAGTTTGGAAGTCTTTCACTGTTACAGAAATATACACTATTGGGAAGGGATTCCTTTCCTAATTTGGGAAATTAATTTTAGCAACATGTTAATTATTTTGTTTCCAAATACATGAAGTATCATTAACATATTGTGATTACAATTGGTGATGTATTTACACATAAATTTTCACCCTTATACTCTCAAAAATAAGAAAAATTAGATTGTTTTATAGAAAAAACTTTTTAACTTACAAAATGCAATAATACAGATACTTGTCCTTGTATTTTCTTTTTAATGGGGTCTGTTTTGTTTATACTGGTAATTAATGCAGTGACATTGGTTTGTATAGAAGGTGAATTAAAAATGGAAAATTCTTAGCAAATTTATTACATGTAGTATTATTAGAAAATGTTTTTAATGTAAACAACACAGGAAATTTATTGCGATGACTTGCAAAGAAAATGAAATTATTATGTAATAACTAATTAAAATGACATTTTTGTGATCCTTTATTCGATAGATGGACCACAGATATCTAGCGTTGTGATAGAGTTAAACAGGGACAGGACCGAGGCCCTGGTACACTGGGAACCAAACTCAGAGTGTCTGTACTATGTTGTCTTCTGGAAAAC
This sequence comes from Magallana angulata, assembly GCF_025612915.1. Taxonomy (NCBI): domain Eukaryota; kingdom Metazoa; phylum Mollusca; class Bivalvia; order Ostreida; family Ostreidae; genus Magallana; species Magallana angulata. The sequence continues at coordinate 45,859,589 of NC_069120.1, forward strand.
AGTAAGTTCTATCGCAGATTACAGCTTCTCCATGTACTGTTATTGGTTTCATCAATGTTCTATGATGTTCATGCATCTTTACCAGTAAATATGCTGGTGTTTGTATGTTTCATGTAATGCAAAAACTTCATCTTTTTCAAATATTTTTTATTAAAAACAAATGGTTTCCAGCTGTTCTTTTGATGCTTGCATCAATTCTTTCTTGTTTCTCTTTTGGACAGGACACCAAGTTGGACTGGAAAACTAGCATTCGGAGTAATACAACCTTACCTCTGCAGAACTTATCAAACTTGAAAGTGGGTGTCTCCTGTTCAGCAAATCTATCCCATAGCTCTCCAGCAAATCTATCCCATAGCTCTCCAGCAAATCTATCCCATAGCTCTCTAGAAGAGTCCATGGTTGTTGGAGGGGGAATGTGGTGGTCCAATTGTAAATATCCAGAGGAAACAGGTTTGTCGCAAATACACATGCAGACTCGGATAACTCTGTGTTCATTAATTGAATAAAGCTCTGAAGATTTGATACAGTATCCGCAACATTATTTTTTACAATCTTATCATATCGTGTGTGAACAATCCTACTGTATCATGCGTGTAAACTGTTCTATCATGTATTTATCCTATCAAATGGTGCATTAATGCTATCAGGTTTATCGTTCAATTTTAACAGTTTTTCCATTTATCGTATAGTGCTAATCATTTTGTGCTTATTCTTATGCAAGTAATTTTATTTTGATGTTACAAGTCTTTCAACTTATACGATATTTTATCAAACAAATAATGTACAATTCCATTCAGCATTATATCAAACCATAAATTTCTAAATTTTTTAGACAAAAATTTAACAAGATATTATAATTTCAATCACATCTGTAAGCATTGCAATGAAAATGAAAGATTAATGTAAACAATTGAAGTTCTTAGAAGAAATGTAATGTATTTACCTGTTTGTCGAATATATTAATAATAGTGCATAACTGCGTTACAAACATTTGCTTGTATGTAATGTATTTTGATGTTACAAGTCTTTCAACTTATACGATATTTTATCAAACAAATAATGTACAATTCCATTCAGCATTATATCAAACCATAAATTTCTAAATTTTTTAGACAAAAATTTAACAAGATATTATAATTTCAATCACATCTGTAAGCATTGCAATGAAAATGAAAGATTAATGTAAACAATTGAAGTTCTTAGAAGAAATGTAATGTATTTACCTGTTTGTCGAATATATTAATAATAGTGCATAACTGCGTTACAAACATTTGCTTGTATGTAATGTAATTCGTTATTTTTGTTGTTTTTTTTTAAACAGAAACAAACTTAAATTATTTATGATAGATCATATATACATGTATATATAGAACATGATTTGTATTTTGATTGAAACCGGTATTTACCGTTGGATTTGATGGTGGGCTGAGAGGTTTAAGGCGTTCGACTGGGGTATTTGTTAATGTAAACAATGTTAACAATGCAGACACATTATTCATATTTTAAGATTGCTTAATTTATTTAGCTCATGAATTTTAACTTGTCATTTTTGTATATTCTATACATGATGCAGCTATAAGTATTAATTATAACAACTCATACTGTAAAGAAAAAGAAATCTTGCAAATATCTTGATTCGTAATTAAGGTCTTCCGTTTCCAACGGAAGACCTTGTACTGATTCTGTTGGAAATTCTTCATTATTATTTTTCTTCTTCTTTTTCTTCTAGACGTTTCTTTAAACTGTAATATCTCGCTTGTTTGTCATTAGATTTTATTCAAATTTTCAGGGTTTATTGGAAATGACAATAGCTTACTATAGCACAAAATATTGTGAAATCGCTACTTCCGGTTTTGAGTTATTCCCCTTTGAATATTTTTTTAGTGGGTCTCGTGTACCTGCAAAGGCTCCGAGTTCATCGGTAGCAAGTAGTTTTAATTTACAAATCTTTAATGTAGACATCTTGAACGTTGTCCTCCTAGTTTTACATGTTTGATTTACCCACGTTTACTTCTTAAAAAATTACATCGAAATTTATGTTTCAAAAAATGTTAAATTTTGCTTACATCTTTGCTCAATAACTTTTTAGTTGTAAATTTTGTCTAGTCACATATAGAACAAGTTGTGCAGAATATTACGAGCTTTCATTTGATACCATAAAAAAGGGGCTAGCCCCTAAAATGAGGGGTCTAGATCCCTTAAAAGTCTTTGCCTCATAACTCTAAAACGGTAAATTTTTCGATATGGGCGTCGCTGCAAAAAATGTTGTTTGTGACTTTATTGATCTCATAAAACTGTTTTTGTGTTCGGGTATTGCATAATATGAGGGTAAAAAGTAATACCTGTTGACCAGTACTCGAGGCAATCTGGCCAAGTTTACGAAACTCTCCCTCGCCCGCGGCCGTGAAAATCGGTCACCATGGTCGCGACTGGGCTACCTAGCGGTCAGCGGTTATCTAATACACGAGAGTTGCGTCTCTCAAATATGAGTTTATTTAGCCGCAAACGCAAGCATTGTTTTAGTTTTGATTACACATAAAAGTTTATGGACTAAACGATTAGGTGTCAATTAAGAAATCGTTCAGTAAATTAATAAAATCAATGTCATTCTCATATACTTAAGTAATATCAGACATAGATCAATTGTGGGTTTCAAGTTTAAAATAAAGAACTTTTATTTGAGAGAATATGGTCATTATACTGCAAACTTTTCAAATCTTCCTGGGTTAAGAGCTGTGCGTGTCTGTGTGTTGTACCTTTACGTAATCTTTCCTTCATCCACGGCCGAGGAGATCAGCCGCGGCTGCACTACCTAGCGGTAAGCGGTTATCTATTTCACAAGTTTTGCACACCGCGACGCACACTTAGATGAATATGAACGTGTTTGAGTTTATAAAGCCGTAAATACAAGAACTGTTTTAAATTTATGTTATAAAAGTTTGTCCATCTTGTATTTATTCTATTAAAAATTTGAGTGTAAGTGAATATCAATGAACGATATTACTCCAAATCGGAAACATCGTCAGACATAAATTAATGGTTGGTTTGTATATCTAAAAAATTTTACCCCCCCCCCCCCCCCACAAATATTAAATGATGATCATCCCTCGCAAATGGCCGAGGCTGATCTCCTCGGCCGTGGATGAAGGAAAGATTACGTAAAGGTACAACACACAGACACGCACAGCTCTTAACCCAGGAAGATCTAGCGCGAGTGGACAAGTGATCCGCGGTCGGTTCGTGTTCTTTTACATGTACATTATCACGCGTTCATGTTTCATATTTTGCACGGACAGAACTACCGGTATATTTTATTATGTTTTCAACTATTATATAGGTTTAAAATGAAAAGATAAATTTATTTGAATTGTACAGTTGATTAAGCATTGATTTGATTATACGATAGCGTACAAGGTAGTTTAAAAATCAAATCAAATTATAATTAAAGTTCCATGTTACATGTTTGCGGTAGCTGCTAGCACGATAAAAGAATGTCCTGAATTGTCCTGAATTGAGGCATTTGATGATTATTTTAAAGAATATTCACATGAGTTTTAAACAACTTGAGATTAGGTTCTATCGTTCACATATTAATCACGCAGTAGTTTTTTCTACATGGTTGTTTGTTTCAGTATGGAAGCGAACTCATTGCTGCGTCCCCCTCCCTCCTCCCGCCCCGCTGACAAGTCCTTGCGCTGGATTTTTTTTAAATTGGCGAAAAGATATCCAGATCTGTCGAAAATCATTTTTGGTGACTTTTTCATATGTGTAACATTTTCTCCTCAACGTGTTTCATTTTCCCACCCTTTTATTTATTAGGTCAGTCTGTGTTAATTCAATCGCCATGTGCGACCGAAAATCTTGTGTCTCTTCTCAGAACATATGTAATTGAGTAACAGTTGAAAGGGGGCTTTTATAAACAATAAGACTATTATTCGAAGTCAATCATCTTCACATTGAAGATGTGAAATCGTAACCTGAGAATGTAGCTAATAAATAAACTTGTTAAACACGCTAAACTTCTATAGTTATGAACAGAATAATTCATAATGTATTATAATTAAAAGTTTGAAGTCAAAGGAAATTTTGTTCTTGGGAAATACGACTACATTATGCAATGCAGTCGATCGCCATAGAAATCATCAAAGTACTGCAAGTGTCGACAGATTTGAAAGACCATGATAATTCACTTGACTTGCAGACTATAGCGACATATCTGCCTCCCAAAAATATATGTGCTTCTCAAAGTTACACTTAAGTGAGATAAATGTGCGTTATTGGGGATTTTATTTATTTCTAATTGATTGAAAATTGATAAAAAAAAAAACCAACTTTTAATTGAAGTTGTGTATTATGAGGTTGTAATGCAACTTAATTTACTTACAAGGTTAGCTGCGGCAGCGGAATACTAATTTTAGCTGAACAATGAATATCCAATATATTAAAATACAAGATAAATAATTTCCAGAACTATAACACTATGCATGTGTATATGAAGGTTGCACCCTGATTTGTATGGCTGTAGGTGGGGAGGTAAAGATGTATCGATGTACATACAATGTATGACTGCACATACGGATTCCGGACCGTGGGTACAGACGATACCCATGATAGTCCTTTAATACATCAATGTGCAGTTTGATCTAGAAACTGACCAGTTTCATAACTTCTTCGAATTTCTCTAACACAGACTGTCTAATTCCTTTCCAGAATTCCAATTTACGCAAGCGCAATTGAATTTTTTTTTTCAATTTAATTAGTCAACCCACTGACATAAAAGAAGGATTTTGAATATTATTACGTTGTCGAGAGAAGTAATATTCATTTCTGTAAATAAGGTTATTTAATTCACGTTACATAGCGGTGTCTCTATGAAACAGCACCATCTGGTGTAAAATTTAGATGCTCGCTTTTGCATAAATTCTCCCGCTGATCTTCTTTTTTTAGCTGATTATATATTATTTTGAATGTCTAAGTCTACTCGTATCATTAAATAATATCAGACGACACACATTTCCCTGTAGAAAAGTTCAGAGAAGCCATCAATTTTGACTAATTACTAAATTTTATCAGCACGTAATAATTCTAAACTTGCACATTGTCTTCAAAAATTTAGAAAGATTTAAATAAATAAAGAAGTTATCCCATAGAAAAGGTTACATGTTTTGTAGGCGGGTTCGGTTTTTAAAAAAAATACAATTCCTGATATGAATCATGAGTACATACTGTTTATAACAATGCTTGCTACCCTTTGAAAATTTAACTCGCCATTAAACATCTCATTTTTTAAAGAATTTTTGAAACGATTACACAAACTATGTTCGACAAATAGTTTCGTAAAACATTTTCTTCCTTTCTTTTTCAAAACACGTTTTATATACAGGCTTTCAATCACAACATGTTTTTATAACAAAAGCAGAACTGATAGTTTACTCATTATAATATTTTGACACCATATCACATATATTTTCAACCCGCAGCAACAACGGAAGACCTACTCGTGGCTTTGCCACGAGCTCTGCTCTAGTTTTTTTTATCAATTTCTGTCATTATCAGATTAATCATGAAGATTGTTTAACGCAATTATAAGTTTATCATAAACATCAATTATCCTTTCATTGTGGCCCCTGAGCCTCTTGTTTGAGTTGATCATATGGAGATGAACTTTTCATATTGTAGAGCCGGCCCTGGCTAGTTCGTTGACTCTGACTCCTGACCAGGCGGCTCTGGATGTGACATGGACCCTATTATGTGACGGACTCTCCTCCTACCCTCAGTGGTTCAATCTTACATGGTGTGACCTTCACCCTTCAAAGGAAGTGTGTCAAGGTTAGAAAACGTTCAGTGTAATTTACTATTGATTTTTACAACATTTCTTTGAATTATAGAGACTTTGCTGCTTTAGTGGCCAAAATATATTTTTTTGGTGTTTTTAATGTTCTTTTTGTAGGGTTGATATGTAGACAAAGCAGTACTATATGTATACATAAATACTGACTTTATGAAATATTTTAGATGGTGCTAATTAAAAGGAGTGGCAAAAGTAATAAATAGGAGTGTGTTTTTCAGATGGTTCAATATCAATAGTATAAGTGATGATGTCTGTAAATTATAGCTGAATATTACCTTAAAAGAGATGAATGTTAAATAATTTTCCTTTTCGGTAAACTACCCTGAATAACCAAAAATTGGACAGCTTAAGTGGATCTAGCTAGGTCATTAGAAGTCATTGGGGTTTACCTGGTATATGGAAATGGCAACCAGATAAATCCATTAGTATATGATATATTAAGCATGTTTAAAGAAGACATTTTTTTGAAAAAATAAGGTGTGTTAATTTTTGTTTTTGTCATAAATTGTATAAACAGATGAAAATCCAGATAGAATCCATAAATTGAGGCGGTGTGTAAGTAAGACATCGTGTCAATTATTATGATATTTGCTGCTTACAGTAACAGTTTTCCATGCTTATTTTAATCCATTTTTGTCCCCCGCTGCAATGCGGAGCGGGGACATAGAAATGCTGGGCGTCCATCCGTGCGTCTGTATTTCTGTAAGCGCTCTCATGCCTACAAATTTTGACAGATTTTCATTAAATTTATACCAAATGTTTATACCACTATTACCTTGGTCAAGTTCGAAAATCAGCATTGGTTGATACTTTTTGTTGGAGTTATGGGACTTTGTGACCTTGTAAGCGCTCTCATACTTTTTTGTAAGCGCTCTCATGCCTACAAATTTTGACGGATTTTCATTAAATTTATACCAAATGTTTATACCACTATTAGCTTGGTCATGTTCGAAAATCAGCATTGGTTGATACTTTTTTTCCATGCATGATCGTGTGGTGAGTAAACTCAGACGATTTATTGCTACTTTATTTTTTGCCTGTCATCGTGCATCTGTGCATCCTCCGTCATGCGTGTACAATTTTACATTTTTAAATTTTTTTTTGAAAACTACATGCAAGGTCAGTTGTTACCAATTTTGGTGTGAAGCATCTTTATGGTAAGAGGAATCTAAATTGTAAAATTCATGGCTCTACCAACCCTGGGTGCCACAGGTTGCGCCAATATGTATTTAAAAAAACCAAATTTTCAAAAATATTCTTCTTTCGTTACTCCCATACTTGTGAGGAAATAGTGTATCTTGCGTGATTGTTCATGTATCAGAATCGTGCGTGTCGTTTGTCAACAATAACGTTGTCACCACTGTAAGATAATTAAAGACACTATTAGTACATTGTTGCAGGCTTTGCCATTTTTACTATGTATTTGGTTCCTTGAAAAGAGTTGTAAGTGATGGCAGTCTAGTCGCCTCTTTGCATTACATGGCATATAATATACATACGAGAAAAGTCTTTATACTTTTTGCCCCATGTTATCCCATAGTATCTTAAGAAGTCTTTGTTTGAAAGACATCAAATTTGGTACATTATATGGTAACTGCTAATGATAAAAAAATACTCCACTGAATATTTTGTAAACCTTTCGTTTTGCAGAAACCATACTTATTACACTAATGCTATCTGAGATGTAAATGCATCTCATTGATTATCAGGTCACAACTTTGAAAGTCTTGATTCAAATAACTGTCTGTTTATTTTGAAATGTCTGCTCATTATCTTTCAATTGGAACTCTTATCACTGTTTTGTATCTGTTAGAACCCTTTGCTTGACAGATGTCAAACTTCGCATTGTAGTTGCTCATCTATTGTTACAGACTTTTTAAATTCATATTTTAACATCATTATATTATTCTATTACATGATCAGTAATCTGGTCATTTCTATCTCAGATTTTCTGACATAATATGTGTTTCATTTTAGATGAAGATTATGTTTTGCTGGATCCGAGAGAAAAGTATTACAGACTTGAGGACTTGAATCACAGCAGAACATATCGAGTGAGGATTAATTCTGTGTCCAAAGATAATCATGTTAGAACTAACATGGAATACAAGGACAAAAAACCAGGGATTTATGAATATCTTGAAGGTTAGTTTTAAGTTCTTTTCATTTCATTTTAGAATATGAAAGATGACTCGGAGAAGAAACTTCAAGGTACTGAGTATATAGACATTCACATGTACATTTAGATTTAAGTGAGGGCAAAGTTCATATATGATATAAATGGTAATTTGTTTTAAAAATTAAGATGTATTGGGAAGTGAAATCTTACTGGTTGCAAAATGTACAATTTCTACAGCTTGCTTTGCCTTCATGTTTGATTTCTTTAACTTGTCGTATAAGTGTAATGTTATTAACAATGATCATTTTCATTTTACAGATAAAGCAACTTATCTGATCTTACCTTTGACCATTATATCGAGTATAATCATTGTTGTGGTTATACCCTTAATATATATTGTCAGGTAAGCCTTACTTTTGATGATTTTTTATACTTCAAGAATTTTTCATTTGAAAGTATTGTATTGTACAGTAGATCCATCTAGCATAAAATATAGTGGAAATAAAACTGCAGCTAAAATGCTGTCATGCTCTATGAAAACATTGAATTTTAGTTCATGTATTGCCTCATACTTAGTGATTCAACAGAATTATTTGACAAGTTTATTAATCTCATTAAAAAAAACTTCAAGTTATCGATGTCATCACTGTCCGAGATATATGCCAAGGATAAATATTGTATATGGAAGTGTATTTGAACCTTTTTAGCTCACCTGAGCTGAAAGCTCAAGTGAGCTATTCTGATCACATTTTGTCTGTCGTCCGTCTGTCTGTCCGTCCGTCTGTCCGTAAACTTTTCACATTTTCAACATCTTCTCAAGAACTACAAGGTTAATTTCAACCAAACTTGGCACAAATCATCCTTAGACAAAGGGGATTCAAAGTTATGAAAATTAAGGGCCACACCCGTTTTCAAGGGGAGATAATTAGAAATTAATGAAAAATTCGAGAAATTTTCAAAAATCTTCTTCTCAAGAACCAGAAAGCCAGGAATACTGAAACTTGTGTGGAAGCATCCTCAGGTAGTGTAGATTCAAAGTTGTGAAATTCATGACCCCCGGGGGTAGGGTGGGGCCACAATGGGGGGTCGAAGTTTTACATAGGAATATATAGAGTAAATCTTTAAAAATCTTCTTCTCAGAAACTAAACAGCCAGGACAGCTGAAACTTGTGTGGAAGCATCCTCAGGTAGTGTAGATTCAAAGTTGTGAAATTCATGACCCCCGGGGGTAGGGTGGGGCCACAATGGGGGGTCGAAGTTTTACATAGGAATATATAGAGTAAATCTTTAAAAATCTTCTTCTCAGAAACTAAACAGCCAGGACAGCTGAAACTTCAGTGGAAGCATTCTCAGGTAGTGTAGATTGAAAGTTGTGAAATTCATGACCCCCGGGTGTAGGGTGGGGCCACATTGGGGGGTCGAAGTTTTACATAGGAATATATAGAGTAAATATTTAAAAATCTTCTTCTCAGAAACTAATCAGCCAGGAAAGCTGAAACTTGTGTGGAAGCATCCTCAGGTAGTGTAGATTGAAAGTTGTGAAATTCATGACCCCCGGGGGTAGGGTGGGGCCACAATGGGGGGTCGAAGTTTTACATAGGAATATATAGAGTAAATCTTTAAAAATCTTCTTCTCAGAAACTAAACAGCCAGGAAAGCTGAAACTTGAGTGGAAGCATCCTCATGTAGTGTAGATTGAAAGTTGTGAAATTCATGACCCCCGGGGGTAGGGTGGGGCCACAATGGGGGGTCGAAGTTTTACATAGGAATATATAGAGTAAATCTTTAAAAATCTTCTTCTCAGAAACTAAACAGCCAGGAAAGCTGAAACTTGTGTGGAAGCATCCTCATGTAGTGTAGATTGAAAGTTGTGAAATTAATGACCCCCGGGGGTAGGGTGGGGCCACAATGGGGGGTCGAAGTTTTACATAGGAATATATAGAGTAAATCTTTAAAAATCTTCTTCTCAGAAACTAATCGGCCAGGAAAGCTGAAACTTGTGTGGAAGCATCCTCAGGTAGTGTAGATTCAAAGTTGTGAAAATCATGATCCCTGGGGGTAGGGTGAGGCCACATTGGGGGGGGGGGGGTGTTATAATTTTACATAGGAATATATAGAGTAAATCTTTAAAAATCTTCTTCTCAGAAACTAATCAGCAAGATGATTCTTTATAATTGTTAAAGGCTTTGGCTCCAGGACAATTCTTCGGCCTCACGAGAAGGTTCAGAGTTTGATGTAGCTAAATATCCCATATACATGTATAAACAATTGTAAAGGATCTTTTTGAGAACTGCAATACTCAACATGTGATATGACTATAAAATTGAAGCAGGCAGCTATTTTTTCATTAGAATCTTTTTGTATTACTGTATTGAGTTATTGCCCTTGATTTATTGATTCTTGATTATTTTAATTAATGCATCCACTGTTAACCAATTATTGTGATGATTATTTTTATACAATAATAAATATTCAATGTATATAAGTTGTTCTGCATAAGTAGTTTTGGGATTAGTTTGTTTATTTTTGATTTCCAATTTTTCGATACTATGAATTATTTTAGGCTGGCACATATATAGGGACAGTGTCTATTGCATTATGATGAGCAACTGTTTGGGGTTAAACTTGAACAGGTACGGATTGATTGAGGGTGTGGACATCCCTGCTCTGTTTAATCTTCGTGTTTTCTAACCTACAATTCAGAGTGTGCGGTCATTCCTGCCCTGTATCCCAATAATACCAGTGTGCGGTCATACGTGCTTGTATTGATGGTGGTTGCAGCGGAGCATTAGTGTATGGTCATCCCTGCTGGTGTTCTGGCCTTTCTAGCGCGTGTGTGGCACTCCCTGCTTGCGTTAGGTTGAGCTGCTTGCGTTAACGTTGGTACCTGTTGAGTTGTGTAGGTGTGCGGTAATTCATGCCTGCGTAACGTTGAGTCCCTATATATGTGCAGGAGCGGTGATTAAAGTCTGCTCTTGTAAATATTGGCAGCAATCAGGGCTATTCGAGTTCCAAGGGGGAAAAGGGATTTTATTTATACAAGATCTACATGTATTATTGTACATTGTCCAATTGTTTGTATTATGACTCCATTAAGCTGACTTTATCATACCTATTGTTCCTCAGGTGAGCGATGTGGCCCATGGGCCTCTTGTTTGAATTATGAATATTTCATCATAGGAAGTGTAAATCTGAAAAAGATGCCATGGCAGTAGAGGTTCCTTTTGTCCAAAACAAGGTAAGCTGATTTCTTAATTCACTGGACAACTTTGTAAGTCTATCATCAGATATTCCCTTCAAGAAAATCATCATTCATTAGAGTCAATAATAAACCACACGTTTACCTGCTGACTTCACAAAAAGCATATTGACTAAGCACGGAATTTGAAACCAATGTGTGTTTTTTCTCTGAAAGATAACACATCTGTAGATACTCTTAGCGAAATTGAAATATTTTTTAGATCATTTAACTGTTTCAATTTGTAAGATTTTCATTAAGTATTGAATAATGTAATATTTTATGCAAGTTATAATGTGGAGTCTATTAGCATATTGGGGGGGGGGGGGGGTCATGCTAGTTGACTTGCATCCATTTTTAATTCTGTATTTTAGGATGCTAAAGAAGATGTCAGCTACAACACTAGAAACAAGCAATTCTTGGAATTAACAGATAAAATGGATTATCAGGTAAGTCTTTATCATTTCTATATTACGGTAACTGGAAATGTACCGGGTAATCAGATCTGTGAACTTGTTGTGAAGACAATATTCATTGTATATGGTTTACAGACATGAATTTGGTGGTTAAATTAATGAAAGCATTTTATTATTTTATTTTTGTATTTTATTTAATCTACCACAGAAAAACTTCAAAATTTACGGGTGTTTGAGATATCCAGAGATATCCAAAGTCAAAATTCTTAGACTCTATCAGTGTTATATCCTGTTGACATAGGAATTCCGATATGCACTATCAGTTGAGAACGGTATGAATAGAAATAAAAAGGATTGATTATTAAAACGATTTTTTATTTATAGACATTGCACATAGACAATTAAAAAATAAGTAAAAATAAACCATTATAATTTAAGGTATCAGATGTACAATTGACCAAAAATTAGTAGAGTGCATTAATAATCTTATTATCAGTATTGTTTGGGGTGCTAACTTTTGGGAACTGTGAACTTGTTGTTTTATCAATCACTGGAGTATATACCCAAGCTGTTGTAACAATTACCATGTCATCAATACCTGCACTGACTAAGTGTGGAGTTTATTGACTGTCAGTCTTAAAATGGTGTGAATTGCCGCGCGTTGGAATAACGAGGAAACGACGTGCGGGGTGTTATTAGCAGATCAGAAAATTGACTTCATTTCGAGATAACCCAGGTAAAATATGGTATTGGGACCCCCAAAAAAACTACTTCGACATAAGCAGGGTATTTGAGATTACCATATTTGAGATATCAGGAGTTTTTTAAATCATAAACCGATATATAGAAAATTCCGCAGGTACCAACGGCCGACTTTGACATAAGCGGGGTATTCAAGATATCCTATTTTTCGAGAGGTTGTCATTTACCGGTATATGATGATCATGGCACTGGAATTTTTTTTTTTAAAGATAATTTAATGTTTTTGGTTTTTTTTATAGCACTCTTTATCATACCACTCCAACTTAGCTATAAGTTTAAATATCACCTTTGTCCTCTGTACATATTTCATATGTTGTGCAAACTTGCTGGAATAATTTCAAGTATTATGACGGTACTTTTTATTCTTCATAGGTTGTGGATGGCAGCCAGTACAGTGATTTGGAGAAAGATTCATCAGAAACTAGAATGAATGATATTGAACTTGGTCTCAAAGACCAAGAACCAGAAGTTGAACCAGAGGTTCCATTCATTTTGGACGAAATGATGATGGTGGATAAAGTCAAGAAATCCAAAAAGACTCCTCAGTCATCAGATTACTCAAAGTTCATCGTTGCATCAGGTCACACCAACAATAGTGATGTCTTTCACCAGTCTCAATCCCAGTCTGGTAACCATGTTCATGAATCGCAGTCTCCATTGTCAAGTGATGATGTATCACCAAGTGTACTAACCAATCAGAACTTATCAACTGATCTCAGCCAATCAGATCCGCTTTCTAATCAGACTTGGAGTGGAATGCAGAACAAGAAAGTTACTTCTTCTTCCTCTTCCTCCTCCTCCTCCTCTGATGATGATGATAATGAGGATGATGCCTACCAAGATATAGGTCATTTTGATGACTCCTCCTCTTCAACAGATACCTCAGCTTATCCGCCTTTGCAATCCGTTCCATATTCAAGGTCTGGTTACACAGAACAGGATATAGACTCTTACAGTAAAGCCAGAGTGAATGAAGACATTAGTGCAGGTATAAAGAGGGTTTGTTCTCAATATTCACCTGTAAAGAAGTCGGGGAGAGCTTATGCTATACCCCTGGTGTCGGCGTTGGCGTCCGGACCTGGTTAAAGTTTTAGGAGCAGATCCTGTATCTAAGTTATTACTTGTCCTATCTTCTCCAAACTTGTATGGATGGTGCATCTGGAACTACTTGTGGACTTAAAAGATGTTGATGCTGAATTTGGGCCATGAATATAAGATGCTGGAGGAGGTTAAGGTTTCGTAGCTATTACTGGTCCTAACTTCACTAAACTTGCATGGCTGGTGGGTCTTATGATGCTGATGCTCTTGACAGGCTTGAATGCTGAATCTTAGCCATAGGTTTTTGGATGCAGGGATGATATAATATTTTTATATTATATGATATATTATTATGCCTTCTGTTAGTTTGTCACTATATATTCAATACTGGTCTATTTTCGCATAGTATCAAAGGATTTATATAGCGTAAGCATACTATGCCCAAATAGAGCACGGCGAATATTTTCAACGAAAATCTGTCAAGCGCCGACAGCGGGATTCGAACTCACGACGCTAAAATCATTGATTCTAGCATGAAGCCCAACGCGTTACCGCTACGCTAAATTAGCTGTTATTATGACAACCGGTATTTAGGTATATAAAACGTAGATATGTATGACTGACATCAAGCAATTAAAATTATTCATTTTTCCAAAAAAAAAATCATTATTGACGGTAATTTTAAAGTTAAAGTTTCCTATAAACTTTTGAACAAATTGATTGAACATTTTTCAAAGAAATTCTACATGAGAATCACAAAAACGCTTTTTTAAATGACGCTTGATAAAGAATGTTCAAGCAAAAAAATTCACTGAGATTTCGTCTGCTAAACATTTCGAGTTTTCTCGGTAAGGCCAAACGTCTCTCTATTTCTTGAAAAGAACATTAATCTTTGTTGACTTTTTATTGTACAACAACTTGTTGATTAAATAAACAATCAATCAATTGATTACATGTAATTTGAAAAACAACAACAAACGCTTGCTTTTCCGGTGATTATTTTAAGGGACTTGTCAACACTCGAACGTCAGAGCTACTTATAGCAAAGCACGTCAGTATATTTAACAGTCGGCATAATAATAACAATAGTGTTGTGTTGTGCATGTACTATGCCTAAATAGTAGTCAGGGTTTGATACATAGTGCACTCGCCTCCGGCTCGTGCACCATGTATCAAACCCTGACTACTATTTAGGCATAGTACATGCACAACACAACACTATTATATAAATATCACATTATATATTAATTCAATATCATATGTTACTATATAAATAGTGCCTGTTTGGGAGGGTAACAGTTGAAATTGACACCCCGAGAAAACCATTGTCAACCGACGCGAAGCGGAGGTTGACAATGGTTATCGAGGGGTGTCAATTTCAACTGTTATCCTCCCAAACAGGCACTATTTATTTTGTTATACTGAATGTCTTTTTTTAAAATTTTTAAGAAAATTTTACTGCTTTTATATAGGAATAGCGTGAATTCTACAGCGAACCGTACGCGCATAATTTTCGCGCATGTAACATTTTTTAATGTTACCCGTTGCCAAGTGCGTTGCTAACGCTGAGGGTAATAGTAAATATTATTAACTGCGTCTTAACCAATCAGATTTCAGTATTTAACATGAAAGTATAACAAAATATTTTAATGTATTGTATGATACAAAATCATATGATATGATATATTATATCATATATTATGATACAATATTTTATCTTTATACAATGTCGCATCATATGATATGATATAATATACTATCATGATTTTATGAAAGATTATATAGTACCATATGAAATATTATATGGCACAATATTGTTTAGTATCGTAGGATACAATATTATTACTTATTAGGTTAGTTACTGTTCGCTTCGCCATCTATGAGATTGATCAACCCAATATATTTCCATAGTGAGTCAGTAACCAACCTGATAAGTGTTTTGTTTTTCCCGAGGACTATCAATCGACATATTTATTCACAAATAGCGATTATCTACGCCAAGCCATGTACAAGATGCCTAACATCTCGTCTAATTTTACTCATTAAACTCTTAAAAATTTTCAATCTCACCTTTCAAATACTCCTTAAAAATCTTTGCTTCACCCATGTTTACTTACAATGTTTTGTTGCTATTCAATTTTAAATGTTTTCTCCCTTTCTCTGCAGAGATTTGAGCAAATTTCAACGCTGCCATTTTGTTCTGCTCCAAACAAACCAATGTGACTTCAATATTCTAAGGGCAACTTCTCTAATTTTAAAGAATTTCAAAGGGCAACTACTCCAAATACTTTAAGAACTTACGGCATGCGGTTACATGTAACGTATTAAATACTATGAAATGTTGAAATGAGTAAGCGAAGCATCGGCTAATGATAGCCATATTGCCTAATATTATTTCTCACCTAACAAATATAGAGATATATGAGGCAATCACATGCTATGTTTAAACCAATGAAAGTGTGACATTTCAGTCCAAGGGAAAACAAAATATTGTAGTGTATTTGTAAAAATGTATGAAATTTTCATACAATACTATACAAGATTTTGTCAAACCATACAACAGTATCCAATATTTTATTTATGGTCATTAACCATGATTTTCATATAATATGATAAAGGTGATCTCATAAAGGTGATGTCTTGTCTCTGTGAGCTTTGTAATCTGTGATTACCTATGATTGTTGATCACACGTATCTACTTATGACAATTTAAGATGAAGTTATGCTGTTTATGTAATTAAACAATCAAAGTAAAGACTTTCTTATTTCAGGAACAGATGATGAATTGTTGATATCATCACAAGATCCTGAATCAAGTGGATGTGGTAAAGACTCCACAGAATTTGATCTCAAATCTCCTCAATCCATAATACACAGTGCAAAAACACAACAGGTGCTCAGTGAAGCTGCATTAACTTCATTCCCTGCAAGTAATACACCAGTCCTTCAAAGCTGTGCCAATTCCCCCTCTCCTCCTCCTCTAGGGGACCTGGCAGATTCCTCCAGTCCCACTGAGGACTCTGTGGGTCAGCCCTCCTCTACGTCGGGGGCCTCGGTAACCAGCTCTACCTCTGATTACAACGAGGGTGGATACAAAGCTGTGGATTTAGACAGTGGGTGGACCTCATCTATCCAGTCCTCCGCCTACCATTGAAAGGCACATTTACTGATGTAAAACCTACCTAACTTTTAGGTTTTAGGTGATCATTTGTTTTCTCTGTTATTATATACATTAAGTGTGCATGTGCCAAATCCATGGAATGTATGTTCATGAGTATTTTCCTTATATACTTGTATCTTAATAAGAAAAATAGGGGTTTTTTTTTTTTGTTTATTTCATTCCAATTAGCAATTGTTGATAATTACAGAAAATACCAAGCTGTTAACTTTTTTAAAGTTACTATGGTTACTTTTAATGATTTGCATCCATTGACAAATCTGTGAATCAGTTATGCATTATCAATCAGCTATTCTATTCATATATATAAATATGAACATGATAAGGCAGCATCGAGTGTCTCATTTTTGACATGATCTACATGTACTAATAAGGTGTATACCTTTAATATACATGTAAACAGGACAGTATGGAAAACATCTTATACATGTACTTAAAAATATCAATATAAATGAAAGTATAAGAAAGTATAAATTGTATATAATTTATTTAACAATGTATTCATCATTTTAAAAATATACAGTTTTTACCATAAAATGCATTATTATTTTTTTCATAAAGAAAATCAAGACTTTTTATATTCCCAATGGTTCAGACTTCTAATTTGACTTACAGATAAAAAAAAAGTTGGCTTTTACTGATTGCAATCGCTTTACTTTATTAAGAATTCTGGAAGAGAAATACAGAGTTATATTTAATCTAATTATATTTAATTTTATTTTTATTGGGGGTTTTTCTAATACATCCCAAAATTGAAGTATCCTTTAACTCCTGAAGGGGTATTTACAACATCTTGTACGCATGTGGACCAAAATGTAAACATTTCATAAACTGACTTGTTATACAAGATACAAAAAGCAAGTTAGTTATTGTTGAATTTAGTTTTCCTCTGTGCAAGGTATGCTTAGAATTAACTGAGGAAAGAACATATCAAGGCATCTTGCCTGCTGTTCAATCCTCTTCAATGTATATTTGTATGCTTAAATAATAAATAGAATACTTCTTATATTAACTTTAAGATAAATATTGTCATAATTAAAAGCAAAATTTTTTATTATAAGTGCACCTTAACTAATGAATGCTTTAAGATTTTGAACAAAAGAGTTTGAAATATGAAGTTAAAGTAAATGAAGTGAAGATATTGTATAAGAATCATGGTGCTACTGAATTTTTAAAGTTTAGAAAATTGAACTTCACGAGGCATTAAAATAGAAAACTTGCATGATTTAAATGTACTATTGACATCTCAAGAAAATATAACATCAAAATTATACTTTCATATAATTTTTTGCTTTTTGATTAATGTGATTGTTGTTTCATATATATTTTGATATTGTATAGCAACTAACTATGCACAAAGCATTTTAAAAGGAACCTTCTGATATATTGTACCTTCTGATGTTTATGACAAACTACACAATGCTTGTATTTTGCTTTAGGTTTTTTCAGGGGTATGCAAACCTGTTTCAATTTCCCTTTGCTTCAATTTTGTATATCATTTTGGCAAATTAACTGCTGGAGATCTAGTCATTATTGCTTATTGATAACACATGTGAGTCAATATTATACTGTCAGGTAAAATTTAATACAGAAACAGGTGCATCCTGTGTAGACAGGGGTGATGTTGGAGACAGATATTTGTTTGAACAAATGGCAGAATATGATGACTGCAAATTCTGTAACTAAATGCATATTTAAGATTTAGTATGTTAACCTTTTATTTACCTCTTTTTATTACTGAATTTTACAAGTGCATTGTTGATCAAAAAGTTTGTTTTGATATTTGCTTTTCTTAAAGTTTTTTTTGTAAGAAATGTACAATTTACAGTGTTTTGTACACATACCTTGAACAATTGTGCTTCACTGGAATTCAAGTGAAAAAGATCAATTTTTTTAATTATATGTGAAATTCACATAAAAATCTTGTTCAGCACAACTGCCTGCATTTGTCACGTTTGATTCATAACTTGACTCAAAAAAGTTTCTAGGCATAGCTTTTGCAAAAATTCCATTTTTGAAAATTTCATTTTTACATTTGGGTTTTTATCATAAATACTAAAATTAATGAGATTTTATTTTTTTTTAAATTGGTATTGGGTTTTGATTTTTGTTTTAATTTGTTATAGTTTTTTGCACTGGTAGAGAGTAATAGTTGAAAGAATATCTATTTTCTTCACAAATGGAAGAATTTTTCAAAACACTGAACGGCAGTCGTATATTTATTTTGTAACTGGATTAAGCTCTTCTTACTGACCTTATAAGTATTGATTTAAGTCTTGTGGTGTCATGTGTTTAAACCTTTGAGAATATCCTGTAGATAAACAGTTATTAAGTTTTGAAAAGCTGAAATGACCTCTACTTTAATGTTTTAATGGAGTATTTTGAACACAAGAAGTTCTTTTTGTATTAGAATTGTGTAATTTTTGAACCCAAAATGAATTGTCATGCAAGGACAAAAATGTACTGTACGCATTTAGGAACTCTACAATTAATCTTTTTGATTGATTGGTTTTTTTTTCTAATATTTTAGGTCACCTGGGTCAACCCATGTGATCTATTGCCATTCATACTATGCCATCATTTAGCAATTTTACTTTTTTGTAATAGTTTTTATGAAAACTGTAAAAATTGATGTTTAAATACTTTTGAAAAACTATATTCTTCTCTTGCTACTGGTTATCCAGTAGGCAAACTGCGTGAATAAACTTGAGCATTGAGACTTCTAATAAAGCTGAAATATTTTATTTTATTTTTTTATTTTGCCTTGCTGCTTGGCCTCTTGCAGACAGAATATTTGCATGGCAAAAATAGAAAGCATGGGAACCTCTGTTATTAGCCAGACCTATATAAACCTTTCTTTTTAGGAACACATTTTCTTCTTTCATAAATTCATACTCCATTGAATATTGATTCAATTGTCATTCTGTGAATCCTTTACAGGGTTGTATTTATATCTCTATTTCTATTGACCTTTATAAAACATGTGTGCCCCATTTTTTATAAAAAAAAAAATTCTGCTGTTTTTTTTTTTTTTAGTTTCGTTTTCTGATTTTATACTTTTTACCCATTAGATCTGTTTAAGCTGACAATAGATCTGTTTAAGCCTCTGATATTTTTTTGTATATTATATTTTCCAAGCTGTTTTTAATTGATGATAAATTGTAGCCATTTTAATACGTATACTAGTTTTTAAAATTAAAAAGGCATTGGTTCAGAAGTAAAGGTAGGTGATAGGTGTTAATAAATCTGTAAGTGATATATTATATTTTGAAATTGAACAAACCCTTACATTGTTGATTGTGTTTCGTTTGTTATGCATGTCAGTAGATGAATTACGTATACCACATTGCAGTGCACGATCTGAATAGTCAGCACATGTTTCTAGTCTTGTAGAAGTGTATGCATGTTTATTATAGTAAACAATGATTCAAGTGTGTTTTGTTGTTTTATTAAATATCTACAGATGATTTGAGTTTGGAAATTGAAATGTACATGCTCTTTTTTTACGTTGCTATTTATGGGGTGGGTTCAGATCTAGAGTACTGCCGTTGGCAGACAAAAGTTACCAAGCATTGTAATATGCCAAAAATGCAACTGAATAAAATTTCTTTCCATGTATGTAGGCATGTTGCAGGTGTTTGGGGGGCATTGGTTGGAATATGACTGCCATCTAAACCACCAAAAACATTGTGAAATTGAAAGTTTTCTCCAATTATTTGCTTAATTGTGATGTAAGCTATCTATTCGGCCTTAATATTTTTTAAGGAGGAGAATATACATGTACTCTATAAAAAAAAAACTTCCTTTTAAAGATGTTCTAAAACCGATCAGCCATACACCGAAAGCTCAACGTAGTTTTCATAAAACACCAATAGTTCCTTTTCAACATTAGGGATGGGACCATTTAGATTGTTGTTGGAATTAACCATAGCATTGACTTTCAAATGTGTCCCTGGACAAACGGTATAAAAATCATCGGGTGTCTATATTATGGTATTGTAATGACTCTCTCTAGCCATGTTTTTCTAAAGATCTACACACGTTTTGCGGGAGAAAAAAATGTAAGGAAAAAACCACTTAAATTATTGTACACAAATTATGTTTCCGAATGTATCCTTTTGGTGCAAAATGATCAACGAGGCCAAAATATCGCCTTTTGATTAGACATTTTCCGCTAAATAATCAGCCAAAGGTACCATTGTTAACACTGGTAAATCTCCCAATATTCGTACCCAAAAACTCGTTCAAAGTATATATATTACCATTGGCAAACAGGTATTGGTACCACTGGAAATACTCTGAACGCACCCATAAGATAAAGATATACATGCGCGGATCTAGAGTGAGGGTTAAAGGGGGGGGGGTCCGGACCCCCTCCCCCTGTAAAATTCAAATTTCTTTAAATTACATTATAAAATTACCAAAAATATGCCTTGGACCCCCTGGCAAACTCAAATAACCGCCGCCCCCCCCCCCCCCCCCCCGGGACGTGCATGATTGAAATGCACCAACTTAACTATTCATGTGATTGATTTCTGCACAATAAAACTATATAGTTCAGAATCCGATATAATTCCCAACTATTGGAGTATCAACTCATGTACTATTTAAAAGTTCTAACGCCCCGGCCCAGGCTCGTGTTTGTATTATAATGTTGATAATTCTAATCATTCTTACCATGACAATGATCAAACATGAAGAAAAAGTAGTAACAAAGCATTTTATGAAAAACTTTATATAAAAAAAATCATTTAAGAACTTTTTGAAAGAATCAAGAAGGTGCAGGTACTCTAAGACATAAAACTCACAAAATTAATACCTCATACGTTCCCCATTGGGCTAAAAGCAGCATCTCATAGAGATGGGTACCAACATGTAGCTACACAAGATATAGTATTATATTCGGTAAGAGTGGACTCGATACAATGTCCATTTCTTATGGATGATCAAAGCGTGCGTATGACGACAGTGTATTCGGTAAATAAGTACATTTATAATTCCTTTCCACCATCGCTTGAATGCATCTATTGGCTTCAATTTGATTATCTTCCGGAATTAAGCGGTTTTCCTTACCTAGATCGATAAAAAGTGCACAACGAACAAACTGTGTTCCAAACAATGTGATAATTGTAAAACTTGGCATCATGCACAGCACAGGCTGATACTGGCATACTAATAGGGGTGGCATCTATCGAATACCAAGTCACCACGTTTACTGCGATAACTATCTCGAATTCAGTTCTGTCCAACTACTGTAGTCAGAAAACTTCGTGATCATGATAAAAAGACAAAAATTTGTTGGGTAAAGTCGGATCATTTTAAGGTCACCTGGTCCTCTGCCTCTACCAAGACAAATACCAATTTCTGCCTGCTTTACATGTATAAATTTATATGGCCTTGTCATTATTTAGGACAACGAAGATGACCCAATGCACCTTCTAAGTACGAATTTGGTCCTACCAGTACATGTATCTTAATCAATGCAATGAATTCTGATATTCTCATCCACTGTTATACATGTAGAATTGCAATGAAGTCCAATCTTGTAGCTTTTCTAATACTATTCAAAGAAATATGAGTCGTATAGCCTTTAAACTCAATTTTATTGAGATATAAATAGCAGCAAATAAACAATAAAAGTATAACAATTTGTAAAATTTCAAGTGGAATGATTATCTGAAGTTTTCGTGCGCTGACACCAATGCAGAGTTGAAGCGTTGGTCTGCAATGTGTAAAAAAGATTAAAGAAAACAATACAAACACAGTCACCGTGAGAGCACTTGTAATGTCTACACAGCCCAATCATGCCTCACATAATATCACGTGAACTTTCATGCGCTATGTTATGCTAATCATGTCATTATATACCCTTATCTTGAAACTCTTTCACTTGAATTCCAATATTGGCGCTTTTTTTCATGTGAAATTTAGGTGGGACACATTTGCGTGTGTAAATGTATATCAAAGTGAGCAAAAGTGAGAAAAAAATTACAAGTATACACAAAGTACCAAGTGCTTACGTAAAAGTTACATCAACACTTCAACATGATTGTTGTACTGTACAAGTATGTAGAATATTGCTTCATTAACACGAAAACGTATCTTGCAAGTCACGTGATTTCTTCGGACATACCATACGAGTTTCATCTGCTCTTATAGAAGAAAACACTTATAATGGACTGCTATAACACATTCCAAAATCATCAAAGGTGACATTGTTTACATGTAAAATCGATAAGTAAAAATGGAAGTTTAAATGCTTAGATGATTAGTTAAACAATACACAGTTAATTGCACACTAACAGACACGTATAAAAAATCAATTGTGACTATGAGCAGAGTAACAGTAAAAAAAGTGAACAATAAAAATTCATTAAATGTTCGTTGATGAGACACAGTATAGATCTATCAATACAATCAACATTCAATCAATCGTCCTGAAATATAAATTGCTTAATACATGTACATATAGACCCACTTTCCCAACAACAATTATTAATAAGTATATGATATTTACTACATAAGTGTACAATTATGGCATCGACTGTACCTATAGCTTTCTATTTGCGAGTAATCGGATCATCTGGTTGGGTAACCACGTGACTCATGAGTTTGATCACGTGTTCACCAAACTACATACCCTAGTAAAGTTTTTACCACAATGGGAAAAGACTTGATGTAAACTAGCAAGATAATTGTGATAAGTACTAGTTTATTCCAATGCAATTTACCGAGACACTGGTAGTAGTCTTGCTCTGAAGAGAACAATGCCATTTTCAATCGTTTGATATCATAAAGATTAAAAAAACACCTTGCAATAAAAAAAAAGATCTGCGACGATGCACCCAGTGTGTCCAAGGAGCCTGGCGTACATTACAAAATATTATTATTCATGGTAACAATGCGTTCAAGTTTTAATTCCACCACTGCTTTTACTACTTTTCACAACATTAATCTTGCATAGCATAAAATATTTAAAATTTGTACGATATAATCGGTTTCATATCTATTAATCTAATCAGTCATGCTTTAGTATCTATCGAAATCTCGACTGGGTTCTCTTGCAAGAAAAAAAAACAGGTCTTTTTAATGTTTAGCAGTTGCAACATGAAATTAAGACTTTACCTAGTTGATAAAAAGTTAAAAATCCAAAAAAGCATATAAAACACTTTGACGAGAACTCGTGTATTAAAGTAAGCATAGAATATTTAATGATGTTGCCTCTTAAACTATGATGATTTAATATGAAATTCAGACCATATTTGTTTAAAATTATCCCATAATGTTCCGGGAGAACTTTATCAAAGCGTTGTTTCCCCTGCATATGTAACCCCGTCATCACTCTTTGCTTTACTACTGTTATTTCTAACAAAATCGAATTCACTGTTGCATATTCGTCGCTCACATATATCTATCAAGGAGTTCGATTCCGGAATTCGTCTCAATATTGGAGAATACTGGGGACTTCCGGATTTAGATGTCAACTTCCGAATAGCATGAGTTCCATTCATGTAAGCTTCGACAACTAGAGACCCGCTTGATAATTTCCGTTTTTCGTCAAACTCCTTTTCTCGATCCCGGTCATCGAGGGAAGAAGCAAGAGATTCATCCGAGTCGGAAGAAGGAGGGCCTGTTGTCCCTTTTGAGCGTACATGTGTATAGAAAAGTGTAAAATTATTGGATATAACTGGAATTGTGAGAGCTATCATAAGAACACCCGCCACAGCGCATGCTGTGCCCACTATGTAACCAACAGTCGTCGTCGGGTGTTTGTCTCCATAGCCAACGGTTGTCATGGTGATTAACGCCCACCAAAACCCAAGAGGAATGGTTGAAATAGTCTCAGGCGCACCTGAGTTTATGTTATGCCGCTCTGCATAGTAAATCAAGGAGGAAAATATCAACATCCCGATAATAAGAAAAATTGCAAGCATGAGAAGTTCTTGCAGACTTGCCTTTAACGCATACACTAAGATTTTTAACGCCTGGTAATGTTTCACTAAATGAAATATTCGAAACATTCGAACAATACGTAATACAAACATGATTTCAATGATAAGCTGTTCGTTCATGTAGCAAGCGCGATTTTCATCGGAGTTCAAAATTAACTGCATATACAGAGGCACCAGGGCAAGAAGGTCAATGATGTTCATAGCTGAGCGAATGAACTTCAGCTTTTGTGGAGCAAAAACGAAACGGACGACAAGCTCTATCGTAAAATACACAGTACAAATAATGTCTAGGATGTATAGCCCCTCATTCTCCTTGAGTTTTAACACTTTTGTTTTGTTCCCTGGACAGTTCTCGTTCGTGTTGTTGTCCGATATATTGCTTGGTCTTAGACCCGGTAAGGTTTCTAAACAAAACCCGAGGATAGACACGACAACAAAAAGAAGGGAAATAACTCCGTATCCCTGAAAGATAAACAGCGATAGAGTAATTGATAACTAAAAGTATTGGATGAAAAGCATAAGATTTAACACTTTAGTAAATAATTTGTGTAAATTCGAACATTTCATATATCTACATATGCGCAACACAAACAGCGCTAATTATAATTCAACGTTATTTTACTTCTATTTCAATTGGTTTTACTTCAACCTAAAAATATCGCCAAAAGACAAGTTTACAATGGAAACATTTATCTATTTACCATTAACATGTTCAATCTATCTGAAATGTGTCGTTACTTTTTTGTATTGTCTTACATTATGTTAATTTAAAAAAGATCATATGAACAACTCCAGTAGTGTTTTTCCAGGAATAATTAAGTTTGTCCTTGTTTAAAAGAACAATATCGCATAATATAAATTTTGAAACATCATTTTTTAAAATGCTTGAATTTTGTATTTGCATACAAATTTCCCAAAGTTATGCATTCTTCCGACTCACCATTGCTAATTTGGAAGTTCTTGGATGCTCGAGAATTAACCACATCTGCATTTGGAATTTCTTCCATCCTTCAAATTTACTAACATCTAAGGAGAAGGTTTCTTTTTTTAGACTGCGCTGAAAGGAGTCTAGAATGCGTTTGTTTTCTATGTAAGACCGGTAGTGACGCCAGCAACAAGCCTTGATGACATGTTGATCCACCTGCCAGAAATCCAACTCCCGCATCACCACTGCGCCGCATACTTCGAGAGGTACGTGTAATTCACCTGGAATAATATTCAAACACTTTTTTAGATTTAAACAAATAAACGGTTTTTATTTAATTGTTTCTTTTTTAATTTCATTTTTATTTATTTTCATCTTTAATTTTTTTGGTACAAAAACCTTTAATTTGACCTTGAAATGCTTAACCAATGATTTTCCAAACAGTATTGAACTCTTACATTGCAACAATAGATGTACCGGCACATTGTATCTCGGTAACGGACAGGTTGTCTTTATTGCTTACATAAATTTAAAAAAAAAAATTAATTGCAACATTTTCCCTTAATTTTATCACGTTTGATAATAATTTGATAATAGGAATCTCAGGTTTTGAGACTGATACATACACCAAATGCATGATGAGCTTTATTTGTATGGGTACAAAACCAACTTAGACAGACTGACAGACAATTAATATTATGACAATACACCTTGTTGTGCAGCAGACGTACATGTATTTATTATAGGAAAAATAATTGGAATCTTAGTGTAAAATTCTAAATTTCTTCTCTGCAGCTGAAACAACACGATAATTCTAAAAATGTTCTTTGTACAATTGCTAATGGAACTATGAGAACGAAGAAAACGGTAAAAATAATATATACTGATAAACGAATTCCAAGTACCTACACTCTGCTGACAGTAACTCAAAATATGTGATACTCGATGTTTCTATGAAAAAGAGATGGACGTTAAAGAGAAAATCATTAGTTACAATTACATCGAATTGTGATGTTATAAATACTTTTTTACAAAAATAATATAATAAATACGAAATAGGAGATGCAGCTAATAATGAATTGCCGTGAGCCGGGGTATTTTTTTTTCCTGCATGACACAAACTTCGGAGGGGATGCGGTAAATTAGTAACCATCTTACATGTATTTGCGTCAGTATTTTTTTTTTTATTTTTATGGCTTAATTTTTTGTGATTCAAAAAATAAAAATCTTATGGCAAACAATATCAGATATAATTTCTGCAGGTTTTTTATTTTCCAAGTGAAAAAGCGAAAATTAGATAATCGCAAAACTCGGATATACGGTACTTAAACTTCGACTTATATGTTAATGTTTCCCATAATAATGGATGACAGATTTATTAGTTAATCGGCACCTTTATCAGGTTAATGCTGGTTACCTGACCATATAAAGTTAAATTTTCTACAACCATTATGTATAATGACCACCATCATATTTTAACAAAATGAATTCAATAGCGTGATAGTGTCCATAATTAGATATTGATAGCGCTTATAAAAAATTCAACACGACTCTCTTTGACACACACTAAATGTTATGCAAAAGCCTGTGCTATAACACGGAATGGTTAACCCGCTTTTGTTTGTTTTTTAGTCTCCGTTGCAGTGTTAAGCGAATAGCGACATAAGCTTTCAATGTTTTATGAGTTTTTCCTTCTCCCGGGTGACGAATGTGAGAAGCCGACGTCACTGTCCAGATTTGGCGGGATAACAAATGTCCCACGTGACTCAGTCATCATACACAAATCAGCAAGGACCGCGCAATTTGCACCATCAATAATACATGAACAATAGCGAACCAACACGACCTAATTAAATTAAGAATATATTGATATAAGCTCTTGCATATCTCATAAGTCAGTGATAAGATTTCACAATCTCCCGTGGGACGCTTAAAAATAGTCACATGACACGCGAGCAAGCCATCTTGTAATCTTACTGTCACTGGCAACAAAAAATTGAAACAACGGTAGCATTAAGTAGAAACTCTGGTTGACGGTGTAGCATAACAAAGCTTTCCGCAGCTTGACTGGGCAATGATATTAACTACACTCGCTAGAATGTATCGATATCTGCACTGCACGAGGCTGCACATGGAAGCGCTGTGCTGCTATTCATCCCTTCATCGATTAAACGAGTTGATCTCAAAACAAGACAGACGTGCTCTCTATATCTGTCTGGTTTCATTGCTCGTAGATTGCAGAACAATGCTGCATTCTCCTTTTTTTCAAAAAGGGATAACTAGATTTTAAGAATAAATAAACTGTTTACATTTTAAAACTGTAAATTCGATAAGATTGTTATTCTGAATAATTTATGAACACTTTCAGTACTATTATCGCCACACCAAATCACTTCTCCTACTCAGATTTTTCATTGTACTGTACTTCTCACTAAAATGGAAATGCTAATTACTACATAATATGCTGTCAGAAATTTCTGGGATGCTCAGATTTAGGCGAGAAGTAAAAATATCAAGGTTACCGCTGTCATTATCATAAGATTTTTGCAACCCCACCCCTCCAACCCTCCAATCAAACGGTACCAACCAAAATTCAAATTCTTTAAGCATATACATGAACAAGTTTTATTAGACGATCATATTTCAAAAGTATGTTATTTGTTTTAAAAGCATGACAGTATAAGTCTCTTTATACTCTGTTTATTTTTTTTTTAAATTGTCCAAAAACAGATGGAAAGTGACATTTTCCTAATCGAATCGGACCGACTCATAAAATACCTCAAAATTTGAAGAAAAAAAATGAGATCCAAAAAAAGGTGTTGAATAGCTCTCAAAATGAAAATAGAGTTCTAATCATAGAATGTTCTTCTTAAAAATACATTTGAACAGTTCTTTATTTACTCAGCCTTTATGTAATAATCTGAAAGGCCAATCAAACTCTACATCTATTTTTTTTTTCGCGTTACTTATTATTTGCGACGTACATTGATGACCAAATTTGCAGAGACTTCCTTAAATGGGCATGGTCACGATTTTGGTCAAATTTTATTTTTCTGTTTTTATTATTTACAATGGTTTAGAATTGCATTTCTTATGATCAAATTAAATTTGGGTGCCAGTCGATGTGTTTTAAGCAAGATACAGGGCATACAATTCTTTGTCAAGTGAACAGGGCTCGTGTCCTGTTTTTTTTTTTTTTTTACATAGGTTCAATATACCAGTAAAAAAAAAATTTCAAGCTGATTTATCTATCTTCTTATTCATTTTTCAACATTCAAAATGTAAACAAAAGCTTTGTTTACATAGCGAAGAATTGTAAGTCCTGTATCTTGCTTATAACTCAACAAATGACACTCAAATTTTGGTTGCCTATTAAAAATGCCCTACTGAAGCATTGTAAACATTAAAATCGAGAAAAATAATTTTTGACCAAATCGTGACCATATCCCTTTAAGGTATTCAATGTATAATGAAGGGATATTGAACAATTTTGAATCATTTTAAACCAGTTAAATATATATTGCTAGATAACAATGAAAGTGAAATAACCAAATTCACATGACTGAAAACATATTCGAAGGCAGTTATTTTGCACCTTTAATTTTCTAAAGAGTTATCTCCCCTTGACGAAAACAAACAAAATTTTAATTTCGTCAAAATATCTGCGGTAAAAGATTAATTTTATTTCATATTTGAAATAAGAGAAAGTTTATGCAGGTATTAAGCAAGAGTTAATTTTTACAATATCTTAATAAAACATACGTTGCCCATAGACTTCAATGCAAAATTCAAGGTGTAATTAATTGGACCATAATCAAAATTATGAAATTTCCTTTGGATTATTTTTTTTTTTATAACACCTTCAAAATGGTATCATGATTAAGAGTATTGGACCATTCATTTATTAGGTACCGTACAAAATGTGGTCGTTATACATTGAATACCTTAAGTGAACCAGACGGTCATTGAGCAAGGTTGTACGACTGACAGACGAACTAGAATACATGTAATAACAATTAGTATACCCGAATATTTTTAGATTTGGGTAGATCTTATCACGTGAACATTTTCTTGGCCCAAGTATATGATTTCATTCTATCGGCGAGATTTATAACACCTACATCGAATTCCTACTATTATTATAATTATGTGACAAACAAAGCCTGCTGGTTTGGTGTCCCTGTCGCCGATTTAATATATTGTTCAGGGAATAACAGTGCATGCAGTATTTATTTAGTTCAAATGTTCTTCTTGTTTTGAGTCCTTTGCATCCATAATAATATTTAAGTCATGTAAAAAGATGCATTAGGTCACTGGTTACACTTTAATGTGTTTTACTATAATAGCCTCTTTGGATAAAAAAAAGAGATTTTACACGATAATTTAAAAGGCGAAAAAAAAACAAGAAATAAAAAACAAATTTTATCAATCTTAGTGTGTAAGCACCCTTTTTTATGCAGGGTTCTTTTCAACAAAGTTCAGCTGTCCCAAATTTTATTTAGTAGAGTTCATTGGAAAGAAACCCTAGAATTATGAAGTTAGAAAGCATTTGACAAACCCTTGGGATTTCAAGATGATGAAAAATAGAATAGCTGTGGTTCTGGGTGGTTCAGTGGTTTTGTATTGTGGCTCTCCAAGGATTCCAAATTAATTTACGGATTATGTAGTCTGACAGATGAGCATGAAATCGATAGCTTTAGTCCAAAAAGTCGAGCAGCCCATGATCTCAACAGCTCTATGATTTGTTTCTTGATATTATATCAAATTTCCCTCACCATCTCCTCACACCGACTTATGTTTTCGGCATATTACATTGTATACTTCATTTGGTCATAATGCAGCGTTTGAAGAGAGCTGCAGCGCCGCTCTTGTGTCGTTTAAACTCTCCATTGTACTGTCACTTGTCACTTTTGTATCAAACAATTTTGCTCAGAATGTGCCTGAAGTCAATTTTTGTTAAACACCAATTTGAAAACCCATTTTTCCCCTCTGGGGATAACAACACCAAAGCTGGCACTGTGATCGACTAATTGTTTACACTATGTTTGCGTAGCTTCATCATCATTGATACATTATTTGATTTTCATGTCTCATTTCTGTTTCCACCACATCCTTTAAATGCCGCTTATTCCGTATGGTAGAAGTTTAAGGTTCGAATCCAAATTACTCAAATTCTGAGTTGATTACAACGAAACACTCAATTAAAAAAATCTTTTGAATTGAGACCCAATGTCAACAGTAAATTTTCCCAAGAAATGACTGCTATGAGAAAGCTTTCTTAAAACCTTTAAGTTTTTGTGTAGCCTCACCTTTTAAAAACTGTATGGACATAATGCTATTTATGCTAATTCACACGGTTACCAAAGTGTTCTCGATGGCATCACATGAAAATACTTTAAACCGAATCACTTTTTATGCTAAAAGTTTATCTCTTTTTTTTTTAAATTTGTACAAAGACGCAGGCAAATCCAACGGGATATTTTGCATTCATGCATACAACAATTATGGTTTGTGCAGAAAAAGAAGCATTTCATAATGTTTAACGATCTGTCTTTTTGTAATTTGAGTACATGTTAATCATGGCTGCTGTCACTTCTATTTTTAAAAAATGCCATTGCCGATAACCCTACAGTGTGTATGATCTATCAATACAGTTAGTAAGGTATCGTTCACAGAGCTTGCATGGTACATGGATATTTTTTGGAGGGGGTGTGGTGATTGTTGTTGAGTTCAAATCTATGATGATATAAGACTAGTCAGAGACACCGCTCAGAATGTCTCTGCAATATCGTCACTGGGGCCAGACTTATTGATCTTCAACTTGTTGCTTCAATAAATAGGTATTCGAATCATAATTCCGTTACAAGCTTCATCAAAAATTTATAGCTACATATTAAACCTCATTCTTCGGGTTAACGGTTGCTTTGTTCACCTATATAGCAGGTTAATGCCCCCGAGAAGACATCCAAGCAGAGCATCTCGAATTCCTGATACCGAAAACGAGGCTGATTTTCTTCTACGCCCCATCTCGCCGATTAATCATGAAATTTACGTGTTTTAAATTGATTCATGTCTATAGTCTCTCCCAAGTTGTTGCTTCCATCAATTTTTGATGATTTTTAATAAAAATACACATACCTGTGAAAGAAATACAGTTGAAATCGATGAAAGGGAATATATCCAAGATATCTTAATTGAACAATTATCCCTTTTCACTCATAAAATTTCACAGGAACGAAAACAATTTTCTTACGGAGATTTGTAATGGGAAATGTTTGCATCTTTTCTCCATTCGGAATACACTCGGAATACATCGCACAATTTTTTAACATTATCATCCGGGCTTATTAATAGCTGATGCAATGCAAAATCTCCGTAGACTTTCAATTTTTGGATGTGTATTGAAACCTGAAGCGGTAGAGGGGGCGTTTCAAAACAGATAATCTGGACATTTTTCATATAAGTGGATGAACGTAGTTTGAGCACAAAGGCATTTACTATCATTGAAATATCAAGCAAAAAGTGGTTGAAGCAAAAACTGGGGACAAAGTATAGCTGTGTTTTACATGGCTTGAAAAATGAACGTGAGAATTGAGAACATATTTTTATCAAATTATTTATACATCGAGTTTTAAAATGCTAGGGAAAAAGTATTGTATAAATGCAGTGCTCTCCTAAATAACTATATCTGATTCGACGGAAAGTCGATCTCCGAAGAGAAGCCCCTCGTCTGCCTTGCTGTTAACATCCGAAGTGAATCGGAGAATCCCCTCAAATGCATGATTATCCCTCCATACACAGATTAACTATACCGTACCCAGTCAGCATTTTTAAGACAAATTCGTATCTGTCAGTCTGATCTTCACAAAAAAATTATTTTAGATACTAAAGGACTTGAAAAAAAAATGAGTGACAGGATGCCTATTTTTCCTGTAATTAAGAAAATAGTATATTCATACAGGTGCTTTCCCGTTTATCGGCAAATTAAGCCCACGTGTGTATAAACAAGAATTTTCATGCCTTGTAATTATTAATAATATTGCCCCATGAATGTACATGGTTGATGTCACCCCGTGTATGTATGGTTAATATATATTGACGTAAATTGTAATGAAATGATTAAATTGTTCATAACCATTTAAGTCCTTTTTTAGGAAGGTTGACTCCATCTCGTCATATATAAGTAATGTGCTTTCGGTTTCTAATGCTGCTTGATGTATACGTGCATCATATTGCAGCTGTTACCAAGTTAGTGTTTTATAGACGCGTTCAAGACATCGGTTTTAATAATAAAGCTAAATACATACCATTAATTAGAAGACCTGGGAGCTACAGTGCTACCTATTGAAAAAAATTGTAAATTTATTGCGCACAAAAATCTGCACTAGTTTTGGACTGATACCCTTATTTATTACCATTAAATTCTTCATGCAATTTACAACTGATATCGTCTCTTTACTTGCCTCAGACTTTCTCCGGAGTACGCTACCGATCTTGGAAAATCAAGAGTGGTAAATTTTCATCATTTTTACATGTAAACAAACTGCACCACTCTGCTTTACGGGGCTGGTGATGGTGTTTAAAATATTATCAAAAGCAAGTAAAGAGACGCTATCAGTAGTAAATTGCATGGAAAATTTAATGGACTAATTGTTTTCATATAATTTGCGTATAAATAAAATTAATGGCACTGTACCTCCCAGGTCGTCCATCCGATTTTTTTTTTCAGACCGGGAGCTACAGACTTGCAGCTAGGTACAGGTATGCAGGTGAAGTTTATAATTACAGGTTTATTTAAATGCACCCAATTTAGAATAACCTTGTTCATATCTGCATACTTTTTGTTACTGGTAGAAATGACACATTGAAGAAGAAAAAAAATATTTTTATCAAGAGTAAAAATGTTGCATACTGCCAATATTGAACAAGTACAAACAGATGAGATAAAGGAGATATAAATCTACAATGTCTTCATTCATTTGCACTGTTCAATTAGAAACTTTCTGCAAATTCTATTATAAACCCATTTAAAGTCACATTTAAAACTAATCAAGATATAATTTATTAATCATTTATACTTTCTCAAGAGTCAGAAAATAAACGCCCCTTTCGAAAAATCCATAATTACATTATGTTGCAGACTTATTTTCACATGTAAGATTTTAATATAAAGGCTTGTTGGTGGTGGGGTAATGCACATGCGCAACTTCTCAAACATAAAACGACACTAGAACTCACGCAATTGTAAGCATGTATGTTAAGGAAGGAGTCTTTTCTGGTTTTTGACTTGTCAAAAGTAAATTTGATTTAATGGTCATTAAATCAAGATGAAAGGAAATTAATATACTATATTTTTCTTTCTTTTTTACAATCATACTTGGCATAGAAATAGAAATCAAAGTTTAGAATTGAACAAAGACTATATTTTAAGCGGAACACTGGCGTAGGAAAATATCACATGTTTTTGCAATTCAGAATTGCTGTAGATTCATGAGTCTATTTAACATTTCTTAAACAATACCATTAAAATGATAAGGAACTTGGATTTCAGAATATGTATATGAAATATGATTTGCCTATCAATTTACATTTTTATTAGCTTTTTTAAGCGCTCATTCTATGAATAGATTTGTGTGAAAAATCACTATAATAAGATTTTCTCTCTTAATAAATGGTCAATTAGCTTTACTGTCAATTTATATCTTTATGGAAGGTCTTCACACCCCTGCGAATATTATTGTCATTCAAATTTTAGACCATGTGGTTTTATTTGACCCTTTCAGTTTCGCAGTAAAAATAGTATCTCGTGTTTATAGTCTATTCCACAGTATCTTGGTTCTTGTAGTCAAATATAAAATCTAGAGGTTTATTGATTTTAAACTTTATCTTCATTAATTGGTGAATAAAATGTGTTCTAGAAATAAGTGTGACTATACAAAAATTAGTTTTTGTCTGCTGTTGCAACAACTAACATGCTTAAAAGAGATCCCTCCTGAGGATTAATTTTCGATCCGCGCCTGACCTAGTAATAACATCAATAGTGAAACAAACTATACTATTTTATGCAGAATGTTCCTTGAAAATGGCTCGATATACTAAGTTTTATGCAAAACAGACACCCATTTTTTTTTTAAAACATGGTATTACACATCACAAGCATTAAACATGGTTATGGTTTTATTTAGCAACCAAATGTTTATATTTTCAACCACTCTACACGTGGTTGAACTCGAACGATAACTATGTTCTGAATATTATCGTTTAATATAAATAACTGCTAGATGGTGAAATAAGACATACATCTTAAAAGCTTTTCTCGTTTTAACATAAATCAAAGTAGGATATGATATGAAAAACGACCAGTACATACGTATTTTGAGAATATTATCCGAACACTTATACTTCCGCTCAAAATTTCACAGGAACTGAACAAATCTCGGTGAAGTCTCGTGAACTTTCATTCGAGCACCTCTGGATTTATTACGTACTTAGCAACGATAAAGAAAACATTCCGAACACATTCGCAGGGGTGTTCATAATATTTTAAAATCAGGAATATTTTAAAATTGGAAGCATAAAAAAATAATAAAAATATCTTCAAAATTTAAGAAAATTAGAGGAAATGCGGGATAAGCAATATCAATTTAAGTTTAAATATTAATTCCAATTCAGTAATATAAGATGATAGATATTCTGATATTCTATCATTTCATTGAAGAATAGAAACTTCATATCTTAAACAACTAATGTCTGAAGAACTGCAGATAACTACATTTATTTTTATCATCCTTTAAGTTGAGGAAAAAGGTAGTGACCTTGACCTGACCTTTATGCATAAACAAGAAGGTCAAATTTGATGAGACTGTTAGAATCATTGGTTATATGATTTTTTTTACTGTGTCAAAATTTTATGAATTTCTTAATATAAGAACAATGTCTGATAACGAGAAGACTACTTCCTTTGTATTATAATAATGATTTTAATGTGGTAAGGGACACGTGTCGATATCATTGTGGATAAAATTAAAAATACATTAAAGTCAAAAACTTTAACCAATTTAGATTTTTTTAAATTTAACAATATTTGACCACAAATTATGTTTTAACAATTTTTGGAAAGGTAAATGTAAAATGTATGAAAGCCCCAGCTGGATTTGAACTCATTACTTAAAGACACGTAGTTATCGCCATAATCAGTTATAGGATTGAAAATTTTTGTCAACTTGTTAAGGTATCTCACTACACCTACACTTATACTTTTTTAGACACTACGTCACAAGATGGCGATTTAAATGTTTTGTTAAATTGTTTATATGGTTCGATTGGGTTGTATATCGTCTTAGCTCAGTGGTTAAAGTATTGGGCTTGTGAACCGCAGATCATGAGTTCGAATCCACCTGGATCTTTTGTTCATGTTAACTTAATTAAATTTTCGAAAATGTAATTTTTCACCCAAAATTGCACATTTTTAAGCATATTAGACATAAATACTTCATATCCATTATGATATATATCAAAATCAAGTAAATCTCCGCTGATTTGAAAAAAATATTTAACGGTGTAGTGAGCAACCTTAAAAATCTATTTTAAAATTAGCGGATTAAATTACCTTTGCGTTGACAAATATTTTACTACTCAATGATTTAAAACTTCCATTTGATTCATTTTCTTTTGATCGCAACGGAAAAGACTTTGTGCAAAGTCCGAAATTTGTAGAACTATTATAAGGTGATTCAAATGATCAGTTGCCTTGTTACAAATCGTTTTAATTAAGTTCTAGTGTTCAAGAATCGTGTCAACACTGTTCAATCTAATTATTTGGTCGATGTTTGTCAAAACTAAAAAAAAATTAAATTGACTAAATTATAAAGCTGGACAAATACATGTATTTGGATTCAGATTTCGACTTATATTATTGAATAGGGCGTAACAATCTGGGATAACAATGGGGACAACGATTTTACAGTGTTGGACAAGGAATCTCAATGAATTCTTTATAAAAGATAAATCATGTATCATTAAATGCATTTACAGAGTGGTGCAATGTAACAATAAAATGAACTTTTTTTGTATATTCACGTGACGAACAGCAATGGCGTGGATTTCCCTAAAATTTCTGCATCAATCAAAGGTATGGTGAATTGATACACGATTGATTTGAATTGGAAACGGTGTGTATTTTATTTTTTACTTTTGAAAAGGGGCATGTTTAAATAAAAAGGGTTAAAGAATGGAGAACTGATACCAAAGACCGTGATAATTTGACCGTTTTTGTGTCTGTCTCAAATATGGGGAAAATGTTTAATTTAAAGCAATTACGTATTTATAGACATCGAATTACTGTGCAGGATACATTCTCCCCTGCAATTCTTGAAGATAATATCACACAGCCGACTCTAGAAAAATCATGAGTGATTGATTACAAAGGAAAGCATACGAAACATTCGCATCGAGCCAGAAGTTGAAGTTCTAAAATCGAACAAGAAAACGACACAGCAACGCTTCCCTATCTTGACATTTGTAATCTGGTTCGGGCGCTCGGCTCTTGATAGATCTAAACACAGAGAAGATGCCATATTAGGTAATTTGATGCCCATACTCTTGTTTTGGAGCCAATCCCAATATATTTACGATCTCTTGTAATCATGCAATTGGTAGACGTTTCCGATTGCTGTATTGAAATTTGTGTTCTATAACATTAAATTGCACAATTTCCTGCTAAGTGCCTTTGGCCAATTCATAATATATAATTAAACAGTTAATAATTACTGCATATGCCATGAATAAAGATTGATATACCAATTACGTACATATTCAATTGATACTTAGCGACATAATATATATTTATAAAATCTACGTGTTCTGTAGAAGATACAATATTCTTGATGGAACCAGACATGACACGAACTTGGCAGAGCCTTATTATTGATGCACGCTTTATTGACTTGGACTGCTGTTATGTTTATATCAGAGGAAAAGAAATGATCTTATTTGCCAAGTTAGGAAAACCTGACGCAATACTGTCGGCAAAAAATACACGTAAGATTGCGGTATTGTCACGCGCCACCGGGCACTGTGATTCGATTTGATAAATAATTCAGTCTATTACACAAGACTCGAGTCATTAGAGTGATTGTACACGGGTAAAGAAGATTCCTTTCAGACAAGCCTTGTAGTGAGTCTACCCGACCATTTCCTACCGAGGCCGCGCTAAGCGACCATTGTGCTGCTATGAGATATGGTGATATGAAAAATAAACACTGATTCTAGGTCCAAACGATCCCAGGCCTGATCAATGGGTTATCGTTGAAGCTAAACGCTGATCAGACTCTTGGTGCAGAGGAATTCCTTTGATAAATTGCCTAGACCGATATGACAAGTCGGACTCAGCCTGCCAGAAATTTTTGTTTAGTACAATGTCCAAGTGCTTAAATTAATTCTCATCGTGGCACATGTACCAAAACAATTTTTGGATAATATGTTTTCTCGATTAAAGATCAAATGTGTTGGGAATATTAAAACATGATTGAGTTTAATTTGTTAAGACATCTTTGTCTTCTTAATTGGCAAGTATCTAAATGAACATGTCAAGACAAGATTCATTATTGCGGGTATTCAAATTAAATGTATTAGAAAATATTGATGAAAACCTAATCATAAAGGCCTTTAAATTATGCTTGCAGCCTTTGTGAAATCTCTGTCTGGAGAGTGATTGCCCATCCAGATTATCCAAAATTTTAAAAAAGGACATATCAGTGTTGGCTTCACTTGTCCTTGATACTACGAAAGCGTCAAAATGGTGTTTTTATGCTAATAACTTTTGCGTAAGCTAACATTAAATAACTATTCGGTTGTCGTCATTTACTCTGATGTGTAACTATCTAACTATTATGGCCAATATTCAGACACTGTATCTTAAAGTGCTCTGCACATTGATCTGCACAGAATAAACAATTTAACCACGTAATTCATTCTGATATTAATTATTAATAAATGCATGATATGATTGAATTATTTACGTTTTGAATAGCGGTGTGTTATTTCACAATGTTTATAAATAAACAAGTGTACGTTCTACAAGTGGCACTCGTGCGACCAAAGCATATTTGCATGAAAATGGATGGCATAGCAAGATTTGAGATTTATATATATTTTCCAGAGATGACAAATTTTGCTTTTCGAATTATATGCCAAATTGATGATGTTATCAAAGCAGAAAATCCAGCGCTAACTTGACTCTAAAAATACCCCCCCCCCCCCTCTAAAAAACACAAAATCAAAAAACAGAAACCGATGAGCATGATGAATTGCATTGCGTTGGTTATTGGTCCGTCCCCTATGGTCCTACATGTACATCAATATCAGTTTTATACAAATATATTGTTACAAGAATCATTGATATATTTCACCGAGTACAGAATAATAAAATAAAGAAGTGGCTTAAAAGATCGAATATTAGTTATTAACTGCTAAGACATTTAATAAATAGATACATGTAGTTGGGTATGTGATAATTGTATATCTACATGACTTGTATTCATTTGACAATGATTTATTATCTTATTGTATTTGGTCAGCTTTGCAAAAAGACACCCTTTTCATAGGACATATACAATACAAATGATAGTTTAAGTATTAGTAATACAATTTAGGAAGTACTTACCCGTTCTATAGTAATCTATCACAGAATTGAAGACAGATGGATGTCTGTCAAAGAAATATTCATCTCTTCTATGTTTATGCCTCAAATGTCTCTCGGCCAGTCTAGCTAGCCGTGTGTTGGCAATAGTTCGTAGAGTGGAGACGTGCGTCTCATGTCGGACCCCTCCTACATTCAGAATAATCCGTTCACTGTCCCCAGAAATATGCCCATTCTTACGAACCGGGGTGGCGCCAATTTCGTCCAAAATATTAGCCTGAGTTGTCTCATCCTGCATTGCAGGCGTTCACATTGATTAATTGACAAAACGGTTTCTTGAAAAAGTAGCTCTGACCTAGGCGTCCTTCTGCATTAATCAGCTGTAAACGACGTTGATCTCGGTCCACAGACGACACTGTAGCAGAAACCCATCCGGTGACGTGATGCCATTTCTACTCTATTTGGCGAAAAAGAGGCCCATTCTTTTATTAGAGCGATCTGTATCACGTGCCAGACCGTTGTTTTTGGAGGCTCTCCCAGCGGATATGGCGCCTCTTCAACACAGTAGAATCCGCTGGCCGTTGTGAGTAGAATATTCCGTGAGATTCATTACCCTCATCTTTCATACATATATATATTTATTGACTACACATTCCTCCGGCTGCTCGATATAGAGCTCTAGCGCTTCACGGATTTGCAATAGCCGAGTTAGGCTCCCATTCTCAAAGAAGTGTGATATCCCTGTAAGGATTAGAATTCTACTTTTCTTTTATTTGCTGCTCTGATATGCCCATTCCCTTGAAGAAATAAAGTGACGAAAAGTAAAAAGTTTACATCTATATTAGCTGGAAACAGAATATAGTCTGTGTAGCTAGCTACGTTCCACTCATTACTATAGTAGATTAATTATAATATTATCGTTATAATCAGAAACAATACAAATATCCATAATTTTGTACGGTCAGCGAGCACGAAAATCATTACGATAATATGCAAAGACCTGAATAATGAGAAAACCAGAAAAAAAGTGCAGAAAGGCATATGTATATTTACCTTAGCAGTGACTGTTCAGTCCGACAAATTGTCCCATTGCGCGACATTAAGGTAGGTTCTGCACAGTGAATACAATGCAGCGCCAGTTCTATTGATTTTCAGGGGAGTAAAACATCATCTGCAGTAGTATTTGATTAGCAGCCAGTCTTATGGCAAACCCCGTCTCTCTTCAACCTTCAACAAAAAATAAAAAAAAATATATACGCTTAAGACTCTTGGACTTGTCATAACAGTTGGAGCAGCCTCAAGAACTCTTAGTGGGAAAAAATATGGTTTTCTTGTATTCTTAATGAATGCATGCAATATGTCAATACACTTCTCAAAATTGAAAGATGATAGTTAATATTGATAGCAAAATGATTTGATGGAAATTCAATCTCACTTTATATTGAGTAGTTCTGTTCCTTTTTCTCCAGAGATTAACAAATAGCGTTAAGTCAGACTGCTCTTAAGCTTGGATGATTATTTCTGTTAAAGTCTTAAAAAGACTAAAGACTTTAAAAAGAACTAAGATAATTTTATGATATTATGAAATAAATGGTATTTTTGGTTACAAGAATTGAACTGTAATACAAATTAATGTACATTAATTAATAGGATGAAAATTTGTAAATGAAGACTTCAAGTGCTTCTACGCATTAAGTAAAAGATAACTGAATTAAATTTCATTTGGCGGCAGTTTAATCGTGAAATGAAAGGTTTTAAAAAAATGATGAGACAAGAACATATATCGAGCCTGACGTTGAAATAACTGTAGATGTCTCGAGTCTCCCGGGACAAGGACATAAAACAAAGAAACCAATTACTGTGTTCAGACTAGGAGCAGATTAGAGAGTAAAGAGACAAAATGTGGAAAAGGAAATCTCAATCCTGTCAGTGTAAAAAATGTAACACTAGAAAATCCGGTCGGTCCCGGTAGGACTCGAGCAGGCAGGGTTTTGTTTTGTATATGCGTTGACAATTGTTTTCTTGCAATGATTCATAATGTGGGTTTATCAGAGTGCGTTGAATTGGCAAACGTTTAGGTTTTTTTAAAAGTATTTTCCCATAACTGTTCTATCAATATTTGATGGTTGTGACAAATTGTAATTTGATAGTGAAATTTTAAAGAAAAAAGTTCAATTTGTGTAATGTTATAATGAAAACAAATAAAAGAGTATAATCAAATATTATGGACTACGTGGGATAATCATAACTCATTGTTATCAAATGCTTTTTTGCATCTACTTTACGATGTATTTCACTGCAAAATTTCTCTTAAAAAATCAATATCAGCACGTAAACATTTCCCCAAAAGTACGCTTATGTATTCATTCACAATTTTAGCATGATGGAATCACGAACAAGCTAATGAATTTACATGCAGCATAACCATTGTTAAAGAAGTAAACTCCAAATATCGCAACTTACATTAATTAGAAACTTCAGAGCATAATGCGTAACCTAACAACAACACCCGCATAAATTCCTCCAGATCCTAGGTCCCGACATTTATTGCTCATTTCTGCATTAAATATTTATTGAGAACCTTGCGTTTCTCCTCACATTAGGGGTTCTGGGCAGCCTTTTGATCGCCGGGACTCAGTAGATGAGAATATATTGGACCGTTGATATTGGTCCAACAGACAGTGCTAGTGATTAGTTCTTTACAAGAGACCTGGAGAAAATTACGACACGTCATAACTTTTACTCAGCATGTTTTGTTATGTACATGTATGTTGATTGATATAAAAATTAGTGTATACGTTGTACATTAATATTGAATACAATTGTACATGTATGTTATACAGTTGTATATGAAATGTTATACAGTTGTACATATATGTTATACAGTTATACATGACATTTTATACAGTTGTACATATATGTTAAACAGTTGTACATGACATGTTATACAGTTGTACATATATGTTATACAGTTGTACATATATGTTATACAGTTGTACATATATGTTAAACAGTTGTACATATATGTTATACAGTTGTACATATATGTTATACAGTTGTACATATATGTTATACAGTTGTACATATATGTTATACTCATCTCATTTTTGTGTTAATAAACAATGTGTATATTTTAACAACATATCTTCAGCTTTTCAAGTAGAAAAAGTATTAAAGTAAGCGTCGCAATGGTGCACGCGAACAATAATATAGCATTGAATCATGATTTTTTTAAGTATACACTCTCATAACTGCAGCGGTGTGTGCATACAAAATGAGTAACGCGCGTTAGCGCGTTATGAAAATTTGTATGCACACACCGCTGCAGTTATGAGAGTGTATACTTCAAAAAATCATGATTTAATGCTTATATTTACATTTTCTTAACTTCTTGTCTTGTCTGCAAAAATGATTCATACCTTAAAATTCCTATCTTATCCTAGGGATAAGTTAATATTAATGGAAGAGCCACAGTAACAGCCACAAGCGTGAACTTTGATTTTCGCTTGTGACGTTGCAGTTTACAGCGTTCAACGTTTGTGACGTCATAATAAAACTCGTCAATTTGACCTTTGACTACTTGTTGCATTTAGAGGCATTTGAAGATCATAGAATTTAATGGAAAAACACAGTAGAATGTAAATATTGATGTTTATCATAATCCCATATCTGAAACCTGATGGCATATAATTTATATAAAAAATGACCGTTGAACCATATTTGCAAGTTTTGAATTAAGTGAGAATGCACGTATCTTCCATTTAGTTCAAGGCAATTTTATCTATTATTCATTAGCATTAATTTATTTTTCTAATATTAACAAACTGACTGACTAGATTGAGGTTTCAATATTCTTTATTCTTTATTTTACAACTATACTTAAGCAAGGTGTAATGATTCTGCAAAATTAAAGTAAGTGAGCTTTAAGTTTATCTCATTACCACAAGTAAATTGTAGAAAGCTTGTATTGCTTCGGTAAAATAACATCAGCATTTTCTTTTTGTGTATAGAGAGTATTGAAATGTTTCGATAGTTGTGCAAGTGTAATCCGCCCTGTTGAATGTATATAAAACCTGTGAACACACCCTCTATATTTTGACATTCAGCTCGCCGACGATGCAATGTCAGCAGATGAACTACAATATTCATTAAAAAGCAGTTTTCAAATCTTTTAATTATTAAAAGTATATATTGTTTGTTCGAGTTCATTTACATCAATTTGTTTTGAGGAGAACATTTGATTTAATTAAAGATTTATCTCCG
The DNA here is from genome assembly GCF_025612915.1 of Magallana angulata. Classification (NCBI taxonomy): domain Eukaryota; kingdom Metazoa; phylum Mollusca; class Bivalvia; order Ostreida; family Ostreidae; genus Magallana; species Magallana angulata. Next base: position 45,902,970 of record NC_069120.1, read on the forward strand.
AACGAAGATTCTGTAGTGTGTCACTGCCTTGTAATCTCTTGTTCCTGTGTCATATATAAATCTGTACTGTGTAAATATCGATATCAACATTCCATTGGGTATTGTTACTTCAGAAGTTCCCAGACACATTACGAAGGGCTTGCAGTTTTTTTCCTGTTAAAACTTGCTACAGTTACTTTCTAAATTACTTTCCAATAATCAAAACTTCATTTTGCATAAAGAGTTCATTAAATGGCCAAAATGATTGTTTTCATTACGTAACTAACATGGCATATGCAAATCAATAATTGAAATCAATTGCAGAGCTGGAAACTCCATATATGATGCCGTAACTTCTCAACAACTCACCATGAAATAAAACGTTCAAATACACGGTCAGATTAAATCAGCTTTCGTAGTAATTTATTTTCCGGTCGGAGTATTTTATTCCGGCATTAGTTGCAGTAAAACAAATCCCTAAACAGTGATACTTTTCAAGTAACTGACAGAAACAACACTTCGGAATATGGAATTCCTGTGCATTGCTTGTATCGATCGGGCAATGGAAGAACTCTTCTAGTGCCTTTCATTTTACAATATTCTGCTGTTATGTTTGATCCTAGACGATTGAACGCTATGGATTGTATTTCTGGTTGTAGATACATGTGTAAATAAATTGAAGAAATTAATAAGCTCTTGATAAGACTAGGGGACTGGAAATAAAGTGTCTAACCTAGTATCCGATGCCTACCCCCTCCCACCCCATTCTTAGGGACTATAGTGAACCAGTTTTACAGCCCGCTTTAGGTTTCAAAGGGTAGGGTCATAAAAATTAGTCGAACTCTTTTGATCTGTTTCTCTTTTACCAAGAATCAATTATTTACAAGCGCTTCTCAGAGAGAGAGAGAGAGAGAGAGAGAGAGAGAGAGAGAGAGAGAGAGAGAGAGAGAGAGAGAGAGAGAGAGAGCATGCTTTGTGTGTGTGTAATAAGTTTCGTATTTTTTTCTATAAAGAATGCACTACTCATGTTTTGTATTATTGGCAATAAATGAATGTGGATACCACAAAATAATCTCTTTTGTGTTCATACCTTTTTTTTTTTAATCCCCTACCGGTTTTCACCGGAGGGGACTATAGCTTTCCTCTGCGTCCGTCAGCCCGTCTGTCTGCCCCACTTCAGTTTTCCACACTTTTTTTCTTTATGCGTTTGAGGAATATTATGAAATTTGCTGAACAGCTTCAAAATACCAACTACAGATCAAGTTTACACGTTTGTAGCGTCTGGTTGACATATTTTCGAGAAAATTAATTTTTTATATTCCAATTTTTTAATGCTCGGGTTCGATATCCTGTATATATTTCCACAACTCGGTAGGGGGCGTGCATTGCTTATGCAATACTCTCAGAATGCTCGTTTATTTTTGTGACTATCTAATTGATCATGTAATCTATATAATAGTTTACGTTTCCATCGCTCACTACCTTAAAAATTGAAAGAGACCAAACAAAATCAATGAATGAAACCAAGCCAGAGACAAACCCAGCACCCGAAAAGACAGTATTCCAGCTAATATGAAATAGCGGAAAACCTGGCGGGCTGTTTCTAAATATATAGAAACGTCGGTAACAAACAAACTCTTAACTAATGAGAACAAAATGTCTCAATTTTCAATTACAGCGAATAAGATACAACTATCGACGACTTCTCTGTAAGACTGATGGGGAAAACATATACCAGATACCGTAAAAAAAGGAAATTTTGAGAACACTGAGCATCCCGATAGATCCCTTGGAGACAGATATTGGGAAAGATAAGGAACAACTCGAAGGACGCAAGCAGAAATTAAAGTTGACAGGAGCTGGCATCTCAGACTTGGTCGCTGAGATTTGTGCAATAGGATCCCTGATTAAAATTGTGCATGGAAGATGCAAACAACCGCTGTTTTTGTTATCTACATTTGTATATCTAGTTCATGATATTGGAGGTAGGGATATCAACAATCACAGGGGACCAATGGTGGCTAGGGGTCTGTTATTGAACATAGAATATTGCCACAATGTTAAAACCATTCCAACAAAACCACGGACTTAAGGTAGTATGCATCAATCACAATTTGATGCAGACATGTCTGTGTCGGCCATACTGACATTGGATCCTGGAATCGGACTCTGAGCTGTGCCTACGTAATCACTGCATAATCATCAATTTGAACTTAATTTGTTTTGTGAATCAGATACATTAAGTTACGTTGTGCAGAACACACAACATCGTTAGAATAGCCCTACATGTTCATTCATTCTGATTGCTATCGGTCATACACGTCAGTATAATAATCCAGAAGACATGCCGAGGAAACTGTAGATGAACTGATGATTGGATTTCTATCCGAGATGTATTTATTTTTCTGATACTGAATATAAATGATTTAGATAAGGCAATGAAAACAATATAATTCTAATGTAAATACATTGTACTTACATTACATTGTGTATTGAATTGTTGTCTGAAGACTGCTTTATTTTTATTATGAATTCACAAAGCATTCCGCATTTGGCAACTCGCATGTTCTTAGAACATAGTACTATATTTCATTACACTATAGTTTAGTGCCTTTCACTAATTAACGATTTTCGATTGTCAGTGCATTGATGACTAATTAATTAGTGATGTATAATATACTTAGTCGAATCTGGTGAGCAATAAATATTCAAAATAACAGATAAAGTTACAGATTCCGATTCATTGGTAGGAATGGCACATGTATAAACATGCACGCGTACAGATATATATACAAGTTTATTGCACTGTACACTGACGTGTTCACATTAAGAGGGCTAGGTGATTGCGGCCATTTTTAGGTTGTATTTACCTCCTGCAGACAAAGAGACCTCTATTCAAATATTGTGGTATCATCAATATTCGTTGAATACCAATTTTCGTGGATTTCTTTTTAAGTTGATCCACGAAATTAAATGTTCATTGAAATGCAATTTCTATAAATATTTTGTATTGATGGGGTCATTACCCACGAATTTACATATCCTAGAAACTGAGATTTTTACTGTATCCACGAAAATTGATACCCTTGAATATTAATGAAACCACAGTATAAGAAACTGTCCAAATTTTAAAGCCAAAATAGGAGGTATTTTATTTTTTTTATATCCAGTCTATGATAAAAAAAATATCATATTTAAAAGTTTATAGCAGATCTGATGGGTAATTTGTTGACCTACCTTAAGGAGACTAGAGGACAACAAATTGCTTGGATCAGATCTCCTAAAACTTTTCTTTTGAATATGATATTTTGGGCCATAAACTAGTGTTTAGTAAAGAAAATATCCTAACATTTTAACTTTAAAATTTGATCATGTTTCTGTATATTTGAACAGAGCTCTTCATCTGAAGGAGGTAAATATAGCATAAAAAATGGCCACACTACCATCCAACCCTCTTTAGAGTCTGCACAGACAATCAGTGTGGCATGCAATATGTACGACGACAACTCTCCTATTAATTATTCATAGTGTGATTGTCTCATAAAACAGGTAAATGGATCATGGGAGAATTAAAAGGGAATTCTATCGACAGAATCCTTATTGAACCCTTTGCTTCAATTCATGAAAGGGGCAACATCAAATAGACTTTAGAATTTGTGTGTATAAGACACTGTGTACTTTGTCAAACAGAATGTGCGAATATGAAAAAAATAACAAACACACAACATTTTCGGTAAACTTTTGATGGTCCTATTGCAGTATGGTGTTGGGAAAATTACAGTCATGTTCTTCATTCTACTAGTTCACTCTCTTTAGCCTGAAGGTAAAATCGGTACCCGGCGAGTGATACATAAGGCAATAAGAATGTGCGGGTGTAAATGCATTAGCGCTGTAAGCTATGCTTTTAATGCTCCCAGGGGACTTAGAATGATGTGGGTGGTACCCCCGCCCCGAGGGTAAATGGTCATGACATACAATTTGAGAGCAAGACCACAACTCCCCTTCTTTACATTTTGCCTTTACAAAGTACATAACACATAATCACGAATTTCAAGATTTCTTCTTATTCATATTTGTATATTTATATAAAGAGGACTAAACGACATTATATATCAGAAATTTAATGTTGTTTGGTGGATCAGTTCATTAAATTATACATGTTTACAAGCAATCTATATAATAAATTTTGTTAAGTGTAGTTTTATTTTAATTGAGTTTACCATTGATGTGTTAGGGTCTGAATGAATTATTAAATAAAATAATAAAATAAAAGTAGAAACAATTATTTACTAATCTAATAATTATATGGTATCATGTGATGTTTCATTTACACAATTATGAAAAAAATAGCTCTTATCACGTTACAGAGTAAATTCCAATATAAAATTCAATAAAATGATATTTCATTCGAACGAAATAATAAAACCCGCAACAGAGTATTGATCAATTCTTACATAGAGCGTTGTCTGTAAAAAAAAAAAAACTACTGCAAATGGGCTCGCTTTAGATATACCACGGATTACGCAATATGTCTGACAGAGAAAAGTAAGATATCGATCTATATCATATCTTAAACAGAAAATCCTTCCTCTCCTAGCAATGTGAAATACCGATGTTTGTACCCATAGGATTTGTCAACTAGCAAAGTTTGTGTTGGTTCTGTAACTTTTGTATACCAACTTATGCGTGTACTATGTGATATTTACACCGTTAATGGTATTTTCTTTTCTTTTATAACCTCAAGAATACCCCTGATGAATTAAAATAACACAAAAGCTGCATTGAGCAGCGAATCTGAAAAGGAAGGGGATGATTCATAAAAAGAAACTCCTAGCAATCAAAAAGAATCAAAAAGGATGGTGTCAAAATCCAAAACATCAATATACTTTAGAGAGAAAATGTAAAAACCTGTAGATAAGATAGGATCATTCTTAGTTTGTCATACATGTAAAGGACTATGTGCGGTTTGGTCAAATATCTGCCCCCGATTTTAACCAATTTTTAAATAGTATCGTATGAAAATAAAATCTTCACAAATCATTGTATAGAGGATGCCTATAACTTTAATCTTGATTTTAGTCATCATTGCTCATTTGCTGTTTATCTATGACGTCACCTAAATGACCTTATTCCCGCATATTTGGAAACAAATGAAAATATTTACATTCTACTGTGTTTTTCCATTAAATTCCGTGATGTTTAAATGCCTCTAAATGCAACAAGTAGTCAAAGGTCAAATTGACGAGTTTTATTATGACGTCACAAACGTTGAACGCTGTAATCTGCAACGTCACAAGCTAAAATCAAAGTTCACGCTTATGGCTGTTACTGTGGCTCTTCCATTAATATTAACTTACCCTTAGGATAAGATAGGAATTTTAAGGTATGAATCACATTTGCAGACAAGGCAAGAAGTTAAAAAAAATGTAAATATAAGCATTAAATCATGATTTTTTGAAGTATACACTCTCATAACTGCAGCGGTGTGTGCATACAAATTTTCATAACGCGCTAACGCGCGTTACTCAATTTGTATGCACACACCGCTGCAGTTATGAGAGTGTATACTTCAAAAAATCATGATTCAATGCTATAATATTCTCATTTTTGCTCTATATTTTGCATTCGGAAGTATAGAGCGCAGGTCTGCTCAAGTGCGATTTTAACATATATTTTTCGTCAGATAGATATACACATTATACTAAAAAATTGTACTTGAGCAAGCCTGCGCTCGATGTTTCCGAGTCGAAAAACCATCGGAAAACACCCATATTTTGCTACAAAACATCAATTTATCAAAATAATGCAATCTTCATGACGTCATTTCTACATTATGACGTCACTGTGGTGATAACCTTTTACACCTTTATTTCCAATATGGTTTTAAGGGTGTTGTTTACTCAGGGTTTGGGTTCTCAAATTCGGATTGTAATAAAGTTCACTGTAATGGGAAAATTTGTTCTAAACAAAAAAAGTATTAATAAAATGAATTATTATTGACAAAACATTTGATATTTTTACTTTACTACGTAATTAGGCTCAAACAAAAATAGACTTTTAGTCAAACAGAGGAAATTCGGACTAAATTTTTCAGATTTTGTTTTCCTCTAAAACATTTTTGGCACTACTCTAATATTGAAAGTTAAGATTTTATATTTTAGTCTATATAAATTTTCATATTTTCTGCTGGTTTTACCTCACTTATTCATTAAAATAATTGTATGGCACGAATTGCGAAAATATTAAAAAATGCTTAAAAACGATAAAAGACACCATATCTCAAAATTTTGATCATTGACCTCATATAAATTTTATGCCAACAGAATAAGGTCAATATAAGTAGTTCAATGCTATCAGTGTTTTTTTATTATCATCATTCAATTTTTTGTAAACTTAGATCAAAAATGGGTAGGAATTTGAAAACTGATAGAGGAAATTCGGACTGGAATATTTTTTCAAATTGTAGCTGAAATCTTAATGTTTTGTACCTACATGTATTTAGTGCCACTGCCATTCATAAAATGTATTATACTTTTTAAAGTGCTTTATTATTTGAAATATATTTACAATTAAGAAAATTTCAATTGTAGTATAAAATTTTATGGGATTTTTCTTGATTTTTCAAAAAATATTCAATGGCCATTTACTCAAAAAGTAGGTCATTGACCTACTTTTTTGAAAGTGAAAAATAACACTACAATCAAAGGTCTATAACATACAATAGATGGAGTTTCATTATCATCAGTGGAATTTTTTATCATTCTGAGTAAATGTCATCCTTAAATATTTTTCACTTAATTTTTAAAGCTCTTTCTAAAACTTTGATTTTGGGGGCAAAAAATGCATAAAACCGCACATAGTCCTTTATATTTCATCCTCTGTATAGTAGGCTGTAAACTTTTCACTTTCAAACTTAGGAGCTTTTTAATAAACTATTGCTCTGTAATTACAGTATTTCCTTTTATCCGAAAGAGGTGTAGCGCCTTTTCCTATTATTTCGCCTTCACCTGTGTCTGGACGGAAAGTACCCATTACTAGATATAGCTTCAATTGAAATACAGCTTCAGGTACTTGTCGCTATATGATTTTCGAAACATGGATACTGCTTTTGTAATGGTATCTGTAACAATTGTTTGTCATAAACTCAGAAAACCTGCATCGAGAAAAGAACATATATAACTCTGTGTATAATGTCAGTTGGTATAACCTCCAGCAAAATGCAACGAATCTAAGTGTATAGTTGTATATAGAATAAATGTATATAGTGTTATTGAAGAGATCTGTTTATATTGTGTGTGCTCATACTCAGGCTGAAAACAAGATAATTTGAAGAAAAAAACCCAACCGATTAGATACATGTAAAATTTAAACTATTCTTATCATGCTTCAATTTAGTGAAAAAATAGTTACTACCTGGTGGAATCGATCCAGGGACCACAAAATCAAAAAAGACCTCCGTGTTACTACTAGGCCACTCATTTAACAGTTATTATATTCAAAGTCTTTTAAATATATATGGCTGTATATATATAATTGTATTAGAAAAGTCACTAATTGAAATATTTCTCTAATTTTTAATACAAAGATCACGTTAAGCTAAAATTAATTCAATATAAACGTGTACTACAATACTTGAAGAACATAATTTTAATCGGATTTATTTGGTTTAAAGTGGTTTAAATAGCCAAATATACCATTTCAAATAGCATATTAACAATTTCCTATATATCCTTATCAAAACCTGCCTATTTCGTGTAAGATGATTTACACTCTTACAGCATAGGAATTATGTAATTTGCGTTTCTTTCAATATATCTTAACTAAATTTTGTATAATATTGAAAATGTCTGATGTTTGCAAAAGTGCTACTAGTATAATTAAGGCGAAATCACATATCCATTATTTCCATAATTATATATTATAATAATATTCAACGAAGTTTTTCATTATGATTGCTACAGAGAGAGCAAAGAGAAGAATTAAAAAACTTAACTGGTATGCGCGGCCATCTTGTACATTGGAAGATAAGGATGTAAAACATTGCTTAGACTGGCTTGTTTTTATGCAAAACTATTTCCAAAAGATAAAAAAGCAACAAATATGAGGTTCTACTCGTTGTTTTGTTTGCAAATTATGCATACAAGAACAGAACAATGCTTTTTATAATCACTTTCAGCAGCTGTAAAGTTTCGAAGCTGCATACTAATTTTGAAGATTTAAAGATCTGCGAAAATATGAAGGGGTTCATTGGTGTCTGTTCTGCAGTCATTTATTGAGTAAAAGTTTGAGCATTCATGTTGTAACTTTGCATCAAAATAGGGTACACTATTTTTTATCAATCGGGATCTTTTTTAAGAACAAGACAAATCAAGTTTATATTTAGTTCTATCTCCTGTATCTATGGAAACACATTGGCGTTATAATTTGGAAAAAATAAATTTCAATTCAAAACAATGTGTGTCAAATGTGACATACATCTCCATACCAGTCTTAAGTCTGTTTATTGGAGTTTTTTTCAGTTCTAAAAGTAATTTTTTTAAGTGGAGTTTCTAAAAGTAATTTTTTTAAGTGGAGTAGGGGTCAAAAAAGTATTTGTCTTTAACAAATACTATATATAGATTTTTCAAGGAATAAACATACGTATTTTCATTCGATACGTTCATAGACATTGACAAAATTGTAATTTCTGAGGCCCATTTTAAAAATAGAGTACCCTTTATTGAGGCAAAGTTGCAACTTAAACAAGCATTCTGAGAGTATTGCATAAGCAAAACACGTCCCCTACCGGTTTGTGGAAATTGTGAAAACAATGCACTGTTATGCAGAATATCGAACCCGAACATTAAAAAATTGGAATATAACAAATTAATTTTCTCGAAAATATGTCAACCAGACGCTACAAAAGTGTAAACTTGATCTGCAGTTTGACATTTTGAAGCTGTTCAGCAAATTTCATATTATTCCTCAAACGCATAAAGAAAAAAAGTGTGGAAAACTGAATTGGGACAGACAGACGGACGGACAGGCGGACGGACGGACGGACGGACAGACGGACTGACGGACGCAGAGGAAAGCTATAGTCCCCTCCGGTGAAAACCGGTAGGGGACAAATAAGCAAGCTTAGGCCTTTTTCTCAACATAGTTGTAGAGTGGATACCAATGACCTCCTTTCATATTTTTTTCAGATTTTTCTTGAATTTTAAGTCTGTAGCTGCGCTGTTCTACGTGATTAAAACCGTCATTGTTCGGTATAATTCGATACAAAACAACATGTAGATTTTCATATTTATTGCTTCTTTATCTTTTGTCAAAAGTTTTGGTGTGTTTTGGACAGAAACAAGCCAGCTCAAGAAATGTTTACAATTTTATCCTCAAATGTACAAGATAACCGCACATCCCCCTTTAAGTCTGAATAGATAGATATTACAGATATTACTTTGTTAGCAATGAACGTGGCAAAAAATTTTCATAACTGAAGTTACAGTATAGAGTAAATACTTATGTACAGTATACAATTTACTGTAGATACTACAATATAATAGATGGAAAATCATTGGTACAGGCATGACGAAGGGATAACAAATATTTGTTTAGAGTTAACCAAGAGAGCTAACTCTTTAATTCTTGTCTTAACTCTCTCAAATATAATATCTAATTGTTAACAAACATTGATGAGTTAGATTTTTGTTTATGACATTGAACAGTGCTTCAATTTTTACAACTTTGGATTTGTTATAAAATATTTTGGCAACATATATATATATATATATATATATATATATATATATATATATATATATATATATATATATATATATATATATATATATATATATATTAAACCATCTACCTGTCTCAATAGGTAATATAGCATTACCCGTTCTAAAAATAAAAAAAATTCTTACATAGTTTTGTTAGCAAAATCAATAAAAAAAATTCCAAAATCCAGTCATTTTTTAAAAAGCATATTATTTAAACGTTGTGGAGAATGTTGTACCTCGATATACCATGCTTGCTTAAATTGGTCTAATAAAACATTGTATACCTTAGATTTGAACCAGGGTATATTTGCTGAGCTTTCATACCATATATATGTCAGGTCACATTGGTCTCAAATTTTCTTAATAGCTTAACCAAGGGTTATTAAAATTTTTCAGTACAGTAAAAAGTTTTGCTGACAATTTTTAGTTCTGGCAAATAAATAATTAAACCCAGAAGGAAATCATTCTGACTTTGACATTAGTCAAAAAGGGGCATCTTCCCAGTTCCCAAAATACCATAAAGTTTGGTGTTAAGCTCCCTCTAAAGTTAAATATATGTTATAAAATTTTAAAGGTAATTTTTGATAAAGATAAGAGTTATGAAAACCCCAACCTTCATATAACAGTATTGGTTCGATAACTTTATCGAACATGTCTATTTAACAGTAGACGTCAATTGCTTAATTCTGATGTTTGCACTCTACAATAATACTATTCATTGCTTTTGAAGCCTCTTTAATATATAGATTAAAAGAATTGAACTTACGAATTAAAATGTAACATCTATAGGTATTAAACGTTGTTAACTATCCTCAGTTAACCTTGTCACCTCTCAAAAGTAAAAACAGCTATTGTTTTTACCTTTTCCAATTATTACAACTTTTTTTTACAAGTTTCTTTTACTATTACCCTTAAGATTTCAGTTTTTACAATTGCTAGAAGAAAAAAAAACATCGAGCAAGTGTTGAAAATCTTTAGTATTTTCTAACAATAAGATTGTATCTTCAGCATACAATAAAACAAATTGGTTTAAATAAAGATCTTTTTAAATTTTCTCAAACAGACGTGAAAAACCTCTGACGCTGTTTGCGTATACGTATTCGTCAAGGTCTTTAAAATATTAAAATAATGTCTTACTGTACATTCGAAAATTTAGACAAGCTCTTTTGTCCCAAACTTTTGGCTTAATACCTTTATTCATATCTGGGATATTTTCGAACATTTTCTACAAATACTGTTCAATAATACCTTGTTACGATATGCCAAATGGAGTCAAATGCTTTCTCAAAATCTATGAAAGCACAATATAATTTCATTTTCTGCAATTTGAAGAGCTCTATAAGAGAATACAATGAAAAAATATGATCTGTAATACTATGACCTCTACGAAAATCTGCTTGTTTCTCTGAAATGAGTTGAACAACATCAGCATACATCAGGAGTGTAATTGGTCTATACTTTTGGGTTCGTACTGTCCTCTTTGTGTTATTACACGTATATTATGTTACCACTAACTCAGTGCGTGGGTATCATATTTTGTTAAAATAAATCCAGTATAAAAATTCAACATAAAATCCTGGGTACTTTTGATACATTTATCAAAAATTCGAGCATCGCCACAAGCTTTGTTATTTTTCAACATATCGATACCGTTAAGTATTTTTTACGTGTAATTGCTTGATTAATATTAGTGTAAAGATGAATATCAGAAAAAATATTGAGTTCATCAAGTAAAAATACACTGTTATCTGACTCGTCTGGTTCATTACATTTCTTGTTAGTGTACAACATTCCTTATAAAATGTAAAAAGGTCATATGAATTTGTATTTCATCTTTTCTTATCTGTGTCTGTATTTAAAAAAATCCAGTATTCTGTAAGATTGTTTGTTCCTCAGCAAATGTTTTTCACTTCTACTCTTCTACATTACATTTTCATTTTTCAACCTCTTTTTATACAATATTTCTGTTTCATACAAGTCAATTTTTAAGAATATCTACACCACATGTTTAATCGAACCTTCTCGCTTTTGTAAGATTATGTCGATCATTTTTACATTCACGAGCGAGTTAACCATGGTTTCTTATATTTGAAAATGATCTTTTACTTGTATTTGTAACGTAGGTTAAGGCGGATGATTGTCGTAGAATAACAAATAAATTTGAAAATAATTCAGTTGAAGAGTTTAGAGTTGTAAATGTGACGTTTAATACTGTTTTGTTTTTTAATGGATTAATATTAAACAGAGGTTCAAAAATGAAATGTTTGTTAATCTTCATGCAGCTTTTGTAGTAAATGTGTTATCCCTTTTACAGTAAATTTTATGGTTTAACAAGAGACGTGATAAACATGTGATAAAAAGAATCTGTTATGATTTGTGATGGTAAAAGATTTCTATCCAACATGTACCTTTGGCATAATACAATATAATATGATATTATTTGTATCATACCATACAATAAGATGATTATAAAATAAATGAAAGAGCTATTTTGTAAATACATATTTGATCAACGTTTACTCGTTTAATGTTCTGTCACGTTTTAAATGTACATGTATGACAATGAAGAACAACAGGTGTTCTCGAATATTATCAATATTTAGGCATATTTTGATACATTTGAATTTTAGTCTAGGCAGCTTTTTCATATCTGTCCATATAGCCGTGATCGTATAGTGGTTAGTACTTCGCGTTGTGGCCGCGACAACCCAGGTTCGAATCCTGGTCACGGCAGTGGCTGTGCAGTCGCTGTTACGGCAGGGCAAGTTTTTTTTTTACACGCACTCTCTTTGCATTTTGCGAACACCGAGACTTTATAACAAACCCTTTAGTAAGCATACTTATCACCATCCAGATAAAGCTTATTGCTTTTCCAAAGTTATTTATAATTTAACTTTGCTTAAAGCTGCTTGGTCCGATTTTATATCAAATTTTATGCACGCTTTTAAACGATGGCTATGCTTAGTATATGTATTATAATAGACATTGCAGTAGTTTTACCCGTCAATTATGTCAAATTTCAATTAAGAAAAATACGTACAAAATTTGCTAACAAAACAAACGACATTAATAGGTACCGCGTTATTTTGCCTCATGTTAAAATTCAACTCTGACGACGAGACGAGTATGGTTGTATTGCGACTTTGACATCGCTTTAAAAAAGGTCGAAATGATCAGACAAATCACAAACAAACATGTGAACGTTTTGTTCGCTAATATTTCCAAAGTCTGCTTTCTTTACAATTGATGCATAGCATGCGGGTTGAATAACCCCAATCATTCGCTTTCGGATGCTCTATAATGATTATTTTTAACTTTTTGACATTTGTTAAAGGTAGATGTCATTTCACCATAAAAATGCGGTATATTTAAATTTCGGAAAAATCCCCATATTTTCAAAATTACACACCTTTGTTCTCACAGCATTTTAATCGACAATAATAATATTATTGACGTACTTAAATCACTTTTTATGCATAATTTATGAAATGATCAAAAGATATATGTTAATATAAACGGTAAAATGTTTCGTTGAGGCTTCATGTGGTCAAGACGTAAGATAGTATGGGTTGTGTATTTTTTCTGCAATGTTAGCGTTTTTGTCATATGAAAATTTTCAAATCACAATTTTCATACTTCTGAACAAACTCTTGTTTTTGCTAATCTTTTTACTTTGAGAGAAAGAAAGAGGGTATTTTTTAAAATACATATTTGATCAAATCGTTTAAGGTTCTGTGTAATTACAAAAAATCGGACCAAGCAGCTTTAATCTTTTACTAAGACTTTACGAGTTAGAAGAGATTTAAACGGCGTGAATGCTGCATCTGGGCCATACCTTTTAGATGTTGTAGGATGTTTAGGTTTTCGAGGAGATTAGTCTTTTCAAAGCAGTTGTCCTAAGATAAGCAATTTTAATTATTTAAACTGTCTCAACAGTATATTCAGCAAACATGGACGAATTGCTTGGATGCTGAATCTGAGTCATTGCTTTCGGATGCTCTATAATGATTATTTTTAACTTTTTGACGTTTGTTAAAGGTAGATGTCATTTCACCATAAAAATGCGGTATATTTAAATTTCGGAAAAATCCCCATATTTTCAAAATTACACATCTTTGTTCTCAGCGTACTTAATTCACTTTTTATGCATAATTTATGAAATGATCAAAAGATATATGTAAATACAAACGGTAAAATGTCTCGTTGAGGCTTCATGTGGTCAAGACGCAGGATAGTATGGGTTGTGTATTTTTTCTGCAATGTTAGCGTTTTTGTCTTATGAAAATTTTCAAATCACATATTTTCATACTTCTTAACAAACTCTTATTTTTGCATTTAATCTTTTTACTTTGAGAGAAAGAGAGAGGGTATTTTTAAAAAATACATATTTGATCAAATCGTTTAAGGTTCTGTGTCAAGTTTTGTATGTTCGACAGTGAGGAACAGCACGTGTTCTCGAATATTATCCGTTTCCAAAGAAAATTGTACGGGACACCTACGACTAGAACGTCAAACGTCCTCTTCTCTTGCATTGCACTCTCAATCACTTCTACACAATTTTAACGCTACGATCAGCCATAACTGGCAAACCCCGTAGCACATGCATGACCACCAAAGAGGTACGGATAGTTGTGACTGAGGCTTTAGATAGGATTGCGCCTTAGAATTGAAAATATTGAATCTGATCATGAATTTCATGTTTTCCAACATGTCAAATTGTTTACAAAATATTTGACATCAAAAATGTATCAAAGCGATCAAATTATAATCATTAATGTTAACAATATGTTGATGGCAAAGACGATACATTTTTAATCTACCTATTCTGACTCTTCAAAAACAATTGCGGTTGATTATGTATTTGTATTTGACGTCAGGGTTGTATATCTTTGAAGTTTTAAGTTGATCACTTGGATTATTTTTATCCATTAATAGTGATTATAATAGTGATTAATAATTTTATCCATGATAGTGTATAAAAGGATACATAAATCACTTTATTCTACACATATTATTATCCTGAATTCTTTACGTTAACATATATGGCAATTTCTCTGGTTACTTTTATAAGTTAATCATTATTATCTTAGAATATTTTATAATTGTGACTTTCATTAAATTTATGAAACACTAGTTCTACAACCACATTTAAAATATATGATGCTTCAAAATAGTAACTACGACCAATTATTTCATATATTAAAATACTAGTACATAATTAATTTGCATTTTACAAAAATAAGAATAAACGTTATTTTTAGGAAAAAAAGTTACTCAGTACAACCTACTTGAATAGATTTTTGAAAATATCGGAAACACCTAAACACTTCTACTTTCACTTTAAGCTGATAATTTGGGGAGTAAGAATGCTTCGTAACTTGGTGGACATATATAGAGGGATTTGTTTCATTTTTTTGATTTTGAATTTGTGAAGAGATATGTTTCACATTTTTCATTTTTTAACTTTGCCACATATGGGAATAACTATGACCGTGTTCTATAAATAGATTCTTCCTGGTTAATTCATATTTTTAAAAAAGCCTATACCAGGTAAGTCTTTTAAGTCTTTTAAACCCTTTAATATGAATGTTTTTAGATTTGTCTTATTGAAGCAATGCAATGTTTATTTTTGTGTTTCACGCGGCAAGAATTGAATATTCTAGCAAGCAATGCAGATAATAATCGCAAAACTGTGTCAGCGTCAGCGGCCTATGATTTTGAATTATTTCCTCAAAGAATACTACCTTCATAGCCCCTATTAAACACTAAGAGAAGCATCATACTATTTAAATTTACATTTTTTTCCATTATTCAATTATTCGTATGACGTGGGTAGAAGTATGATGATAAAAGGCATGCAATTCGTACATGTTCAATGTAACATTTTAATTTATACCACTTCTTTGAAGTTCGATGTCAGTCAACTGTGCTGTCAAACATACTTTTACACAAATTGAAATATTACAAGTCTCCTCATCACTATGGTGATATTATAAACACTGTATATTTTTGCTGAGCTAAACAATTGAGCTAATTTGATGGCATTGTCTGTCGTCCATGTATCTGTCTGTGCCTTTGATGGGAAGAATCAAAATTTAACTTTAAAAAACTGCTTTAGATGTATTTTTTGCCTTCTAAATGTCTACTTTAATTCAAGTAGCTATGATTACTTATTTTTAAATCGTCATCGATGGCTTACTTTCCGTGGATTATCTCTTGATCGATCGAAATTAAAACTAATTTAAAGCACGTAATTCACGGACTCGCATGACCTCAGACTTCCAGGTTGACAGTTGAAACCATGGAAATCTTAACATATATAAAATATTTCCTTCTCTGTAATGTTTAAATCGAATAACGATAACTTACATATTTTCATTTAAATTAAACCTGTAAATATAAACAATAATTTGCTTTCTTTTGTGCTTCTTTCGCTTGAAAAAGAATGTATCTCAGAGAAAAAAAACTACATAACCCGCAAACGCGGGTTATGTATTTTTCTGCAAGAATATTTACCTTAATACTCATGTGAAGCACAAAAAATAAAATGTTATCTTTTAAATGAAAACTTGATGTGTTATATAGAAGCAATTTATTACAATTTACTAGTATATATAATTTTAGTTTTAGTCATGGCAACAACTCTTTGGGTCTAATGAATGGGGCATTATTAAATAGGAGGGGACCTCCATTTCTCATAAAACTTGAAAATAAGACACCCTTCTCGTAAACATGTGAATAGTATCAGTGAAATGTGTAGTTCGGGTTGGAAATACACGTATTCAAGGTTTAAAATAAATCAGGCTTAAAAAGATGGAGGTCAGATAATGCGTACATAGGCAATCCACTGAAATAAGTATACGTAATTTTTAATGTGAGTCATACAAACGGTCGATCGATCGATCGAGAGAGAGAGAGAGAGAGAGAGAGAGAGAGAGATTGTTTTATTACTTTTTCAAAATCAATTTCAGTTTAATGTGTCATGAATTTTAATATTATTTGTTAATAAACCGTTTAAAAATAAATGTGTATGTAAATACCTTTATTATCATTGAAATGTATTTCACAATGCAATACACGATGAAAAAAGGCATGTCCAATGTGAGTAATGTGGCAAACGGACCTATCCTTTTATAATATACTAGGTAGACTTAACCTATTAGGCTTTAATTCTTATGCTTTATCTATTTCCATGTACTTTTTCTGTATATATATACTTGCTCTTCTTTGAATAATGGCTTAGAGTTCAAGCATAAACAAATTTTAAGTTTTATTTCCTTCTGAGTGTTTAATTAAGTCTTTTTCAATAAATAAAAATATGAATAATTGTGTACTTTATTGATTTTCGACACAATTTAGAGTATAGTTTATTAGTAAAACAAGATTAATTAAGTTTGATACAATGTTGATAATACATGTAATTAAAATTACTGACAGCTCTCATCCAATTTACTGGTATTAAGGCATAAAAATAGAGCATATAATTTTGATATATTGGAGTTGTAAAAAATTTATCACAATTTCTCAATTAAACATCTAATCAAAGTATCTTGCTTTGTAGAATGGATCGAACTGTTAACTCAGGAGAAGCGTTTCTCGCCTACAGTTTGCGAGATCGTGTCAAAGTTCACAACATTGTGAAATTTATGAGCGAATTACTAGGCATTCGTACCTTTGACCCAGAGGAGGATATTTTACCGGGACAAACATTACTCAGAAGTATAGAAATCGGCGTGGCGAAATCTAAAGCTTCGTTTTTGTTTATCAGCAAAAACTTTATTCGGGATAAACTTTGTCAATATCTGGTAGACAGTTTACTTTCTAGATATATCATCACCAAGGGAAAATACCGTGTCATTCTGATTGTATTAGACAATTATAAAATTCCTCGATTTTTGAAGAATTTGAATTGCATTCATTACCAGAAATATGTAGAAAAGATTCAGACTTACAACTTGAGTTTTGTGGAGAGTCTGATCCAGCTAGGAAGAAGTGTTTTAAGTGCCTTGAAAGGTTTGTAATTTCTTTTAACATGTTTTTGGTTTAACGAATAAAAATTGTTATGGTAAATTTGTAATATTCTGTTAGTTTTATTATCATCATTTTCCAGCTACGACCAGTTGAATATGTTCAATCTAACTATTTTTATATTATTAATATTGAACACTGTATCGGATAATTATGCCAGTGCCAAAGTGGCATTTTTGCATCCGCATAAGCTGCATGTATCAAAAAATTTAAATATACAGACTTAATAATTGTTATTGATGAACCTCACCTGTCAGGTAAGATATAGACCCTTCAGAATAATTTCCTACAGGATTTTTGCATAGGATACACAATTTTCCTGTAGGATATATAGCTATTCCTACCGAAATAAAAGAGCTTCCGGATTTAAAATTCCGATAGGATTTAAACAAAACTTGCTTAGGATTTAAAAATCCGATATTATTTTTCCATTAGAAAAACTACCTGTCTGAATCAAATTTCCTGCAGGAAATACTTTTCTACTACAGTAAATATAATTCCTGTAGGATTTCTAGAAAATTCTTAAGGATTTTCAATATTTCCTGAAGGAAAATTATTTCTCCTATTTTCCTATGGGATATTAATTTTCAAAGGTGGACATCTCACCTCACTGTTGAGCCACACTAAAACAAAAGAGAGTATGTACTGTCTAGACAATGGTCTATCATTTGGTAGGTATGGATTTTTACAAAACTGCATCTTAAGCGGGTGCAAAATGCCACCTTGGCACTGGCATAATCATCTGGCACCGTGTTATAGTATAAATATAACCACGACTAACCAGCCCTATTAACAATGCAAATACACCATGTTTTACAATTGATGCAAACTTTCAGTATCCAAACTAGATCACACACAACATGATGATCACTGTTGAGCTTAATTATTCAATATTTCAAGGTACCATCTCTAGATTAAGTTTCACGTTGAAGGAGTTTACAAATGAATGGTCCATGCATCGCATATCAAAGATTTAAGCTTTTGGTTATACCTGTAAACAGAGAACATGACTCTATAGCTTAAGCTAAAGATTACTTCGAGATATACAAAAGTAATATAAACGTTTCATTTACCAAAAAACTCGCAAAGTATTTACCTTCTTTTTTTCACAGGTCCACGTCATTTATTTCGAAGGATTCGCCCGAGATGTTTTGTGAAGGCCGAAAAACATGGCGAACACATCCTTTCCCGTCTTCGGAGTTTGATGAAAAGAGAACGTCTCAAGGAAGAGAATGACGAGTCTAACGTGGTATTCAGCATGTTTAAGATGGCCACCATGTTAAAACATTGTATTTTGTCCTGTAAATATGGAGACTGTCCCTTTTCTTGCAGTGGAAAACAGGTTAGGAAATTTGAAAAGCATCTCAAGGAATGTTGGTACATTCCTGTGAAGTGTTCCAATAAGCATTGTTTGTACACGTCACGAAGACATTTAATGAACGACCATTCCACAAAATGTCATTTTGCCATTGAGAAATGTCCAAATGTTGACTGCAATGTCAAACGTCAACTAAGTAAAATGTCTTCCCACTTACAAAAGTGCCCACATAGGGTGGTTTTGTGCACAAACAAAAGCGTTGGGTGTATGGCAACAATGTCATACCAGGATCTTAACACACATCTGAAAACATGTCCATGGTCATCTCAGCTTTGTGAGATATGTGGCGAACAAATAATGTACAAAGACCAATCTAGTCATGTGTGTCCATTAGGTACAGCTGAATGTCCTTACTGTAATCAAGAGTTCATCATGAAAGATTTCCTAAGTCATCTCAATTCTTGCCTCACTAAATGCGAGCTTTGTCAAGAAGATTTCCCAAAATCCAAAAAACGACTCCATGAGTGTCCGATCATGCAGTGCAAGTATCAGTTTTGTGATTACAAGGACAGAATTTTGAAGGTAGAATTGCATATGATTAACTGTCCGTATGAACCCACGAAATGCATTCATTGTAATAAGTACATTCTATCAAAATATTTGAAGTCGCATACTTTGGAATGCAACAATATTGTGCGATGCAGAAAATGTGGACTCGACATAGAAAAGTAAGGTGTTTTTGCTTAAATCATAATTCTTATCAACCATTTTTATACCCATCATGCTTTTATGTTTCGTTATTTGAGATTTTGTTGTTGTTTTTTCACTTAAGATCTTCCAAAACAGTACATGACATGTTCTTGTGCATAGGAAATACAAATCGCACAACATGTCCAATTTGCGTCGAACTACTTACAGCCGGTTCTATCAAAAGTATAACCGAGATGGTCCTCCATCACGAAATGCACAAAGAAAACCCTGGTTTCCGGAAAACACGCGTCGGACTCTTGGTTTGTTTTAATTTAATCAAATATGTAATATTCCTCTTTT
The DNA here is from genome assembly GCF_025612915.1 of Magallana angulata. NCBI lineage: Eukaryota > Metazoa > Mollusca > Bivalvia > Ostreida > Ostreidae > Magallana > Magallana angulata. The sequence goes on from NC_069120.1 coordinate 45,923,106, forward strand.
TATTGTTTCTTAACAGCTATAAGAGAACACTACAAAAAATATTAGAAAACTTCATAAAATGAGATCCTAAAGGCCTGGCTGAGTAAAAAACTTAAAGATTAAGAATGATAAGAAATTATATGTCACAGCAAAAAGAATTGTAAGTGGTGTGTAGAACTATAAAAACTATATAAACATTTAAAGAATTCAAAATTTTACTCTGAATTAGTAAGCGAGGGTTGTAATTGGTAAAAAAAGGAAAAATGTTCAAAAAGTTATATCGTTATTCTGATATGGCAATCTCCTCATCAGAATTTCTGGTGAGTTTAAGTTCTAAACGATCTAAGGACAAAGCAAACTGTGAATTTTTTATTATAAAATTTCAGAGTTTTTGTTAGATCTTAGCTTTAACGATGAAAAATTCAATTTTTCAAATCATATGCAAAATGTACCTGAGTTACATTTTGAGACAAGTCTTTTAAACGGTGCATAACCTTGATAGAAAAAGGCAGATTTAAATATTGCATGTATACATTGGTAATTTAGACATGCAAAGACATATTTAGTTTAGACAAACCTGAAATGCATTAATTATGATGTTATATACAGTAACGATCTTTAATTTCACGCGTAATCTTTTATTGAATATTTCCGTTAACACACTAGATTTCTTTATAAAAATCGATAAAACCCCTCAAAGATTTGTAATATGCTGATGAAAACAGTAAATTTTGTTTGAGAGTAATTCTCATCTTAGTTACTTAGTGACTAATTATGAAGGGATTTTATATAAAGTATTCCAGTCTTTCTGACTTTTCATTAAAAATATATGAATCCGGATTGATAAATGTCCAACATTATTTCAGCCTGAAAAAAAATTGGGATCTGTGGAAAATGGGGAGACTCCAGAGGTCACCTGCATTGAACTTGCCCATGGTATTTTACATAATATCGATGTAGATCCGGATAATGTATTAGATAGCAAGTATTTACAACCTTCTAACTGGAGATCTGGCAAATGTCGGTTCCGGAAACTCTGTGAGATGATTGACAGAGAAGAGGACGTAAAACACGTGGTAAGGAATGGACAACACAATCATCTTCAAGTTCAACGAACTGTTTCGTGTGTCTGCCTTAATGACAGATCTTACATTCTTCATTGACATATTTATACTTATTATATGTTTTTTTAATGGTTTTCCATTATACATATGAATATGGTTGATACGAGTTTTACATTTTTCATATTTGTGTAGATAAAATTAATTATTTAATTCTAAGTCGACATATATTTATATATAGTTTATGTCCTTAACTGGTTAGAAGCATTTCAACGAGCAGCTGTTTACTGAAAATTTTTCATATCACGCTTACAGAATTTCGGCTAACAGTGAGTCTTCCATTCAAAAAACAAAATAAGATATTGAAATATTCAATTTTTCGTAGATTATAGCACGATTTAGTTACTACTAAAAATACAAAGCATTCCTAGTAGACAGGGTAAATATTACATCTCTTAATACAATTTACCTTACTCCATAATTAACAAGATATTATATACATAGTATATGTTTTGGAGGGTATCAGTTGAAATTGACACCCCCGAGATAAGGGGTGTCAATTTCATCTGTTACTCTCCTAAACAGGCACTATTTATTTTATTATACTTTTAAGGTCTTAATTTCAAAGAACGTGATAACATTAGAGTTTTTGAAAATGATTTAAAAAATGTTTCTTTGTAAAAATTCGACCCTCCATTGTGGCCTCATCTTATTCCCGAAGATCACGACTTTTACAAATTTGAATATACACTATGTGAGGTTGGTTTCACTAAAAATACAGCTTTTCTGCCCTATTGATTTTTGAGAAGAAGATTTTGAAAGATTTTCTTCCATATAATTTCATTTTATTTTTTACGAATAAAATGTATTATTACCTTTAAGGAGAGAAACTTCATGATTAAAAATAAAAGACCTTGTACCTAAAAGGAAAATTTATAAAACTTACTTTGTTATTTCTTTCTATTAATATCCTCAGTTATGTATTCTGCCGGCAATATTCTTATAGTTAACAACAAAATGATCTCATTACATAATAAATCCAAGCATTGAAAGTACAAAGAGAGTTGAATTTTATCCAAAGTAATACAAAACAACTTCGTTAAAGAATTCGGTTCATTATATAAACTATACAAATTTGGATAATTTTAACAGACAGGAATTTTATATCCAGATGAATCCTAAAAATTGCGATAAAGACATGAACGGCGATAAGGCAACCATTTCTCCGCTAATTATTTTTTATGTCTATATTTGTTTTTCTAGAGATTGCTTTTAAACTATCCTTTAGTCACGAATGCAATACATGTAGGGAAAGTTCAATTTTACTTAGAAAGACATCAAGTCAGACATGCATGCATATCAATTGGAGAGTGGGTTTAAAAAATATTCAAAAACAGAATGGGGGTCAATATTTTGCGGCCATAATAAGTTAAACAATAATGTTTAAAGATTACATTTTCTCTGGTTACTATAATAAGAAAAAAATTGTTTATACAGCATTTTACTCATAATAGCTGTGAAATTATGTTAATATTATATTTAAATAGTAAGAACTTTAAATTTTCATAATTTTGGTTATTCCCACAATTTTCTATTCTATTGTATAGTAATGGTTACAAAGATTTGATGATAGAGTTACTACGGTCAAATAGTTTAAAAAAATAAATAAGAAAACTAAATCCGTGATAGCTTAGAAAAAATTAAGAAATTGAAGTTTTACAACTGATGAGTAGAAAAACAATTACTCAGAACAACCAAATGAAATTAAATTTTTTTTAAATGTCGGAAAACACCTAGTGATAACTTCTAAGCTTTCACTCCAAGCTCACATTTCTAATTTTGAATAGACATAAATATTCTTAAGATTCTTAAATATCTTAAATTTTTCCGCCTATGAAAATATTTATGATAATCCCTATGCTTTGTTCAGGGTTTTTTTGTATTCTATGAGTAGGTTCTTCCTGACACTTCCCCAAATTATTAAGTTATTCAATACTAATGATGGGAAAAACTCATCATATCGAATAGCTCGTGTTTTAATCTGTATAACCATATATAAAGTACATGTATATTTCCCTCTATTTTTTACGGAAACTGTTTGTAATTCATACATGAATGACAATACATAAATCTACGTCCTCGAGCAGGCGACGTAATTGTCAGCGTAAGAATATACGCATTTTTTAACTTTTAAAATTTGTTTTAGATGCATTGTTTTACCTTTTTAAACGTCAATGTTAATTTAAGTAGCTATAAATATGATATTTTAGCAATGTTCATTTTTAACGTTTGCTACTTACTTTCTGTTTATTATTTCTTGATCGATCGATACAAAAGCTACACTGAGAGCATAAAACCAAAGAACGTGCTGGGGCTGACCCAAGACTTCCACGTTGTCTGTTGATGCAATGGAAATCTTAACATACATGTATATGGAATATTGGCTGTTCCTTCTGTATAACGTTTTACTCAATAATAACTATAATTTACAAACTTTTACTTTTAATCATAGATTTCAATTAAAATGCATGACAGAAGGAAAAAGTGATGCCGTAATCCTGCCATATCTATGTTCGAACCAGGCAGTGTTGTCGGACTGACCTCTAGTAATTTTTTTCTATTTCTAGTTTAACATCTGATGTGTAAATCATTTTTAAATGTTCTAAAATGGAACATTTAAGTGACAGTGTATGTAAAGCAGTTTTTAGTGTAGGAACATCCATTTCATCAGAAAAGCTGTCATCACTTGGAGGATCTAAAACTTGTAAAAGTAATGAGTTGCTTGATTTAAACAGAGTAAATACATTTTTCTCAACCTCCCTTAAATTGATCTCACCACAAGGGGAGTATTTTGGGAGTTGGCATAACTTTTTTGTCAGTGGGTGTATTTTTCTGCAAATCAATGTTGTCTATCTCCATTGGCTCAGATGTCTTCTTCGGCTTGTCCCACATACACACAGTGTCAGTACATGCCTCCGAATTGCGATCACTATAACTCACCAGGGCGAACAATAGGGCAACACAGTGTTTACATGTCCCATTACCTATGAAAAGGAAAATGCAAAATATTATCAAGTAAATCATTGATATTGTTCTTATCAAACAAATTGAAATGAATTGGATGACCGAATGATATGATAAAATGAAGATGATAAACCATACCAGATTCATACCAGATGAATGGCTGGTTACATGAAAATGTATTAAAATGGTTACCGCCAAGTTGCCAGCACTGGGGTAGATGATAGGTAATGTTTGAATGTAAAGTCAACGATTAAAGTAATAAAATGACCCATTTAAATTAAGAGCCTCTTAAGTACTTCTCTCAGTTGCAACACAAAAATGATAAAAAAATGTCTGAAAATGCTATTAATGAAAGGAAAATAAATGCACAATCTATAACTCTTACATGATTATCATAATATCATGCACAAAATACAGATAAACAAAACTTGCTTACACAACACAAGAAAAACCACCACCAAATATCTGTCCGTTAGTTCTCAAGAGTACCCAAGTGACATATGGGGCCTCAGTCTGCCTTGTTTCTGGTACACACCATGCCTTCACATAAAAGTATAGTGAAGAATCTAATACCTCCGCAATAGTTACATCACTGATGTGGATGTCTCTGTGTAACTTGTAACCATTATCCTTTCTGTAGGATGTTAATCGTAAAGCTTCCCAAACGCAATCATTCAAGAGATACACCATGACGTCACATGACTCAACTGATGGTAATGTTGCCAAATTTACTGACCACTTTGTAACATCTCCTATTGGCAAAATATCCTTCTCAGTACTTCCACTTTGCAACTCGTCTAGGAATTTAAAGATAATCAAAATCCTGTCTAATAATAATGTTTGTGATAGCTTAGGTTTATTATGGCTCTTTAGAGAGGATTTATAAATAAGAAATAAACACTGAATTCAAAAACATACTAGTACATTGTATTTTATTGTATAGAGGTGGTAGATATATCAGGTTCAATGTATTTTATTGTATAGAGGTGGTAGATATAAAAGGTTGAAAAACTTTGTGACGAGCCCTTGTGTGTATTATTGTATTTTATTGTATAGAGGTGGTAGATATAAATGGTTGAAAAACTTTGTGATGGGCCCTTGTGCTTAACGTGCATAAATTGGCTAGATATTTTAATCATTAATAAATATAATGTAATGAAGTTCATCAGAGACCTAACCATTTTACATTTGAAAGGATTAATCGTAAGGTTTATGTATTGTATTTAGTGTGACGATTTCAACATGTTCAAAGTGACTGCATTTTTTAAATTCCAAAACATTACCTAATTCGTCGTTTAAAACTTCCAATTTTAATTCCTCAGCAAGTTTGCACAACCTTAAAAGGTGATCTCTTCTGTAAAAGTGACAGGTAACTCCGCGATTCTGTAAAAAACGCTTTAATTGTGGCACTTTGAAACTTTCGAAAGTCATTTTTGCGAAACCGGATGTTGATATGCCCGCATCGAGTACAAACTTAATGTTAGAATCTTGCCGGAATACGGTAACTCGAAAATGGACTATTGATAAAATGCTTCAAAGGAAGATGTAAATATAAACAATAAGATGCTTTATTCGGATTATGGAAGGTTGACATCGCTGAAAAAAAATACTTATCCCGCTTACGCGTGTTATGCATTTTATTGTGCATTGCTACATGTAGTTCTTTTATACCCACATGAAGCGCAGAAGAAAGCATGTTTTTGTTTAAATGAAAATGTCATTTGTGATGTATAATATAGAAGCACAAAATTACAATATATCTATAATTTCCGTTTTAGTCATACCAATAAGGCTTTTTGTCAGATAGTGAAGAATTAATAAAGTTAAGTGGACTTCTCACAGGGCGAAAAACAATATTTAAGCAAGTCCTTAAAGGTGACTTAAAGGTGGCGTAAAGGTGGTTTAAATGATATAAAATCTTTAAGCTACCATCAAGTCACCTTTAAGCTGAGCTTATAGGTCCTTAATATCCAAACTTCTTTAAGTCACCATTAAACCACCTTTAAGCAACTTTAAGTGGCATTTACGCTCCCTTTATGTTGTCTTTACGCCATCTTTAACTTCCCTTTAAGTCAAGTTTAACCAAGCTGAACAGATTCATCTTGAATACAAAAATTAAATACAAAGGTTTTTTTATAGGGATGAGAGGGGGTGATCCGAGTGATAATATAATTTCCAAGGAAGGGGGGGGGGGGTGTTCCAGGTGGTTTTAATTGTTGCTCCATTGAACATAGATCGCTATTATCAACTCCACTCCAATGGACACAGATTGCCGTTATAAAATTCTTTATTATTATTATCAATTTTTTTTGGTTGCAAAGTTATTGTAGTGGCGAGAACAGTCTCTGTATCAAATCTGCGCATGAAATTATAATAAAGTATATTTGTTTCCTATTATAAATTAATCGGTGAAAGAGCTCTCTCTCTCTCTCTCTCTCTCTCTCTCTCTCTCTCTCATCTGGATATTAAACAAAATAATGAACGAATAATACATGATTTAATTTAATAAACAGTTTAAAATATGTATTTTTTTTTTACTTTTAATTAGTTCTAGGTCTTATTCTATAGCTGATAAATACATGTTGAATAAAGATGAAAAGACTCTCAACTGCTTTTGTTATATCGGGCGGGATGTTACTGCTTTGTTTGTCTAGCCATAGTTTTGTTAGTTTGTGTATATCTAATAAGAGTCTATTGTTTGTCCAACTGAAAAAAAAATCCCTGGAACTAACACAGAATATACAAGATATACACAACAGGTGTGTCGTATGGCCAGGTGCACGTCGGGGTTTCTAAAGGCGTTGAAATCTTTGTATGTACATGTATACGATAAGTTCAGTGAATTAAAGTTTATTTACATTTGTAATTCATTCTCAAAGTATTATTTCCTAACTCTGGATTTTAAAAAAAAGTTAAGTCTTTAAATTAAAGATACATGTATGTAAGAGTAATATCTAGAGGCTATTTTTTTCTGTACCGATGATCATTAATGGGGGTTAATTATTTAAAATCGCTGCGTTGTGTGTCTAGACATGCTTTTATTTCTTTGTGTATATCTAATTAAAATCTATAGTTTGTTAAACCTTAGAAAACCCCAGGAAGTAACGCATAATATACAGGATATACACAACAGGTGTGCTTTTTTGTCCAGACGCAAGCTATGCAAAAAAAATACTTCGCATATAGGTTGAATAATTTGTCCATTGATCACAGCTGATTAATTTGTCATGAAGTTAATACATTTGGTTGGTAAATTAAGCACAGCATTGAATTAAAAGATTTTTTAATGGCTTAAAAGTGGCTTAGAGGTGGCTTACAGAAGTTTGGACATTAATGATCTATAAGTTGTCCTTAAAGATGGCTTAAAGATAGTCTTTAAGCTGCCTTTAAGCACCTTTAAGCCATCTTTACGCTTTCTTTAAGTCCCTTTAACCCACCTTTAAGCACCACATATAGCTTTAAGGTGGCTTAAAGATCGTCTTTAAGCTACCTTTTAGCAACTTTAAGCTATCTTTAAGGAGAACTTTAAAATGGTCATTTATCCTTTGTCTATTCAAATTAAAATAAAAGCAAGACATCCTTCTGAAAAATTTATAAATGTTACAGGGGAATGCATAGATTGATTTAGAAGTAAATTAAAACCATGTTTAAAATGATGGAGATGGTATTTTCCGGAATATACGTACAGAAGCATTATACTGAAGGCGATCAGAACAAGCTACATGTAGTTAAGAAATATTCATATATTCAATCAATGTTAACGGGTGATCAGAAAGAGATATTTTTAAAAGGAATATACAGATAATATGGACTATAGCTTAAATGATAAGTTTTTGTAGAGTCTGTTGCTATTCAAAGGGGACTCAATTGGGTACAAATATTTACTAAATTTTCGAAAATATTTGCAAACATAAAGATTTTTTTTTTAATTATAGAAGTATAATTTATTTCAAACGTTATATATACTCACAAATATATATACCTTTTTTAAAAGTCTTCTCCAATAATAGTTAAAAAAAAGAAATTAAAAGTGTTATATATGTTAAGGAAAGTTGAAAAAAGAAAGTAAGGTAAGAAAAGATACCCCCATTGTAGTATATACCAGTTGGAATATACTAATCTAATTCAAATCTGTCAATCTTTTTGTTTTTATAAAAATTAAAAACAATTTAATAAAAAAAGCTATATTTTTCCAGTGTTTTTCACAATCATTTCAGTATAAAGAATCATGAATTTAATTGTACAATTTTAAAATAAATGATGTAATTGTTGTACAGAGTGATTGTGTTTTTAAAGACCACTAATGCCACTTAACTGTATCTGAAAATGTATCAAAAAGGCACTGTTGCCAACGTGAGAAATATGACCAACTTGCTAGGTCTCTTTTAATTGAATATTTTTGTGCTTCTGTGTTAATTTTGGCTTAATATTTCCTCTTCTCAGAACATTTTTTTTTTCAATTATTTAAATTTTTTTCAATTATTTAAATGTGTTACTTCCCTCGAAGTATTTTTATCAACCGGACCTAGACACAATTTGAGAGCGGAATTGTATCTTTTAATTTTTATGTATAAAATAGTTAACTTGACTGTGCATTTTAAATGATTGACCAAAATTTCAATATTAGAAGTCATGCTAATAGAGAGATACAGAGGTAAGAATTCATTCAGATATAAGCAAAGGTCGAGTCTTATATTTGTTTAGAAAGTCTCATAAAGAAATAAAGTAAGAAATTACTTCTTTCGACAAATTGACCCATGGTAAACAAGATAATCTGATTAAAGGAAACTGATTTTATTTCTTTATTTATTTGCGTAAAAATTACAATTGCGTTTTTTTTTTTTAATTTTTAAACCATATGTAATACACACCAACACTACATGTAGAATATTTGCAAAATTTCAAGAAAAGCTAACATCTGGTTCTTTTTTGGAGGCGTTGTGGCCGCGACAACCCAGGTTCGAATCCTGGTCACGGCAGTGGCTGTGCAGTCGCTGTTACGGCAGGGCAGGGTAATGTTTTGGTTATTCATGAGAAATGTGTCGTCTTTAAGCCCTTTGATTTGTAATTTATACATTACGTTTTAAATAGCTTTTAATTCTATTCTATTCAACTGTAAATTTTTAAGAGAATGTAGGATGATTTTTAGTTAAAGCAATTATTCATGAAGCTATTATATTTTAGTTCCTTTGTATATTTGTAGAAACTAAGCTTTTATATATTAATTACAACAGGCAAATGCTTCACACTTTGTTGATTAGAGTCACTAAAAATAAAGAAATTGGTTTCAATCCTAAACAACAAAAAATATTAACAGGAGTTTGGGACTTACATGAACATAAGAATTAAGGTACATTTTTTTTTTAATTTTATGATGGTATTTGATAACATTTGGTCACTTATAAAGTTTTAAACAGAGTCTGAACTAAAATTCCTTAGTTTTATTCTCTTACCACAAAGTCAACCGTTCTGCATGTCTAACAGTCCTTATCCTTATGCCTTTTTAAACGTTGAAAAACTAAAAATCATTGAAAATAATTTTTTGAAAAAATCAATCAAATCATCATAGAGATTAGACAAGATGGTATCCAATCCTTTTATTTTGGTTCAAAATGTTAAAATCATTTTATAAAAATGATATTTTACGTCATCTATTTTCACAAAACGAAAATACATCATTTACAATATGAGTTGGTATCAAATGATTTGTTACACTGAATTTCAATCATAATATTGTAGACAAAGATAACGACATTGACCTGAAATGGTTCATTTGTCGTTCACATGTATATGAAGCCCTGAAAGTATAGTATAATATATTATAGTATAGTATAATTTTTTTCTAACAAATAAAACATTAACAAGTATTATGTTTAAATAGTATTCTGAATGTCTATCATATACATACAGGTAATTGAATAAGCAATTATACCTTAAAAGACTGCGTTACGTGGTATTTGATCCATCAAAGACGTTTATTCATTTTCGTATCATCATTACATTATTATATGTTCAGTTATATGCGTGCCTTAATATATATATATATATATATATATATATATATATATATATATATATATTAAAATTTCATCGCCCAATTTAAATACTTTATAAGTGAGCTGTGGTCATCTTGAATAGAATCGAAATTCGCCTAGACTGAGTTTCAAACACTCATACAAAATGTTATAAGATTTATATCACAAACTACTCTGACATGGTGTAGATACATGAATCGGTTTCCTTTTCTTTTAAGATGTAATGATTCACAACCTACATTCTTACTTTTGAGATTATTAAGGATAAAAGAGCTGTTTGGATGTCTTAAACTTAAGATTATTTTTAAGAGGTGTCGTAAGTTCGTAAGCCGTCTTGGCTTTCTAAAAGCAGTATATATAAAGGGTAGATACTAGTAGTTAACGTTTGGTATTGTTAAGCATTTTTTTCTACAGTAATGATATCTAAATGTCTACCAGTTTATTCAAAATGAAAACAATCTGTTATCCTGTTATTATGTCCTGTTGTGTTCGTTGGAATTTTAGTAACAGAGGTCTCTGTTTATGGGAAACGAGAGGTGTGGACCAAAAAATCCTTAACTAGCAAAGTTTTTTTAATTAGGAGTCTTTCACATTGCATAATTTAATATTTGAATCCACCAAGCTTGATCTCCTCTATTTCTTACGGAAATTGACTGCAATTCATAGCTCTGTAGAAACTGACAGGACTGAAATTTACAAGCCAGGCTTGGGGCGAATTACATTGTAAAGTAATGCATCACATTACCATTACTTCATGAATTTGGGCATTAAATTACCATTACCATTACTTGATTTTCTTGAAATAATGCATTACATTATCATTACATGAGTAAAGTAATGCATTACCATTATCATTACTTTGTTTTAAAAAGTAAAGCTAATAAAAAGTTTTTGCAAATGTTTCAAATATAAAACACTCTTTAAAATATCTACAGGTTCATGTTCAATCAGTATCAGGTTCAAATTCAATGACTATACAAGAGTTATTCTTTATTTGCTCAATATATAATCATCTTGTGGCATTATGAACAACATATTACATAAGTAAAATGATTTTTATTGACATTTGGCATGATACAATGTAGGATACGAAATAGAGACACAGAATTGCATGCATTACAAAAAACAATTTATGGAATAATGTTGCGGTATCAAAAGCTAAATATAGATATTTCCCCAGATTAAACAAATCTTTATAATTTTGGACACTTAATTGTATAAATTCATAAACAGATGGTTTTTCGCAGTTATATATCTTAAGATACGGTATTTTAATCACATTTCTTTCTTCTGATGACACTTTAAGACAAAAGATTGCTGTTGCACTTTATGATCGAAGTTTTAAAGGGTTCATCTTTTAACTGCATCCTGTTAGTTTGAAAATCTTCCCAGCTATACTAAGTAAACGTTTTACAGGAGCAGTCGAAGCTTGGACTGAAAAGTACTGTTTGACGATCTCTTTCTTAGGATATGTTAAGTGCAATAGTAGAAAAAATACATGAATCTTGTATTTTCTATCAGTCCAAACTAATGTACAGTGTACTTAATATACAAGAGAGAGAGAGAGAATAAGTAAGTAAAAATATTTTCAAATGGGTTATAATACTGGAAGTGATATTGATTTTCATCATGGATGGACAGTGCATTCATTTTGCTTTTAAAGGTGCATGTCTGTCTCCTATTCTATTGGGACATAGTGAAGGGAAGGGGATTGGGGTGTTTAGCACTTCTTATAACAATAGATTGTTTTGATTATCCTGGGGGGGGGGGGTGCATAGTGTGTTGTTGACACATTTCTTATTGAAGTGCAGACTAATTAGAGTAAATTGTTTAAACGATTAAAACTCTTAATAACAACACTCTTAAAAAATGTTATGAAATTGTGCTGATATATTTAGTAATATTAACAATTCAAAAATAAATCTTTAAAAATCTTTTTAATAATACAATTAAAACATTTTTATCTTAATAATTATTTCTTTCTTCTTTAAAAATAAATTTAATCAAATTCTATTTCAACTATTCATTTATTCATCACATTTTTTAAAATGAACATGCATAAATAAGCATTATAATGCAAAGTAATGCCATGTAATGGCAGCATTACACTAGATTTTGGAAAGTAATGAATTACATTACCATTACTTGTAATGCTAATTTTGTGGCATTACACATTACTAGCATTACTTTGAAAACACGTAATGCATTGCAATGCATTACCATTACATTTAGCATTACCCCAAGCCTGTTACAAGTTCCGTATGCCGATTGGTCGAAACCTTCAGCAACCTGAAAAAAATCACAGACTGCACGAAATAATCATGATGATGTCAGACTCAGATTCCCGTAGAAGACGATTTGGCAGGGTTTTTTAACTAACGTACTGATGTACAAACAGTTATTGCTTTCATATATTTTGACAAAATGTTTGGCCAGTTTCGACCAGAAACAAGCCAGTTCAAGAAAAAAGTTTACATTCTTATCCTCAAATGTACAAGATTGCCGCACATCCCCTTAAGTTAATTTTACTTAATTTGTACAATCAACTTATGAATTTGTTAAAAGAAAGATGGAATTATAAACAATAAATTGAAAATAAATTGAATGCGTATTAAAATATTTTTTCAAGTGCTTCCGGTGATGACCGGAAGTTATGACGAACAGAACAAAAAAGTTTAGAGACATCTACAGCTATTGGTCTATAATCCTACAAGCCTGAATGCTCAAGTCTTTGTCATTTTTTGGATCTTGGCGTCACAAGCTTTTTCGTCGCGGGACAGGAAACGGACGACAGGAAACGAAGTTTGAAAAAACTTTAAAACTAAAAATTAATCATCCTTGTAAATTTCAAGAAAATCTGTGTAGCCATCTATGAGAAATTTTTCGAAATAAGAGAGAGGGGGAAAATTCCTAACCAATTTTCGTGCCCGGTCGAACTCCAATGACGCCACTGGCGTATAAAAACATAATAGTGCACAACTTCAAACTATAGTCTACCTCTCCTGAAAATTTCATATCTATATTACTAATCGTTTCTGAGATCAGCTCTGCACAAAATAGGTCGTAAAAAATAGAAAATCGGCCGTAACTCGGTACCGGAAGTAACGATTTCAAAATTTCAAAAAACGTCTAGAATTATGACCTCTGGCAATCATGTGTGATAAAATGGTCGAGATCGGCAGAATAGTTTCTTAAAAATCGCGTGCACAAAATTTGTGGAAAAAAATAATGATAAGAAACAGTACGAAAACAATAAAGTCTTTTAAATAATTATGATCCCGATGCACCCTGCCATAATGATTTTTTTAGTAAAAGTGAAAAACAGTTTTAACAGTGTATTTCTTAGGCTCAGACACACATCAACGGGTGGTCAGTTTTCAAACCTTGTTGCAGTCACCCGTTCGTTTGTATAGTTACTTGTGTAAACTTCGGATGCTTTTCTTAATCCCAGACAGGCAACAGATTTGTATCTGTATATAGACATACACAAAAAAGGAAAAAGTACACCATCTTTAATAAAAATGACTTTTTAGCGTTGACTTCCAATCAGTAAGAAGTCAATCATTATGCAATGAATTTCAAATTATTTGAATCCATAGACATTATCCCGTAACAAAAAATAAAAACATGTATAATTTTTGACGCCAATGTAAATTTAGCCTCTATCCACATTAGATAGAGAGAGAGAGAGATTTTCTTGTTTATATGGTATTCAGGGAATCAGTATATCAGCAACGTATGTCAATAAACACATGAAGATACATGCATGCGTGTATCTATATATGTGAATAAATACTAATCAGTCCTCCTTTTAAAGCCATGTAGAATAATTACTTAAAACGTTGGTGCATTACTAAACATTATATGTGTCATTGAGATGGCGGCATTTCTTTGATGCCTGCAAACCGACCCAGCGATTTCTAATGCGGACGTACTGCAGGGGTACTTCGGCGGCTCGTCTTTAATGCCGGCGATGCGACGAGCATTTGAATTTAGTGAACTGATGACAGAAACGAGCTATCTATTTGTACTGAAAAAAGGCCGCTATTATTTCTATTTATAATAAAAATAAAACGGAAAACATCAAAATACATCATTTTAAAGATAAAATCGTTAATAAAACAAAATTAAGAAAGAAAAAACATTCGGCACTTGGGGCTGAACCCTGGTCGCCTGGGAATAAGTCCAACGACTGAGCTACGCGGACTCTCGCTTCAAGACTTTGGAGCCCAAAATCTAAGGAATCCATAGATCGATTTTAAAACAAATTTCATATTCTGAAATGTTTTAAGCATCACTATCGAATAGTAACATAAAAAAAATTCAAAACAAAAAAATGAAAAATTTAGGTTTTTAATTTCCTTCCGGAAGTGACGGCGGATGTTCGGATATGCAAAGGGCACTGCGGCTAACAACTTTCTATCGTTCCTGAAAATTTGAAGGTTCTGTCTTAAATATTTTTTAAGAAAAACTGTGAACAAGCAAAAACGTTAAATTTTTAATATCTCGGTACCGGAAGTGATGATCAAAAAAAAAACGGGTAATTTTCTTACAAATTTTGTCATCAATAAGATCTGAAAGTTTTATCAAAAATGGCTGAAGCATTTTTGAGAAAACATGACAGAAAAAAAAATTAATAATAATAATAATAGAGAAAAAGAAACAAAGCAATAACAAAAAGTTCTTCCGTTGAAAACGGAAGACCTTAATAATAATGATAAGAAACACTACGAAAACAATAAGGTCTTCCGTTGGAAAAGGAAGACCTTAATAAGGGAAACATAAAAAAAGCAATAACAAGAAGGTCTTCCATTGAAAACGGAAGACCTTAATTAAACGAGAAATATCCAATGCACGTGTATAGTAAGACCTGCTATATTCAGTTGCAGTCATTGTGTACAAACTTGATCCGATATACCCCAAACTAAAGGAGGTTAAAATGATCAATATATGGGTCTAAATTTGATAGGTTTTATGATAAAGCTTTATTGCTTATGAAAGCTTATGAAATTGCCGAAGTATTAACATACAGTTTGTCAATTTTCTTTCATTGCTAAAACTGCGACATAAATGGGAAATATTGAACAGCGTTTTTCTCCATCGAGATCAGCGAGTACATTTATTAAATTATAAATTATTCTATTTGTGCGATATTTTCTCTTTAAATTTTGTATACAGATAGCTTAATATTGCTGAAGATGAGAGTAAATTAATTTCAATTGATGTTCTGTACATGGCATTGCGACATTTCAAACTTCCGAAAACACGATTTGCGACGTGATCAAAAATACCCACTTTGACTGTATTTTGTAAACACAACGCAATGTATTTTTACATCCAACGATTTGTTGAACAAAATTGATTGTTGGAATATGCCTTTCACACCACGCATTGTGAGTAAATGGCATTATAGGTTTCATTGTCGTTAACCCAATAAGGGCACAATCATCTTTTTTGGGAGTTGATTTTAATCAACTCTCCTATGCAGTTACTCGCAGAAGGATAAAACGTACGCTCAACTAGGACCTTGAGTCCCCGAAAATAGTTCTCCAAAATGAGTGTATTAATGAGCACTTATGGAACTCTTTTACAAGTGAAGATAAGAATGTAAATCTACTTTCTTTTTTTTATATCCATAGGGTGACCACAGGTCGCCTTACGTCCTAAAACAATGTCGTAATCAGTTTGTTAATTAATACGGTTACAAAAGTTACCTAACATCTGCCTAGTGTCAGTTTTACAATATTGAGATTCATCAGAAGTGATCCACTGTAGGGAGACCAGGGGTCACCTAATGTGTAATATCAATGGGGAGATATCATCCGGTTATCTTATGACAATTTACAAGATCAATATTCACTGGAAGTCAGTCATTTTAGAGAGACAGGGGGTTAAATTTAGTGGAATGTTCGTTTGAGACCAGAGGTTACCTTAGGTCCTAAATATGAAGAGAGAAAAATAATTTTGGTAATCAATAGAGCAGGTGTCACTTTAAGTGAAATATTCATAATATGCCTGGAGGTCATATCATATTAGGACCTATGAATTCTATTAATCTAAAGGGAAATTAGAGGCCCAAGCACGTAGCATCGGGGGGGGGGGGGCTCCCCCCCCCAGTCCCCCAGGGATTAGGATTTTGAAGACTTTGGGGAATTTTTTTTTTTTGCTTGTCACGATTTTCAAGATTTTTTGGATGAGTCTGCCCCCCCCCCCCCCCTTTCAAAAACATGATGCTTCGTGCCTAAGGTCACCTTTATAGATTTTTAAGGATACAGATTCACCAGAAGCCATTCACTGTAGAGAAACAAGGGATCATTATAAATACAATATCAATAGAGAACACCTTAGGTCCTGAATCAAGTGTTGTTATAATTTTGGTTATATATTGGAAGACCAAGTTCACCAAATGCCATTTTTAAAGATGGATAATCACTAAAAGTTCGCCACTGTAGGAGACTACCTTAACCATAAGTGGAACTTCAATAAGGAGAGCCAACGTCACCTAAGGTCCTAAATCAATGAAATGAAACTGTTTATTTATGCTTAAAATATAAATTAAAAGATAGACAAATCAGGTTTACAATTTTTTTACTCGTATATTGAACCTATGTAAACAAAAACAGGGCACGGGCGTTGTTTACATTACAAAGAATTCTCAGCTCTGTATCTTGCTTTCAACTCCACGAATGACTCTCAAATTTCATTTGATCATTGGTAATGCATGTCTAAAGCATTCTAAAAAATGAATATAGAAAAATAGAATTTGTCCAAAATCGTGACCACCCCCCTTTAATTGAAATATGCCTATGGGGACCAGAGGTAACCTAGGTTATTTTATTCACTGTTGTATTAATTCTTTATCTCAATACGGAGATCTTGGGTCATCTTATGTCATATTACAGGATGGAGAGTCACCAGTTATCCACTGCAGGGTGCCCACAGGTCACCTTATATCATTTTACACAATGGAGAGTCACTCACCGGTCACCCGCTGTAGGGTGACCAGGGGTCCCCGTATGTCGTTTTGCACAATAAATAATTGAAATATGCCTAGGGGGACCAGAGGTAACCTACGTTTTTTTTATCGCTGTTGTATTAATTCTTTATATCAATACGGAGACCTCGGGTCACCTTATGTCATATAACAGGATGGAGAGTCACCAGTAATCGACTGCAGGGTGCCCACATGTCATCTTATAACATTATACACAATGGAGAGTCAACGGTCAACCACTGTAGGGTGACCAGGGGTCCCCGTATGTCAATTTCCACAATGGAGAGTCACTGATCATCCTCAAGAGGATGACCGATGACTCTCCATGGCGTAAAATGATATAAGGTGACAACTGGTTACCCTACAGAGGATGACCGGTGACTCTCTATCGTGTAAAATGACATAAGGTGACCCCTGTTCACCCTACAGTGGATGACCAGTGTTTCTCCATCGTGTAGAATGACTTAAGGTGACATCTGGTCTCCCTGCAGTGGATGACCGGTGACTCTCAATTGTGTGAAATTACATAAGGTGACCCGTGGGCACCTTCAGTGGATGACTGGTGACTCTCCATCATGCAAAATGACATACGGGGACCCCTGGTCACCCTACAAAGGATGACCGGTGACTCTGCATCGTGTTAAATGACATACGGAGACCCCTGGTCACCCTGCAGTGGACGACCGTTGACTCTCCATTGTGTAAAATTACATAAGGTGACCACTGGTCACCCTGCAGTGGACTACCGGTGACTCTCCAAATTGTAAAATGACATGAAGTGACTCCTGGCCACCCTGTATAGGATAACAGATGACTCTCCATCGTGTAAAATAATATTAGGTAACCTCTGGTCATCCTACAGTGAATGGCCGGTGACTCTCCATCATGTAAAATGACATACGTAGACCCCTGGTCACCTTACAAAGGATGAACGGTGACTCTTCATCGTGTAAACTGATATAAGGTTACTCCTGGTCACCCTACAGAGGGTGAACGGTGACTTTTCATTGTGTAAAATGATATAAGATGACCCCTGGTCACCCTACAGTGAATTACCGGTGACTCTCAACCGTGTAAAATGACATACGGGGACCCCTGGTAACTCTGCAGTGGATGACCGGTGACTCTCCAACGTGTTAAAGGATATAAGGTGACCCCTGGTCACCCTACAGTGGATGACCGGTGACACTTCATTGTGTAAAATGACATACGGGGACCCCTGGTCACCTACAGTAGTTGGCCGGTGACTCTCCATCGTGTAAAATGATAAGGTGACCCCTGCTCATTCTACAGTGGATGACCGGTGACTCTCCAAAATGATATAAGGTGACCTGTGAGCACCCTACTGTGGATTACTGGTGACCCTCCATCATGTTATATGACATAAGGTGAGAGTCACCGGTCATCTACTCTAGGGTGACCATGGGTCACCTTATGTCACTTTACAGGATGGTGAGTCATTAGTAATCCACTGAAAGGTGTCCACGGGTCACCTTATGTCATTTTGCACAATGGAGAGTTGTCATTTTACACTATGGGGAGTTACCGGTGTTCCACAGTAGGGTGACCAGGGGTCACCTTAATAGAAATATCATGAGGGGAAGAGAAGTCACCTCCTTACATGTATTTCCCACACAAATGTCGTTATAATTTTTTAAACCTTATGTCATTTTACACGATGGAAAGTGACCGGTCATCCACTGTAGGGTGTCCAGGGGTCACCTTAAGTGGAATATCATGAGAGAAAGAGAAGTCACCTCCTTACACGTGTTTCCTACGCAAATGTCGTGATAATTTTGTAAATCAATATATAAATGGAAACTGGAAGTCGGCTGATGCTTTTTGCAGATGGAGATTAATCAGTCTTCATCCATTCTTTGACTACCTGGTGTTACCTCAGATCATTTCACAAGATGAAGATTCACTAAAGTTATTCACCGTAGGACCACTGTATTAAATCATTGTGTAAAATGACATACGGGGACCCCTGGTCACCCTACAGTGGTTGACCGGTGACTCTCCATTGCGTAATATGACATAAGATGACCCGAGATCTCAGTATTCATATAAAGAATTAATACAACGGTGAATAAAACAACCTAGGTTACCTCTGGTCCCCCTAGGCATATTTCAATTATTCATTGTGTAAAATGACATACGGGGACCTCAGGTCACCTTACAGTGGTTTACCGGTGACTCTCCATTGTGTAAAATGATATAAGGTGACCTGTGGGCACCCTGCAGTGGATTACTGGTGACTCTCAATCCAGTAATATGGCATAAGATGACCCAAGATCTCCGTATTGATATAAAGAATTATACGACAGTGAAAAAACAACTTAGGTTACCTCTGGTCCCCCTTGGCATATTTCAATTATTCATTGTGTAACATGACATACAGGGACCCCTGGTCACCCTACAGTTGTTGACTGATGACTCTCCATTGTGTAAAATGATATAAGGTGACCTGTGGGCAGCCTGCAGTGGATTACTGGTGACTTTACATCCTGTTATATGACATAAGGTGACCCGAGGTCTCCGTATTGATATAAAGAATTAATACAACAGTGATAAAAAAAAAACGTAGGTTACCTCTGGTTCCCCTAGGCATATTTCAATTATTTATCGTGTAAAATGACATACGGGGACCCCAGGTCACCTTACAGTGGTTGACCGGTGACTCTCCATTGTGTAAAATGATATAAGGTGACCTGTGGGCACCCTGCAGTCGATTACTGGTGACTCTCCATCCTGTAATATGGCATAAGATGACCCGAGATCTCCGTATTGATATAAAGAATTAATAAAACAGTGTTAATAAAACTTAGGTTACCTCTGGTCCCCCTAGGCATATTTCAATTATTCATTGTGTAACATGACATACGGGGACCCCTGGTCACCCTACAGTAGTTGACCAGTGAGTTACTCTCCATTGTGTAAAATGATATATGGTAACTCTCCATTGTGCAAAATAACATAAGGTGACCCGTGGGTACCCTTCAATGGATGACTGGTGACTCCCCATTCTGTAAAATGACATAAGGTTACCTCTGGTCACCCTACAGTAAATGACCGGTAACTCTCTATATTTTGAAATGACATAGGGGGACCCCTAGTCATCCTACAAAAGATGACCGGTCACTCTCCATCGTGTAAAATAACATAAGGTTCACATAATCATAACGACATTTGTGTGGGAAATACAGGTAAGGAGGCGAATTCTCTTTCTCTCATGATATTTCTGTTAAGGTGACCCCTGGTCACCCTACTGTGGAAGACCGCTAACTCCCCATAGTGTAAAATGACTTAAGGTGACCCCTGGTCACCCTACAGTGGAAACCGGTAAATTTCCATTGTGCAAAATGACATAAGGTGACCCGTGGACACCCTTCAGTGGATGACTAATTAATGACACTATCCTGTAAAGTGACATAAGGTGACCCATGGTCACCCTAGAGTAGATGACCGGTGACTCTCACCTTATGTCATATAACATGATGGTGAGTCACCAGTAATCCACAGTAGGGTGCTCATAGGTCACCTTATATCATTTTGGAGAGTCACCGGTCATCCTCTGTAGGGTGACGACCAGGGGTCCCCGTATATCATTGTACACGATGGACAGTCACTGGTCATTCACTGTAGGATTACCAGGGGTCACCTTATATTATTTTACACAATGGAGATGTATCGGTTATCCTCTGCAGGGTGGCCAGGAGTCACTTTATGTCATTTTACAATTTGGAGAGTCACCGGCCGTCCACTGCAGGGTGACCAGTGGTGACCTTATGTCATTTTACACAATGGAGAGTCAACGGTCATCCACTGCAGGGTGACAAGGGATGTCATTTTATTGTATGTCATTTAACATGATGCAGAGTCACCAGTCATCCTTTGTATGGTAACCAGGGGTCCCCGTGTGTCATTTTACAATATAGAGAGTCACCGGTCATTTACTGTAGGATGACCAGGGGTCACCTTATGTCGCTTTACAGGATAGAGAGTCACCAGTCATCCACTGAAGGGTGACCACGGGTCACCTTATGTCATTTTACACTATTAAGAGTCATTGGTCATCCATTGTAGGGTGCCCAGGGGTCCCCTTATGTCATTTTACAGGATTGAGAGCTACCGGTCATCCACTGTAGTAATTGAAATATCATGAGAGAAAGAGAAGTCACCTCCTTACATGTATTTCCTACACAAATGTCGTAGTGATTTTGTAAATCAATACGGAAACTGGAGGTCGGCAGATGCATCTTGCAGATGGAGATTAATCAGTCTTTATCCATTCTTTGACTACCTGGTGTTACCTCAGATGATTTTACAAGATGGAGATTCACTAAGGTTATTCACGGTAGGGTGACCATGGGTCACCTTAAGTAAAAAATCGATATGGGGACCAGAGGTCACCAATAGTTTTAGATTGACGTTGCAATTCTTTGATTCAATATGGAGACCTGAGTTTTAACAAAATATCAATATACAAGGTTAAGATTTACCAAAACCATCTACAGTGGGAAGACCAGGGATCACCCTAAGTGAATATCTAAAAGGTTACCAGACGTCAACTTAGGTCTAAAGACAATGTAGTTTTAATTTTCTTAAAATGACATGAAGTCCAGATGTCAACGTATGTCATTTACAGAAACGCCCATAAGGAGACCAGAGGTCAGTTCATGTCCCCTATTGATCATTTTCCTTATCTAAAGGGAGACCAGAGGTCACCTTATGTCATTTACATGATAGGTACTCGGCCATGGTAGGGAGATCAGGGGTCACCTGAAGTGAAAATATGCACAAGGAGACCAGAAGTCACCTCAGGTCCTTCATCAATAAAATAATTTTAATATAGAAACGGTCAGCTTATGTCATAACAAGATGGATATCCCTAGAAGCCATCCACTAAAGGTCACCTTTGGAAAGCGATGTCTGTCGTTATAATTTTGTCCATTAATAACGGAAATCAGGGGTCACCTAATGTCATATTACAAGATGTAGATTCAAATAAGTCATTTACTGTAGGGAGAGCAGAGGTCACATTTAGTAAAATATCCATGAGGAGCCCTGAGGTCCCCTTATGTCCTACAACAATGTAGCAATAATTTTGTTTATCAATAGGAGACCAGAGGTCCTTAAATGTCGTTAAACAAGATGTATACTCACTAGATGTCATCCATTTGTTAGATCATGGGTCAGCTTGAATGGAATTTCAAGATGATAGGTCCCGATATGTCCTAAATCAATGTAATAGTTTGATGATAAATACGAACACCAGATGTCACCTTCTTTTCCAAGATAGATATTTACCTGAAGTCATTTACTGCAGAGAAACCAAGTGGTAATGATAAGAGGACTATCTAAAAGGAATTTAGAGGTCACCTTAGCTTCAAAAAGGTTTAGATTTAATTCAAAGATTAATACGTTAACCAGAGGTCAGATAATGTCATTTTAAAAGATGGAGATTCCCAACAAGCCATCCACTGTAGGAAAACCAAAGGTCACCTTTAGTATTCGATCTATGTCGTTATATTTTTGTTAACCAATAACGAAGACCAGAGGTCACTTAATGTCATTTTACAAGATGGAGATTCAAAAAAGTAATCTACTGTAGGGGACCCAAGGGTCATCTTAGATGAAATATCCAAAAGGAGACCATAGGTCACATTATGATCTAAATTGATGTAGTAATTATTAATTCTGTGATCAGAGATCCGTTAATGTTATTTTACAAGATGAAGAATCATAAAATATCATCTATTGTAGGTAAACCAGAGTTCGTTTTAGGTCTTGGATATGTGTCGTAATAATTTTGTTAATTGAGATCAGAGGTCACCTTATTTCATTTTATAAGGTGGAGATACAAAAGTAATCCACTGTAGAGAGACCAAAGTAATCCACGGTAGAGAGACTAGGGATAAAATTTTATGAATTATCAATAAGGAGATGAGAGGTCACCATTAGACCTAAATTATTGTAGTAAATTGTTCATCAATACAAAGACCAGATGCCACCTTCTTTTACAAGATGGAGAATTACGATGCAGAATTCATCCACTGTAAAGAAACCAATGTGTATTAGGAGACCAGAGGTCACCTTAGCTTCTAAATCAATGTAATATTTAGAAAATCAATACGGATACCAGAGGTTTTCTTATGTCTTTTTAAAAGACGAAAATCATGCACTATATTTATATTGTTTATTAGGAAGAACATAATTGTTAGAGGGAACAGGTGTCACATAAAGATGATAATAAATACGTAAACCACAGTTCGCCATATATTGTACATCATTGGGGAGACCAGAGATTGCATAACTTATAAGGAGACAACAGGTTAAAAATGTGGTGTGTGAAAAATTATACTCTGATCTACTGAACAAAAAAGTTAAGACTTTGATTTTATAAATAAGCAAAAACGGTAGACATTTCGATCACATTTATTCCTTATTTTTTGTCGTCAAAGGAAGTTGGGGGTTTTTTAATTTGATGAGTAAAAATCCAGTCCAGGGAAGTGGTAGAGGGAGCGGGGAGTGGTGAACTCCAACCCTCATGCAACACCTGTAGACAGGGGAACTTTAGTTACAACACAAATTTGATGTCATTTCTTTGTTGCAGCAGACTAATTTTAGTGAGCTTCTTAAAATAAGACCGTTACTCGTGGTTTCAGTACTGATATCCTTCAAAATCAGACTGTCTCAGGTAAATCAACAATGAAATTCAATAGCAGTGTTTTAAGTACGATGTATGCCGAAAACAGTTCTGTATGAAAAAAAAAATATCACACAGTTCTCATCACTAACGGGCTCGAAAATGTCAGATATTTTTTATACAAACCTGTTTTGGCATGCATCCATTACGGAAACCAGAGGTCATCTAATGTAATTCATTATCAAATCATTTTACCATTATATTAAAGTATCAGTAAAAAGTCTATGGGTTGGTGGCTGGGGGAGGGGGGGGGCAAAACTATATCTTTCTACAGGCTACACCTACGTATACAGAGTAAGAAGGTGAAGTACTTTGATATTTTAATGAGGAGGATTTTGTGTTACATTTAACTTATCCTTAGGGGGACCACAGGTCACTTTATGTCTACATAACGTATATCATATATCTTTCAAATAACAGTCAATGTTGAAATTTTTATCCTCTGTAGTGTATTTCCAATACTTAGAGGGATATTCTTTTTAAAAAAAATACATTTCTGCCTGTTGTATATCATTTCTAAAGGCTAAGTAGTGGTACTAGTTACTCTACTTTCACTTTGCGGTTGTAATGCACTACATTTTGTAGCGGAGTGCACAGATTTGGTAGTTGTGAATAAGCAGGTGACCTAGGGTCCTAGTTGAGCGTACGTTTTATCCTCCTGCGTTACTCGGGCAAAGCGAAAGTGAAACAGTGTTTGGACCTAAGCACAAATCAATACCGCTTACAACACTTAGTTCATGAAAATAACCGTTAAATTCGATGCTATGTATTCTGAAGCATTGTTTTTCAAGAAAACCTATTTATCAATTATAAGATTTTAAATTGTACAAACAGTTTAGTTATTTTTTAAAGTCGTATGTATTCCTTCGCTAGAGTTCAATGTAGTCTCGTTCAACCAGACGCTTGGCTGTCTAAGTTAATATCCGACAAAACAGAGTCTCTCTTGTTTGTCGGAGATAAACGGAGACAGCCGAGCGTTTGGTTGAACAAGACAAGAGTTCAATCTTGTCTGGATCCATACAATTTCTCAGAAATATTTCGATTACTGATACTACTTGCCATGCAAATTCACATATCGTTGATTTTGAATAAATGATAATCGATAAAATCAACTCCCGTCAGTACTTCAGTACTTTGATTTATCTTAAGTATGACGCTGAAATTTCAATGAGGTAGGCATTCCTAATCAATGTTTTATTCTAATTCCTCTAAAATATAGTTATGGAAACCAAAACAGTTGTAAATAAATGGTTTCATGTAAAATATTTTTTTTTATTAAAGACCATTCTATTAGACTGAAAATATTTAATACTTTGTCGTTATTTTTTTTTTGTAAAACACAGTCCTGATTCACAGACGCAGATGACATATGATTGCATAGTGGCTTTTTCCATTTCTGACAATTTGTATCAACTTTGTAAATCAATCTACAAGAAAAACTGAATTAAAGATAGGACATAATATTTGATACAATAAAATGACTTAATTTTTTTTTTATTTTATTTTCAGAACGATGGTAATGTAGGGTAATAAAAGAGGTGTAACCTAAAACGTAAAAATATAACAGAACGCGAAATTCAGTATGTCAACTGCTAACTGAACTTTCTAGTATTTGATCGTTTAGACGTTAAAACTTCACCGGTAAAGCGTGTTATACGAAAACTAACCCAACGAAATTGTTTAAATCTTGGTCTCAATCGTTTTGATGCAAAACTTGGTTTTAGTGTTTGGAGCAATTCAACGCGAAATTCAGTATGTTAAGTGCTAACTATAAAGAAGTCTGTCCCAAGATATTTTTTCCGCATATTTTCCTTATGTATTCAATATTTATAAATACCTCTTGATTCAGACGATGTTCATTCAATAGTATGAAAAAATCCAGAGATCTTCGTTTTAAAACGCCCCCATTAGCTTGTCAGGTTTCGATACAAGGCTAAAAATAGAAAGTATACAGGGATTTTGCATTGCATCAGCCATAATAAAGCCCGGATGATAACGTTGAAAAATTGTGCATGGTACTCCGATTTACTTCCGAATGGTCAAAAAGATGTCAAAATTCCCCATTATAAATCTTCGTATGAAATCTGTTTTCGTTCCAGGAAAAAATGATAATGTGTGAATGAAGTAATCTTGGAAATATTCCCTTTTATCGATTTCAATTGCACTTCTTTCACAAATATGTGTATTTGTATTAAAAATCGTCGAAATGTGGAGCATAAATATCTTGGACAGACTATAAACTATCTCGTTTTTTATCGTTTAGAGGTTTAAACTTCACCAATAAAGTATTGTATACGAAAACTTATGGAACGCCATAGCTGCCTTCAGGTCAATTTCATATTATATGAATTGGTATTTCATTTATATGCAATGGTAATATCATTATATGCAGTGGTAACATCATTATATGTTGTGCTAACATCATTATATGCAGTGCTAACATCTTTATACTGTGATTTCGCCATTATATTCAGGGGTAGAATCTTTATATGAAGTAGTAACATCATTTACGTTATGTCGTAAGATCATTATGTGCAGTGGTTTATTCATTATATGCTATGAATAAATCTTTATATGATATGATAAACTCATTTCATACAGAGCTTAACTCATAATGAACTATTGTTCAATCGTTATGTTATATGGTACACTCTTCATGTGCAGTTGCAAATCCTTTAATGCAGTGCAACTTCTTGACATTAGGTTCATTATATGCAGTACTAACATCATGTTATGGGGTATTAAAACCATTATGTATGGTGGTAAAACCATTATGTATGGTAGTAAAACCATTATGTATGGTGGTAAAACCTTTATGTATTGTGGTGAAAGCTTTACATGCAATTGTAAATCCTTTATATGATGTGACAATTTCATAAAGTGCCGTTGTTGAGTCATTATATAATGAGGTAAGTTCTTTACATGATGCGATCATTGCATTATATGGAGTGGTAACTTCTTTATATGCAGTCGTAACTCTTTATAATGAGGTTGTAAACTGGTTCTCGCTGAAAAGTTTTAATGGGGGAAGAGGTCCAGTTTAATTTTGAAAAAGATGCTGCGTTCATTGTGACGATGCACATTTCCTGGTCAAATTGTCGTTTGTTTTGAAGAGAGAGAGAGAGAGAGAGGGGGAGAGACTAAGAGAGTTTATCTGTCCTTTAACATCGATATCATAATATCACTCATTGAACCCATTTTGTGTGAAAAATCGAATGTATTATTATTATATGTATTATTAGAGAGCATGCTTTTAATTTAAAAGTAAAAGAAATTACAAAAAATCAAGCAATCAAAGTCAAAAGACCTTTGTTTCATTGTACCAGGTATGTGCTACTCCTCGCTGATCAATGCCTCCAACACAAAAGGAAAAGACAGATTTTCATTCATAGATATATATAAAAATTCGTTTTCATTTTTTTTTTAAATAATTTGATTTTTAAGAAATGATAAAGAAATTGGTTGGTGTTAACCTCTTTAAATGGTTGTTTCATCCACTGTATAAAATTTAAACTCACCGGGCATGTATTTTTGTATTTTAAATCCTACAAAGAAGGTGTTGCAGTTCCTGTGTTATTTTCCATAAAGCTGTTGCAGATATCTTCATATCGTTTTTATAAATCCATTTTATACGCGGATCCAGAAATTTTTTTCGGGGGGGGGGGGGGTTGCAATATGAATACTGAAGTTTGTCGAAGGAGTGGGGGGGGGGGGTTCGAGGCAAATTATTGGTAATTTCATGGGAATTTATGAAATTTGAATTTTTCTGGGGCGGGGTCCTCCCTGCGACCCACACTCACCCCCGTTCAAGACCCCCATGCTTTAAACAAATTGTAAAATGTAAAATGTGACTGGTTTCATGGCATATCCGATTTTTGTTTCAAAGAGACATATTTTTAACAATTTAAAATCTTTGAAAAAAAAAACCTCCGAAGTTAAAAAACGGTGTTTTAAATCTTCGCAAATTTCATCGTGTCTAGTATATAGCCGAGTGGTTACGCAGGATGGCCGAATAATCACCGAGACTAACTTCTAAGTATTTTAAAATTAATTTTTGATCGCACGAAAAGGTAATACCCCTATTCCGATGGTTTTGAAAATCATTAATGTCCGGATAAATAAAATTCAAAACGCTTGTCATTGTAATAATTTACATGTGTGCTCATTTTCTTCAACGTTACCGACTTTGTTCACATTATAGACATGAATTGTAATCATTTGCTGCTGAACGAGGGGTTTTAAAACAAAGTAAAGCATTAATCGATAAATTTAATGTCTCTTTTTGTAAAATATGTCGTTTTCAAAATATATGTACATATTGTTCGACATCGTTAAAAGCAAGCCGTGCAAAAATTTATGAATCAGCAAAATACGGATAAGTTTGTTCCAAGCGCCACGGTTTATATGGATGCTATTAAAACTATTTTAATAACAATCAAGAACAAAGTAACTCAATTTAAATGTTTTTGAATAAAAAGAATTAGATTAATTAATTAAGCTCCGAAGAATTACATGTATATTTTAAACACGATAGCAAATAGAAATCAAATGGTTTTATGTTAATATCAAGATACATAAAGTGATCTACCTAACTGTATGCGCGGATCTAGAAGCAGGGGTGGGGGGGGGTATTAAATTTCTACACAAAGTACAATCATTTTTTGAAATTTGTTTTACTTTTAAAATTAAACGCGTACTCTTCTAAAACTTCATTCGATTTATCACACATCGATGTATCAAGAACAGAGAAACTCTCTCTCTCTCTCTCTCTCTCTCTCTCTCTCTCTCTCTTTTCAAAACAAACGACAAGTTGACCAGGAAATGTGCATCGTTACAATGAACGCGCAATCGCAACTTCTCGGGCGTTTCCGGCAGGCTCGGAAAAACACTTTTCCGAGCCTGCCGGAAAGGCCCGAGAAGTTGCGATTGAATGAACGCGGCATCTTTTTCAAACTTTAACTGGACCTCCTCCCCATTAAAACTTTTCAGCGAGAACACGTTTACAACCTCATCATAAAGAGTTACGACTGCATATAAAGAAGTTACCACTCCATATAATGAAATGATCACATCATGTAAAGAACTGACCTCATAATATAATGGCTCAACAACGGCATATTATAAAATTGTCACATCATATAAAGGATTTACAATTGCATGTAAAGCTTTCACCACAATACATAAAGGTTTAACCACCATACATAATGGTTTTAATACCCCATAACATGATGTTAGTACTGCATATAATGAACTTATCACCTAATGTCAAGAAGTTGCACTGCATTAAAGGATTTGCAACTGCACATGAAGAGTGTACCATATAACAACGATTGAACAATAGTTCATTATGAGTTTAGCTCTGTATGAAATGAGTTTATCATATCATATAAAGATTTATTCATAGCATATAATGAATAAACCACTGCACATAATGATCTTACGATATAACGTAATGATGTTACCACTTCATATAAAGATTTTACCCCTGAATATAATGGCGAAATCACAGTATATAATGATGTTACCACTGTATATAATGATGTTACCACTGCATATAATGATATTACTATTGCATATAAAAGATATACCAATTCATATAATATGAAATTGACCTTAAGGCAGCTATGGCTTTCCATAAAAACTAACCCAACATCATTGTTTAAAGCATAACAGGCCTTAACAAGGGCTACTATGGAATGCCATAGCTGCCTTAAGGTCAATTTCATATTATATGAATTGGTATATTTTTTATATGCAATAGTAATATCATTATATGCAGTGCTAACATCATTATATGCAGTGCTAACATCATTATATGCAGTGCTAACATCATTATATACTATTATTTCACCATTATATTCAGGGGTAAAATCTTTATATGAAGTGGTAACATTATTACGTTATGTCGTAAGATCATTATGTACAGTAGTTTATTCCTTACATGCTATGAATAAATCTTTATATGATATGATAAACTCATTTCATACAGAGCTAAACTCATAATGAACTATTGTTCAATCGTTAAGTTATATGGTACACTCTTCATGTGCAGTTGCAAAATCCTTTTATGCAGTGCAAGCTCTTGATATTAGGTGATAAGTTCATTATATGCAGTACTAATATCATGTTATGGTGTATTAAAACCATTATGTATGGTGGTAAAACCTTAATGTATTGTGGTGAAAGCTTTACATGCAATTGTAATTCCTTTATATGATGTGACAATTTTATAATATGCCGTTGTTGAGTCATTATATTATGAGGTCAGTTCTTTACATGATGTGATCATTTCATTATATGGAGTGGTAACTTCTTTATATGCAGTCGTAACTCTTTATGATGAGGTTGTAAACTGGTTCTCGCTGAAAAGTTTTGATGGGGAGGAGGTCCAGTTTTATTTTGAAAAAGATGCTGCGTTCATTGTGACGATGCATATTTCCTGGTAAACTTGTCGTTTGTTTTGAAGAGAGAGAGAGAGAGAGAGAGAGAGAGAGAGAGAGAGAGAGAGAGAGAGAGAGAGAGATTCTCTGTTCTTGATACATCGATGTGTGATAAATCGAATGAATTTTTAGTAGAGTACGCGTTTAATTTTAAAAGTAAAATAAATTTCAAAAAATGATTGTACTTTGTAGAAATTTAATACCCCCCTCTGCTTCTAGATCCGCGCATACAGTTAGGAAGATCACTTTATGTATCTTGATATTAACATAGAACAATTTGATTTCTACTTGCTATCGTTTTTTAAATATGTATGTAATTCTTTGGAGCTTTTTGAATTAATAAATCTAATTCTGTCTCCTCAAAAACGTTTAAATTGAGGAGTTACTTTGCTCTTGATTGTTATTTAAATAATTTTAATAGCATCCATATAAACCGTGGTGCTTGGAATAAACTGTTTTATCCGTATTTTGCTGATTCATACATTATTGCACGGCTTGCTTTTAACGATGTCGAACAATATGTATATATATTTTGAAAACGACATATTTAACAAAAAAAATAAAATACATTAACTTTATCGATTAATGCGTTACTTCCTCGTTCAGCAGCAAATGTTTTAGCTGCACATCTGTAGCTCTCTGGTTGAAAAAATTCGGATAGACAATTTGTCTATCCGAATTTTTTCAACCAGAGAGCTACAGATTAGCTGCAGATCTGTAGCTCTCTGGTTGAAAAAATTCGGATAGACAATTTGTTTATCCGAATTTTTTCAACCAGAGAGCTACAGATCTGCAGCTACAAATGTTTATAATGTGAACAAAGTCGGTAACGTTGAAAAAATCAGCACACATGAAAAATATTACAATGACAAGCGTTTTGAAACTTATTTATCTCGACATCATTTATTTTCAAAACCATCGGAATAGGGGTATTACCTTTTCAAAAATTAATTTAAAAAATACCAATCAATTAGTCTCGGTGATTATTCGGCCATCCTGCGTAACCACTCGGCTATACTAGACACGATGAAGTTTGCTAAGATTTAAAACACCGTTTTTTAACTTCGGAGGTTTTTTTTCGAAGTTTAATCTTTAAAAATATGCCTCTTTGAAACAAAAATCGGATATGCCATGAAACCAGTCACATTTTTCAGTGAAACTATTTTACAATTTGTTTAATGCATGGGGGTCTTGAACTTGGGTGGGGGTGGGTCGCGGGGAGGACCCCGCCCCAGAAAAATTAAAATTTCTTAAAATTTCCATGAAATTACCAAAAATTTGCCTCGGACCCACCTTCCCCCACCCCTTCGGCAAACTTCAGTATTCATAGCACCCCCCCCCCGAAAATTTTGTATTGATCTGCGTATAAAATGGTCCTACAAAAATGATATGAAGATATCTGCAACAGCTTTATGGAAAATAGCACAGGAACTGCAACGCCGTCTTTGTAGGATTTAAAATACAAAAATACATGCCCGGTGAGCTTAAATTTTATACGGTGGATGAAACAATCATAAAAAGAGGTTAAGACCAACCAATTTCTTTATTATTTCTTAAAAATCAAATTAATTTTAAGAAAAATGAAAAATAATTTTTATTTATGTCTATGAATAAAAATCTGTCTATTCCTTTTGTGTTGGAGGCATTAATCAGCGAGGAGTAGCATCTACCTGGTACATTGAAACAAAGGTCTTTCGACTTTGATTTTAAAACGCTTGCTTCATTTTTTTGTAATTTCTTTAACTCTTAGATTAAAAGCATACTCTACTAATAATACATTCGATTTTTCACAAAAAATGGGTTCAATGATTGATATTATGATATCGATGTTAAAGGACAGATAAACTCTCTCTCTCTCTCTCTCTCTCTCTCTCTCTCTCTCTCTCTCTCTCTCTCCAAAACAAACGACAAGTTTACCAGGAAATATGCATCGTCACAATGAATGCGGCATCTTTTTCAAAATAAAACTGGACCTCTTCCCCATTAAAACTTTTCAGCGAGAACCAGTTTACAACCTCATCATAAAGAGTAACGACTGCATATAAAGAAGTTACCACTGATCACATCATGTAAAGAACTGACCTCATAATATAATGACTCAACAACGGCATATTATAAAATTGTCACATATAATAAAGGAATTACAATTGCATGTAAAGCTTTCACCACAATACATAAAGGTTTTACCACCATACATAATGGTTTTAATACCCCATAACATGATGTTAGTACTGCATATAATGAACTTATCACCTAATGTCAAGAAGTTGCACTGCATAAAAGGATGTTGCAACTGCACATGAAGAGTGTACCATATAACATAACGATTGAACAATAGTTCATAATGAGTTTAGCTCTGTATGAAATGAGTATATCATATCATATAAAGATTTATTCATAGAATATAATGAATAAACTACTGTACATAATGATCTTACGACATAACGTAATAATGTTACCACTTCATATAAAGATTTTACCCCTGAATATAATGGTGAAATAATAGTATATAATGATGTTAGCACTGCATATAATGATGTTAGCACTGCATGTACTGATGTTAGCACTGCATATAATGATATTACTATTGCATATAAATTCAATACCAGTTCATATAATATGAAATTGACCTTAAGGCAGCAATGGCGTTCCATAGGCTACATTCAGGAGGTTGTGCGATTTCAATGCAGAATTATGAAATACCTTTAATGCTTTAATGTGAGGCTATGCAAAGATACAGAATGATGTAATCGTATTGTTAAATCAAATCGTCCATGTTCCTATGTACTGCATATCTGTATTAAATGTATTCGTCCATGTTGAATAAACAACCATTGTTCAAACCAAATGTTTAACTTGTATTGTTCCTTTTTAAAGAAAAATCAAGACACAATGATAACACATTTTCTCAATGCAGCTGAAATCATTAACGAGTTCCATAACAAAACAGGATTATGTAACACAAGCGCTTCCCTTGCTGTCTTAAATTAACTTTTATATTTATATTTCAATCAAGGTTATGTGCTAACGGTCTTATGAATTTTATTGCAACACAACAGTACAAATTATTTGCAATATATTACATGTAAGTAGGCAATCTATTCAAAAACTTTTGCGATCTTATTCTTGTCGATATTAATCCAAAAGAATGATATCGTAATTCGGTAAATTTTATGTCATTTATATATATATATATATATATATATATATATATATATATATATATATATATATATATATATATATATATATATATATATATATATATGTTTGATAAAGATTTGTTAAGGCTCTAAACATGTATAGTGATCTTTTATTTTTGCTAAACTAGCTCCCAACTTTCGCCCAGAAATAAATTAACTACACTTTAAAAATTAGAATAAATTGATGCCATGACGTCAGTCAATAAAACTATACATACTGTACATATAAAACTTTATAATGAACCATTGTCTTTCGGAGAGAAAGCAAAACAAATCGTTTAATTTTGATGGACGATATCTTTGGCGATGATTACCTTTTATGTAGAAGACTCTTAATTTGCTATATCCATTTATTTTACGCATTTATTTTCATATTTTCATTTCTGCTTCGTGTTAAATATGTCATGAGCGCATTTCAAAAAAAAATTTTTGATACTATAGAATCAATCGGTTGTATTTTGTCTTGGGATTTTAAAAAAACAATGTTAACTCATGACAATGGAATAATCTTTTTAGTTGAGCAAATCATTTTGAAATCTGTCACTTGAGATTGAATAAATTTTATATATTAAATATCTTAAATCAAAGTGGGTATTGTGTAAGATAGCTTTTGTTCACATCTGAAACCGAAACTTGGCAATATATCCAGTCTGGATCTTGTAGTCGTTTCAGATTATACACGTAAGACCTTGATAAATGCACTTGAAAAATTTGATTTGTGAAATTGTCTTTGATTATGCATACTAAATTAGAGGTAAGAAACGTTCAATTTATTGTGTAACGAAGAATATTGACCAGGGTTGAGAATTGTCCCGATGTCATATTTCAACGTTGAATATTGATCCGGGGGGGGGGGGGTGCTTTTTCAACGTTGAAAATCTAGACCAAAATTCGTTGAATTTTATACCCGGGGTCATTTTTTAACAGTTTGAATTTGTTTTCTAATCTCTGATTACTTTTATCCGTTGAAAAATGACCTTGTTGAAAATTGACCCCCAAGTACAGAGTTTTGAAATGGGACTTGCTCTAAGCGATTTTAATAAATCTACTTGAAATGTGCGTGGGTAAGTGAAATGGGTAAAAATATACAAGGAGGTGGACTGCGATAGGAGCTTCAATTTATATGCGGGGGGGGGGGGGGGGGGGGTGTAATTTACCACTTCAGTGACAAAATGAAATAGTGATGATATATTGTATATATAATGTATATCCTTATATAGAATATATAGAATAGATATAAGAAATAGATATTATACTCCGTATAATACTGTATTAATGATGTTTATGCAATATTCATATTTGAGATTTGACTTGAGGAGGTCGACTTTAGTTTTTATTGCGCGTGTTTTTTGTGCATTCTAGCATAATATGGTGGCTTTCTATTTCATATGAATTTTTTTCGATGCCATTTATAAAATTAAACAAAGTAAACAAAATACAAATAAAAATATTTAGATTTTTTAACGATTTTTCATTCGTGCAGTTGGGGTGCGTTGCCATTGCTCTTTTATGACATTATGACAAAATGAGTCTTTGTAGGACTTCTTTATAAGAAATAACATAATGAAAAGAGTAAAAACTGCGCCATTGAAATGTTAAACACAGAATGATGCAATCCTCATGAACATTTTCCTTATTATTTAATAAATCCATTAAACCAAATGAATCTTAATTCGTAATGCTCCAAATATATAGCAAAAGTTAGTGTATTCTAATATTTTGAGATGGCCCCCACTATAAACCACACGGAAGAATTTATTATCATTTTCATATAAGGTAGGAAATTATATTACTAATCACATATAACAATTTGATAAAAAAGCTATTGTAGTATTTTTGGGAGTTGATTTTAATCAACTCTCCTATGCAGTCACTCTGGCAAACCGAAAGTTAAACAGTGTTTGGACCTAAGCACAAATCATCACCGCTGACAAGTCTTAGTTCTTGAATATAATAGAAAAATTCGATGTAATGTATGACGAAGCATTGTTTTACAAGGAAACTTATCTATAAACACTTAAAAAATAGTAAGATTTTATATAATACGAACAATTTAAATATTTCTGTAGTCTCATGTAGTTTAATATAGTCTCGTTCAACCAAAAGCTCGGCTGTCTCCGTAAATCTCCGACAAAGAGAGAGAGACTCTCTTGTTTGTCGGAGATTAACGGAGACAGCTGAGCGTCTGGTTAAACGAGACATGATTTCAATATCAATAGTGCTTGGATCCATACAATTTTTAGAATTGTTTCGATTACTAATACAAATTTTGAAATCTATCTTTAGATATTACACAACATGATTTCTCTAAATTCTTGTTTGAAAAGTCTAATTAAAATTCATATTATAAAAAAGTGCGTTATTTAAATACAGACTAGAAACTAATTGCCACGCAAGATAAGTTGATTTTAAAATAAATGATGATCGATAAAATCAACTCCCGTCAGTACTTCAGTACTTTGATTTTAATCTGCTTCGAAGTGCGGAAAATGACAGTTTCCAATATATTCCTATAGTAAATGTACCTCGATTTTGAAATGGTCCCCAAAGGAACCAGATGTTCGATTTTCTTGAAACTTAGCAAATTAACTAGAGTTGGTTTAAATGACATATGGTTAAAAAGGAGTTTTGCTATTGCAGTTTTTCCGAAGAAAAAAAAACCCCAAAAAAACCCCACCAAATCGGCATCTTTAAGTCTGCTTCAAGGGTAACTCTTTTTTTTTTCAAACTGAGTAAAATCATGAATAAGATTTTTTCGAGAATTGCAGAGATTTTATTATTTTTTAATTTGAGAAAAAACTCAAATATTTGAGAAAAAACTCAGACAGGTTATTTTTTTTCTCGAGAAATCAAAGCCAGTTTGTATGATAATCATAAATACAAATTTCAAAGTTAAAAAGCGTTGTTATTTTTATCAATGGCTACCTTTTTATTGCATATATTTCCATATGCATTCTTAGCGTGTTTAGTTGATTTTTGACGTTCTAGTTAATCTAGGAAAATATGAAAATAATTAAAAAATAACTACATTTCAATAATTTGAATTGTCTGTTGTAAAATAAATATTTGAACATATTGAAAAGTTAGAAACTTTCCAGAGAGACCACACTTATTATGGGTTGTGATCGTCCCAAGCTTTAAGGTAGTGTTTATCAATTCAGAGTCGACAAATGGATTACGGATATTTTCACACAAAATGAAACACAGTTTGCTGTTACGTTGACGGCTTGCCCCATATTCGCTCCAGAATAAAGCGTAATTAAATACATGAAAATAAGATTTCTTGACAAGTGTGTTTGTACTATGGTACTCGGGTGACTGTTTGGTATGCTTTTTTAAATAGAGTTTTGAATATCCTTTTAAAACAGTTTTGCCTTTTATCCCTCTTGTAAACAAGGATATGAATAAGTATGCAGCATAGAATGCTTTTAAAAGATATGAGTTTTTAAAATTTAGGATAAGCTTGATTCAAGATGAGGGTATGAAAAATAAAATCGACAATAATTGAGATAAAGATGAACGATTTCATAGGATTTACTATAGTTTGAGTGTAGGAATGAATGTATTTTGTCAGTAACAAATCATAAATTTTGAAACAACTCAATATTGTGTATTTACCTTTTATTAATCTGTAGTAAAAACATCAAAAGCTTATTTGGCACCTCTTTCCGCCTACCAGAAAAGGACTATTTTTACATTTATACCTAAAAAATCTTTTGTCGATGTTGGCTGTAAAAAAAGTATATTTTTAAATTACAAGCAAAATAATCTATAAAACATGATAAAAGAAAGAGTATCACAAGAGCGTAATTATCATGATCTGTGGAAAAAGCTAATATCAAATTATTTAATTTTTTGTTTACAGTCTTTTTGTTGACAAATCTTTATACCCAAAAATTTGAAATAAATAACAATAATAAAAGAAATGCCAAGAAAAGCTGTAGACCAGGTTTTCGTTTATTTTAATTGAAATTGCATTTAGACATCGTTTTAATGTTTACTCAACAAAACACAATATTGTCTTCAACAACTAAATTGCATTGTTTGATTTTTTTTCTTGTGCTTAGGTACACGCTGCTTTTTTAAATGATTCAAGAATTGTGAAGGCTGTTAAAAACGTGCGGAAAATTGTTCCTGTCTTCAAAATGTGACGAATGTGACTTAAAAAGAGAAAACTAAGTCAGACATGGAACCTAACGATAGTATGATGAACCATTTTGATTTGTCGTGTAAATATTGCTCTTTTTCATGTAGTGGGGAAAACATTGAAATGCTTTGTAAACATTTTGAAGAATGTAGACACATACTTGTAACGTGTTCTAATGAGCAATGTGGCTACACGGCCGAGAGACATTTAATGAAAGACCATTCTGCAATATGTTCTTCAGCCATTGTTAATTGTCCTAACATTAGATGCAATGACAAAATAAATCGAATGGAAATGATTTCTCACATGGAGAAGTGTCTGTTTAGGATTGTTCCTTGTAAAAACAAGTTCAATGGATGTAATACGTCAGTGGCATACATGGATCTTGAGAAACATCTGGAAACTTGTCCGTTTTATTTCTGTGCTATATGTAACGAATATTTGATGCTTGTAGATCAATCTGCTCATATATGTGCTCTTGAAACAATTAAAAGTCCTTGTTTGAACAAAGAAGAATCTTTACGAATGCCATGTAAACGGCACCATGAACTTCCGACCGTAAATTTCAAGTGCAAGTTTTGCAAATACACGGACGTGTGTCGTTCACAAGTATTGCTGCACATGGTAAATAAATGTAAATACAAACAAAGAAAATGTCTACTATGTTGCGATATGGTTTTATCAGCGGAATGGGATGAGCACCGTTTGTCAAATTGTAACGCAACAGTACGATGCACTGAATGTAAACTCCGTGTAGAAAAGTAAGTTTTTTTAAGCATAAAACTTTCAATAATTAATGTAATATTTTTAATTGTTATTAATTTTTTGAAGTCATTTTCATTTTGTTGTGTTATATTGCGATTAAATCACATCATGTTTGCAAATCAGTAAATGGTATTCTGTTTTTAAAGCATATCTAAAGAACTACAATAAAAGTTGTTATTCAAGGGTCAAGTTGTTCCTCTACTTGATGAAAATTGATCATGGAACGAATTGATATAAATTGAAACTTCCAATTCCAATTTTACTATTTGTCACTGTATCATTGTATGAAAAACTCTAGTATATTTGCATTTTAATACTTTACATGATCTTGGGTATATGTTGATATTACTGTCTTTTTTGCTACAGAAACAGGAAGCAATGAACTGTGGTATTTTTTATTTTCTGCATCTCCAAATATCACTGAAAATTTTATTCAACAGAGGACTCATAAAGTTTTTAATTACATAATCTACACATGTACCAGTATTTCATTTTCACTTTAACGTTAAGGTAAAGATCTAATAAATGGAAGTTGCCTACAGGGTTATAAGATTTAAGATGTATATTTTTTCAGTGATGCTTCATAACAATAGCATTGTTTGATATGTTGTACCGGGGCTAAATTATTTGGTAAACAGAATGTAAATCATGTTTCAAAGTGTCATTTTCAATTAAATATGAAGGAATTTAGGAACAAATTTCGGAGTTCTGTCAATTTTAATCTAAAAAACATATCTAGAATGCCTACAGTCTCTCCAAAAACGGAATTAAGCAAGCTTTTGACCCCCTCTTTAAAATGATATCAAATTGAATGTAGGTATCGTGATTACTTTTCCCATGATTTAAAATACAATGTCAGGAAGTTGTTTGATTTTCTACACAATTCCTTTAAAGCCGTCAAGTACGGGGAAAAGATTCTTCAAATCATTTATGACGTCATAATGATTCGAGCACCAAAAAGACACCCTGGAATCATTTTTAATAGATATTGACCTTAATAATATGTTTCCAGGGTGTCTTTAATGTGCTAAAACCATTATGACGTCATAATTTGTTAAAGCATTTTTCTGTTCTTTACTGCTTTGAAGGAACTACATTGTATGCTATTTAAAATACCCTATCGAGAAACAGTTTCTCGATAATCTACATGTATATTTTGGAAGTAATCCCTATATTAAAGGAGGTGTCAAGAGCTTGTTTAAGGCCGTTTTTCGTTGTAAGCGTTTAAGATATATTTCATCAGACAAAAATGGACAAAACTCTGAAGAACTGCGAACGGTAAGTATTGTTTAGCCGCCTAAAGTATAAGTCATTTTTGGAAGTTGATTTTATTCAACTCTCCTATGCAGTTACTCTGGCACACCCAAACTGAAACAGTGTTTGGACCTAAGCGCAAATCATCACCGCTGACAAGAATTAGTCCTTGAAAATAATCGATAAATTCGATGTAATGTAAGCTGAAGCATTTTTTAAAGGAAATTTATTTATGAATACCTTGGAAATAGTCAGATTTTAAATAGTACGAACAATTAAGAAGTTTTTTGCAGTCGTATATCTTCCTACGCAAGATTCAATATAGTCTCGTTCAACCATCGGTTATCTCTGTAAATCTCCGACAAGCAGAGAGTCAGTATATATTTAGAGGTCGCATCACCAAGCTTTCACATGACCTGGTATCTTTTACTTGTCGGAGATTAACGGAGACAGTCGAGCATCTGATTGAACGAGACTATTTTGGTTTGATCCATTTTTTTTTTAATATTTCGAACACCGATACATAATTTGATGAAATCAATTCTAATTTTAAATATTACACAGGATTCAAAAGAGGTTCTCTCCAAATTCTTGTCGGAAAAGTCCGAGATATCATATTATAAAAATGTGCGTAATTCAAATACAAATTATAAACTGCTTGCCAAAGATAAATAATAATCGATTAATACAACTCCCGTCAGTACTTCAGTACTTTGATTTATAATTGTCTAATCAAATTTATGTTTTAATATTGTGAACATTTATGTATATTAAATGATTTGATTACAAAGAGAGATAACTTTGTACTTTGGGTTTAAAAAAAGCTCATTTCATAATTAATGTAGAAACTAACGGAAAACGGATTTTTTTCTAAAACTTCTTTCCCCCTTTGGTACAAAAATTCCTTTTGGGAGGTTTTATATATTCTTCCTTAGCATATTCATACCAAACTGACCAAAATTCACTTCAAAAAAGCATTTTGCTTTGTAACAATTCAAAATATAATTAACAAATATGAATCAAAATCAAAATTTACTTTCATATCTAACGTAAATATGTGATTTTTAAGTTTTAATTTGCATATCGACAGCTAAATTATATTTTCCTTCCTCATGAATGTAGAGACCGATTTCCATGAAGAAATTTGTATCAAAACCTTCATTTCAAAAATAATAATTTGACTTCACATGTTATTTCAATATGATTCAATAAGAAATTGATTATCCTTTTTAGTAGCTGTTAGCGTTTGCTGTCTTTTTTTTATATTACATAGATTTGACAGTTAAAACACGATCTTTCTCCTTTAAATCCATTCATTACTTTCCAAATGAAAGCTGAATACTATAATACTAGTAAATAACACCACACTTTGTGGAATTAGCGACGACACGCTGCCTGAAGCTATTTAATATTTAGCATATTAAATATACTAATACATAATTATGACATAAGGTTGGATCACATGATTTATTTACTTTAATAAAACAATTCTTAAAATTTAAACTTTCCGCTGTACATGTTGTCCTAAACTGGTATTTAACACCTAAGCAATTCTTTATATAGCATTGCTAATAAACCGGTTCTTAAGAACCAGCAGGCATGCTTATGAAGGTATCTTAAGACAACGACATATCTTAAGATGAACTTAAGCAACGTCTTATTCTTAAGTCAGTCCATCGATGATGTCTCAACTTAAGAGCCTTCTTAAGAAATATCTTAAATTTAAGACAAACAAGGGCTTGACTTAAGATATATCTTTGCTTAATATAAAACAAAAATGGCTGCTCCCTTATGGTTTTTTCAACTAAGGAGACGTAGACGGCGAGACAGAATATTCAGAGACCGAGACAATCCGTTAGACTACGAGACAGAAGAAGCTATTGTTAGCAAGTATAGGCTGCCGAGACATATTATCATTCAGCTGAACAGTTCGAACACGATCTCAAACGACCTACATTGAGGACATGTGCACTCACAGTTTCATTACAAATCATGGTAGCAATGAGATTTTTCGCCACTGGAAGTTTTCAGGCAGTAGTTGGTGACATTCATAACATTTCTCGTCAGAGTGTATCGTATGTACTCGGTGATGTAATTGAATGCCTTGTAAGAGTAGCCAACACTTACATATTTATGCCAACAAATCAAGGTACCCTGAATGAAATTAAAAGCGGGATTCCCCAAAACAATCGGCGCAATAGATGGTACTCGCATCAAAATAAAAATCCCATCTACCGACGAACACCTTTATGTTAACAGGAAACATTTTCATTCCATCAATGTACAAAGCGTATTTGATTCTAAAATGAAATTTTTGAACATTGTACCCAAATGGTTAGGTGGCACTCATGGTTCGTTCATTTGGAACAATTCATCTTTAAAACTTATTTTTGACCAGAGAAATGCTTATAAACGGACGTTTTTCACACTGACTTGTCTGTTAACATATGACGCTTAATTATCATTATAATAAAATTTCTTTTTATATTCATATCAAAAATTTATTAAAATTCTATCATGTTATAATTGAATAAAAAAAACAATTGTTATACAAATCTAACTTGTTTAATTTCAATAAT
Organism: Magallana angulata; assembly: GCF_025612915.1. NCBI lineage: Eukaryota > Metazoa > Mollusca > Bivalvia > Ostreida > Ostreidae > Magallana > Magallana angulata. The sequence continues at coordinate 45,965,296 of NC_069120.1, forward strand.
AAGTGATTCTTCAATTTTCAGTCACTTCAGAGGTAACTCCTCTCTGCGCCAAGTACACTGTGTGCCTCTGTTGTTCGATTAAGAGACGCAGCTGCTCAATGTACATGAAAAAAATTAAGATGAAACTTAAGACATCTTAACCTAAAACATTTCTAAGACGCTTTCGTTTGACATCCTAAGAGATGTCATACGAATGTCCTAAGACACGTCCTAAGACATACCCTAAGATATCTCTTTGGACGTATCATAAGAAATTTTCATAAGCATGCCTACAGGTGACATAAAGAGAAATGAAAACCTTATCTTTCCAGGCAACTAATTCATTATTACACCAAGTAGAAATTGATTTCTGTCTAATTCGTCCCTCAAACGAAAGAAATCATATATCATTGTTTTTACCAAACGTTTAAGCCCGGTACACCTTATTAAAAAAAGCTACATATATTGTTATGAAGCATCATTTTAAGAATTTAAATCCTTAATTTTAAAAAGTGATGGGCATCTTTTATTTACTAATCTTGAATTTAATAAGTTGATCATAAAACTATATTTTAGATCTTCAGAAACAGAACACCCAAAGGAATGTATTGGAAACATCAAACGGACCACTTGTTTGATTTGCAAAGAACTGGTAAAAACCGGTGATATTAAATGTCGACAAGATATGGATCGTCAACATAAAATGCACAAAGATGTAACAGCTTTAAAGCATAGCTGTAAACATGACACAGATCAAAAGGTGCGATATCCTAATACATACTTTAGTAGATTATGGTTTCCATCCATTGTACAGCTGCAAAACCTTGATTTAACTTCAAGAATTATTGTCACGATTAAGATTTAGAAATATTTCAAAAATGTTTAACGTTTAATACTTTTTTTCAGCCAGTAAAGGTAATCGTCCCGACATCTAGACCAAATAATCAAGGAGAGTGTGAGTCGAACTATGACCCGGAACGAGTTCTCTCAAACGCTACTGAAATAGATCGAAACAAAGTGATAAAAATCCGTCATCCTGAACAATCAAACAGCAGAGAAAGCTTACAAAAGTTGCGCAAATTTATCAAAAATATTGACAAATACATTAATCGTAGGCTTAATATCGTCAACTAATAACAGAGAGACCGTGCCGTAGAGTATGTCATTTTAGACTTAGAGACTACAAATGATAATTCTGCATAAATCAATTGAGTAAAAAATCAATTAAAGATTCGCATATTGTCTGCTTATTTGATATTCAAGGTGTATTAAATTTGATAAGTGACATACTGTAAATGAGCAGTCAAGGAAAATGAAGATGGTGTACTGTGTATCTGATGACTTTATTTTTATTTTGAATATAGAGGCATTGACCTGCAAAATTATACATAATATGGGAAAACTGACAAAATGAAAGAAAATACATTAGCTATAAGTTACCACAAATACATTATACGTTTCATAAAAAATCAATAACAGTGCGTAATGTAAAGAAAGCTAACCTTTGAACTTTAAGGACACATTCAAAGTATTTTTACTTTAATTACAAAAATACACTTTCATATTGACAAAGCAATTAAAATAAAACCAGAGACTAAACATTTACACTGATAAGTAAAACATAAGTTAATATGAAATTTACATACCATAAGAGGCCACAGATATCGACTGGATGGTATTTTCGGAAACCGGTATAATGCTCTAACTTAATTAGAATTATAGGTATCTTATTTATACACCTAGCTTCAATATAATTGGTTAATATTATGAACCAATGAAATTACAGATAGGAAGAACTCAATTTACTTGCGCAGTAAAACTTTGACTGATGTAATTTTCAGATAATGTTTATACTTGTCTACACAATTTTTTGACAATCATTGTAAATACTTACTTGCTTAGTGTTTTATTCTTATATTGTAAAGTTGCATACAATGCTTTTATGTGTTATGTGATGACTATAGTTAGTGTTATGTGTTATGTGATGACTATAGTTAGATCTTATAAATATTTTTATGATAATAATATTGATTATAATTGTATTTAGTAATTTAGTGTTATAGTATGCGGTAGTTACATGCACGTGCCTTTTAATGTCAAAGTTATGTATCATTCTGACATTCTTTATATATTTTTAATACAGTACATGTACTTATTTATTACTTATCATACATATTATGGGATAAGTTACAAGTTGTCCCAATTTTTTTCATTCAAACTCTAATATATATATATATATATATATATATATATATATATATATATATATATATATATATATATATATATATATATATATATATATACAGAAAAAAGTCACAGTGGTCGGATATAAATATTGAAAACTTAAATGAATAAAAACACAAAGTCTGAGTAAAACATAAGCGCTTTCATTAGATGAAAAACTCTGATACTCTCTGTATCATTCTTTTAACAAAGAGAACAAGGTTGTTATTTATTATATTTTTTTTCCTATCAACGTTACCACTCTCTGTTTACTATGTACATTTGAATATCCCTTAGTTTGAGATGTTTATTATTGGATGAGATCAATTAGCTTTCAACAGTTATTCACAAAGACACACTCTACCGACTATTTGAGGAAACATGCAATTTTTATTTAAATATATTTTCTGGAACAAATTTTAGTTTTGTGTGTTAACAAATGTTGTTTTGGACAATATGCTAAATGTTTTAACATATGATTTAAATGATACACTAGCAGTCATGCGTGTTCTTTGTTTTGTTAACTTTAATATATTGTCATAATGTTAGCCATAAGGATGACTTTTTTCATCAATTATTATACCTCCGGGTGACAAAGTGTGTTGTTAAAAGTTATGTTGGAACTTTTTGTGACATTCTGAAACCAACTTTATTATGTTTATTTGTGCATGTAACTTTCCTAAAACTATATTTAAGCGTTTTGGAAAAGATAATATGTGCACTTTTTTTTAATTAAATATACCCTTTAAAATTTATGGTTTTCTATGTCAATAGGATATGATATGAAACTTCAATACAAAAATGATACATCTGTGAAGTATATCCCGAAACATGACGGAGCCTTACATGTTTGATATTGAAAACATCAAGCGAGTCTACTTTTAATGCAAAATTTATGCGTAGATGTCTGACTTACATGTATTTAATTTGTCTTAAAGAAAATTAAAACTGTGTTATTATTCAGACATGAAAAGAATATGTTAAGAACATAGTTCATATTATTTAAGCCAAGGAAGAACTTATTAACGGAAAGTTGAAGCAATCAAGATCAAGATCAGCGTCATTAGCTTTGATATAAGAATTAGCCCTTGTTGTTATTTAAACAATAAAATGCTTTCTTTGGTGATTCATTCGGGATATGAAAGTAGCGATATTGCAGAAATAATACTTTACCTGCGTTAGCGGGTTATGTAATTTTCTTCTGCGATGATCGCTACCTTCATTACCCGAATAAAAGTATTTTATTGTTTATATTAACATCTGTCTTTTAATTAATTTATAAATTGATTATGAAAAGTTAGTAAAGTTCACTAAATTAATGTTAATGTACTTTATGTACATACATTTTGTTAGTACGTTAGCTAAAATAAATAGCCAAATCGTCTCCTGTGAGACTTTTAGTCTGACATCATCATGATTATTTCGTGCAGTCCGTGATTTTTCTTAAGTCGCTGTAGGTTTTGACCAATCGATAAACAGGGCGTGTCAATTTCAGTCCTGTGAGTTTCTTGTCAGTTTCAACCGCTGTAGATTTCGACCAATCGATAAATGGGGCGTGTAGATTTCAGTCATGTTGTATCTATAGAGCTATAAATTAACCATAGGTTTCCGTAAGAAATAGAGGAATTAATACTTGGTAGATGTAAATATACAGTGATATTATTAAACTATCTCAATCGTCAGACAAAAGCATAGCAGGCAAAGTTCAAGTAAATATATATATTTGTTAAACAAAAAGGTCTCTTCTATTTTTATGAATTTCGTGACATCATGGGTACTGTTTTTGCTTAGAAGAGGGAGGTAGTGACCTTTTCATATAGTGTATTTTAGTGTCTTTTTGAGTTATTCAGCGCCAGCAACCCCCCCCCCCCCCCACTTTTTTTTCTTTTATTTTTCATTTTAGCTTTAGTTAGTTTTGGTTGTCCTGATTGATCGTGTGTAAAATAACATACATTGTAACTGTTATCTAAAATCGTTTAAATACATGTAGTTCAGCAAACGATTTTGGGTCTTTTTTACCAGCATTGTTCACTTTATAGTGGCATGGAATACTACCATATTGTGACGTACATTCTATCGAAATTAACAATAAATTAAGTATTACAGCCCGTTTTTCTTCTATCCAAAATTGTTACATAACAGCGAAGTGCAATGGATTAGAGCCTAAACTTCGATTCTGTTAATCAAAAGTTCGAATTCTGCTGAGGTTTTATAATTTTTGCCTTTACAAAACTTTTGGGTCAAATATTGTAAAATTTAAAATTTCTAAACTGGTTAAAGTATTTGTATTATACTTAACGTAAATCCACATTAATATCGACAGGTGTTCCAAACCACCTAAAAATTTAAAATACAATGTCCAACAAAAAAAAATCATATTTTTTAATTTCCAGGTTAAAAATGATTTAACACAGTTGTATATATATTTTGTATTTGTTACATAAGCTGTTATATTTTTCAGAATGTAAACATGAAAAGGACATTAAAATTACTCTTAACTTTGATATATCAATTTTTTTTTTAGCACACCTGAACCAAAGGTTCAAGAGAGCTGTTCTAATCACCCGTTTTCCGCCTTGTGTCGGTCCGTCCGCCCGTCTGCCCGTCTCTCTGACCGTCTGTAAACTTTTTACAATTTTTACTTCTCTAAAACTACTTTTTTTATTTAATTAAACTTAACTTGGTACAAAGCATCCTTATGGGACGGGAATTCTAAATTGTTAAAGAAGAGCTAAATCCTTTTTATAAGGGAGATAATTGTGAAATAATGAGCATAAGGTATGTGTCGGTAAAAATCTTCTTCTCAAGAAATCTGCACCAGAAATGCCTATATTTACACAAAAGCTTTTATGTAGTAAGAATTTTAAATTAAAAAGTAAAAATTGTGACCCTGGAACAAAAGCCTGGGTCCCAGGCGGGGTTCAATATTTAACATAGAAATACGTGGGAAATTGTTTAAAAATCTTCCTCTCAAGAACCGCTTCACCAGAAATACCTATATTTACTATAGAGCTTTTCTATGTAGTGAAGATTCTAAATTGTAAATTGTAAAAAATCGTGGCCCCAGGCGGTTTAACATACAAATACATAGTAAAAATGGTTTAAAATATTCTTTGGGAGAACTACAATGCTTCAATTTGTGAGATAACTATGTAAGCATTGTTGCAACCACTACTGAAATAAAACCACTATTGAAATAAATTATTTCAATAGTGGTTGGGAATGCATTTCATTACAAGAATCACTTTGCAACCACTATTGAAATATATTATTTCAATAGTGGTTGTTGATGTATTTCATTTGAAAAATCCCTTTGCAATCACTTTTTAAATACAACTACTATTGAAGTTATTATTTCAAAAGTTGGGGATGTATTTCATTATAAGATTTACTTTACAGAGACCATTGAAGTACGACTACTATTAAATTTATTTATTTAATCGTAGATGGGAATGAATTTCTTTATAAATATTACTTAGAATGACTATTGTAAAAAAATTTAGACAGAAAGTAGTTTATTATTTTTGCAAACTATTTTTAAATGCAAGAAATCAAACGAACAATTTCAAATACACAATTTAGATATTATTGACTTACATTTTTTACAGTAATAAAAACCGAGGTTATAAAATTAATGTAATAATGTAGCGATTTTCACTGCTCTGCAGAATAAATAATCAATTCTCGCAGATTAATATAAGTGGTGTATATATATATATATCTATAATAAAATTGCCGCACAGGCACTTTACAATACTTTGCGATCGGGATTTTTTGGCTATCGCATAAGTTGCACGAGCTCTCGTATTCGTTGCATGCGTTTTTGTGGTCTTATCAAGTTTTCTCAAAATAGTGGACATGCACATTATTCATAGTGGACATGCGACCCAAATGCGATCCAAATTATCGCAGTGCAACGCACAAACATTAGTACCAATGTTTTACAACGTTTTGTGTATTCTCAAAAGTGATGCACGATTCTTTTAAGATCGTAAGATAAATTGCAGCTGTTATGCGTCTGTTGTGCAACAATGAGACTTTTCTCAACGAGTCTCGTGTAATCTTGCAACGTTTTATTATCATTACAAGATTTATCGGTAACCGTTTCAATGCTTTGCCAATAGTATACCGAATACAGGGATAATTTCGCCCCGTGACATTTCTGCTTCTATTTATGGTTTTTCCTCGTTTTGTATCCGCCCGCACAATGTCGTGGTGTAAAAAAGATAAAATGAGACATTGGAATTCGTCGAGTCTTAATCTTTTAACTGAAAAAAGAGTGAAATGAGCAAAAACAGAGGCAAATATTTCACTTTTACATTATACACTGTACAAGCATATCTGTATCAGGCTACTATCGACCTTGAGTTTGGTTGTTGCTTTTGTCATCTTCTTGAGTGGTATCTTCTCTTGCATTAAACTATTTCCATTGAAGAGCGTCGGAAAGGTGCGTAATATATACCCACTCTGACTCGTATGAGCATTCGTACGATGATACGCATGATCGGACGAACATCACCCGTCTTATTGCATTGGCGCACGTTCAATCGTCCGATCATTTGGTTTTTCGTACTTTTTTTATATGCGATTGTTTTGGCAACACTAATTATTTACGAACAATATCTAATGTTTTTCGGTCCTACGAATATTTTGTCGCTTTTACTCATGCGCCAGTTGTGAAAAAGGCTTTAAGGCAATTAACGATTTCCGATTCTCATCAATGTTTGATAACACTAAGTTATTAGGAATTTATACTTCGTACCATAAATCTGCCTATTATATAGACAAATCAACTATCGGATTTAACTCACACAATTTTAAATAATATGATTTGTTATTCAATAAAAAAAATTCAATTATTTTAAGTTAAAAACACTGGAATATTTTCCTATTTCTTTATATAGAGCTTTTTGTGTCAAGGAAATTTATAGTCTAAATATGGCCACAACCATTCAACCCTCCTAACAATGCGAATAAATCTTAGTTAGTGATTTACAATTGATGCGACCTTTCAGCATCCAGACTAGTTCACGCACAACGTATTGATTACTCTTAAGCTTAATCAATCAATATTTCAAAATAACATGTTTAATTTAAGTTTCACTTTAAATGAGTTTACAAATAATCAGTTTATACCTCGAATATCTAGGATTTAAGGTTTCGTTTATACCTGTAAACAACGAACATGATTCTATCAATTATGCTTAAATCATTTTGAGATGTGTAAACCAATTTCAACGTTTTATTCACCAGAAAACTTATTTCTTTTATAGGTCCACGTCATTCATTTCGAAGGATTCGTCCGAGATGTTTTGTGAAGGCCGAAAAACATGGCAAAAATATCCTTTCCCGTCTTCGAAGTTTGATGAAAAGAGAACGTCTCAAGGAAGAGAATGGCGAGTCCAACGTGGTACTCACCATGTTTAAGATGGTCACCATGTTGAAACATAGTATTTTGTCCTGTAGATATGGAAACTGTTCCTTTTCTTGCACTGGAAAACAGGTCAGAAAATTTGAAAATCATCTCAAGGAATGTTGGTACATTCCTGTGAAGTGTTCCAATACGCAGTGTTTGTACACGTCCCAAGGCCATTTAATGAACGACCATTCCACAAAATGTCATTTTGCCATTGAGAAATGTCCAAATGTTGACTGCATTGTCAAACGTCAACGAAGTAAAATGTCTTCCCACGTACAAAAGTGTCCATATATTAGGATCGTTTTGTGTGCAAGCAAAAGCTCTGGGTGTATGGCAACAACGTCATACCGGGATCTTAAAGCTGACATGAATTCATAAAAGCATTTGGTCGCCATATTAGTTTCGATCGCTCCTCTACTGCCACTAGAGTATATATACCGGTCGAGAAAGTTACGGTCGGTTGAGGCATTCAGGTTGCAAAGTCTTCTAAATGCATAAACTACCCATTGCAGTAAAATGTTTGTAATAAAGAATAAAGGAAACAACAATCAATAAAATACAAAATATATTTATTCTTTGAAAGAATTTTTAAGGTACTCGTATCCGTATTATTTTGCACAGATAGTGCTGCCTTACTTCACATGCACATCGAACACGTGTGTCGTTGATACAGAGTGCACAACGGCTGCATCTTTTTGAAAACCCCGGCGGCACTATATCCAACTCAGTAGCTAAATGATAGTAAATCCAAGAAAGTAACAACGTAACAGCGACTCTTTTCCATCGGTTTTATAAACACGCTCCGTTTCCCTGCGATCATTGACATTGCTCGATCTGCCACAGTGTGTGGTTGCGCATGTGCAATGTTATAACATACACAGGAAAATGGTCTACAGTTATCGTGGATTTTTGAAGTTTATGTGCCTGGATTTCAGTCTGTCTTGTTTCCACGTTCACTGGATATATTCCTTGTCAGTGCAATGGTTATATTATTTTTGTTCAAAACGCGTTTCTACACGTCTTTTCGTCCAAGGTAACGTATTCAGGTGTATGAAATACCTGAATGCGGTGAAGCATGAATAGTGCTCTCGGCCTTATATAGGGGGTGTGTAGCGATGAGCAGAACAATAGAAATCGCCAACTAATATGGCGGTAGTCGGAGATAAAAAGGGAAATAATGCGTATTTATGAATTCATGTCAGCTTCAACATGTATCTGAAAACATGTCCATGGTCACCTCAGCCTTGTGAGATATGTGGCGAACAAATAATGTACAAAGACCAATCTAGTCATGTTTGTCCATTAGTATAGCTGAATGTCCTTACTGTAATCAATAGTTTGTTATGAAGGATTTTCTAAGTCATCTTTTCTTGCCTCACTAAATGTGAGCTTTGTCAAGAAGATTTCCCAAAATCCAAAAAACGACTCCATGAGTGTCCGATCATGCAGTGCAAGTATAAGTTTTGTGATTACAAGGACAGAATTTCCTTAACTTCAAAATATTGAAAACTTGGTTTGGGAAATTGTTAAAGATAAGTCACAGCATAAAGAATTATTAGTGATAAGTGTTATATAATTCAATATAAACTTTTATTGAATGCATGGTTTTAATCAGTTAGAAAGCAAGTGTTCTGAAAATTTCTGATAGATAAAAATTCTAAATAATATGATTTAAAGAGAATGATTTTTGTTGTTTGTTGTTGTTTAAAGTTCCGTTCAGTTTGAGCTTAGCTATTTAATTTCTTGAAACATCATTATGATATGAATGATGTATCTCAGTCGCATTTTGAGACAATCCAGGTAATCTTTCTAACACTTTTCAATGATACTTAATTTAATTCAGGCAGATTTAAATGATATATATATATATATATATAGGCAATTATAATATAGACATACAAGGGTATATTAATTTTTGACAAACCTGAAAGGCTTCTATAATCATGATATATGCATGATCTTAATTTTCACTTCACGCGTTATTTTCAATCAAAGATTTCCATTTACACATTTATAAAAATCGTAAAAACGACGATTTAATGATGATATAAACAGTAAAATTACTTTTACAGTTACTAGTATATCTCTAATCTGATGGATACTTCAGGTTAATATCTGATAAGACGGGGTTTTTAGTAGCGTTTCTTGATCTTGTTTTCTTTTGATAAAGAAAAAATAAATAAGGATTGATAAATGCATTACGTCATTTCAGCCTGAAACGAAAGTAAAATCTTTGGACAATGGGGATGCTCCAAAAGTCACCTGCATTGAACTTGTTCATGGTGTTTCCATGATACCGACATATATTTGGATACGGTATATGCAAATCATTTACAACCTTCTAAGTGGAAATTTGATATTAAACGGTTCCAGAAACTCTGTGAGATGATTGACAGAAAGGAGGACGTAAACACGTGGTAAGGAATGGACAACACAATCATCCTCAAGTTCAACAAACAGTTTCGTGTGTCTGTCCTCATGACAGATCTTACATTCATTATTTACATAATCATACTTATACTGATAAATATGAATATGGTTAATTTGAGATATCAATTTGAGATATCGGTGCGACCGGTCAGCAGAGGATGCTCACTCCTCCAAGACACCTGATCCTACCTCTATCTATTTGGAGGTCCGGGTTGCTCTGCTTTGAATTTGTGTTTCGTTTGATGGATTTTTGAGATGGTTCACGGTTTGTTATTGTCATTTTTTCATCATACAGTTTTTCATATTGATGCACATAAAAATTATCATTTAATTCTGATTCAAACTTTTCATATATGATGCTTATGTCATTAACTGGTTTAAAGCACTTAAACGAGCTATTTGTTTACTAAAACTCTTTCACATCACGCTTGCAGAATTTCAGCCAATAATGAGTTTTCCATTCATTAAGAAAACTTTGAAAAGATTGTAGGATAATTTAGTTAATACTAAAAATACAAAGAATTCCTGAAGATTATCCTGTAATTATCACATGTTTATCACACATTTTGCGAGGTACATGTATCTTAAAACAATTAACTTGACTTCATAATTACCATGACGTTATTCAATATCCTCTCATTTTTAGCGCTTTTGCATTAAACTCAAAGTTTTAAGAACCATTACATTTATAAAAGATACTCAAGAAAATGATTGTACCGAGCTGCTTTCTGTTTCCACAAGAAAATAGCAAGGGAAATTAAACAATACATATTTTTATTTATTAAAATGTCTGTAATGTAATAAATAAATACGACTTTATGTAAATTAGGCTGTAACTGTAATGCTAAAATTGTGAATAAACTATACGTACGCTAAATACTTTGAAAAAAAATATCGTCGGGCAAAATATACTAAATTTATACAAGTGTATTCAGGGTTTTTTTATTCGTGCAATTGGTGTTTCTCGATTAGACAAGAAGTCATCATTATCCATTGTAAACTACTCACTATTTTAACTATTTTTGCACCCCTATTATGTGATAACAATTTTATGCATCTTTAAAAAACGTGTTTTATGTACTTTTGTATTACATGATTGTGTATATTTTGTAATACATGTAAATTCAAAAACGCAATCGTTACAAGTCAAGAGGTTTCTTGTGAACGTTAACGGCAATTATCTTAACTGTTGTACCTTAGATATGATTATGTATCTGCTTCTGGATGTTGTATAATGTTGTTATGTTACTTCAAAAATGCACTTATCTTTAAAAAAAATTGGCACGTATTGAAAAACTAATTTCATTGACAAAAACCATTCATACATTGTAAATTAAATGAAACGAATTTGTTAAGTTTATCGATCGGTCTAAGCTTCAGAACCGTAAGAAAAACAAGGATATAACGAAATATTTATGATGTTGTCGGACTCAAAATCCCATAAATCAATTTGGTTATTCTGTTATCTGACTTACTGATTAACAATAACATTAACAATAATTAAGTTCCGTTTACTTACTCTTTACGATCAATTCCTTACCTTTTTAAAAGAAAGATATGAGTATAAACTATAAATTGCTTTTATATGATTCATGTAGGTTATGGATTTGAAGGTAGTATTCATTGCAGAGAACTTTTTTTGTTACATAAACTGCTGACGCTGGTAAATGCAATATCGCCAACTTCATATCCCGAATAAATTAGTATGCAAAGAAAGCATTTTATTATTTTAAAGACTACCGTCAATGTAGAAATCGATTAAAGTTTTATAAAATCTATACTTTAATATTGTTTCTTATATTACAAAAAATATGTGAGCTATGTATCTAATTTGTAACTTGATAATTGACATTAAAGTTTTGCATTATCAATAAAAAAATTAAATCTTGTATTTTAACATTAAAATTGAAAAATATGTTAGCTATTTTTGTTCACCTCTTTGAACGATACCCCCTTTTATTCAGATTGTTTGGAAAATAACATTTTTGGAACGCATAAAGATAGTTTTCATTTCCCCCTCAAACCGAGATTGATCATAAAGCATAATTAAAAAGAAGTTTATGGTGTTTGCCAATATTTGATTAATATTTTATGATAATTATATTTTAATATCGTTATATGCTAAAAAAAAAAAGTCGAAAAAATAGTTATTTTTTGCTTTTAAAAGAATTAAAAATCATTTGCTTAAGAAATAAAAATAAAGACATCCAACATTTTTTTTCTAAAATTGTGTGAATGATTCCGCACATGAAAAGAATCTTGCAAAATAAACACTAGCTGGTTATTTTATATTCTTAAACACAATGTATATTGATCGTTTTCTTTGTTGTCCTTTATGGAAATCAACAGGTGCTCGAATTTTATCAATATTTTAGTATAATCACAGATAGGGTGTTAATCAGATATATTATAAGTAGTTTATTTAAACTGACTCAGTAAACACCTGTCCATATAGCCGTGATCGTATAGTGGTTAGTACTTCGCGTTGTGGCCGCGACAACCCAGGTTCGAATCCTGGTCACGGCAGTGACTGTGCAGTCGCTGTTACGGCAGGGCAGGTAAATTTTGTGTTTTTTCCATGAGAAATGTGTCCTCTTCATGTAAGTCGGAAAAAAGAATCAGTGCATTATTTAATATATGAAAAAACATTTGAAAATTACAATGAACAAATTCTTGTAATACTGTTAACACATGTATTCTTAACAACATCTCATAACACATTAATGTCAACGTCGAATAACGTCAATTTCAGCACACTCGAAAGCCACAGTGACTGTTATTTGAAATTGAATTAACAAAATTTATAACGCGTGTGACCACCATTTGCGTTCACGCATGCTTGACAGCGACGCCTCATTGATGCCACTAAAGTGTTCAAAAATGCTTGAGGGATGTTGTTCCAGATGTTGGTTAAAGTCTGGCCTAAATCAGCCAATGTCACTGGCTGATTTGGTAAACGGCGTAAACGTCTTTCCATTTCATCCCAGACGTGCTCGATCGGCGACAAATCGGGGGAAACAGCAGGCCAAGGCAAGACATCGACATTCCATTCTGTTGAACAAACAAGTCCCTGACTACACATGTGTGGTCTTGCATTGTCTTGCTGCAGAGTGATGTGATTTTGATGTCTCTGTATGAAGGGTATCACATGACGCTGAATAATTTCATTTCGATAGCGTACGCCGGTAAGATTTCCATTGACAATTTGTAGAGGGGTCCTTACACGTGCTGATATTCCACCCCACACCATAACGCTACCTCCACCAAATTGTCGACGTTGCACAACACAAGCGTCCTGGTAACGCTCCCCAACGCGACGATACACCCTACAACGGCCGTCACTGCTATCCAAATGAAATCTGGATTCATCAGTGAAGAGAATATTGGCCCAGTCCTGTATTCTGAATCGCAGACGTCGTGTGCACCACGCTAGTCTGGCGATACGATGACGTTGAAGCAGTACTGGGCGCACGGCTGGACGTCTTGGTCTGATGTTCTCGCGCAGTCGATTACGCACAGTTCTTGGACTTATTGGTCGAAGCCCTGGAATGCTACGGGCAGTCAAACTTGCTGTCTGGAAACGACTTTTCAGACGCACAAGTCTAATGTGGTTGTCCTGTTGATGTGACGTCACACGAGGTCGCCAAGAGCGCGGTCGATCCTGAGTGTTGCTAGATTGTTGAAAACGTCTCCATAATGACTGGTGTTCCGATGAACTCCAAAGTGTCTTGCTACAGTATGTTGTGCCATTCCAGCTTGTAGCATCCCAACAGCACGATTACGTTGGTTTTCGTTGAGTCGTGGCATGACATAGGGGTAAATTTGTTGAAACTAAAGTGATTTCCTTAACAAAAAAAGTTTAAACAAATCCTTTACAGTTCTTATTCCAAACAGTATTGGCCCGTAAAACTCGTGCGTACAAATTCTTCAATAAACAACAGGTGCTCAATAACCATGAAAAAGTCCGTGCACGCGGACGGTTACCATCCGATATTGTCAAAAACATTACCATTATCGATTGTTTAAATTTTATAAATACAAACAATGGATATTTCCACTAGTATATCAAATATGCATTTTTACAGCATATATTTTTTTTTCTATTACAAATTTATATAAGTAGGAGAATGCGGTATGATCATTTTTCGTTAGAGCACTAATTCAATAAAATATTTACTAGATTATTCAATATTTAAAGTTTCTCCGTGAAGTTTTAGAAACTTTGCATTGATATATTTATAACAGGTATACAGTGTAGTAGAAAAATAAATATGAAAAAAAGATTTAATAAAACAGGAATTTATTTACTGATCGAATCTAATAAGTGGGATAAAACGAAGAAGGTATTATATTTTATATAGTTTTGCTAACTATTTAAGTTTCTGGTCTTTAAACAGACTCTGCGTAATAAACTCTAGGGGATTTTTTTCTCTTACCTCAAAGTCTACATTTTACTTTGTAACTTGATTACTTTTTCTTTATATTGTAAGCTCCCTGGGGATGGCCAAGCATAATTTGGGAGCACTACAAAATAATAACTGGCTATTCTCCTTTACTAAAATCCTTGGTTACTTGGTAATATGGAAGACATAAGAGTCATCTTGATCTCAGCAATATTTATTAACATGAATAAACACATTCTTCATTCAACAGGTACAATAATATTTGATTGGTGGTGTCTACCGTACAGCATAACTAAGTGTGTGTGTGTGTGGGGGGGGGGGGGGGTTTAACAGCTGCACAAACGGTATTTCAGTAAAAATAATAGTAAATCTGGTGTCCAGTGTGTTGGGAGATATTTGCTACAAGGATCCTCACCTAGATCTGTACTGGAATGGCTAGGGTGGAAAAAGGGGCGGATCTACAACTTCTGGTTTCAAATTTTGACGCTTGACAACATGCGAAATATCTGACGCTACTGAACATCCACTCATATATATAACCTTCGGAAGTATGTCACATGACAAAGATTAACTAATGGGATAACTGCACGGCGACGTTCCACCAATCACGACAAAGTACGACGTCGTACAAATAAAACATGTGTCGTACTGTCAAACAACTTTTGTCGTACAAAGTGAAAAATACACAAATACATGAATTTGGATTTAAAATAGGCGATGATTAATAAATATTGGTTACACTGGATATTCCTATGTTATGTAAGTAAACATTTTGGATTTGAAACTCATATATTTCACAGAAGTTACTTTGTGATTTTACAGACGACACCATGCAGGGTTAAAAATAGCATGAGTTTTAAATACAAGTAATCGAGAATAAATAAGTACTTGAATGCATTAGAATTATCATTAAATTGTTTAAGATAATTAATTAGACGTAAGTAAACAACTTTTATGGCATAAATAGTAAGTTTGGCAAAATAAGAAACTAAGCCACAAAAGTCCGGTATGAAAACGAAAGTTGAGATGTAAACAAGTGCATGGCAGCAGGTGATTTAAAGGGGATAACGGCTGATATAAACATTCGAAAAGGCTAAAAATATGATGATTAACTCAAAGAAATCATGCAGATTCACAGTATGATACTTGATCCATGAAATGTAAATAAATGCAAAGTACAATGCATTTGTCTCTGTTGACAAACGAGGTTGTTTAAAATCTATAAAATCCACCCGACCAATAGTTATCACAATAAAATAATAAATATACTATAAATATTCTCAGCAGGTCCTTACAATATTTTAAAAAAGGTAAACAAAAAAACAAAACACTGGTAATTTTTTTTTAAATCAATTAAATTATCACAGAGTTTGTTTCGGCCAACCAGTGTCCAATTTCCTTTCTTCTTTTTTTTACATTTTACATCATGCTCTTACTTAAGACATTATTCAAAATATATGGTAGTATCAAACAATTTGCCTTTTAATTTTCATTCTTTGGTGGAAAAGTCAATGATATTGGATTGACCTTTTTTTGCAATATTCAAATTAATACCATCGCTTCGTGAATTTCTATTCTGAATGTTACATGTTAAAAATTCATGAATTTTATATCCTAAAACGTAACTGAAGAATCATTTCTTTAATTAAAGAATGACTATATAGATTGATTGAATATGGAAAAGCTATTAGAATAAAGTCACAACATTCATTCAAATATAGATATTCCAACGTCAAAATAATATACACGTAAATTAATTGGATATATAAATCCAAATATTTTTAAAGGGGCATGGTCACGATTTTGGTCAAAAATTATTTTTTCCGATTTTAATGTTTACAATGCTTCTTCAGTAAGGCATTTTTAATAGGCAACCAAAATTTAAGTGTCATTCGTTGAGATATAAGCGAGTTACAGAGCTTACAATTCATTGCTATGTATTCAAAGATTTTGTTTACATTTTGAACGTTGAAGTGAAAACTCTAGTTTAATACCGAAAATGAATGTGGTAAACGTTAAGATCTGTTTCTTTATGCCTAAAATAATACCAGTATATTGAACTAATGTAAACAAAAACAGGACACGAGCCTTGTTTACATGACAAAAAATTGTGAGCCCTGTATCTTGCTTATAACTTCACTACTGACGCTCCAGTTTTATTTGGTAATTGGAACTGCATTCCTAAAGCATTGTAGATAATAAAACAGAAAAAAAAAATTTAACCAAAAACGTGACCATGCCCCTTTAAAGTATTACGAACATACTCCAAGTAAAAATAAATTCTAAGACAAGATACGATCTCGTTACGAGTAACGAGTAGGTCTTCCGTTCAATTTTTAAACGATACGATTAAGATATCAATGAAATTTCAGAATTCCCCCCTCAACCACTCCCTTTCAGATAATGCATACGATTGTCAATATCCCTTGAAATGTTTAACAAAGAGTTTTGCTTTTTCACATACAGCACATTAAAGATTTAAGATTTTAGTCCCCTAAAATCCCTAATTACGTCATCAATTGGTTTTGCAATGAGTTTTAGACACTGATATTGCTACGACCAACAACTTTGTTTCTGTAATGCATTAAAAAATCTTGATCGTTTTTAAGGTATGTGTATTAGACTTTACGAGTGTCTTGGCCCCTAATTTAAGGAGCCAGTCCCTTTTTCTTGAGTTCATTCAAAAGATCTTACGGATACTAACATTTTTTGTTCTTACACTTATCTAGTATTGTTGTTCATTTTTTAGATACAAATGATTGAATATTATAGGGTCCAGCCCTCTTGATCCTTAATGGGGACAGACATTGGTGCTTTGATTAATACATGTATAATCGATTAGAATCATCAATGCAAACATTTTCTCTTCTACAATGCTTAACAAAATGTGTCTCCTTTTCTAAATATATTGCGTCAAAGTTTAAGTACTTTGGCCCCTAAAAATCCCTGATTACGTAATAAATGGGCATGGCAATGATTTTTTCAGATAGATATTGTTACGATTGGCAACTTTGCTTCTATAATGCATTACAAAATCTTTATCTTTTTAAGGTATATGTAATAGACTTTACGAGTGTCTTGTCCCCTATTTAAGGGGCCAGTCCCTTTTTCTTGAGTTCATTCGAAAGGTCTGATGAATGCTAACATTTTTTGTTCTTACACTTATCTAGAATTGTTGTTCATTTTTTAGATACAAATGATTGAATAGTTTAGGGGCCAGTCCTCTAGATCCTTAATGGGGACAGAATTTGGTGCTTTGATGAATGGAATCAATTAGAATCATTAATGCAAACATTTTCTCTTCTACAATGCTTAACAAAATATGTCTCCTTTTCTAGTTATATTGCGTCAAAGTTTAAGTACTTTGGCCCCTTAAAATCCCTAATTACGTAATAAATGGGCGTGGCAATGATTTTTTATGAAAGATATTGTTACGATCAACAACTTTGCTTCTTAATGCATTATAACATTTTTATCGTTTTTAAGTTATTTGTAATAGAGTTTACAAGTGTCTTGGCCCCTAAAAAGGGACCAACCCCTTTTTGCTGATTTTGTTGGAAAGAACTTTTGATTATCTACTACTTTTGTTATATATGTCTTAACAAAATATCAACCGATAAAAAGATACAGATCAAAACGTATGAAAAGTTTGAATAAAAATTCGTACCCAATTTTCGTGCCCAGGCGAGCTCCAAGAAATGGCGCCACTGGTAAAAAACAACATAATAGTGCACAACTTCAAACTATAGACTACATATCCTAAAAATTTGATAGGCATATCTCTGATAGTTTCTGAGATCAGCTCTGCACAAAATATGTCGAAAAAATGTACAAAATGGCCGATAAATCGGTACCGGAAGTGACGACAGGAAAATCTCAAAAATGTATTAAGTTTACATCAAGTCCCATCCTTTGTGAAAAAATAGTTGAAATCGGTTGAACAGTTTTCGAGAAATCTCGTGCACAAAATTTGGGGGGGGGGGGAGAAGAAACAGTACGAAAACTATAAGGTCTTCCGTTGGAAACGGAAGACCTCAAGAAATAAGTTAATGCATAAACACGCAATATGTACATAATATGAATGTGTTACAATAAAAGATTAAACACTATGTCGAATACTTATGCGATTGCCAAGCTGGCATCTTTGTGCCCGTCTAAGGTGAGGTTTTCGAAAAAATAACATGATATGTTGCGAAATAATGTTCACCACTTCTGCCATAAATACGTCTCACCTGTCATATAAGATATTTACTTTAAAAGAATATACTTTTTTGAAATTAAAAATAAAAATTGTGTAAGAAATGAATAAAAATCCAACCAAATGTAATATATATTTATAAAATTTGTAAATGATTAAGTATGGGTTTGACATAGCAGTTTGCAATTAAACATAACCATTTACATTACCTTTAAATACAATATATTTACCTATTTCCATTCCTTTATGAAAATCAACAGGTGTTCTAAATTTATCAATATTTATCATTTGTCATAGATATAACTGCTATCAAGGTATACTATAAGATATTAATTTAAACCGGTTTCTGCTAATTGCATCTGTCCATATAGCCGTGATCGTATAGTGGTTAGTACTTCGCGTTGTGGCCGCGACAACCCAGGTTCGAATCCTGGTCACGGCAGTGGCTGTCGGTCGCTGTTACGGCAGGGCAGGAAATTTTTGTGGCTCTTCATTACAAGTTTGTCCTCTTTGTGCACTTTCATCTTGGTAAGTGCATTTAAAAGATAGTCTAATAATATAATGTAGTCCAATAGATTTTTTTTAAGTGACTAAGAGAATACGGTGTGACAATTTAGTTACGTATACTTATCTTAAAAAGAAGTGTTATAGAAGTTTTACCATATCATACTTTTATTTTCTCCATATATGCTTTCTTTGTTTCAATATGATATGATTATTATAACAAACAATTTAACATAATACGTTTAACACATTTTTTAAAATATGAGTTGGTTTAATAATGATTTGTTATATCGATTTTCATCGTTATAGTGTATTGCTCTACCAAATTTTTATTTTATGAATCGTTAAATTATTCTTTCTGTAGCATGATTATGTTCTTTAAAATATATTCCCCCATTATATATTACACGATTTTTTTATGAGGAAGTGAAAAATCTCTTTTATTTGAAAGTAAGACACTGTACAGTTTAAAATTGGGTTTGAAAAAGATGCTATTTATTCTCATAAATCATTTTAATTAATGCCTTATTTATTTTAATGGACAAGAGTTATTAGATAATGATATTATGCATTTGTTGACACAAAATCTTGAACTTAATCGTGTTTTCTTGTAACCTAAACAGATTTTTCATATTATCATTAAAAAATGCCAGAATCTTTGTATAATATAAATAAGAGTATGTATCTTTCCTTAAAAAACCTTTCTGTGATATAAATAAAGTTTTGAATCCAATTAATGCAATAACTTCGTGCATTTTTATTCTAATTGTGTAAAATGCATGAATTTTTATATCATCAAATCTAACTTAAGAATACTTTTTTCCATGAAACAAAAACAAATATATACTGTATATGAGTGTTCGCGTGAAAAAATGAAATGAAGTGACAACACTCATTCAAAGATATACTATAATTTAACATAGAAAATATATAAACGTCAACGGGATACATAAATAGTGTTAAAGAATCATAAACATATACAAAATACATCCTATTTTAAGACAAATAAGTAAATTAAATATATAAATATAAAAATATGTACAATACTTAAATGTTTAAAATAATTTAAAAAAAATGCCCGTGCCAAGCCTTAGAATGATGCAGTTTTCGAACAAAAAAATAAGTATGTCCTAAGAGAGACCACTATCATTAATGTATTTTTTGTCATCAATTCCCTTCGGGAAATTTTAGATTTTTAGGATTTTCTTTATACATGTATTCAGAGGAAAACTTATTTTATAGAAATTTTTATTTCCAATGAAATATTAATTTTAACAGGTAAATATCTCACCTGTCAGGTAAGACACACTAAACCAAAATTTGTGATACATATCTATAAGACTTTAGTGAACACGCATATTCAGACTGTGAAAGTACGTGAAAAAACACTGAAATAAGTATCCGACACAGTGCACAGTTAATGATTCAAAAATAAATCAAAATTGCAGAAATAAAAAACACAAAACAAGTCTTATATACAAATTATTCGCAATGTGTATAAGGAAAACATCCGATGTTTTGGTATTTACACAATAACTATCATTTCAAATGATATTTCGAACACTTTAGCAACTCTACATTAACCTATAGAATTCTATAGTATACATTTCACGTGGTAACTTTCAATATGAAAGAAATAAATTGTTCTCTAAAACGTCTGTGTATATTTAAACTAAACAAAATGAGAGATATCCTTGTATATCTTTTCTCAGACCACATCAAACAGCTCCATAATTAAATACATGTATATCAATATCACTGCTAGATGAAATACAAAGCATGTCAGTTAAATAGTGTAAAGTACACAATAATATAGTGTAGATCATGAAATCATGATAAAACTTATATTCTTTTCAAAACTGTCAGTGAGGCAAGTAACACATATTAACACCATAGAAACAGAGATTGAACCATTAAACATCATCAAGACTGAATAGAATAACCAGAGTCAGTAGAATCGTAGAAACCATCCTCTCTGTTCTGAATCAGAGATGTCTTTTCTGTCAGGGATGCTTTTTTGTGTCGTCCATTCAACAATCCTTTCTAAAATGATATATGATATAATGTTGAGATATGAATAAAGATTAGTGTAGTAATTTACAGACTTGTGGAGTGAGTACATGTTGTACACATAAAAAGTTTAGAACAAATAAAGGCGAAAATACCTTTAATTTTTCGTTGACATTGAGCCAAATTCCTAGAACGGAACAAACCAGTGCCTGGCTCAATAGAATAGCAAGTGATATTTTCCACTTGCTTATCCTATTGTTCATATCAGACCTACAATTCATTTTTTAAATGCAATGAATGATATGATTAATATATATTTCATCTTAGGAATGGTAATATATTGTTTAGACAACGTTTTTTGACTTTTAGATTTTAGCAAAATATGGCAAAAAGAGTTTAACTTTCTTTTAATTAATCTGACTCGCAGATAAACACTCACTCTTCGACTGCACCCATAATTTTTCCAATTCCAAGGTTAGTTAAACCAATATTTAATCCTTGGAGAAAAGCAGCTATTCCGTTCGCAGTTCCTACTGTAGAAAGCGGGACAACTTTTGCAATACATGGCCAGAGACTGACCTGAAAAATACATTCTTTAGTGTTAAGCTTTAGGAATAATTATATGGTGTGGTATATATTAGATGGAAAACTGAGCCAAGTGATTTATTTTTACGATATGTTCATGAATAAATATGCACAAATATTGTAAATACAAAATGGTATTCTTGATTTTTCGAACTGAGTCCTTTAAACGCAAATGTTCAATGATTATTTTGGCATCAGAATACCCATTCATTCACGAATTGAACCTTTATCCTCGCATCACTATAACTGCAAATATTTTGATACGTACAACAGTAATAGAGTAGAAGGTCCCAAAACAAATGGTCAGAATCAAGGGAGGCAACTCGAAAAACGCAAGGGAGATAATAACGGGAACAGAGAGAGCGGAACCCAGAGTTGCTGAGATTGCTCTTCCTCCAAATCTGTCCTGCATTGCAAAATGATGGAAAAGTAAAAATAAAATGCATTATTTTTCTATTTTTACTCACATTTAAATTATTTTCATTTAGAGAATATATCAATATCACATTTCCATCTGTCAAACCAAAAATGACAAATCGTTGATTAAAAAGAAGGTTGAAAAAAAATGTCAATGTCTTAGCAGTATGCACTGTGTATAAAATGGTCTTTACCAAGACTAATCCTGTTGATAGACATACTATAATGGAAACGTCATAAACCGCACCGTTTATGTATGATGACGTCACACGATTGTATCCATACTTGTCTTGGATGAATTTACTGGAATAAATCATAAAAATCTAACTCATTTATATGTGAACTGATATAAGCAAAATAACATTATGATGGGAACATTAATGTTTAACCCTCTAACTTCCAATTTTGTACCCGAAAACACAAAATCAGGTGTATTTGAATTAAAAACAATAAACAGTACCAAAATGTTTCTACAAGTTTATCCTTCCGGTTTGAATTTGGTATATTTTTTACCTTCCATTAGCTACATAAGGAATAAAGCAGCTGTAATACGTGGAGATCATGACAGCCACCAGCCAATAGGACAGAGGAAAGTTCCGGATGTCGCTCATCCGCTAAACAAAGCATAAACAGTTTTATACTCACATAACCATGCTTTTAATAAATCATTATGAATACAAAAATATATATTTAGATGAAAACTTATGTTCAAGCCTTGGTTGTGTTGAACAATTTAAAATATTTTAGATGGAAAACTTCTTAAAAAGTAATTTGCTTTCTTTCTTTTTCTACTAAAGACTGTTTGTAGTGAATCTATTCTCGTATTTCTTTGAAAACGGTTAAAGATAAAAAAAAAATAACATTAATGTCAATGAAATATTTCAGCAAGTCCCTCACCAGTGGCTGAGATTTAATGTTAAACACGTGATTCTTGTCCAGTTTTCGACTTCCTATCATATCAAGAACACAATAACCAAGCGCTGCCACACAGCCCACTCCACACATTAGGGCACCTGCAAGATGATTAAAGAAATGTCCCCGTCACACCTTAATTATGTAATGCAGAATTAAAAAAATTGAAAATGTACTTTTGTTTACCTGTCCAAAGAGCCATCGGTACTCCATAGATCTTTGCAATGTTTGAAGTGATAAAGAAGTTTAGAACGTTTCCGCACCTGATGACGCTCACTATGGCTCCAAAAGCCAATCCCAGTTTGTCGGGAAACCAGTAAGCAATAACCCGATCTTGAACAACTGTAAAAATGAAAAAAAAAAAACAGCATAAGAAAGTCACACAGAAAATTATTCATCATATTTCAACAAAATATTCCACAATTTCTTTTTTACTTTTTAAAGGCTGCTGTCATATATACAGTAACTTTTGTTACATTGTTGAATCCTGTTTTATAGTACATGTATAATTAAGACGTGTTTCAGAGAAGTCAGCAAAAAAACATTATATCTTACGTTGGCACCCTCCATTTGCAGCTCCAAGTAATCCCCGACTGAACATCATCAATGGAAACATTATTGACGTCATCCTAAAATATGACGTCACGGACAACGCAAACAAAGATGAACCAAGAACAGCCATAGATGTTGACAAGATAGCCGTCACTAGAGGTAAAAAAAAAAACAAAAAAAATTATTTTATTTTTGCTGCGTTACATCTTTGAAAATCTGTTCTCACTAAAGAAATGAATTCAATAGCTACCTTTGAATTGTTAATGTGGTGAACGTAACAATTTTACATTTATAACATCGCTATAAAAATACCTTTAAAAGGAGACTATGTACAAAACATACACTTTTGCAGTTAAAAAAATAAAAATATATAAGTATTGGGTTATTTCTATAAAAAAAAATTCAAAGAATTTCTAATGTCTGTCTAAACTTTTGATACTCCATTGACTAAAAGAAACTTCATTCATAATACATACTTCTGTTTCCAAGTCGGTCTAGTAGAACTCCAATTGGCAGCACAACAATAGCATTTCTAAAGCACAAAATACAAGATATAAAGACAATGGACCAGCTAAAAATGAAGAACAATAAATTAAATTGAGTTTAACATTTATCCTAGTATTGACACAGCCAGGTGCTGCTATAACATACGTCCAGGAGAAGACAGCATACAGCTGGTTGTATCGGTCTGGGCCCAGTCCTAGGCACTCTTCACAACAGGAACCATTGAGTAGCGACGCCCCGGTACAGTTACTCTGTAAAACGAGCGGAGTCATTCCAAATGTTAGCGGGAACAGTAACGTGTGTAACATTACTTTATAAATAAAAAAATCCACCGACAAGTATCGGGTTGTTAGAAATGAAGTGTCGACAACTTTTCAGCATTATTGCGATTATTTTGTATGAGTTTGTGTATTTCATTATTGTTCTATCAATGTAAGTACGTTTATTACTACGTGTAGTAATCATATACAATTTAATTTCTACATGTAGAAGTTAAACAATTCCTTCCCTTATAATTTTTGTTTAGGTAAGATAAAAAAAAAATACAAAAACAGCCAAGAATTTTACATAAGTTGTTCGATTAAATTTTAAACAGACCAAAATACTATTCAATGCATATGTCGTACGGCTATACGTGACATTCGAAGGATAATTTCCAGTTCTGTTTTATTTTTTACAGTTAAGTCACTGTCTTTGTGTATACTCACATAAGAGCTTTGAATCTCGGTCTGGAGTGCGCTCGGAATATCCACACAGTAAAAGCAGCCGAATGCAATGAAACAGTCACATGCCAACAAAACATACCGCCAAGACCCTGGGGGAACATTAGATAAATCTTAAGCTCAGTTAATATGTTTAATCTTTGTCACGTAAATGACAGTCAAAAATAATTTGATATGCCATATGCATAGGAAATGCGAAAGAATTAGTCACTTGGATCATTGAAAGCGTTTGATGCAAAATTCTTCAGAACCGTGAAATATCACATTGTTCAGATTTGTAAGCAAATTTGACCCTAAACTAGTCAAGTGTTATAACTAGATGTCTTTACAAATGAAACGTGGAAGTAAAGAGTCATTTGGACCTGTTCATCGATATCAAGGTAAAAATATAATATAGGCTACATATGATCTGTGTCATTTTAAAGTTAGACAGTGTCTAGCAAAATAAGCTGAAGGTCGAAGACTGCGACCTAAATCAAATAAACCGTTTCATTATCAGAATTGATAAAAATAACCAGGATATATTATTGCTGATATATACTCTTGCGTGTACATGTACTTTAGAGAAAATTAAGAGGGAAAGATCTGCAAAAATTAAAAATTCTTCTTAATTAACCATGCTAAACAATCTGTTTTTTTTATTATTTTTTATCATTGGACTTGTTCTTTAGATATAAGAGGCTCTTACGTTAAAGTGCGTGAATTTAGAAGTGTTGAATTATATGCCTTTAATATCTAATAATGATTTAAGTGATATTTAATGAATTTTCCCGACAAAACGTGTGTTTTTTATAAAAACATATAAACTGACAGACAAATCATTTATTAAACAAAAGCAAGCTTCATGCTTAATGGTTTTATTTGATTTTCTTTCAACAGCAAAATGTAAATACCTGAAGCAACAAAACACACATGTCCAAAACATTTCACGTTCAAATTTAGACACAGGTAAATAAAGTTGAATACAACATTTGGAAACAAAATTCCCCCCCCCCCCCCAAATCAACAGTGTGAGCTGTCAGCTATAATGATCACACTTTTTTGTCATGTACAAGAAATAATTCGATTTGGCAGCAAGCATAGTGTATACATGTATAGCTTTTTATATATGCAAACCAAAATAAGTACAATGCATGAAATGTAACATTGGTGCAATTTTGTAGTTTACAATGGCAGAAAAATACTGGCACAATGTATATCATAAAATAATTATGGATTCACAAACGGTATAATTACATATATTTATGTTGATATAAATATTATAACAATATCGTCACTTACAATCTACTTGTTCCATTTATAGTATTAATCCGGCCCGGTAATAAATATAAAATTAACTATATCATGCAACCGACATGTCTCCATTATAGTTTACTTAAGGATGCAAATGTGACTATGTCACGTGATTTCCAACTGCATTTATCGTATTAGGTATCTTATCAGCGAAAGACTAGGTCAGCGTGTTTTGATTATCAGTTTAAAGGTATCAACTTTATTTGATATTAAATAGTCATGAAGTCAATGTGCCTTTAATGCTTGTTGAACATCGTGTCAGTTCACCAACAGGAATACACATGAGGACATTAAACTGTGACGAAATTGATTTTAATTTTTAGTTTTGCCAAAACGCAAGACAAACGTTTTCTTAAACACCACATTGAATGTTAACTTTTATTCATGTGTCAGAACTGTAAGATCAAAGGGGATCTGCGGAGTAAGCATCATAATTAATAGCTAAGAATTGTCCGAAGATAATTTAGAGACTTACATAGGTCTATTGCCATGTGTAAATCCTGAATAAGGCATTTTGTATTCCATTGGATGTTTATGGCATTACAGTACATGCATATAGGCGCACCACAGGCTAAAGTGAAGGAAGCGTACGGTTAATGCAGCTTTTTAATAATCATTGCAAGGCAGGACAACGTTCATTTCTATTTACGGACGACACGGTTACATCCAGTTACATTCATGTAGTGGTAATCCAATCAATAGGAAATTGTTTTTATTCTTCTTACTTTCTGTGTCAACAAAAATCTGAGTTAACAGGTTAACGAACCTGGTGCAACACTTGAGTGTAAGACATACACCAGTGATACAAAGCTCGTTCGTGTTGCACGGTACAGTATCATTAAAATGAATCAAACAGCGTCTTAAGTAACCTTATTGAACTTTGATAGAACTACATACATTGTATCCTACGTATCCAACTTTGTATTGAGACTTTAACAACTTTGCTGAGTTTAAGACTTGGATAACGCGCCATCAAATAGTGAGAGGAATATTGTACCTCAGGTATCCGAAATTGCTGAGACTTGAATACCACACTTGGGTTTAACAAATTCATAGAATTATTGATCTATTGTTATGTAGAGTCAGCCAATATGATATAAATTAATACAACAAAATTTCAAACAGAAATACATATGTACAATCAATTCAACTTAATTTGATTTTAGTTCGAAGTATGAAATACTACCGGGTATGTTACATGATTGCAGAAATCTAGCAGAAATAAGGGTATTTTAGTTATATTTAATAATCTGTAATTAGAAGAAATTATAATACATGATTATTTGTGTATATTTGTCCAGAATATTGTGATGCACTGTGATAAAGCCAACCATTTATATAAATGTTAATTTTTATTTAATTTTAAGTTTTGAGTCTGTGGTCTAAAGAATGATCTAAACTTAATAAATAAAGTTATCTGAAGACAAACAAACATGTTTTTTTTGTCTTTCGTTAATGTTTGTCTTTTGAAAAAAAAAAGTTATATTTTCAAACATTATAAGAAGAAATTAATCTTAGTGCGAGATAACATGCAATGATATAGTAAGAATCAATTCATTCTAATCAAAAAACAAAACAACAACACACAAACCGGCGTTAAATGCAACGATAGTAGTAAATTTTCTTGCTTAGCATAACAATTAGTTCTGTTTTCTGCAAGATAACTAGGAGTAGAGAAAAACATTTGAAAATCAACACATTTTCACTACATAGGCAATAGAACAACAACTATCTGCCAAGAACCCATATTGAAATGGCCGTTATTTTATATCTCACAAATCCCATATTCATATACAAATTAACCGTTGTAAAATCCTGAAATTAAGTACCTTACGCAATTAAACACAAATATAACGACATATTTTCTAATAGGAGAAATATACACTATAAATCAAGTTAAAACAATGTTCACCAATATAGATACATATTTTCATGCAACTTATGAATTCAAAGTAGCTTTTCGGGAATTTCTACGACAATGTGAAATGGCACTTACAGTCTGATTGTTCCATAGACGTTGCTCCGATTAAGCAAAATTTGTTAACTTAATTTCATCTGAACTATTTTTCTTTTATATAGGTATCATATGGGTATTTCTGATATAATCATTGTATGCCTTCCTGCACTTACCTGGTCAAATAAATTTTATCACATATAGGTATATGTTATCGGCGAATGACTTGTGCAATATGAACGTAATTATCAATATACACTTTGTAGGGAAGCAACATACTTTATCTACTGCTTTTTACGTATTCGAGTGAATGTCTCTTTGGTATCTGACAGCTACTAAAGAATTGGACAGTGCATCTAGATGAACGTTCAAACCTTGTACCCTTGGTATCCAACTTGCTGCGTCTTGTTAAAATGTATAACGCCAGCGCACTTCGACGGACGTTCAAACGCTGTGTCTTTTGAGGATTTCAATCACGACTGATTCTTGAAAATTGTTACAGTAAATATAAGAGAGAAACATCTGTGTTAAAATTCTGTACATAAATGTCAAGACTTAGGGTATTTTTCGGATATTTTTCATTATCTGGTTCACTTATTACAAACATCTTTCCCTTTTAGTAGTGAAATTGGAAAAAAAAAAAGATTGATTCACATGTATTACCTCATATTTGAGATGTATCAAGTTTTATTATTGCTATCTGTGAACAATGTATGGAAACAGTGACATATTATAACACAAAGAATGCGATATTTACATACAAGAAAGTAAGGATTTACTGTTTATCATAAGAGGGTATTCATTTTCCATCTCTTTTCATTTGAGACTATGAGGATCATAAAATTATCTGCTAGGCTGAAACAATTGCTGAAATAGAGATATATCTTTCTTAAATATACATGTAAATTTTGGAGAATCAAAACGATAGATCAACCTGTTCATTGATAATCGCAGTTTACATTTTTTTAACAATTCATGAGAAAGTTAATAATATTTCGATTCTAAGGGTTATTTGATATACCAATGGGTAACCAGTGATAAAATGAAACGGAAATGAGGTATCAAAATCAAAGTTTAAAATAGAAGGGATTGGTCCGAGCATATGACGCTGATGTATCGTCTGCTCCGAACACGTCACAGATGATGAAATAGGTGAGTATTAATTTTTTTCTCCTCAGTAGAGAATCCTAGTCAACAGTCAACAACAAGGAAGGCAGGTCGAGGTATGAGTGATCACTTATCACGATATCCCTACGACTCTTTTATTTCCTGTGGTAAAGGATATTTCATAATGAGTCCACTGTTTCCATCAGCTGCTTTGTTGTGTCGGATGAAATGTTCAATTGATTCAAAACTCTCATCAGTTAAATGCATGCTGTGACTTTCGTGAGATTTTCAAGTTAACTTCGATGTTTCAATATTTTTATGTCAACATGCTTAGGGAAAGCCATATTGCATAAAACATAGCTTCTCTAAATTGGGAGTTCTGCACTTAAACATTTAGACATTGATTCAATTTCATCTACATGATATAATTACATTATTAGAATTTTTTAAATTTCCATTTTAGCAGTGTTACTTTAGTATTCTACGATTTTACACCCATTTTATATCTTAATTTCTGCATTGTTTTTATTTTAAATTATATCACTACATAACTACTGGTGTGCTCAGTGATTTTCTATTTATATTTTTTACCGGATTCTGCTTTTTCTAAGGATTTTCTATTTGTTCCAATTACCTGTATCGTGTACTATCGTGTATCGTGTAACTTTTTTCTATAATTTTCAGTTTGTTTAATTCTTACAGATGTGTTCTGTGACTTTTTTATTGTATTTGTGTAACTTTTGTATTATAAGACTTTTTATTTAAATATCGTACGATGTCATACATGTACATGTCATGTATATTTTTTTCTTAATTTTGTATTTTTTACCTTTTCATTTTGGACCCCTAAATCATTATAATTGCCCAATGGAACTATAATGTTTATCAATATTTTTGCCGAGATCGTTTAATTTCATTCAAAGTTCAAACAACATACATGTAGTTGCTGCTCAAATCGCATAATTTAATCCGGGAGGGAAAAAAATCAAAAGTCACATGACTTCAAATTAATACTAAGGTCTAATATAAGTCAAATTTTCGTCACTGTTATTGTCGTGTCTAACATATCTTATTTGATGACAATGTTATATTAGTTTTGTCGATTTTTATCATTAGTTTTGTCCTTGTTTTCAAACCAACGATCATAGGTCGGAATAAGTTTAAAGTTATTCATTGTTTACGTACGACAGTATGAAATGGCCATTAAATTTTTATTGTTAAAACATTTATTCGGACAAAACAGTCAATTCCTCAAACGAATAAGACATTTGTTTGACAATTTTCTCTTCTGTTTTTTTTTTAACTATTCCGAACAGAAAAGCAATTTGACCAAAGAAATTTAGATAGTCACTTTGTTAGTTCTACTATACTGATGTATACGCACTAAGCATGATAATGTGTTAAATGGGCGTTAGAACAATGTACAGTAGTTGGCCATAAGTATGTTCCCAAAATGGCCGACGTTTTCCATAGACCTTAGTACATATCAAAAAGTAAATCCTAAATTTAATTATACATAACAGCATAAACTAACCTTTATTACTAGTACTTTGTGATGTGTCCTTTGGCCTTCAAAACTGCCCTAATTCGTTTGGGTAGACTATAGCATTGAATGATTCATTTTTGACGTCGTCGTGTCAATAACTGCC
Organism: Magallana angulata; assembly: GCF_025612915.1. Taxonomy (NCBI): domain Eukaryota; kingdom Metazoa; phylum Mollusca; class Bivalvia; order Ostreida; family Ostreidae; genus Magallana; species Magallana angulata. The sequence goes on from NC_069120.1 coordinate 45,996,160, forward strand.
GTCAGGTGAGCAGACAAATTGAATAACGCGCGTTAGCGCGTTATGATAATTTGTCTGCTCACCTGACGGCAGTTATTGACACGACGACGTCAAAAATGAATCATTTAATGCTTATATTTACATTCCCTTACTGAAGAAATCAATTGTTTACTTAAATAAATCGATATAAAGTGCAGATCACGGAGGGAGTGAATAAGTAACAGCAGGAACAGCTGTTTTGTAAAACCGGTTTAAACTGGTTTTCACATTAGACTGTTGGAATGAGATCGACGAGCATGAAAATATAATCCATGATAAATAACTCTTGAAATGGTGCTTTAAATAATAAAGTCAACTTTTTTGTTGAATAATTATAAAACATGGTGTTTTACAACATTCATGAAATACATTTTTTAACAAATAACATAGAAATCACTGTTTGAGAACTACTTATGTAAATTAATCGTAAATTCATACGCAGTGAATAGGTGTTGCATTTAGAGGCATTTAAACGTCACGGAATTTAATGGAAAAACACAGTAGAATGTAAATATTTTGATATAAACTTCTTATATAGTGAAGCGGTAAAGAGGACCAGATTTCATGAACGATGCGTTCCAGGTCTGCTTTGTTTTTAATGTCATGTAAGCGTCTCTTAATCCGAATTTTTAATACTCTCCAAACATTTTCTATTACATTAATGTCTGGGCTCTGTGCAGGCCATGGTAATACTGGAATATTGTTTTGCGTTTTCCAATCGTTACACACCCTAGAAACATGACAAGGGGCATTATCCTCCTGGAAAATCCAGCCACCATTTCCGAAGTTTTTAGCAACGACAGGCCATAAATTATTGTTCAGAGTATCAATATAAACATTAGAGTTCATATTTCCTTCAACAGATGTAAGGGTACCCACACCATTGTATGTAATACACCCCCAAAACATCGCAGATATCACTCCCTGTCTCTCCCAGTCCGAACGGATTCCCGTACATTCCCCCATCAAACGTTCATCAGATTTCCGCCAAACATAGATTTTCTTATCCTCACCTATAATAATTTTTGTCTCGTCACTAAAGATCACTCTACTCCAATTATTCTGCACATTCCAATGTAACTTTTGTCTACAAAATCCCATGCGTCGAGAGCGATTCACTTTTCTGATCGAAATCGTTTTGGAAACAACATGTCGTTTGTATTCACTTTCAAACAATCTTCTTCTCACGGTCCTAGAGGATACTTTAACAACTGCTGAATTGTTGAATTTACTTGTGAGATCCTCTAATGTTTGCCGACGATTGCCCCGAACCATGCGAACGAGTCGTCGTTTCGCCCTGTCATCAAGTTTTCTTTGCCTACCACTTCGCGGTAAGTTTTCTGTGTTTCCCCGATCAAGGAAACGCTTTAAAAAATTACTAACTGTTCTCCTATTCAAGCCTGTTATTTCTGATATTTTGTAACTAGAATGATTGGTGTTATTTAAATTAATGATGATGTTTTTAACATCTTGTGTCAACTCCTTCCCTCGCTTACCCATATCTCCAAGCAGACGATATATAAACAATAAACCGGAAATTAATTAAGGATGCTCATTTTAAAACCTCTACCACTACAAAAGCTTTATTTCCGGATGCTAAGTTGGGAGAAAAAACGAATGTAGTACTGCTAAAACGATATTTTCATCTCAGAATTGTGAATGTGATTAGAAAACGTCGGCCATTTTGGGAACATACGTATGCCAACTACTGTAGTTGTTCGGTGTACCGTACTTCTAATGTTTGCAATATATTTATGAAATATTATTTTATAGATTTGTATTTGTTGGGTTTTTTCTCTTAACTCTAAATCAATATCCTAAATTTCAAAATCTGTTTTCCTCAAGAATTTCTATCTTTCTCACTAGCTTTATCAACGTTCTACGAGCATTGTACAAGTATGTATTTTTAACCGAATGACATGTGTATTATATGTGGCAGATTGACTTAACATTATATTTTTTAGAGATTACTTTTTATATTGTAAGTTTTATGCACTTGTTATTTATTGTACATTTTTGTCAATGATATAAATGATCCTCAACTTACATACAACCTCAAAGAAGATAATACAGTAAGTTGTGACGTTGTATAGTAGGTTAATTATTTTCTCATTTTCCATATAAAGACAGAGTACTTGACTAGAAAGGCGGATAAGTTACCAGTCAGGAGATACAGATTGTTTTCAAACCTTGTCTTTGAACATTTGTCATAAAGAACACTATACCTAGATAGGCAATACATCCTTAAAAAGAAAAAAAAAAGAAAAATACAAAAGATTCACAATCGTTTGAGAATTTTCATAAGGCTAAATAATGATAAGTCTGAAATATTTATGGTGTTCCCTTACTTAATGATAGTGAATGTCTAACTGTTTTGACATAAATATCTATATTTAACTTTACTAGGATTGAATTGTTAGGATTTTGTCAAAATGATATAGATTTTAAAGTTAATTGAATAAGAATCTTTCTCGTAAATAATTATAACATTCTAAAAACGGATTAAGTGAAACCTCAACTAAATCCAACTTTTTGTTATGAATCTCTTAATCTTTAATTATACTGAATTAGTTCAGCTCTGCTAGCCGCCGAAGTTCCTGAATTATAAATTGTTTAATCTCAATACGCTTTAGGTACGGTCTAATATTTCATATTTTACTTCTTTATTTTAATTAAGAATTGAGTTCATAGCCTTAGAGTTGTGTTTTAGCCCACGAATCGATGAGTTTCTCTTCTTTAAATGTCGCACAAACAAATATATATTTTTTGTTTATGTCTAAAACTAACTTCTTCAATTAAAGTTAATTTTGATCATCTTACATAACAAATATTTATCATTGTGAAATTTCATTTTGAAGTTTTTAAATACAATAATGAATTCTTCCCGCGATAAAACATATAAAAACGTTTAAAATACGCATGTATATTTATGAAACGTATTTTTTGCAATGATTTACTTATTACTGACTTTTAGACAGAAGTTTTTGAAATGATAAAACAAAAAATCAAATACAAAATAATTTATTAGCTAAGTGTGTAAAGATTTCTTCTCTATAATACGAACAACAGAGCATTCAGACCAAGAGTGAAGGACCATGGGGTGTTCTTGATCATAAAAAGTAATTTCCATAAATGAAAAGCTGTACAAATACATAATTGCCAGAGAAACTAATTTCACTATCAGCAACGTAATTAAAACTGTCAAAATACAGCAAAAGAGTTCAAAATAATTCATAATTATTATGCTATCACACAGAATTGCCCTGTCTTAAATCCTTCATGGATTTATTTAATTCTCGTATAAAAATAGTGAGATATGCTTTTCTGACATATTACATTCAAAAGTTTGAAACATGTCTCCAAAGAGAGGATGTAGATATAAGATCTTCATATGAATAATCTAATTATAGATCTACATAACTCTTGTTTTACATCCATGTATGATGTATACATTGTAAAAGTTTGCAGATGTAACATCTACATTTGTATTGTAAATTTACAAATATACATTTAAATTATCACAATTTATGGTAGGTTTGAAGATTCCAATTATTACTCAAATAAACAGCCTTCTATTGATGCTAAACAGTTTAGGAATGGCATAGAACTGAGTTATCAAAAAACATTCTTGTGGTTCTCGACTCCATTTTCCTTCTGTGTCGTCACAGAATCGTCATTGTCTTTATCCAAGTCAACGATTTTCTCTTTTGAGTTGGGATTGGATTTGATTGTCACCATTTCTGCAGGAAAAAAATATTATCGGATGTATAAAGATCAATAAAAATATGAAAATAATGATAATTCCATATACCTCTTGGTCATAAAATGTGATTTATCTAAGCTGTGAATCCTGTGTGGGAGTAGGCGTCAGGAAATGAGATAGGAAATAATATTCATAAATCCATATAAACCGTCGTCAAATTAAACGATGCATATAACTTTTACACCACAAAAGGAAACATATCTTGATTAAGGCATGCAGAGACATTTTAATTTCATGATACAATATACTAATCTAAAGCAAAAGCTCTGAAACACTTCTCAATATTTGTTTCGGTGTTGAAGGAATCACAGATTCGCTTCAAAATGAAATTACATGTACTCTTAACATATGCTCTAAGTGATATTGATCATTCTATGCAAGAGTAGACTGCAAAGCGAATGCTTATTAAAAATTCCCTGTAATTTCACTTTATTCAAATCCCATTTTCTTTTTATGTAAAACTGAAACAAATTTCCAAAGAAGTGTAAAGTTCCGTCTCTTGCTAAAACATCGAATAAAAAATTATGTCTGTTTTAAGAAAAGTTTGACAATAGTTAAACTAAAATTATACAATATAGGATTTTTAAAGATAAAAACAAACCATAATTTTCTGGCCATATTTGTAAAAGATATCTTAAAACTTCGATATGTCTCTTGAAATCCAGGGCGTGGTCATCCGTGGACTTAGGGGAGGGACACAGAAGAACCGGACCAAAGCAGACGGCGAGGTTGTCCACGTTCATCTTGTTCTTCTCGCAGTGGGACGAGATTTTCTTCAGATGGTTCAGCACCAAAGCCATGGTTTCCTACGAGACAAAATACAGGTAATGAAGACACAAGTCTCAAAATCTGAACCCGTCGCTTGTCCCAAGAGAATATGAAATTTTAAGACGTGATATCACATTAGAATGGTCTTGTATCTTAGTCCTGTTTGTTAAAGTTTCAATATTTGTTTGTGATATTGTTGGAGTCAACAAAACGAAAGTTCTGAAATTCAACAAAATAAGATTTAAATAAAATCGATCGCAAACCACTTAATTAATAAATAAATAAGACGACGTGTCGATAAAAAGAAATACTTCTTTTAACATTTTTTACCCATATCTCCTTTTAATTGTTTATTTACATAAAATCGCTGATTTGTGTCAAATTATCTCATGTTTTCAATTTTTCGTACACAAAGCTTTTTATAAAATGACAACATGTAACGTAGGAATAACAAAATAAAATCAAATGAATAAAAGGAAATATTTCGGATTAAGCTTTTTACAAATCTACGGATTTTTTCTGTTTATTATTTGTTTTCTATCAATTGTATTTTAAACACTTCTTGACTGATTTATACGTCATCAGCAGTGTTGTTGTTGTTAATTCCCCAAGCAAATCTGCAATAAAGGATGGGGCCTTAAGTCTTGTACTTTCTAAATATACAAAAAACATCGCATCAAGTTGCTTTATTTGGCAAAAACCTGCACTATTTATATTTACCCCGGAGACAGAGTACAGTTATGTGTGTGCAATCTGCTCTCGTAATTTAATCAGGTAAAACAGCGGCGGGTTTCAGGCAATCGATTTTTGCATGATGATTTATATGAAATCGTTCCTTGGGGAATTCAAAAATCTTTATCTAATTTCCGAAACTGTAACTACATATTTGTCCTGTGGTTTTGCCAGTATGATGTGAATGCTTGGGAACAGAAAATTCCAGGCATTGATTTTGCAACAAGTGTTTGAACTTCATAAATAAATTCCAGACCAATAAACCCGTGTTACTTTATATGGGTACAAACATAGGTACATATATAAAAACTTGCATTATCGGCTTCAGATTGCGTTTGTTTGTCTATATTTCAGCTTACATATGAAATGTTTGACGTCTCTAATTTTAACATGTTTTTCGAAATAGCTATTTTTTTTAGTTGTTGTAGCTTTTGACTACCATATGAATTTATCTTTCGTATCATGCAAGTTATGTAAAGCTGAGTAACATACAGGATTGTGACGTAGACTTATCATAACATACAAGCGAAATTAATTTTAGGATTGTTCCCTTGTCTAAAGCTCACACAAAAATCTATGATTAATAAGTCTTTGGTGGGTGATTGTAAATTTGATATAATTCTATGATGTCCCATGATCCTGGGGCTTGGAAAAAAACCGTATTCGTTCCTTAACAGAGATATTGGGGCACTGGCATGACCTCTCGAATTCGCCATGCGCCTGTCATAAAACAAAACCAGGTATTCATTACATAACAAACCACTAAAAGAACCAAAGTAAACTCTAAATAACTGAAAAATATGATCTGTCAGATATAGTGTTCAGGCATTTTAGCTAAACTAAATACTGAACCTGGTTGGCTTTTGGAAGGCACTCAAGAATGCTTAGCATCAGTTTTGCACTACCATCCGGGTCACTGGGCAAGCGTACACTTAGTGCGTCGAGGAGCATCTGATACAGGGCGTTGGTAAAGAGAGGTTCTGGTAACTCTCGAAGGTAATCCTTGAGGACGCCTATAAAACAATTTTTTTAAAAGACACTTTACTACATTTGTTTCATTTGCAAAATGTAAAAGGAATTAAAAAAAACCATCGCAACTTCTCGGGTCTTTACAACAAGCGTTCATAGCTTTGTTTGAAAGGCCCGAGAAATTGCGGTTGATATTTTGATGGTGTTAAAACAGGATAAAACCTAGCTATCTGTTGCTTTAATGGCCGTTCTTAGAATATCGTTTGTCTTATAATTCATACGAACAACTAACTAATGCAAAGTCATGTGGTCAAAGAATTGTATATACACTGTATTTTTCAAAACACTATTCGCTTTAAAAAAAAAATTGCCAAAAACTTGTGTATTTCGCCGGGATGTATTTTATTACATACGTAGATATATTTTCAGTTGTAAGTTCTTTTTTTACCGACCTCTGGTGTCTATAATATCAGAAACCGCAGACATTGATCGCCAATAGCTCTACATTAAGTCTGACACCCTGTCAGTCCTTGTAACCACCTTAAGGAAGATATTAGCTCTGCAAGAGTTGGTCTCTCGTCGACTGCCTATTCTAATTCACAATATTCACAGTGAGAAAGGTTTTGCTAACTGCTTTACCTGCTAACTCATTCGAGATCCTTATTACAAGCATTGCATATGGCCGGTGTAAAAATGTCGGTGAAAATACATTTTTTTTCAATTAAAATTCATCAATTTGTAAATTTTAGTTCCGACAGCCTGTGTATATTCCTTACATAGAAATTACTCAGAGAGAGAGAGAGAGAGAGAGAGAGAGAGAGAGAGAGAGAGTATGCCTGGTTTTAACCTTATCATAATAAATTGTGCATTGTATAATCATTAAGATGTATTAAATTATAGACATCGATAGCAAACTCAGAAACTAAAGGGTTTTCTAATCAATGGCTATCTTTTTACTAACTAAGGTATCGCTTTACATCCATCTGTTGTTCCTCTTTGTAAATAGTTTTACTAGCCGACTGAACACAATGGTACTGAGAATTTCTGCTATTTAATCTTTCTCTCCCACACTCTGACACGTACACGTATTCAGTCTATTGTTTCTCCTAATCCCTATCCCCACTACGAGTCTGAGTGTCATTAATTTTGCGATACTTTTATTATAATGAAGGTTCCCAGTGAATATCTACTGACTTCATGTAGTATCTAAATGTAAAAACAACAAATGCCACCCGCCTCACTACTCCAAGATGAGCTTGTAAACGAATACTACATTATGCATGTATTTACTCATTTCAAAGTCTCTGGAGATTTCTCGGTCACCCCAACCGTCACCGAATGCACTGAAGCAGAATACTCTGACAGAGAGATTTGGTTTATTCATGCTGACGCCATTGAAGGGACCTCGTTTTTACGTCTCTTGCCGCCCCGTGCAATCAACGGAGAATTTTAATAGTAATTCCAATTGTCATAATTCCATGCAGGCAAGCTTAACATTGATTTTTTTTACTGAGTCATTAGAAATGACAAGATATTATCTTTAATGACAATTGCACATTAAATTTGTCATTTTATGAATTCGCAGCTGCGCCGGTAAATAGGCCGAGGTGCGCATTGGTCAGAAACGTTCATACATAATAAATATGCATTCCCGTATTCATTAACAGTTACTGCAGAGCTACAACTCTAGTATGATGTTAATGACCTAGATACCTGTCCATATCCGATATAAGTAATCGTTGATACCACAAGCAAAGAGTTAAACTTGATGTACATGTAGCATCACTTTGGAGAGTTTCTTGTTTCTCATAAAAATTGCATATACGGTGTAAAGATCTATATATGAAAAGAAGTATGAAATACATTGCGAGTCGGGCTGGTAACGCAAACGCTGGTTGCTGTGCTTGCTCGCAACAAGAATTCATATTTTCCCGACCTGATCATCATGCTATAATTATGCTTATTTGATGTTATTTAACAGTCTTTGTTTATTAATTTTGTCAGATAAATGACTGATAATTATCCTAAAGTATATTTTTCTTATTTTGTTGTTTGCTTATATATCATTGCTAGAATTTATTTGAACATTTATATATTTATTAATTTCAGTCAAATTTTTAATATCAATAATTACTAGTATTTTAGAAATATGTTTATTGTTTAGAATTTTTATCTTAGCTACAAAAAAAACCCCGTTCAGATTTATTAAATATAACAGTTTTCATACACCGGTATTCTTGCAATAAAAGCAGCATTTTCCAATAGGAAACTTTACTTTCTGTATATCATTTCAAGATCTTTATGTATTTGATTTTTAGCAAAGCAAAAGGTGTTTGTTTTGTATCGAATAAAAGCAGCAATAATACATTTCTACAATGCACCATACATGACATTATATATCAACTGTAAAGGATACAGATAGAAGGAAAAATTACTAGAATAACCCCCTCCCTTGCCTATCAAATTCAATCTAAGGAATTATAATCAGGTGTTAAAACAAGTTGAACCTTATTCTTGGACAATGTCAGTAGGATAGTCGTCAATTTGAAGACAACTTCGACCCAGAATTGAAGAAATGGCGAAAGTTTCAAATTGGTTATGTGAGCTGTTGAAGGATATCCTTAATTGGTACTGGTTTCTCTATAGATAAGACAGCAGTTCTTACATGTAACGTTTGCCTTTGACATCTTCAGTATCCATTGCTGTGTGTAGTAGCTTTACTAGGCAGTGCAATTTGCACTTAACTAGTGCACTATTCTGTACAACTGTTGAAATCTAAGTCAGATATTCAATTTTTCTTACTCTGAGATTCTATATGTATCAGGATAACTGTAATTACGATATGTAATTTGGAAATAAATGCAACTTCCGCATCAAATGGTTCTTACTTTTTCTTTGATCTATGTATTTTACTCGTGCTAAGCCATTATGATTGTTCAAATTACCCGGATGTCTGAATACTGAACAGCGATAATCTAACCTCCAATACCATGCAACTTCTTTTGGTAATATAATATTAATCGCTCCTATCAGGTTCAGTCTAGACTTTAACAAGTAAAGCATCCTCATGTTGCTTTGCTACTAATCAAAATGTCAGAAAAATTATCTCAAACACTTGCGTTCTTCCAAAAACTATTGAGTCGCAATCAACTTGGTCTCAATTTAGAAAACAAGCAATTTGATGTTGGGCCATCCAGTTCAACTAGGTGAGAATTTCATCGAATTTTTTTGTTGTATTGATCTTATTTACCAACTTCTTAGAATATTTTGAATAAAACAGAATCTACCACGTACCAGTGACCACGTGGATGTCCGTAACATTGTCCTTTGAAAGATCCACACCCTCCGAGTCTTTCTCGAACTGTTCCCTCAGCTGGGCTTTTCTTCTTGCGGATCCACAGAGTCTGTATATGCCAATAGTCTCCAGCCCCCGATCTTCCACCTCCTTCACACATTTTTTAACAAGCAGAGGGACGTTGTGTCCAGTAGATTCACGTTTGATTACAGTCTCCAAATCAATTCCAAATAGACCATTCTTTTTCATTGATGGCAGTCGTTGCAAAGACACAGCGGGCTCTTTGAAGCATAAAGTAATATAAAGAAGACCTTTTGGTTCCATTTTTAAAGCTAATTTCTTTAATTTGTTACTAATGAGACAGCCATGAACGAATAATGATCCATGAAAACACAACCTATGTTTGAAATTGGGATCCCAATTATAGATAAGAAAAGACACTTCTTTGGCATCCTCTAATTCGATGTCGAAAGCTTCATCCCAGTCGAAGTTCACAGCCCCTGTCCTTATCATTGTTCTAGCTATACTGACAGAGTCCACAGACACAACACAATACAAATCTCGTAGGGTCATTTTGGAGGATTTCAATCCTTGCCCAGACAAAATATGAACATTGGCCATGCCATCCAATCCTTTCGACCTTGACAACTCTACCCTCTTTCTTGGATCGGGTCTCGTAAATTCAAACTCACCATACGGTATCTGCAACGGTTTCTTCACCAGCTGTAAATCCCTGAACCTGGCAGACGAACTTCTAGGGACATGTCTCTCGTCTGTATCTGTGCTTTTGCTTCTGTTGTCCCCGTGAGCGGGACTGAGAGCAGAAGCAGATGAGGTAGATAAATACGACTTATTTGCGCTGGTCAGTTGATACACCGACAAGGGAAGGGACTTGTGATTTCGTGGAGCGTCCACTGCGTTTAGCTCGCTCTGATATGTTATATGTTGCGACAGGGCCTCCGCACTGAGTTTTCTGATTAGTTTGGAATGAGAAGGGGTCTGTGTTGCGGCTGCCTTTCGAATGGAGGATGGCGACTGGGGACGCCTGGATGTGGAAAACGGATCGGACTTTGGAGAATCCGCCGCTGAATGAGGAAGATTGGTCGAGTAGGTTACTGAAAAGAAACACACTGGGATGTGAGTTTACCGGTTAAATCAACGGTTTAATCAAATCTGGATATCGAAGTTACAAACCAAAGGTTAATGACAAAATTCAAAAATTATATGTACATGTTTCATTCCAGACAAAAAATAAGATCTAACAAACTTTGCATTTGAAATATTAAACAGATATTTTGAACAAAGAAATTGATTTAGTCCAAAAATGACGTGTGATTTATTTGCATAAGTTTAGAATATAAAATATTGACTATGCATTTGAATTGCCATTAAAACACTTGATGACGTGTTACATAACAATCATTCGTTCCGAATGTTCTAGAAACCGGTCATTATCATTTTGTAACCATACAGTTTTACCTGTAATCTGTTTTTTATTACAAAAGTGAACAACTTGATTTCCATTTTCAAATAGAACATCAAATAATTACAATTATTATCAAGGAAATTACAAACTTTAAAAAAAAAACTTCCCATTTGGACAGATCTTAATGTTGAATTAAATCTATAATAATGTGATCATGGTGAGACCATATCCTCTAATTAATTAACAAACCAACCGAATGATGTGCAATAAATAAGGCATGGCAATAAATAAAACTACAAAAAACTACCGTCAGATAGCAATAATCACCTAACCAGATGGCCTATAACAGAGGTGGGATTTTACCGAGTTAGATGGCACACAAGATGAAGCACCGTATCGATCCCTCGCTAACGTCATCGCCTGCTTCATTTTCCCAGTGTCACTTGAATGATTCTTTAATCAATTCCTAGACGATCAGACCGATTATTGTAAATCAATTTACCTTCAGGATTTGCTACCAAATTTTCGCGCCTTACCAGCGCGTGCACGCAATACATCAGGGAATTATTTTTCGGGGGAGGGGGCTTACTCATTAGCACATATCTTTCGTTATTGAATATTGTTGATATATACTTAAATTTCTAATTGGACAATAAACGGTTGCTTTCAACTGCTCCACCTGTAAATATATCATTCATCCATATTTATGCAGTTTGCAATTCACGTGCATGTTAATCCGTCCATGTATATGTAAGGAAATTACTTAAGACAAAAAATGATAACAAAAGAGTTTTTACTTCTAGCCAGATGAATCATACCTGTGAAACCAAATATAGAAAAAAACCCAGTCCGAATCGTTATTCCGGTTGTCTCATCACTAGATTAACGGACGTTTTTAAAGGATTGGGAATTTATTATTCCGTCAGTAATCAGTCAGCCGTTCCTTCAGAAGAGGCAGTGTTTTTATAAGTTACGTAATTAAACAAGATTTCTTAAGAATGTGTGCACGCTGCTGATTATAGTGTTAACTGTATCTATGGTGTTAAAAAATCAAGACCACTAATTGCATTGTATTGCATTCTAAATGCTTTGTTACCTGTGCAAACAGTATATTGTCTTGAGTGGTTCTTAAAGTTGTCAGAGCCAGTGAACGTTGTATTCGATACAGACTAGAAATACCGTAACGTTAAACTTCAGTTAGACTGTGGGAAAACCTGCCACTGTCCGTGCAACGTTACACATAAGAACTAATACTGGCAAAAGTAATTAACAGTAATGGAATGAGTCCGAATTACACGTATGGAGGATTGTGGTTTTTACGTGTTCATAGGCCTTGTCATGCTTGTTCATCAGATTTTATCTTTGAAATTGCGCGCATGTTTGATAAGACTGCATGTGTGAAAGTCCTATCGATTTTACTGCTAGCTCATCAACTTTGAGTAAGAAATTAATGAGTTTGGGTGAGTGAGGGGGTTACTTCTCGTATTGATTTGTCTTATTGCCGATAAAACGCAAATTATAACGGATCAAAACTAGAGGTGCCTTGGACACCGTCAAAATGACAGTTCTCCGTTGAACTTTGCATGATGAAACGTTTTGTTCGCTGAATTATGAAACTAACGGGGGAATAGATAAACATTGTTTGAAATTCTGTGTCGATCTGTTCAATTATCTCCCTTGTACTTCCTTTGAGTCCCAGCCAGACTGTCACATCACGCAAAACAATAACTTTCTCTCTTTGCAAATTGTCTTGTTTTTTCGTTAATAATAAATTGTTTTATCTGTCAATTGCATTTTAACAAACTGTTATTTGCACAATCCACATGCAGCACAAATAAACTAAAAGCATGCCGCAGATAGTTGCTGAGCATGTTCAGTTGATTATGAATAAGAGCATATATACCGCAAGTCTCTCGGGACTACAATTCAAAATATTCAATTATTCCGAAGTATGAAAACAATGAACCAGTATTATTTTTATTGAATTACAATTCCAATACCCTGATCATGCGACGGAAAATCAAGAATCGGCGAGAGCGCTTTTGACTCTGAACATGAAATGCGATTGATGGGGAAAAAGAACTTTGAAGACTTTGTTCGATGACGATGAAATTCCCGCCGATATGTCTAAAAAAGAGACAATCGTTAATGCTGCATCAAAAAATATTACTGCTGTTAAAGAAATTTTAAAGTATTGTATAATTTTATTTTAAAATTTCCCAACATAGAGTAATTTGGGTTTTATTTAAAGTGAAACGAGGGAAAAAAATATATGTAATTTTGATAATATTTCCATGTAAGGTAGTTAAACATTACTCTAGAAATAACGAGGGAAACAAGTTAAATCAAGAGGAATAATGAATGCCGTCTGGTCCTAGACTGGTATTCCTCGTTATTGAATCTAAAAATCTGGCTGCTGAGTCTAAGGAGTTTATCCACCTCCAATCTGACTCCAATCGATGGCCGCCAGATTCGTCTACCGAGGGGGATTGACAGGATTAAGGGGCATTTGTACTCATCCCGGAACCAGCTGTTCGGCACCGGAAGTGGGCCAGCAGTTAACAGAGGAAAGATCTTAACTTAACTTAGGGACGATCTGCCAATTGTTTCTTTACAAAGCGAGTTTGTCCAGGAGTAACCCCCTTAAGGTTCTTTGATTAATAGGCTTAATATGACAGACCAGTATAGAAAAAAAGGTGAATGATTCATATCCTTTCAATACCATAATGGAACTGTTGTGGATCGATAATTTCTCATTACCTGTTTTGTCCCTGGATGTGGAGAGTTGGCGAGTCAGCTTACTCTGTTCTTCCTGAAGCTCTTGTGACAGAGTGTTAAATTTTTTTAACAGCTCTTCGAGTTCAGTGCTACCGCTGGACGGGATTTTGGGTATAGAATAAATGGGATCATCGTCACTAATTGCATTGGCGTAGGTTTCATAATCCGAGGCAAAGCCCCGGGAATCAACCGGTATATATCCCCCACCTGAATGAGTATATAGTACTTCTGAGTCTGAATTGTAGCACTCGGGAGAGTGACTACGTTGTAGTCGACCGAATCTCGTTTTTGATTGAATCATTTCTTTCAGCCCACCGTGAAATCTTCGCGAAGCGTCATATCCGCGGTGTAAATCTACAGGCTGGCCACCGGCGTAGTACTCAGGGTTGCCACAGGGCTGATTTCGTTGATATTGTTGGGTATGGAAGGATTTGGCGGGAGATTTTGGTGTCGTCTGCGCTGTTAGACGTCTCGGAAGCCCTCCATCTGAATACATGTACCTCGCGTACTCTCGGTCACTTTGACTGCCATAATGGTTAGGGGATAGGGTTGGACTGTTGTAATTGTCGGTTGGTTCATAAGCACTATCTGAAACATACCCTCGGTGGCCGTGGTAGTAACTCCTGTTGCCCGAGTCCACACTACGAGGGAGAGAACCGTCACTAGAATTCTCACTCTCTCCGTCGTCTGATAGAAGTTTAGCCTCCGCTCTGTGAGGTGATATGAAGATACTAGCATATTGTGATGAGGTAGGTCGAGAACGTCTAGCACCAAAAGGATCATGGCTGGGCGGGGTTCCATAGAAAGGGTACATATCCGGGCACTTTTCGGTTTCCTCTACCGCGTCAGCAGACGACGACCGGCCTCGTTTTAGAACCGCCACCGGTGGGTGTTGCTGTTCGGTTACAGCAAGAGATGGACAAGATGCATTTTTCTTGTTACCATTTTTTCTTGTTCTAATTTTCAAAGTCAACTTTTTAGGGATCGACATTAAAATTACAACATCATCTAGAGACATATTTTTCACCTCTTTCTTGTTTACCGAAAGAATTTCGTCACCAATATGCAACAAACCATTCGTTTCGGCCACTGTTCCCATCTGAATCCTCGAAATAAAAACTCCCTCAAACCTGTCGACCCCATTTCCCTCACGAATATAAAATCCCAGGGTTTGACCAGGCCGCTTCTTAATCTCCACAGTTTGCACAATGTACGAATCATCCATGACGATGTTTTTTATTCCCATATCAGGCGCTCCATTGTTTGAATTAGAACTCTTGGATCTTGAACCACTGCTAGGTGAATCCTCGTCAGGGGAGGAGCGTTCAGTGTGACTCCGTGATCGCTCTCTGTGCGTCGAGAATCTGGGATTCAGCTTCTCTTGTTTGTACCTGGCATCAGCTGACTTCTTGTTTTTTCCTGGTCTTAATCCAGATGTCCCTTGTGCCATGGAATCCTCGTCGTCCTGAAAATAGACATAACTCTGAAAACCAAGCGTCTCTTCTAAGTTATCATTGCAGGCAGCATTAGATTAATAATGTTCGAGCCCGATCAATAAACGGAAGTTTGCGCCAGCCATATACCTAAATAATTTTCACTCCACAAAAGAGTTCTCACAAGAACGGCAAACGTTATGCTTATGGAAAATATCTCTTGACATATTGATTGGTGACACCAACTCTTTTTTTTTAAATTATTTATTCGCGGGAATATTCAACAAATATGGCAATCGATGGAACAGTTAATATAGAAACACAAAAATGCATCGGTGTTCGCTCTAGCGCAACCACGTGGATTGTATTTGTCACGGCCGAGAAAGGTTGTATCTACATTGGTTTATGGGAGAAAATGACACTGTGGCTTCCATATTGATTAATGATAGAGTCGATAATTATAGAAACCGCCTCCCAGCAGGTTTTACGAGAATTCAATACATTGTGATTTTACTGAATGAACGGTGTACTGGTATCGAATTACGCTTTTAGAATGCTTAACTACGAAACATGCACTGTTGCAGTATAGCTTGCTTAGGTTATAAAAATTTAATTGAATTTCGATTTTTCGAAGACTCGCCACCTTTGCAAGGTATCCAAATGTTTCATCACAAAGATTTTGTTTGTAGAGATCTATAGGAATAAACTAAAGACGTCAGCACGTGTAATCTATATTTCACACCTACTCCTGAAAAGCATTTCAAATTGACGTCATGGATATTGTTCTCTTTTTTTTTAAGCACGAGGTTCCAAAATTAAATCAAGGCATTTAATTGATGGGGGTCCGTGTAGCCTCTCTTACTTTTCTAAATCAATTTCAGCCGAAGTCTATCACTAACGCTGTAGCTGGAAAAAAACCCCGACCGAATTAGAGTCAAGACGTCTTTTGTGAAGATTTAGATGGATCTGAAAACTCTGAATAGGTACTTCGTGCCCTCTAAGAAAGCCGAGGTCCGAGGTCCATCTCGATTTATGAAGCGCCACGGTGCGAGTTTTATTTGTGGGATCTGTGATCCAATTTCGTAATCTAATTTCGTATCGAAGATGGCATGTAACGAAATAAAACGTTTATGTCTCGAATTAACGAGTTCATAGATGGTGCCACTGGCCGAGTCGTTTTTTAGACGTTACGAGGAAATGCTCGGTAATTGCTATACCTCCCCGTGGTATAGCTATTGACAATCTGCGGGAGACAGTCCGGGAATATAAACTGTAATTTTAACATTATTCATGAGAAATGGTGTTTGCCGATGTTGATGCCGAAAATCGAATTAAATTTGGCATCGGACCATTGAGGAGGTGCTGTAGACATTGACTTGTCTAACCATCCTCGTCTGAAGTCTGCATTCGACTTTCCCCGTTTATTGACCTTGAAAAATCAAAAAGGTGTGGGGAAAAACTTCAAAAATTTCAGATACCTTAAATGTAATTTGATATCGATTTCAATTTTTTCATTCAGGTTTCACTTCCGCCTGAAAATATCGCTACATTACGTCTCATCTAAATCATCATTTTTTTCTAGACTGAATTTGTCATCAATTTGCTTTGAGAATTTTTTAAGGAGGCATTCAATTCATGATTGTATCTGTTAAATACAATGTAAAAAAGATGACCGAATATCCCATGAGAGACAAATCGGGTCAGATATCAAGTAACACAGGAGAAACTGTTCTCGTTCCGTCCCAGGGTTCTATGTAGAGTGACGTAACAATTATTGCGTCACCCATATATTTGGCACCAAATTTTCGTCAACATTTCTCTGCTTTGCTTCAAATTTAAAATAGATGTATTCTAACACGGAGCCGCTTGACGAAATGATATTTTTTATGCTAGTAATATTCAGCACGAAATATAATGAAAACAAAATAATGTTTTATAATTACATATATATGTACATATATATGTACTCCGAAATGGGTCAACTTTTTCACAAGATACTGAACAGAAAAGCAAGAGCGCTGAACAATTTCAGCATAAAATGTCCAGTGGTTTTACCCTTGATCTTTGGTCTCAAGAAATTAAAATCGATAAGGAGTATAAACTCTCTTTGAGACACCCGTGTACAAGTTCGATACCTGTCAAACAAAAGGCTCTCAATACAACTAACAGATAATATCTTCATATGACCAGAGCATTGTGACCTTTGACAATGTGACCTCAAAGTTAATAGTGCCCTTAGTTTCATGTCTGTCCAGCATAATAATCGGTCAACCTCTGTTCATCCTACTGATCTATAAGTGTAAAACAATAAGTCCTTGGTAAATAGTTGAAGCTAGGGGAATAAAAAACAAAATTCAGAATTTACACGATTTTTCTAACTGTACTTTTAAGAGGGCTGTGTAACAACGCACTTCGAATTTTTTTTTTTTTTTTTTTTTTTTTTGCAAAGTACGTGCGTTGTCACGAGGCCGGATAATCAACAAATTATCCATTATATTAAATATTCAAATGAATGAGATTTTAGCCATAAACTATTATTCATTGAAAACGATGGTATTATTATTTTTTCAATATGACTTTTTCTTATATTCTTACGCAGAGCTCTTCTTCTAAAGGAGATCAATATGAAAAAAAAATGGCTACGGCCATTCTGCTATTCTTTAAAAAAAGAAATTTCATCACAATAGAGAGCTTTCAAGTACAAGTGCACGGTATATATTTTAAAAAAAAACTCCTCGTGGTTTAATAGAGGAAACAAAACACCCAATAAAGCCCGTCTTTAGTCATCATTTCAACAGTTTTCGTGCGGTTTTCTCTTCGAGCAGCGATAGTTTTTTTTATACACTCACGGGCATTATGGGAACAATGGTTTTTTGAGAGTCTGTGCACATATTGTTTTATGTCCGACGATAAAATAACCCCGTCTTGTAATTATTTCCTTTGTCTTCGTGAGATATATTAGTCTGGCTTAGTTCTGTAGATTAAGAGTACAAATCATGCACATGATTTAGAGAGCAGCTCCAAGTTGCTTTTTTTTTTTTAAAGAATGAGTGCGCCATAACGTTGCTAAGGTTAGACGAACAGGAAGATGTGTTTCCTTATACCCCATACGCATCATAAACTTACAAAACTTGAGCTATCGATTCTTGTTCATAGAAATACCCGTTTAGCAGATCTTCAATCACATAATTCAAAGAAAGACAACCCAGTGAGCTCTTTACAATGAACGAGGCACAGAAGAAGTATTGGTTCCAATGTCCTGCAAAGCAGCAAGAAGACCGAATCAAGTAAACTTTCACACCCACACAAACTGATGGATGCATTATTTATGTCATTGTTGAATGCATACACAAAAATGAATTAAAGTTATTTTGACAACTTAGCTATGGCATACGGAAATGTGTTATCATAAAATTCGGTGTAAATTACATCGAGCTTTTTGTTCTACTAAATCTAGTACCACCAATTCATATTCACTGGCGGATTTAGAGCCCCCTCCCTTTGTGATCAAATTTTTTAAAAAAATATATAAGACCTGTACAAAAAAAATGTCAAATCATTTTTTTCTGTTATTCATCGGTCTTATAATACATGTATGTCAAGTTCAATACCTAGAATAGCTAATAAAAGTGTCTTAAAACTCCTCAAAACCCGGGAGCCCCGGTCCCCTTTCAACAAATCCTGGATCCGCCACCGATATATGCACAAGATTTGTTAACATATTCGTTTTGTATGGTCTTGCATATCATTTTATGGATTGAGGTCCCTCACCAATAAATAAACACCCCCATGAGTTTACATGTACTAATGTAAGGAAGCTCGACTAATTTAAGGAAGAAGTCAGCCGCTGAAGACGGCATGAATGTCTTCAACATCACAGGGACCTATAGTAATCATTAGGTCTACATGTAGGGACCTATAGTAATCATTAGGTCTGCATGTAGGGACCTATAGTAATCATTAGGTCTACATGTAGGAACCTATACTAATCATTAGGTCTATGTGTAGGAACCTATAGTAATCATTAGGTCTACATGTAGGGATCTATAGTAATCATTAGGTCTACATGTAAGACCTATAGTAATCATTAGGTCTATATGTAGGGGCCTATAGTAATCATTAGATCTATATGTAGGGATCTATAGTAATCATTAGGTCTACATGTAAGACCTATAGTAATCATTAGGTCTACATGTAGGAACCTATAGTAATCATTAGGTCTATGTGTAGGAACCTATAGTAATCATTAGGTCTATATGGTGGGGCCTATAGTAATCATTAGGTCTACATGTAGGGGCCTATAGTAATCATTAGGTCTACATGTAGGGGCCTATAGTAATCATTAGGTCTACAAGTAGGAACCTATAGTAATCATTAGGTCTATATGGTGGGGCCTATAGTAATCATTAGATCTATATGTAGGGGCCTATAGTAATCATTAGATCTATATGTAGGGGCCTATAGTAATCATTAGGTCTATATGGTGGGGCCTATAGTAATCATTAGGTCTACATGTAGGGGCCTATAGTAATCATTAGGTCTACAAGTAGGAACCTATAGTAATCATTAGGTCTACAAGTAGGAACCTATAGTAATCATTAGGTCTATATGGTGGGGCCTATAGTAATCATTAGGTCTACATGTAGGGGCCTATAGTAATCATTAGGTCTGCATGTAGGGACCTATAGTAATCATTAGGTCTACAAGTAGGGGCCTATAGTAATCATTAGATCTATATGTAGGGGTCTATAGTAATCATTAGATCTACATGTAGGGGCCTATAGTAATCATTAGGTCTATATGTAGGGGTCTATAGTAATCATTAGGTCTACATGTAAGACCTATAGTAATCATTAGGTCTACATGTAGGAACCTATAGTAATCATTAGGTCTACATGTAAGACCTATAGTAATCATTAGGTCTACATGTAGGAACCTATAGTAATCATTAGGTCTACATGTAGGGACCTATAGTAATCATTAGGTCTGCATGTAGGGACCTATAGTAATCATTAGATCTACATGAATCTCTTCAACATCACAGGGGCCTATAGTTATCAGTAGGTCTACATGTAATTGTAAGACCTATAGTAATCATTAGGTCTACATGTAGGAACCTATAGTAACATTTGGTCTACATGTAGGGACCTATAGTAATCATTAGGTCTACATGTAAGGTACGTTACTTTTGTGGCTCAGTGTAAACGCTTTCGTATTAATGATTATATAATTTAAATTAATTCCTAAAGATCACCGATTTTGGTGATAAAATAGTTAAAAGTACTTTTGGACATACGAATCGCTGGAGTCTTAACCGAAGACAAGCCTAGTAAGTGTATCTAAGAGTCGAAAGACTTTTGAACCTCTGAAATTCGCAGAAGCTTTAACTGAATATAATATTTTACTATTACTTGCATGGGAGGAAAAAATCACCAAACAATATTCAGTAGCTGACAATTGCAAAAGTTGTGTGTAACTGTCATGCCAACAGGTACTGGCCAAAAGTTTCTGGTCTGCTAAATAGTCTAAGTACCCAACCCTGCTTTCTTGTAAGTAGGTGCAAGATAAGTGAAAAACATATATAAAGCTCCGGTAAATAAACAGCTGTCATGGAATCAGGATTCGATTCCCAAGAGGTAGAATCGGGTATTTCTGACTGAAAGAACCTAAACTAAACGACCGGAGACAGAAAGTAGCATACATAATTTAAGACTGCCTTGGTTACGTTTCTTGGTGCTAATGGAATCATTAAAATTGCCTACGATGTCTTAACAAGATAAAGAGTTGTGTCGAATACGTCATATACGTTCTAATTAGATGGCCATTGAAAAAGTATAAACAATGGTCTTCTAAAATTAATATTAGACATGTGAAAGGTTACAAAATATATTGTAAAATTAAAGGTAACTTTATAATTAAGTATCATTGTAGAAAAACAAAAAGAAAAGTGTGGTTGTCAATAAGAGAGCCATAAATATTGTTCAAACGGCCATTAATAGGTACATCTCGACAGGCCACTGACCTTGATATACAGAGACTCGAGTACAACTTTCATGCTGCTAACCAATTAAAGTTTCCACACACGAAACCGAGGAGGAGTTTAAGCTGTTTTATAGAGACAGGGCGAAACTTGCGTGAATAATTGATTAACCTTCAACTAAACGTCTGCTGTGGAATAACTGATGGCTTGGCATTATTTCCCGTGTTTTCTTGAGATCGATACTCGGTGCTGGGGACACAGTCCTTGGTCGACGATGACCAGACGACTCAAACTCGGCGGGCATTGATTGAAGGAAACGCTTCATCTCTGTGACACTTGGAAACTTCTGCGATCAAAGAAAGATCTTAGGCTGCTTTGTAACGTTCAACCAAATATAAAAAGTTTTCTGAAAACGTAAGCATTTTGCCAGGTTTGAAAAAAAGATGATCTCTTAACAGAATATGTCCATCTAAAATAGTTTGCGCTTCAGGTCAGTGACACTTGGACTTCAACGAGACAATTGTATTCAATCAACTGAAGATTTTATAAGTCCAAATTATGTACACAACCCTTCCTCCAAAATGTTCTATTCCCAAAAATGTGTTCACTTTTTACATTTTTTCATAATTATTGTCTCTATACCATTTTGTTTAATTTTATCCAACCAGTATAAGTACACAAATGTTTTTTCTCAACGCGCAGGCCCAAACGCTTCTAATGTAAGTTAATGAAAGGATTTTGTAGTCAGTGAGGAATTTCATGTAAATATAACATGATATTAGTACAAGTAGATACTACAGTAACATGTAGGCCTATAGTTCTTATTTTACATAAACTGAAATATATCTGGTTTTAAAAAATGTCCTTGACATCATTCGCAGTATTAGAAACAAAGTAGCAAATCTTAATACAATAGTACACGACTAAGACTGGTTTGAAAAAATGATAATAATTATCTTTCAAATTACTTCGACAGGACTGGTTTGCACCAATTGTATATCTTGAAAGTTCGTACAAAAATGTGAAAAAGTTTATTTATTGGTTTGTTTTTTAAAAAATCCAGAATCTCCAATACTATCTTCCTAAAGCTCGGTCAAAGACCTTTGATATTCATCAAGCCCATCATCTAAGTTGGACCGTGACCTTTCCAGAGCAATCGTGTAAATATTGCACCACCATTTCATCAATAAATTGGTAAAACGTATGCATAATTGTACAACATATATAATCACTTCTTGGCAGTCTTTTCTTTGATGTATTTTAGGCATGTCACACATAGCTCACGGTCTTTCAGAAAAGCAGATTACTTTTTTATTGATACTAGTAGGCAATTGATGTCTTTGTCCAAGATAATGTTAATTTTGGAAAACACCTACGGGCATATGCATCATACCAGCAACGATCAGTGACAGTCGTATTAAAAGATGGCGGAGTTTTCTTGATACTGGTGTTTCGTTGTCTGTATTGGCATCAAAGCACGCTTTTGTTAGTTTTAATTAAACAGAAAGTTTAGGAATGGCATCTTCCATGTTATGAAATCGGCTCCATCATTTATTTTGGTTTCATATAACCTGTGAAGAAGTTTAACGAGAGTCTGCCTACAGATTGCCCAAACAGTTTATAACATTGCACTGAAAACTCCTTAACTTTGAGAGAAAAAAACACTTTTTATACAAAATTCCAAAAATAGAAATAAGATAAATTTAAAAGAAATAAACATGGCTGATGGATTTTTTAATAATTGTAAAATAAGAGAACATCAGTCGTGCCTA
Source organism: Magallana angulata (assembly GCF_025612915.1). Classification (NCBI taxonomy): domain Eukaryota; kingdom Metazoa; phylum Mollusca; class Bivalvia; order Ostreida; family Ostreidae; genus Magallana; species Magallana angulata. The sequence continues at coordinate 46,019,094 of NC_069120.1, forward strand.
CATCTTAAATGAACGTCTATTCCTGTCTTTAATCAATTGTCTGCAGTGAAAATTTTATGTAACACGTTTTACAGTTTCCTCGCATTAAAACCACAAGAAATCTTTGAAAAGTCTATAAAAAGTCCACCTACACCTATACTATCGAATATTCCTCATCAACCTTCAATGTTTAATAGAAGTGCTTCAGTGATACCAACACACTTTCACTTTTTAAATAATGCAAGCGATGAGAAAAGATATTCTATTTAATATATCTACAATGACTGACTTTTGACGTTAGATCACCGTAAACGGATATTGCTGGAAAGGTTGAAGTCTTGGAACTGTGACCGTAACGTAAAAGTTTGAAAATAACGCATCTACGTATACCTAAAATCGATTAAATTATATCTAAACGTATCATTAAACTCGACAATTCAGCTTTCCTAGGCCTTGAAGACCAAGAATTATTTTAGATGTTGGTTTTGGTAAGTACATAGGGAGCACCTGTCTGACTCAGTAGTCATATGTATTAGGTCAGTGGCCAAAATGTCGCTGAATAACTTACTATAACTTACTCTGGTAAGCAAGTGCATCTTAGTAAATTTATACTTTTTAAAAGATTCTCCAAATACAAAATATGTTTGGTAGTAAACAATGCTCGATAACTTAAATCATTTAATTATTTGTTAATATTATAAATGTCGGCAAACATATTGTAATCTTGTGTTTTGCTACATAATCATGGCATACATTTAAGACTTAATGTCAGTAGTTACATGGATGCCTTTCATATTTGAGATGAATAGATCAATCCTTCAATTTGTCTCTCTTAATTTGATAGAAATATCCACATTCGCTTCTTTACCATTAAAATTTAGTTTGGTTAACACGCCTTTATGCTTACATCTCCGTGTTCTGATTACTTTTTCCTCGATTTCTTAACAAAATACATGTATTTATACTTGAGGTTTACTATGGAAGGATTATTTCGTAATCGATCAAAACATTTTAGCAGATTTTAGCAGGCTAAATAGTAAGCAAATTACTCAATAGACTTACTTTTAAATTTTAGATGCTTTCTTTTCAATTATAAAGTTTAATCTAAGTAGGAAAATTTGCAAAATTTATGATATTTTCCTAAAACTCTAGACAAAGCTTTTCTTTTTAATAAGATTCATGTAATCCAAAAAATAATCAACCAACCCCCTCTATAACATGGAATGCACAGATTGACCGTTAGACAAATGGAATGGTAACTTCCAGTGCGGTAGAACTGCCTCGTAATTCTATGTAATGTACTGATCGACCACAACCATAGTTTTTTATTCTTTTATGCTCGCTTAATATAAATAATTAAAAGAGATTCCAAGAGAGATGAAATTATAAAGAGAGAGAAGTTTTCGTTCTTCTTTCATACCGTCTATGAAGGGAGCGATAATTACAAGCAAAAATGACATTACCCACAGTTCGTTGTGGGGGTGTTTTTTTGGTGTTTTTTGGTTGTTTTTTGGTTTTTTGGTTTTTTTTGTTTTTTTTGGGTTTTTTTTGGCAATGCAATGCATGTTACAACCATGCCCGCATGAGCCACCAAAGAAAGTAATATCTATATAAAGTATGAAGAACCGATAGCATTTTAAGCAAGATATTAAAATTTTGATGTGATCGGCAAATTTCTAAAATAATTGATTTCATAAACGAAAACACTAGGCTGCTCTTCAAACAATCTGCGTTTAAAGCTAACGACTTTTTACAATATCATAAGACAATAGAATGGCACTAAAAATGGTTACGTGGACTTATCATATATATTTTACAGCTACAGTGCGTCGCATTAATGTATTTATTCATCAAAGTGTCACAATGTGCCCCTCCAGCGAGCACGGCGCTGGAAGTGAGTGCAATTATCTGTGTTTAAGTCGGTATAGGTCCGAGAGACACATCTTTGTCGTGTCTTTGAGGCCAGAGTAAGTAGCTGAATCAAATATTTGCGTGCCGCAGCTAATTTGATCTACAAAAATCAGGAACGAAACTATATTTTTTTCCCAAAGAGTAATAATTGGTTAGCTTATATTGATTTTTTTTAAAGTTGAATAACGAACATTAGTTTGATTGTCGGTAATATGTTTTTATTTTATCATGACGAGTGGTGTTTTTAGTATTACACTAATTTTAACGTTCAGCATTTACAAGGATGTTCATTGTATTCAGCTTAATTGACTTAAATGAAGTTTTTTTACATCGCGATTTGCCAATATTTATCTTCCAATTGTATTTAAGAAATAAAGAGTCATTCTTCGGGTATTATGAGATGACCATTATGGTCGGGGCGTGATCAAATCCAATAAAGTCCGACAGATTTATCACGCCCCGACCCTAACGTTTTCCTCATAATATTAAAGAATGATTCCTTTTTACTTATGTTTATATAATTGTAAGCCTTCATACGATTAAATGTTAAATTATTGACATTTGTACGTAACTTTCATTTAATATAATCATGCATACCCCGCGTGCGCCACAACAGTACGTCATTTGCGTCATTGATGAAATGTATTGAACTAAACATGAGAAATTTGATTCAGAGCTTTATTGCAGATAAAAATACCGAAAAATATCAATATTTGTACGTACAGTGTCACTGATATATCTGATCATTTCTTAAGCATCAATAAAACAAATATCTTTTGCGAAATTGTTATTTCCATATGGTATATTTCTTCAGGTTTATGTATCATCTTTAGGATGGAACACATTTTTAAGATGGTACTATACAATCACATTTGCAGTTTATCATATATACATGTATATTAACATTTTCCAGTGTCTTTGCCTGTGATAACATTACGTATCGATTTTGTACTACAAAACCCATAACCTCAAATGACGTATAATTGAAGCGCCAGTGGGTTTTCTTATTTATATTTGAATATCTAATCATACAATGACTTAAATCAATATAAATATAAGTAATAAAGAATCATTCTTTGAATATTATGAGGTGATAATTTCGGTCGGAGCGTTATCAAATCTATCACAAAGCCCCTCGGACTTTATGCCAATGACAATTTCTTTATTCTCTAAACTGCATAAATTACAGTGTTGAGAAAAACCAATTGAACAATAATACATATAATACATACATTTCATGCATTGGAGAGTGACAATACAAAAGTGAAAAAAAGGAAAAAGGAAAAAAGTATGATTAGCAATTAACCTAGAGAACTAACTCTCTCAATTATAACTTTAATGAATTTACACAGATTAATCAACAATTTCTTATTATTAGTATTAAAGAGTTGTTGAAATTTGTAAACATTTGGTTGTGTGTAGAAGTATGAAGGTATGTATAAAACTCTTATCTTTAATTTTTATATCTGTACACTGAAATAAATAATTAAATTCATCTCCTATCTCAATACAGTTACATAAGGTATATATACGGTTTTTACGAGGTATATCATACCATCTACCTCCTTCTAAAGGCAATTTAGCATTTCTTGTTCTAAAAGAACAAAAAGATTTATTTTATTATAGAATTTGATGACCCCCAACCGAAATTATCACCTCATAATACTCAAAGGATAATTCCTTAATCCTTATATACATCGATTTTCAGAAAAGTACACCTTTGATAGGTGTATAAATGTTATATTGATAGAGGAATGATTTTCAAGCACAATGTAATTATTTAACCTACATGACACCCTCACCCACCTACCCCCACTTTGAAATAAATATTTTTTTCGGGGGGGGGGATAAAAACTTTAAATTCAAAATGTAGAGTAAATAACAATTGCAAAGGAACTGTAGAGTAGAGTACAGATTCATTTTGAATGGGAAAATTCTACATGTATATTCCCTTGGTTGCGTGGCCTTGTGTGCTTTTATTTTCAGCGTTAAAAAATCCCTCAGGAGTATCAAAATGCATTTTCCGTACATGATGATGGTTTTACTCTTTTTAATAATGAATTTCAAATTACGCAATAGTTTTGCAGAAATTGGCTAGACTGAAAACAAATACAGTTTTATAAGGAAACAGAAAATAAAAAGCTTCTTGATGACATAATTCATAAGAAATCGTAGCTACTGGATAAAGGTGTGTTGAGGGTTAATAAAATATCGCATAATTGACAGCACTTGATTTTGTTTCTGCATTTCATAAATTAAATATGCAGCAATTATGCAAGAAATGTAAAAGATTACCGAAGTTTTTTTTAACAGGGAGGGATATACAAAATCAGTGGGTTTTTTTCCATTTAATTTGAGAAAAAAATACCGAGCAGTCTATCTTCAACGCAGCGTCATTAAGAAAAGTAATTACGCCACAGTGATTAATTTAAAAAGGTCTATGTCCCTAGTGCGTTTGTTTCTACGCTACAAAACGTAATATCAGGTTTTAATGTCGCCTGTAAAAAAACAATATAGGTTTAATACATTTAGTTATATGCATTAATTGGCTTTTTTAAAATGTAAATATTCATTAGTATTATTACTAATTCATGTTACCAATCCTTGAAAAAGAAAAAGGATGAGAAAATGGGGTTGATCTACAAATGAAAAGAGCATCCACTATTCTTTTTTCAATTTGAATTAATGGTTGAAGCATCAATCAATCAAGTGTTGAATATCAGCAAAAATCTCTTATAATTGATTTCTCAAACACTGTAGAATCCAAACTAGCACTACGAAGACCTTGACAAGATTACCGCCCCACTGAACTGTCAAACAAAACATGCCATGGAGCAGGTTCGCTCTAATGCAGTATCTGGCTTTTTGAGAAGACCTCGTTACACAATCAGCTTAAAACTTTGTCATCCTCTATCATTGGTAATTGTCGGAACATGCAATTCATTTGCAGGAGCTGTGTAATGCTTCGATATGATTGATACCCGCGGGACGCCATTGACATTTGTGGGCTTAATCATACATCGTCTGTTGTAACCTTGTACACTCTAAAGCTGCACTCTACGTCTGGTGCAGAACGTCCACAAATATCTGCTGACGCGTGGTTTCTGTGGAGTAAGGTGGTGGTCAGCTGAAGATCAAATATCCCCTCGCTAAACAACCAACATGCACTTAATTAGATGTACTGCCAGTGTGTATTAATTAATTTTATTTATTGATTTGTCATAAATCTTAGGACACCGGCAATTCTGTTGTTCAAATGTTGACTCGCTAAACAATTAATATATGTTATAAACATTACTCGATCAATTTAAATTTATAAAAAAAATTATGCTTTTGGTCTGAAAAATCTCGGATGGACAAAACAGGTCGTCTATGATCTGAATTTTTTCAGACCGGAAGCTACAGACCGGAAGCTGTATGTGTAGTTTTGGTGATGTTTCTACAAAACTATATATCTTTATGCAAATATGTGTACTATCATCAATATTCTGTAGGAGTAAAAAAAAATTATTCTGTGGTTCTAGCTATAAATTATCACATATTGGATGATAGTATGGTAATGGTGTTCACATCATCAATATGAAAATGTATGGATGTTTGCACAGGTAAAGAGCAATGTTGATAAAGGCATGAAGTGTATTATTGGGTAAACAAAATGACATAAGGTTAAAACAGATTTTATATTAAAATACGTGGACCGTTAAATGCAAGTTATCACAAGCTAGCTAAAGGTGAAATGTTAAAATTATGATGTTAAAGGTCAGATATCACAAATAAGATATTACAGATGAGATGTTAAATTGATACGTGCGATATCATATGTGAGTGACGCGGGAAAGGTGGGGATATTTAAAAGGTCAAATGAGACTTAGAAATGATATGATCAGGTGAAATTTTAAGGTGATTTGTGGGATAAAGCAAGATGCTTTGAATGAGAGGTGAAAAGTGGGTGTGAGAGGCTAAAATTGGCTGAAAGGGGGATGATTATGAAATTGGGCCTATTACAGAATGTAACATAATAGATGGTGGGAGTACCTCATTTAAGTATTTATTTGGATAAAAAAGAAGAAATATATACCAGTCTGATTGATTTCTTGGCGAAAGCGTTTATGACGGGTCAAACTTTAACATCGTTAACATTTATAATAATTGTACGTTCTACACCGTTAACGTTTATCACAAGTGAACGTTTTGACGTTTATTACGAATATATGTTTTACAACTTTAACGTAAATTACGACTGTACGTTTTACAACGTTAACCTTTATTACGAATATATATTTTACAACGTTAACGTAAATTACGAGTGTACGTTTTACAATGTTTACATTTACAACCTTTATTACGAATATAATTTTGTTTTACAACGTTAACGTTAATTACGAGCTTACTTTATTACAATGTTAACATTGTACGTATTACAACATTAACATTTTATACGAGTTTACGTTTCTACACTGTTTACGCTTATTACGAGTGGACGTTTTTACAATGTACGTTTTACAACGGTTTTACGAATGTATGTTGGATAAATTTAACAAAGTTAATGTTAATTACATGTATTTGGTATACATTGTTATCGAGTGTACATGTTTTATCAGTAAACGGATAACAACATAAACGATTTTACCTTTATTTCAAGTATACGTCTGTTACCAGTGTACGATTTAAAACAATAACGGGTGTAAGTATATTACAAGTATATGGTCAACGTCTTGGGAACACTTCCGTCACGTGCATGACTTACACTGGGGCATCACTTGCCTGTTGTGCACATAAGGATTACAGCTGCATAACTTATAAACTGAACGTAGCCTTGCATTGAATGTCTCCGGCATGCACAAACTTTAAGTTAGCAATATGCGTGCAAAAAATCATACTACGAGTGCACGTTTATTACGTTTTATTTAGACGTGATTTATAAAGTAAGCGACATTTACTAACAATTGATAAAATGGAGGTTAACATTTTAAGAAAACTATGGTGGAGATGAAAAACGTCAGTCGTTCTAATGATAGTAGTTAACTGAAATGATGAATCTTTGGAAAAGAGATTGTGAAGTGAAACGTCTTTATTTATGTTGCGTGTATTGCATTTAAAAAATATATACAGGGAAATCATTAGTTCTATCAAACAAGCTTTAGATTCATTGCATTTCTGTACCAAATACGCAAATACATAAACTTATATCGCTGACACAAAGGATAGCTCCTGAAAGTGATATAAAATATGTAAAGGTTTCTCAGATGAATGACGATGCACGTAAATTGTTCAACGATGACTGTGTCTGAACAGGCATAAACCTCAACTACATTTACAGCACATTAAGGTGGAATAACACATCATTACAAAATGGCTGACCGCTGATCGAAACGACATTTCGTTTTATTCAAAGGATTTTATGAACTGAAACATGTAACTTACTCCATAGCTGAGTGGATAAAGTGTCGGACTTGTGATCCGTACAACCCGAGTACGAATCCCGCAGGGGCTTTTGTTGTTACTTACTGGAACAATTATTTTAGATATTCATTTTTTATCCTCAAACTGCAAATTTTTTGCTTATTTGACATTTGTACAGTTTATGTATCATCATATCTTTCATTATCAAAATAATTCCTGTTAATTTGAGTGACTTTTTCCAGGTGTGTTCTTCCACTTTAAAATATAAAAGTATGCAAGGAGGAATTATATACATGAATGAACAAGATACAGATAGAACATATATATCTAGGTATCAATCATGCTCATTTTAGGTCGTTTTTACGTGAAGTACAATGCCATAAAATAGTGGACGGAAATGTAGCCATATTCTAAGCGTCTCTGTACAGAAGAAATCGGACGCGGGGGAGCACTAACAATTCTCCCTTAGCTATGATGTACATGGAAATAATGTCACGTCGGATCCCCGGCGAGTCACAAAGAGGGTTTAGCTTTCAAAAGACGGTAGAAATATGGGAGATGAGTGAGTGCTTGTCGAGGAGCGAGATCAATTGGATCCCGGAAATGCTCAGAAGGGCTCATTGGTATAACACTGTGGATCGCTGCTCTCTCACCATTCTCAGTGTATTCCATCAAAGAACAAAAAGATGGCATGATTCAAAGAGTCATATGACATATATATGACATTCGCATTCATTTATTAAGGTCTTCCGTTTCCAACGGAAGACCTTTCTATTATTGTGCGGGAAAAATTATTTTTCTTTTTTTTTTTTTTCTTCCTAGACGCGAACTTTGAGGCTTCATATCTTGCTTATTTCTGAACGGTTTTTGCTCAAATTTTCAGGGCTAATGTACTTTACAAAACACTATCTTAAGCAATTCATAAAATTTAGAATTTTCCTTCCGTTAAAGAGTTATTCCCCTTTTAAAATTTTTTAGGGCCTTTTGTTTCCAGACAAAGGCTCTGAGACTATGATAGCAGGGAATGGGAATCCAACGAATTTGAATAACAGAGACATTGTAGTTGTGCACATCTGTTTTTGTTTTAAGATTACGTTTTTTATTTAGGAAAAGGTAGGGGATCAAAAAACAGGATTAAAAAAAGTGCGAAAATTTAGACATATTTTCCTTTATATCTTTTAAACAAAAAATATTTTGTTAAGACATGTAGAATAAAAGTTGTGCAAAATATAGAGGGCTTTCATTTGACACCAATAAAAAAGGGCTGGCCCCTTAAATTAAGGGCCAATGGCCCCTAAAAAATTTTGCTTAATAACTCAAAAACGGTTAGGATTTTGATATGGCTGTCGCTGGAAAAGTTGTTTGTTGGGATCTCATAAAGGTCGTTACAATGTTATTTTGTATGTGATTTGTGTAGTATGAGTGTAAAAAGCTTTACATGTTGACATGTACATGTTTTCATTTGACAAGTTAACGAAAGTCTTTGTGCGTACAACTGGCATAAAGTTGCCGCAGAAAGTATGCTGGTTTATACAGGAGGCATTAATTCATAAGAATTTTTGTTGTTGTTGGAGTATACGCTTTTCCTTTAGGAGTTAAAATTATTGTTGTTAAGTTCTTGTAGTGCACAATCATTAAAAACGGCAATTGTAAAACAAAACATTCTTTTTCTTTTCTAGTAAACCACAAAATATGGAATTAAAAAAAACTCTATGCATTACATTTTAGTTATTAACTCCATGCATTTAAAATCTACCTTGAATCAGAGCTGCATGTGTGTGTACCATTACGTAAGCTCTCCCTTGCCCGCGGCCGAGAAAATCGGTTACCATGCTCGCGGCTGGACTACCTAGCGGTCAGCGGTTATCTAATACACGAGAGTTGCGTCTCTCATATATGAGTTTATGTAGCCGCGAACTCAAGAATTGTTTTAGTTTTGATTTCACAAAATCTTTTGTGGATTAAACGATTGGATGTCAAGTAAGAAATAGTTCATTTAATTAATAAAAGCAATGTCATTCTCTAAAGCAATAATAGACATAGATCAATTGTGGGGTTTAAGTTTAAAATATATAACTTCTATTTGATAGAGTAAGGTCTTTTCAAATCTTCCTTGGTTCTGAGCTGTGCGATTCTGTGCTTTGTACCTTTACGTAATCTATTCTTCGCCCACGGCCGAGGAGATCAGCCACGGATGCATTACCTAGCGGTAAGCGGTTATTTAATACACAAGATTCGCACACCGCGACTTACACTTACATGCATATGAACGTGTTTGAGTTAATATAGCCGTATATACAAGAACTGTTTTAATTTTATGTTATAAAAGTTTGTCCTACTTGTATATATATTTAATTAAATATTTGAGTGTAAATGAATATTAATGAATGATGTTACTCCAAATCGGAAAAATCGTTAGAATAAACTAATGTTTCGTTTGTTTAAGTAAAGTACTTTAAAAACTGTACAATTAATGTTTTAAATCAACACCCCCCCCCCCCCCCTCAAATATTAAACCTTTAAATGATGATCATCCCTCGCACATGGCTGAGGAGATCCGGCGCGAGTGGATAAGTGATCCGCCGTCGGTTCGTGTTCTTCTACATGTACCTTATGACGCGTTTATGTTTCATATTTTGCACGGACACAACTATATTTTATTATGTTTTCAACTATTATATTGGTTTAAGATGAAAAGATAAATTTATTTTACTTGTACAGTTGATTAAGCATTGGTGTATACGATAGCGTACAATGTAGTTTAAAAATCAAATCAAATTATAAAGTTCCATGTTACATGTTTGCGGTAGGTGCTAGCACGATAAAAGAATGTCCTGAGTTGAGGCATTCGATGATTATTTAAAAGAATATTCACATGAGTTTTAAACAACTTTAGATTAGATTCTATCGGTCACATATTAATCACTTCTGTAGTTTTTCTACATGTTCGTTTCATTATGGAAGCGAACTCATTGCTGCCCCGCCCCCTCCTCCCGCCCCGCTGACAGGAGCTCGCGCTGTATTTTTTATTTTTTTTTGGCGAAACGATATCAAGATCTGTCGAAAATCATTTTTGGTGGCTTCTTTTTATGTGTAACATTTTGTTTCACTTTCCCAACCGTTTGTTTATTCGGTCAGTCTGTGTTAATTCAATCGCCACGTGCGACCGAGAATCTTGTGTCGCTTCAGCGCACACAGCTCAGAACATATATAGCCCCGGGTCATCAATTGTTATGTAATTGAGTAACAGTTGGAATGGTGCTTTTACTACATAAAATATAAATAAAAAATCATCCTGAAAAAATGTTACCGTAACTCAATAGTCAATACCAAAAATAAAAATCCGTATGATTACAAACTGAAATCGGTTTTTCAGTATTCGGCGGGATTTGATTTTTCTTCTAACATTAGTATTTTTATTGGTTTCAGAGAATACGATGTAAAAATACAAACAGGAAATAAATCTGATATTATTTACATTGATAATGTTGAAAAATATTTAAAATTAAATTAGTCACATTCGTTAGAAAACAATGTTATACAAACATCCGATAATTTTTTTCCTATGTCGTATCATTCGCGTAAATAAATATGTTCTGTACATATCCATGTACCTCAGAAAATATTCAAATGATTAAACAAAAAAGAAAGTTGTAATTACTATTTCGGATTTTTTTCAAAGTAATTTAACATTGTATTGAAAAGAACAAGAAATAAAAATGATTTAAATTTTTGACTCAATCTTCGTATATATTACCGGCGCTCCTTACATGTATAACGGCGTACAGTGTATATAGATTATCATGCATGATCTATTTGAATTAAGTTCCATTCGTAAAGATTCCCATAATAATTAATTGCATGACTGTGTACATTGTAGGCAAATCCCTGTGCGTTTATTACGTCTTGTTTTCCGTTAACAGTGGTTTAAGTAATTAGAATAATTACTTGTAAAAATATCTGTAATCGGGATTCCAAAGAACTTACTTCCCGCAATTCATAGAAATGATCAGTATGTTTTCTTTCTATGTTTAAATTTAATTTTGTTCAAATAATTAATAAATTTTCTATCATTTAAATTGTGTGCTTCATCAAATACTGATTCCAATTACCTTGAAGTCATTAATTTTTCCATTGGCTATTGACAAAAAAAGAGACGCTTGACCATCCAATGAAAACAAATACACAGAGTTTGATTGACAGGTTCAGCCAGGTGCAGGTCTCACCCGATGTCCGAGGTTATGTGTGTCGCGAGTGGTCTCAATAAGAGTTATCGATGTAAATAAATTAAAAAAGATACATGCTTATCAAAACATGCTCGTGTAAGTTAAAGTTGATTAAGGCTTGTTCCAACAGAAATCATATTTTGCTAACTGTATTTAATATTTTTTATGTATAGCGAATTTTAATATTGTACAGTCATTTTACCGGTAACGAATCAGTATGCGGTTTCTCGTGCATGCAACTATTATTATCGGAATTCCAAATGTTTTTATTTTTTGTTTAAATCGCGTTTCTTTGTCCTTCTAAACTGTATCAAACCCGAAAAAATAAAGGATGAATTACGGAGACAGTAATTTCAACACCCCCCCCAGTTTCCTAGTTTTGAATTCGTTTCCCAGTGTCGAATAAGCGCCCTTTATCACTTCTGACCGAATATTTTGAGGCGAATTAATTTCAAAAATATACTAGAGGTACATGTTAATGGACTTATAAATGAACAAGGAAAAACAATTGTGGGAATATGTCATTTAAACAAATTATATGATCGTTATTTTTATCATACCGTTTTCCGGTCAAATTGAAACTGGACTTGAACAGTTTTCATTTCCGTTACTTTATAATATTGAATTTTCATACAAACACTTTATAGTAGTAATTGATGATAAGTAGTTGCCATTTTCCTTTGTTTTTCCCGTATATCTATCAATTTTTGCAGCCAAATAATACTTCTGTCGCAATGAACCGTAACTAAGAAAACTACACGTGGTTCTATTTGAAGTCGTAATTTCATTCAAAGCTCCATTATTATTTGATATGATGTATTATCTTTTTAAATGAATTATATTTACTAATTATTCACTAAATAGGGATCAATAACAAACTTATTTTCATAGTTAGGCTTAATTGTTTTCACACTTTCGTTTTTTCTGCTTTGAACATCCGGCAGCTCATATCTGGGGCACATTTTTAATTTGTAAACAATTCGGTAAATAATCGTGCAAATGGCAAACACTGATATAATATTTATTTCTATGTTATAATCACCTAGCTAGAATTTTTTAAAACCTCAACTTTGTCTTCCACCAATAATTTTTCTAAAAATTATTCGATACTGGCAAATATTCGTTACCGGTAAAACTGTACCAGTACTGAAACATCGTATAAAACGTTATATATACATGTACTCTGTAACAAGTCGTCTTTTAATACATATACCTTTCTTTTGTTTGTTAAAAATAAATTCAATTTTGTAAAAAGATAAGTATATCATTTCTTCTAGATTTTTTTTTCATGAAAATACCTACAAGAGAGTTTTGCCAATCACAAACAGTTAAAAGTACATGTAATGTAAAACACGGGCTCCATTTTGAAACAAATTGTCAGAGAGTTCCGAATGAAATCTGATAAACGTTTCACATGGTTCTCGCACGCTTTGCTCGAAACGATTTAAACGCATTGTCCGAAATTCTGCACGCTTTGTCCGAAACGCTAAACGGTTTACACGAAACGCTTCACGATTCACACGAAACGCTAAACGGTTAATACGAAACGTTTTTCGCACGTAAGTCGCACGCTTTTTTTTGTTGTAGTAGTACGTTTCAGGGTCTGTAAATTTTGTCAGCACGCAACAATTCTAAATTGCACATTGTCTTCAAAAATTTACAAATATTTAAATAAAGAAGTTATCTTAGAGAAAAGGTTACGTGTTTTGTAAACGGGTTCGGTTTAAAATAAAAAAAAAAACCACAATTCCTGACATGACACATGAGTACATACTGTTTATTACAATGCTTGCTACCCTCTGAAAATTTAACTCGCCATTAAATATCTCATTTTTTAAATAATGTTTGTTACGATTACATAAACTGTATGCGACAAATAGTTTTCCTAAAACATTTACTTATTTTCTTTTTCAAAACACGTTTTATATGCAGGCTTTCAATCACAACACGTTTTTATAACAAAAGCAGAACTGAAAGTTTAGTAATTATAATCGTTTGACACCATATCACATATATTTTCAACTCGCAGCAACAACGGAAGACCTACTCGTGGCTTTGCCACGAGCTCTGCTCTAGTTTGATTTACTTCTGTTTATTAGCTTTGAAATAAAATTCCCCGGAAAAAATAATTACTGCGAGTCATAGAGTGAAAAAATCAGCTTTTGTGAAAGGGTTTCACATTATGACCGTAAAACATAAGGTTATAAATCAAATATATGTAGTTATAGTTGATTGTCCACGGAAACTTTGTTTTTAATAATAAAAAACGCTTTGATCCTAAGATCCTATCGCTTCTTAGCTTTGCACTACCGGTCAAATAGAAAAGAGATGTTCCGACTGCCCCCTACTTCGTAATCAGAAATCGGTCAGTATAGTGAAGCTGTATCGATTTACGGAATTCTGTTATTCCATAGTGTTGATGTGCTGGGCTAAATAATGTCCTAATTGGAGCGTTATCCTTTTAAGTCATTTTAAATATGCATTGATTTCGATGTAAGTTACAGGACAAAAGAGTGTTCGCGTGGATCATTTTCATAAATTTACAGTGTAGCACGGAAAAGTGAGAAAACAAAAGCCTCCCTTGCGGGCCTGGGGAAACGTGCAAGCCACGATTCCGTGGGGAGCTGGTCCTACTTCGGTGCTTCATCCCCGTGTAATAATCAATGTTATAAATTCCGACAGATTTTTAGCCAAGCCGTTGGTATACTCTAACGATATTCCAAAACATGTACGCCTGGATCTAATTTTTACTATATTTTTCATCTTTAAAAAAGTCAAGTCTGTGTACAAATATGAATGCTTGAATAAATATCACATCAGTTCCTTTGGGTGGAATTGCTATATTGTGATTCCTTAGCTAGATGACACCACGTGACTTTTAAAAGTACTCACCCGTGAAGTTCCACAGCACAACATTACAGCTTTCCTGATGATCTCCGAAATCCACAAGAGACGCATGGGGGCGAGGAGACATTCCGTCTTCAAACAACCCTCCACCCACCTCCCTATCTCCACTCCTAGCCGCGGTGGTCCACTAATAGATTTATCCTTGCCTTATAACTCGCTGTATCTCAGACAGCAAAAATTTAACGGTTACTGCTCTTCCAAATCAATCGTTCCTTTTTCCCATAGAAAGCACAAGTAATGATTATTGCACTTATCAAGTAACGGCTTATAATGAACTTCTCGCGAATACTTTACAACCGTGTCGCTGTGGTAGATCATGTTTCCATGGTCTCACGTTAGCAGGAATGCACGGACTCCGCTGGACTCCATACTGTCAGCATCCTGCGGGGTAGAGACTGGAGCCCTGCGGCTAGAACCATGTCCCCAATCTCCAGTAATCTTGTGTGGATCAATTATAATTCTGTCGCCACAACGTACACACAATTTAGTAATACTTATTACAAATATCGATTTCCAGTTTCTATGGTAACTATGCAAGTTTGATCACAGGTTAATAAAGTCATAAGCCTGCTACCTAAATGTCGCTCATCAACAAGCATTCACAACACCAAGGAGCCTCGCCAACTACACCGGAAGTCGGGTACACGTTTGGTTTCGCGAACAAGAAAAATTTATCGAAGATTTGGCGGGAGAAAATGAGCACAGCGGCTAACATTGCTTCGATTTAGCATCAAGAGGGATGGATGATCAAATAGAAGTTTTCAGATATTACACTCTAAAAATAACGAAGCTTGTTTTCCTTTTACTTAAATCAAATTTAATTATCAGTGATGGCCTTAATTTGGAATCGATTCTTGAAAATCTAGAGTTCGTATATATGCGCTGCCAACTTAATTAACTTTAAAGGGTTAAAATTACGCAACTCCGAGCCTGTTCTTTATTTAAATTACAATAAACTGCAGCGAAGAAAAAAGTTTTACATGCACACTGCAGTCGACCGGAAATCGTTCAAAGGCATGCCAGGTAAAAAAAAAACCCTTAGAAAATTAGATATGGAGCGCCTGAGAGCCAAATGGAACAATTTCTCTTTAAATTTTTCGCTAAATCACGCAACATGGTTAGATAACTTTATAAACACATCCAGAAATGTGAAATTTTTATCTGATGCATGTCGTTTTTACTGTTAAATAAAACAGTACGTGGCGTAACAAATTATTTCGACGTTTTTACAGCATTACAAAGATTGTCTATAATTAGTTTTCCCATAAAAAATACAAATAAACATTAAAATTTAATTAAAAAACAAAGTTTATTGACAGTATATTGTATAGAGCTATAAAACATATCTTCCCAGTTAACACATTGTAGCATTTCAGTTTCTACCAACACATATATGCTTTCACATCAAAACTGATTATTTCCTTTTTCAAATTACATAAACACGGAAGCATAATTCCTTTTAGTATAGTGATTATTAATCAAAAAATGCTTAGTTATTATACTTGTGAATAGTAAACAACATATATATATATATATATATATATATATATATATATATATATATATATATATATATATATATATATATATATATATATATATATATATATATAATAACAGTTACACATGCTCGTATATTACATTTACAGTTGCAATTGCAATAATTTGGTTGCTTGTTTAGCATAAATGCTAAAACTGTAAGACATGATCAAACCAAGCAATATTTGATACAATTTATGCTTTCAATTGATACAAAGTAAATGGTTTAACTTTGAAACAAAAATTCCTCTTATAATTATAATTTAAACTTGATCTTTAATCTCACAGATAAATATAATGTAAAAAGTCTATAGTATTTAAGAAAATCCGAATTTTATTCTAAAGTCATCTAGACATTTGCTTTTATTTGTACTATTTGGTGTTTTATCAAGTAAGATTATCCTGATTTTTTTTCTAGCTAAACTACATAAAACAAACAATGAACAAAATAAAAAGAATTTTAAGTGTCCACGCATATAAATATGTTAAAAAATGATTAATGTGTATGAAGAATATTATATGCATTAATACATGTTACATATATTTTTATCACAGATAACTTGGGATATGGAATTGCAAAAAAGATAAAGCATATTCATGAAACTCTCATAACCACAAATACCCTGGCAGGACTAAAAATCATCAAAAACAAAAGATCTTCCAAAAATTTCAACCATTAGTTTTCAAAAATACTTTTTTTATCATTTAATTAAGCATGAACATTCTGTGGCATCTGCATTTCTCATCAAATTCCTCATCAATATGAACAGGTAGTCATGACAATGACATGCACCACTTTTGATATCTTTGCAATTTTAGTGACAAAGTTTAATTTCATTACCTAGCAAGTATAAAGCGTGGAGAAAGTTTGTAAATTGTATTTTTTTCCCTGTGAGCATTTCTGGAATTCTAGCTTACGACAGTCCTTTTTTCCAGAGTTTTTGTTTGTTAATTACACAAAGGTTTGATGGTGGGCCCGTTCCGTGGTTTCTTTTTATTTTTACTCCAAAGTTTGATGGTGGGTCCGATCCGTGGTTCCTTTTCGTTTTGTCAGCAATGGATTTGATTTGTCTCCCTTTTTTGTGGCATGAAATTTCCATGCTCCACTGAAGCAGTCCACCTTTAGTATGAAAAAGATCATAACTTTACCACTGATGGTCAATTTAATATTTATAACAGAATTTATTGAATATGTAGCTCAAGGATTTTTGTTAAAACCAAATGATTTATCCAATTTGTCAGAATATATTTTACTGTAAATTCCTTATATTACGCGATTAATTAATTCCGCGATCCCGCTGGTTTGTATCAAATCGCGGGAATATGAAATCGCGAACATGGAACTTTTTTCTCTATTTCTTATAGTCCTCAACTCTCAGAAAATAATGGCGAGGTTTTTAAATCCTCGAAGGGTGCTTCTCGCGATTTTACGTGGATATTAATTCCTCGTGTTTAATTAGGAATCTACAGTATCTTTTTGAAAAAGCTTATATTACTTAAATGGTTTATAATTGGGTCTGATTTTCATTACCCCCCCCCCCCCCCAAAAAAGTATAAAACAGATGATGAAGTATTTTAGTTTAAAAAGTAAATTCTGGTTTCGTAAAATCAATTTGCAACAAGAAAGGACAACTCTCCATTAAAATTCTGAATAAAGAGCAAATTATTTTTTTGCAGGAAAAAATATCTAATCTCACTTTAATCAGGGCCTCTAATTGGGTTTTCCCACACAAATAAAACATATTTTTCTGTCAATAAAGCAGTTAATAACATTTTGGCAGTAAAATTTGCAACAGGGAAATTGCAGCTCAAATTGATTCCATGTTAGCAATAATGTTTAACTATCATCAAGAGTTCAGTATGTACCATTACATCATTTGTTAAAGTAATTTAAAGAAGTGTAAACAAATTGGCAAGAAGAGCAAACAAATTGGCAAAAAACCCGAAGTTTCAAAGTCAAAGGTGAAGGAAACCAAACAATGCCAATGAGTTTGACTCAACAGCTGTATATCAAACATCAGGAGGTTTCTCAAAGCAATGAATGAATTCAATCTAGATTAACTTCGTTTTTAAAACATGCATCTGCACTTTTTTAAATACCTTTAAATGAACCTTGGTTAACATATATACTTTTTTATGCCCTTGCATACACACACAAGGGGAAACTGATTAAGAGAAAATAACGAGATTTATTCTCTGTACTAGCTTACAGGAATGAGGTTATCTTTTTTGTTGTCCCGTTCAGCTTTCTCCAATTCTTCAGCAGACAGCAGAGCTAATCGAACATGGCTGACAATTCTCCTGGCTACCTCACTCATTGGTCGGTTCAGCACAACCTGTTTATATAGAAACGACAACATCAGACCCTATTAAATCACATGCAATTTATTTGATTTTTGTAAAAATCATTGATATCTACATGTAACATGGTATCAATTTTCAAGCAGGCAGTTGTCAATTATCCAGATCAGAACCAGTTTTAAATGTATGAAAAATTGCAGCCAATGAGAGATAAGGAGTTTGGAATTGTGTATTACATTGATTGCAACAATAGCAATAATAGCATTTAAGATATCACTGTTTGATGGACATCAAGTGCTAGCTTTACTCTAAAGAACAGCCTGAATATTGATAGAATAAACTTACAGCATTGACTGTGGCCCATTCTTTGATGTATTTAATAATGTCTGCTTCATCTAACATTAGCTCATCAGATTTCAGAATCTCTATCAGGGCATCCTCTCCCAGTTCCTGGAAAGCCTTGGCTTTGAACACATTCTACAAAATTGAACCATCATTAAATTTCAATTAAACCTCAATTAGATTTCAATCTTAGCACTTTTTCATTTATTTTTCTTCCAGTAGGATACATGCACATTGTATACT
The DNA here is from genome assembly GCF_025612915.1 of Magallana angulata. Taxonomy (NCBI): domain Eukaryota; kingdom Metazoa; phylum Mollusca; class Bivalvia; order Ostreida; family Ostreidae; genus Magallana; species Magallana angulata. The sequence goes on from NC_069120.1 coordinate 46,037,945, forward strand.
TTAGAAATGTAGCTTGGGAAATGGTTGACAGTTTATGTGCATGATTGAATTGCTTTTTATGCATTTAATTAAGACACACCATGCACACAATCATGTCAGATTTTTCATCTCAATGATAAAGATTTCCAAAAAATATCAATGAATGAATGAAATCTACTTCAAAACCAAAGATACAAGTATGAAGAAAATCACTTTTTAGTTTATACTCCTGACAGTTTTATTAACAAACAGTACGTATTTCTTTATCTCTTGCTTGAGTTATCTCCTTATTCGATTGATGCACCCTAATGATCATATATTTAGCATGAATGTTATACATGTTAGACACAATTAAACAATTCAACTCATTACATTACATGTAACTGAAAATACACTGGTAATCTGTTATATACATGTACATACTGTTGTACAATTTACAAGAACCATATGTCTGTTTTAATGATCAAAAGTGCCTCGATCTATTTGGTTATACACAACTGCATTAGAATATGATATTTTTTTTATTTTTACACAGAAAGAAAAAATCAAGTCGGCGGGAAAATAAAAATAAAAGCTACCTTGAGACCTTTTTTTTTTCTTCATTTTTTTTTAAAATAAGAGTCGGTGGGTTTGTAAACTGATATTTAAAAAAATGCTGGCCTAACAATTCTCAATATTTACAAATTCCACTTGTATACGATGTGTGTTTATTCATATCATTAATATCAATGATTATAAAGTTAAATTATCAAAGATAAGTTCTCACAACCTGTAGCATAGAATAAAATGTAAATACTACACACAGTGCTTAAAGAACTGGTAATTAATTTTTCCTATATATTAAACTTCTCTTGTTTGCTCTTTTTCGTGGTGTGTCTGTTTATATCTAAGTTGTCTATACCTACAGTGTGTAATGCTGTGATATCCCTGTGTGTTCCTCTTTGTAGCGGATTGTATGTATGCTACACTTATAGCTAGGACAGCTAGTATATAATTAATATTGTACCTCTGTGTGCTCCACTAGTGTAGTGTATGCTACACTTCTCTAGTTTGCAATTTTTTTTGGTGGTGTGTCTGTTTAAATCTAAGTTGTCTACACAGTGTGATCCTCTCTGTAGCAAAGTGTATGCTACACTTAGCTCGGGCACTACTGTATATAATTGTATATCTGTGTTATTCTATGTAACAGTGTATGCTACACCTAGCTAAAACAATATCATTGTACCTGTGTGTGCTCCTCTATGTAACAGAGTGTATGCTACAGTACATTGTACTTCTGTGCGTTCCTCTATGTAGCAGAGTGTATGCTACACTTAGCTAAGACAGTATATAATTGTACTCCTGTGTGCCCCTCTATGTAGCAGAGTGTATGTTACACTTAGCTAATAGCTATGACAGTATATAATTGTACTTCTGTGCGTTCCACTATGTAGCATAGTGTATGCTTCACTTAGCCAGGACAGTATATAATTTTACTTCTATGTGCTCCTCTATGTAGCAGAGTGTATGCTTCACTTAGCCAGGACAGTATATAATTTTACTTCTGTGTGCTCCTCTATGTAGCATAGTGTACGCTTCACTTAGCCAGGACAGTATATAATTCTTCTGTGTGTTCCTCAATGTAACAATGTTATGCTACACTTAGCTAGAACAGTAATTGTACCTCTGTGTGCTCCTCTATGTAGCGGAGTGTATGCTCCTTTAGTTCCTGTTGACTGTATGTAACAGCAGCCTGCATGCACTCACATGCATTTTGTACACTCAGATTGTCAATGAGGAAATCACCACACAACTGCGGATGGAAAGAAAGAGGAATTTAGGAATTTAATTATCTGGAGAAAATATACTTTTATCATAGTCATATACAGCATGTATTACACAGATAAAAGACTAACAATCTTATAATTAAGCTTAAACTCTTTGGAAATACCCTGTGACTAAGTCATTGTTGAAGTTTTAATTTAATCCAAATCTTGTACATTCATGAGTTTAGGTTTGTTAAATTTGTTACTTTTGTAATGTGTTTAAAAATCTAGATACATTATGCAGTGGTAAATATGAAGTTTACCTTCCTGAGTTCATCCAGTCCATATTCTAGAGCTGAAGCAAGTGTGTCAATCGCCTGCAATAATATCACAATTTACAATTTGTACACATGCAGGGATGCAAATTAAACCATACTGTCTATGAGTATGTAATTGTCCTTTATATGACTTAGTTGCAGTTTTTAAATATTCAGATTTGGTCATGTATTCATTTATATCAGTCCATATTACACAGTTTCTAAGATTTCTTTTAAACAAATCATTTTGATTAAAAATGAAAGTACACCCTTATCAATTTATCATACTTACTATCTTTGGTGTGAGTGTGACACAGTTAGTGTATATAAACTCCATCATTGCTGTAAAAATTTCTGGTGATATGTCAGTCAGAACGAATGGTACGTTAGCATTTTGTGCCCCCTCTCCTTTCTGTGCCTGATCGTTGAACATAGCCTTAAACACAGCACATCGTGTGGACAGAATGCATCTGTGAGCATATATTGGTTTTCTGTTTGGTCCTATTAGAAACTTGATGTCACTGTAAGCAAGCAAGCAAAATATCATATTATCTAGTGAGAACAATCAAACTGCACAGCAATCACCGTTAACACATATTAACAGAATAACATATTCCATTTTACAGTTTAATACATATTGTAGATACCTGTATGAGAAGGACTTATTTAAGATGAGACTATACATATGAACAGTAAAAAAATTACATGCTTGAGGAAGAAAACAATGAAGGAATAATGTCAGTCAGCATTTGAAAGGGTGTGGGTGGGTGGGGTGAATTAATAACTTAGCCATTATAAATTCAAACAGGAAAAAATAATGCAATTTGATATTTTGAAATTTGTTTTGTAAACCTTGTACAAAGCCTGTTGTGTGTGTTTTACATGAAACAACCATCTATTGTGTATTGTTCTTTGGTACATTCAGCAATGTTTAATTTGTGCACAATTCCTCTTACCTGTGGTCTTTGCAATTAACCAACTTCTTCATCTGTGCCGCAAAATCCAGTATATGTCCCTTCATTAATTTTTCGTTGGCCATTTTTCTTGACTTGTACAAATCAAAAAGGGAAAGTAGGGAAAACGTTATCAGATAACGAAAGTTTGCAGTGTTGTCAAGCACTTGCACCGGAAGTATAATCACAATTTTACCTCATGACATAGGAGAGTTCCACAAACGGAGTAAGCAGTAGACACGGTATTGCAGTTTTGGGGGTTATTTTGGGATTTGCGCTAATATAGACATTGCTTATTCATTTCAGTTAAATAAGTTTAGTTTTTGAGATGTTTTTTATCTTAGGAAAAAAGTGTCTTTACCATTTTTCGTTGTTTTACCTTGCAATGCAGAGTTTGTTTATAATTTACAGTATCAGCTGACAATATCATGAATTTGTATTTACATCATGTACATGGTCTGTAGATCTTCGATGCAATATCTGACTTGAAACCATTTCAACAACTGACAACACTTATTTAAATTACAGGTAATAAATGATATTTGTACGATTTGTATTTCAAATCCAATGCATTCCAGCTCGTATAGACACATACACATTATATATTCACTGATTTAGAAATGTTTGTACATAAAAATTGAAAAGAAAATGCTTAAATTTGAATAAAAGCAGAATTATCTCATTTATTTAGTTCTTTATAAATATATCCATATTTGCAAATATTGAGATAAATTATCCCAATTTTTGTTTTAGGTTTTTTTAGTCCTTTAGTGACAATACCTGGCCTTCAGGTGTTAACAGGAAGATGAACTATGCCAGGTACCTCACTCGTGTCAGCGCGGCTAGACAGCACTCAGCCATTCGAGTTCTCAGTAAGTCACCAACCTGAACTACAGTAGACGAGAGGGCCAGATTTAGAACCATATTAACAAGACCGTGAATTTTTGGCAAGATGTACATGTAACTATCTATCTGCATGGAAACAAGTGAAAAATGATGCTGGTTTCATTTGAAATATATACAAATTGCGTAGTCTTAGCTTACAAGCCAGACAAATCTTGTTGATTTCAAAGAGCCATGGTTGAATGGCCTAAAATAGTACATCAAATTGCTTTTGAACATAACTTCCCAAAGTCCAAGCTCTTGTGAAAATGATTTCATTTTCTGTATAATTAATATAATGAAATATGTTGTCTATAGGTATGTTTTGTTATATATATTTAAATTTCACATATTTTTTGCTTGTAAAGTGTGCTAAAAGCTACGACATTTATAACACTCTAACACACAGGCTATCAAAGGTTAAAATTATGAGTCTTATTAAGACGTCATAAACGCTAAACGCTATAAACTGCAACGTCACAAGCAAAAATCAAAGTTCACGCTTGTGGCTGTTACAGTGACTTTTCTATTATTATGAATTAACTTAGCCAGAGGATAAAATAGGAATTTTAATGTATAATTAATCAAATTTGCAGACAAGGCGAGAAGTTTAAAAAATGTAAATACGAGCATTAAACCATTATTTTTTTAAAGATGCAGTCTCATAACTGCAGTGATGTGTGCATTAAAAACAAAGTATATTTCTTACAAATGAAATAGATGTTTATTTTCAGATATACATCCGGCGTATGATTTGTTAACACTGTTTTCATTACCGCACATCATAGCTGATCGCAGAGAACATTTTAGCTTGCAGAGATCAAATTACACAGAAAAGAGCAAGTTCAATTAAAATACATATAGCTATCTCATTTTCTATATAAATATGAAATAGACATACTTTCATTTCTGTTAAATAGGAATAATATTACATCAAAGTTATTGTTTATGCAGGTATACACACTCTGAGATTTAATATATTTGATTTACAGGTAAATATGTAACATTAACTTTGTTCAGGTAAACTTTTATAGTTTAAATTAATTTTTCATTTTTACTGCTTAAATTTATATGAATTACATGTATTTACTAATGTCGTTAAATTTTGAAGTAAAGAATTATGAAATTAGTATTATGATAGAATACTGGATAGGATTTTACATATTTTGTTTGACATCTTGTTGTATACTGCGCATTGAACAACCTTTTACTTTGAAATAAATTTACTTGTTATGAAAAGGCACGAAACGATTAACATGATAGGATAAACGGAAAAACTGTTGAAATTGAACGATAAACCTAGCTGATAGGATATACGCACGATAGGATAGGATTCAACCATGATAGAACAGAATACACGCTTGATACTATAGTTAGGATTGATACACGATACAATAGGACTGATACATGATAGGATAGGATTTTAAAAATTATGTAGTGGGTAAAATAAGTTGTGTTTCTTAATTTCACTAGACTCTATTTAAATTTAAAATTATCTAAAATAAAGTGAATGTAAGTCGCATTGTTTTGAATTACTGAAGCACCAGGCACTTGTAACAAAGATAAGTTATTCTACAATCACAACATGTTTGTGACTAAACATACATTAACAAGTCCACATATTTGTATAAGCTGGACAATTGTCATGTTCAAACTGTTTGAAGCCTGCATATATATTTACGTATATATATACATGTATCCTAGGATAAAGAGCTCTTTAAGAATTGGATATTATTTCATAATACAGTGAACTTTATAAATAGAGAGTTGTTCTTATTTCTGAATTGGATAATTAAACCATGGATTACAAAAGATTTCTAACCGTGTCAAGTTTAAAACGGGAGGATAACTACATGCGTAAAGTGTCAGAAGATTTTGTCAATGGTTTGTAATCAACTTAGATTCTTAATAATTATAACAATTACATATCTCACTTTGTTAGGTAATGAAAGATTTTGTTGTGTTATCGATGTCTGTCTTGCTATTAGAATTACATGTAGAGCTGAACAAGAAGCCTTAAATCCAAAGACGAGCAGAGAAGATGATTCATTAATTAACAAATTTTTAGTTTTTGATCTTTTTTAAGTTTTATTAGGTTGCACAGCTCACTGGAGCAAAGAGAAAATTCGAATTTGACATACTGAATTTTCTGTCCTCAGAATCAAACCCACAATTCCATATAAATTGAATATGGCTACATGCAATGTCATATGTTCTCGCGAGAACAAGTACAAGTGTATTTTAATACATTAAAAACATAAATAAAACATTCTGCTGATCTTAAAAAATGGTTTGAAATGTACTAGTTGTTTTAATCTATTTTCATGGCAAATTGTTTCGAGCATTGTTACTTTGATGAAAATTGCGTGATATGTCTGCATGCACTACATGTACTAAGCTGACATCTCATGTGAACTTTCGTGTAATGAATGAACAGATAGGCTGATCTAACTGTGAGGTTTCCATTGAATGTGAAATTGTGATCTTAAAGTATACTTAAACATAAAATATTTTGTTTTTATTCAATTTTTTTATCACATTGATGCATTCATTAGGTAAACCACACTATATGAATCATGATAAAACATATACATGAACCTGTGTGTATTTAATATTCAAATTATGCTGCGCTAGCCCCAACAGTCGCACCATAAAACATAATACCGCCGTACATGTAATTGGCATTGTTTTGTGTGACTTGTTTCAACACAATACGTTTGAATGTTTAAATTGCATGTTGTAAGAGGTTTTCATTGAAATAATAATTACTGATAGATGCTCCAATCAGACTTTTTCTAATGTTACGTCACCAGATGTGGCATCTTTTTAAATCATTTTTCATGCAGCTCTTGAGATTTGATCTTCAGTGAGTCAACTTGTGAGTTGAGATGCCAGTTTTTCATAAAGACCATTTACAGGAATATCTGAAATGATGGCTGACTTTCTATATTAGGCCTAAAAACTGATTTAAATTACCATATAGTTATCTAGGTGAAGTTATCGTACAACATTATTCTAGTCAGTAAAACTTTAAATAACAACATATGATACTTATTTTGTCTATGGAGGAAATGAAATTTATGCTAAGTCACACATTGACACAGACTAGTTCTAAAACTTGATTTGTAACCAGGTGAAGTTGCTCTTTGCAGAAAAGTTTCGTTATTAATTATTAAATTGATCCTTTATTGAATATCTGATGATTCAAACTTAATTGAATCAGGTGATAACAATTGTTACCTGTTGTTTTCATCTTATATTATTTCATATACACTCATGGTATGATATTCATATTACTGTGAACTTTATGACTAGCGAGTTGTTCTTATTTCTGAATTGGATAAAACCTTGGATTACAAAAGATTTCTCACCGTGTCAAGTCTAAAACGGGAATATAGCTACATGCGTAAACTGTCAGAAGAATTTGTCAATGGTTTGTAATTAACTTAGATTCTTATTGAATATAACAATTACATATCTGACTTTGTTAGGTAATGAAAGATTTTGTTGTGTTATCGATGTCTGTCTTGCTATTAGAATTACATGTAGAGCTGAATAAGAAGCCTTAAATCCAAAGACGGGGCAGAGAAGATGATTCATTAATGAACAAATTTTTAGTTTTCAATCTTTATGGAAGTTTTAATAGCTTGCGAAGCTCGGTGGAGCAAAGAGAAAATTCAAATTTGTAGCCCCAAGTCGCACCATACATGTGCATGTAATTGGCATTGTTTAGTGTGACTTTTATCGATTCATCACAATTTTCAATACATTTAAATGATTTAATTGATTAAATAATTACTGATAGATGCTCCAATCAGACTTTTTCTAATGTTACGTCACCAGATGTGGCATCTTTTTAAATCATTTTGTATGCAGCTCTTGAGATTTGATTTTCAGTGAGTTGAAATGCCAGTGTTCCATACAGACCATTTGCAGGAATATCTGGGTTGCGTTCAAGATCGTAGCAGCTAGCTAGCCTAGCCGCTGGGTCGTAGATATCTAGGTCTATTGAACGGACTGCTAGTTAGTAGTTAGCTGCTGAGTTCTCTGATTTGAAGTTGGAAATATTCAACTAATTACATGGACATAATTTGTTAATTCCAAGCGGAAATATGCATGTTAAAATTTGTTTAAAGTTAAGGATGAACAAAACATCACTAAGTAAATAGATTTCATGTTTGTTACAAAGTGGTAACTAACTAAGGTGGCCATCTTGAATTTGATGCTTAACTTAAAATATTTAGGTTATGAATATCTATGTAGCGGCTAGGCTAGCTTACCGTTCAACTACATAGCTCTATGTATAGCAGCTACAATCTTGAACGCAGCCCAGAACTTTCTATTAGGCCTAAAAACTTATTTAAATTACCATATAGTTATCTAGGTTAAGTTATATGGTAGTACAACATTATTCTAGTCAGTAAAACTTTAAATAACAACATATGATACTTATTTTGTCTATGGAGGAAATAAAATGTATGCTAAGTCACACATTGACACAGACTAGTTCTAAAACTTGATTTGTATAACCAGATGAAGTTGCTCTTTGCAGAAAAGTTTCGTTATTAATTGATCCTTTATCGAATACAGTTAAACATCATTATCTCAAATAAGATGGGACTGGTTTTAAGCTTCGAGATATCCGAGTATTTGAGATATCAAGGATAAAATACTTTAATTGTTTAAGTTTAATTGTTGTGACTTAAAAATCACTTTGACATATCCATTGTATTCGAGATATCGGTGTTCACGATACCAAAGTTCAACTGTATTTACTTCCTCTTGTTGATGTGATATCTAATATGATTCAAACTTAATTGAACCAGGTGATGACAATTGTTACCTGTTGTTTTTATCTTATATTATGTCATAAACATTAAGAGCTCATTGTGGCCAAGGAGAATTTTCAGGATTCTCACATCATTACATACATGTTATTCAAAATATTGGTGTTTGAGATATCAAATAAGTTCATCTGTATTTTACGATGAAATTGCATGTATACTTCCTTTGACAGGGACATTAACATTATCTGTTCCATGTTGTGTACTTACACCCAGAAACCATCCTTGTCCTAAATGTTTACCAAAAGGTATAAATTAGAAACCTTTGTCTGCCCATTAGTGTCATTTTATAACTATTGGAGGAAACTTTTATTTTGTTTTAGTTTTATAACTTCTTAGCTCACCTGACCCAGTTTAAGGCTCAAATGAGGCAAATCTTTTGTTGACTTTTCACATTTTTAACTTTATCCATAGAATCTAATATATCAAAGTATTTTGGCAGCACAAATGATCCTTGGTTGAAGGGACTTCAAGTGTGTTCAGATAAAGTCAGCCACTTCCCTTTCTGTTTAGGGAGTGGTGGATGGAGAATTTAAGGAACTCTCTTTGACAAGAACTAAGTGGCCTTGTATTTTCACATTAACTTCTGTATAAGCTTTTTGTTGCAAGGTATACGTTTGTTTAAACTGTATGACGTTAGTGGTCAGGAAGGGGTCATAGATAAGTGTTCAATGTTTAACAAAAACAGATCTTTTTTTTTTTTAAATTCTGATAAAGAGTTTGAAAGCTACATTAGGATGAATATCAATTCAAGCTTACATAAAGTTATATTCATCCTATTGCCTCAAAGGGCCTTGAAGGATCGAGCCATATTATAAAAATCAAAGTTTTTGATAAGACATACAGCTATCTGAAGGTTTATAAGGGGATTTTTATATAAATTTTTAGTATGTGAAATTATTATCAAACAAGCAAGAATTCAAGAATGAAAAAAATGTGTTTATAATTAAGTTTGTTAAATTTGTTTATAGCAAAGTCCTATATATGGACCTGTGGATCTACCTCTCTATGTCTGTAATTTGTTTTATCAGAATATCTTTAATATTTTACGTTATATCTGTGACTTTTACTATAACCCAGTTCATACTAAATGAATATTTCTGTACACAATCATTTGTTTTGATAAATATTAAATTGGTTTTTGTTTAATTGATAATGTGGATTTGCATGTATACATATACCGGCATATAGACCTATAGTTGAAAGCTTATACGTGTATTATAGACATTGTTGCTCAGGAGAGTGATATAGACCATTGGCTTCACGTACGTTTTATTTGGGGAAAAATTTAATGATGCATGTATATTAAAAAGAATCCCTTTACTTATAGCTGCCTTTGTGCAGGAGAATCCATCCATCATCACCATGGCAGGGGGGATGCCAAACCCTCAAACATTCCCCATACTGGAGGCCACCCTCAAGCTCAGGTATGCTTCAAATGATTGTGAATTTTATCTATGGAGTTTTCCGTATTGAGATTGTATTCTGTATAGATATATTAAGGAATTTCATGCTTGCCATAAATGCATACAAAATGATATGATGAACTTGTTTTATAATCAATGAAACCAAAAAAAATTGATGCCTGCATATATTTTTGTCGTTTTTTGTTTAAGTTTTTGGTTTTTTTTTGTATATTTATAGTACATACAATGTACTTACAAAAAAGTGACATCACTAAATATTTTTAAACATGCATATGGTATATTATTAATCATATGTTGTTATATAAATAGTGCCTGTTTGGGAGGGTAACAGTTGAAATTGACCCCCGAGAAAACCATTGTCAACCGACGCGAAGCGGAGGATGACAATGGTTTTCGAGGGGTGTCAATTTCAACTGTTATCCTCCCAAACAGGCACTATTTATTTTGTTATTCTGAATGTCTTTATTTTTAAGAAAATTTTACTGCTTTTATATAAGAGTAAGGTGAATTCTACAGCGAACCGCACGCGCATAATTATCGCGCATGTAACAATTTGTAATGTAACCCGTTGCTAAGTGCATTGCTAATGCTGAGGGTAATAGAACGGATTATGAACTGCGTCTTAACCAATCAGATTTCAGTATTTAATATGAAAGTATAACAATAATCATTGTCACATGTACAATGTGTGACATTTATTATATTAAGATAGTCATATCATCAAAGACACATATTTAACTTTTATGAAATATATTAAATAAGTCAAATTATTTTTTTTATGAAGAGATGGAAAAACTATTGACATGGATGCCAAAGACATGAAACTTGCATTGCAGTATTCAGGGACAAAGGGGTAAGACTTATAAAAGATGACTGTATACAGTCAAGGTTATTTTCACCCTGTGTTTCTTTCGTTCTTTCTTTTTTTTTTGGCCCTTTTACACTTGCAAACAGTTTCGCCTCCTCTTGAATTCACCCAGTTTGAAATTAGTATTCTTTCTTATTAACACAGTTATTAAAAAATTGTTTTGATAAAAAATAATTGCCTAGTCTTAAATTTACCTGCTGACAATGAGGGTGAGAAGGGCAAAATTAAAAAGGCGGCAATATTTCACTGGATACAGTATATATGATAAGAATCAATTTTGGCCCCCATAAATTAAGCTTAAAGAAGATTTTCATCAATTTGTCCTCATTCATATGTACTTACTACTTCTTTATTTGATATTGGAAACAATATGACTTGCAATCTAAAACGTTAAGACTTAGTTTTTTCTTCATGCTTAATTCATCTGTTAGTAAATTTTGAAAATTCAAGTTATTCATATAGAATGGATGCAAAATTCTAAGTTGCAATTTTTGAAAATGGCTGATGCTATTCTCCAGAGTAAATCATTGGTTGCCATAGTTTTTGTGTACCATTCTAGCATTCTTTGTTCAAACTTTCACCCAAGAACTTATAATAGGGTCGGAACTAGTGTAAAATCAACTTGTGTTGTAGATTGCCCCCGCTTCTGAAGACTTTAACTGAGCTACAGTGCAAAGTTCACAACCCTCCAACTTACAAGGCAGAGAATCACCCAGGTCCAATGGACATCATCGTAACATCTGGCAGTCAGGACGGATTATGTAAGGTGCGGAGCTTTGTAATGGAGGGTCTGACTGGTTGCTATTCAAATTATATAAACTATTATTTGATAGTTGTACAGTATGTACACAGCCAATTGTGTCTAACATGAATTTTATGTGAACAGAGAATTTACATAAAGTTCTTAAATTTTCACCTGAAAATACATCGCCTGAGTTTCACATATTTTCAAAAATATTTTCAAATAAAATTCAAGTGAAACTTCATTAAATTTGTGATAGCTAGAATTCACAAGGTCATATCAAATATACGTAGCTATTTGTAGTTAAATTTTAGTCATGTACTAGCTTTTATTTTCTGTATTTATTATTGTTCATATACTGGGATATTCAGAGTTTTAATGGCTTTCTGCATGTTCTGTAGGTTTTTGAGTCTATGGTCAGTGAGGGGGACAATATACTTCTGGAACACCCAGCATATTCAGGGACTCTGGCTATAGTAAGTATGAATATTATAGTGGTTACCCATATTTTTGGTGATGTGCCTTGGCTATGGAAATTTATTTTTTTTAAAACCTATTGTATAATACTTTGGAAGTATTAACATTTTTAACAGGCCGAGTCTAATTTGTTCTGCCTTAGATTTTTTAATGAAATCTTTTACATCAATTTCTACTGAAATAATAATTATTTTAAGATGAAAAAATCAGACATTTACCACATCGTTTGTTTAGGGGGTCATCTTAAAGTTTATTAATTTTTAACATAGGACCCTAAAGGATTTTGCTCAAGAAATGTATCAGTTTTGCACATTTTTTACTTTTTTTTTTTAACTTCTGCCCTAGGGATTTCTTTTTCTGTTCTACATATGAGAGTTATTGCTAAAAGGCATCAAATGGTCAAAAAAAAAACCTTTTACCTCCTGGTTTGTTCCTGAGGTCTTATCAAAGTTGTTTTTTGTATGCTATTTTCGACAAATTTCGCTGAATATCTGCAGTTGAAACCATAACACCATGGCGTCAACCAAGCAAAAAGATGACATCACAATGCAAATGAAATGCTGCGCAAAAGCGTGTGTACTCGAACTATACTCAGCCTCGTAAATTTTTTTTAATTTCAATGACATAACTTGTAGTATAAATAGAGTTAGACAAAAAAGATTTTAATATGCAATATTGACCCATTAATTCTGCAGCATGTCCATATGGACACAATACTCCTTCCTGTTGCATTAATTTGAGACAGGTACTAGACGATGTAGTTATCAACCCATTGCTGATACATTTTTTAATCCTCAGGTAAAACCTCTCATGACCAATGCAATTCCTGTGGAGTCTGACATCAATGGTTTAAATCCTGCCTCTCTTCGTCAAGCCTTGGCCAAGTGGTCCCCCTCAGATGCCCGAAGTCCAGGGTCCGACGCCCCACGGTTACTGTACCTGGTCCCTAATGGGGGAAACCCAACAGGGGTGGGGCTAACTCTAGAGAGAAAGAAGGAAATTTACAAGATAGCTCAAGACTATGATTTGATTATCCTAGAAGACGACCCCTATTTTTATTTACAATTTTCTAAGGTGAGCTTAAAAGACTTTGAAGGATTTTTTATAAATTAAATTTTATTCTTATAATTAAATTCAAATGTATTGTGTACCAATACTGATATTCTGTAAATTTAAGTTCATATTATATATACTTCCGAACTCCATCTAAAATTGACCGATTAGAGCATATATATAATTAGTGAGGGGATTTTTTATGAAGTAGATGCAAGTTGTAACTTTGCAGCTTAGATTTGTTTCTAAATCCACAATAGTAAAGTTTCCACACTTCTGTTTTTAGCCCTATGTTCCCAGTCTTCTCTCCATGGACACAGATGGACGGGTTGTGAGGTTCGACTCTTTCTCCAAGCTTGTCTCATCAGGGTGAGATAATCACTTAAGTAACCTTAATTCAACTAAAGATCAACGTTCTTTAGAATATTGAACAATATAAAGTTTTTAATCTTCTTTGGTTGGGATGTATTTTTATGTACACTGTCCTCAGCTTAATTTTGCATCTTCTTTCTTTATCAAATCTTATGTTCAAACACTACTGTAAAATTAACATTAAAGTACTCAAAATTTAACTGTGTCATCTTTACAGTTGATACACATTATCTTAGCAGATTTAATTAGCTTCTAAGTGTTTTTACTTGAATTAGCAGACAAGAAGAAAAGTTTTAAAGGGGACTGCTAAAATTTGATTACTGTGGAATTATTTTATTGAGGAGGTCAATGTTTCAGGGTAACCAAAATTTGCGTGGTTTTGGGGAATGAAATTTTGTTGGTAGCAAGTTTGGGATAATTTTATAAATATTAAGCAAATACTTTATATATGTTCATGGAGATGTAAATGCATGGACAAGGGTTGTCCACTAAAGACATGAACATAGATCCCCCAAGAACAATGATGATTCCACAGTATTTGATTACTAAGGTATTTTGTTTGACTTTTGTTGACTTTTTTTAAATTGTAGAATGAGGATGGGGTTATACAGTACGCAGGATAAGCTTGGCCTTTGTTGTTTGTTGTACATGTACTGTAGAATTAGGGCAGGGTTATTACAGTACTCTGTATGTCTTTGACCTTTGCTCTGTGTTGTAGAATGAGGGTGGGGTTTGTGACTGGCCCGCGGCCCCTGTTGGAGAGACTAGAACTACACATGCAGAGTTCTGTGATGCATTGCAGTGGCGTCTCTCAGGTACACACCTGTACAAACTTATGATTACTTGTATATAAACTGTTCAAACTTATAATCACTTGTATTTTTCCTGTACATCTTTAATGTAGAATTTATTTCTTAATATACCAGATAAAAAAAAGTTAATTCCACTATATTTTCATTTTTTTTTATCTCGTAAAAATTGATACATACCCCAAAATACCTATTGATATTCAGTACACGTATTTCATTTTTATAATCCATTGTGTGTGCTAAATGGGTTTTTTTTAAAATTCAAACTCAGATGATGCTGTATAAAGTACTAGAGGACTGGGGAATTGATGGATTCTTGAAGCATGCAGAGAACACTGCTGAACTTTATAAAACAAAGAGGGATCAGTGTCTAGCAGCTATGGAAAAACATCTCAAAGGTAGAATATATTAATGCTCAAAATTTCAAATATAGTGCATATTTATGTATAGATTATATCTAAAATCCACTTTATATATCCTACGTAATTCTTGCCCTAGGACTGGCGGAGTGGACCGTTCCGTCCGGTGGCATGTTCGTGTGGATCAAACTCCATGTGGAGGACTCTCATACACTGATCACGGTCAAGGCCAAGGAGAAAGGCATCCTGTTTGTGCCGGGGAGCGTCTTCATGCTGGACTCCTCCCAACCCTCCCCCTACATCAGGGCCTCGTACTCCAACTGTACAGAGGAGCAGATGAACACAGTAAGGAGAGAGAGAGAGAGAGAGAGAGAGAGAGAGAGAGAGAGAGAGGGGTCTATCATCTCATTAAATGTGTGCATGTTTGGGGGATCTCATCTTTGTTTCTCACCCAGAATATTAACTTCCATTGTTTTCTATTTTATAGGCTTTTCAACGGCTAGCAGAAATACTTCGAGAAGCTTAGTTCAGAATCACTACTTTCCTCAAAGGAAGAATTTTAAAGAGGTTATGATACATTAATTAACAAAACATTTTTTGACAAGGCACATAAAACAGAGATTTGCATTGATAGATGCATTGATAATCAATGTGTTCAGTTTTATGGAGGGAATGGGATATTTTATACAAGCTTTACTTCTTGAATAGTTTGCAAAATGCATATATACAGTACATGCATTTAAAAAAAGGTTTATGGTGAAATATATTTTATAAGCAGATGTACATTTTAATGTTTATAACTTTATACAAAAGAATGATTGAACATTGTATACATATAAAACATTCAATCAATTGAATACAATCAATTGATTGTCATGACTTTTAAATATAAAGGTTTTTTTAATCTAACCTTTTAGAATAATTTTATTGAAGATGAATTTCATGCACAGACCTAGAGAGGGTTAAGGGGGTCCAGACCCCCTCCCCTTGCAAAATTCAATTTTCTTGAATCTACAATTTGCAAAATATGCCTCAGACCCCCCCCCCCCCCTTCCTTACCAGCAAACTCAAACAACCGTCGGACCCCCGTGGAAAAAATTCTGGATTCGTGCATGCTGAATATGTTTTATGTGTATTTAAAAGTTGAAGTGAAGAATCAAGGTTTGTTGTAATACTCAGAAAATAAAAACTTAACAATCTAACGCTTCATGTCTTTCTCTTTAATATTAGCTGTACAGAATAACACGATTTTATTTTGGTTTCTTAAGTTTCTTTGTATATTAAAACCTCAGTATCCGAGTTGAGCCGCATTTTATATGCGTAATATCATCATATATATATTTTGGTTATAGACCATATGCCAATTTTCTGAAGTATAATGCAATTCAGAGGCGGACCCAGCAATTCGGAAAAGGGGGGGGGGGGGGTCCAACTGATGAAAATCAATACGTACAAAATTCATTATCTGTCAATAAACAAGCGGGTCATGTAATTTTATTTTTATTTTTCGTACGAAACGAAGTAAAACTTATCTATTATAATACTTAAGTTAATAAACTAAACAATACATTTGAAAGCTGCTTTTAAAGTAAAACGAATGCGTGTACTCGTACTTGAACGTCGTTTTACTCGATGGCTTGTCGGTTCAAAACTGTATGAACTACTATCGATTTTTTAAAGAAATAGAGTAGAAAATACATTGTATATGTTATTGTAAATCTATGTTTTTAGCAATAGTCTGCTTAAGTTATTGTTTTGTATTTCTTTTTATTTTTCACATGTTTACTCAGTGTATTAAACAATGGATGCTGAAGGGGAGTGCTTATTTCGATAAAAATTTGATAGGGTTTTTTCATATTAGAACAAATATACGGTACATTGTACGAAATTCTTTAAATAAGCAATTTAAAAAGCATTTATTTGAGATAACTACAGTATTTATATTATAAATGGGGAAAATTGCCTTTAAATAGACATTTAAAATTTTCAAAAAAATTCACGTCCCAGAGAAAGGGGGGGTTCCGACCCCCGGAACCCCCCCCCCCCTGGATCCGCCAATGCAATTAAAATATAATCTTGTTCATATAAGTCCTGTTTGCTTGGAAAAAAAATTCACCAAGAATCAATCCGCCCTCAAGCCAGAGTCCGGTAAGATAAAAGTAGCTGTTATCTCCCTTTTGCCACTTCCCTCCCTAGCTTTATGAACATGAAAAAGATACATGTACCGTGGTTTTGTACGGATACTCTATAATATGTATTTTAAAAGCGCCTAATATGATCTGAAACTCTGTGTGCAATATAAATGTATTTTTTTGCAAAAAGCTCGCTGCGCTTTTTACTGGAATAGGACGATCCTAAGTTAACGAAGTATTTGCAGTGTACGTTACAGATAAAGAAATACAGGAAAAGGAAATTCTTTAAGGTGGTGTGGGACACTTCCATGATGTGACGTACTATTTATCGAAATAAACAATAAAATCAAGTGTAATCTTATAAATAGTTTCTTTCCCAAAAGTTGTCACCTAACAGTGTAGCACAGTGGGTAAGAGATTTGAAAAAAATTTCTTTCCAAAATTTTTTTAAACGTAAATATAAAAATTTTAAACCAGTGAAAGTATATTGATTATAATGTACTTTATTTACATTAACATCGACAGATGTCCCTTAATACCACCTTAAATACAGCGCGTATTAAAAATAATGAAAAAAAATATACATGTAGGTTCGAGAAAATTGATGTTTGTTCATTACGTTTATAAAATTAACACGTTGAAGTAGCTATGTTGAGCTAATTGATACATTCCCCTTGGCTATAGAACCATTTTAACAAGACCTTGGACTTTCGGTTGGACGAAGCTATCTATTTCTTGCGTCAAAACAGTTAAAATGACGCAGTTTCAAGCGTAATATGCACCGATTGCGTAGTCTTAAATAAAACCCACACAGATCTTGTTGATTTCAAAGAGCCATGGCTTAGTGGCCAGCAATGAAATAGACATGCCTACGTCACATTGCTGTTTCATACAACTACCCAAAGTCCAAGCTCTTGTTAAAATTGTTCTAATTATCTCAATGGCTGGTTCTGCAGACGAGAATTGTTAAAGCAACAACGGATTGGTGTTTTACCATCTCTCTCTCTCTCTCAAAAAAAAAGTATGACTACTCCTTTAATGAAACCAATTAGAAGCATATAAAAGATAATATAAAAGATATGAAAAGCTACATTAGTTATTTACGTTATTATATATTGTATCCAAATAGCGTGTAAGCGGCTTAAGAATTTACAACGGCAATCTAAAACATACATTTTCACTTTTATGTACATGTAATCATAATTGATTTTACGTTATTTATGTTATTTTCTTTAATGCTCGCTACTTTCATAGCCCAAATGATCAACGGTAAAAAGCATTTTACCAATTTTTAGAACCTGGAATCTGTTTGATGTTTTTTTATAGAAAGTTACAAGTAAAAGTATATACTTAGGTTAAATTAAGGTTACATAGACATAATCAAAGTACTGAAGTACTGACGGGAGTTGATTTTATCGATTATTAATTATTTTAAAATCAACTTATCTTGCATGGCAATTAGTTTTTAGTCTGTATTGAATTACGCGCTTTTTTATTAGGGTTATGAATTTTTAGACTTTTCCAACAAGAATTTCGATAAACCCCATATGAATCATGTTGTGTAATATTTAAAGATAGATTTCAAACTATGAATTAGAAATCGAAACAATTCTAAAAATCGTATGGATCCAAGCACTATTGAGATCGAACTCTAGTCTTGTTCAACCAGACGCTCGGCTGTCTCCGTTAATCTCCGACAAGCAAGAGAGCCTCTCTGCTTGTCGGAGATTTACGGAGACAGCTGAGCGTCTGGTTGAACGAGACTTTATTGAACTCTGGCGTAGGAACACATGAGACTACAAAAATATCTAAATTGTTCGTATTATAAAAAATCTGACTATTTTCAAATTGTTTATAGATAAGTTTCCTTGAAAAACAATGCTTCAGCATACATTTTTACATCGAATTTTTCTTTTATTTTCAAGAACTAAGTTTTGTTAGCGGTGATGATTTGTGTTTAGGTCCAAACACTGTT
This sequence comes from Magallana angulata, assembly GCF_025612915.1. Taxonomy (NCBI): domain Eukaryota; kingdom Metazoa; phylum Mollusca; class Bivalvia; order Ostreida; family Ostreidae; genus Magallana; species Magallana angulata. Next base: position 46,056,879 of record NC_069120.1, read on the forward strand.
TCACTTTCGGTTTGCAGGAGAGTTGATTAAAATCAACTCCCAAAAAGCATAAGTTCTATTTTGTTGCCTGTTTGTGATTTACGTGGTTTTTGTGTTGCTAAAACTGTATAGATCGAGCTTGAAATAACTCACGACGAGTTACTAGTACCTTTTTCACTTAAAAGGGGCATAATTTAACATTATTAACATTTTTATCGGAGATTTTTTCTGAAAAAAGCAGTAATCATTTTTTTAAGGAAACAAATTTTAAAACAGTTTTTAAAAGAAGGCTTATTTTTAGCCAGTACAGTTTGTCGTTCATGTGCCAGTAAATTTCTCATAAAACTCTGTTATTCAACTTGTTTGTTCTGGCTTGGTTCATAAAAACTAGTAACTGTATGCTTTTTTAGAAATTACCTGATTACTTTCTGAAGAAAAAAGCGGGGGAAATTTTCAGTAGATGTATTTAGATATTATTTATAAATATTATATGTATTTGCATTTTACGTAAATAAACGTAAACTATAGTTTTCAAAGGTGAAATAAGGTTTCACAGATTGGTGAAAATTATAGTTAACGAATCGTTAACTAAAATGTGCAGTTCATAAACTATAGTTAACAGTCGATCAACCTAGTTTAGCAACTGTACAGGGAACTATGTTAAGTTCATTTTTGGGGTTAAATTTGGCGTGCCATAGACATGTACATGTATAATTAACAGAGACGGCAAAAACCTGCAACATGTAATAAAAATACATCAGAGAGCTATGCTAACGTATTTGATTTGAAACATATACAATAGAACAATAAACAAGTACAAAAAACGGATGTAACGATAAGGTAAAATATTGGTAATAACTCTTCACTTTAGTATAAATAACTAAGCATTACACGTGTAATTGAATGTACATGTATATGTGTTTTCTTTGTTTCGGAATGGGAAAGGGAGGCGGGGTTGAGCATGTTGAGGGGGAGACATTTTTGTATGCTTGCGCACTGACCAATAACGATTATCAAACTCTTACATTATAGTAAAGCATTAACTATGAAGACATAGCACTGTAGAGAATATGTTACATTAAAAGTTTAAAATCGAAGATTTCTAAACTTATCTATAACAATCTGGTTATCAATTTAAAATTTACAAGCTGCTATAATAACTGAAGGTTTTTTTTCTCTCAGATTAATTACGCAATTGAGTTTGTAACAAAAAAAGAGGAAATAACCAAACAAACGGAGATGCTTTCATTTGACAAAAATGTTAATCCTCTTGACACTAGTCTTTGATATCTTCTTTACTTAATCTCCAGGCAAATTAAATAATTGTTGGACAATAGAAGTGTGAAATTATCGTAACAGCTAGATGTGTGAATGTTTATTTTTCTGGCATGTCATTACCATCTCTTTGTCATCGAAAAAAAAAAAGCAATGCCAGTCAAAAAAAAAAATAATTGTAACAGAGAATGGTTTAAGATCTGGAAGAGAACGGTTGGGCTAACTGTGCTGGAACCCCGCACGTTAGCATAGAGTGTTAGGTTGGGCTAACTGTGCTGGAACCCCGCACGTTAGTGGAGTGTGTGTGATATCGGACTAGCTGTGCTGGATTTCCGCTTGTTAGTGTTGATTTTGTGCACAGAATTATATCGGACTGTCCGTGCTGGAATCTCCGCACGTTATTAAGTTGTTCTCTCGGAACTCCGAGAATCGGTTTTCCTTGGAATCCCATGTACCGTTTATTTACCAACTTAAATACAACTTGTTGAACTTTTGTTTCGTTTTGGAGTTTTTTTATTCAGCGTAAGCTTGAGCGAGTGTAACGAATTGAGCTTTCCCCTGAATTCACCATATGGATTTTAAGAACTTTTATATTTCAATTTACAGTCTAGAATACAAATCAAATACAAGATACGTTCGATCGTGAAAGTTGGCTAGTAGTTTTAGTAGAAAGCCGATTGGCATGCTACCGGGCTAACCGCAACTTCACGGAAAATTCGCGATAGGAATTTTACATTTAAAATTCATTGGTAAAAATTGGTGTGAGAATCGAATTGTTCCCCGTCCTCTCAACTGAGCGGGTGATAGAAACTCTAACGTCACGATGAATCAACAAGTGCGACCGTCAATCCGCAAAAAGTCCGAAAAACAGAAACTACGGGACAGGAATCGTATGCAGCAGTTTTTGGATAAGAAATTCCAGGGATCTCCGAACTCTGTGTCTCCGCCCGCTACTAACGTTACCATCATAACGACGCATTCGGAAGAAAATCCAACGCAAGCTTTCCATGCGGATTTGGAATTGACCACCATCACTCTATGTCCAACTGATGTAGTGGAAACCCGTACAAACACCGTGGACGAAATAATTAAAGAAAATTCCAAACTGAGAGAACTTACAAAATCTTATGAGAGAAATATTAAAGACCTGAATGGACAGTTAATTATATTACAGACCCTGTTACAAAAACCATCGAAATGTTCTGCCTTACAGAGCAATTTATTAGACGCTAAATGGCTTTGAATTAACTTATATTGTGAATTTTTGTCAAATATGTATGTTTGCATTGTTTTTAAAGCTTCAATTTTGTTTCAAAGTAGAACTCTGGGACAGTGTTCATTAAGGCTGTGAGAGAGATTGTTATAGATAAGTTTAGAAATCTTCGATTTTAAACTTTTAATGTAACAGGTTATCAATTTAAAATTTACAAGCTGCTATAATAACTGCATGCGCGCGCGAAGGTTTTTTTTTCTCTCAGATTAATTACGCAATTGAGTTTGTAACAAAAAAAGAGGAAATAACCAAACAAACGGAGATGCTTTCATTTGACAAAAATGTTAATCCTCTTGACACTAGTCTTTGATATCTTCTTTACTTAATCTCCAGGCAAATTAAATAATTGTTGGACAATAGAAGTGTGAAATTATCGTAACAGCTAGATGTGTGAATGTTTATTTTTCTGGCATGTCATTACCATCTCTTTGTCATCGAAAAAAAAGCAATGCCTGTCAAAAAAAAAATAATTGTAACAGAGAATGGTTTAAGATCTGGAAGAGAACGGTTGGGCTAACTGTGCTGGAACCCCGCACGTTAGCATAGAGTGTTAGGTTGGGCTAACTGTGCTGGAACCCCGCACGTTAGTGGAGTGTGTGTGATATCGGGCTAGCTGTGCTGGATTTCCGCTTGTTAGTGTTGATTTTGTGCACAGAATTATATCGGACTGTCCGTGCTGGAATCTCCGCACGTTAATAAGTTGTTCTCTCGGAATTCCGAGAATCGGTTTTCCTTGGAATCCCATGTACCGTTTATTTACCAACTTAAATACAACTTGTTGAACTTTTGTTTCGTTTTGGAGTTTTTTTATTCAGCGTAAGCTTGAGCGAGTGTAACGAATTGAGCTTTCCCCTGAATTCACCATATGGATTTTAAGAACTTTTATATTTCAATTTACAGTCTAGAATACAAATCAAATACAAGATACGTTCGATCGTGAAAGTTGGCTAGTATTTTTAGTAGAAAGCCGATTGGCATGCTACCGGGCTAACCGCAACTTCACGGAAAATTCGCGATAGGAACTTTACACTTAAAATTCATTGGTGAAAATTACACTACAGCAATATCTGCCTATAACATCAAGAGGTGGTTTGCTGTAAACCCGTACGTAATAGGGATTTATACAGTAGACCCTAGTGTCCTCTCTCCAATCCTTCTAGCATCATAAGATTCCTTTTACGAATAAAAAGCTATATTAGCGTTGAAAATCAATGAAGAGTTTTATTAGGGACCATACAAGCCTTTCTTAGCATCCTAGCATCCCATTAAAACAGCTAGATGATCCTTGTTAAATAAACCTATAAAACTTGTACTTTAACGAATTACAAAACGCCAAAATTAGTTTCTTAAAATTATATCACATCGAAATTGTAGTTTTAAACAACAGTTAGGCTAAATTTGTATCTTTTATATAGCAACCATGATAATGCTTGCATTGTTTCTACCTTTGTTTCACGAAAATTAAATGTAAAAACGATGCATAGCTTTTGACAGTTCCTCTGTGCGAACGTCAAATCAGTTTAAATTAGTTAAGCAATGTTCCTTCGCCATGTTTCAGATTCTCTACGTCATTTTGTAAATTGGTTAAGAGAACATCCCAATAAAAAATGCTGGAAACAATAGTCTGACGTCTATTTCGCTGGGTTTGGTAAAAAAAATTAATGAACCCGTTTTATTTGAAGGGAACTGTCCACCGTATTGATCTGTGTCGCCCGCTGCTCGTGCGATTATCTCGGTAGATTGTAAACAATCGAAGATCAAGGCCGCTAAGGTTTGCATGTTATTGACATTTTTCAGCTTCATAAAAAAAGGGAATTATTCAGGATTTCAAATGATCTATTCTCAAGCTAGCGTCAATCGCCATATTGATCATGACGTCAGATGAATTCGTAGTAGATGGTATTCTCAACTTTAAAAAAAAATCGTTTCTCGGTCAAAATTGGTGTCACGTGATTTATACTCACCAACACAACAATCAGTTCCTCCCAATAATGCTCTTAAGCTCCAAATCACCTTTTTTTTTAAATGCCAAACAGCGCCTCGTTCCCAATGGCATTTCGATAAGACGAGATCTATACCTCAACTATTATAAAGACTACTAATCTAGTTGTAAGTGCCTAACTGTTTCTTCCATCTCTCCCATTCTGTTTGTAAACAGCGTGCGAGTCTGTTGATATTATTCCCCTGCGTGGCCCAAACTGACCGATGACCCTTGGTGGTTTATTTTCATTTTTGTTCTTCGTTTTATTTTATTTTCTCGGTTATTTGCAAAAAGCAATGACAATAAAACTAAGAACAACATTCAATGTCACTATCATATTTCTTTTTACCCGGATTCCTTCGTGCAATTTGACATGTTAAAGCTTTCAGATGAAAACTTCTCGCGAGTATGTAATATAGAGAGCGTTTGTTGGTTTAAAAGGAGCATAAGTTTCTAGACACCTGGTTGCGTTGTAATTAAAGCAATACCTGTAATTTAGGTTTATTAGTAGCCTGACTACATTCAACAAATGACATACACAACAAGTCGTATCCAAGATAGCCAATATAAGAGAGAGAGAGAGAGAGAGAGAGAGAGAGAGAGAGAGAGAGAGAGAGAGAATTTTTATCTAACTTTTATTGCAAGAATCAAACGATAATTATTTTTAGAACATCTGATTTGCTGCGACTAATGGAGAAACAATTGATAGACTCCAAATCTCGAAGGAGAATCTGAATTTAATTCTTTAATTTACACAGAATTCACAATATATGTATTGTCTTTTGGTAACCTAAAACCATCAAGTCTTCTTAAAGTTCTCATTCTATCTAGAATTTTATTGACATAGAAAACCGGTTGTGCAACGAAACTTTGCTTACGACCGCAACTTTTTGTTTTTCCCCCCTATTTAATTTCCCTTTAAAATGTAAGACTAGAGAAAAACACATCTTGGAATCATCGATTTGTTCGTCAGCTTGCCTCAGTCAAGGCTTGAAGTGGGAGGCGGAACCGCATTAACCGTTCTATGAACCCTTCTGCCTGCTAGGAGCCGGAATTCATTTCCAGAATTAATTCTTTCTTTTCGATTCTACGATGTATCATAACAAATTTGTTTTCACGCTTGTGACACTTTCTCCACTTCATTACGAACTATTCGGAGACTTTTTTCTTACCTCATCTTGTGTAAACTGGTTTTATAGCTATATTTAATTTGTTTGTTTATATGATGTGTCTATATAACGCATGATTATTTGAACCTTATTTTCTTCTCGTTTGAAATCGAACACTTGTAAGTTTACATGAACTCTGAATGAAACAGAAATGTTTTGCAAATTCATTCACAATATCGATTTGTAGAGTACATGTGTCTTCAAAGTATGGTTATCTTAGAGAATTTAAGCTAACTGTGTATGACAAAATATTGTAAATTTTGGAGAGTTATACAAGCGATGCAATGCCTGATCTTCAGTTTTAGCATACGATCTTTGAACACATGTTTTAAAATAAACGCAACTATGTAGCTCGGAAAGATGCGTTCTTTTAAAACATCAGGTGCATTAATTAATTGCAACCATCACCATTAGGTTGTCGTGTGATTTTAGTATAAAAAATGATGAATAATTTTATTGTATTATTTTGTGTAAAATGAAAAAGAAATAGATGTGATACATGAGTATTTATTTATTAAAAGAAATAGAAGACACGGTAAACTGGATAGCTACACATTTTGAAAAAAAAAACTTCCTTGATTTTTCATAAATTCCAATTGAAATTCCGATACTATATCCTGACTCCATGAAAGACGCAGTTAAGAGCTATCCTGAAGCAAAAACCACAGAATCGGTGACTGGAATACGTAAGTAATTAGACTTTGCTCACTTTATCTCCAATGTTTCCCGAAGGCGGGCGTTTAATGTGTTCATTTCTTCAAAAATATTCTCACGTTTAATAAAAATTCTCCTTTTCACCTTGCCGATCAACTATTGTATACGGAGAGTTCTATTTCGGTCTCTAACTGGCGACTGCTTGTTGCCTCCTTATTGCCTAATTATCAGTAGTAGTGGTTTGTGAAGTGAGTCTTTTTCATTGACTACGCAAGTGTTACTATAAGTGTTTAACCGGTCTCCCCACTCCCCTGACATATGTTATACCTATCGTAACTGATGGAATTCTCAGCAATCGTGACGCAAAATACCTGCCAAGAGTTGTATCAGCTAAAAATTGTTAATCACATCCGGGGGTTGGCGATTACGCTCGTCGCATTCAATTTTTGACACTCGCGCGCGCGTTCGAATCACACTTCGGGGAAAGGTACTCAATAACGTCATTCCGTTGAGATTGTTAGGGAGTAATGAGTCCGTTGATCATAATTTTTTAAACAAGAATTTAAGTACTATAGTTTTATGTAGAAAATATTAAAATTTTTGACCATTCAAATTTAAAAAAAATTTTAAAAAACCCACAGACTTCGTTAATTGAAAGTTTGTGTAAATACATTTTGAAAATAAATTCCTTGTCAACTCACTTTAGGAATTGGAGCGAATCTAAATAATTTCTCACTGTTTACACTTCTACCACATATGGCATTGTAGTTTTGGTATAACCCAATTTTGTTTCCCTTCAAATCTTATATAAAGAGTCCTGTGGTTGTAATTTTGGGGGTTTTACATTTTAGACGCTAGAATTTGAATGAAAAATTATTTTTACTCAAAACATCCAACAAATTTGACTTAACAATTTTAAATCGATTTAAATCCTAAAGTGGTCGTTGTGTTGTCTTTACCAACAAATTACAATCTTGATTTTTATTTGTTTATAATTTTTCTGGTTTTTAAAATATACGTGGATTGAATAAAATTCTCATGCATAAGTTAAGTATATGAAAATGAAGAAGGCCCCGCATGCAACAAAGTATGTGGATCTACTCTTTACTAAGTAATAATTTACTATTGGTCTTGTCCATTGTCCATGTGTTTAGATGATCCGTATGCGATGTTAAATCATGATTTTATAGAAAACAACCATTTGTAATGGCATTTTCCACATTAGCTGTCTACTGCTATTGTTCTCTTTAAATTTCCATTCAAGTTTACATTTTCTATTCACGTTGCCTTTGAGATACTGCAAAATCTATTGTTATTTTATTTCTGTGTATTTTTTTTTTAAACCGTTACGGTACGTTGGTTGAATGAAATGTGGATATTTGTGTTCGGGCAAACGAAAATCAAAAGAAACGCGCACATGCTTCATGCAACATGAATTATCGATTTATTGATTGATATTAATGAATTTTCTATTGGTTTTGTCCATGAAAACACCAATTCGTGTTTAAAGATGATCCGTATACAAAGATGAATAATGATTTCTCAAAACGTTGATCAACAGTGAACAGCCACTGGTAACTCTGTTCTCCATATCTGCTGTATATTCCTATTATTCTCCTTAAAGTTCCATTCACGTCGACTGCGAGATACTACAAAATCTATTTCGAGGACTGTACCGTTTAACGGATGAGTCTAACAAAGGAGTAATTTTCTGCTATTGTCCAATTACACACCGTATCAATACTTTACAGCATTCTTAAGTATCAATGAATGCGTAGATGCTGCCGACATTTTCCGCCATACCTGAAGCACCTACTCTGGCTGGCAATAAGGACTTGATGACGTATAGAAAGCTCGCAGATAGAATCCTTGAGTTTTAAGGAACGATTTTGTACTTCAAGCGGAGATGAATTTTCTAGTGATTCCCTTACCATCATTATTATTTTTATTTATAATTTCTATTTTTTTATTTATTTATTTTTTTCATAAACTTTGCAAAATAACCTTTCAAATAAAGATAAAGGAAACCCTGAAAACTACCGTATTTACCACTATAAAAATTAAAGTTATTTGAAGCCTAATTTGATTTATTATTGTTAAACGATTCCTGAATTTCCTTTTTGATTTTTTTTTATAAAAATACTTATTAGTTAATCTTGAACATTTGGCCATTGACCAGCCATTGGAAAGTCTCTGACCTTGGAGCCATATAAATTAAACAAGCGAAATGTTAGTCTCAGTCTCATTAAACTTAAACAAGCTCACTTTCTATCTCAGTCTCACTTTTCTACTCCTTTTGAAAACATGAGACTTAGATCAAAAGTGAGCTCGTCTAACTTTTATAGCCCCAGGGCCAGGTGAACATAATAGTAGGCAGATTTAACATTGAGATATTTTAGAGTAGGTCCGGTTTGGTTGTCCAGAAAATACCATTCTGTGACCGTATAATATCAAACATGATAAAGATCACAACATATGATACAAGACAAAAATTCATTATATAAAATAGCTTAACATTACTTATTATAATCCGCAAGGAATTCTCTCAGACTAATTTTTTAAACTCCTCAGTCAAGGATGAAGACGAACAGAGTACATTAATTTTGTAATTCTCCTTAAGACTTGATGACGACAAACGTGTCCTTGAATTTTCTTAAGACTTCATGACGTCAAGCGTATACTAGAAAGTGAGAAAAAGATTTTCCTTGGCGATGTAATAGATGGGCGAGGGGGATAAGGCGATCGCCTCGTCTTTGTCCCAATTATGAAGAACGTGTATAATTAATACTCTTTGCATCGATGTTTACACGATCGAGTAACGCCTTAAAGAAGCCTCTAGACTCACCAAACTGCGCATTTAATTGCGCCTTGCAGTTGATTTTGATGTAAACATTTCATCATCATCTTTACAAAAAATCGTTACTAACAAGTATATTTCTAACGTCTGCAAACGCTATGAAATTGTCAAAGTATAGACCCATTTGTTAACGTACATATTTTGATTAATGTACGTTTATTTGAAGACATGAACATATTTTATATCCGTGTTATATTTTAATAAGATTTATTACATGAGATACTACGGATCTTCATTTCAGTATTTTTTTTTAATTTCCAGATATTGGTGTGTACATCAAGCAAGGTAAAATGTTGTTAGAACCAGAAAAATCTTAACCAATTTTTTTTAGAATGGGATTAAATATAGACCAGCCACAGGAGGTAATACAAACCTCATCTCCTCTCACCTACGGCTGGGCATTGCAAACATGGGACATGTCTGAAGACAAGTACTCACTAGGACATACGTACTCACGTGGCCTTGTGTGAGTACATTTCGTTATATAATAATGCTGCGTGGTTACCTAAGCGTTCGTGATTTACGTGTACTAGTATATGTATGTCTTAAACCTTTGGTCATGATAAAAAAATGATAAAGAATAACCCATTGTAATCCATTAATTATCCATACATCTTTCTCGAACACACCTGTGGGCTCTTGGTTAAACAAATAATGAAGAAATGACAATTTTTAAAGATAAGCTTGATTTATATCTAATGGTCATGACAAAAAACGCCCTTTTTCATGTGATTATTTTACATGCGAACTTCTACAGACAAGAAACTTTGCTGGATCACGATTATAGAGAATGATAAGAAAGAAACCATGCTTTAACTTGATTATGATATTGATGCAATCTAAGTTTATCAAACTATTGTCAAGAAACAAAGGAACGTCAAGAGCAGAACTGCAACAACCGGAAGTTAATTGCCAATGGTTTTTTGAAATATATTGTCTTTAAAGAATATTTGAAAGCAAAGGGTTTCTAGACTTTCTACATTTTAAAAACTTATTAAAAACGGTGTTTACGGTAAGGACTCTATTTACCTACATTTATGAATTTAACATTAAACAAATTAAAGGTTTGAATTCAATAAAATTCTTTAGCAAACCTATAAAGTCAATTCATATCAATTATAATTATAATGTATCATTATCAATTTATTCATAAACCCCCTTACCATCAAAGAAGAAATTTTTCAAAACATCTCGACATATCGCAGCACTTTATCAAAAAGTACAAAGATTGCGACATGCATGACGTCACATTCTAGAGAAGTTCCGAATATAGGATAAAATACCAAAGGAGAGACGGTTGCGCAAACCATTCATCCCCAATCTAGCGCAAAATCTAGTGACTATAAATAGTAGTTGGCGGCCTTGTGGACTGCATTGCCCAATCTGACGAACAATCCACCCAGTTCGTGACTACAGGCCAATCCATCTTCTGGTGAATTGAATTAGTGGCATCCAAAGCTTCCCGCATGGGATCCGGTATCAAGACATACGTTCTAAAAAATCAGAGTCTGTATACAATGTAAAAAGGGTTTATATAAAAAAAAACCACAATTTGATAATTGCTGATGCAATCACTGTGGTCAACAAATGTAGCCATTTCAAACCGCGATTGACGCCGATTTTTTTATAGGGCGCTGTTTCGTCAAGTGATGAAGGGAGTCGGCGTTTAAAAGTACAAAGCTTGTGAATCGATTGAAATTAATACAATGTTGTGTAATGATTAATATCCTTAACAGCGTACTACAAAAAGAGCCTACACGGATACACAATTGTTAGCCGTACATAGGTCAAAATTTGGTTAAGGAGCAACTTTTAAGGAAATAAGTGTATTTTCTCTACTTTGATGCACCTTAAAAGATATGTTTAATTGTATACTGGTCATCAGTTGCCTTAGGCGTCTTTTGAAAAATCGCCATCCACATCTTCAAAGGTCTTAGAAGCACTTCAATGTAACAAACTTAGACGTTCATGTACCCAAAAGGATGTAAAAATCAAATCAAGTCTGGCTTTTGATAAACATTCTAACCTGTCCTATCATATTTAGCGTAATCTGCATTAAAAATTCAAACCTGTCTGAATAACTATTCAATTGAATTTACTAAATGTAGATATTCTAGGGCAGATTGTTTTAGTCTTCTTGTGATATCATTCAAGAAAAGTTCTTCTGCATATTTTAGACCTTGCACCGAATACCAACTAATAATTATCATTAATAATGCACATCTTTAATAATTAACACCAAATTGCATATCTGAGTTATCACAATGATGCATCATTATAAAAGGGGGAATATGAACCGATTACTAAACGTATATTGTTTACTTAATTTTTTGTTTAAATGCTACGCCAATAGTTTTTAAACACCACTATTAATTCGGGTCCATCATGATTTCCTTTAAAAGTATACTAGCACTTACTGGATTACCTAAAATAATATCAAGAACATTTATTTAAATACTAAAAATTCTGTTTGGGTCGTAAACTTTTCACAATTTCTAAAAAAAAAAAAAAAAGAAAAAGAAAAAGAAAGAAAAATTCAAAATTTCTAAAATTTTCCGATTGGTTTCTACATGTTGTTTAATAATGCGTGACGTTAGCTGTGACTTTGGTTGATTGATCATAGCTGCAATTCTGTGAAGGTCGTGGTTTTCTGAAATAAACAATCTAGTTTTCCCGGAAATTAGCTAGAGAAGCAAAAAAAAGTCCCAATTGCATCCGAGAAGATTTCCTTTATATAGAACCATCGTTTTTTGGAAATGATCAACATAATCGAATTATCAATGCATTTGCCAGTGACCCCAACATTAATTCAGGAAAAACGTGATTAAGAAAATTGCAAAAGCATAAACGGTAATAAAAGATTTGTTTAAATATTGAGAACTTGCATACATACATACTTCCGGTATTTTGAGAATCACTAAGTATAAAAAATATTTTGTGCGAACTTATTTTGGACTGATGTAATGGCCACTCTTAAGAATCTGTGCACCCATATAAAGTGTAGTAATCTAGTAGGTACCTAGACCTCAATGATCAATATTGCACCTGCTTTGCAGCAATATTTAAGCTCTAAATAAAATATCTGGATTGTCAAACCGAAGAGCTACAGTTCCGTACACGCAAAAAAGCGTAAAACACCCCCCAATAAAAAAAAACAAACATGCAAACAAAGGAACTAACAAAACCATAAGAACTGATGAAATTCTTATCTACAGTGCACGAAAGCTTGCATTAGTTTTGGACTACCTAACCTTATTTTCTAACACATACTGTGGAAATATTTCATATCAAACCTGTCAAACATTTTACCGCTGATGTTGGCACTTTATTTGGAATGCCTCTCAATTTCTAAAGGTAGAGCCATTTTTAACGCATCCGGTTTTTTATAATAAAGTTCCGGTTTTAACTATGGTTTGCACATGGACATGTTTCAGTGGATTCAACTTGCGCGTGTGAACGGAAGTATAGCTAGACAATTAACATTAAATGAGAAAAAAAACTAATTAGAGTCACTGGTTTGGGAAAAGCAGAGTTTCAAATGTTTTGGTAATTTTAGTGTGCATTATATTTATTTTAATATATATAAAATTTCCAATAATTTAATTCTGGTTGTAACGCGCTTTCTGATTGGCTCAAAAATTATTTTATATCGTATAAAGAATGCTGCCTACGTCATAGTAAGACTAACGTCAAAAACGTATCAATACGCCTGACGTTACGTTTGAATTTTGTACAATTTTACGTCATTTTAAAGGTCAAATGACCGTTTTTATCTACCATGAAGAGTAAAAAATTAGATTATAAGCAATGAATTCAATATTTATTAATTTTATACGATATAAAATTGTAAACCGTTTGAAACAGTTTACACTGTTTTAAAAGCGTAAACAGCCCCAAACTATTACATATTATATCGTATAAAACAAATAAATAGTGAATTTATTCCTTAAATAATAATGAATTTTTGTGTAAAAAAAGAAAAAAGAAAAAAAGAACTCATTGATTGCCCTGATTATTTTAAACAACAATCTATCAATAATTCTACTGAAAAATTTTCAAACCTCTGAACAAGTACATTACATAGTATATAACCTCGCAAGCACAGAGACAGATAAATGTTTTTCTAAAGTTAGAAGGAGGTCACCTTCTAAGGTGCAAATCTGACATTCAGGCAATAGACTCTTGTGTTACTTTATAAAGGCTTAACAAAATTCACATTATGTAATTTTAAGTTTGAAACGTATTAAGATAACAAACGATACCTCAAAGCGGAAGTTTCTAGATAGTCACGCGTACTGAAAAGACCCCGGCCAATGCTGCCAAAATGAACTCTTGGATATATACGTATCCATGTTAATTTGCATCCTTCTTTTGCACTAAATGCTAATTTCTTGTGATTTTTATTACAAGCAATGGAGTGAATTCTACATTGCGATTATTAACCAAATTATTCTACGTCCGCCCACTACTCTTTTCTGGCAGTATTGCGCGCTTTCTGTGAAAATGTCTTTCGTACAATACTGCCATACTGATATCAAAAGAGAATACCATGCTGAAGGTCATGTACAAGAATTAATTTTCCAGAATACGTCTTTAATAAACAGTTCATTCAATGAGTTCTTCGCGTAAGAATCGTAAATCACGTAAGAAGATTCTAGATTTTGCACAATCATGCATTTTGCTTGAATACATTCAATAAATAAACAATATCAAAATATATCTCTCAGCAACATGCTGCATTTAAAAAAAATACAAAACAAAAATAAACAACGAATTGTGTTAATTGTGACATACATATGACTTATACTCAGAGACGGATATACAAAACAGATATTAACAACGTATTGTGTTCATTGTGATATGCATAACATCTATACAAAAAACCCCAAGAAACATGCGTCCGGAATTATGTTTAGAAATCCGTGGTGCTATTTTAAGACACTCTTGTTTGTGCTGACGTAGACAATGTGCGCTTATGGTTCCTGTACTTTTGGCGTGCACCGTCAAGACGCTATCAACTCTGCAACATCTATTGACCACGAACGCATTTTCGAAGCGAACATGTATGTAACCCATATAGTACAACACATGTTGGAGTTATGTTAGTAGTACATAAACAGAATTGATTACTACAAACTTATTTTAAACTACGCTCTACCTATCACAGAACCCGCGCTTTGAAAAGAAACTGTTTCCAAGGATACATGCAAGTCCAGAAAGATGAATCGCTTCTGGTTTAGCCTACTGCATAGATCTACATTTACGACGTCAATAAATCTGTCAAAAAAGACCGAAGATGATAGAGGCCTCCTACGCCGGCCTGCTACAAGACACTTAGGCCCACTCCAGAGACCGCCATTGTTCTGCGTTAGGTCACTCACAGTCATTGCAAATGAGTTTGAAGAGTCTGTCGTATTGATGGTAATGCAGTTCCTTGGAGAGTTAAATACCACTTTAAAATAATGTATCGTTTATCATTTGAGAGAATATTGTTTTCTGTTTGCCTTTTTTTGTTTGGTCTAAATGTCAGCGTTGCTTAGTCTTCAGACAACGTTAATAGATAACGTTGTTTATATGAATGCTTCTTCTTTTACAATAAAGGTTTCGTATATTTAGCAATGGAAACTTTACTGTGCAACTGTTATTAGTTAAAGTGAAATATAAAAAAAAAAGTTTTAGATATAACCTTTTGATAAAGATCTTTAAATTATTTTTTCTTTATAAATTTTGCAAATTTTTGATAATTACAACTGACCTTTTCAGTCTGATTTATAATCGTTTTTGAAATGTAAATTAGGAGACTGAAGACGCCGAATAAATTTGCTCTAATGTTTCCCTTTTAATCAAAAAAAAAAAGTAAAATGAATGAAAAAAAAAATAACTTCGTTTCACAAAATCTAAAATAAAACAGTATTAAAACCTATTTAAATACTCAAATAAAATTTGTTTTAATCTTTATAATCAAACGATTGCAAAATAACATTGTATGTTCCAAGGATAACTGAATCGTCTACTTTATGTCACTAAATCATGTTAACAAGTTTTTAGAAATTATTGTTTAATTCAAAATGACCGATAATGGCCATCATACACCCATGACACCGCCGTGACGAGGAGACAAGGCACGTCAATGACAGCGTGACGTCACCAGCAAATTAGTTGGCGGTAGTAGTAGGATGTGCAAGAATTAGATCGCTCTGAGGATTACACATACGTGTCTGTATCGATACATCCTGTCAACTAAATGGCAATCGTGTTACTGAATGGTAATTTGTAAATTACAGGGCGTCATCATCTAAGCATTGCTATACAAAAGAACCTACGTCCATAAATTGTAAATAATGTTTACTTTTTTTTTATTATCGAATTAATTTCTAAGCACAGTATGCAATTAAAACTTTAATAAATCATTCTTCAATACCATATTTTTTTTTATCTAATTTATATCACCAGTATGAAAAATTGGGCGGGGGAGGGGGTGGTCCTGTCCTCAAGCTCCTTTGGTAATATCAGAGATTGGAAAGGCTGGGTAAAAACGAATTTGAATAAAGTTTGTGCATTGAGTATAATTGGACAATATTTCTTTATCAGCTACTGTGAGTGAGTAACCCTCACTACCCTCCTCCGTCTGATATTTGACATCGCCCATTCATCACTATACTACATGTACGTTGAAATTTCTCTTAATGGAAATACAGTCTGTCATTCAAGTCATTCATTCTAATGTATTAAATTTCAGGTGAAGTGTTTAGAGACAGGCACATACACATTTTAATTCCACATTTCTCGTCCTTAAATCACTCCAAAAAATCTTTTTAAATTTCTTGACCTTTAAAAAGCAATTCAAATTAAAAAAAAATGTCATCATGTGCCATGACAGACTCATTAAAGAAGATTTATTTTCAACTTTGTGTACTAAGAGATATCATACATATGTAAATTGGACATGATTCTCAGAATTTACAGTAAACTGGTCCCGTCTCGTCACTGTAGACATCGACAGAGTGTCTCCGAAGTTTGTGCAAGGTGCCAGACCTCAAAATGTCGAATTCTGAGTAAAATAAAAGTGCGTAACTTTAAAAAAATTGATAAAAAGGGTTTTTAGGCAATTTCCTGTTCCCTTTTTTACCCATAATAATTTTTTGTTTGTTCTAAAGAAATTTGACCTCAATAAATATTATACAAAGAAACTATTACACTTCCCTGTAGATGATACCTTGATATGTATACAATTTTATATGGTTTGATGAAATGCATACATGTATATTTAAAAGCCTTATAATAAATTTGAGGTACATGTATATAGACTGTAAGCTAAGTTTATTGTAAGGCTGTGCAAGGTTATTTGTTATTAAATCACCAGGATGTACTCTGAGCTATACAAGCAAGATTAATCACCGTCGTATCAATCATATGTATACATAAATTTATTTATTTTAAAATCTAAGAACCATCTGATTCAGCATATAGGGATCGTTATGACGTATAACAACCCACCCACCACCCCCCCCCCCCCTACAACAAAATGGAGGGGAAACAATACAACGTGTAACATCTGTAGCGATTTCGATACAACCCTAAATGTTTAAAAATATGTTTTAAAAAATATATTTCCTTTTACCATGAGGCTGGTCAAATTACAAAACACGCAATCGCGAAGGCTATACCATTCCCATTTGTAGAATATCAATAAACGGAAGGGAGGAAAAGTTGGTGCCTGCCACGATAAACAAATGGAACAGTTCAGCTTGACACTGAAAATTTAAAATAATCATTCAATCCATAAGAATTAAGTTTCAAAATCATTATTCAAATCAAAGCAATCAAAACCTTTATCTTATTTCTGTTAGAACAGCTAAATTTTATACATACATGTACAACAACCCAGACGTAATATATCTTACTTCTACGATCTAAACAAAAAGAAGTTAACATGAGTCATAATTGCAATGTGGATCACCAAATATACATATGTACCTAATAAATTGTTTTCAAAATTTTTTAAGTTTTACTAAAATTTACAATTACCGGTATATCAGTTTGCCAGAAACTTTTTCGGATATGAATCACTAAATGTTAAAATCAACCAGCGCGTTTTTAAAATATCTGTTCAATGATAGGAGACTTTGATATAATTTCTCGATTATTACTGTTATAATTAATTAAAACAAAAATGTATATAAGTACATGCATGTGCCCAACTGTTTATCTAAAAACCAGCAAAATTGATTCTTGTACACCTAAAGTCGTATTTATAATATTTATGGTAAGGGCCTTAGTAAGTTGTAAAATCAGAACCACTATGTTAATACAATATTATTATAATACATATATGTTCAAACCAAACCAGCATATATACAAACTCTAAGAAAATTTAATATAAAAAAAAACTACCCCCACACAAGGACATCGGTGGGCTGAAAATGGCACGCAAAATTCAATATGCCATGGACAGTTAATAAAATAAAACCAACTTTGTATATATCAAAATGAAACCTTTTCATTTTAAATATAGCTGCCTTTCTTTCTGTGTTATAATATCCACAGGTTGATATGAAACGCTAATTAATAAGTTAAATCCGATCAGCAAAAATTTACATTATTTAGTACAGTAAATAGAATTGTAATTGCATATAAAAAAAAAATAAAAAATCTCAAATCTCGTCTAACACAAACAAAATCATGATTAGAAAAACATTTCGTCAATGCTTTATATTTGCATTTTTTTAATGTGTCATTTTTTTTCTTAAAATATCACACTGAATATTCATATCATGTATTCTAGTGCCATGATTGTTAAGTTACGATAAAAGTACAAAGAATTTAATGAGGCTATGACATATTTGTGTGAAATTTCTTTTTAACATACTAATCTCCATTAAAGAAAATTATTAATTTTTATTTTGAGTACTAGTGCGCGTTATAGTTTGAGAATGCCTTATCAATCATTTAAAAGGTTAGTATGTCATGAAAATCGAAAAAAAAATTCTTAAACATCTTAAGTCTAATTAACGGCGTCACAAAGGGATAGCAGTTTGATTTTAGCATGAAAAACAGCATGTCCTTTAATAGACATATTGCATTCTCTTTGTATTAGATGTACAATGATATTGCAAAATTAATAAAATTATATATCTTGCGTTATATTCGAAATGTCAAATAACTGAAATGATCAAATTGTTATGTTACTAAAATTTTGGGACATCACTTGAGGCATTAAAAAAAAACTTCATTAAATGTTTAGTAAAAGTTAAAATTAATTCAGTTTTTTTTTCAATGTCAATCAAAATTAAATTTTTTAACGTTCTAAATAATAGGTATGAAATAGATGTCGGCCACAAGAGCCTATTTTCCCCAAAGCTCAGAGAAGTGTCCTTCTTTTAGTAAGAGTAGGCCTGCTTTCGTTTTGCGTACACTGCCATGGGTAGAAAGTTAACACATTTCTTAACAGAAAAAACCTAACAAAATTGCGATGGTCGTTTCTTTTTTAAAGTTCCAATAAAAATAGAAGTGAAATCTTTGTGCAAGTCAGCATTTCAATGATTGTTAAATTTAAATGATGTCTAGACTAAGTACTAGTTTAAGTGTGAATAATTATGAAACGGATAAAGTTTTATCAAACGACGCAAAACACTAAAATCTTTCGTCATGTATTTAATTTCAACTTGCCACTCTTGGAAAGAACTGCAAGTCTTGGAAATTCCCATTTTCTTATCTGTGTATTTAATAGCGTAAAAGTCAGAGGTTTTATTCTTTGTAAGGACGGGCCTATACATTACACCTACTTTTCTTTTCATAGGAAAACCCGTAGACAAATGATATAACGTTTATTTTAAAACCCTCCACCAATCAATCCAATCTACCTGGGTATGCATACCAGGGTGATCCGACGAGTAGTTGAGCTTCCATTTTTACACTGAAATTTCAATTCGAGTCACGATGCTCAAAAGTGTGACTGCCTTTCAATGCAGTTAGAAGGAAAATATCAGATTAAATACCCATATTTATAAAAAAAACATGGTGAACCGAGGTAATTATAAATTCATCAGATTTTTAAGTGCATTCAACCGTTTGTCATTTAACGGCATTAAAATAATGTAAATCGACAAAGAATCATCATGTGATAAATGAACTAGTCTCAAATTAGAAAATTGCGTTTTATTCTATAGACTTCCTAAAAAAACGTGACGTAAATTTTCCCACATCACCTATCTCTTTACCTTTCTAAACTGGTTCTACGTCAAATACTAGGTTACAATAAAGGTAAATATTTCGTCAGTAACATATAACAAAATTGTTTTTAAACACAGCGTATAAAAGTTATCAATCTTAATTAGAAAACATCACCGCTATTCATTATCTTGTATTTAAAAAAAAAGGTTCAAGACAAAAATAAGGTGCCTTTTGTTCAATGAACTACTTTCAAGTGTTAAAATTGAACTCTATATATACGCGTGACGCAGAACTCCACGTCACGAAGTCCTTAACCTGGCGAGAAAAGAGGGTAGAGAGCTGTTCTTTACTTCTATAAAAGCACTTGTGTCTTCGTTCAAAACAACACAATCTAACAAGGCGGTTAGCATGACTTTGTTCAATGAGTAGATAAGGGGGCTGTGATTATCATATCATTTTTCCATAGAATATGATATTAAAATGGAGGCGTACATTCATAAGTTTGCATACCTATATTGCAGCCTCGCTAAATTATTAAATTCCATTTACACAATGCATCCGATTTAAGTTCTATAAAGTTGGGTTTCTTCTCAAGTATTAAAATACAAACCTGGTTAATAACGACATTTTCTGATTACCATTCATGGCATTATGAACCACATTGCTACATACATATTGGGTGCCAATTTTAAAACTGGGGTTATGATAAGTTTCATTAACTTTGTAATTAGACCAAAATGTTGGGTGTTGGTGCTCTTTTTCAATGATGCATGTACTCAAGATAATTTGCTGTTTTAAGTATACATCTTTCATTGCGTAGATGATATACAATGTACATATAGGGGACTTATTCCTTATTCAAAACTTCTGCTGTATTGTTTTTCTCACCAGCAGTTAACATAACTGTATAAATTGATGCATATATGCATATGAAAACGATTCAATAACTAGTAAACCATATTTGGACTAAAGATTTAAAAACAACCAAAAATATTTTTAACAAGATATGACACATCCTTTTTGTTTGGATGATCGGATAATACTTAAGTACGCAACAACGCGTTAATTTCATTGGTTAATTCAAATGATACTAGGTTTCACGTGGTACCAACGCTGTACAACCAATCGTTACATGTTTAACAGGATGTTGGAGTGCATCCAGGAAAAAAACAAGTACCGGGATTATGTCACTGGTATGCCCATATATAGCTTTGTTCGTTCTAATTTATGACCCAATGACATAGTTCTACACCTCAACAAATTTCGCTATATGTGTACATGAAACCAAGAATCTCTAAAATCACATTAACTCACTTTTCGTTAAAAAGATTTCGAAATGCAAATAAAGGTTTTTTTTATTTACAAAAATCACTATATATTTATAAATAAAGGCCTGAATAAAGAATTGTTTATGTGATGTGGAGCAAATATGTTAATGGATCTGAATTACGAATCAAGATCTAGTTAAAAGTATTTGTTGTTGCATAATCATATCATAAACCTTAGTTGAAGAATGTACATCTTTTATAAATCGGTAGCTTAGTTATGATGGCATACCTTTCCGCAAACAAATATAGATAGGAATAGTTAGATGGTCATAAACAAGCATGGTATATGCATTTATTTTCCAATAGGCGCATTTCCAATCGAAATCGAAATTCCCCAAGCACACGTTTAAAGTCTATTTTCTTGAGCACTAGCTTATATAAAGGACAAATAAATAAATTTGGCCATGAATGATCCATTTAAGGTCAGACGCGACCTATCTTCCATTATTTCCTATCTCGTGAAGATTTCCACTTCGTGATTTCATAACTATATTTTTATGTAATATGATTTTTTTTAATTTAGATATAAAGTGTTCAATTGAAAATGTATAGTCCGGCTTTACTTATAAGCATTCAAATGCATTTTGCAATTCGAAATATTCTAGCTCCGAAACGAGCCTGGTAATCTACCCTGAATTTTGGGGAATTAACAGGTTTTAAATGTTAATAAGGAATACAATATCAAGGAAAATTATATCAAGTTGAGGAACGTCTCGTCTGTCCATAAACTGAACTTATAGTTTAGTTGAGTTAGTCAAGGAATAAGGATTGGTTGAACAAGCTCTAAATGGTCATTACAACTGGGTTGAGGTCAATGTGTAGGTCAGTTTAAACTTTCTTCGTCTAGTCTGTACTCTAATGAAGTAAATATATGTCGGAAAATACCATTAAAACTTTTTCAACCGCGTTGATCTTACTGTGACGTAGACTTCCTATATCATGATGCGGCGTTAAAGCTTACATTTTCAGCCAATCCAGTAGAATCAACAACTAGATTGTTTACATCTTACTTTAAAGCTATACGATAATGGAGTTTCGGTTTTACCAACACTGGTAAGGAATACCAAATATAACATGCAATAGTAGTCTTTGACACACAAACAAGAAAAAAACTCGTCACTCCCATTCATAAAATTACATTATAACTTTCTTTTTCCTTTGTTCAGTCTAGATGTTGTATGCACGTTTGTAAGAACAACAAGTCATTTAAATAAAGTATTTTGCAAACATATATAGAATTGGTTTTAAATTGAACAAGATACGATAAAAATATGTATACACAAATTTCGATTGAAAACACCACGTCTCAAGCAAATAAATATGAAGATTTATTACACTGGGCGTTTATCAGAATCCAGCGCAGTGAAATTTTAATTTTAATAAAACCCGTGTCTGCACTCAAATTGATATAAAATAAAATCGGCCGAGGTACGCCGTATATACATGCATCTTTAAAGGGAGAATCGTCATAGGATGAACTCTTCCCTTACCTGTGTTTGTGTCATTCGCATTGCAGTTGATTGCACAATAGCCTACTGACCTTTGTTGTGCCTGTACCTTATATCGTGTGATTTGGGTTATCGACCGAAAGAACATAAACACAGCCTGGTTTAACAACCTGAACAACTGTTAAATTTACGCCAAAAGTTACATTGCATGTTCACAAGACCATTGCCCCTGATGCTTGTATCACATTCCGCATGGTTCAGAAATTTTTAAAGTAAAAAGTTTTATGACGATATCATTAAATACACTTTTAACTACAAAATTCAATTACCTACGGAACATTATTCTAAAAATTTAATCATGTTTGTTCTTGACAATTTGAGGAGTCATCTGAAATTTCTTTGTCTTATATAGGTTCAAGTTTGAAAAATTATATTTTAGATTAAAATAAAGAGTCTGAATTTTCCCGTTGCCGTTATTCCTATATACATGTAAATGTACGCTTCATTCACTATTTCTACTCCACAAAATTCACATTACACGCCAAGAATTTACGACAAAGAACTAAGCTTGTGGGCTTATTGGATGCGCTTATTACTGTACATTGGCATAGAGCAAGGTTTTCTTTTACACCAAGTCTTTTCTACGGGATGATTTTTAAAGCTTTTGCGAAATTATAAGAAATGCAATCATATTTCCTTTAATTAAAAATCACTTAATTTTCATAATAGATGCAGACCCACAATTCGTGTAATAATGTAAATGGTACGAGACCATGGATACGCATGAAAAATCTTATAAAGTGTACATATTTTGATATTTATTTAAAGAAACATTTGTATTTTTTAATATATGGCCTTAAGGCCGTTTTAAAGACGATTTAATTTCAAAGAAATTTGACTTTCAAATGAACATACATAAAAAGTGGTTACCCGAATAAACAAACAACATGTTTTAATATTTTCACCCAGCTAATGAATTAGACGACCTTACAAGCATTAGTCCAACCCCTACACTGAAACCTTCCCTGCAACCACGATATGCGTTCAGTCGCAGTGAAGTTCAGTAAGGATGAAACAAATGCCATTAACGTCCAGTCTCCATTTTATTTGATCTGGATGAATATTAATTAATGAACAATATCCAGCATTGAAGAAAAATAATGTACTGTGTTTCAACAGCAGCTTAAAATTTCACAATATACTTCTTGGCTTCGAGGAACTACATGTGTATACCTGCATACGATATACATAAATAAGCATAATTTACATCAAGAAAACATTGGTGTGTCTTCCGTCCATGTCATTTGCATTTTTATTAAAATAATCACACGTTAAGTACTTCAGATAATACACACAGCCAATATTGTGTTTTATCAACATTTGCATAATTTAACAAACTAGTGCTTAAAAATAAAATGATAATAGTCTTTCATAACACACGAAATAATGATGAAATGGTGGGTTTAAATATCAGACATCTATTTATGTTTGATTGGGCGTTTATCATAATTGTCTTCAAGAATATGTAATATTTAAACAAAGACATGTATTTTCCTTCAAGTATGAAATAAACAAGTTGTTTTCTGGGGAGAAAGGTCACTTTGAAGGATTGGAATTATATTAAAGGGCCGAGTACATTATAAACATGTACACACCTAAATTCAAAGAAATATGATCTCTTTTACCTTTTCCCCCTAATATCGTAGATATACTGTGTTGTAATGGAAATAGAAAATTAAATGACATCCTTGTTCCACTTTCTTAAGTTACAGAATTGAAACTTACTTGTAACCATACGTGTTAGATATAATATAAGGGCATGTGGTACATTTATCCAAGGTGTAAAACCCCTATCCCATCCACAGATGGTTCATGCTTCGGTGCCACTTAAAAATTTACGAACCTAAATAAACCTGAGAATTACAAAAAAATAAAATCTTTAACAATAACTACTAGTTTTGTGGACATAGTCCATTTGCTCAGCATCACTCTCTTCTGGATCGATTTCTACTGGCGGAGAGCCGCTTTCATTGAGAAAAACAAAAAGGCACGTGACCTGTTTCATTGACGTAGAATGCGGTTTCACGTTTGATAGTAACGGGCGAGTCCATTTTCGATATGAAGGAAGACAGCTTTATATACATTTGTTTATATGAAGGATACTCAGTTCAAGACTGAGACTTGAGGAGAGTACACCGTCCTAAAGATAGGCGTTTATTTACCGTAAGGTCTTTTGCTTCAAGGGAGATCTGTTCATTGGGTCAATTCAGTGTGCAACCACAGAGCTTGGAATGCGATCGTAAGCCCTAAAGTCCTTAAAAAGCATCGAGATTTTAACGCTAAAATTAGAGCATAGTGCACACGGACTTCCTTTATTGTATTTCAAAAGATATGGAGTTTTCTGAAATGAACTCGTTTAAAATAATTATTCGTCCTGCAACTGGAGGGAGTTTTGAGCTCCGAGTTTCCCATAATGAAACCGTTCAGGGACTGGTCTGGACGCTATCCAGGATGTATAGTATTCACAGAGATAGGATTACTCTACTCCATCAAAATAAGTAAGTTCTGCAGATATAATGGCCATTGTTGCAACCACAATGCAAAAGCGCATTACTAAATGGTATCTTTTTAATGAAAAATGCAAGAGAATCTGTATTAATGCGATTGTTTAACTTTGTATTGTTACAATTTCTGTGTTCTTTGTACTGGTCTTTTGTTTATAGGTTCACAAAGCAAACACGCACGTTCTGTTTTGGATTACGAAATTCTCCGATTATGCTTCCTACGCCAGACATGTTTTATATAGGCATATAAGCCCATCCATCAGATTTTGACAATACCCTACACCTACGTCCAACACACGGCCTAATACGGCAGACAAAGTAATCAACCAGAACTGTAATCGCGAGCCCTTATAAAAAGAAAAACAGCCCTCCACACGATCTAAGAATAGATATTTAAAAATCAACCAAGTTCTGGTCTCTTCTAACACAAGATTTAAAATATTTTAATACTGAATTTGTTTGCGGAGAATTGCACATCGAGGAAGATAATATGTAGGTGTTAATTCCGTGGGAATGTATTTAGGTCAAGTGTAGATTCATTAGGTCAACAATTTAGCCTACGCAGTGTACGGTTCTGAACCCCTAACCAGGTGTTGTGTTGCTCAGTCAGATGTCAGATACACACGCGTGTTTCCCTGCATTCTGTCAAAGCAAAATGCGTCTTAAAGCCAATTTATCTGAGTCCACCACTAGTGCACCGATGTAAAAAATGATCAGTTGCTATTTGTTGTAAAATGACACTTCCTTGTAGAACTTGGGGGAGTTTTACGAATTTAAAAAAAAATCTTTTATCTATAGAGACATTTACAAGATGTACGATTGATCTAATTGATTTCGACCTTGATACTTCATATGAATCTTGAAAACGCCAGCTTTTCGCCCTAACATTGACATTGGCGTCTGAAAGTGTAAAATAGTTGTTACCGGAAGCACCATAGATAAACTATTATTCAGGAAAGGTTTACAAGCACTAGATACGGGGGGTTAAGCTGTAATCGCCCACACTTCCTCACGATTGCCCGTCCCAATTTGCCTTCAGTAATAGCGGTGAATTGGCCACGAAGTAGCAAGTTTTCAGTTACAGAAGATGTCCGAAGACCGTTGCTTGATCGAATTGTTTCCAAACTAATTGTACTGGTCATGGTTATATATCGTGTGACGCTTGTCACCTTTGTATTTGAAAGGTCGCTCGGGATTTCGTGTAACTATAGAATAGAATTCATCAATGTATATTGATCACAACCCAGCGCTGATCCTATCTGGTCTTTAGGGGGAAAAAATTAACCGATGAATAAACGTCACTGTTAAAAGATTTTTGTGTTTTATCCTTTTCATCAGACGTTGAAAAATAAATCGCCCGAGTTCAACCGCAACGTATATATTTTTTTAAACTATTAATCAAATATGCATATTTGATGTCACCATGATAGGAATGTAGAGTGTACGACATGGTACATAATTTCCTTATATGGAGGAGACTTCGTCTCCATACACTTATACCTGTCATTCTTTGGTCCTTTATAATTGGAAAAAACAAGATCTATCCCATTTACGTAAAAACTTTTCTTTGTAAATGAGCTACATTTAAAGATGACAGACACGTTTACTCCAGCTCCTAAAAAGGGGCTAAATGACGCATAATTCTGAAGAGATATTTGGAACACTGATACGTTTAGTGGAGAAATGCATTATCTGCAATAATGACCAAACGATGGCCGAAAACGAAGAATCAATAGCTCATTTCTTGGATGGCACCGGGGGATATTGCTCCTTATTGCTAGTCACACAGATGCCCATTCGGCATTGGAAAAACGGGAAGTTCAATTCCTTGGGGAAAATAATATAAGCCGTTTGAAAAGGTCATAAGAAATATGGGTTTTGAAGAAAGAATTCTTGATGAAAATACTTCTTCAGAAGCAAAATAAACTAGTTTGATCGCGTTTGCCCATGAAAGTGCGAGTTAAATATATTGATGTACCTGAAAGTCTCGAGTTCGATTAGGAGTTTGTGGCTGTTCTTATTGCAGACGGAAAGCCTTCGGAAAGCATTTAATTAAAACGATGACGTCTGCTCCAAATGCCATAACTCCATGTTGCCTGCTGCTTTCATTTGTGCGTCCTTCATGTACAGCCTATATTTCTAATACAGGCACACTAACCTAGTTTCTTTTTCTACTAAATCGGCAGCATACGGAAGGCCGATATGATAACTGCTTCATCAGAGCGACTCCAAGCTTGGAAGCATATTTGTGGTTTGAACTTTTAACCGCAAGTGCAGTCTCATACATATTTAAACGATCAACAAATAATAACGTGGAAAAAATACACACCAGGGAAGCAATAGCTTTTGATAGGCCGGGTAATCTGTTCTCACAATAAGGAGGCCAAGCACTGGTTGTAAAACGAAAATTTATCGCGTTCATGTTATTCAGATGGGTATAAATTAAAATTTTCACAAGGGCTTATCGGCATATAAATAATGCTTTTTTCCCTCTACAGCAGTTTAAATATAAAGTCAGTTTTTCGTCTAGGAGTGATGTTTTCGCTTTCAAAACCTCACACCTACGCACATTCTTGAACATTACTTGCGTACCTATAATATACGGAAGCAGCGTTTAAAGATTAACGACCTCGTAATTTCTCCTAGCTGTCTGCTCATGGGACATCTGAGGTTTTTTTTCTTTATCACATACTTGAGGTCAAACGGTATTTAAAACTGGAGGAGCATTGGAGGTTGAAAATTCAAATAAGAGTCGCTGATCGTCGAACTTCGCTAGGTTTCTCCCGAAACAAAGGTTTCGTCTTCGCCCACGCCGCCGCTGATTTAGCACCGGCCCTTGTTAGCATGCAAACCAAGCATCGAAATAAACGAAACCGGTCTCCCAAATACACCATTTTTTGGTTATATATTTATTAAATGCTCTGTAATTGAAGCAAATGCGTTTTCATTGGAGTAATGGTTCTGAAAGTTTGCAATCGTGCCAAAAACTCGTCTCGATAAATGTCAAAAAATATACCGAAGCAAGTGAAGCTTGCAAACTTAATATTTTTACAGCACGCACCGTCCGCCCACAAACTGCTTCACTAATGTACGATATACGGGTTGACTGACCAGAGCAGAATGCAATGATTAAAAGTCTTTTTGTATGCACATCAGCAATAGCCCACACAAACGTCATGTGGTCATATCAGAGACGATGAAGAAAAAATAACCCGACCTCCTCCCAGGAGAGAGAGATGGAAAGAGAGAGAAGGGGAGAGGAGAGAGAAACCCCGATCTCCTTCCAGGAAAGAGAGAAAGAAAGACCCCCGATCTCCTCCTAAGGGAAAGAAGAAAGAGAGATGCTGTCCTGCGATCAAGATATCGGGACACAAGATTGTCAGGACTAACGAACAAAAGTGTCTGTGGGAAAAACATCTTTGAGCCAATTACCCCCGACACGACCGTAATCCCTCGCAGTGACGTCAATGCAGCCTAAAACCTTGTAAAGCAAAAGTCAATGAATGCACATTACGTGCGGGGCATAGGTATCGATTGTCCCTCCAATAAATAAAGCGGCGCTGTAATTGAATTGCAATTTCATGTACTGCCTGGTCGGTGACGCAAGCCAACTCCATTCCCCGACCCCAATCCCCTCA
The DNA here is from genome assembly GCF_025612915.1 of Magallana angulata. Classification (NCBI taxonomy): domain Eukaryota; kingdom Metazoa; phylum Mollusca; class Bivalvia; order Ostreida; family Ostreidae; genus Magallana; species Magallana angulata. The sequence continues at coordinate 46,085,218 of NC_069120.1, forward strand.
CATAAGTATGAGATGTCAGAAATATAAGCCGAAAGATCGTTTTTTAATTAATGAGCAAATCAAGCTTAAGACAGGACCGCATTTCAGCTTTATTTTTTATACCCTCTTTTGTCTCCTTTTTTTATTACATGCACAAATATCAAAGTGCACTGGAATCTACTTATGTACATGTAAAATGAACCAAAAGGGGTGTCGACTCCCAGTAACTCTATAGAGAATACAACTCAAAGGAGGGGGTGCAACTAGCATTAACATGTACGTGTTGGTTATGATAAATCAACGAAAAAGACTCCGAGAAATCGGATATTTCAGTAAAATGGAAAATAAAGATGACAGATGGCTTTGCACAATCTTGTCATATTGCCTTTTGAAAACTAGTCAAACCGCCACTCCGACTTTAAGCCCACTGCTTGACGAAACCTGGAGATATTTCACGATATTTCGATTCTATTTTAGGCAACTAAAGCATGGTTTTCTGCGAGATTACGACATTCAAGAGAACAGTACCTTGACTTTAGTACCAAGCATGGAAAGTGGTTTATCGGTAAGTTCCACAAATATGTAACAGGTATAAATATAGCAAATGGTCTTAAAATATCCCAGTAAGGACACGTGCCCTGCATTATCTCCTTAGGTATAATATATATTCGCAAAATAATTCGTTTCTGGTGAAGTGTATTACGGTTTGAATTTCATTGCAGTTCCATAAAAAGGAAAGTGGCGTTATGCAAGCATTGGAGAGCCTCACAGATTCCCAGGTAGGAGAAGTCAGTGGTGTCAGAATCCGTGAGGTTTCATACCCCCCCCCCCCCCCCCCCCGCACACACACACACACACACACACACACTCGAGCTGCCAAAAGGGCAACAGTTTGTTCAACCTTGCAGCCAATTACACTCTATTTAATGTATAGAAGTCACGCGGAGCATCACTTCATTTTAAATGACAACATTATCCCAATCTGCGCACATAGATTAATACATAATTATTCACAAGCAAATCATGCATGCGGAGTTTTGCAGACATATTTTTCAGCTGATTTCCTTGAGTCTATTTTTGTTTTGACATTAACAATAAGGCAGTTTAATCCTTTAGTATGACAAAATTTAATGCTACACTGTCTCCGTTTCTAAAAAGGAACCTAAATTGCTCCCACTAACAGAATAGCTAATTAAATGCAATAATTCTAGTTTTGAACACCTGGATTTCGAAAGTGAATTCTTTGTTAGAATATAGGTCATTGGCATCCTGAAATTTTGCAATCAGTTTGAAGCCATTGATGCATTTTGCAATTACCATATACCTTGTTTAGACGGGTCTCTTATCTGACAGAACTGTTGCGCAAGACACTTCATCAAGACTCTGTCAATCATAAATCACCTGTACAGGTGTACTACATTTATCTGTTATACGAGCTGATATAATATTGCCAAACGCCAGATACCCATTTCTAAATAAATGTATATCAGTCACCCCCCCCCCTCCCCCCCACACACACACAGATAGATACACACAAGACAAATAACAATCAAGTGTTTATTTACTTTTTGACCAGAAAATACCCCATATTTATTTATTTTTCAGATTAGCGAATTCCTCTCTGGTAGAGCACCCCTCGTATTAGCCATGAAACTTGGTGATCACATGATGTTTATACAGCTTCAACTATCCACACAGACAGGAGCCAGACGAGCCCGCCCCACCCCCGTCCAGCTCCCCACCCCCCACAACATGACCGTGCACGACCACCAGGAAGTCCCCTCCCCCACCTTCACATCTGACGCCGGAAGTAATGGGATTCCCTACAATTTACATCAGTTCAGGAGTTTCCCCGAATCTGAAAAAGTAAGACGGGTTTATATGCAACATGCAAACATTATCTCACACAGATTATATCTCCTTTGTTTGACTATACTCTCTCTGTTATCAACAAAGCTGAGATCACAGAGGATATAGTAGGAAAACATGTTTTCCAGTTATCAATAATACTGGGAGCAAAGAATTTTATTGTCATGTTGTTCCAGAAAGGGGGGGGGGCTACCTAAAGATGACCTCAAAGCAATACCCTAGCTACCAGCTCATCTTCTTGTTGTTTATTTTCTGGAGGGGACAAACACAGAGCCAGGCTTCCCACACACAACATTCCACCCCCGTAACATGCTCATCCTGCCCACACAGCGAACCGTTGTTTGTGTCTCTGTGTGAGATGCCATGGTGCAGTGCTGTGTTTACAGAATTACTAAGCCATCGATTGACTTAACCTCTAGCTGATCAAAATTGCCACATGCCAATTAAATGTTTGATGCTGTAAAATCTCAATTGGCCTCGATATTGATTTCTAGGTCAAATGGCTTTAGCAATAGAGGAAGCGTGAGAGGAATCTGTGTCAGGGATTAAACAGGAGAGGGAAACGCATACTCCTTATGTAAAAAGTTGACACATGCTTGAATATCCGTTAGAAATGTCAGCTTCCATACAATGAGGTTAAATATAACCTTGGGTGTTATTTCATGGGAAGCCCTGATCTATATTTCTGTACAGCAAAAATTATGAAAGGCCTTTGACTTAAATTTTCCATCCATACAAAAGTGCTTTGTATTTAAATTCAATGTAGGTTTAATGGGATTTTAAATTATAGTATGCATGTCTGAAAACTACTGGACTTCAAAAATAAGCTTAAATTCCTTACACATTACATAAACATAAAATTTAGAGCACAATTATGCTTATGTAATTTTGGCTCTTTTATTCTGAATGCAATGAACTTTAAATTGTGAAGAGAATTTGTGTTTAATCACACAGATCTGTAAAATATTTGATCTTGGACAGTAATAAACTAATATTATAATGGCCTAGTAATTTTTGGTTTCTAATTTAAAATCAGCCAAACTACTTGGCTGTGAAACAGTCATGAATTACCCATTAAACCTTTTATCTGGACAACAAATAAAAGCCAACCTTCCGATCTATGTACAATCATGAAGATTTTACTCATCTGTTTAGTTATAAAGATTATCTCATCTATGTACAATTATGAAGAATACTCATTTTGATGTTTACTTTTGTTTAGAACTGCCAAACTTCTACCTATAATCAGGAGGCTTCATCCCCTGACACCACTGACTGTGGCGGGGCGGTGATAGAGACTGTCAAAGACCTGGGCGGGGGCATGTACTCGGGCACATTCTCAGGTAAATACTTGCACTCGACCCCTCCCCCCCATTCAAAAATACAGCTTCTACTTGAAGATTAAATTTACTTTTCCGTTTCCATCTCCCCATAACTTTGCCTTTTCATCATATTCCTTTTTTTTTTTTAAATTAATGTTTGATAAAAAAACACTTAAACAAAATTGTCTGACTAAAACCAATATCATGCAATAAGCTCCTATCTTTAGCAATTTTTTTTTTATGAATATAGAAATTATTGTACATTTTTATTCATTCCATGCGCTACTTTGATGTAATCTCCCCCACAACCACAGTAATGTGACTTTTGTCTGTTTTTGGTTATACAGGGACTTTGGAGCCGTCGGCTTTTTCTGTGGAGAGGAAACCGCGAAGGGATCTCAGCACAATCATTCACATCCTGAACGACCTACTTAACGCAGTCCCTCATTACAAACCCCACTCATTCCTCCATCCACCCCAGAGATCCAGCTCCGACCCTAAATATTCAGGTAGGTTAAGAAAGCAACACTTACTTACTTCCATAGGCCCAACTGTCAACAACCCCCCCCCAATATTTATTATTCATACTTGAGTCTGGTTGTCGTCTGCTTTTGAGAGGTATCTAGGATTGATATACTCAATCAACATGAATGCATTTGTAGTTATAATTTAAAAGCTGTATTTACCATGCTGAGTCCATGAGCTTTCCTTTATGTCATAATCAATATCTACTCTGTACAGTTTAGTACATCATCAAACTTGAAAATACATATGTAGTCGATTTGATTGAATATGATGCTCAATGCCTGTCAGATCTAACAAGATTAGACTCGATATTCTCTGAATTTTTTCTAGTTTGGGGGGGGGGGGGGACAAAATTTAAAGTGAAAGAGTAGAAGTAACACATTATTCAAAATGTACTTTTTCAACAACAAACCCCACTTCCCCCTTGTACCCCTTTTGAGAAAATTAGACAGTCTTAAACCGAGGTATGTACAATCACACATCTCAATTTACGTAGAAATGCCTATACCCTCTTTATTGGAAAATTTTTATCTCTCTTGGCAACATTTTGTGTAACATTATCATAATAAATGAGCAGTGTAACATTACCAAATGCTAATAGTGTAGATACTGTCAAAAACCATGTCATTAAAATGTTAATAGCACACAAAATGTCTGAAAGAGAGATTCCTGCCATGCACTTCTTGTTTTCATAATTCAGTGTGCAATGACCTTTGAAGAACCACCAGGTACAAAAAGGTGACCCTTTATCCCAGTGCATCTGTAGTTTTTATTAAAACTCTACCTAGGAAACAAAATCCAAGTTCAATAGTAGGATGGTGAAAATATTTTATAATGACTCGCGTTCACTCAGTTCAAGCAGTGTATTATTAAGGCCTGAAAGTTACAGGAAACCAGTAGGAGTTGGTGACACCTGGACAAGGCTTAATCACACACCATTAGGGTTTTGACCAGGAACAAGAGCATGTAATAACCACTGAACAAAGACAATGATTGGGAATTCCCAATATCAGTGGGACAGTAGTGTGTCTCTACAGTGCATGCTGTGATAGTAAAAAAAATCAATACATCTTAGTCACGCTGATCGATATTGAGCCGTGTTATAATGTGTGTGGGCGTTTTTTTTGTTTTACAGATAGACAAGCTCACGACCCAAGCACAAACAATGAACAAGTGGACAGTGCCAACATCCGCAGCAAGGTCCGTCACCTGAAGATGATGATGGAAGAGAAGAAACAGCGAAGGAAGAGTCGGCGAACATCCAACAGCCCTTACCAGTGGCCCAGGAAGCAGGAGCGCGGGTTCAAAACGGACACCAGTTCCGTTCCCGACTGTCTCTGCACAGAAAACCAGGTCCCCACAGACTCGTACAGCAATCTGGAAAAAGAAACAGTAGCCGTCTGAGGGAGATTGTTCTTTAACTTGGAGTCAGTTTTCCCCCCATAAAGCTGACATATCTTTGTTGGTTTCTATGGGTCTTTCTGTTGTATTTGGTTCTTTGAAACCAAAGGTTGCAACAGGAACGTCCAGGCATTTGTAAATTTGTTACATATATTGTTCAACTTCTTGTCCATTGTTAAAGCATTAGATCTAACTGCTGACGGAACATGTATGCATTTATTACTAAGCATTATGTAGATTTGTGGACTCTATTAAGATCAGGCCGAGTTGAGAGTTGTGATCTATAATGGGCTGGTGTCAATGTAACAAATAAAATGCTAGTCATTTGGTGTTGTGAACAAATGCAGATCCATGGCATGGCAGGTTCATGACCATGAACAGCAGGTTCATTAAGTAGAGAACTCTTGTAATCAAATATGGAACAAGTTCATACACTTGATCCACATGTGATCTTAGATGCAGTGAGTTTTATATATACACTTTGTACATTCAGCATACATTGTGTGTATGCTGTGAGTTGTTGTTTTTTTGGCCAGTATACTATAATTTGTACCCTGTTTTACTTTGTTGTATGTTTTTGCTTTAGTTCATATAATTTGTACCTCCCAATGTCTCTGTAAAAGCACAGTCATGACATCTCCCCAACCTCAGGTCCCATTTGCTTCAAATTCCTCACATCACATTTGATGAAGAGAGAAAAGCTTTTGTTTTTTCTACCTTCATTCTACAAAATCAAAAGAAAATTAATTTGACATGAAAATACAACATTTTTTTATTTGATTTGCAGTTTCTTCGTAATGTTCAAACATAATAAGCTCAAAAATACACAAGTGATCTCACCTTTTTGAGAGCCTGCTCTCGTGAAGACGCTCTTGAATCAGACCTGTATATTGAACTCTGTACACCAGTGTTTAAGAACACAAGCAATCTTAAGTGGTTTGTTTTTACTGTATGCAGTACACATTCAAACATGAATATATGACATACCGGTATGCAGTAATGATTTTTTTTTTCTATAACAAAAAGCATATCAGTTATTGGTACATGACTAACTGACTTTATAGGGCACAAATTTATTTATTTCCACTATTTATTTTCTCTCCATATATCAAGTGCTACATAGCATATCATTTTTGCCCCCCCCCCCAAAAAAAAATGTTGAATTCTTGTTTTTTTTATATTATATTGACTTATTTTCAAACAAGATATTTAGTTTGAAGCTGCTTTGACGCACAGATTGTTATTTCTTGTATAGATGTAATAAAAGACATAGCTTTAACAAAGGCTGTATATTATCTGTATTTAGAGAAGCTATACATATAGCATATGCAAATTATCTCAAAGATCCAACCCCATTCAGGTTATTAGTATGCAAATTTGGCTTCTATTAAAAGAATAATTCAAAACTCTTCATGCCAAAAATGAAGTTGGATATTTAAGTATGAAATGATAATTTGCTTGGTTTATTAATGTAAATTACAAGTTATGAATTGATAAATAGCAACCTAGAGACACGATGAAACGAGATTTCCTTGTTTATGCTTGTCAAAAGAAATCAGTTTTTTTATGACGTGCAGAGAGTGTTCCAGGTATGAGCCGATACCCACGATTCCTGGAAATCTTAAGTCATGATTCACGATAAAAAGTGACATGCTAATAAGTCAGTTGTTCCAGACACTGCTAAATACCCAACCTTTACAGAACAAAACTCAGAAAATTCCTCACCGAGAAAAGTTTTTTTTATCTAATTGGGTTTGTAAGACAAGCTCTGTTTAAAGTTTGTGGTGTAGCATTTTTATGACAAAAGCTTTATATATCTCTATGATTTACCCATTTAAGCTTAAAGTTGGAAATTAAAAGATTCACCCTGGATAATCCATATACACAGCATTTTGAGTTCTATATACATGCATTTCTGTCCATGTATTCCACGTAGGTTTTGCCAAACAAACATGCCCCTTCATATTTTCTAATGTTCATTATTGTTTTCATTACTAAGTGTTAGTTTCTAGGTTTGCTACCAATATTTACCTTTTGATGAAACAGAAATAAAAATTGTGATGAATAAAAAAAACTGTCTTTGTGAATTATTGAATGTACATTGTAGTTACCTGGAGAACAGACTTGTAATACAGTTACAAGACAAGGTGCGGAAACTGGTTACCTGGCCCTACCTCTTTGAACAATAGGAAGATGACCATAATGCATTTCCTAATAAGAATTGATATCTGTTAAAACATTTATTCTTCAAACGGAAAGACATCAATCTCGGTGACAGGTTTTTTTTTCAAAAAAAGAGACAATTATACTTTAGGAATTAATGTACAAGAAATTTCCAAGTGCAAAATGAACAAAAATAAACCTTTATGTTCAAAATGCCATGGAATACTATGGACTCCTAAAAAAAACCCACGTACATGTTCAGTAATGGTTGATTGTGTACATACATTATAAAACATCCATACAATTTAAAGGGTGTGAGGCATTAAAGAAATACAGATTGGAAAAAAAATTAATATCTTTTGATTTTTTTTTTAGCAACTTTAAGCATATTGATAAACATTTATTTCTATGCAGAGACATTACTCTACAGTAAGGAAAAAGCAATGCATATAATTTAAAAAATCTGATAGAAAAAAAAATATTGTTCATAAAAGATCATGCACAATGAACCTATAGACCTTAGGTGTATATGTCTTTCTATTGAAGTTAATCTTATCGACTCTTCAACAGTTCCGAGAGCATGCTGGTATATCTAAATGGCTGCACTTCAAACTTTGCTTTAAAGAGATGATCTATTGTAATTTTATGTACATCTGCCCTTTATAAGGCATTAGCACCAATGAAACCCTGAATCATTTGATAGAAATCAAAGCCAGGAACTCTGAATGTCAATAAAATCATTCAAGACATGCAAACAAGTAGTAAGATTTTTTTTTATTTAGAGATAAGGGCAAAAAACGGAATCGAGATTGATCGCAATGAAAGTCAATAGACTTTTAGAAAGTAAAGTGCATGGTCCTCCATTAAACCCAGCAGATGAGGAGACTTAAAGTGATAACAGAGAATGCATTTCAATGACTTTTCCTGGTCGGCTATTACTGTTCAATGACAAATCAAAAAAGAAGCCAGTTTAACTTGTACATAGTGGTAATTGCTTAAATGTCAACGAGGCATTTTGTTGGAAAACTCCCATCTGATCATCTTCTGATGCAAAAAAGAAAATCGTAAAAAAAAACAAAAAAAAATCTTGCAATATATGCAATTTACTTGTGGGTGAAAATCTCATTGGGGACTGCAAGCAACTCATCTAGCTTGTGTTTAGTGGTAGTGTGTGGATATTAATTGTTATAAGATTTCACATCAACCTGCACACCCTAAAAAGGAACAATTTTTATAGTCACAAAGGTAAATCATAACCCCAAAAAGACAGTTTAAATCCACATGTAGTGGTATTTTCATATGGTTGAGTGGGAGAGAATGTACAACAGATGATGGCTAGAACGCCCAACTGTTAGCAAGATGTTCCCTACCACAGCCTTCAGGGTCCTATCAACAAGCACGAGGAAAAACCCACCACCATTGATTGTGCAGTAATTCACCAATGATGAGCGATTTTCTTACTTTGTCAGGGGGGCATTAGACAGAACAAAGTACAAGGCCCAGCTATTGATGTCAAGTGTTTATTTAACGTGTGTCACACATCATGATCAGATGGTGTGTTATCAATAGCTTTGGGATAATTTTCCAAGTGCAATACTTAATTTATGATATGTGTATATATTACGATATATGTACCAGTACTTTAAATAACAGTAACATTTTGTGACTGTATAAGGCTACTGAAAAAATAGGCCGAGTCTATTCAAAACAGGTGTTATTTACCTGGAGTGACCAAGGACTGGATATGTCCAAATGCTAGGACAAACAGATTAGTATAAACTAGCTTATGTACTAAAGGATTGGTATAAAAGTCAAAACTAACTATATCACTGGGGACTCGAACAAGATGACATTCTTAAGACCACCTTTAAAAATTGTTTGATAGCTCTTTCTTAACTTCCCAGAAAGTATGGAAATTGCGAGGGTTTTTTTCCATAGTTGCACAGATATTTAATGGAAAATATATCTTAAAATATATTAAGTCTGATACTTTTTCTTCAGTTGGTCTAGAAAGGGTACACATATTTTTAATATGGCCCAAACAATAAAATACACAACAATCATTTTGGTAGGATTAGGACTTTTTTAAAAATAAAACTATAAGCACCAATTCAAATGATATCAACATAAATTTTTTAAAACTCAAATAAATTCGACATTTAATATAAAAAACATTGTCTATATATAATTTATGTACATGTATTATATAGTCTGAATCAGCATTCTTCTGTAAAAAATTAGCTTAGCAATACAGAAAAGAAAACTTTAAATGGTACGCTTTCACATGGCATTTACAAAATATGGCATTAATTGTTATATACCTAAAAAAAATATTTTATCATCAGGCCATCCTTCAAAAAAATGTTTATTTGGAATTGCCACCTGGGAGTTTCCAGACCCAGGAGGGAGGGATTTTTTTTTTTTCAAACTAAAAGTTTATATATGTAGCTTATTAAAATTGGTAAAAAACAAAAATGTCCATAAACAGGGGAAATTAAATGCTATTTTGACAAATTTATTTAATTTAATTTAATTTATTTGTAAACATTGTCCAAAGAAAAATATAGTAAAATTCTTTATTTTTTGCTCATAAAATTCTATCAGCGAGAGTATTTGATTGAGTATTTGAATGAGGTAGGAGGCAATTCCAAACAAACAATAATTTTACATATATTTTGGCCTCACACGTTTCCTTTCTAGGAGTGGGAGTGTTTATGAATCAACATAAAAATATGGTTGTTATGATAAATTCATATTCAGGTACATATTTGGATATCAAAGCCATATAGAAGCTGATAGGTACATGTACAGTGTACATGTTTTTTATTTATCAATCTTATAAATGACCTATAAAAAGCTTTAACATGTGGATGTTTTTATCATTTCCGACGTGTGGGTTGACAATTTGAATAGCAAAGCAGAACCATCTTTACAAATAAAGCATCGGGTCAAAGTCCAAACAATTTTTTTTAATTAATTACATATGTACCAATATGTGCCTACATGTAGACAGTAAAACTATGTGCTTGTACTCATCTAAATCTGTAGCTGAGATTGTTTGATGTACTGATCCTATGAAGGAGATCTGCAGATATGGTTTGCTATTGTAGTACTGTGTAGGAGAGAGAGAGATATGACATTTCCTGCCTGTGGGGGAAGACTACCGGTAACCCAACAAAAACCTCGTACTTATCACAGGAAATTTATCAACATCAAATTGATGACCTCATGATTCTAAAAGAGATGTATGGAGCCTGTATACTTATGTTATAATTTCTCAGAATTGTCTACATGCTCAGATATCTTCTTGATCTTCTCTTTATGATTTTTAGAAGTTTTGGAAAAAGTACTTTTCACAATAGACAAGGGCATGTCTTTTCCACTTAAGTATACATTGTTCTTGAAAGCTTCCATACCACAGTCGTCCAGACAAAAGCTGCCATTGTAACTTCCATATTTGGAAATGTACACTGCAAACGAGAATCCCGTCATGAAAGAATCAAAACCTGCTCTATGGCAACCTGCCTTGCAGATCTCTCTATCGCCGAGCCTCTTTGACAAGAATTCTTCAAACTGGTCCTTTGTGTACTGTTTGTTGGTTGGTTCTTGGCTCTCATCACTGTCTCCATCCTCCTGATTTTGGTTACGGTTCCTCCGCTTTCGTTTGCGACTTTTTCGTGTTTGCACCAGGTGGTCCACGTCTAGAATCAGGTCTATGTCATGTGACTTGTTACATCTGTTCCCACTAGAACACCAACCATGTCCCTGAAACAAAATCATGTAATTAAACTCAAATGAATACCGAAGCTTCCTAGTTTTTAAAATTTGATTAAATCAAACTTAAAGTTATAAGATCCTATTTCTATATTCTTTAATATATAAAATATTTTATCATGCATGTTTGATTTGTATCATAATCGAGGAAGCCAACTACACTTTAGCACTCTATTTCTCTGTTGTTTTAATCTTTAATGTAACAATTTTCAATTACACCAATAATACTTTTCTATAACATGAGCTATACATCGTGGTTTTGTCATACAATTGCATTATCCTATTACAAGCATCAAATGAATTTATTTCATTCACAACCAAAACCTCAGAAGTGAGTCACCAGGCTCAATACTACGGCATACTATTAAGCTATAGTACTCATCTTCTTGCAGTCTTATTTTGTTTTAAATACATGTACGATAGTTCAAGAATTAATTGACAATTCTAGCCAGTATATTCTTGAAGGACTACAAGTTATAACCAGAAAGCACCCCACTCGTCACACAATCATTTGCCTCTAGTTATTTAGCTTCTGAACCCAGTCAGGTGCAGAAATACCCGGAGATAACTACACAGCTACTGGGTACAATTAACACAGCTTATAAATAGCCCAGTACTGACAGAAATATCCCTAGCACAGATAATGACAAAGTGTACATCAGCGTTGTACAGCCAAGTCCACCAGCCAGTGCTTACTGGTTTTCCTTTGTAACGAATGGACAAGGCTATAGAAAAATTCCCTCATTACTTTACAATTGTGATAAACAACCAGTGGGAATTTGTCAGATTCTTTGATTTTTTTTTTTAAATGCTCAGTTACTCCGCTCAGTTACTCCGCTCAGTTACTCCCGCAAAGAACTCTTGTTTTGTCTCATTTTATCAAATTTTAAATGTCGCACACGATTATATTAAATACCATGATATATATGATTGTGGTAAGTTTCCAGCTGAGACTATAATACTCGCATGCTGTATAAGTATGAAAGCTATTAAGTTACTACATTTTTAAAATGCTATATAGCATGTACTGTTATGCAATTTCTGTTACCGAAAAAAAAGAATACACAATAGAATGATGAAATTTATAAGCAGAAATGAAAATTTCAAAACAGTTCATTCTAGAATCTTGAGGATCTTCTTTTGTCTGTCCGCATTGTATCGCAGCCATAATATTTTGAAAAATTGAAACCTGAGTTCAGAATATTACTGCATAATATTTTGAAACCAGATTCAATATTTTGCAGTTTCAAAATATCATGATGACACTACAATGAATACTTTTTTTCAAATTGCAATAATTTTATGAAAACCTTTGTTTAATGGTTACATCTAACTAACCCCTGCATCCACAATTACTGTCTATAGTAACATTTTATAGTTATTGTTTTGCCTATTTTTAATTCATGCAATATATATCTATAAGGTCAAAAATTTTCATCCTACTGGTATGGCATGGTTATTAAAAGATTTTTATTTGTTTGAAAAATCTACCGGTACACAAACATACACCCCCTTTTCCTGTTTTTCCTGTACTCTGTTGATGACTCCTACATGTACGTAGGAATGTGGGGAGTCTTCAATTCAATAACAAATGGAAATAACAATTAACCTGGATGATAATTGGGTAATTATTCATCTATAAGTTGAAGGATGTATTACCAAAACATCCTCTTGAAAAGTTTTTTAAAGATCCTTATGTAATTGTAATTAAGCTTCCAATAAATAACAAATTTTTTTAATTCACATAAATAAATCGTGAGAAGTGCATTTTGCAGATTTAAAACTACCGCTTTTATTTTTCAGACAGATGTGAACTACCAGGTACATTTACTATGATAAAAATTTGGTGTTCAGATTTGATGCAAAACAGTTGAATCACAGAATTAAGTACTCATGTAAAATTTGGGTTCAAGAATACTATAAAAAGAAAAAAAGTTAAATGATGACTGCATGATACCAAGAAATGCTGATCTTCAGTGAGGTTAACAAGACTTTTGTGAAGTCCGATACATACAAATCAATGACGCATTATATGAGGATCAAGGACTAATGCAGGATGTAGGTAAACCTCCCTCTACATCTTAATCCCTGTCACCACATATTGACCGCAGTGACAAGAATATTGATGGAGGAATCAAATCAAATGTAGCAGCGTATTTATGTCCAATCCTGGCAACCAACAACTGTATTATTGAATTGTCTGTAGAAGTGATATGGGCCATCCAATTAGTCAAACAATCAGTAACCACACAAGTCAATAAAGGAAGCCCTGAACCAGGTGTTCGACTCTTACAGTACAGAATCAAGATTCTATCTGTACACATCTACCGGTATTTACATGCTGTTATTGCAGTGTATATGAACTACAGTGTATTATATAACTATTATGCAAATTTGTTATACTTTCATGTTAAATACCGAAATCTGATTGGTTAAGACGCAGTTAATAATATTTACTATTACCCTCAGCGTTAGCAACGCACTTGGCAACGGGTAACATTAAAAAATGTTACATGCGCGAAAATTATGCGCGTACGGTTCGCTGTAGAATTCACGTTATTCCTATATAAAAGCAGTAAAATTTTCTTAAAAATTTTAAAAAAGACATTCAGTATAACAAAATAAATAGTGCCTGTTTGGGAGGATAACAGTTGAAATTGACACCCCTCGAAAACCATTGTCAACCTCCGCTTCGCGTCGGTTGACAATGGTTTTCTCGGGGTGTCAATTTCAACTGTTACCCTCCCAAACAGGCACTATTTATATAATGTACCAGTATCTATTTAGATAACATATTTGGTATTATGAGGGGCTGGGGTATATCTAAAACTTGGATGAATCATAAAATTAGGGATTATTCATCAATATTATCCAGATGACAGCTGTAGCAAGGTCACTGAGTATGTTATGAATATATATACCAAAATCATTTCTGTATGAAAAAAAAACCAGAGTTTCGAGGCCTGTTAGGGCTGAGAACTGTCCGATATTTTTTCATACAGAAGTGTTTGAGGCATATATCACACTTACAACACTAACATTGAATTTCATTGATGAATTACCTGAGACAGTTGGATTTTGGAGGATATCAGTACTATATCCACTGTTAAAACATTGCTGTATGTCATTCCTTGGTTCCAGCAGTCAAAAATTTTACTTGTGACAGACCGATATTAGTGAGCTTCTTAATATCAGACCGTTACAAGTGGTCGAGAGATGAAACCCAGTTATAAACTTCTAGTCCCATTGAGAAACATAACACTGCTGTAACCCAGTAATTTAGTTGATAAATGTGACTTTATTGGAACACTTTAGTCTCATGGATAGGTTATTATAACAACTATCAGTATTCTACCTTGTTAGTCTTAACAAACAATGAAGCCATCATCATTTTATTTTATACAGTATAATATTAAATTTATTATTTGTCCCCATTCAAAATAAAAACATGGATAAGATGTCTTCATATTTTATCCATTAGGTCGTCAATAGTACATGCAACATTTATCAAATCACACATCAATTTACGATTTCTCAGTAATGGCCAAAACCCTTGAAAATGTGTTATTTTTATTCTAATGGAAACTGACTTTATTTCAATTAGTGAATTTGTATTCTTTTTCATGTGCATTATCTTTGTCCAAACTCATTTGCGTTGATTGCTTTTTTAAGTATGTGGTTTTTTCTATTGTTGTATGCATGAAATCTGCAATAATGCATGTCAATCAACATTTTCCAAAAGTCACAACTCTATTCCTAAATGCATGCTATTTTTGGATACAATACCATTTCTTCTTTTTTCAAAATAAGCACAAAGCCAATTAATTCTTGATGAAATCCCATGAAGGTTAATTACATGAACTTACAAAGAAATGTTAAGTTCAAATGGGTTTGAGCCAGAAATAGGTGACTGGTTTCGTTATAGAACTAGATCTATTGTCCAACTGACCCAGTGCCAAGATCGGCAAAGACAAATTTCCATTTTCGACTATTATTGGTGAGAGTATCTTTGTTGTTATTTTGGGTTTATTTTCGTTAAGCAGGATAATGACATTCAAGCCATATATATATATAATTATATATATGTATAGACTGTATCAGGCAATATAAGTTGGTATGCATTGAACATCTAGTTCAATTCTATTGCCTTGTCACATGTAGACAAGATTAGAAAAAGAACCTGTTAATTATTCAAAACTGAACCTGTTAAGATAACCTTTACAAATCCGGCTCAATGCAAAAACAGTTTCATGAAATATGCACATGCACCGTCTTTCTCCTGTACTTTCATGTCTGTGGTATAAGCAGTGCATGCATACATTTGGTATTCCTTTGAAATTCACAGTATATCTTGAAATACACAGCAAAGGTCCAAATATAGCACTGTAAGAGTATTCCACTTCCAAAAACAATGAAAGTAAGACGGACAATTCCCTTAATTAACATACATGCAATAGATTATAAGTACCAGTATATATAAACCCTTGATCAAGTAATTTATTACTTTAATGACTCAAAAAGGTGTCGATGATTGATAGTTAATCGATCACCAACTAGTTTTTGAAAGCTCACATAATGAATTACTAGTTAACATGTACTAGGTAATGTAAAATTTAATCATTTTATCATTCATTGATGAATCTAAAAGTGTCAGTACTAGATTACATACATCTATCCCCTTCGTACACTCTCATTGCACTACAGAACCTTCATTTTGCACAAAACACTTGTGATCTGCTTGCGTAATATTCCTTGAACACTTGTGTCATCTGGATCAAAACAGGAAATTTTCTAATATA
Source organism: Magallana angulata (assembly GCF_025612915.1). Classification (NCBI taxonomy): domain Eukaryota; kingdom Metazoa; phylum Mollusca; class Bivalvia; order Ostreida; family Ostreidae; genus Magallana; species Magallana angulata. The sequence continues at coordinate 46,101,050 of NC_069120.1, forward strand.
TCCCTTGTATGACCTTGTATTGATGATCATTAATTCGGATTAAAATCTAAATCAAAATAAGTGCACAAGAATTAAATCCTGTAAACAATGCAATAAGAGGAAGTTTCATCTAACAAATTCATAACAGCACATTCAAAGTATTGCTGATAATGAAAAAATTCAAGAAGAGATTTAAAAATATGAGTGCCTCCTACTGAAAAGTTTTTATTACTATTTCACGAAATACAGAGCCAACAAGAAAAGGTTCTAAAGACATTACATTTACAATATGTTTCTGCATCCAAAGAAGTTTGATTCTTGACTTTTGACCTTGTGAACTCGAAAGCTACCAGAGTAGCAAGTTGATGTAAAATGTAAAATACCAGTAGTAAAGAACTGGATTAGTGATCATTTAGATATGGCTAAGGGCACCTGCTCCAAAACCTCTAACCTCCTCCAGAATCTTTCAGTATCCCAACATGCACCATTCAAGCAAGTTTGGTGAAGCTAGGACAAGTATTACATGTAACTTGGAACTTCCAACCTTTCTAAAAACTTTAACTGGACGCTGAAGGATATACTGTAGATTCCTATTCAAACGTGAGGAATTGATATCTGCGTAAAATTGCGAGAAACCCATCTTGCGAATTCTAAAATCTTGCTTTAATTTTTTGGACATATGTAAACTACATGAAAGAATTATAAAAATTCGACTTTCACGATTTAATATTCTCGCGATTTGATGAAAAATGACTCGATTGCGGAATTAAGTACTCTCGTAAAATAAGGAATCTATAGTAGCATAAGCTCCTCTGACATATAGTCTCAATGAGTTAACAATGTAAAATCAAAGTTATACCTCCATCTTTAAATGTTTACTTGAATAAAAGATAGAAATTTGTAGTATATGTATATTTTGAATAAGGAGAGTTTTACACATCTCTTTTTCAATGGTAAAATTTTGGTACTTATGATGACAGACATGCAATCAAAAATTCAATGAATTGTAAAATGCCACATTGCATCCATCTAGATGATCGAGCTATAAGTACCAGAAAAAATGCATGCAATGTTCATGTATAAGATATTATGGTAACAATCGACTAGAGTTGACGGCAACATTGATTATATGAGCCCAGTAAGGAATGAAATAATGTATATTCCTGATTAAACGTGAGGAATTAAAATCTGCTTAAAATTGCTAAAAGCACATCTCACAGATTTTACAAATCCTGCTTTTAATTTTCAGATAGATGTAAACTAAATGAAAGCATAATAAAAATTTGGCTTTGCGATTTTAAATTCTTGCAATTTGATGCTTAAAGTTTGAATTGAAGAATCAAGTACTTAAAAAAAAAATAAGGAATCTACCCCTGACCCAGGTAGAGGATTTAGTGGACATCATAACCATGTATTCAGTTTTTTGCCCACATGTGTGGGACTTTTTAAGATTTAATACATTTTTACTATATGGCCATATTGGCCCCACCCTAGAGCCTGAACCCCTGACCCAGGGGCAATGAATTTCACAATTTTGGTAGAGGGCTTCATGGACATTATAACCATGCAACCAGTTTTTTCCTCAAATGAGTAGAGAAGAAGATTTTTGAAAATTTGGCTTTTTCTTGCATATTTGGCCCCACCTGTGGCGCCCCAGGGGTGGTAGAGCCATGAATTTCATAATTTTGATTTCTCTTACCATAGAGATGCCTCACACCAAAAATGGTAACAATTAGCCTTGTAGTTTTTAAGAAGAAGTTAAAATGTAAAATTGTTAAAAATCAAATTACAGTACATGTATATATGATGCACAGAAGCATAGCATCTTACAAACATATTCATACATAATTCTTTTATTTATTATATAGGTTTTTATAATTCATGCATTAAGTAATCTTTAAGGTGGAATGCTACACCAAAATTTTATTATATGGACCGTTAGAGTATTATTTCTCAAGTAAGATGGCGTAGTTAAAAGTTGGATATTTGCCCTTAATATTTTTATATGATTTTTTTTTGTATTTATTATAAAAAGGTGGAAAATCTGTTTTGGTTGCAAGTAATGCACTGTAGAGTTTAAAAATTGATGTGAATAAATGCAAATTATAATTATCTAATAAACCTTGACCAGTAATGACAACAAGATGTTTTAAGGTATCCGATCCATAATAGCCTCAGATTCAATGAATCTGGGTGCATAACAGATATGTATGGGCCAAATACTCAGTTTACTTGGGCATAATTCTCCTATTAAATTGTCAATATGTAAGAGTGGAATGTGTCCTAATTAATGACCTTTTCCTTTTTTTGAAGAGTTGTCCACCTTTGCATTTATTCTATAAAAATTGATTCTAAAAAAATCTACACAGTATTAAATTTATTTTCAATAGTTTTTGTATTCCTAATGATAAAATACATCTTTTAATCAAAGCATTTTTTGATATTCCTAGTAATTACTCTTTTATTTCATAAAATGTACTTGTCTGCATAGACCTTAATGCAATCTTCATTAAATAATTACTGCTTAGTTAAGGATATTTTTGAAAATTTCTCTGGGTCATTCTTTTTCTACTCTTAAATGCTTTAAATAAATGTCAAAGTATTAAATACATAATGGATATTCATGGTTGGAAAAATTTGGTCCTAATATGGGTCGGAATACCTTAAATTTTTTAATACAAAATTATTTATGAAAATAAAAAACATCTTTTGTTCATATTTTTCAAACCTACGGATAAAATCTTTTAAAGAGACATGTCTTATGGAGAAGAAATATAAGGCAATCACTTTTTAAAAAGAAATTGAATCAAATTGACGAAATTTCAGAAATATTGCTAATTTTTAAAATTTGGCCGATCCCGATTAGAAACAAACAGATCCCTATCTAAATTGCAAAAAATTGAAAATCAGCAATATTTCTTCATGTGCAGACAAGAAATTAATTGAATTTTTAATTGTTCTCCTAATTTACAAACCACATTATAACCAAACATCCTAGTTTTTGGGTGAAATTGTTATATATTTAAAATTTCTATCATTCAAGTCGAGATCAGTTTAATATTGATCGGTTGTGGTTCAAGTTTGAAAATTTGTTACATCTCTAAAATTTCTCGTAAAATTTTTTGTAAAAAATGCAAATAAATTCATATAAAAAAATTAAGGACATACCGTATATCCGGTAATTTTCGCGGTAATCTAATTTTCACTTTCTTCGTGACCTCTTTTAGATCGCAAATTATAGAATAGGCAGAAATTATATCTTGTATCGTTTTCTATAAGGAACTCTTTAAATTGCAAATAATGACGGACGCAAATTAAAAATGTTTCAGATTTTCCCCATTTTCGCAAATTTTGTGACACGCAAATAAAAAAAAACGGATATACGGTATATCCTTTTTGAACAACCCAATACTGCTTCAGATATATGATACTCTAACGATCCATAAAATATATATTTTTCCCTGAAAATGAGTTTGTGTTCTGAATGTGTTAAGCCACTTACACAATTGGTGCATGAGCAGAAACGACAAAATATTCATGCGACCCCCAAAAAATATATTTGGTTTGTAAACTGTTGCTAAAATAGTCGCATATAAAAAGTACTCAAATGTAACTCGCATGATTCAGACCGAATTACTGTGCAATGTAAACGCATTGTATCCCGCAATATATCTTGCATCTATATGTAACTGTTATACAATGACAGCGAGTGTTGTAAGATAATGCGATATGTGTGCATGAAGGAGCAGATGATCTGATGATTGAACTTGCACCAATTTAATTGGATGAGCAACACTCGTCCGATTATGCGTTTCATCATACAAATGCTCATACAAGTCGGGGCATTTATATGGGGCCGTTTCCAAGAAATAGATGAATGCAAGAGAAGATACAGCCCAAGAAGATGAAAAAAGCAATAGCCAAAATCAAGGTCAATTGCAGCTTGAAACAGATATGCTTATACAGTGTATACTGTATAAAGGAACGATTCATCCTAATTTTACTTTGGCTCATTTTTCACTTTTTGTCAGTAAGCGGTGCATGGAGACTAGGAAAATTCCAATGTTTCATATTATCTCTCTTTTACCGCAATATTGTTGGGGCTAATTCAATATGAAGCAGAACCGCAAGTAGAAGTGAAAATAACACAGGGCGAAAATAATCCTGTATCCAGTATATACAAGTGGCAAAGCATGGAAACTGAGACCGATAAATCTTGCAATGATAGTGAAACGTTGCAAGATTACATGAGGCATGTTGAGCAACAGTCTCATGGTCGCATAACACATGCACAAACAGCTGCAATTTATCTTTAAACATCAAGCATTGATCTTGCCGTACACAAAATGTGGTAAAACATTCGTACCGATGTTTGTGCATTGCTTTGCAATAATTTGGATAGCATTCGGTCGTGTCTAAATAGTGTGCATGTCCAAAATTTTGAGAAGACTTGATGCGACCACAAAAACGCATGCAACGAACGCGAGAGCTTTAGCTTGTGCAACGTATGCAATAGCTCATGCAAAGCCAAAAAATTCTGATCACAAAGTCTCGTAAAGTGCTCATGCACCAATTGTTAAAGGGGCTTAACGGTTAAGATATCACAAAAACTAATATCGCAAAAATTAAATTGGCAATTTTGGAATTAAAACACATTGCAAAGTGTTGTAAAGTGCTTGTGCACCAATTGTGAAACGAGCTTAATGGTTAAGATATCACAAGAAATAAAATCGCAAAAATGAAATTTGGCAATTTTGGAATTAAAACACACATTTGCATATGTAGAAAAGAACAGTCATAGTATCAGAGGCAAGTTAAAAGAACAGTCATAGTATCAGAGGCATGTTCAACAGTGTGTGCTCGCCAAATTTCCTTATACCCGTAACACAAAGTTTGGCGAGTGCTCACTCTGTTGAACATGCCTCAGGTGTTTTTTTGCGATTGTCTCATGACCTTTGTGGTAATATAAGTAATAAATATGTTATATTCCACGAGGCAATTCATCTTTACACTCCTTGTTTAGAACCTAATAGTAATACTTTGCAAGCACTCCTTTGATAACTTGATAATTTTTATTAAGGGTATCAGTACCGTTAATATGAATAGCCACCTGCAACAACTTCAAACAAGAGGAAAGCAGTCCATGTGACAGCAAACTGGGTTTTCTTCTGTGTGAGAAGTATCCATAATATATATTTGTCAATCCTGAATTGATAAACACTCTCTATTCAAAGAAATTGGGTACTTTATGCACATTTCTGATATATGTACAATTTATCTGCAAAACAAAAACTTCCAATCTGTAGGAGGAGTTATCTCTACCATAAGGGTTCCTGTCGCCATTTTCACCATTTCAACACGGATATTTCCTTCAGATAAAAATACAAATTAACAACACCTATATTCAAAATTTCACTTCCTCCAAGGTTTAAATATTACAGTAAAATTTGGAGATTTACAGTTCAACAAAAGAGATCATATTCTTTTATATTGTAATATTAAAATTCAAGCCATTTTATATTATTTTTTATGTAAATTTAAACATAAACTAAACAAGCAAACAATTATATAAATCATTTACACATGTGCGAAATAAATATTTTGACAACCCAGAAGAACAAAAAAAACACAAAACTTAGAAATTCAAAATATCAAAATATCTATTTACTAGAAAGTTCATCTAAATATTAGTTCAACAACCCAATAACCCACTAACCTGTACTGTCATAGCAAGATACTAACAACCAATAGTTGTCTCTAACCGTTATTGCAGGTCATTGTGTAGTAAATCAGTTGATGTAATATACATCATTATTCTTATATGACTGGCTGTTTTTCTGGGTGAATGTGTTTGATACAGACATTGGAATACGGCATATCATGATAAACAATTACATGTATTCATCAATAATTAGTGTGTTAGAAAGTTGTAGGTGGAAACAATTGTTTCATTCAGAAAAACACACCTGTTCCAGTGAATGAATGTAAGCAGTATAGGTAAACACGTATCTCGGTACAGGCTAATTAACAGTTCTACAATCGACATTAATGCAATTACCTGTACAAGTACTATCATTACCATATAGTGCTGAAACATTTCAAATTAACTAATGTAGCCCTCTCTAATCTTTATATACAGTTAAACTTGATTAGTACAAACACAGATATAGTGAAATCTCTGATATAGCAAAGTTTGGCTTCAACCCAATGTCATCATGTTTTCTAAACATAAATATCATTTTAATGCCTCCAAAAACCAATAATACCTCATGGCTAAAAAATCATACAGTAAAACACGCTTATAACGAAGTCCCAGGGACGGCCAATTTAACTTCGTTATAAGCGTAATTCGTTATATCCGTCAAGTTTACAACATGAAATAGAGACTTGGGGAATGAAATTCACTTCGCTGTAAGCGTCAATTCATTATAAGCGTGTTCGCTGTAACCGTGTTTTACTGTATATAGAAATTTAAGGTAGGTCTGATGGTTATTTGTTGACTACACAGCCTCCTTAAGGCTGTTCAAAATTAATTCTACGTTTAACGTAACCCGCGCACGTAGGTTTTGGCAAAAAATTGTTGTTTTGAAAAAACAAACAAATCCGGATTTTAAAAAGTCGTTCCAGTTTGGGTTAATTTTCATTTTGCGACTGAATTTTACATCCTGTATGAGAGAAAAACATGCTCAAAGACAACATTGAGGTATTCAGTTTTCACAATACGAAGAAAATGAGAGTCTACGCAACTATCAAAGTAAAAAAACACATTAAAGAATGAACAATAATGGATCAGACAAACACATGATTGAAGTTGGCAGTAAAATTCTTATTTCGAGATCGTTTCATGGCGGTTGTCAAGTCACAGAGCCTGACCCATGCTGAACCAACTTTCGCCCAAAAAGGCAAAAACGAGGTTTGCTGTATATATTTATTAAAGTGGTCCATCAACAACTAAAATGACTACCCATCTTATCTAACAAAAACTCAAAATGTGTATGGTTAAGTTATTTTTGCATTTTTTGAAGAAGGGGAAAGCTTAAGCAATTTCTTACCACCACTGTACTGAAAAGATATAAAAAGACTTTAAAAAATTATACCTTTCTCCTTAGACTTCAATGTAAGCTTCAAGATGTGATAAATTTGGTCCTTTTTCACTTTTGTTTAATTTCAAAGGTGAACGACCTTATAAAATCATACTAAGATTTTAGTGTTCGAACTACCAATATCTGGTTTTAAATATAATAATTATGGATGTAATACCTTGAAGTGAAGCTATGCATTAAGTCAGCATAATTTACTGATTTAGATAAGAGTTCTGACACAATAATGACTGCAAATCCCTTTCATTTGAAATGTATCTATATTTTTAATAACATGTCCAGGAATAATAATTCATTCACAATATATAATAGGAAGAAACTAACAGGTGGCCCAGCTAAAGTGCAAGAACAGAGAGAAGTGGAATACACTTGTAGGGTGGCAGTTATTTCAAGAACCCTGTCTTGAGTTCTTAGAAGTAGGTACAGTGAATCTTACAACACAACTCTGATATGTTAAATTTTAAAATGTGTCATTATGAAAATGTATGAAATAATATCATTATTTTGATTGTTGATAATCTGTGAATCACATGTGTTGCACAACATTTTCCCTGAAAAGAAAAAGTTTTCCCTTCGGTTGCTATGCTGATGTAAATCCATTGGATGTACCACTTGATGTGCTTGCAAGTCACTCCACTTCATGATGTACCCACAGAAAGGATATAAACATAAATTACACAAAAGTATTTGCTTTGAAAATGGAAAAATTAACATGGACTGAATCCTACCGTATGTATCATATGAGAGTGTTGATGTATTGATAACTGAATTGGTGACTTTCAATAAATACACACTTGTTTGAAAGTTTTGTTTGTTTATTTTTTTTCCTCAGTCCCTCGTAGGTTTTAAATTTTCATGTGACGTTAAAGGTAAAATCAATTTTAAACAGCCTAAGGTGGCTCACTACACCTCAAAATAATCCCTCAAATCAGTTGAAAATAACCTCATTATGAAAGATGGGATGATCGAAGTATAAGAATAGGTGAAACGTGCAATGTTGAATTAAAAATTATTATTACAAAAATTTAAGTAAAAAAATATGAACAAAACGTCCTGGTGGATTCAAACTCGTGGTCTGCGATTCACAATCCCTATACTTTAACTAATGAGCTATGATGATACTCAACCAATTCAATTGATACTAGCAATTCAACAAAATATTAAAATTGGCATTTTTTAACATAGTGTCTTAAAAAGTACAAGTCTTGATGTTGTGAGCTAAATCTTGTTTTACATACCTTATAATTTTTTTTTACCTGTGTGAACCCCACACTGGGTAGACTCAATGATTTGAAAATAGAACATTACAACAGTCATCTCTTTTCACGTCAACAATACAAATATTTTCACAATCATCCCTACATGACCCAAATAAATATTATTTTGAAAGTCCAAATTAAAGATTATTGACAAAATGAAGAAGTTCAAAATAACCCCACATAAGATCGAATCATAAAGTTCATCCTACGTCGTTCTATTAACATACTAACCTACCATGTTAATATTGTAATAAGTTATAATGAGCCAATAAAACTTCCCTCTAGTACAGTTCATATTGAGCTGTTTGTTTTTCAGGGACTCTCCTGTGGTGCAGTCATTGGATAGATGCAACTGGCGATATAAACAATTGTTTACCTGTAGAGTGAGAGAAAGTGGTAGGCGGTACAGGTAACTTCATTCAGAAAAACACACCCGTTGAGAGGAATGAATGTCAATAGTAAAAAAATACAGACATGTTTCAATAAAAGCCAATTAACACTACAATTATATTGCAATTATCAAGACAGAACATGCAGAATCTCACGTCCCGTCATTCATACAAGAAATTAGTTATTGAATTTTTTCTTTTTTTCATCATTAAGTGAGTCTTGTTGAACTGTGGACCAGTTGTTCTCCATAATAACCAAGAGTAAGCAAGAAAGTCTCTCACATTTGTACCACTTTTTGATTCAAATATGTAATGAATATGTATTCACAGCAATCCCAGGTTCATATAGAGTACGATGTGTAAAAAAATATTACATCACTTGTTGTAAATGCTGTATCATACATATGCCCTTGGTCACATCAATTTCATCATCAAACTATTTAAAAACCGAGATTTTCCTAAACACTTGATGCTTTCTCAAAATAATTTTCACCCTTGCGATGTATCTTTCTGCGTATTTGTTATCTTATCAAAACAAGTTTATAATATAATTTACTGGTAAGTCTTAGTTGATGTCTCTATTTAATTTTTAAACTGATATCAAAATTGACATATGGATTTTTGAAATTTGGCCTGCCCCAAATAAATATTTTGACAACCTTTATAAGTAGGTTAAAAGCAATCTGAAGATATAAAAAATAACATTATACAAATATTGACTGGGGTTGAGAGCAACATTGATTCTATTAGCCACCGAGGGATGAAATATTGCCCGACGCGAAAGCAGAGGGCAATATTTTCGTTCCAAGGGGTCTAATATAATCAATGTTGCCCGAAAACACAGTCAACATTTGTTTTGTTATATGAATAAACAAACCAAAATTTAAGAAAGTAATTGAAAACAGATCGTAGTAATTTTCTCAGCTCAACAAAGAATTCACGATTTCAATTTTGTGCAAAATTCATTTCCAAAATATCCTCAGCATCAAACGGTCACTTGTGATATTCCACCATAAGAATTAACATACAGATGTTCTACCTGATTTTACTTCACAGTAATTTGCAAATTCTTATATCCGTTATGATAGCAAACCGTTGCATTGCGCATCCGTTGTTTACTTGCCTTGACTGACTGTCTATTATGAGGTCACCTTGTTTTGGAATCGCGAAGAGTTATTTACGTTATCAATCAACAAATCAGAAGTGATTAATTGAAATAGAAGGAATATTCTCTAGATAGTATTCCTAGCTGGTCAATATTTAAAAAAAATTCAAAAATTTTGTGACACACAAAAAAAAAAAGGATATAAATGAGGTATCCTGTAAACAAGTAAAAAGCTGTCAATGTGACAGCAAACCGGGTTTTCTTTTATGTGAACTGTATCCATAATCCATGTTAACCCATATCCAGTGAAATGGTGTATCCTATATGCAATATTTTGCCAAAGAATGACTAAGTTAAAAAGCTGGTATTTTTTTCATAAATTATCGGAAATCAAAATCCTAGCAATATGCACACCTTTGATATATGTACAATTGATCTGCAAAAGTTCCAGCTTTTCAATTCAAACTTCAGTTCAAACTTCCTACCTTGAAAACTGTAGGAGGAGTTATCCATACAATGAGGGTACCCTATATGCAATATTTTGCCAAAATATGACTAAGTTCAAAAGCTGGTATTTTTTTCATAAATTATCAGAAATCAAAATCCTAGCAATATGCACACCTCTGATATATGTACAATTGATCTGCTAAAGAACAACTTCCTACCTTGAAAAGTGTAGGAGGAGTTATCTGTACAATGAGGGTACTCATACGCAATATTTTGCCAAAAAATGACTAAGTTCAAAAGCTAGTATTTTTTTCATAAATTATCAGAAATCAAAATCCTAGCAATATGCACACCTCTGATATATGTACAATTGATCTGCAAAAGAACAACTTCCTACCTTAAAAACTGTAGGAGGAGTTATCCGTACAATGAGGGTACCCTATATGCAATATTTTGCCAAAAAAATGACTAAGTTCAAAAGCTGGTATTTTTTTCATAAATTATCAGAAATCAAAATCCTAGCAATATGCACACCTCTGATATATGTACAATTGTTCTGCAAAAGAACAAATTCCTATCTTGAAAACTGTAGGAGGAGTTATCCGTACAATGAGGGTACCCTTTTGGCAGCCGCCCTCAGCCCGCCATTTTCACCATTTTAATAACCGGATTTTTCCTTCGGAAAACCCAGTTAAAAAGTTCATTTCAAATGTTAGTTCAACAACACACTAACCTGCACTAGCTCTCATAACAGGAAACTAATTAACAACCAATAATTGTTTCTATATGTATATCAACCTCTCTTGCACTGCTAATACATTAATAATTATTATCAACCTTAAGCTGTTTGTTTTTCAGGGGGTGAATCTGACTGATACAGACTGATTAAATTCAGTGCCCTCATAATAAATAAGTTTTCATTAGCGTGTGAGAGCTGGTGTGGGTGTAGGTATATAAGTAATTTCATTCAGGTATCACACCTGTGTATTAGTGAACAAAACAGCTATATATTATAAGAAAAATAACCACAAACTAGTCCATATAAAATCAATTTCCTTGTTCTCAATAAAATACACGAGTAAAAGAGTTTATTTTATTTTAATATAATATCCACTTTCAGCTTCCAAAATCAAATTTCTCAGACTCCACATCTGTGTTCAAGACTAGGAATGAACACCATTTTGAATTTACATGTAATTCTTAATCTACTATTTACCATCATGATAAAACAGATCATTTTATGATGAATACTTATTAAAACTACAGACTTTTTAGGACATTTATCTGATGATTCTAGCCCATGCAAATGTATCTAGCAGAAGACTCCTGTTTATGACTAGAGAAACTTCAAGTTTGACCCATTGGTTCTTAAAATACAAGTGTATTATTTTCACTTATTAGTTATAAATTTATTATAGGTGTTATTTAATAACCAAAATAAAATCTGCCTGGCATAAAAATCCAGTTTATACTGATAGATAATCTTTTAAGTAAAATCTAAAGACTGGGTATTCACTGATTTGAAACAGATTTTGAAATTCTGTTGTAAGATTGAAATACTGTATAAGCCATAAAATGTCAGCAGAATTTAATAGAGCCTCATATCAATTTGTTGTGCTTTTATAACCAAAGCTCAATTTATAAAAAAAAATTATGAATGCTTGTGAAATTTGCTGAGTTAAAATTCACACTGTATACAGAGTACACTATTGAAAATGCATTGAATATTTTTGTTAGATATACATATGTATATTCTAAAGTTATTCAAAGAGAAAGTGATAGCATATATCATGGGGAACCCTGGATAAACATCACTATTATAGCAACAAATATTTTCAAAAATCATTTTCATATGACACAAATAAATATTTTTATGACCCAAAAGATCACTATTATAGCAACAAATATTTTCAAAAAACATTCTCATATGACCCAAATAAATATCTTTATGATCCAAAAGATTAATGTCTGTCTGAAGAAATTTAAAAGTTAAGAGCTCATCCTACATGTATATTTTTAGTCTACAAACAACTAACCTTTACATTCATAATAAATTTCAAGTATTAACAGCCAATGGTTACTACGAATCTTATCTGTACATGAAATAATAGTTCATCTTCTAAAAGCTGTACGTTAATTTTTCAGGATGAACCAGTTAAATGCCGACAGTGGATAGAGTTCAATGTCTGTTTGTTGTACGTCTAACGTACAACAATTTTTCATTAGCAGTGCGCGAGAAACCTGTTACATGTATAGTTGTAGGTGTTACAATTAATTACTAAAGGATTAAGGAATCATTCTTTGAATATAATGTGATGATCATCACAGCTGGAGCGTGATTAAATCCAATAAAGCCCAAAGGCCTTTATGATAGATTTGATCACACATGGACTGAAAAAATCACTTATAATACTGTGGAATCATTAAAATTCGTGGGGGTCAATTTTCGTGGATTGCTTAAATTTTCCATGTTCGTTGGGACATAATTTCATGTATTCTCATACTTATAAAAGGAAATCAACATTATAATTCCTATTCAATAATTCGTGGAGGATGTTAATTTGTGGATGCTAGGTACCCATGAATTCCTCAAAAATTAAGCCACCATGAAATCTATTGATTCCAAAGATTGATTCCTTATTACTTATATATATTACGGGAATTGTATGATTAGGTACTACATATTGAAATTTTTACGTTTTCATTTCATATCATAGTAATTATATTCAAATTCTTCTTGCGCCCCAACATTACGTCATTGATAAACATATTGAATTATATTTTACAAATTTGCTTCATAGTGTTATCACAAAAAGGACACTGGAGAATGTATATACCGTATTTTTCAGGGCATATGTCGATGTGGGGCATAGGCCGAATTGCTAATTTTTAGACAAAATTCAAGAAAAATCCTTAGACTAGCCTAATTGGGGGATAAGCCGATTTTCAATCGATGATTACTCTAGTGAAAGTATGACCGCTGATTAAGAAAGTCACCGTATTAAGTATATACTTTCAGAATATCGATGTAGAAAGTCAAAAGAGTAAAGTTATTAAATTTGCTTAACATATATATTTCAAGCAATTTTTAAAAATTAATCTGTGTTTTGTGGCTGTTTGGTCTCTTCCGCATTCATCGGTGTATCATTGTGTATCGTAATTTTACATAGTGTAAATTTAATTGCAACGCCAACCTCCGTGGTTCTGTCTGGTAGAACTAAGTATAATATTTTACCAAACCTTTTATATTTTATCAATACCTTATTGCTAAATCTCATTTAATCAAGTTATACTTTGAAAGCTACTTGTAAATACGGGGTATGGCGTCCATTAGCTCAACACGTGGTTTCATATTCAAATAGAGTTATCCCCCATAATCGCTATGAATGAGAAAACGAAATACCAAACATTTGTGTTCTTTCCATTAATTAATTAAATAGTGACTTGTCGTTATGTAGAGAAGTTGTAATGTTAAAAACACAATGAATGCAATGAAGTGTAACGGTGTTCACTAGGCTACGTGCACCCAGGCTGTGTTTTAGTCACGGGTTTCACACCTTTGTATATACACACGACACCAGAATACCGTTATTTCATCCAACAGAAAATTAATTGTAAAAACACATAGCATTTGATTTATTCTACAACCAAGACCAGTGATTTCTACGAACGCAGACATGAAGAATTCACCAAAATTCTGTCATATTACATTCTACCCGGTTTCGTTTTCTTTTTTACTACGCAGTAATAGTTTCCAGGGTTCATACACGAACGTGGGAAAAAAATTCTTTTGATTGGGATTGTAAAGAAATACCTTGTACAGTACTGTACATTTTATTACTCACGATGTCATTACAAAAATTATCAAAGGGACAACTATCGAACAATAGTTCAAACGGATGAAAAAAAAACAACCCTCATAATAAATTGCTACAACAGTACAACGGATAAAAACAGTGGATTTTATATTTTACTGTTAAATTTTTTTAACTTTGAGTCTAAGAATAGACGATCCCGGGGGATAGGCCAAGGCTCGCTCATCGGAGGAAAAAAATACCGGCCTATGCCCCGAAAAATACGGTATATTCAATTGATATATATGGATTGTTGGTGGGTTTTTTTTAAAGAATATCAACTACAGTCCACACATATATATCATTGAAAACCAATCAACAGTCTGCATTTTCAAATTGATTTTGCTAGGTTTGTAGTTAATTCTTGTCTTTCACCCATATACCTTCTTGTTTTGACCCTAAAGCTTTCTCAGCACTCATAGACAATGAACAAAAAAAGTAAAAATGAGACTAATAGAATCATTCATTATTACGAGTGTGGGATAGTGAAATTCCACCGAGGGGACAAGATTCACGGTCTAGGACGAGGCTTTGCCGAGTCCTAGACCGTGAATCTTGGCCCCGAGGTGGAATTTCACTATCTCACACGAGTATACAATGAATGATTATTTTTCTTGCATTATTTTACATTAAAAAACCATGTCTGACAACTTTCTGTCATGACGTTCAAAAGATTACTTTCGGTTTATCCCTCCGCGTGCTTCAAATAGTGCAAGTCAAAATAAGAGCACCCAACAGTTTTATTAATAAAAATATAATAAATTGTAATTAACTAAGCAAAACAATTTCTTAGTGAATAATCTCTATCAATGATTTTGCATTTCCCTACAGCAGACAACGTTTGTTTACGTTTTAAAGCGGCGTAGTAATACACAGTGTAAGACAGAAAAATCTCACACTGCTGTCTCACACTGGACAAACCGATCTCACACCGGTGATAATGCGAGACAATAGCTCCTCAGGTTCTGTCACATCTATCTACACAAGAGAAAAAATATAGGGCTCTTTCTCCTAAATTTATCAGAGAAAGGGGCAAGGTATTAAAGTGACATTTACCGTAACCAAAACAATTGCAGCATGCGCTTGCAACTAAAACTTTATATGTTGCGGATACATATTTGGCAAAAAAATTGAATTTAAAAGTTGCCATGGATATGAATTACCAAACTTTTGAATGTTCCAAAACTTTATATGTTGCGAATACATCTTTGGCGAAAAAATTGAATTTACAAGTTGCCATATGGATATGAATTACCAAACTTTTGAATGTTCCTGTTTTTATACAGATATGTAATGACATTAAGCAATGTCATCAATTTAGCCAAATGTAACAGATTAAGATTTAAAGAGGTAACTTACGGCGAATCCCTGACAGATGTGGTCTTTGATGGCCTGGAAGGTGTCCTGGTCCGGGTCCTTGTCCTGTAGGCTGTCCGGGGGGAGGCCACACCGACAGTGGTTGACCGTCTCGCTCGGGGGGTAGGGCAGGATGTTGATGGTCACAGACGACCTCTCTGTGCTCTGTCTCTGTGTGTTATCTCTCTGACTAAGAACAGAATTTCAGGTCATTACAGCAAGGAATTTTGAGAAATGCATTCATTGAATGTATACACATATTTAACTGGCATTTCAAAAAACAAATGAATTTAAACATTTTATGTTTTCTGAACAATAATAATTGTTCAGAATTATGTGGTAATTTTCAAATTGTTGATCTTGTGTGTTCTTTTAGAGTGTTTATCAAAGAAAACAAAGTTTTGAAAAATACTTCTTATGAAAATTGTTAAACTTCAGAATGGCTGGAATATGACCTTTATTTTACAGACATAATTTGACTGTGAAAATTTGTATTAGGCATCAGATAATCACCTTGTTATTGACAAATAATTTTGAAATATCAAAATAAGGTATAGCAGCATTATACACGGTATTTTAATATAGCATTAATTATTCTGCTCTGCATTCTCAAGACTAAACATTTTGATTGACCAGAAATTGTTGAGTAAGCAGGTTCAAGACCATTATTCTTAACACAAACAGAACAAAACATCCAGGTGTCAAGGTATTTTCATTCTATTACAGGTGTAAGACATCAGTGTGAGATTTCCTCTCCTACACCCAGGGTTGTCAAATCGGTCAATACTTAGTAACTGATTACTCACCTGCCTTTGCAATACAGTACTTGAGTACTCAATTTTATCCAGGAATCTAACCTCTCCACTGACAAAATTGTACTATATCAGTTTATCTTCTTTATGGTTGAACATAATTTCAAGAATTTTTTTACAAATGATATTTTTGACTGTAAAAAGGATACCAATTTCATGTTTAAAATTTCAATAAAAAAAAAAATTAAGCAAGAAAAATCATCATTTTTAATATGGCACATCTCTCTATTATTCCACAGGTATAAATCTTACCTATTTCTCAACAAATCCTTTTTCTATTTCTCAGATATCAAACTTACCTCTTTCTGAACACATATTCCAGGTATGAGGCGGGCATTCGATGGACATAGTCTGTGATGTACTTGGTGTCGTACACGCCACCCTCGAAAATCTCCGTCAGATCCGCGATAAAGGAGGACATGGTTGGAGGGAGACTGGCGTAGAAGTTCTGGTACAGATACACTAGGTCCGTGAGGGCGTTGTGGAACACCACCGGCTTCCGAGACTTCACCAATACTGTGAAGAAAGACCTCAGACACATGCTACTGGATGTAGGGTTTGGCTGTAATGACAGACAAATAAAACAAGTCTTTCATGTGAGTGTCTCTTTTTATTTACTTTTCTTTATCAAATCAATGCTTAATACAATAATTAAAAGACAAGATTTTGTCACAAAATAGTTAAAGATGGAAGATAATTTTGTCGAAAAAGCAAAGTTTTCTTATCTAATATATTCACATTAAATTAACTGAAAATTAAAATAAACACATTACAATATTGAGAAAAAAGAGAAATTACAAGTACATGTAACATAAAGATCATTTTTCAGGATAAAGCTGAAATCATTTTATAAAATTATCTACTACCGGTGCATGGCAATATGCATGTCAAAACATTTTATTTTCACCGACAAAAATGTGTTAAAATAATAATTATCTAACATAGATTTATTTGGTTGCATAAAATCAACTGTTTTGATCAAGCCTCCACTACTTACAAAAGAATTAACCAAAAAAAATAGCATAACAGATCAGCTGATATTGTAAGCTTGTCACTCAAAATCCAAAGAGGGACAACTCTATATTCTAGACTATCTTTCATGAATTAGATTGAGTTGCCTACCTTGTCATTGCCTCTATAGTAGCCTACTCCACAGGAGTATTGCTTGTTGAAGTCGAAGCCATGCTCGACCAGGAACTTGAGGGAGGACGGCTCCACGACATACTCTTCCTGACACAGAGCCATGATGTTATACGTCTGGACTAAGAAGTTCCACGTATGGCAGCTCGAGGAAGGGCTGGCCTCGAGGAACGAATCGTCTGACATGTTTCCAGTTTGTGTCCTGGGCTTCACGTCGACATGTGTCAGCTTGAAACAGGACAGACCAAGGGAGACTACTGATCGAGTTTTAGCATTTTCTGCAGTTCCTTTGTATCGATCCTCTACTGATCTATAAATAATATGGCTTTGTTATGTTGTGTTTCTTCATAAAGTCATTATACATCATTCTTCATATTATTAAGACATGCATGGTTTTATTTATTCATGAGTAAAATTCACTTCATTAAATAAAATAACAAAAAAAAACACATATATGATAGAAGAGCTAGTGAATTGAAGAAATTAAGTCAAACAGTACGTACTTTAACACATTAAAATTCATACTCTGCTATTCAAAATTTGATCTACTTTGTGCCTTTAATATAAAACAACAAGATCGAATATTACATACACACTTTCACTCACTTGGCCATTAGTGTCTTTCTGGTACCAATTCCACTTAATTCCTTATCAGAAAAATAAAGGCAGAAAAATAATTACTCAATTTAATCACCAATTATTATTTCTGGGAATTTTTTTTCAAGTAACTTTAAAAATACTTTAATGGGTTGGGATCAATCACCAAAATTGACTCAGTATATCAAAACTTCTTAGATCAATCTCACATGGTGAATAACTTGTTTGATATGTACATCCATGAGACAAGGTTTCCCAGGCCAACTTGAGGGCCCGGGGCCTATTAGAGCTTTGATCTGCACCCACTGAGCCTGTGGGTCCAGGGAAAAGTCCTAAAAGGGAGGGCCTTGGGATGAATTTCTCATTTCTCTTTCTTACATATATCCCATATAACAAGTAATCAAATCATAATTTTCTGACACTCTAAAAAATATTCCTATTAGGATATCATGATCCAAAAGGACCATTTTAACCCATTTGGGCGGTTTGTCCAAACCATATTAACTATATGCTGAGGCCAAGGGTATACCTTTATAGTTCCCCTGACTTTGTCTCCACATGGACTTATATATGTCCCAGTATCAGAGCTTAAAACACAGCCACTTCTTTGTGAGAGAATAATGGTAATCGTGAAACTAAAATAAGTTTAATTATTAAGATTTAAGCACCTAAAGTCTGTCCCAAGTTATTGCTTCCATCAATTTTTGATGATTTTTAATAAAAATACACATACATGTGAAAGAAATACAATTGAAATTGATGAAAGGGAATATATCCAAGATATCTTTATTGAACATTTATCCCTTTTGACTCATAAAATTTCACAGGAATGAAAACAATTTTCTTACAGAGATTTATAATGGGAAATGTTTACATCTTTTCTCCATTTGGAATACATCGCGCAATATTTTAACGTTATCATCCGGGCTTAATAATGGCTGATGCAATGCAAAATCTCCGTAGACTTTCAATTTTGGGATGTGTATTGAAACCTGGTGCGGTAAAGGGGGCGTTTCAAAACAGATAATATGGACATTTTTCATATTAGTGGATGAACGTAGTTAATTGAGCACAAAGGAATTTACTATTATTGAAATATCAAGCAAAAAGTGGTGGAAGCAAAAACTCGGGACAGATTATAGATATGATTATTTTAACTTACTGTATCTATTGCTATAAATGTTGCTGATTCCACAGCTTTCATTAATGATGGCCAAAGGACTTGGATGTTGTTTATGTTTACATCCAGAACTGGGATGGACTCGAACCTGACCGACATTCTGTAACATTATAAGAAAATGATGTAAAAAATTCTCTACAACAGAACCACTCTTTTACAAATTTAAAATGATCTGCTGAAGGTGACCGGTGAAGAAAATGAACTGATGGAATTTTACATGGAGCTGGAGACAGAGGAGAGTGTTGCCCTTTTAGAATATTCTTTCCTCTCAAACTTCCAATACATTTCATTTTCTGATTTTAATTAATGTACATTATTGTATTATATATAATTCTACACAAATAAATATGTGCGTCAGTCAAAATTATCAGCAAATACAAGCTTTTACCTTATCAACTAGTCAGATTACCCACTTCAGATTCAACACCACCAGTTAACATTATAATGACGAACCAGTTTACCATGCTGGAATACAAGTTAACAACTCGTACCAAGTATAATATATTAAATGTCTCTAAAACACCTTTAGAAAAGTAGTTGAAAACTAATTTTGTAAAGACTCGTAAAGATTACTGTAACAAATTAGTAAAGCAGTAACTAGAGTATGAGCTATTTAGATTTTACAATATTACCGAATATGACAGAGAAAGACTTAACATATAAAAACAGAATGGCTCCCAAAAAGATGAAAGTGGAAAACGTGGAAGAAGAAAACCAAAAGGAAGTCACAGAAGATGTCCAAACAATTCCGAAACCAAATATTTCGCGTATCAAAAATAAAATTCTACGAAATGAAATGTACAAGAAACTCCGAGTTGAGAAGAGAAAGGTAATAAAGCCCGAATTAAGTCGCAATTCATCATGTATTGTTTGTTTCTCATGGATTTGATAAAGTGTTGTTTTGAGTCTTTTATATGGGAAACACACTGATTTGGAAAACGCCCTGTAAAACATGTTATGATGTTAATTTAAGAGTATGCACAGTTTGAATATTATTACATATATGTTCACACAGGCAAAACTAAAAGAGAAGCAAAGGAAGAAAAAGGAAGCAGAGAGCATGGGAGAAGAGGTACATGTATTGCAGTTAATATAGTTTAACTCTAGTGATGGGAATCGGTGAGATTTTCATAATCGAAAATTGGTTTCAAGCAACTAACTAATTATCGATTATAATCGGAAATTTTTATATTTTATAGTGTAGTGCTAAATAAATGTAAATAAACAAGTTACAATGAACAGACTCATTACTAGACTTTCGTAATTTGATTTACTTAGTATTTCTAGCGATAAAAAAACTATATTCAAAAGATTTTCCTTTGTAGGCAGTCCAACATTAATTTTCTTGAAACCACAATGCGTCCAAATTCTAGAATGTGCTATATTTCCCGAGTAAGAATATCGAGCTCGTCTGACATGTCAGCCATTTTCAGACCGCGCGCCTTTTTTGGGTTTAGATAGTTCCGGTCTAAAATATTCTGTTTATGATATGTCCTCGTTGAAAGGGAAAAAAACCTTAACCGATTAATCGTAATGAAACCTTTTAAGATCGAGCGCTTAGAATGTGATAACAATCGATCGATTTTCAATTATAATCGATGATTGGAACATCTCTATTTAACTCTACTCCTATTTTGTTATAGCATGTAGTATATTGATGTGTTTATGTCTTTCAATTCAGGCTCCACCTAAGCAAGTGCCAAAAACCATAGAGAGCATGAGAGTAAAAGATGAAACTATGGTCAACACGGAGGACACAGAGGTGAGGTCATCAGTCAATCAGCAAATATCATCAAAATGGCTCAGGGTCTTGACTGTTCTGGACCATCTAAACCTCTTTTTTCATTATAATTTGATTAATAAACACTGCTATAGCTTTGCGATCTTACTTAACACTGTTATAGATTTGTGGTCAATATTTTCATAAGTTCTCAACTGGATCTTATCATGGTAAAGATATCTAAGATTCTTTATGCCGAGTACTGGATTATATTTGTACATACACCTAAATGTAGGTAATGTTGGATGAAGCCCAAGATGAGCTGGCCACATATTTCAACAGAGAAACATCACCACAAATACTAATAACCACTTGTGATAGACCTTGTCTGGTGAGTAGCTTTAAGTAGTTCTAGAGTCTTTAAGACATATGTCTACTGCAATTAAGAAATGGGGGGGGATGAATTGAGACATCAATAAACCTTGTTCTACTCTAGACATGCCTGCAAAAACCACTGCATATTTTACGTGACCAGAATCACCTTCAACTTGTGTGATCAAACACATTATTACACCATATTGAAAGTCCTCTCTCTTCGTGAAATAGTTCCAATTAGATTCAATAAAGACAAATTACAAATAAATTTTCACCCCTACTAAACATTGCATATTACATGTATAGTACTGTGTATTTATTACCAGTTTTAATTGTCTTTTATTCCAGAGGACAAACAAATTTTGTAAAGAATTGAAACTAACAATCCCAAACTCAGAGATCAAGTACAGGAGAGGATTGGATTTAAAGAAAATCATCCCACAGGCAAAGGAGAGGGGTTATACAGACATCATTATTGTGAATGAAGACCGAAAGGAACCCAGTATCCTTTGTTTATATGTTACTAAGAGTCCAGCTCTGCTGGCGCCCTATAGTTATGAGCCTTTCCATCCCACATCATTTGCCCAGAGCATATTCTCTCTCCCCTTGACCCAACCTTGCTTTTACTTCATCTACAGAGTGCCTTATGGGGAAAGGATGTGCAGTGACTTTGAACCAACTTTTTAGGTATAAGATCATGGTAATAGAAGAATTGTGTATAGAATCCTTGTCTTAATAACAATATATTTTCTCCTCTTGGACCAATCTGTAGCATACTCTTCCCACAAAGGTCAAAGATTGTACAGTGACCTTAAACACAGTTTCTAAGCTACTGTCTGGCTAATGCAAAGAGTGTTTTTGGGTAAAAGTTTTGCAGTGACGTTGAACCACAAATCTAGGCGAATATCTGAATTAGCAGATTTCTTTAAAATCCTGTTTTGGATTATAATTTCACTCCCCTTGGCCAAATCTAGTGAAGACTGTCTGTAAATAAGGGGGTTTGCGGATAGTTCTATATCAAATTCCACATTTTTAAGTCAGAAGTGAAGGTCAAAGCAAGTCCTCTAAAATGCCTTTCATCATATGTCCTGTGATTGGGCCCTTAGAGATGATCAGTTGGTAGCCAACTCAATAAAGCCTTGTAAGCAGATTTTTATAATATACAGGTTAGTTCAACAGCAGGTGTTTTCAAGTATTCCGTGAGTTTTGAATACCCTGGTAAGTGAAAGATACTGTACATGTAAATACTATACACCAATGTTAAATTTTGAATGAAGCAGCAATTTGCATCTTTTTCTTAACCCTGTGTGAGATGGATTGGTCATCACTCACCTGCCTGAGGGCCCCACATTACATTTCAAACTCAGCAGCGTCCGGCTTACCACAGAGATAAAGGTATCGGATAACAACCTCTTTCAGTTTTGGTTATTACTTGCAGAGCAGTGCATAACTGAAGTTACACTTATTTGTTGAGGATATCTTTCATGGATTTCGAGATAGATCTTTTACAAAATCAAAAATAAAGAATTTTACATTTCCTTCCAAATGTAAATTTTTCTTAATCCATGAAAGTTGATGTCCAAAAGCACAAAATAATTTTTTGATTTGCAAACAAATGCTTTACTTTTGCATGATTTTGTATCACTTGATCAAGTTCTTTTTAACACTTTTGAACATTAACAATTACAGAAGCTTACAATTACCTTTTGTCATTCTGCTAATACATGAAAGAGTGTTCTTTTAAAAGTTCAAACAATTAATTTAAACATTTCTTTCAGAGAGTTGGAGAAATGAGTAAACATAAACCAGAGTTAATCCTGAATAACTTTGGGACACGACTTGGCCATTCTGTTGGGAGGGTGTTTGCCTCGTTATTTCCACATGACCCACAGTTCCATGGACGGAGAGTGGTCACTTTCCATAACCAGAGGGACTTTATTTTCTTTAGGCATCATAGGTTGGTAATATAGAATCTTAATTGTGTGAATTCCCACTTATCAGTTTAATTTTTTTGTCTGTGATGGGATACATGGCCCTAGGGGCTTTTTCCAAGTACAGTGTATGAGGCAAAAAATGTTTACTGGTAATTTCAATATTAATTATACAGTAATTAAATCTGTGCCTGTCTATCTTTCATTATTCATGGTATATGATAGATATGAAGATTAGGCTGAGATCCAATGTTTTACAAAATGTACTTGGTATTTGCACCCTTCATCCAAGTTATGACATAAATTAATTAAAGGATGATTAATATAACTGATCAGAAATTATTCTATGAATGAATAAAGATTCTATCAAATATTCATCCAATATTATGTATTTCTTTAAACAGATACGTCTTTAGAAACAATAAAAGGGTTGGATTAAAGGAGTTGGGTCCAAGATTTACCCTAAAGCTGCGGTCCTTGCAGAAAGGAACGTTTGACTCAAAGTATGGAGAATATGAGTGGGTGCACAAGGTAAGAGTTATCCTCCTTGAATTGTGGATGATGTTAGGTATTTCGTTGCTCTGGGATTGAAAATACTTTTAAATGCTTTTTTTCTTCTTTTTCAGAGGAAAGAAATGGAAACAAGCAGGAGGAAGTTTTCTTTATAAATCTGTGGTCTTTTTTGTTAAATAAAATATATTAGATATGAAAAAACGGTTTTCTGTTTTATTTTACCAACAACAATTGATGTAATATAAAAAATGAAAAAAATAATCACAGATATTTATAAACTTCCTCTTTCCCAACGTTTGTCATGTTTTTGTGGATAGTATACACATTATGTCCAGAAGTGAACGAATAAATAGACGTTCAGTAGTATCAGCACAGAGCTCTGTAAATGGAGAGAAGACCTGTTCTGACTCCCCATTCCCCCAGGTCGGGGCGTCTGTACCGTCCGTTTGCTACCACTCCCCATCCCCTGGCCTACTGATCTACTGGTGACAGTGGTGGTAGTGGTGGTTATTCTTGGTCTCTTGGTTCCTGTTAATGACATGTTCAAGATTATTAGGTTAACGATTGACATTTTTCTTATAATTTGTGGCTAGATTCTGAACTAGGCTTACTAAATTTCATCCTTCCAAAGAAATTATAGTGTACCGGTATTTTTTTGTGACTGAGTATTTCACTGTATTTGTAATCAATGGCAATTCAATGTGGGTACGTGAACACCGCTGTATATGTATATCACAGCCGAGGTTAATTACATGATGTAGTGTTCAATCTATAGAAACTTATGTCTAATGTAATTTGTATTGTCATTAATGAAAGACAGTTAGCTTTTAATTTATGAACAAAAAAATCCATAGATCCACATGATAAACTAGTATTAAGATATTCAAGTAAAACTAAATGTATCATATTTTGGCGGAAAGTAGCTACCGCTAAATGGCATGCATATTCAAAGTTCAGTCTGAAATATGCACATCCAAATCTACTTTAACGAGTTGAGAAATCAGTGTCCGCTTAATTGATAGAGTACACGTTTGCTGCATTTTAGGGAATGAGAGGGACATCCTTCGCAATAACAATAAGGGTACTCATTGTATTACACGTTAATGCTCGACGATTTGTTCTAACAAAGTTCCCGAAAAAATATAACCCAAAACAAACCAATTACCTCGCATCTTAAAATATTTGATCTTGTGTGAACTTTACATGTATACATATCATTTGTTTAAAGGGGCATGGTCACGATTTTGGTCAAATTCTATTTTTATGTTTTTATTATTTACAATGCTTTAGAAATCCATTTCTAATGATCAAATAAAATTTGAGAGTCATTCGTAGAGATACGAGCAAGATACAGGGCTCACGAATTTCAAGCCCTGTAACTCGCTTATAACTCAACAAATGACACTCAAATTTCTGTTGCCTATTAAAAATGCCTTTCTGAAGCATTGTAAGAATTAACATCTGAAAAAAAAATTTTGACCAAAATCGTGACCATGCCCCTTTAAGCTCTTCAAACTGAAGTGGAGAGACCAGCAGTTCGTTTTTCTTTGCATGTACATATGAATGTGATCTACAAGAAAAAAAACGATCGAACGAAATGAATATGGATGGGGAAAGGAGTTGTCCACGTGCCTGGCGTTTGATTTTATTCAAGGAATAATTTTGTGAGCATTTTGAGGGGAATATTATGGTCGGGGTGGTCAAATCCAATAAAGCTCTAAGGGCACGCCACAACCGTCATAATCAACTTATGAATATACAACGAATGATTCCTCATAAACTTTTCAGCAATTCTTCGATTAAATATTAAATTATTGACATTTTTAAAGGGGCATGGTCACGATTTTGGTCAAAAATTATTTTTCCGATTTTAATATTTACAACCCATCGGAAAGGCATTTTTAATAGGCAACCGAAATTTGAGTGTCATTTGTTGAGTTATAAGCAAGTTACAGAGCTTGAAATTCTTCGCTATGTAAACAAAGCGTTTGTTTACAATTTAAACTTTGAAGTAAAAATTTCAGTTTTAAACCTAAAACCAATGTGTTAAACGTTAGGAACTGTTAATCTATGCTTAAAATATATAAAAAGATAGACAAATAAGCTGGATTTTTTTTTTTACTGGTATATTGAACCTATGTAAACAAAAACAGGGCACTAGTTAAAGAATTGTTTATCCTGTATCTTGCTTATAACTCTACGAATGACACTCAAATTTAATTTAATCATTAGAAATGTATTTCTAAGCATTGTAAATAATAAAAATATAAAAACAAAATTTGACCAAAATCGTGACCATGCCCCTTTAATTAAGAGTATTTTCATTTCGAAAATCCCGCTTGCGTCCTAACAAGCAGTATGTAATTAATTTGCGTCATTGCCGAAATATATTGATCTATACGTTATAAATTTGATTCGTGGTGTTATCACAACACAAAGACACTAGAAAATGTAAAATAATTTGTTCTCACTTTTTGTGTGGACAATCGGGGGTTGGGTGGGGCAAGCTCGGGTAACCACGTCCTCGCAATTTTTGGACACACCACCTGAAGCAAAAATGAAACCATGTCGTCTATCCCCTGCTTAAACTTAAATACCATCAAAAATGTACAGTTTCGTGTTATGCGTTCCATGCAATTATTATGTTGATATTTTTTTAATACTTGATCATATATTTTTCTAGCTACAATTTAAACTTATATTGAATATGAGTTAAACTAGTTTAAACTAATGAATTGTTCAGGAATTGTTTTAAAAATGTCAAATATTTTGACAATTACACATAATGAGCTTCTTAAGAAAAATATAAGATTCAACAAGAGTACAACAGACATGATTAAATAATTCTTTTATACAATGAAAATCTAAAGGGTGTATAATATTATATTCTTTAATTAATTTATATGTACGTGTACCTTATTTGATGAACACATTTTTCTCGTATTTTGTTTGAAAATCAAATTAAGCGCTTTCCGAATTTATAATTTTCAAGTTTATAATTTCAATCTTCAAAATTTTATTTTACGTTTATTAACTGTACTATCTTGAAATTAATTTATTTTTTCCATAATGCTATCTAAGATATGAATTGTTTTTTTTAATCGGTTTTTATGATAAAGACGTGTCTTTAATCAAAGTACCGAAGAACTCTCGGGAGTTGATTTTGTCGATGTTTATTTATTTTAAAATCAATGATATGTTATTTTGCATGACAAGTACATGTGGTTTCTAATTTGTATTTGAATTACACACATTTTTATAATATGAATTTTTGGACTTTTTCGACAAGAATGTCGAGAAACTCCCATATGAATCATGTTAAATAATATTTAAAGATAAAATTAATTCAATCAAACTATGTATCAGTAATACAAATATTTCTCGAAAATTGTATGGATCCAAGCAATATTGAACTCTAGTCTCGTTCAACCAAACGCTCGGCTGACACCGTATATTTCCGACAAGCAAGAGAGACTCTCTGCTTGTCGGAGATTTACGGAGACAGCCGAGCGTCAAGTTGAACGAGACTATATATTGAACTCTGGCATAGGAATACATACGACTACAAAAAAATCTAAATTGTTCGTTCCTTTTAAAATCTGACTATTTTTAAGGTATTTATAAATAAGTTTTCTTGAAAAACAATGCTTTAGCATACATTACATCGAATTTATCAATTATTTTCAAGAACTAAGTCTTGTCAGCAGCGATTATTTGTGCTGAGGTCCAAACACTGTTTCACTTTCGGTTTGTCTGAGTAACTGCATAGGAGAGTTGATTAAAATCAACTCCCAGAAATTCAATTGAAAATGGAATCACTTAGAATTTAAATCCCAAAAAACCCAACTTTTCTCACTTTTTTCTTTGAATACAGAAATTTTTGTTTGACAAAATACCATGTCTTATCGAATCTAGATGTATACATGTATAAAATTTATTCCAACATCTCGCATTTTCAGCCCTTACCCAGCGGTAGGGTGCTTTTGACATGGAGATCGCAGCCTGTCTGTACAATACGACTGTAGTCTTCATAAGTTTCCTCTTTGTACCTCATAGAATAGAAACTGGATAGAAACAGCACCCACTTCTTACCCTCCGATATCTCGCTAACAAAACACATTCCACCTTCCTCGGTCTCTGGAATAACAATATTACAAAGAAAGCCCTGTTGTAATCAATTCTAAATTCGTGTTTTTCTAAACATTCAGAATATAACTCTGCAAATTGAAGAAATTCTCTTCAGCTTGGAAGTTTTGATTTTTCTGATAACCCGACTTGAGTAAGATACTAGTATGGAATAGCGTTATGTCTTAGTTAATGCTCATAGAGGTACTAAGTACATGTATGCTGATATTTCCCTAACTTACCCACCCCTGATATATTCAGGGCACCCGGGATATCAGCCCCACTGTCTTTGAGAACACAATCCACAGTCAGACTGTATTTACCATCTCCCACCTTTGATTCAATGGAACCGGTAACTATGACGTCAGAGTACCGTGTTTTATCGTTAAGAGTCACCACTCCGGGGTTAGAACAGCTGGAAACACCCCCTACTAACGCCAAAAGACAAACCACGTGACCGACGGAAAGCGTCAACATCTTTCTGTAAAAGTGACGCAAACTCAATTCCATGACCGAAAACTGACTGAATAAATAGGAATTTTCAAGAACGATCTTCTGGCAAATTTCTCAAGTTTTCAACCGATACTCACAAATGTTTTCTGGTGTTTCTTTAAATAATTGTAGGGTGTCGTTGATTTCAAGGCGAAAGTCCCACGAGGTTGGTACCCGAAAAACAGTACCCACCCGACTACCCTGGGTGTTAGAGTCTGTGTACCCCTGTAGTGCGATAAGCCTTGATTTTTTCTTTCTTCAGCCTTCTATTATGTTGGCATCTAGGACTTCACAATTTGAATTGTTTATAGCTGTCTCCCCTCATCTATATATCAGCGTAACTTCTATCACTGTGTTAGTTGTTGAGAAGCTATTAGGGGCACCAAGTGGATTCTTTTGTGGGGTAGGAGATTAATCAACATCGTCCAGATAAAGAAAATGTTTCTTTATGACCACAAGGTTAAATTAATTGAAACTCCCAGGCAAGTAATTAATCAACCAGGGGTACATTCCGTATACCCCTTTTAAAAATGCAGTTTGCTTATCAATTTATTTTTTGGCTCAAGCCAAACTTAATAAGAACGACAGACGTTTCTGTCTTCATCGAATAAGGTTTATCTCCAAACCCAAGGAAAGCTTTCAAACAAGGTATGGCCCTTGCTTGATATATACATGTAGTTAAAGATATTTTGATCGCATCAATATACATGGGGGCTCCCTGAATTTGACCTCACAATATGTCGCAGGCACCAATGTTTCTTTACTCCTTGTCACTAAAGCAATTTTACAGTGTAAATTTCTTTAAAGCTACGTATGCATTACATATATATTTCTTTACACCTATCTTTATCCAGCGACCCTTAACCCAATTGCAGTTTTTCCAAATTCGAATGTCTCGGAGAATCGTAAATTCGGTAACATGGAAAGTTTGTTTGACTTTATCTCCAAATAGAACAATTTTAAAGTGTAAATTTCTTTAAAGTTGCGTATGCATTATATATATATTTTTTTACACCTATCTTTTTCCAGCGACCCTTAACCCAATTGCAATTTTTCCAAATTTGAAAGTCTCGGAGAATCGTAAATTCGATTGCATGGAAAGTTTGTTTGACTTTATCTCCAAATAAAACTCGTAAGTAAGGCTACTAGTATTTGGTCAAAATAATCATGCAAAAAAAAGAAGAAATAAGCCATTCTTTGGCACTCGTTGAGCTTTGAAAACGTAGACAAGATTTCATTATATAACAACGTTACCTATATTATATACAAATTTATAGACATTTTAACTTCTTTATTTTTTTCGAAAAGTACTCGTAATGGAAGTATATTATATTAAATCTTATTAGATATTTCTCTGTATGGCCTGTCCTCTTTGTCAACTGTAAAGATTAGGATTTTGGAAGAAACTAGTATTAATGGCATGACATTTTAGACAAACCACCTTAGGAATATCAGAAAACTGTTTAACTGTTGGAAATTTGTGCTGAAAAATTCGGGGAAAATATAAATAATTGATTGGATAATCACTTTATAAAGTAGAAAACGTTTCTGTCCTTGTTTTTACCTGTGTTTAATTATGCATCTCTGATTTTTTTTTTACATGGGGTATTGTTTTCTTTTCTTTTGAAGCGAGACCACATACTCCAAATATATACCCTATTGGGAACTCTTCGTGCGATGTTTTTCCATAACAGGCGCGTACTCACTCGAAGTCCAATATTTCCATGTACTAGAAACCAGAATGATGTGTGTGAGAGAGAGAGAGAGAGAGAGAGAGAGAGAGAGAGAGAGAGAGAGAGAGAGAGAGAGAGAGAGAGACAGACAGACAGACAGACAGACAGACAGACAGACAGACAGACAGTTTATCACATATATGTACCCGCCCCTCTTTCTTACCAACTTCTGAAAGAGATCTGTGATTCCGGGGGAGGGAGTGTTTATTTCCAATTACTTAAGATTTTATTAAGAGCCCCCCTCCTCACTTTTGGACAGGCACTGATAATGTTATGAAAGATATGATATTCTAGCATGCGTTCAATGACTCACTATAAGTTTTAGATTTATACGAAAGTAACAGTATACAGTAAAACATGTTTGCCAAATATAAATACTCTGAATTTTCATACAAACTTGGTGCCTGATTTAATTTTCTCTGGTGCACATCATTTGACAAGCACTTGATATGATTGAATTTGTGATAATCCCTTATTTAAATTACAGTATACATGTATATGTATATATTTGGGGGGGGGGGGGGGATTTCCAAAGTATTTTTTTTTTTAATAAACAGGTAAACAAAAAATCCCATGGCGTAATTTCAATCTCGGAATCTGGTTTCATACACTGAGCAAATAATTTAAACAAACAAATGCGTCAATATTGATACGGGGCGTGGAGGGTTCTTACCTCCGTAAATCCAAGATTGGCGCATCCCTTCCCCGTCCGTATTTCCTTTATATGCATGTCGACAAATCCACGCAATAAGTCTCCAAAGTATGAGTATACAAATGTGTATCGAAAGTACTAAGTAACTAAGCGCGTATTCTACCAATAATACTGTAAACCAACTTTATTTGCGAACGAGAAATTTTCGCGAGGTTCGCGAGGGCCTCATTGTCGCGAATATTTCTCGCCGCAGACCAGTATTTACCATATAGTTGTATTATAAGAAACAGGTGTGGATAAGGTTTAGTCGCGAAAATCAGTCGCCGTGAACCAATTCATCTCGGATATATCGCGAAATAAAGTCGTCGCGAATAATAGTTGGTTTACAGTATTTGATACTTTGATATCGCATTTTCAAGGGTGTTATACGTATTAATTCAAACCAGGATAAAAAATGTTGTTTTTAAAATATAATTTTCATTACTATAATAGTTGACTATATTTTTTTTAATCTCTTGTAATCCTGTTTTCACAACTGTCTTATGGCGATTATGAGATCATTAAACAAGCTTGATTTATCTCATGCTTTCAATATGATAATGGACTGAGTTGGTGATTTGGAGAATATATATTCTCTTCTTACAAATTTCTCAAGGGAATTTTGTGTCACGGATTTTTTTATTCATAGCTTGGGGTTAAAGTCCTGTATTGTTCAAAATTTAAGCAGAAAACAAAGAAGAATATACAAAAGCATCTTCGCTAGCGAAGATGACACAAATGTTGTGTTCTATTTTTTTGTTTACATGTATTAAATTGCTTTATTTTTTAGCTAGGGATATATACAATATACATATAAGTTTCATCGAGACTGTATTAATGGATTCTTCTACATCCTGTTAATCATCGACAACTGGGAGACACTGTATAAGTTTACACAATATTAATGAAAACTAAAAGCATTTATGTCTTTATCTACATGATATTTCAATTCATGATACTTATCTGGATAAGAAAGGCGTTTTGATTTAGTAATGGCCAATATATTGATATCTACAGGTCGGGGTCAGTATTAGTACATGTAGGTGAGCATTGTAGAATAAGGGATAATGTTTACAAGGGCAGTGATTGAAATGTTTCCAGAATTTATTTTCAGTTATTTTACTTTGCTAATTAAAAAATTATTGATATTTGCTTTGCTTTAGCCTTTTGGAGTCGTCTCTTGACCTTTAACCTCAGGTGCCATGACGTCACAGATTACTTGGCACCAATGTATAATCTTTGTAAACTTAACGATTATTCCACAAGTGCCAAATGAAATGCTGACGAAATCTGCGTGGATTCAACAGTTTCCTTTTACCAATCTAAAAAAAAAAAGAAACAACATACTCAATTTCATCAACTGATATTTGGACAACTTCACTTAGTGACATTATTTTTACTTAGTCAAATTAGCTGTGTTCTATGAAAGACCTATATGCACACTGTACATCGTATGGTGATAGATGCACTTATAGTCAATTAGTCATAAAGGTACTGTATCGGATGTATCCTGGACTTTCACAGAGAGCAATATGACTATCTGATTTATATTGAAGGGAAATGTGTCTGCAACATGGATTTGGAAAAAAAATAAAGTGGCTGCGAAAGGTCTTAGCAAGAATGAAAGAACTTCTAAGCTTAAAATTCATTTGATTGCAACGTGATAAAAGTCTAGCAAGAGTCGAGAAAAGCCGTATCGTCTAACGATTTTGCATTCATTTTCTTGTAATCTGCAATATGTTTTTAGCTGCATGGACCGTGCACCGCCGGGGGACAGACAGAACATCGGCTAAACAAGTCTACTATCGGATGTACAATCATGTGCCATTCTCAATGCTGATGAAGAAAACAAAAATGTCGGTCCAAATGGCGGGAGAAAAACTGACTCGTGGAGAGAGAGCGAGCGAAAAACGTTACACTTGAGAGGCCGCGGGAGCAACTGGCAGTTTTATTGATTGAAGTGGCATGTTACATTCATTCAATAAATCAGGAATCAATTATTCATAGCGCCGTATCAGATGTGCTGAAATTCTCCGTATTCTGTATACAATAAATGGTCATTTGGAATTCATTGTCACGCGAGTTTTAACATGTGATATAGCGCGGTAGCGACATGCAATTATCTCTCATTATTTTTACTACTGCACACAGAAAAACGTTCTATGATTTATTGATACATATATACAAACGTTTTAAATTCCAATAACCATGGAAACCTACTTGCAACATCAAAGACCGACAGATGAAACAACTTTGATAAATATGATTTTAAGAAAGTGGATGATTTTCTGGCAGTGTCATACTATTTTCCGTATTACATACTCTTATACATATATGCACAACGTAGAAATAAAGAGTCTTATTTTAAACTCTTTAAGCAAGGGATCAAAGCACAAAAAAGTTGACATCAAATCATCACATCAAAGGTGGCTTCTGACGCAATGGTTAAGTCGACAAAAAGAATGAGCTACATTCGTCGTTGATGTAATCATTTATAAAGTCACAGCAATTCAAATGCGCAAATTTTCGTCCGTTATCATTTTTCACTGAAAATTGATCTGTACATTCAAAACAGAATTAATTTTGACACGTCCAAGCTTTCAATGAGGACCCCCCCCCCCTTCGAAAAAAATCTAACTTCAATGGAACGCGCAATAAATCCATTCCTCGTTGTTGAAATGCTGAGTGATTGTCTGTTGAGTTCGATAAAATCAATTCTGAAGTGTTTAATGAGATTTAATTTCATTGCAAATTTTAGTGCAAAAGTGTGGTGTTCAATTCATCTAGTAATTGTTTGCAAATTGGGAAAGTGTTGGTAACCCGCTGTCCTGGACTTGGGGAGAATGAAACTGGTTGTAAATAATAGGGCTCGCTCCATTTTGTTCTGATATCGATTAAAAATCATTGATTTATCACAGGTAGATTTTAAAAACCGTGTCTTTGTGAAGTGAAGCAGAGGTACTACCGCCAAAGAGTGTGACTTCAATAATTACTAATGCTGCTGGGAAACAAACCCGAAGAGACTTGCTTTTATCCAAATTATTCTCTTTCTCTCTGTGAAGTTTCTGTTCACTCCTGTGCAGAGTTCAACATGACTTAAATCTAAAGCGATTAGTCATTATTTGTTAAGCTATGAAAGATTCTGCAGCCTTATCAGAGTCAGGTGAAACGACAAGTCATTTTGACTGTTGAAGTCTAAATACTAGACTTTAAAGACTTCAATGCTTTAAGTAACTATATAATATACAATATCAAATATGTATCTCAAAAATGTGACTTTAAAGACTTCAGTGCTTTAAGTAACTATATAATATACTTTATCAAATATGTATCTAAAAAATGTGACTTTTTGTCGAGAAAATTACAGAAATAAATGAAGTTGATTTGGGAAGGCGTCAGTTAACCATAGATGGGTGGGTGGACAAACATAGGCCAACCTCCACACCGACTGTATTATTATATGGTATTTCCTGAAATTACCCCCCCCCCCCCCCGTATTGGAGATCAAATGGAGAAAAAATATTTAATGTTTGCGATAATCTATATAAGTCACTGTTCTTAGTGCCAGTGATTTCTTTTGTCACGGTATCAATGTGATGAAATTTATGACGCGAATTCTTGTACTAGAACATAATCTTAACGTTTGTTTAAACATTATTTTATTCCAATAACCTGGCAAATCTTATTTCTTTCGTCTCTTCTTTTTTTTCGGGGGGGGGGGGGGGGGGGGTGTTGTTGCAGTTGTTTTTCATTTTTTTGCCCAAAGATTTAAAAGATACCATGACGTCATCATTTGATGTTTTAAATTAAAGCAATGCACTATCTCAAAGGAAGCGATGATAGGTTTGCATTAAGTTATCATGATACAATCTTTGAGACAAGGTCGATTAAAATGTTTCCTGTGAAACAATTGGTTCCATCGATAACTCTTACAATGGATTGTGCCATGTCATCGACCCCCACGATATAATTTTATTGTTGGACCTCATCAAATATGATATAGTTTCCCCATTAAAGGTTAACATGATATACGTATAAGGCCTTGTTTGATACATTAGTCGACGATACACTGGTCGCAGTGATACGGTTCTATGATACGAACGTGTCACCGGGACGTCGCCAGTCTACGCCAGCAAACCTTTTTAACTTGGAACATACAGCAAATATACAGCAGAACTCGAGCCCCAGTGATCGAGGCAACAGATTTCAACAGATCGACAACATCTTCGCTTTAATCAGTTTGCGACGAAGAGGCCATCCTCGACGGTATTAAAGCCTGGGATATTTCAGTGCAGGTTAATTTAGAGGATATTGTTTCAGGA
Source organism: Magallana angulata (assembly GCF_025612915.1). Lineage (NCBI taxonomy): Eukaryota > Metazoa > Mollusca > Bivalvia > Ostreida > Ostreidae > Magallana > Magallana angulata. The sequence continues at coordinate 46,136,170 of NC_069120.1, forward strand.
GTGATTCATCTTTGATACAAATTGATTGATCTTCCTGAGCATATGTCACCGCCAAGCATCTGTTGTGTGAGACCAAAAAAAAACCAACTATATTGTCAATTTCTGCCCCGAGGACCGTGTCTCGGCTTAAGCTCAATATTACAGGTTTTTCCTGTTGCATATTATTGATAATGCCAGCTATTTGTTAAAAACATTCGATACTTATCGGCGTTTTATACCGTTTAACCACAAGAGCTGTTTTTAGTTGATCGACCAGGCAAATTAATTTCAATTTACGAACAATTTTTTGAAATGTCTTTTTTTAACGATAGTATCAAGTATTGGAAAGCAAATTAAATACACCCTTGTTCTTGTAAAGAAGAAAGGTAAAACGTTAGAATAGGATTCAATGAGTGCAAAAAGATGAAACGGGTCAGGAACTTGCCAAACAGTATTCCGATCCCTCGATTTCCTTCCGAGCGCATTTTCATTTTCTCTTTGTAATGAAACCATAATCTTTGTTTCATATGGAAATCTTATCCACAGATACCTGTCCATATCTGTATATTGATTGTCGGCATCAAAGAGGGACTTCTGGTTTTGAAGCATCCCGTCACTTTCTTTTACCCCCAAAGGATTAACATTTATTGTGCAGTGGTTAATATAATTTGAAATTTGCATAATTAAAAGAGGAAAAAAAATTCGTAACCAGCTAAGAACATAATTTTGCTTAAATGTACATAGGTAGAAACTGATGTTTCTTTGGAGTATAGCATTAAATGTGGGAAGATCTTACCTCCGATTAGCAATTAAGTCCTAATCACTACAGATTAAAGCGATACATAGCGGTGTCCCTGCCTCTTTGATTGGAGTGGTAGCCTCGTGTAGGTTGGGCTGTCACCCGGTCTGTGTCACGACGAGCTACCTGGGACAGGTGCGATGCGAAGGTGTAGCGTTCCCTGCTGCTGCAGCATCTCTCTGGGAAATCCTCGGCAAATCGTCTGAATTTTAAAATCGTTGGTTTCTGGACGACTAGTTTTATGCCTTGGAATAGGCCTATCTAGAATCGAGAAAGCTAATATAATAATAATGAAGTCTCGCCGGGTAGGACTAGCGCGTGAAATATTTAACACGGGAAATGCGGATGCGTATTGTTTCGCTGTTGTCACACATGATATAGGGGAGAGAGAGAAAATGCTACCATCTCAAATTCCAATTCTGAATAAAAATTCCGATCGAAAACCAATGTGCTTTTAGAAAATGCAAACATTGCTAGACTACAAGGTAGGCTCATTCTAGCATCAGAGTTTTTCCCATTTAGAAAATTAGAGACACGGTCTGAAAGAATGACGAAGGATCGGGTCAATAATTTCATTTTATATGATATCAATAATTCCATTAAATAATATTGGGTGATTGTTGGGACATCTCTTTCGTTTCTTTACGTTGGAAACAATAGGTTTTGATGTTGGTTAGTAAAGCGGTACGTGGAACCATTATTTGGCTCCTCTGCTTGCTGCTTATTTTGCTGTAGCGTGCATGGGTGTTCTGTATAGTACTTTGTTTTATTGGTTGCAACATTATTAGAAATCACCTGAAGCCCCTAGTGCAGGTACAAGCTGCTGTTATTCAAGTATCTTTTGTCTTTAATGGTCCACATGGTCAATTAAAAAGAGGCAGATATATTTTATCGACTCCCAGATGCATTAGCAACAATTTTATCATAGTTACTTTAGAATTAATACAGGATACAAATTGTGTGTCAATCCCCCCCCCCCCCCCCCCCCACGTATTTTGGTCAAAATAATAATATAGATAAACCTGAACAGTTGTCTCCAGTAGTAGCAAAATAAACCTGATGTTACCTGATATTGGGGGAAGGGGTGCCGATGTTGTCTACCCAAATTACCGAGTTCCCAATAAATCAGTTTATCATCATTAACCCTGGACATACTTTATATAGTTTCATTGAAATATGTGGTCATTAGAGGTTATCTGGGTTTTGTTGTCCGCAGTACAGGTATTACAATTTAATAACAGGTGAAAAGCTGTCAATGTGACCACAGGCCGGGTTTTCTTTTATATGAACAGTATCCATAATCCTGAATTGATAAGCACTACCTCTCCAGAGAAATTGGGTATCATGTGTGCAAAATTCTATGAGAACATTGCTAAGTTTAACAGCTGGTATATTTTTCATAATTTCATAAAAATCAAAATCCAAGTCATATGCATATCTCTGATATATGTACATTTGATATGCAAAACAACAACTTCCTAACTTGAAAACTGTGGGAGGAGTTATCCGCACAATAGGGGAACCCTGTATACAATAGTCTGCGAGAAAAAGACGAAATTCAATAACAGGTATATTTTTCATGAATTATCAAAATCTAAAACCCAAGTAATATGCATATCTCTGATATATGTATAATTGATCTGCATAACAACTTCATATCCTTGAAAACTGTAGGATGGGTTATTATTACTATAGGGGTGCCCTATATGCAATAATCTGCGAGAAAATAACAAAGTTCAACAGCTGGTATTAATTTTTTCCCATAAATTATCAAAAATCAAAATCCATGAAATATGCATATCTCTAATATACATGTATGTACAGTTGATCTTCAAAACAACAACTTTCTCCTATCTTGAAAACTGAAGGAGGAGTTACTCCTACAATAGGTGCACCCTTTATGCAATATTCTGCGAGTTCAACAGCTGGTATTTTTGTCCATAAATTATCAAAAATCAAAATCCGTACAATAGGGGTACCATTTTGTCAGCCGCCCACCATTTTCAATGACCGGATTTTTTTCTTTGGAAAACCCGGATAAAATCTATGTCCTATATTAAAGTAATTTAACTGGAAATATATATGTTACAGGTTCATTGCATTCAACATAATAGTTATTGGAGAAACGACCTTTTTTGCCTACTAAAAAGATTACTTATTCAATCTAAATTTGAAATTTGTCATGTAATCATTTTTAACTTTAAACTGAAAAAGTGTTAATGATAAATTAGTAAACTTAGTATTAGATGGATAACATTTACTCAGAGATTTGATTACATATATTAACGACAGACTATATTTGAATGTTTTTGGTTTGTTTTGTTAGTCAAAGTGATAATTGAATACTGATATACTAATAAATTCGTACACTTCAGTGGCACCATTGGAAGACACTAATATATAATATACTAATTATATACTAATACATTTCATTATTACCCCGTTGATTCCTCAGGATTACTTCATTACTTTAATCAATTTCTGAAAAACCACGTGTGTTCTATGACGTGTGTGGTTACAACTTGTCACTATAGATCTTAATATTGAGTAAGTATTTTGAAGAAAATGTCATTATTCTATCAGTAAAATACTACATATAAATTATATAGTAATCACTTAAAATTTTTGTCGAATTTCCTCTGACGCATGCTGAGGGAAAACTCACTTAAATTTTATGGTGTGAAAATACATGTATAATGATTTCAAGAGGAATCCGATATGGATGTGTGGTATATATGCAATAACAATTTTCAATTTCAATTCTTTATTCACCCAAGACCAGTTCTCTGGTATTTGAGGTTCAAAACAGGTATGTACAGTCAAAGGTCACGTGTACATAAGAAGTAATAAAAAAAGAAAAGAGTTGTGTTTACAATACAGTAGGTTGTTAAAGTTTGTTTTTGGAAGAGCAGACTTTGAAAATTATCTTGATAAATCTTGATTTTTTTATTAGTTTTTCTACAGTATAAGTACTCATTTGCTTGTTAAATTTTATAATATAAGGGTTTTCAAAGTATCTCTTGGACAAAAAACAGAAAATAACCAAGAAAAAACAAACGCATCGGTATTTCGACGTTTAGATTTTATTAGGTATTATTTCTATTATTAACACTGGAATAAGAAACAAAGTCTATAACTCTGTCAGATGTATTGTTTGTAAGTTTATAGTAGACTTTTTCTGTTCGTTCCCAGCATTCCTGTTGCGAAATACGGAAGAACTTGGCAACACCTTGAGGGCTGATAAAAGACGTTTTCAAAATCGTTCATTGCTAATACAGCCAGATTAATTAGATTATATGCTCATTGCATTGTTTGCCAAAATGTTCCGTGTGTAGCAGAGTAAACTAATTTTTGATTGGGCTAACAAAACACACAAGTAAAAACAAAAGGTTCACTGCTATTTGTGCACTATTAACCGTTAAAACAACGGCGCTGTTTGCTTTGTAGCCCCCCTTTCAGCTTCTCAATACATCAAGTGTACACATGTACACTAATAAATAATAGCAAGTTGGCAACTCATATGTAAGTTTTAAATATATGCCTTGTATTTTGCTTTCGTTTGTTTGATTGTATTTTATTCGGGGAGAGTGGGGGGGGGGGGTCTTGTTTGTTTTGGGGAGGGGAGGGGTGTCTATACGAATTACAGTGTATCTTTTAAATAGTAAGTTTGTAAGGGGACGAATACCGTCCATATTCTCCAAAACGGGGGACGGTAAAGTGATTTAACAGTAGGAATACAAGATTCGGAAACGATTCCTATTAAAATGCCGCGCCACGACATGAGTAATATCCATTCTAACAGAGGAATAAGCTTTTAATTGTAAGTAAATAAAATATTTTATTGTTAACAATTGTGAACACGACTTTAAAAATTACACTTAAAGCACCCTGAGCAGCGTTCCGTCACGTGGGCGACAAAAAGTGTCATTATAGAAACTGAAATCAATAGCATAACAATAAGACCAGAACAAACAATGGAGACAACATTTTAAAATTTTCATCAACTCATTAGATGTTGCATCGATTGCAAATGCTTTCATTTGTTTATTCAAAATAACGTACTTTTTCAACAACCAATCGAATGCCGCCACATGGCCGCTGTCGAATCGATATTCTGGTGGATAATGTATCAGAGCCTTCTAATTGGCAATTAATGCGAGCGCCTGTCCTTATGTTTCGAAGCTTGAATTACGGAGCTTTTGTGTATATCTGATGATGAAGATGAATAGATTGAAAGCTATCCATAGAAGACAACAAATAATTTATATTTTGAAACAATCCATCGATTGTCATTACAACGGGTGGTGGTCTGAATTGTTGCGAGACCGATCTCGATCCTTTTCCTGCCACAAGACAATAGAACTCTTGCCGAGCCAAAGGTATCACGCGCTCCGATTATCCTTGTCAGGGTAATGATAATCTAATTCTACGCAGCCTTGGTAAAAATGGGCTAATGGATACCCACTATATGGCTGCATAGAAATGCAGTCTTATTATAACTAATACAATGTAGTGGTAGTGCTGTAATTTCTAAAAATTTTAAAATAATAGCAAACGTTTCTTTTCATTTTTCATTCGGAAATGGAAATACTAAAATATGTCAAACGATTTTCAAGCGTAAAAAATGACCTTTGATGATTTAGCTAAACCAGTAGTCATCTTACACAAAAAAAGTGATATGAAAATGAATAAAAAGTACACCCCCCCCCCCCCCAAATCTCCTTAGAACGTCTAAATACCATGATAGCACTAAAAGCATGATAACGGCTCTGATTCATTCAAACAAGACTGCAGTAATGTAAAAAAAATACACACTAAAAATAAAACATTCCTCGAAACTCACACAGTTGGGGAATTTGTTTTACCAACATGTTTTTTTTTTTCTCCATGGGTCCCCTGGGATTCCCTCACAGATCTGAATATTTTTAGGAAATAAATTTTTAATGATCACCCTCAAGCAGTTCTGGGATTTGACTGATGGCCGAATCACATGACCTACGTTTGAGCTCGCTTTATTGGGTTATTTATGAAGATAATTTGTTTGTCGCAAAAGTGATATTAGCTAAAGTAATTTGATTTTCCATTCCCTTAGTAAAATTTTAAGTAAAGTAAAAACTTGCGAGTTTTTTCATTCATAATTAATAACTTTATTAAAAATTATTCATCTACATAATGTCTAACACATCACCATCAACTCTGCTCTTGCATAGAACTTGTGCTGGCTCAATCTAATAAATTACATAGCCTCTTTATATATGTGACCCTACATGAGTAAACTATAAAAGCCACAACTCAGAAATTACAATAAATAAAATTAACATATAAACTAAATTGAACAGAGTAGACATGAAGAAATAAAAATAAATAAATAAGTGTACATACTTATAGTTGAAATTTCATTCATGTAAAAATTCAGATAAATGCATTTATGATCTTTTGGAAATATAGGAACTAGAGATTCTTCACTGATTATGACATTCAAAAAATTAACAGTTAACATATTACATACTAATTTTGATTTTTATGACCATACAGATCATAAAAGTAATAATTTTCATTTATTAATTATTTATTAGACTCCCAAATATAACTTTTCACTGCATATAAAACAGCTAATGTCTGACCCAAAAAAAATTCACAAAAAAACAAAAACCAAAAAATAGGTAATGATGATAAAAGACTCAAATTACCAAGTCAGGAGGGATTGTTAAACAAAAAAATTCTATTTATTAAAGATGCATTATAGAATGCATCCATCCAAACCCCTCTCATGTGACATATCAATAATCAATGAGGGAGAACTCCACTTTGAATGTTAAAAATCGACTGACAGAAAATTTCTCTTTTTTCAACATCTCATTTCTGTGCAAATATTTTGATGTTTTATTTATTCTGTAATTATTGATTGTGGGGAAATTGTAATGGGATGTAATTGGTAAAACTTGTCAATTTTGTCAATAAAACTGTCCAAACTTGCTTTAAAACCATGTAATGACTTGTAATGTGAACAAAAAGCTGATAAATCGGAGGGGTGATTTCGCTAAATATCACAGCTTCCATTTAACCTAAAACAAACATTGATTACAAGATATTATTTAACTTCCCATGTTACTCAACAAATTAAGTAATGGACGGTACATTGTGGTGTAAATTGAGAATCAAACAAATGAGTTACAGGTATACAAGTACATAAAATATACTTACAATACATTCTTACATCTATACAACAATACAAAACTATGGAAAATATCACATTTGTTCATTATATATATATTTGGCACATTGGTAACAACCTATCAAGTAGTATTTGCATCCTCTCATAATTAGCAATTTTTTTAACCTAGCAAATCATAAAAAATGCAAATAATGGAGCCAAAAACTCCCATTCACTAGCACTCTATATTTGTCGGAATGTCTCTTCAAAAATTTGTGCTTGCAGTCATGTTACACAAGACAATAAAATATTTAGACAAAGGCACCTTTAAAAAAAAATTCTCTTTGATTATTTCACTCAAAGGATGTATGAAAAATTACAAGACTGGTCGAGCAAAAACTTCAATGAAAGCTTTCGTCATAACTTGTGAATAAAATCTTAAAGAAATGCATTTACTGCTGCAAAAAAAATAATGAAGGGATTTTGTCCAGTTAAAAAATCACTTTTTACCACATGGAACAATATTCTGGAAATGTTTGCTAACTCACACAGTTGCTCACTTATACATAGATATTGATCTTCTGAGTGGGTTCTGTTTGAATGAGTTATATGATTTAATCTTTAGAAGTAAAAATTCAAATCAATATAACAACCAAATCCTCTGAGAATACAAAACTAATTGTCATGCTGTAATATCACAAAGAATGAAGTCCCTTGTACTGGTTAATAGATAGATAGATGCACTTTAGACTACTTAAGCCGTTGATTCATTGATAGTGACGGTCTTCTTCTTTTTACCCATAGTGCCCGGCTGACTTCCTGTGGACGCTGTCTCACTCTCTGCCTCCAAGTCTCCCCTGTTCTTCTTTCTGTTAAATCAGAAAAATAAAGTTCTTATTAATTTCTAGAAATATCTCATAGTTCATTGGTATAGATAGTATCTGCATGTCACTTGTAACAATTTTATATCATATATAAATATTAATCTTATGTAATCTTACGTTTATGGTAGCAATCTATTCCTGAAGTACCAATTCATTTTTATGTTCCATCAAACCATCAGAATAATATTTTGCAAATTGGATGAAAAATTTATGAAAACCTAAAGGTGTCTTGATTTTGAGCTTTGGGACAAAAGTGTGGATCCATAAGTTTATTTAAATTACGCTATAGATAATCTTAATATTGAAACCTTGCTTAGATGCCCGCTCAATCTAACACAAAAATGAACGTTATCAGTGCCCTATTCATGCATTCTAAAATATTCATTTATCAAACTCAAATAGGAAAAGAACTTGTTTTAAATATCATTTGCATTTGAAAAGAATATCAAAGAGAATATCAAAGCTACATGTATTTTCCTAAGGAAAAAATCTGAATATTAGCATCTATGGTAAAAAATATGGAATAACTCTTTGTAAAATACACTGCTTAATCAGTGTATCCATGCCTTCATTTCAACTAGTGTCACCTTCGGCTATCTATTTTTTTCTTACTGAAATCTGATATGATTAGTATTTATTAAAGTTAAACATTTCAGATATTGATTCAGAATTTTTTTGCATATCAACTATACACTAACAGCTGCAGTTATTATTTGTTTTCAATCATTCTGGGTTTTTTTCTTTATACAACAGAGATGTTTTTTAAAATTTCAAGCAAAAAATGAACATTTTTGGCATCATGCTCAAAGGGAATTTGTGGATTTTAGACTTTAAAAAAAAAAAATTCCACTTTTTCCATAACTGAATCTCTGAGAAAGTCATCAGTACATGTACTAAATTTACTTGGACAAAAAATGATAACTTGATAAAAATGTCCACTAATTCCTAAATGTAACATATTACAATCCAATATTGGTGCATGATGTTACAGAGAAATGATGTGAAGTTCTGTTGCAAAGTATCAACACCATATACTATTATTATACATGTACTTTCATGTTAATTAAATACTGAAATCTGATTGGTTTAGACGCAGTTGGTAATCCGTTTTATTACCCTCAGCGTTAGCAACACACTTGGCAACTGGTAACACAACGAATTGTTACATGCGCATAAATTATGCGTGTAAGGTTCGCAGTAGAATTCCCTTTAATTCTGTATAAAAGCAGTAAAATTTTCTTTAAAATTAAGACATTCAGTATAATAAAATAAATAGTGCCTGTTTAGAAGGGTAACTGTTGAAATTGACTCCCCTCAAAAACCATTGTCAACCACCACTTCCTGTCGGTTGACAATGGTTTTCTCGGGGTGTCAATTTCAACAGTTACCCTCCCAAACAGGCACTATTTATATAATGGCCAAACCTTTGTGAAGTACTTCAAAAGAGCTGAGATGTAAAATGATCATTTGTCTAAAGCTTTGGCTAGAATTTTCAAACTGGCTTCCTGGTTGCAATTTTGTTATAAATTATTTTAAGATTTGGGTAAATTTAATGGTGTATCCTGAACCTAAAAAAAACCCCAGGTATTAAAAATGCTTTAGGAGTAATTTAATATTAATGATACTATGAAGTTTTGCTAGAACAAATCCCACAAAAGTGTCGGTCTTGAATAATTCATGAAAACGAGTACACATCAAACTAACAGTCTTATCCTAAGTCAGGTGTTAAAAAACGACAGAAACTTCATACTTTAATTGTATGGATACTAGAAGTCCTATTTTGAATTCTCGGTATACAAATTCATAAAAAAGAAGTGATTCGTGTCCCATTAATGATTGATAGTTGAAATATTTCCTTTTGACAGAACAAATACTGTCACCAGGTAATGAGAGCGGCGATGGAGGGAGATAGTGAAACACTTTCAAACTAAATGGAAATAGATTTTAATATTTTATCATTTTTGCCTTTCAACTGAGGCATTCATACATTGCAGGGCTTTCTAGATGATCACACACAGATCTATTTGAAGACAAAAACTCTGACTCCTCGAGAGAGAGATCAAACTGTTTGATTTATCTATATGGGTTAAAATAATTGTGCTGAAATAGGATTACATAATGAATATTTTCTTGTGAAATAAGTGTTACCTTGACAACCAGTCACTTTTCTGATAATGTTTGTGGAGTTTTTGGTGTGAAGTATTTCAGTAGGTGATTAGCTAGAGAGTCTGCATGTTAATTTAAATTCGCTGACATTTATATCTATAGCTTTTTTTTCTCTCAATCGAAATACATGTAAAGAATAAAAGCAAACAAAAGAAAAGCAAAGGTAGGAAAAAAGAAAGAAGAAGATAAAAAAAAAAGAAAATACTTAATTGTCTCAAAGTTATCTTGATGGTTAATTAAAAAAAATATTGACTAGTTAATAAGATCCGAAACTGTAATAATATGACAATATGAATTCAGGAACAGATGGGAAAATACCTGAAACCCCATGGATATTGCATTATCAAATGTAAATATTCTTATATAACTCTTATCTGAATTAAATCAATGCCTTAATTCCACATGCACTTTTGGATTTTATCAAGCATTTAAAAAAAATCAATTTGGTCAACAGTCGAAATACAGGCAATGAAAGTTTGCTTAAATCTTCATGCAACATTGATAACTTGACTTAAATCGTCAACGTGAAATCCAGATGTTCTTTCCTAAAAAAGGCTTAAAAACAGATGTTGTTTCATGCATCATTTATCAACAAATTTAAACAAAAGAAAATCAGAATAAACTCTCTCTTTATACCTGTTTTACAGTCTTTCATTGATTGGTGATATCCACTGGTGATAAAAGCAATGAATATTTTTAGTAAAAAAAAACAACACCCTCTGAAACCAAACCAACCATTAATTTGGTTACAACATTAGCATTAAATAAAATATATATTATATTGTCAGTTAGAGGTAAAAATAAACTGATTATTATTCAAACAGTTGAATGGCTACATTTATAATCATTTTCTCTTCATATCCATGAGTATCCAAACACCATGACGCTCAAAGTCAAAAATAATTTCAGCTGGTAAATCAGTTGTTTAAAATCTGATTGGTCAAAATCTAACTTTAAAAATACCTCAATGACCTTAAAATGACCTCCATGATATCAGAAGAGCAACAGGCATCATCAAATTGCTACTTAGGCCATGTTTGTACTTGTCAATGATAAGAGGGAACACTAAATTTGTTGCCCAAAATGAAGGCTTAGAGCAACATTTATGTCTGAAGGTCCAACAAATCATATGTCGCTTAGATCCCACGCAATAACTGTTTTGTTATTCTCTTAACTACATTTCATGTAGCAACCAGCAATGCATATGTTGCACTGCATATTTAGGCTATTTCCAAATTGCAGAGATTGTATTAGACTATATGAGATGTGATGTAGCCACATAGTGGTTCAACAAGTTTTTTAAATACAATGTATTCATTTTGTTGGAATTTTTGTGGTTGAAATGATTTAAGAATAGAGGAATACTTATTAGAATATTACAACAAAACAACAAATACTGACTACAAGAACTTATGCAAATCACCTTAATTCTTGTCTGGTGTCAACACTTTTCAAAATGTTTGCATTATATAAAGTTAGTACAATATAATAAATCTAGGCATGCTATCGAAGGTAATGTTGACCTTACATGGGGTCACTGATGATTTTCTTGGAGTGACAATTTCCTATGATACCCTCGCTAGCGAACAGTTAATATATAATTTAACATTCAATATCCAATCCATCAAAATGAGTATACTTTTTTCTCGAACACTAAACAAACCTGCAGTATTTACAATGCATTGATAATTAATGCCACCCAATACTGTTGGGGATCCAAAATTAATAATTGATGTGTAACTGGGCTATGAAACAAGTATGTAAGAGTTAAATGTCGATCATTAATCGAATTCATTGAAGTAACTCTAGTACTATTAGTAATGTATCAGAATAATTCAATTCTAATGAAATATTTAGACAAACTGAAACATAAAATTTATTCCACTGGACATTTGTCAAGTCTGGATCATCATGCATTTTATAAAAGGACAAATCTCCAACAGAAGATACAGATATACTATCCTTAGTAAACATTTCAGGGAACATTCATTTTTATTTTGTCAATTTACTCTTTTTAAATCTGACTACACTGTAAGGCTGATATTTATCATCGGTGTAATTGATTACTATGGAATCATTAGAATTCGTGGTGGATCAATTTTCGTGGTTTTCGTGGGTAGCCCCCCACCATGAATTTACATCCTCAACAAAAACAAATTCAGAAAGAGTCTTCTTTATCACTGAAAATGAAAACTGACGCTTCCATGAAATTACATCCCCACAAATAAGCAAAAACCCTGCAATCCATGAAAATTGTTCCCCACGAAATTAAATGATTCTGCAGTATTTGGTTTTTTTTAACAAATAATATGAACAAGGCTCCTACATCTCAGATAAGTTTTGAATTAAATAGATGTAAACTGGAGTTGTTTCCTCACAGCTTTTTAAGGTTTGCTCCATATTCTAAATCATGCACACATCTGGGTCCAGTTTTACAAAAGGTCGTATCTGGAAACGTAGACGTAAAACATAGACATAACTTAGGCTGACTTTGTGTTTTACCAAAAGTTGTATCTTATGTTTTGGCGTAGATTTTAGAAGAGTTCCAAACATAAACTACGAAAAAGTTTATGTGTATATCTACGTTTACGTGAGTAGTTATGACCTTTAGTAAAACACAATTTAAGCACACACAAATTTGGTGGCAAGGTCTGCGTTTACGTCTACATCTAAGACAAAAATTACGACCTTTCGTAAATCTTGAACCTGGTCCTGTACATCTCTGTATATCTCTAATAGATATTTGACACAAATTGCATAATTAAAAATTTCTGATAGAAAGGGACAGGTAAGCAACCTTTCAGGTATTTTCTTACAACTGTCAAATTCTCATTGGTTTACATCATCAAAACACTCCTCATACACTCTGCTTGCTTTTCAATTTCAGATTCTAAACAAATTTGGCAATAATAAAATTACAAACTGGGCATAATATATATATATATATATATATATATATATATATATATATATATATATATATATATATATATATATATATATATATATATATATATATATATATATATATATATATATATATTCAGAGAAGAGCAATCTAGTTATGAAATGAAATAAACTGTATCCATATAAATTATAAATTCAATGAATTTTACGGAATGTACATGCTATGATCTAAATGGGTAAAACTTCAATTGGAAAATTTGAATTTAAATTACCAGTATGTAAGTCTATATATCAGTACACATGCTACTGTAAATCAACTTTATTCACCTGCAAGAAAATTTCAAGAAACTTTCCACCTTCATCTCCTACACGCAAATTATTCTTGATATAACTCTGGGTCCCACACCATGATAAAAAAAATCCTACCACATACACCACATATCAACAGTCTATTATTTTTATCAATAACTCAAACTGCAAAACTGACATTGCCTTCCATTTATATTTCATAAATTTACCATGTGTCTGTGGGAAGAGGCTATATTACTCAGTATTTTAGTTTACAGAGCAATTCTTCAAAATTCTCTGAAAACATCTTCTAGATCACACCCACATCACTGACACCAAAGTTAAAGTTCAGAAATTCAAATTTGTTATTTGCAGAAATGATGTGAAAATTACATTCAAAACACAATCAAGTAAAATCCCATCAATATTTGTTACACCATACTTTCAATCAAAGTGAAATTAACATTCAAATACAACCATCGTTAGTTAGATCTGTTTTGTGAACATTACCATAAAAATTTCACTTGCTGCAAATGAAATGAAAGTTCAAGATAAAGTTAAACTAGGAATACAACACATGTACAAAGAAAGATCCGAGATATCTAGAATACCTCCAGAAAAAGATGGCTCAACATGTCCATAAGATGAACACATCAATCAGATAAAGAGAAAGTAACGTGTTAGTTGGAGGTTCTTACTTTGGCTTGGCCTCCAACACATCATCGTCAGACTCCTCGGCCCCTGATAAAAACTTCAGCTCCCCTGTCTTCGTCCTGTAGGCTGTGTACTACATAAAACAGATTTAAGGTTTAACGATAATATGTATCATACTGATATTATGAATGTCAAAACTCATCAGAATGATTATATGATATTTCCTAGTATACAAGTCATCTGTCATCGAATGCTCACCTTTTTCTTGACCTGAGCTACTTCATCATCCTCATCATCATCGCTGTCGTCAACAGGTCGATTGTCAGCCATGTTGTCTGCATCTAAAAAGAGGTCAATATCAAGAATGAAACAGAATTGGAAAATGGTGATACCATGGTAAATTTTTGAAAGTGGAAAGCTTGGAGGACAGTAGATATTCATGTGAAAGTAGTACTGAAAACAATATGGCAACAGTTGACCCATTGATTACCATGCATCATCTATGTACAAAAAATCCTAACATTAGGTTTTTAAATTATTGAATGATCAATGCAAGCTTCCTAATTAAACATGAACTAAACACTGCCCCTACCTTCCTCGGCCACGTAACTGGAGGGGAAGAATCCCTGCTGTCCGTCCGGCAGTTCTCCCATCCACCAGTTGTCGTTGTCTTTGTACAGCACCGTGATAACGTCACCCTTGAATATCGTCAACTCGTCCGACCTCTGAGCTCGGTAATCGTACATGGCTATCACCTACAAGATCAAACTGACATATTTAATGACTGTCCACTAAGAATTAAGGAGCAAATCATCAAGGGGAGCAGGTAAATATATCAATACAAATGTATGTTGCTAAAGATTTATAAACATTTTGGACTGAGTGATGTTTATTTGTTTTTTACCTGTTTCCGACTGACCGATTTCCCAGCAGATGCTTGGAAGGAAAACTGAGCTTTACCACTTTCTTGCTGCAAAAAGTTTAATAAATACGTACATATACAGCTTATGTTCTGTTAGTTTCAATATTAAATAATTGTATTAAACAGATATCACATGGTTTAAAACAAACACAAAGGTAACTCTGTAACATACCTGTGAGAGAGAAATTGTGGGTGGTCGACCAATGAATGTAGGACTAGAGCTTCGAGCACCATGACGACCAACTGGAAAATAAAATAACGAATAAACAAATTTATTGAACAATTTAATGAACAAAAAAATTTAACTTATTACATGTATTGGAAAAAAAATATATAGAAAAAAGAAGAGGAATTTGGGTCCAATACTCTGACTTACCCTCAGAGAATCCTGGCCTCCAATCGGAGTCGCTGGACTTGAGATACAGGGACTGGTTGGTGAACTGCTGCTGCTGCATGATACCCGTCAGGGTACGAGAGGCGTGGGGGGAGAAGGCTTGTGGGGAGGCCATCTAAGAGGTAAAATATATTTGATGATTACCAGGTAAATATGTGACAGGATAACATGCTCTATTACAGAATGTAAAATATACCATGCAGGACAAGAAAATTATCATTGTGTATGCTCTTAAAGGTCTAGGTTTTTCATTGTAACTAACACATAGGAACAAGAATACCATAATAATGTCAATGTAGAAGGAGTTAGTATCATCCATACACAATAAGAAACAATATAACAGTCAATAAAGAGATGGGAGAAGCAAGGTCCACTGATATATCAATGAAGAGTTTAAGAGCTAGCCAGGGTGGAAACAACTTAGAAGTCAGTTACATACCATGGCTCTTGGAGTCATGGAGTCCATCATCAGCCCAGTGTGTCCTACGCGGGGGGTGGACACTGGAACTCCAGGGAGTTCCATGGATGGGGAAGATGCCATCTGAGCCTGCATGTAGAAACAAATGTAGCAAACGTGAATTATCTTACAGACCCAATACACTGATACACATATAAATAGAGATGTTAAGAATGCACAGGAAATTAATATACAAAATACTAATGTTAATTTTACTTATTCAATTAAAGCACTCCATAAATTCCCTGTAAAATTTATGTATAGTGCATTTTACATTAAGTGAATATGCTACACATGTAAATGTATCATTTGTGAAACCTAGCACAAAATATTTTCCCATAAATATCACTGAAAGAAAATCCAGTTAAATTCACTTGATACAAATATAAAATTCAATTATCTTTCATGTTAAATTCAGTTGAGGCATAACTGGCTGCAAAATATTTTATCTTTAAAGCCAAGAAAACACAATACAATACAATTATAGAAATAACATATTGGTGAAATAAAGTGTTAGATCAATTGATTAACTTACAGTAGCACTATTGAGTTTCCTCATCACTTTTTCAAAGCGAGCAGTGGCATGAGCCTGGAACTCGTCCTTGGAGAGGACTCGAGATCCCATGGTTTTGGCGGTTTTCATCGTCTCCTCTTTTCTTGGGGATCTAAAAGCACATAAACAGGTGCCAGGTCAGTACGGTGAGAAAAGAATTCTTCAAATGAATATTCTTGACAAATGAGCCTATCGACAACTCATACCTCGAATATCAGTAATGTCATAAAATAAATGTGCAAGTGTGAATTGATATAAAAGAAGGTCTCTCCTGATAAGAACTGACCCTGGGAATGTAGTTGTGGATGGAATTTCCTCTGGCTCTTTGTACTCGGGTACTTGAATATGTCTGGGAGACAAGCCTGCATCTATCTGGGCCACTGTTCAGTCAAAATTCAAAAGCAGTTTAGTTCAGTTATCAATAATTAAGTTCTTATTTCACTGTCAATCACTTTTCTACATGCAAGACCTTCATTTACAAGGAATTTTGTATGACTTGAAACTCCTTAATTAAATAAACTATTGTATCAAAGTTCTTTCTTCGGAATAAAACTACAACTATAGCATATAAAATCAATCTTCTAGTCAGCATTAATGAAAAAAAAGATTATGTATAAAAAATACAGAACTTAATTCAAGCACAAATGAAATGTCTTTCACCTATCTAACTATATAGAATATCCCTTTAATATACATTTCAGAATTTCTAATTGCATAAAACGCTAAGAATGTCATCATTAGAAAGTGATGAATTACCCTTTGGGTCGTAGTTGTAGATGAGGATTGGTTGGTTGTCGCCAAGGGCACACAGCGCCATCATGTGGTCTCTAGGGTGATACGCCACGTCCGTCACAGGGAACTGGTAATTCAGCTCCGAAAACATGGCGACTTGGTCTCCTACAATCAAAAAATCACCACAAAATCAATACAGATCTAAATATTAAATGTAAGTCTCTTGAATATCTTTACACACTAGTATATTCCATATTCAATTTGACATAAGGTGTCAAACCAACAATTCTTTTATCTCCCTTCAGAAGTGTTTGGAAAATAAAATATATCTTAGATGAAGGAAAGGTTTATCTATTGTGAGTTTTTGTGATGGACACCATCCTTTACCTGTCTCGGTGTTCCAGGTGTAGGCGAAGTTGTCCTCACTGCCAGAAAACACGAAGGAGCCACACGGGGTGAGGGTGCTGTGGATCTCCTCTCGGAAGTTCAGCGCCCCGATGTACTTCTGCATCACCCTTTGTCTGTAATGCACAACACACTAGTTCACTCAAAGGACCAACTGTTATATCATCAACACATACACTTTAATTATAACAACAAAATACACTCCTTTTTTCTAAACTATTGAATTTGTAATAATGATAGGTGGATTGCCTTATGAATTTTAAAATAGAGGCTGAATAATATATGTACAATTTTTTCCCACTATCAGTTTCCTATTGCTATCACATACATCTGTTACAGTATCATTGATAACAAAACAATAAAAAAGAAAGGGAAAGCCAACAATGTCAAAATATAAAGGTGGATGGTACAGCTGAGCATACTGCTGACTGTTACTAGCACCCTGATTCATGTACAAATAAATTCATGTATATAGTTTTCTATTGCTATCATAAAATATACATTCTTCAAAGCCTCATTTGGAAAAAAAAACATGTGATCAGATAACAAGGGAAAAATACAGCTTGACATTGTGTTGACTGTGACTTACACCCTGAGGTCAAACATTCGGATGATGTTGTCCCGGCTGTGCACCAGTAGTCGTCGCCCATTGTGATGGAGGGTCAGACAGTTTATGGGGACATCCTTCAGCTCGGGGTCAAGGATTTTCTTGAACAATGTCCAGTCTCTCTCCCAGCCTGTAAAATGTCAATACAATGTCAACACACATGAATTTAACCTCCATTATTTCAGTA
The DNA here is from genome assembly GCF_025612915.1 of Magallana angulata. Classification (NCBI taxonomy): domain Eukaryota; kingdom Metazoa; phylum Mollusca; class Bivalvia; order Ostreida; family Ostreidae; genus Magallana; species Magallana angulata. The sequence goes on from NC_069120.1 coordinate 46,154,258, forward strand.
TCTTACACTAATTGCAATGTCATTTATTCATTTTCGGAAGATGAAGAGAGAAAAAACTTCATTTCCAAGTATCAAAACTCATGTTTTAAAGAATGATTTGAAATATTTAGACTAAGCAACATAATTTTACACAGTCATGTTGGGTTTTTATCCTCTAAACATTGAACAGTAAATAGAAAGTTACCTAGCCTTGGTTCTTGTTCCCCTACAAACACATTGAAGATGATGACATTTCCTGCACTGTCTCCTGAATACATCTTTCCTCCGTCCTCCTCAAACACCAGGGTGTTCACATGTCCTCGATGGTCCTCAATCTCCTGCTTCAGCTGGTAACAAGAGTTAATGCATAAATAAATAAATAAATCATGCATAAATAAGACACATTGCTATTTATTTCATGACTATCATTTATTGCAGGTGTGGTGTCATTCTAATAACTTTTTTGATTTGTTCAATCAAACAGTCACTTTCTAATTTTTGCATTCATTCTGCATTATTGATTCCCTTTTTGGCATTCACACATTCCATGTGTTCTCTATGTTCAGTGTATAATCAAACTTTTATCACTATCACTTATTAACAAAACAATAAATATTCAACAACAACAACAACAACAAAACAATCACAAAAATCTTACTACCCGATACTTGCAATAAAAATAGTTTAGTTAAATGTATTATTATCCATGGATCTCAATACTTCTGCAGATACAGACTGGAAACTTACGACTCCGTGCGGCTCTGATCCGCTGACGTCCCACACTCGGATCACCTGATCATAACCCCCAGTCGCAATCACCGAGTCCAGGCGGGGGTGAAATTTGGCCGTGTACACAAATCCAGGGTGAGGTAGAAGTTTTTCTGAGCTGTCAAAGTTGTCCAAGTTCCAGACCCTTCAGACAAGAGAGAGATTTCCAACAATCAGTATAAGCATGCCAACAGAATCATGATTTTTCAGATTTGAAGTTACTGGTACTGTACACATTACAATGTGCATATTTTTTTATATCGATATGTTATATATACATACTGTGTAATCATAAAACTTGTACTGGTATATCACTGGTAATCAAAATTAACGGTTTCTTTAATATCAAAATCCCAAAAATGTACCTTCATGCTATTATTGAAATTGAAATAATTTAGGAAATTAATCTATGGTATATCTAATAAATTACATCCCCAAGACAAACCACAGAATCCTGGCTCTTATTTATATATGATTATTATTCTTTTTAAAAAAGTTGATTTATTTTTACCTAGCCGTTCCATCAGACGATGCAGACAAGAGATGGGTATCTCTTTTTGACCAACATAAATCATACACCAATCCAAAGTGACCTTTCAACTTTCCTCTCAGCTCAAATGATGGCACCTGAGATAATTATAGAAAACCCACAGTCAATGCACTGCTTAACATTTACAATCACTCAATCACAATTTAAATCACTCATGGATTACTTTTACCAACATCAAAACATCAAAATTAAAATTATATTTTACAAATTTTAAAAATTATGATGAATTGTAAATACTAATGAAAACAAATTTTTAGTTACAAAACTATTCAAATTTGCTATCAAATAGCTAAAAACTACTGTCGATAGTATACAATATACACATTATTTTACTCTAAAAATCTAGCCTCACTGTTATAAATGTATGATAATGTTACACATTCAACAAACAGACTTACCTCGTAGATATATATAGGATACTGGTCGCGATCATTGCAAGCACATGCCAAGCTGCGACCGTCATGAGAGAATCGGAGGACAAAGCAGCCCTTTTTCCCAGCAGGAAGGGTGACCTGAAGGACGTTTGGAATGCGGCAAGTCTGACCAGGCAACCGTGACCAGGAAGACAAAGTTTTGTGCTCCCCCCTAAAACGAGCAGAAAAATTCTCAGATAATTCCCTATTACAGAGTATTGTTTACGCACTTGAAGCATATTCATGTACATTATTCCAAAAATTACAGTATTATACAATCCTTATGTGCATACTGAATGAAATATCACTTGTAAAATCTAAGTTTTTCTTACATGGAGCTTCGAGATAAAATACCGGGTATGCCTTTTGTCAAAATAAACATTATAAATATATTGGCAAAAGGAATTAAGTTGATAATATTATCAGCAGGAATAATAAAATTACAACACAGTGAAGCTGTGGTGAAAAATTCACAATGACATAAATGACAGTACAATCATTTAGGGAATTACGTAATGTGAATGAAGAGCATTGCTATCTTTAACACACATGGCCTACCCGGTACATACATTGGTGGCAACATATCCATGCCTGTATGGGAAATGCTTATGCAAGATCTTCTTCATTCATTGTTCCAGTTAATATTTCTCAATATATATATGGGTCTTTGATTTTAACACTTTAATTTACATATAATAATCAAGTAATGAGGCCCAGAGGAATAGATGCATGCACATGCATGTTCTTTCTATGAAGGGACTGGGTAAAACTTATTAACTGGAAGGATGCAGGTAATTTGAGGCAGAGAAAAAAATGTGAAATGAAATAACTGTGAGAAGAAAGAGTTTTCATTCGTGAGGGACAAATATTCACATAACTTTGTCTGTAAACAAATCAACATATTGCTAGCGGTGAACAGCTGAATCAATCTGTCAAACAATTTACTTACCATTTTTTCTTCCTTCATAAAACGAAATTAATTTGATGACTTTCAATGTTGAAATAATACATGTACATGTATATATGCAATATAAATTTACTTTTATGAAAAAAAATTGAAATTCATATCCAAATGCATTACTTCATCTACATACTTTTTCTTTTCTCCCCACTGTGTACTTTTCTTCAAGTCAGTGTAAGTTCGAGAGCCAACCTCCTAAAAAAGATCAAAGAAGGAAATTTCAAATATTCTATCCACTGAGTGTGGACACTTTAACGAAGATTCTTTAACAAATTTTTGTTATCTGTATCAAAAGGTATATTTTATTTGAAATCAACATGTTACGCAAAATAATTTCTGAAAAACTTTACATCTAAAAATCAAGATCTCAATAAAAATTCTGAAAATTCTCAGAATTTAATTTAGAATTTTAAATTCAAAGTGGATGATAGAATTACTCCTGAATGACACAAATACAAACCTCCTGGGTAGCAAACATGGACCTCATGAGGGCCGGTTCTACATCCCTGGGGGGTCGGATTCCTTTGATGGTCACGTACAGAGTGGAGGGGTAGGGCTCCCTCTTCATACTACTCCACCACTGGTAAACCTAAAACCAGGGACACATATGTACTGTGTGAAGTCTCACCATGAATCTATGCAGGGATATTTTTTTTGAAAACATTCACTAAAGAGATGCCTTTTTCAGGCCTGGTTTCTAGTTATTTTAGATAATACAAAACCTAATATTTTAGATAAGACGTTTTGAGAGTTTTAAGATTGACCCTGGGACCTGGTACTTACCTCCAGCTGGTTTGGTTTGGCGCTGAAGCCGCTGGGAGGAACAAAGAGCTGCAGCCTCACTTTGGAGCCAGTGTTTAATTTGTCATTATTTCCTCGCACCTAAAAACAATTTAAACTTGCTTTAATACACATGTACATGTCTTTGATCTAAAGGAATTTATCAATAAACAATACTTCAGGGAAAAATATTCAAACAAGGAGTTATCAGAGAGTATAGGTAGGGTTTGATCTGACAGTATTATTGTACATTAGTTGCACTTTGCCTTTGATATTAGGTTAACTGATGCACAGTTTTGACTTCTTGCATGTAAACATGACAGGGACACTTTGGAGTTGTAGCGACAAAATGCTGTACCTTTAGGAACGCCCAGGCTATTCTGTACCAGCCCCCCTCTCTCTTCTGATTGCTGAACTGTCTCCTTGCTGTGTTCATGCTCACAAAATCAAGCACCTGTTGATGAAAAAATCCATTTAAGGAGACGGACTTTAGTTTGCATTGCGCATGTTTTTGCGCATTCTAATACAGTTGATTTATACTTTTTATGAATTATTTTCAATATCATTTATAAAATTGAACACAATAAACAAAATACAGATAAAAATATTTAGATTTTTAAAGAAATTTTTATTTTTAACACGATTTTTACGTTGTGCGGTAGGGAAGCATTACCATTGCGCTCCTATGACTTTATGATAAAATGAAGCTTTGTAGGAGTACGTTATATGAAATAACATAAGAGAAAAAGTAAAAGTTGTACGCTGTTGAAATTTTATATACAAAATGATACTATCCTCAAGGACATTTTCCTTATTTTTGGAATGAATCCATTATACCAATCATCATTCGTAATGATCCAAATATATAGCAAAACCAGACGGTAGAATTTTGTGTTTTTTACATATAAGGTAGGAAATGATATTACTAATCATATATAACAATTTGAGAAAAATAGCTATTGTAGTATTTTTTTAAAACTGCTTTGATGTGCGGAAAATGACAGTTTCCTATAATATTCCTTTAATAAATGTAGTTCTATTTAGAGATAGTCCCTAAAAAGAATCAGACGGTCGATTTTCATGAACCTTCCCAAATAAACTAGAGTTGGTTTAAATTGCATATGGTTAAAAAATAAAGAGTTATGCTATTGTAGTTTTTCCGCAAAAAAACCCAAATCGGCCTCCTTAATATAAATTACTAAACTCCATGGAGTATAAAAATGTGCAAACAAACTACAATTATCTATCTAATAAAAAACATGTAGTTTGTAACTGCCTCTAAAGTTTTTATATACATGTATCTTTACTTATACATGTACAACTACATTGTATTCACATAAAAGAAAAAGAACACCTACCTCAAAGAAAACAATGACTTTAACATCACTCTGTATGAAGTAGTTAAAATTTTCGTTGAACAAAAGCAGCTCTTCCCAAACTGGTAGGACAGATCTTATGAAAAAAGAAAAAGGTATTAAACAGGAGAAAAAACAATATTCAAAAATACCCATAGAACCGATTAATACCAATGCTGTTTATCTAGAAGTTTAACTCCTTACTTCCTCTCCTTGAAATCGAATGGCTGAGTCATGATGGGAAGGATTTTGTCAACATGTTCATTCTCGGTTTCAAAGAAAGCTGTTACCGCACGGTCCCTACAAAAGAAAGACATTCCTCAATGTTCCATTTCCCAATAACTTATCATATATATAGACTGTATCATATATACACTGTATCATATGTAAACTGTATCATATATACACTGTATCATATGTAAACTGTATCATCAATAAAACAGCTGAAATAAATGCTTAAGATTTGAGACATCTAAATATAATCCAATGATCTTTAATCACACTGTGCTGCACACATTGAGCTATATAAAAATATACAGTTGGTGTCTGCTGAAATCATGTGATCTTACATGTGCTGTTTGTGGAGGTAGTTGCCGGTTGTTTCATCCACTATGTGGACTCTGACTAGTGGATGGAGGATGTGGAAGTCATTTTTGAGTTTGTCTGTCCGATGGACCGTCACAGAGAGAACTTCTCCCTCATCTTCCACCTTCATCATCTCTTCCCGTCTCCTCTGTAACTCTGCTTCATCCACTAAGGAGAGACAAATCAACAATCCGTTATTGCTTATTTACTTAAGGTAAATGTTCTTTCTTGTGTTCAATGTCCTTGTATCTCTGTTTCTCTCATTTTCTTTCATTGAACAGCTTTCTAATCTCATATCAATTTCAGAGTTCTATGTCTATATATGTACCTGGCTCTTTTTTCTTTTTCTTCTCTTTTTTCTTAGCTGCCTTTTTCACTATAGTTTCCTCATCAGGTGACATCTCCCCCTGAAACCAATGGATAAAATATGCATATCAAATCATATTATGAAAGCAATGATAATAAATCTCTTTCATATAATTTATATACATGTACATGTATTATCAGACATCAAATAGACTTCAAATGAACACACCTCTTCTTCTTCATCATCATCTTCCTCCTCCTCTTCTTCTTCACCTTCCTTCTTTTTCTTCTTCTTTTTCTTTGTAACAGCCTTTTCTTCAGTCTCTTCTTCATCCTTCTCCTCCTGCTTCTTATCTTTCTTTTTCTTCTTTTTCTTCTCTACCTTCTCCTCTGTGGCGGATTCTTCAGATGGTGACATAGGCCTCTCTTCATCCTTTCCCTTCTTTTTCTTTCCTTTAGTTTTGGTTGGTGTGGCTGGCGTAGAATCCTCTGAAGGAGATAAAGGTCTGGTGTCTTCATCCTCAGTCTCTTCTCCTTTCTTCTTCTTTTTCTTCCCTTTAGTTTTGGTTGGTGTGGCTGGCATAGAATCCTCTGAGGGAGATAGAGGTCTAGTGTCTTCATCTTCAGTCTCTTCTCCTTTCTTCTTCTTTTTCTTCCCCTTTCTGGGAGTTGTAGTAACAGACTCTGCTGGTGACATGGGTCGCTCCCCCTCACTCTCTTCCAATACCTTTTTCTTCTTTTTCTTTTTCTCTGTCATAGAACTAGTGGGTGAGGTCGGCTCTGATAATGGCTGCTCCTCCTCACTCTTATCACTAGGTTTCTTTTTCTTCTTCTTGCCTGTTTCACTCTCTGTGGGGGACATCGGCCTCTCATCTTCCGACATGACATCTTTCTTCTTTTTCCTCACAGTTTTTGTTGGTGTGTCTGTGGTTCCATCAACATCTGGAGGCTTCTTCTTCTTCTTAGGTGTGGTGGCTCGTTCATCTATGGTTTCTCCCAGTATTGTCTCACTGTAAAAATGCCACAAATTTGATATATCATCTTTGTAGATTTTATATCCTTTCCTTTCATATTCATTTTTAACTTATTACAATTATCTAATCCATGGACTACTTGACACACAAGGTCAACATTTCTTCACATCCATAGGATTTTTTTTACAGTTCCTAAATTTATATCAGAATCAAAATCAAATTTGCAAATGCAAACCAAGATCAACAAAAAGATTTTATACTTACATTTCACTCTTTTCTGTTGGTTTCTTCTTTTTCTTTTTCTTGGTGTTGTCTTTTTTATCATCATCATTCACAAAAGCTGAATTGTCCTTGGCTACAAAGCAACGCAAAAATAAATTTACACTATTTATATATACTACACAAGACCAAGCAGTATTTGTTGTAAATATAACAGTAATTAACCATTGGTTGTAAATGGCTACATTAATGTTATCACTACTCTTCTTTAAGGATGATCAACAAAGTAACCATCAGAACTATCTTATATGTTTTGAAATGATGCTGAAAGCTATAAACTTTTTTTTTTGGTAAAGAAATATTCCATATAAATTAGCTTTCAAATTTTAATATTTTTCTATATTTTAAATAGAGTTTTTTTTTTAGGAGATTAATATAGTTTAAAATTAGCCATGACCATCAAGCCCTCTTGAGGAGTTGTGGTGGGTGCCAATGAAAATAGAGTCAGTGTGAGAACTGGTATGTGTACTGGGTATGAATAGAAAATCCACTTCTTTCTTTTAACATACCATTCAGATCCATTTACAGACATCAAACAATACAGTTAATAAGAACAAAGGGAAAAAATCTCTAATACAAAATACCATCATTTCCAATGGTATGCACATAAGAAATGCAAAATAGTTACAAACTGTCCAAAAGGTATCAATTTAAACACAACACGGAATTATCAAAACAGAACCTGAAGTAATTTGAAAAGCAGTAGTCTGTGCGTTTCTTTGTGACCACTGTAAATATGAGAAATTTTGGTGGATAAACTGTTAGGAATAATAAACTGGTGCCTGACCTTGCTCCTGCAGCTTTTGTCGGCGCTTGTTGCTTTTCTCATTTTTGGGACTGTTATCTGGGTCATATGTGTTGGCCTTAATTGCTGCATCTTCTTCTTTCTGGAGACCTTCTCCTTTTCTTAGAGATTCCAGCTGCAACCAGAGAATCATGATTTTAATTTTTTCAATATTTGTGATTTATCATTTTTCCGCAAAATTAAACCCATCCTGAATACAGTAACTATCATTAGTTTTCAATGCTTAAAACTTTGTTCAGCAATTTCTTGCAGTGTGAAATTAACATCATAGTACAGTTGAATTTCGGTATCTCGAACATCGATATCTCGAATACCATGGATATGTCAAAGTGATTTTAAGTCCCAAACACTTAAAATTTAATTATTATTTTTTTTTTAATTAACATTTATTCATTGTATTTTCATAAACACTTTTAAGATATATACATGCAAGTTTTACAATGAATTTTTGTTTTTCACCACCCATTCATACATGCACACACATTCACATTAGTAAGTAATATGCTTTAAAATTTACACAGGTAAATGGAATAACTTAATCAATTTCTGCTCTTGATACTAAAAAAAATAGAAAGATGAAATATAACTTAACTAGTTTTGTTCAAAAATATTTTTCCAGAGCAACCACTGGTTATCAAAAATTAACAATGTTGAATTGTGTATTGCTACACACCTTTCAATGTAATATTTCATTCTTAAATGACTAAGAAGGCCACACATATTTGGAATTCTACTTTGCAACAAGCATGAAAAAATATACTGTTTGCAACATAATATAATAAAATTTATTACCTTGTTATTTACATTTAATGGAGTCTCGCCTAAAATAATATTATTAACATTAAAACCGACTCTATTAGATGTTGTTGTGTATATATGCATGCTAAAATTTCTACACAGAGGTAATATTTTTTCACACAAAACAAACATATGCAGTATAGTTTCTATTTCAGTGCCACAAAATCTACAACAGTCATCGGTTTTAATTTTGATTTTTTAAAGGTAGTAACATACAGGAAGAATCCTATGAAGGATTCTGTACTGTAAACATTGTAATGAGGAATCCATAGTAATTTTAAAACAAATTTTAAACACATCTTGTATACATATATTATCAAGTCCATGTGGAGACAACTCTTCATTCCATTTGTATATTGAAGTGGGAACAATATTGTTCTTGTTTATACAATTATAAATCACTTTTGTACATTTCTCATTTAGTAAAATATTTTCAAAATAAAAAGGTAGATATGGACCACATCTACTTTCAACAACATTTTTGTTCAATGACATACATTTCAAAAAACTGGAAATAGCAGTAATAATACTATTGTATTGCATTATACATATTCTTGAGATATTGAACTTTTGCTGAAACATGTTTTTCGTTAAAAAATTTCCTTCGTTTGATAAAACATAGGTAATCACAGATTACAAAGCTCACCGAGACGAGACATCACCCTTATGAGATTTCACCTTTATGAGACCATCTTTATCATATTAAATGAAAATCATACTTTATGATCTTGGATATTCATGGATTCTGTTTTAACACAATATCGTATATCATCTGTTAAAAAATTGTATGATAATCATATGATTATATGTTAATCAATACAATAATATAAACTTAAATTAAATATTGCATCCTATCATATTTACAACATATATCATATAATACAATAAAATACCATAATAAACAATGATGAGATATGATATTGTAACGTATGATATGACATTGTATTGTGTTATACGTTATTGTATTTGATCAAATAATACAATATCATAATATATAAAACAATATAATATAGTATTATATTACAATATCATATTACATAATACATCATAACATTGAAACATATGATATTATATTGCATAATATAGTATGATATTGTATGATACTGTATCATTTTTGATACATAATATGATATTGTATCATATGATACAATATAATTTGATACAACATTGTATCATATCAAATGATACAATTTTATGTGATAAAGTAAAATATTATATAATACAATATTATATTATACATATGGTATCATATGATACAATAATATATTTTACAATATCATACAATACAATTTCATGTGATGTGATAAATATCATATTATAAACCAATATCATATTATACAATATCGTATGATACGATATTATATAATATAACAGTATCATATTATACAATTTCATGTGATATAATTCTCTATTACAGAAACTTATATCATATTATGCAAAATCGTATGATACAATATTATAGAATATACAATATAGTATCAATAAACAATATTATATTTTGCAATATCTGATGTAATAGTATCATGTGATTAGAAAATAAATTAATAATACAATATAATATTATACAATATTGTATCATAATATACAATACTATACATAACGATATCATGATACAATATCATATCGTATCATATTACTTTTTATAAAATTACATATGATATTATATTGTATCATATCAAACAATATCGTTTCATACCATACAATACTATATCATAGGAATCATGTTATATCATTTATCAACAAACACATCTATCTATCGAGCAGGTTTGAGTGAGGTAGGAGATTTCTTTAGCATCCTTGAAAATGGAGATCAGACTCTGCATCTGAAGCAACCTCTGCGTTTCATTTATAATATAGTTAAATCAACTATGCAAGCTATCATCTATAAAACATGTGACCTGTTCCCAAAAAACTAAACCTCATCCAGCATCCGAAACCTATGGCTCAGATTCAGCATTCAAGCGTGTCAGGTGCATGAGTATACATAAGACGCATCTCCATGCAAGTTTGGTGAAGTTCAGACCATTAATAACTAAGATATCATCATCAGAGGGCACTAGAAATTAAAACCTTAACCTGCTCCAGCATCTGCAACCTATGGCTCAGATTCAACAATCATGCCTGTCAGGTGCATCTGTATCATAAGACACCATCCATTCAAGTTTGGTGAAATTAGGACCTGTAATAACTGAGATATATTTTTTAGCATCCTTGATATTGGAGATCAAGCTCTGCATCTGAAGCTTCCTCTGTGATTCATTCATACTACAGTTTAATCAACTATGCAAGTTTGAAAAAGTACTATTATCTATTAAACATGTGACCTGTTCCAAAAAACTTAACCATATCCAGCATCTAAAACCTATGGCTCAGATTCAGCATTCAAACCTGTCAGGTGCATTAGTATCATAAGACGCACCATCCATGGAAGTCTGGTGAAGTACGGACCAGCAGTAACTAAGATATAATCATCAGAGGGCACCTGTTTCAAAAACTTTAACCAGCTCTAAAAACCTTAACCTCCTTCAGCATCTGAAACGTATGGCTCAGATTCAGCATTCAAGCCTGTCTGGTGCATCAGTATCATAAGACACACCATCTATGGAAGTCTGGTGAAGTACGGACCAGCAGTAACTAAGATATAATCATCAGAGGGCACCTGCAACAAAAACTTTAACCAGCTCTAAAAACCTTAACCTCCTCCAGCATCCGAAACCTATAGCTCAGATTCAGCACTCAAGCCTGCCTGGTGCATCAGTATCATAAGACACACCATCCATGCAAGTTTGGTGAAGTACGGACCAGCAGTAACTTAGATATTGCTATCAAAGGGCACCTGCAACAAAAACTTTAACCAGCTCTAAAAACCTTAACCTCCTCCAGCATCCGAAACCTATAGCTCAGATTCAGCACTCAAGCCTGTCTGGTGCATCAGTATCATAAAACACACCATCCATGCAATTTTGGTGAAGTACGTACCTGCAGTAACTTAGATATTGCTATCAAAGGGCACCTGCAACAAAAACTTTAACCAGCTCCAAAAACCTTAACCTCCTCCAGCATCCGAAACCTATAGCTCAGATTCAGCACTCAAGCCTGTCTGGTGCATCAGTATCATAAGACACACCATCCATGCAAGTTTGGTGAAGTACGGACCTGCAGTAACTTAGATATTGCTATCAAAGGGCACCTGCAACAAAAACTTTAACCTGGTCCAACAACCTTAACCTCCTCCAGCATCTGAAATTTAGGACTCAGATTCAGCATCCAAGTCTTTCAAGTCCATAAGTAGGTCCAGATGCATCATCCATGCAAGTTTGGTGAAGATAGGACAAGTAATAGCTTAGATACAGGACCTGCAACAAAAACTTTAACCAGGTCCGGACGCCGACGCCGACGCCGACACCGACGCCGACACCGACGCCGACGCCGAGGGTATAGCATAAGCTCCCCCTGACTTCGTCTCGGTGAGCTAAAAATCAGCAACATTTTTAACACCATTTTGATACCATTTTTTGTAGAAAACACTGTTGTTATTAATCCTTATATTGGAATTAAACCATACTGGAACATTTAAAAAAATTTTTTTTGCATACATTTCATTTTCAGTATTCTTCATGACATATAGCCATGAGGTAAAAACATCTTTCCAAAAATCATTATTTTTAGGTATCAAAATATCTGAGATAAATGCATCACCAAAATCAAATATTTCATTTACAATGTCTCTACCATTAATTGTTAAGAATATATCTAACCATGGCTTGTTGTTTTTGGTCAATTTCTTAATCCAAGAACATTTTAATGACTTGATGAAAAAGTCTACATTAACCATTTTTTAACCCCCAGATAAGTAATCTTGTGATACAACAACTCTTTTTACTTTATCACATTTTGATTTCCATATAAATTCAAATAAATCTTTACAAAGTAAAGTTATTTTTTCACATTTTGGTGAGGGAAGAGAAATAAATAAATGATTAAGTTTTGGCAAAATAAGAGTTTTAACAATTGTCACTCGGCCAATTGGCGTGAGTATTCGTCTTTTCCATTGTTGTATCAGTGATTTAATTTTTGGTAAAGTAATATTATAATTTAATTCAGTGATGTTTTCTAAATTTACTGAAAAATGAATTCCAAGCAAAACAAAAGTTGTTGAACCCCAGTCTAGTTTCCATCTAGTATGATGGAAGACCTCTTTTGAGAATTTTTTCGAGCCAATCCAAATAATTTTAGTTTTTGAACAATTTACCTTTAAACCAGAAAATTTTGAGAAAAAATCTAGGTTATCAAGAGCAGCAAATAAAGAAATTGGTGAGCCATCAAGAGTTAGCAAAGTATCATCTGCATATTGTGAAATTTTATGTTCTTTGTCATTAACAAAAATGCCTTTAATATTATTGTTTTGTTTAATAAGAATAGATAGAATTTCTGCACAGAGTAGGAATAGATATGGGGCAATAGGATCACCCTGTCTGCAACCTCTTTGTATATTGATTTGTTCAGATAAATGTCTGCATTGTAAAACAGATGCTTTAAAATTTGTATTTAAAATCTTAATCCAGTCTATATAGTTTTTCCCAAAACCAAAGTAATTTAAAACCTTGTATATAAAGGACCAAGAAATTGAATCAAAAGCTTTCTCAAAGTCGATTAAAACTAATAACCCAGGTATATGTTCTGATTCCGTGTATGCCATTAAGTCATAAACAAATCTTGTATTTTCACCAATATATCTATCTTTCATGAATCCCGACTGTGTGTCAGAGATAATTAAATCAAGTATAGGTTTTAATCTACGACTCAAACAGCCAGATATAAGCTTATAAAAAACATTTAATAACGTAATTGGCCTCCAATTTTTTAGAAACTGCCGAGGTTTATCCCCTTTTGGTAAACAAGATATTATACCAAGTCTTTGGGTAATAGGTAGTTGTTTTTTTGTGAAAATACAGTTGATTGCTTGTAAAATAAAACACTTTAAGTCATTCCAAAAAAATTTGAAAAACTCAGCAGTAAAGCCGTCGCTTCCAGGAGACTTATTATTTTTCATGTTTTTTAAGTACAGCTATTTGTAAGAACCAGGCAGAAACATAGATGACTGATTCATGATAGTTAATTTGTTTGTAAAAATTGGTACAAACACATTAAAAAACATCTATATGAATATTTTTTCTTAAATATAATTTGATTCTGTGCACTGGTTTAAAAAAAAATGAACTCAACAAACACCATAGTTGCTGATTCAGTCTACAGTCTCTATTGTATAGTGGTTACACATTTAAGGTTTGTTTCTAAAAATCCTACATTTTCCAGGTATATGGAAAACAAAACTGTGTTTAATTGATTATGCAGAATTTATATCAACTGAAAATTCCATGGGTTATTCAAGCTATGAATAAATATTACGATTAGAAATTATGCAATTTCATCAAAATCTAGTTATCTCCCTTTGTCGCTCTTCAGTGTTGGAGTTGAAAAGGGTACAGTGATGCTCTTCCGTGTGTAGAAGGTCATGGAAGGTGAGGATTATGCAGGAAAGAAAATGTAGTTTTATTTGAAATTAAGTAATATATTGAACAATGTAGTTAATATATTTCATATTAGGAAATATTAGAATCCATGGAAAGTAGTCTTGTATGCAGTTTTTCTTCATTTTTACCTGATAAAAGCAAGTGTACCACATCACCTTATTTCCCAAATGAAAACAGTTTAGTGTACGTGAAAAACTGTAGGAGAAACATTAAAAACCACCTCAAATCATGTAACATAGGAGATATAGCTTCTGAGGGACATTTGATATGTTACCGTGCTGGTGTTTTTTCGCTATTTGGGGACTATACCATCTGTCCATTTCATCGATACTCCCTTGGGATACGATGGAAGAAGAAGTCATCCTGCTCACACCCGAGTCACAGTACAACGGCAAAGGCAGAGGTTGGGAGGAGCATAACTTTGTCTATGTCTCGGCACCTTCATACAGTATATGGATATATTGTCCCTATTGGCTCAGGTATATATATGTATTGTATTTGTGTAGTGGAAGTTGCATATATCATGTCAATGAATAGATTTTGCATACATGTTAAAAATGCAGACACATATCAATTTATATAATATTGAGAACAGGATAGATTTCAGAATTAACATATCACTAGGCAGGGATCAACATAAATAACAATCTCTGTTATTTATGTCTCTGACATAGGCACTAAAACCCATCTTAATCAATGTATAAAATTTTTGTTCTATAACATTTTATACAAGTAGTAGGTTATATGGAGATAAAAAAAAATGTTAAATTGATTTAAATAGGGAGCACCTATAATTATGTGCGAAATGCCACAATTAATATATCCAGAGATATAAATAACATTTATTATGTTATTTATGTCTCTGAGATATCACTCTTGTATCTTCATTGAATGCCTTTTAAAAAATTCTATTAAATTAACTCACAATAAAGGAACATATTTTAGCTTCTATGTCTTTTATGCATAATTTAAAATACATTTTTAGGCTTGTGCAGTAGATGTAGAAAAAATGTAACCCAGGAAATGAAATGGTGCGAGGTAAGAAATAATTTTTATGTTTTATTTTAAAACAAATAAAACAATGAATTGAATGCTATTAAATAACTTATACATGTATGATATACATGATTGATTATGGGAATAAATGAGCACACACACACACACATAAAAAACTTATTTCTGTATGCTATTTTAAAGTACATAATACCTAGTATATAAAACTCTAAAAATAATTTGGCTGCATTTTTAACAAAATGTATTTAAATTTGCTTAGAATAAAGGCAATGTATTTATCTGTTTGATCATGTCTATAATCAATATGATTATGATATTTACTTTATCGGAATCGCACGTCATACACAAATTAAACTAAAAACAATCGGGATCGGCAGTTATAAGATAAAAAATTTATATCGCTGCATGGCCAAGTTAGAGTTCAAATGCATTTGTGTCTCGTTTTAGTGATTATTTTGGAGTAACAAACTATTTTGTCAAGCTAAATTTTAATATATGACATAATTTCAGTGCTGTAAAGATGCATCTTCTGCTCAAATTTGCAAAAATACCTCGGATGACACCCCTGAAGCAACCTTACAGGTAATGTTATCAATTTGTCTCTCACTAGTCTTCAAACAGTTTTATTTTATGCACTAATTTCATGTGCTTATAAAATATGAGGCTAATTGTAATAAAATCCTGAAGATAGTTGTGTGTACAACTTGTCAGAAATTTTCTAAAGTTTGTTTTAATGATGCATAAAAGTACAGTAAATCGATCAACTCTCAAATTTGGACAAAGTCAAATGATTTTGTTTTCAAATGATTTTGTTTTGTTTATACATTTCCATGTCACATGCACATTGTACATATGTTTCTTCTTTAACCTGTTGTAAACCTTCTTTTTTTTTAAATTTGAATATTTCTGAATTTATCTCTTTGAAAAGAGATGAATATTGCTTGGGTAATTTGAAAAAATATTATAAATTTTTGGAGAATTGATTGGGATGAAAAATTATTTACAGAAATACTGTAATGAGCAAAGAATTGGACCAAACAGTTTTAAAAAAATTGCATTTTAAAATAAAACCTGTATGAGTTTGATCTTTTACTTATAAACATATATACATTTTCAGCAGTCCAGGAACCTCCAAACAAGGACAGAGAATTATGCTGAACAGTGCCATTCAGAGACAGAGAATTCCGCTGAACAGTGCCATTCAGAGACTTTGTCACAGGTATTTGCTTTGATACTTGATTCCCTAAAAATTGTATCCTCCTAGCCGGCACCCAATAGGGATCAGTCTGTCTGTCCGTCCATCCATCTGTCTTTCTGGTATCACTTATCTGGGGCATATTTTCTCTTCCCTTGGCCCAATCTGGCAAATACTTCACAGACAAAGTGCCTTCTGGTAAAGGTTGACTTGTGTAGTGACCTTGAATCAAGTTTTTATATCAACCTTAAGGGACTAGCAGACCTTTATTTGTCAAAATCCTTGTCTTGACTTTGCTCTCTCTCTCTCTTTCTCTCTCTCTCTCTCTCTCTCTCTCTCTCTCTCTCTGACCCAATGAATCTCAGACTAGACCAGAAGACTGCCAGTAGGTATTGGCTGTGAGGTGAGCATGAATCAAGTTTATTCATTGCCCATAGAGTACTTGTTTAATTAAGGGATGTGCAATGATCTTGACCCAAATTTAGTAGAGGTTAAGGTCAAAGCAGAATCCCCTGTAACACTTTTGTAAAAACAGGGCATCTCAATGATGTCTAGTGGTGTTTCATATGTAAAGTTGTCTTAGATACTGTCCTGTAAAAATTGAAGACTGGACATATATATATGTATATATATATATATATATATAAAGAGGATTTGTAAATTTTGTGATTTTTTAATATGATTTATCCAGTGAGTTGAAATGGTGTTAATACTCACTAGACTTGTCAAGCAAATAAACTATATCAATTTATGCTAAATCACACAATCATCATAATTATAGAAGCTTTATTTTTTTCATATGGCTTAAATACACCTCTCGCAACAACTTGCATATAGAATTTTGTTGTTAAAGATGTGCATGTGATGTGATGATATTTCGGAACTTGTGCTTCTTTATGGAATTAAATTATGTGCAGTATTTATACATTACCACTTACCAGACATTCATTTTGTGTACAATAAATGTCGATTAATGTGGGAGAGTGGGGTATGTGAGCGTGGCCACTTTTTAGCTAGCTTTTATGATCACTTTTAGTCCAGCGTCCATCTGTCTGTTTGTATGTACGTTAACTTTTTACATTTTTGACTTCTTCTCCAGAACCACTATTAAAATTTGTTAAAATGGAGGGCCACTTCATTCAAGGGGAGATAATCAAAAATCATTGAAAATTTGTTGGTATTTTTTAAAAATCTTCTCAAAAACCATTTGGCCAAAAAGGTGAAACTTGTGTGGAAGCATCCTCAGGTAGTGTAGATTCAAATTTGTTCAAATCATGATTTCCAGGGGTAGGGTGGGGCCACAATGGGGATGTTGAATTTTTACATAGGAATGTAGAAGGAAAATTCTTCTTCTCAGAAACTGATCAGCCAGAAAAGCTATTAATCGTTTGAAAGCATCCTCAGATAGGGTAGATTCAAGTTGGTTCAAATCGTAATCCCTGTGGGTAGGGTGGGGCCACAAAAGGGGGGGGGGATGTCAAATTTTTACTTAGGAATATATAGAGAAAAATCTTTAAAAATCATCTTTTATTTTAACACAATTTTTCTAGAAAAGCTCTTACTTTAGTCAGTTCAGATAGTGTAGATTAAAATTTGTCAAAATCATGATTTTCATATAATATGATAAAGGTGGTCTCATAATGGTGATACATCGTCTCGGTGAGCTTTGTAATCTGTGATTACCTATGTTTAAAAATTGTTTTGACTCTGGCTCCTGAACAATTCTTGGGCCTCACATAATCCATAAATAAACAATTGTTTAAGTCTGATCATCTTTTCGAGAACTGCAATGCTCAATACTAGTATATAATAATGATTGTAAATTTTGTTAAAAATAATGTAGTAGTGAGTGGGAATGAAACCTTAGCATAATGTTTCAATAATTTTCAAACATCCCTTGCATATTTATTTTTTTAACCGGGTTTTCCAACGGAAAAATCTGGTTATTAAAATGGTGAAAAATGGCGGGCGGGCGGCTGCCAAAAGGATACCTCATTGTACGGATAACTCTTCCTACAGTTTTCAAGATAGGAAGTTGTTCTTTTGCAGATCAATTGTACATATATCAGAGGTGTGCATATTGCTAGGATATATGATTTCTTTCGTTTGAGGGACGAATTAGACAGAAATCAATTTCTACTTGTTATAATAATGAATTAATTATCCGGATATATAAGGTTTTCATTCGAATACCTGTTTGTGTCACCTGGTTCTTAAGAACCGGTTTATTAGCAAGGCTATATAAAGAATTGCTCAGGTGTTAAATACCAGTTTAGGACGACACGTACAGCGGAAAGTTTAAATTTTCAGAATTGTTTTATTTAATACATAAATCATGTGATCCAACTTTATGCCATAATTATGTGTGTGTACATTTAATATGCCAAATATTAAATAGCTGCAGCGTGTCGTTGCTAATTCCACACAATGTGTTGTTATTTACTAGTATCATAGTATTCAGCTTTCATTTGGAAAGTAATGAATGGATTTAAAGGAGAATTTGATTTCCGATAATTTATGAAAAAAAATACCAGCTTTTGAACTTAGTCATTTTTGGGCAAAATATTGCATATAGGGTACCCTCATTGTACAGATAACTCCTCCTACAGTTCTCAAGATAGGTAATTGTTCTTTTGCAGATCAATTGAACATATATTAGAGGTGTGCATATTGCTAGGATTTTGATTTCCGATAATTTATGAAAAAAATACCAGCTTTTGAACTTAGTCATTTTTTGGCAAAATATTGCATATAGGGTACTCCATTTCACTGGATACGGGTTGACTTGGATTATGGATACAGTTCACATAAAAGAAAACCTGGTTTGCTGTCACATTGACAGCTTTTCACTTGTATTTAGTTGTACAGCTTCTAAACCCCAACCTCCCTCAAAATCTTAAAATTCACTTGATACTAATCATTTCAATTTTTTTTCACAGACAGATGAATCGACAACATATACTTTGTCACAAGAATCTAGCTGGAGCACTTCCTTAGAAGGACAAATACACCTCACAGATGGAATAGAAAATCTGAACAACACCTTGATGTCTCTAAGTGGTGGCCAAGTAAGCCCAATAAAGTTTCAGCTGAAAACTCCATTGAGGGAGGTCCAGTCTAGCACAAGAAGATATTTAAAAAGGAAGGCCAAGGAGGTAGTGCATACAGTTCTCAATCATTTGGCTCCAGGACAATCCAGTGATATGTTCCAGTTACTTTATGAAGACAACTGTCATGAGGATACAGAGCAAAGTGATAAAACAGAACTTGAAATCACTGATACAATTCTTCAACTCTATTGTGAAGCTGAAAACAATGCTCTCAAACGTCAACTTCTGTCCCTGCTGTCCTTGCCGAATGCACATAGTAAATTGAAACTTCAGAAACTCATTCCAGGACTTACAAAGTGGGAAATTGATCAAAGTCGAGCACATGCTGCATCTCATGGAGCAGGTTCTTTACCAGGACCTATGGAACCAGGATACCGGAATCGCATGAACAAAGAAAAGCTGGAGCATGTTTTATCTTTTTTCTTGGATCCAAAATTTCATCAAATTTGTTCATATGGAACAAAAGATTTGCATTGTGACAATGGACAGACTGTCACCATACCCCAAGTAGTGAGAACAACATGCCACTCCTCTCTCCTACAAATGTACAAGTCATACTGCTCTGAAACAGGTTTTGTTCCTTTGTCAGATTCTACTCTCTACAAAATTCTGTCTACATGCTCTGCAAGTAAGAGAACCAACCTAACAGGTCTAGACAACATTGCCACTGATGGTGCTGCAGCTGTAGATGACCTAATAAAAATGTGTGACCAATTAAAAGGATTAGGATCTGAAACAAATACAGTTGCCAATCTCACCACTGCCTTAAAATCCCTAAAGATGTACCTCAAGTCAGAATATAAATTTAGCGTGGGACTATCTAGTGGATGCCAAGATCATTGTTTGAAGTTTGCTTTGAGTCACCCAACCAATGTGCTGTTGCAGGAAGAATGTGATCATTCCCATGAAGAAATTTGTGGAAAATGCAACATCCTCAATGAAATAAACAGTGCCTTGTTTAATGAAATCCAAAATATCAGAAGTAAGTAATTTTTTTTTGCAGAGCAATATTTCAATTTTTTTAACAATTTTTTAGAATTAGAGCTTAGCTATTTTATATTCGCAACAAAGCACTTCATTTAACATGTATTTTAACATTCCCATTTTTTGTTCACAGCATCTGACGTAGCAGAAGAGTTAGCATTAACAGCAGAGAAAGCTCTTGAGAAAATATCAGATTGGAAAGCCCACATACTAAGGACTCAGAACCAAGAAGAGGGTAGATATAGAGCATTAGAAGAGCTGCAGCCACACCAACTTCTGATTATTATGGACTGGGCAATGAAGTTCCTTCCTGCACTTTATAGAGAAAAGCAGTCAGATTTTTTTGGACAAAAAGGCATGAGCTGGCATGTTTCTGTTGCTATATTTAGAGCAGAAGATGGATCTTTGAAGGTACCTTTCAAGATATTATTCAGAAAATGTCACACATTTTTAATATATCAATGATATAAAGATTGAGAACTCTATATACAAATGATATACATAAGACATTGACTAATTGGACGCATTTGAATAAGATGGAATTAGATTGTCTTTTAATTTGATAGAGAGAAAACAATCTGTAGTAGTATACAGCATATTGATTATGCATGTATAGGTATGAAAATGATAAATCCAACTTTGCATTTATAGCACAAGACATTCAATCACATTTTTGGAGCAGTGAGGCAAGATTGGTTTGCTGTTGCATCAGCCATCGAGCACATCCTAAAGAGTATAAGAGTACAAATGCCTGGAATTGAAGAAGTTTTTTTACGAAGTGACAATGCAGGTTGCTATCACTGTGGGTGCCTGTGGCTGAGCATGCATGGAATTAGTGAAAGAACAGGTGAGATTTCAATTGCCTGAAATGATTTTTCTTTATTGTTATATTTGGGTATAAAAGGAAACCATGACATTTTTTGTTGTTTTATTTTAAACAAACATTGGTTTATGATTGCATCATAGATTTTTTTGGCAGAATTTGTGCAAATGATGAAAGTAGTGTTTATAAGGTTTTAATAACTTTTTTTTCAGGTATCAGCATTGTACGCTATGACTTCAGTGAACCTCAGGCAGGAAAAAGTTATTGCGATGCCAAAATTGCCCATATGCGATCCAAATTAAGGATGTTTGTTTCATCTGGAGAAAATGTAACAACACCATTTGACATGAAGAAGGCAATAATGGATGGAAGTGGTGTAGCAGGATGTCAATGTGCAGTTGTGGAAGTTGACAGGAAAAACCAGACAATGACTAGTCATTGCATCAAGGGAATCACCAACATTAATAATCTTGCCTTTGAAGGAGATGATATCATTGCCTGGCACAGTTTTAGTATTGGTATTGGTATCAAGATAAAAAGAGAAGATGTCTTGAAAAGTGAGCAGCTTGACACAGGACTCATCATACTGTCTAACTTTGAAGAACCATCAAAAAACTATGGTGTGATCTCTCACATAAAAAACTGTTCAGTTACACCAACCAGTATTTTCCACTGTTCTGAATTAGGCTGTAATCAGCAGTTTTCCTCATACCAAATACTTCAAGAGCATATTCTTCTGGATAGACATGTTCAAGAGAAAACATCAACTTATGATGCTCTACGACATCATTGGTCCGAGTTGTGTAATTCCAATTTGTTCATTTCTAAACAGCTGGTGCAAATAGGCAGAGATCACCATACCCTTGTGAAGAATTCATCAGTAGAGAAGCTTCAACAAGGATGGGCACTGAAAAAAACAAGGAAATTTGCACGCTTCTCTTCCAAAGTGAAAGATTTTCTCCATAGAGTTTTTCAAGAGGGCGAAGAATCAGGTAGGAAAGCAATTCCTGTTGAAGTATCTCAACGTATGAAATCTTTGCGAAACAGCACTGGAGAGAAGTTTTTCAATCCCGATGAATGGCTGCAGCCTTCTCAGATTAACTCCTTTTTTTCAAGACTTTCTCTGAATGCAAAAGCCAAGGATATCAAGGATGAACCAGAAGAAGATGACCATCTGCGAGAAATACTGCAGTCAATATATGAGGAAGAAGAAAGAGACAGCATTAGAGATGCCATGACCTTAGAACTTGACAGTCCAATATGATTGTTTAAACTTGTAAATGTAGAAATATTGGTGCTGTCTTTCAATGATTGTTGGTTTGTTTAGATAATGTCTGTATGTACATCTAACATGCATGGAATCATAAATGATATGTGGCAAAACCTAGGTGTATTTTTATATGTATTCTTTCAGCTTCTGTGGTTGTCATGGCAATAACAGTTGTGATAATGCATAGATATCTAAAAAGTAGATTTCAAAAGAAAGGAAATATACATGTGGGTTATTTTTTTGTATTAATTTTTATCAATTTTAAAGAATTAAAATGAAAAAAAGCTAAACTTTAATTTGCTCACAGTCATAATTACTAGCTAATAGACTCTTTGTGATTTTGAAATATTCCTTGTTGAAACATATTAGCACAGGACTTTACTTTGATTTATATATAGATATACACGTGAAAAGTCATTTCTGCTTCAACTCTTCCTGTAGTCATTATGCTGCCATGGTAACAGAAATTTACAATTTATCTAAATTTTGAATTCTGAGGATTGGCATTCTCAATTCTGTATATTTGAAATTAATGAATGTTTCGTTTAATATCTCAGTTTGATCTTTTAAATATTTGACAAAATTTTATTTTACTCAAATACAGATTGTGATGATATTTTTTGTTGCTAAGGTAAAAGAGTAATACTAAGATTCCAAATGCTTTAAATCAAGTTTAAGATATGTATTTTCCTTGCTACATGTATATGCTCAAAATTTTTTTAACTTGTGCGGCTAACTGAAATATGCTCCCAAAATGTAAAAATTTAAGTTGTATTTTTTAAGGCAATTTTTTGGATATTTCGTTGCCATAGTAACAGTTTGATAGTTAATAAGTCACCAGTTTTATCTGTATTTTGTCATTTTTAGGATGTGTACTTTCTATCTTATATGCTCTATTTCTTTTTAAACTTGTATTCATTATTAGCAGTATGTCCACAAAATGTAACAATTTTTGGTTTTTTGATGAAAACGATATTTTGGGAAATTTTATTGACATGGTTACCAAATGCTTTTTAAAAACCCATCGGTTTTATCTAAAGTTTTAAATGTTCAAGGTGTGTACTTTCTATTTTAGGTATTAAGATTTCTTTGACAAGTGTTATTTTTCCACAACATCTTTCCAAAATATGATGATAGGTAGTGTATATGTAAAATTTGAATTTTCATGTAGTTTCATCGCCATGGTAACACATTATGTATTTAAAAACCCATGAATTTTATCTTAAAAGTGTTTTGTAAGGGATGTGTACTTTTTATCCTCTGTGCTCAAAATTTTGGCACATGTGGCATTTTTACGTATTATGCCCTTGAAAATGTTTGATTCTGAGGAAAAACCTTAATGACGATTTCTTAAAAAACAACATGTTTTTAACTTATTTTTACCATTTGTTGGAAAGGTAGAATAATATTGTTATTATGATTAACAGTGAATATATTGGGCCATATTTACAGAAACAAAAATAAAATTTGTATAGTTTTGTTTAATTTTTTTTTTTAATTGCCGAAAGTAAGAGATTAATTCAAAATAGTATGTGTTTGGTGTTTGCTGTTCAGGTACATTTACATGGTGCCACGTTACCATGGCAACAAAGGTTGAACAAAAAAGTCATCATCTCCAATGATGTTCTGGTGGTCCATAAAACTTCATATTAAAATTTCATAGAAATCTGAGTTGGTCATGAATCACCCCCTGCCTGGTTCTTACAAATAGCTGTACTTAACACATCAAGAATTTCACTTTCTGATATTTTTTTTTCAAGTAGTTTAGAAGTATGGTCATCTAATTTCTTTACATAAGTATTATCTATAATATCATTTAAGTCAATATCAATCAGATCTGTATCATAGTCAGTGTACAAAGTCTCATAGAAGGATTTTATTTGCTTGAGTATTTCAAATTGATCATATATAATCATATCAACATCAAAATTTAATTATTTTACCCTTGATATCTCGAATATTTGGGTATCTCAAAGTTTTTAACCAATCCCATCTAGTTCGAGATAACGAGGTTTGTCTGTAATTGGTATTTTTGGAGAAATCATGAAATTTTAATACAATGGAATTAAAACAAGTAACAGTATTCTAAGCTAAATATTTATGTAATTTACACACTTAGGGTCACACTTACCACAGCTTCTGCCTCAGCCTTCTTCTTTTTCTTCTTTTTAGCTCCACTGAAATTTTCATGACAGCATTTACTTGAAAATAACATCTGCTAAAACAATATGTTTAAACCATGCCTCTTTATTTACTTGTCAATTCTACTTTGATATTGAAGTTGTACTTAACCCTGACATTACTCAGGGTTGCAAATAACCACTCGCCCACTCGCAAATGCGAGTAATTTTTACTGTGGGCGACTATTTCTTAAAGATTTAGTTGCCCACATGGCGAGTATGAATTTTTTGGGCAATCAAGGACCAACTTAAATTAAATAGTCACTTTTTGATCGGCAACTTCGTTGGAATTTCCTCCGTAAGAGAAGTTAAAGTTGCCCTATATTATAAGTTTACAATCGTTTGAATTAACCCCAAAGGCAATCAAATGATAATTAACTAATTCTGAAGAAGTTTTCACAGCTTCAGTTAACACCTGTTGTAATTAATAACTCAGATTGTCTTATCTTTCGGGGTTATAAATACGGGTGATGCAACCACATACTGTGCAACCGATGTTTATAAGTTGTAGTGCTGATATTACTATTAGTTAGTAATTTGTAATTAGTTAATAATTCTGTCAAATTAATGCTAAAATAAACATAAAACCGCTTTTTTGCAGTTATCAATTTAAAAATAAGATTGTTTATATAACGGTTGTAACTGGATCAAAGGGTTGGACTAATACCTCAAAAATACACAGAAATACAGAGACTAATTTTATTTGTCATTAAGCTAACAATTACAAAACATCTCATCTATAAAATGTATGAATACAAAGAGAATTAAATTTAATAAATTGGATCTAATTCAAATTAATAATAGCACTTTACAATTTTTATTCTACATGTATATATTTAAATATTATAAACTAACTTCATTGTGAATATCAGTGGAGTGGGCCCCTATAAATTTTTGTGGGCTTCTATAACTTGAAAAGTTGGGAGCCCACATGGCCCCTGGGTTTGAAAATGTTATTTGCAACCCTGTTACTCAACCTTTTAAAAAAGTAAAGTGGTTGAACTGAATTTCAACAGACTAAAGAGCAAATCAGGTGGTAAATGACATCTCAGTTTTAAGACAAAACAAAACTAATAACAAAATATTCTTACTCAGTGGCTTGGCCAACAGCCTGCTGTAATAAGTGGTCAAATTTAGAACTGCTGGGCTTCATATCCGCTAAAAAAAAAAAAGAAATTCGAAGACCTTTAGTAATTATTCATTTTAATACAGTCTGAAGAACCTTTATCTGAAAGCATTCTAAAATACATTTTGATTAACATGACAGATCTAATTCTTTGCTACCCCAAATTTCCACATATTAATCCTTTTTCTTGGTACCAGGGATAAATAAACACAAAGAATAAGTCCAATGCTCAAACAACTTAATCTATAGCGCTTTCAAAATAAAGGTTTAAAAAAACCCATAGTATTTATCTCAAAAGAAACACTGATTTACTGTAGTAGCTGATCAGGATTTTATTTTATACTCTGTATTTAAATGGGTTATCCAAGTATCTTTCAATCATTGCGATGTCCATTTATTAATTAAAAGAAATATATTTACCAAGTGGAATCTCATCATCCTTTGCCTTCCCAGATTTTGGTCTGGCTTTTTTGTTTTTCTTTGCTTTTGTTTCGACTATAAATGATACAATACTATCTTTTTACACTCGTATGAAACAAATCAAAAGAATGTAATTAAACTACAACTTCATTTGTAAATACTGTGCTTTGTAATGTGACCATAGATAAAACGTGTTGGTTTAAAACAGATTTGATAAAAGAAACAACTTATATATGTTTGTATACAAACGGCATGTTTAATCTTGTTGGCAAAACATTTTTCGCCTAATTATCCTTGCAGATGTACTAAAAATTGTAAGATATGTATACGTTTCGAAGACATACAAATATATCATTGAATGCAATTGCCTAATTTAAAAATTACGATGCAGAGTACATATAATTTGATGAAATAGTTTGTAACCAACAAAATTTCATACCTTCGTCAGCCATCTTTGTTTACTCTCTAGCACGCACCAAATATCAAATCGAATCTCCATTGGTTGCAAGGATTTAAACCGACTAGTGTAAAAGATCGAGTATGATTTAATTCAAGATATGTTAGATAATTTAATTATATTTTAACTCATTATATTAGAATTTTAACATCATCACTTTTTGCGTTATGCAGGTCCGCCACTTGTAAAAAAATCAAAGTATTGAAAGTACTCAGTTCTTTCACAATGTATGCTCACAGTCCAATAATTATAATTTACATCTTCGCTAGCCAAGGGTGGCGTTCCATGGTGTTTCTCTATTCACCCAATAGAAAAACCACGATGGATCGTCGCCCTTGGCTAGCGAAGATGTATAATTTAAAGCTGCTTGGTCCGATTTTTTTGTAATTACAGTATCAAAATTTTTTCAATACAAATCATTAATCTTAGAAAGTTATGGACTTTCTCCTATTTACACCACCAGAATCAGTCTCCTTTCAAAATTAGAAATATTCAAAGTAAATAAAAATAATTTCTCTTTGGGCAAACGAAAAAACAAACCAAAATGCATCACGGGAATGTTTAGAAAAGGAAACCGCTTGGTTTCGTACCCCGAATGATTGGGGTTATTCAACCCGCATGCTATGCATCGATTGTAAAGAAAGCAGACTTTGGAAATATTAGCGAACAAAACGTACACATGTTTATTTGTAATTGTCTGATCATTTCGACCTTTATTTAAAGCGATGTCAAA
The DNA here is from genome assembly GCF_025612915.1 of Magallana angulata. NCBI lineage: Eukaryota > Metazoa > Mollusca > Bivalvia > Ostreida > Ostreidae > Magallana > Magallana angulata. The sequence continues at coordinate 46,181,657 of NC_069120.1, forward strand.
GTCGTAATACAACCATACCCGTCTCGTCGTCAGGGGTGAAATTTAACATGAGGCGAAATAACGCGGTACCTTTTAATGTCGTTTGTTTTGTTAGCAAATTTTGTACGCATTTTTCTTCATTGAAATTTGGCATAATTGACGGGTAAAACTACTGCAATGTCTATTATTATACATATACTAAGCATAGCCATCGTTGAAAAGCGTGCATAAAATTTGATATAAAATCGGACCAAGCAGCTTTAACGAGTGTTTTTTAATAATGAAAATATGTGCAAACATAGGCTAATTTAAAATTGGAATTTTAGATATTTCTTTGTTTTTTATGAACAAAATTTTTGAATTACTTGACAGATTGTAATAATTCTAAATATATAACCTTCCTCAAAATACAATTTGAACTCAGTCGCGTTACAGTTATACAATTTCCAAATCATTTTTTTTCGAACGAAAAAAAAATACAAACGTAACTTCACCAGAAATGGTTACGTGGTTATAATTTTTTATTATTAAAAATAAAACCTCATAAACAATGGAGCAACAGATTGAGAGAATCAAGATACAAGATACGGGAAAATGACAACATTGAATCACATTAAAAATTCAACAAGACCGACAAAAAATTATAACTCGATGTATATACCATACACAGATTGTGAAATGTAATCTCTGCCTGTGCGCAGTGGCGTTGAAAACGTTATGTTCAAATTAATAAGAAATCCAAGGATTTGTTTTGGCGTTTACTATGAAAGCATGCGGCTTTGGGGGTGAATTCTTTGCGCAAGTATATATTTGACATATATGACACGTATAGTATATACATGTATGTGCACTAAATTTTATATATCAAAACGCGATATGCGATATGTACCTTTAGTTTTACTTCACTTATCGAGATCAAATAAATGCAGCGGCAATTATTCTCAAATATATTAAGAACGTCATCTGTAAATTATCTGATCATAAACACATATCAACTTCGCATTACCAATGCGTGTACAACTGCAAAACTTAAAACTTATAAAAGCTATGTTGATATCACGTCTTAGTCGCTGTCACAACAATGTCTATGAAAATTGCGACTGTTCCAAGGACCTTCCACTTTCGCTTTGCCCGAGTAAGTGCATAGGACAGTTGATTAAAATCAACTCCCCCCCCCCCTCCCAAAAAAAAATCAATAAATTAAAGTGTGTTTACATACAACAGTTGCAAAAAAGATTTTCGTTTGCACTCCATTTCGGATCGATAGCATGCGATCAATACACGTGTAAACTACAGTGTTACTGAATAAATCTTTTGGTTTACGCGGCACAATCGTCTCAATGACCTTTTTCGTTTTTCTATATAATGAGGAAACGCTCAACGTTAAGGACAGGGGCGTACAAGGCACCGTAATCCACCCAATTGGAACAATAAAGACAAACGATTTTCAGTTTCAGTAAAAATATTAATTTTTGGCTAGTAAATGTTGTTTATTGTGTAAATGTCATGGTTTGAGTCAAACATATGCTTTCATTCTGTAAGCACGACAGATATGGGTTTCCAAATGAAGCTTCACAGCGTTTATTCAAAAATCTTTATCATTTACTGTTCTAAATTGCAATTTTAGGTATAAATGGGTCTTGACTCCATCCTAAAGATACTTTTATTTAAAAGATAAGTTTTTGTTCATTTTTATTAATGATTTATCAAAATGGGTCAAAATCCGTGGTTTTTACAAAAACTTTTCACTTTTATTAAGTTATTTCAATGATTCTCAAACAATCAAAGATATTCACCGTTCCTGTAGTGAATCAGAGTAGCTCAGTTTAGATAGGCGGAGGCTTCTAGACTAGTCTAATCGGATAAGAGGGTGTTCGAATCTTTTCCGTCGTTTTATTTCTAATTTTTGTAGTTTGTAAATATTTTTAGTCTCACGGAATGCCCTTTGAGTAACAAAATTTATATAATACCATTAATTTAACCTTATTTTAAATTTCTATAATTATTTTTTACAGCCATCAAATTCAAATAATGATTAGTTTGTGATTAATAAGCACTAATTAATTAGGTCGTAAGTCATAAGTTCTTTTGTAAAACGCAGCCCTGGGCATTTTCAAACATTATTCGTGTTGTTGCTTGTGGGCGTGGTCTTAGCACCTTTGATGGCTACCTCTCTGCTTAACTGTGTGTCATGACAGATGATGAAATTTTTCTTTTTCTCCCTTGAAGCATCTCTTTTTCGTTGCTCTGACACAGACATGCGATTACTTCAGCTATAAAAAAAATTCTAAAGCATGCTACACCCCCCCCCCCGGGTCAATCCCAAATCTGCCAATGGGTGCCATTTATGTGAGTGTGTGGTGTCTTATAGTGTGTGGATTTATTGTCATTTTGTGTATGATTTATAATTCCTATTGTGTGTATTGCATGTAGTTTTACTTTTTATTAAGGTCTTCCGTTTCCAACGGAAGACCTTATTGTTTTCGTACTGTTTCTTATTATTATTATTATTATTTTTTTCCACAAAATTTGTGCACGCGATATCTCGAAAACTATTCGGCCGATTTCGACCATTTTTTCACAGATGATTGCCAGTGGTCATAATTCTAGAAGTTTTTTGAAATTTTGAAATCGTCACTTCCGGTTCCGATTTACGGCCGATTTTGTAAGTTTTTACGACCCATTTTGTGCAGACATAAACTCAGAGACTATAAGAGATATAAATATGAAATTTTCAGGATAGGTAGACCATAGTTTGAAGATGTGCAGAACGTATTTTTTTTGCGCCAGTGGCGCCATTCCTTTGAGCTCGCCGAGGCTCGAAAATTGGATACGAATTTTGCATCAAAAACTTCATACATTTTGATCTGTATCTTTTTATCAGTTAATATTTTGTTAAGACATATATAACAAAAGTGGTAGATAATCAAAAGTTCTTTCCAACAAATTTAAGAAAAAGGGGCTGGCCCCTTTATTTAGGGGCCAAAACACTTATAAACTCTAATACAAATAACTTAAAATCGATAAAGATTTTGTAATGCATTATAGAAGCAAAGTTGTTGATCGTACCAATATCTATAAGAAAAAATCATTGCCACGCCCATTTTTTACGTAATTAGGGATTTTTAGGGGCCAGAGTATTTAAACTTTGACGCAATATAACTAGAAAAGTAAAAATATTTTGTTAGACATCGTAGAAGAGAAAATGTTTGAATTTATGATTAAAATCGATTCCACTTATCACAACACGAATTTCCGTCCCCATTAGGGATCTAGAGGGCTGGCCCCTTAAATATTCAAACATTTGTATCTCAAAAATGATAAACAATTTTTAATAAATGTAAGAACAATAAATGTTAGAATTTGTAAGCCCTTTCGATTGAATTCAAGAAAGAGGGGCTGGCCCCTTAAATTAGGGGCCAAGACACTCGTTAACTCTATTACAGATAACTTAAAAATGATAAAGATTTCGTAATGCATTATAGAAGCAAAGTTGTTGATCGTAACAATATCTATCAGGAAAAATCATTGCCACGCCCATTTATTACGTAATTAGAGATTTTAAGGGGCCAAAGTACTTAAACTTTGAGACAATATATCTAGAGAAGGAGACATATTTTGTTAAGCTTTGTAAAAGAGAAAATGCTTGCGTTGATAATTCTAATCGATTCCATCAATCAAAACACCAATATCTGTCCCCATTAGGGATCCAGAGGGCTGGCCCCTTAAATATTCAATCATTGGTATCTCAAATATGATCAACAATTTTAGATACGTGTAATAACAAAAAAATGTTAGAATTTGTGAGACCTTTCGACCGAATTCAAGAAAAAGGGGCTGGACCCTTAAATTAGGGGCCAAGCCACTCGTAATGTCTTTTTCATATACCTTAAAAACCATAAAGATTTTATTATGCATTACAGAAACAAAGTTGTTGATCATAACTATATCAGTTTGTAAAACGCATTGCCACACCCATTGATGACGTAATTATTGATTTTAGGGGACTAAACTCTTAAATCTTTAATATGCAAAATGTGAAAAAGCAAAACACTTTGTTATGCATTTTAAAGGATATTGACAATCGTATACATTATCTGAAACGGAGTGTTTGAGGTGGAATTCAGAAATTTTATTGATATTTTAATCGTATCGTTTAAAAATTGAACGGAAGACCTACTCGTTACTCGTAACGAGATCGTATCTAGTTCGTATAATTATCGCTAAATGAAATAGTAAAATTGAATGAATTAAAAAAAGAATGTCATTTTATAATTCTTAATCATATCGTCTCCATCTGTTCATATCCCGGTCTCCATTACAAGTTTGTGCCTGAACGTAGCAAACGGCGACTTTTATATAGCAAAGAAATAAAGTAAAAACTTGTATTCTCTATATATATTTCTCAGTCCAAATTTCGCAATTTTGTTTAAGGGTTTTCTGTTTTTTAAAAGTCTAATGTATCTCATTTCAAAGCCACAGAATTGTATTTTTGGTATCTAGCAAATCTGAGATCAAACGCTACATGCAGTTTTCATTGTACATGTAGTAAACCTTTGATATTTGACCCCATCTCGTGATTTCCATGTACACTTCTAAACATTCTGTACAATAAAACATGCAAGGTTTGATCTGGTTATTTAAAACAAAAGTATCAAGCACAAAGAAAATGCATTGCCTAAACAAAATATCAGTTTTCAATCTGCTATGTTTCATTTACCTCAAATATTTTGTACTAAAATGCATTTTCCTGGAATAAAAAAAAGGATCTAGAACAATACGTGTGCATTTCTTAAACTGAGAGAATCCGCTTTCGGTCTACCGTCTGAAGGAGGCTTGAGATGGAACGATATCGGTTCCTCTGTTAGTAGGACCAGGGGGATCAAGGCCGTGTGAACGGGTGGTGTAGTGGTAATACACCCTGTGTATGGTACATATCTGTGAATGGGCCCGGTAACAGAAAGCATGCTGTAGTTTAAAGTTTAAGGTCGTGATCGACAGGGGAGACACGTTACCGACTGTTATCACTTTCTGTCACGAAAAACGGAAACAAAAAAATAATCGTTCATACAATCATTAGGTTTTTTTTCAAATGCATTGATACACGTTAAGGTTTGAACATTGATTTATTGAACTTCATTTTTTTAACTAACCATCAGAACTCCCTAAAAGTTTACGATATTGTTGGTTTAAACTATTTTTAGTAAAGAAAAAATCCATTTTTTTCACATTAATTTTAAATTTTGGTAGCCCCTAATAGACTAGTAGGTATCTTTATAGAGAACTCTTCTTCTAGGCTAAAGGAGATCAATACAGTCTAAAAATGGCCACGACCATTGAGGCTGCTACATTAAATATAAAATGTATAATAATAAAAGAGTTCGTACGATTGTGTTCAAATGATACCATATACCTGAACCTTATTTGGACATACAATATTCATCCGCATTGCTGATGTGAAATTAACCCTTTACTTGGTGGGAGTAATGAGCAAACAGGTCAAGGTAAAAACAAGTGTATACCTTACATGTCGTATTCTGTTACATTTTCCGTGTTGTATATAGAAGTATTAGAGTCGAGGGTGAGGGATTATTATAACGGTAATATGACTACATGTATATACAGCCAACTTAGAACATTACTGGTACACATAACACAGGTAATTCTGTACCATATTTGTCTATCCGCCTGCATAATGAGATAATTTACGTTAACAATTAATTCAATGTTATTTCAATTTCAACAGATACTACAGTAGATGAAAGAATTATTGGAAAATGAGACATGCGACGACAATGCGCAATGACATCTCGTTCGAGTGTTCGAGTTGTTTTACAGCGGTTCGCTCCCTTGTACTAGATTAAAAATAATTCCCAAAGAGTTTCAGAACTCGGTCATGGCTGAAATAGGTGTGTAAATATATGCAAATTTCCAGTTGTAATATGTTATAATGGTAAAAGATTTTGAAGAGGTGTCAAAACCAAATAAAGCGTACATGCATGCAGATACCAAGGAAAGTCTGTCGCACAGGCCCGTTTATTGTAGCAGTACGGAATGTGTCTGGCCCAAAACATTTGGAAATGATTTATTGCACACGCATGTTGAATTTTATAACAAGGAATTTTAAAGGTCACGAATATATAAGTCTAGAAATCAAAATAATTATGTCAACAAGTATATTTTTACTTTTTTAGTTTATTATTAGAGAGTATAATATTTTTTTTAATAAACCATATTTGATGAATACACGACAGACATGCTCTTTAAAGTTAAATATTGTTTATATTTAGGTATATTTTCACAAATTACTCACTTTAAACAAACCTTAAATATAATGTAATTTCTGATATGAGAACGTTTTTCAATAAAAGCAATGTTTTATAGAAAGTGTGATTTTCAATACTTGTAAATTCATTTATTCTGCATATAAAATTAGTACGTTGATCGTATTTATATACTTTCAAAAGAAAACATAAGAATGTAATATATATTTTGTCTACTTTTTATTTTAATTTTTCTCAAAATTAAAACAATAGTTTATATCAAATATTTGAGACAATTCATGTATAACTATACACGTATTCACTGATATGTACAATTGATTCTTTGTACAAATAACTGTAATATACATTGTAATTTCTCCTTATAAAAAACAATGGGCATAACAGTAACAAAACAACGCTATAAAATTAAACCTTTTCTTTGTGTAACAGATAAAAATCCAAACAATATCACTTGGAATGTTTTGGTTTTCTACATGGCTTTCACGTCATTTCCGCAGGGGAAACAACTCGTGTGTCCGCCGATGTAGCAGAATGATATGTGTAATATTGCATATATATGTTGCGGAGCGGATGAGGCAGATGATACAGAGTTTGCATATTATAACCAAGCTGAGTCCTCATTTGATGATGCATCAAGAGAATTACAGGTTTAGACTAGTTTTATACACTCCCGCAATAGGCGTTGCCATCGGTACCGAATGTTAACCGCCATATTGCGAGAAGGAGCACTTTCATTTGTAGTTCACAAACATCCTATCAACAGGACGGCACCGCCTCGATCTCCGTCAGAATGATTTCGAAGTCTTGACTGTCCCCAATTTTGTTCATTTCGATGATGAATGTTGATTCGTGAGAATAGTGACGCACAATGTTGTCATCCATTTTGACGATAATTCTGAAATCAAATAATGAAAAACAATTAACACTCCAGCTTTATGACTTAATACACTTTTTGCGTTAATCATATTAAATAGAAGTATATTTAATAAGTAAGTGTTATGCTTACCCCTTCTTTGAGCGCTTGTATGTGATTTTGATATTTTCAACAGGAATGTTGTATTTTTCCTCAACCTAAAAACCCAATGAAAAAAATTCTCTATCAAAAACAAAGTTAGGCAGAGCATTGTAAAGTGTAACTAAATTTTGGTGTGTTTTTAAATAAATTAATTCACGGTGGATTAAATCCCTGTCAGTGACATGGTAGCTTACCGCTTTTAAAAGACCGTGTAATGTGGGAGTCCGCAGCATAAGGGCTGTAAACACCGACTCATGATGTTCTCGTACGTACAGCAGCACTGAAACAGCCACAAAACAATCCAATTAATGACAACTTACAATCCTTATTAGTTTTCTTATTTAGTTTTGCTTTTACTTTCATATTCGTGACAAGTTTAAAGTATATACCTTTTTGAAATGATTCGTAGGAGTCCCGCCTTTGTCTTTTGAATGGCGGACACAAGACGTCATCAAAGCTGTCCCCCAGGGAATTCAAACTGTAAGGAAAGAACAGAGTACTTCATTAAAAAAATATATCAAATATTTAAATTCACTGGTGTTTTTTATTTTAAATAAAAGATTAAGATAGTTCTTAATATTTCATGAAGTTTTATTTACCTTGAGTTTCCATCATCGTCTAAGCCGCTGATTGACAAACGTGATGGACTTTTCTAAAAATGAAAAAAAAAAAATAATTACAATTTATAAATGATGTTATAGTTATTCATGTAAGCAAAAATGATAAAGCTTTTAACTGATTAGCTTTTCAAAATGAATGGGCGTGGATTATTTGTTTGTACCTCAGCTTTCTTAATCCCGTCTTCATCCGCGGACGGGGTAAAAAGGAAGGGCATTGATTTTGTGTCTTGCATACTGTAAAACTCGGACCGCTCGCTAGGTGGGTGGTAGTGGTTGTCATGACTACGTTTTCGGGCTATAAAAGAGAACAAAAAAATAACTTAAATATCCCGATAGATGTCAGTTATGTTATTTTTAAAAATAGTTTTTTTAAGAAAAGATTATTTCCACTGGAATGCTTGTTTATGCAATCGTAGCTAGAAGTAGAGCAGCTTAGATTTGAATAAAAGAATAAAGGCATGTTATGAAAGTAAAGAATCAAAAGTCAGATGTTGTTTTGTCGATGGCTGACCTTGGTTAGGGCCTTCGGGGGTCTGTCGTGTTTTTAATCTCCTTTCCTCATCTCTGGTTTTCCTTTCGGCTCCCTGAAGAGAAAACAGAACAATGCTTACTTGGGCGATACGAAAGATAACCGTGCAATTATCAGATCAACGTTTATTATGATTTCTTTGTATTATAAGAAAAAAACATTTCTTTGGGTTGTATGTCACCCAGTTTATTAAATGAACAGTGAGGAAATTAATACCTTGTCACAGAACACTTTAATCTGGCAGTACCCTCGGTGTACCGGATCCTCTCGGGCGTTTTCGTACGTGTCGATCTGGACGTGAAGAGGCAAGCCCTAAAAAAGAGAAATTCCGCATACATTATTGACAGGAATCTCCTAGAGTATACCAGTACCACTATTTAAGGTGGTCATAGTTATATAACTAAATGTACAGTACTTATACTAAAGCGGATGCCTACCTTGACCCCCTTTTGGTTACTGAAGTCAGTGCTGAGACAATGGACAGCTACATTCACCTGAAAAAAATAAGGGAAACCGTAATTTTATTTTCAAATTTATTCAGGCAAGGAAATCAAATGCTAAAAGTACATTTAACTTTTTATGGCGGCAGAGATTTCACACTTTATTTTTGTGCCGCAGATTCAAAGCCGAAATACGACACCCGATGCGCAAACAAGGAAATTTAACCCCACTCATCCATTTGAAAATGCACTTGAAAAAATTAAATACTTTTAATAATTGTTTGATGGCATAATATTTGAATAGGAGAAATCCCGTGGGTGGAATCTATTGGAGATTTTTTCTAATAAACCAGAGACTGTTAACTATAACCTCTTCTTTGAACTGGATTACACTATGACATATTACACCAGGCACCGCCCACTTCAAGTATACTCAATTCAATTCCATTTACGATCTTACGTCAAGACCCCCAATTAAACAGTTTCAAAACTTTTTAAAATGTTTAAATTGAATCCAATTTCTGAAATTGAAGTCTCTGGCTGCACAATACCTGCATTGAGAGATTGTGATCTGCTGAGCAGAGTGAGAAATTGCTTACCTTTATCGGAGAATCTCGTGGATTCCAGCGCACGGACACAGCATTATAAGACACCTCGGTAATATTGCAAGCCTGTACACCTTGACTGTCCTTTGTATCTGTACAAAAAAGCCCAGGAAAAAGGGTCACAATGTGGCATAGATTTCCGAAATAAAGAGGTATAATTTTGCGAGGAGCATTCTTTAAAATCCCGCAGGCCTGAAATTAACCCGGCCTTGAAGAAGCAGACGACTTACCGATGTCTATGACGCGCTGTTTGTGGCTGTGCTGTCTGCTGTGCCAAAACTCCCAAGCCTTCTGCTCATCTTCTACAGACTTGTCGTCCCGAAACACCACCATAATAACACTCTGTGAAATAAACAATACTATGTTAATTTCAAGTCCATCACTATTATTCTATAAAATTTTCTTTTCATTTTCACGTTTTCAAAGACCGTTATTGTGCAAGCGTTCTGAATTCTCACCTTAACCATTCCACTAGGAGGTAGCTGTTCCCCGGTGTACTCAATAGTCAATCCGTAATACTGGCCTAAAAGACATAGTATATATGATTACACGGTATATGAATGTAACAATTATATTGCAGTGGGTGTATGACAAAGTCTGCTGCTGAATGCTATATTTTTTTTTTACCTTTGTTTAAATAAGTGACCCTGTCCTCGTCTCGCCTGCAAGCCGAAGAAATTGGGGTCTCCAGAATACATTTGTACCCAGCGGTATCTTCTGGTCTGTAAGAAAACAGGATCATGTCACATCAAATGTTTGACGAGAATGGTTTTGATCTAATATGTGGACTGCGGTTTTTAACCCCCTTTTATACGCAATAGTCAAAAATGTATACAAACTTCATCCACGATTAGCCTTGAAAGTCTTTATACATCATCATAAATCACAAACAACAAAGGTTTAATTATCTGTTATCTGTTACGTTAATTCAAGCCCCTGGTTATTTTGGAGTTAATTAGCGGTATCAGTGCTTACAGTTTTGGAATGACTGTCCCGAAAGAGGGCATCTTTTCGCAGGCCGACCATAACTGTTTCTGGTAGACGGCCGGTGCGGACTTTCGACGCTTGCCCACTTTCTGGCAGGAAGTAGTTGTTACTTCGCCATAACTTCCGGCGTCATGGTTATACATCTATAATCAATAGAAATAAATTTGTTACAACAATATTAATATATGCAGAAACAACTTTTCTCATGTAATTTATGACGTCTTTCAATCACTTTTTGAATGATATTCTGGTGTTAGAGAAAGGGGAATGCAAGATAGTAAAATGCCAATAAAACACATTGTTGAGATTCTGCAGTATAACGTGTTATTTCGTAGATAATTTATTAGGTTATTATTAAAATCTTTAAAGTCTTAAAAATGGAGAGAGAGAGAGAGAGAGAGAGAGAGAGAGAGAGAGAGATTTTAATTCGGCTTAAAAAATCAATGATTTTTCTTGTCGCATCATTCACTGATTTTACAGCAGGTCCAAATAAATTCAGTGAAGCAAATCCTACTCATTTTCCAACAAACATCCATAAAATTATGAATATCACTAATGTTTCACAAGTTATTAAGCAGAAATATTAAGCACTAACACTGGGTGTCAGATTGGCGCCTATCATAGGACATAATCACTCATTTCTATACTTTTAAGCAAAAAATTTTGCAAAGCGTCAGTTGTACGGCATTCAATTAATAAACCAACACAAAACTTTAAAAGTGACATCGCCGACCAAAATAGCAAAACCCTGTATCCCTATTGCAAAATAATTGTTACTGCAAACATGAATTTTTTTGCATTCAAACTTCAAGGTTTTTTTCCATACGTGCGCCAAAGGAACAGAAGAAATCAAAACCAGAGCAAAATACGTAAAATAAAAAGAACTTACAATGCTCAGCTGGTCGGTGGGGGAGAGACAAGGCTCCTGGTACCCGCTGTCGGGGGACTTCATGGCGTAATTCTCCTTCATGTTGACCCCGTAGTACCCGTAGCTCGGGGACGGTTCCTGGTGGTACTGCTGCTGCTGTTGTTGGAGATAACGCTCTATCATTTCATTGCCGGGAGGGGAGTGATTCATTTGGGGAGGGGTGATGGGGTAAATGTAGCCACTACCGGCGTATGTGGACTGGCACGTGGAAACGGGGTAAGAGTTCTGTCTCATTGTTTGATGCTGAATAGCATTGTTCTGTAAGAGATCCTGCTCGGATTGTCCCGCTAAAAGTTGATTGGGTCGCACATCCATGAGACCAGAATAGCACTGTTCGTGAGTATGATGCATTGAAATGTCCAATGGGGAAATAGTATTGGTGAGTGTGGAAGCGGCACAAGCCATTGGCATACCGAGAGACATGGCGACGGAATCGTGCATTGTCGTCTGCTCTTCGGAGAAACTTTCTGTTGGAGAGTTCGTAGAGACGCTGAGTGGATGAAGCTCGTTGGATTCTAGCACTGCCACAGCATCTGAAGAATATCCATTGGGAGACACGGGTTCTGAGTTTGTAACTGATGAATCGTTCAACAGAACTTCCTGGGTGCCTTGAACACTTGGCTTTTTGCACAGTTTCTCATGAAGGGCCTTTTTGATTTTGAATGTCGATTCTTTCTGCTCTTCGAACTTTTCGGAAGAACAACAGTTTAGTAATGGATCTGTATCGCACTGTTCGATTTCACCAAAGTTCCTGCAGTCTTCAGCGATGGGTGAGTTCTTATACAATATGGACGTGTTCCCCGCGGACGTAGAATTACCGTTCTTGATGCGTTGATTGGTCATTAAGGGGTTTTCCAGGGATTCTTCGGTCCTCACTGAAGCAGAACGAGGCTCCACCGTGACAGCAATTGGCCCTTTTCCTCTGCCTGATGATTTTTTGCCCTTGGACCTGGTTGATTTTGGACGCTGAAAAGATAATTATGGAAACGTCTAATAACCGTAAAATTATGACCATTAGACCATCTAATTAAGCCAATATTGAGTCACCACATTAGATGGGAAAACATATTTTGATACTTAAAGAATTACTCAAATTGAGCAAAATTTCTAACACATAATGCATCACATTATTATATGAATTAGTGTAAGATAAACAGGTCTATAAATAAAAAAGGAAAGAGTGGGATCAAAGATTTAGAGAAATAAATATCAATCATATTCCATCAAAAAACATAATTTATGTGTAAATTATTTAATGGTCTTGTTGAATATACGTTTTAAGAGACCCGTTTGTACATGTAATGTAAGGTAATTTGATATATATTTGTATGTGCATTGGATAAATTGAAGTAAACATTTTTTTCAAAACAACATAAATCAAATATTTCAGAACATGCCATGAAAATGAGTGAAGAACTTGCCTTTAAAAAAAAAATTGTACATATATACACGTAACCAAGTAAATATTTGCCTAATCCACTCTCATAACTATGTTAAGTTTGTGTTTCTCAGTCTGTAAAAGAGTAGCAGAGAAGCGGTCGCGAGCAGTGTGTAAATCGTTTGATGATCTATTTCTTCAGTTTCATAAAAGATCCAACATATACTAGTATCAGCTTGCTACATCAAAGCTCATTTTTTTTAGGATCGTGAGATTTGACATTACATTATTGTAAAGAATACATGTATCAAGACATAGGTATTAGTACATGCAACGTGAGCATGTTTCAGTGTAACTTCTTTGAAATTTGAGAATTCTTAAACACTCTAAGTTTTACAAGCCCTTCTTTCTTTTCATCCACGTTCATTTACATAAATCTATTTTTATTTCATTAGTTTTAAAATTCGGGATTTCCCTATGGACTTTATTGACTGAAATATAATATGCAAATAAAGCATCAAAGAAAATAAATATCACCAAATAAGTAAATTCAAAATTAAACTCATAATGTATAATTCTAAAAAAATATTTTCCATATTGCTGATATAAAATTTACAGCCAATTTAACAGACAAATGAATTTAAGGTCCAGGGCAGTATGGCGATAATAGACCCTGTCAGCCACGATACCATAGGTCACGCACCTAATGAGTCAATTAGTAACGCCATAGGTCCGACTAATGACAGCCTTGTCATAACCCAGGGAACCAGTGTCATTAATCGCCGGCTGTTCATTTAGTAATAGGGTATAACACCTTCTTTAGAAAACTCTTTCCCCAATATTAATATTTTACGGTTATTTATTATTTTAAATAAACCGATGTCAATTTTCTTTCTTATTGCCCCTCAAGGACAGATAGGACCTATAAGCATAATTATTAGACCCATAATTATCCATATCGCCACCATCCGTTCTTACTCAATTAAAGCCATATGATATTAAAAGGTTCATATTTTGATTAACTATAGAGAAGATAAGTCTGATCAGGATGGCAATGAGTGCGTGGTGCCTACCTTTGGAGGTTGCTGTGAGGCTTGGGCTGGGGTGGTGACGGTACACACTTCGATGACATGGTCAATGGGAGGGGGTACCTGGTCATTCACCTCACAGATGTCCTCGCTCAGGAACTTCGTCTCAAGGTTCAAATATTCGCTCTCATTTTCCGATTCCTCCACTCCAGTCTGCTCCGGGCTTTGGTTAGCTCTGCAAGAAAATTGTAGAGAATTGGGGTTAAAGACGCTTACCATGTTTTTCTTTTCTTTCTCATGCAATACGTAAATGGTTGCGCATTTCAGCACAGCAGACGTTGCAAGAGCCCAAGCCTACCTTTCTAACGTCAAAACCGACATGGTTCCACTTGCGTAGTCTCATGCAAATGTTGCAATAATTAATGGCATTTAATGCACGAGAAATATATCAAAATAGTTTCAAAAACAGGCCACAGACATTTTTCCCGGCTTACGCAGAGATAATGAATGGAGCATAATTAGCAACGAAAAGGAGGCCAAAGAAAGCGTCCAGTTAGAGTTTGTCGGCGGTACCGTGAGAATGACGGGACAACAGCAGACTCAATGTACAAGTTTAAGGTGGTTCACACCACGGGGAAATGAAAGAAGGGTCGCGACCGTCACCAATGACGGGTCCTGTTTTTCACATTTGGTCTCATATTCGTTAATTTACCTGGTATGTGGCTATAAAACCCAGTCACCCGAACTCCGAGAATTAGTTGTGTATCTGATTATCTGACTCAGCAGTGAGTATATACACAGCAACACAGAGAGAATTCGATAGTCTATTCACAATGGCTAGCATTCTTTTACCGTGTAACCTTGCAGTGTAAATATCATGTAGATAATGAAATTGAGAAAAATTGAAATCTTTCTCTAGGCGAAATTATGAACGTTGTTACGAGAAAAGACGGTTCGCTGATTTTTTATCATAGGAGAAATAATATTTAAAGTAGATTAACTTCAATGGAGTTATGTGGCGAATCGGACCAAAATTGAAAAGAAGCAAAAACTGTACCCGGTGTGTGTTTAATTCTTATTTCTAAGTAAATAACGTGGGCGCGTTGGCAATGGAACCAAAATAACATAAGATAATCCTAAATCCCCATCCGATTGCCTGTCAATAAGACTGAAAGTGTTCTATCAACATCATTCAGTGCACAGCAGTTTGTGAATAAAATATTTGAATTTTTAGTTAAGCTAAAGATATTCTATTTTATGACCTCATCGGATCTTCAGTGTAAAAGTTCCGTCAAAACAGCTGTCTTAACAATATCAAATTACTCATTATTTGGATTAGGTGCAGATCTTTATCCTGAAGCAAACCGAAACATTTTAGCAAATTTCCGGAAAATTTAAATGAAATATACTTTGTATGATAATGTATGCTATGTAATTGACAAATACATGTTAATGTGCTCAGTTAATTTTTTCTCTCTTGGTAACAGAAAACCGAACACAAAGAACTAGCCATAAAATTGTATGTATCATAGTAAAAAATTATGAGAGTATAAAGCGTATCTAGTTCATACTTTATTTCCCAAGGTCATCAAACGATACGTATGTATCACCTTACACACCTGACGTACACAAAAAGGTTTTGTGCTGAAACCAGACACAAGGAGTGGGTGACGAAGTGAATTAGGACAGTTCTTAGCTAATATTTTGAAAGGTGTATAAATATTGCAATAGAAAATAATTATATTTAAAAAAAACACGAAGCGATGAGTGTCATTGAAGGCAAAAATTACACAAAAAATACTCCAAAAAAGTGGGGTTTTTTTAATTTTATATTGCAAAAAAAATATCATGTAAGGGAAGGTCAACCATTTTAAAAAAGTGTTCTATATAAAATAGGTAAGATTAAACTGTTGAACCGGACACTTCGAGACCTCATTTGACTCTTGTACGGACAAATCCAGCATATCAACAAAACACAAGCTCGACAGAAATACAAATACATGCATATAGCTTACAGGTGAAAAAGTGTCGCGTGATTCACTTTTTGCAATCAATGTTTATTCAAAATGAACAAATAAATACACCTGTGTATTAACAAAATATAAGAATCTAATTGCTGGCATTATGTTTTTTAACACCATAATAGCCGTAGGATACAACTGTTAAGTAGAAAATTGGACTGATTAAATATTTTTATTTCACTCCTCAATTTATTTTAAGCGTGAAATGTTGTTTTAAAAGTTGAAAAAGAACGGAAATAAACTGGAGAATCGTAGGAAGGATACTCTCTTTGTCGTTTAATTAAAGAAAAAACATTGCAGCTGGTTAATTTTGCATGTCACAATTTATGAAATAATTTGAGAATGACTGAAATGTTGATTCACAATCCAGTTGGTCATAATTTGCACGACACGATTTATGAAACAATGTGAATGTCTAAGTTTATTGAAATTTAAATTTACACTAATGGACAACAATGTGCTAATTTTTTTTCAGAGGTTACACATTTTCTAGTATCAACATTCAGAACTTTGAACTCTTTGAAGAAACCAAATAACATTTATCGGTCATAGGTTGGATCACAATTATTATAATTTCTGATTCGGAAAATAAGTACATAGAATTTAAATCATCCAGTGACTTTCACTCGGCAATGCATACAATTTCCTTGATCCTAGGGGAGTCTCTGTGGATTCAATGAATCACTAGATCATTCATATTAGTCAACGGAGTGTAAAACGAAAACCACTATAAAGCTTAATTCTTACATTTTATGGAGATATAATATCATTTATTTTTAAAGATGAAAGTGAAAAAAATTTCATGCAAAACTTCAAAATATGAGATAATTGTTCAAAAATTAAAGAAATTCACATATATGTTCCCTCAGGAGTTTGACCCATTATCTAACGAACTTTTTATTTTTTTTGTCAGAAATCCCAGTCATATTTTCCCCAATTCACCGAAAAATTAATAAGGTCCTTTAAGGACATGAAGTTATTCATTAACCAACTGCGAATAAATATAATTAGCTCTGATAATCATATCTCATTTTATTCAAGCTATAATGTTACCTTATGATGTCCTTGTAATCATTAGTTTCTCCAATTTTCATTCCACTGGCGTCCAGCGCCGGAAGTTTGCTGTATTCATACGCTAAGGCAGACGCTTCACTACTGATGGCAGTCTCCGCAGCCGTGAGAGGGTGCCGGAAGTAGCCGTTGGGGTCATTAGGAGGCCCGTCATCATACAGAGCTCTCCCACCGGAGACCTTCGGAGAAAAGGTCCCCGCTTCACCGCAGTCCGATTGTGAACTTTCGTTTTCCCTGCAAAAAAGAGAAAACTCCATTTCAGATATATCCTTGAAAAGCGAATTGCTCCATTGGTACATGCAGTAGTTACGAAGTATGAAGTTATGGAGAATAATGCAAGTACCAGATGAGTATATGACAAATGTCTCGCAATGTTGCATCTAATTTGTTGTCGAAAACGTCCATGTCGGACAACCGCATAAGAAGTCTGCGAGACTTTCTGCCAGGCTCATTTGTCATCTTGCAATGCATCAGAGATTGCTTCACACATTCATTTATAATGGGGTCCTTTTTTGTAAAGACTTAAATATTTTGTAAACGCTGCTAGATAAAAAAGGATTCCTCATCTATTTCTTATGAAATTGAAAATCACTTGGTGATGAAGCATAATGTTCCAATTTGCATATTTACTACAAATAAAATTAGATAGCGGTTGATAACCATAGGAGAGTGAGCGCCGGGGAACTGGTTTATTCTATCAGAAAAATGAAATCCTCCCAGTAAGGCATGTATATAAAATGGTCTTTGAAGTCTTGCGGCGCATGAATAATTTTTAATGAAAGAAAATAGTACGCTGCCTTTACCCGTCCTTAAAGAATGAATCAAAGCACAGAGAATCGAATTCAAGCTTGTCGATGTCTTCGATTGGTAGCTCAAATTCCAATAGGGAAGAAGTGATGCATTTCATTGTCAGCACGCGTTAAATAGTCCAATACTAGAGTGAAAATCGTAACAAGAATCCATTCAGTTTGTTATTTGTAAGCTTCACATTAAAAAACGTTCTGGTCATCCATTCTTAAGCATTTTCCAAGAACACCCATCGCGTCGAGAGACTTTCGAGAATAGACACTGAAGATGTGGGAGAAGGAATTTAAAAGGACATTTGTCAGATGTTTATTTAAATTCAGTAGGTAGGTGGGTGGGTGATGCCCTGTGTTTGGCAACCTGAAAATACAGAGGCGTTTACTTTGCCACTTGACAAAAAAAAGAAATATATTTGGTCTATAAATGCGGTGAACTTTATTACGTTTGCAAGATTTTTTGCCGATACGTTTGAGCGAACAACTTTTGATTTATGCGTTCATCTTATCCAAAATACCTGTCATTCAAATCAGCTTAACACCTATCTTGTTTCCTAATTAGGCAATGCCAGAACTCTAAACACACAGAATTCAAATGCGAATAATATTTAAATTACATACACTGTGCAAATCGATGCGCAGCGCAGGGAGGCGCGCTGGTCTTAACCACAAATGTTTGACGCACCTGAAGGTTTTACCAACGCACGTGGTTTGCACGTCAGACAACTAACACCCATGTACTTATAGTTATAAGACATTCTTTGGCATTTCTTGGAAATAAACAAAATTGGATGACTATTTACATTGTCGTTTAGCATTTCATGCGCCAACTTTAAAGAGGCTAGATGGCCAACAAACCCTCTGATCTAGCTGTCTTAAACTTTGAAACATAATATTTTTGGCCACACATAATTATAAAGTAAAGAAGAAATCCAAAGATTTTATTTTTCAAATGTTAACTTTTTTCTATACTGTATCTTGACACAGAACTCTTCGACTAAAGGAGATAAATATAGTGTAAAGATTGTCACGGCCACACAGCCGTCTTAACCATAGACGCTGTAAAATGTCATTCACATTCTGTTGTAAACATTTCAACGATTGAGATAATTGAAGAATTATGATATAAAAATTTTCAACTTATGTACCTATTGATTTATTACTGTTAACAATTGCATGTTAATATTTTTCTTTAATAACTTTAATTTTATACAGTTAGCCTAATTATAGTCCGCGTTCCAAGATGGCGCTTGTCACCGAGTTAAAGATGACCGCGGTCATTTATATCTATACCCTTTTAACCCTCTAAGCTGAGTTATACATGTACTTGATGTGAGCATTTAAATCTCTAATTATTTTCTCTAGTGTTGACTGTTTCAATTCTTGCAATGGCCGTTTTACTCAAAAGAAATGGGTCAGTCTCTATTTGGGTTAAGTAATAGCAATCACCACCCCTTAATCTTCATCACAAGCAGCAGGAGAATTGAGAGTTCTATTGTTATTATGGAGTAACACGACAAAAGTAGACTACTGAGTCTACAGGTATGTGGGGAAGTAAAACGAATCATTAGAGTACTCCTAATCTAAAGCTCTGAATTAAGTCCTCATTGGTACATCTTTTGGAGTACCCCAATATAACCTTTTCGTCGGAAAGCGCGTATTATTCGAACCTTTCAGAGACAACAAAGACGAAAAATGGACTGTATAGAGAGTGAAGTACACATAATCCTACTGCAATTTTAATTTAGAACATCTGTTTAAAGATACTCAGCAAGTCTGCAAATATGCAATATAATGAGCTTGTCAGACTATGAGATCTTTAGCAAGGTGCAACCCTCTCACAATTCTAGCATAAGTGGACTTAGTGAAAAGATGAATTCTTTTTGAGCAAAAAAATGTTTTAAAATATCAAATACATCTAATTACAGATTTGCATCTACAGTTGTTAGTATTTAAAAAATACATCGAATCACGTGTTGAATGCATACATCAAGCTTCCGGCGAGTTATCAGTGAAAGGCGAGAAATGATACACTTCTTTACAAAGATTTAATGCAGGTGATGGACAAGGGATAAATCAAGAAGGGAGAGGGAATTCGTCTCCATAAAGTGTCCCGTTCTATCGATTTTACATGATCGTTTGTAGATATGTAGCTTTTCTCACTTTCTCTAATCGATATATTTTCTACTTAACGCGGAAATCAATGAATCTTTCGCCATTGGCTAACCTTCCTTAGGTTCTTATGGTTGGTCTGATGGTGGTTAATACATCACGTGATCAGCTATCACTTCCGTGCATTCTTTTACAGTCCTAATATCTTATCTGTTCCTAACGATCCAATACCAATATGCAAAGCCATTATTCCTATTTCATACTGAATGGATAATAAACAAAATGAAGTTCGTTCACACGCAAAAATCCCAATGCTAATGTCCAGGGTTTGGGTTTTTTCAGATTTGGGTAAATCCTGATTCTTTCTTAGAAAATCATTGATGTGATTTTTTCAATCCTTCAAAATGCTTTTTTACTTTTAAATAAATTAAAGTGCTCATTTCATGATCATGTAATAAAACAATACATTGGATTTCACTGTTACATGTATTTATCATTAAAGCAATATGAGCTGTATTGTTTAGAATTTTATTTTGCTGCAAAAACCTGCTAGTATACTAAGTCTGCCTGTAACTTAAACTTTTATGATGAATAAGACTTGAAAAAATCATTAATTTTTGTCAAAGGAAAAATTTCACGTATAAGGAATATATAGCAGATCAATTTTTGTACAGGACGACAATAATTCAATGTTGCTCCAATTAAGGCTTCTTAATGGCTTTTCCCACAAAAACAGAGCTAACAGAAATTTTAAAACCATGATATTTTTTGTCATTTTAGTAGAAAATAACATTTTCTTCAAAAAAAATTTCAACATGAAAATTGCAGCTCATATTGCTTTAACCTACAAAAAATCAATAAATCTTAATACTTTGCACCGTATATATTGCCTCTTAATTATATTTCCTCCCTTGAAAATTCATGTTATCCAAACTTTATATCTGCTGTTCGTAGATTGAAAAAAGGTTGGAAATGATTTTCCAAAATATATTTGAACTGCATGCACTTTTATGCAGAACACATTCGACAATTTACATCAAGGTCTTTTCAAATGAAAACAAAATCATTTTTTTTTCTAATAAAATTAAGTAAATATTTCATTTTTTTTTATAACAATTTCAAGTTTATCAAAGAGAATATTACCAGGATTGTCCGTCAGTTGGTTGATTAATTTAAAAAGGCTTAGATTCAAACGATTCAAAGATACATGTACATGTACATTTGAAGTGAACTTTCCTGTCATGCTATAATTCAATTTGTTTCCATCAAAATAAACATTTCGGAGACACAGACAATACCAGTAGGGACGTGATTCTAGATTGAATGCAATAAACTTTACATCAATAAAGTAGTTTCTATTCAGCGTGACCTGCCCTGCTATTCGTTTGATGGACACCATCTTTGTTGGCCATTAACTGTACGGTCTTTGAAGATTCCGACAATTGGCTGGGGGCACTACCGAATTTCTAACTACCTGGGCCCACCAAAAAGGTGTTGAAGTTGTCAATTTAATCTTGGGTAACCACAAATTATTAACAAATAAAACTCTGCAATCATCGCACAATTCTCCAGGATGCTAGATGACTATAGTTTCTTCCCACGACACAGAACGTATATAAACCGATTTTCTTCACTTTCAGGGCGACAAAATAGATTGTCCTAGGCCTAATTTTGGTGTTTAATGCAAATCCAAGCTTTGTCAACAACTACTTTTATGAGAATCCATTATTAGAGATGGGAACAGTCTGAACAGTTTCATGTTTTGATTTCACCCCCACCCCTACCAAAAAAAAAAAGTGGGTACTGTTCCGATTGATATATACGTGATTCAAAACACCAGATGGGTAACTGTAAAAATGCTTGTGAAGTACACTGCGAGTACGTGTGAAATACACGTGTGTAAAAACATGCAAATGAACCCAAACGTACTACAAATCATTGTCTACATCCTGTTTGACATTATTTAAAAGTTATGTGTTGTTGTAATATGTATTAATTTATTCAAAATGTTCAAACGTGAGTTTAAAATAGGCTTTAAATTTTTGTAAACACTTTTATACTTTATATCTGTTTAAAAGTACAAGGTGTACTTTTTAGAACGTCTTTAACGAGATGGGCGTAAAGAAAATTTAGATGAAAATTGTAAAGATTTTATCAGATATTACATGTAAAAACCCTAATAAATTTCTATCACAACATCTCAGTTTCTCTTAAAAAAAAAATAAAACACGAATGAAAAAGTTATTTAAAACTATGTCACCTGACTGAGAAAATTCTAACAGTGGTACGAATGTACAGCTTGTACGTGGATACAGTTTGTTTTTAAAGTAAAATTTGAAGACATTGTAGGACTTCTAGCAAAGATATACCTATTAAACCTTTCTTGTATAGTTCACACTGACACTGCCTTTAAATCAAAAAGTGATGTCGGTCTGAAAAATTTTACAATTTAGCGCGCGTCCGATCTTAGTTTTAATTATATAGTTGACACAGCTAATTGATAAATGACTTCGACGTATGCAATTTATTTTTCTTTGCATAGACACTAAACTAAGTATTCGTTTCCTCTACAGAGAAATGAAATTACCGAATGATGGGTTTTTAAATGCAAAGTTGTAGCAGAGATATACAAAATAAAATACATTTTTAAGTTTAAAGCCAGCTTCTGACGATAAAGGAGTCTTGGGTAGAGGTAGAAGACCTATTTATGGGACAGTCAAGCTATCAAATTAACAAGAAATGTATCACCTGGACAACGAGGGAGATGTAAAATATTGGAATCAAGTTTGGGCTACTTACCCACAAGACATGCTACCGATGCCTTCCAAAGTTCACCAAAAAATCAAACAGTCCTCACTATAAAAAGGGAGGTTTAGCCCTCCGAAGGCTCATGTTCCATTTGAACTATAATTTGGCAGCTTTGTTGGGTAAACATCCTCAGAAAGGCCCCTTATGTCTTGGAACCGAATTGTGGGCGATCCAGTAAAAACAAACACACATCTGATTCCTATCGTATTGAATAAACACTTAATTTTATAGAAAAGTTTCCAATTACGAATGTAAGAGTTAATGAGACGGTGAAGCCCCGGGGTCGAACGGAACGCACCGCGGAGCGTTTGAACAGCACAGTTCTACAGGACAACTTTATCAATACTAATAAATCCCGATGACCATCTTTCTAATCAAGTGTCGTGGCGAACTCTCACTATTAACTCGCTTCATTGAGTCCCTACACTTTCCAATATATGGTGGCATATTAAAGTTTTAGTGTATATGCATGAATTGCAATCAATAATATAAAGGACCAGGTGCATTGGGCCGGAACAACTGTTCATTTAAACAGGAAAAGTGAAATTTCAGTTAACTGATTTGCAGTCTTTGGAGCACCGCTTTTATGCGAGAATTCGTATTCAAATTCAAATTTTTCATGTGAAATCGAAAAGTTTAAAATTCTCGCATGAATTCATTTTCAGACCAATACTTTGAGATTGTAATTTTATGGACACAATAAAAAAACCGATTTATATGCAGGTTTCTCTTTTCATCAGAATAATTAATTCGAGAATCGAATTCTTCATCACTGAAATATGGAATTTTGGTTTCCCAACTTAAATGATGGAGGACAGAAATAATTCGCTTATATCACTTTTACCATTGACAAGAAACAGATCTGGCTCTCGTGAGGGGAGAGAAATTTTAGTCCAAAGCTTTGTGCAAGAAGTATAATTTGTCCGGTAAGGTGTAATATTTGGGTAAACTATATGTTGTGTGAACAAGAAAAGGGTCACATACTTGAGTATGTGTGCAGTAAGTTAAATGCTAAAGAAAATCGGTAGAAAACGTTTATGGTTCACGCAATCATGTTTTGATATGGTAAAGGGAAGACGCTTTGAAATCACGACCAAATCCCCATGGATGAGCAGCCATGGCTATGATTTATTCGTGGATATAGATTCAAGTTAAGATGAAATGCACTTATTTCATTTAATTAGCAACTAAAATAATGACACAAACACCAAAATAAATTTCATCAGACATTATGTTTTTTCCACTAGGGTGCCCTTCAAAGCCAGAACCATTGAATGGTCCAAGAACCGGCCCCTATATATGCTAAAATGTATTTACACGGTGTCAACAAGACTATATTTGGAGGGGAAGTTCTTCGACAGGGTAAGGCCCCGGACCGCCATCGGAATATTTAATTTGAACATCACACCCAAGAGTTAGGTAAATATGTGCAGACTTTCTCTGTAAAAGCGTCAAAACGCTAATGTTTGCAGAGTCTAATTTTCATGGAGCATTCAGAACATGTTGGATTAAAAAAATTTGAACGACAGAAAAACGGTGCTTGGAGAGAGAGAGAGAGAGAGAGAGAGAGAGAGAGAGAGAGAGAGAGAGAGAGAGAGAGAGAGGAGAGAGGTTGGTTTAATACAGCATTAAAACTACTCAATTTAAAAAAAAGCTTCTGATGCAGTAAAATACATGTACTAGTAAAGGCATTTTCCTGCAATGGTGTATACAAGCCTTATATATTGAAATAAACAACACAATGACTTCATTTTTGCAAGCGTGAAGAATTTATAATTACGGTAGCTACATAATTTATGACACCTGTGATTTATTTCAGTTTTTGTAGTTGAAATATACAGACAATTTATGCACACATATGAAAGGTTATGGCGTTTGTTTTCTGTGATAGATAGTCCAATATGCGACTCCGTGGGCGAATAGTCTAACTATAAACTAACATTGTACATGTAAAAGAAAGACCAATTCAGTCAGTTTTCAATTGTATAGTCTTTGTTTTTAAACACAATACATTGGAATAGACATTTGGGGACTGATTAAGCTGGCGTGAAGCCCCCTTGCTTGACTGAATCTGTGTCAATTATTTCGTCTATTGAGAAAGATCCCCGACGTATTTGACAATGGTGGGAAAACAATTTTTCAAGGTGTTACAAAACCAGGTATGCAGACCGAATATCCTCGCTATAAATTAGAATTGTTTTCATCGATTGGTTCTGTCACCATTCCTAACGGGCAAAAAAAATCTGGAACCGAAATCGATAATGGCCATCAATCGAAAATAATATCGTCCTATACACTATTTTTTCAATTATTTATTGTTTCCATGGCGTCCACTCTTGGACCCCAACACTGTTAGCGTGTTAACTTGTTACTTATAACCATATCATGCCCATTACGAATGTTGTCATTCAGTTAAACGATTCAGATCTAGATTGGTTTAATTATTCATGCTGACTTAATTACGGTATTAACATAGTATTTGAGTACAGCCCTAGACCTTGGCAGTTTGAGCAACGCATTTCTTTAAAAAAAAAATCCGGTATTTAATTTCAGACATGGAAAATAAAAAGATGCACAAAACGAAGGACATTATATTTTGTAACAATGAACGCCATCGCGTTGTCAAAACAACATCGATTTTTCATCAATGTAGTAAACTTTAATTCTCCTGTGAGCAATACATTTCGTATATCACATCAGAAATAAGAAAAAAACCTTCACTATTTCCAGCAATGTAAAACTTTTACAAACAATATATATGCGCACCTGACCGTTCTACATGCTATATCCAATAACAAGACTGAGGTTTCCAGTATCAACTCTCGGATTATAGTGAGAAGTGAGTACCTACCTCGAGTGATTATTGTTCAGTGTGTCCTGGCCCGAACTAGAATCGCGGCTCATTCTATATTCCAAAATCCTGACAAACTTGTCTTTCAAGTTTCGAGTCTCGCCAGTTTTAAACACACTATATTGAAACTAGTTTCATACAATCGTCCCAATACAACGACGTCGATCAAGTCGGCGTTGTTAATGCGCTTCTGTGAATTGCCCATTCATGTGTACAAGACTGATCGCTTTGGTACGAACGTTAGAATTCATGAACAAAACGGATCGCGCATGCTAAGCACAACTGCCAGAAGCCTTTAACGGGCAGGAAAAATATTCATTGTAGAAAGATTTCTGAGCTAACAAGAAGATGTTTGGACAAAGTCTTTCGTTATGAGAAATGTTCTTCAGTGTCTATGGCCTCTTTACAATTCTTCTGTCGTTTATTCAATGTATTGTGAAGAAATTGTTGAATACACTTACGTCGCCGTGGTTTAAATTTAATGGTTTTGGTTCAATGGTTTATTATAATGGCCCAGTAGTAAGGAACCCAGAGTGTGAGGTCGCGTTCAGGGATAAAAGCCATCAAAAATTCCAGTAAAATAAGAGGGGGAAACACAAATCAATCAACTTTTGTGGGGACCGTTAAAACTTTTTCATGTTGACTTCTTTCTTCTTCTTTTTTAAATTTTATGAGCGGGTATTTCAGAAGCCGTTAAAGCTGTGCCCATTCACCCCATAGGTACTCCCCAAGTGAGAGTGTTTAGTCGCTGGGTGGTGGCCCTTCACCCAATGTTGAATAACCATTGTTGACTCATTCCAAAGACTAATCTTCTTATGGTCTTTTACTCAGAGATTCCGCACAGGATTTCTTAATATATATAATTTTTAAATACAGGAGTAATAAGCGTGATCATAATGCTTATAACCTCGCCCAAATCTAGAGTTAACTTATAAATTATTGAGAACACATGTACTTTTAGAAGTCTATTAGAATATATTAATTTTGTGTGTGTGTGTGTTTTGTAGAAAATGTGTTAATCAAAATAAGTTTAGTTTTTAATTGCCACTTTTCAACAAAATATCCAAAGTTAACCTTCATTTTGTTTGAGCACGCAAGTCACATTTTTTGTAGGAATTGATTTGCCTTTCCGTTTATGACCCTCCAGGCTCCATATATTTTATGAAACAGGTGGGGAAATACGTGGATTATGTTTCGTAAAACGTTCAAAATTGTGACAATGTAAGATATTATAAAAAATATTACAAATCAAGACAAAGATAAATTAAGACTATTATTGACAACAAAATTCAAGAAATGGAGTGGTAATAAGCATGTATATACAGTACGTGTTTTAGAAGTTTCAAGCTAAAAAGCCAAGTGATCAGTTGTATTTAGATATATTTAATTAAGAAGAATTTTTTAATGCAATACTACAAACTTATTCGCGTATTTACTTTTGATTGAAAATCTCTTTTATGGAAAAGGGTAAAAGGGGTGCGTAAACTATTCACCAACTAGACTGGTTGTATGGCTTGAGCAATGAACATTTTGTAAGGTTGTCCATTTACACACACGTACATGTAAGATAAACAGTCAATGACTTGTAAAAACAGGGACTATCAGAATAAGGAGAAATTGATTTTCAAAGATTTTTACGAACATTGTTTGCTTAGGTAAAACACAGTTTAAACACAAGTATGAATCGGCTTTCATCAAACAGTTTGAGGTTATTCTGCAACAAAAAGTACATGGAACCTCAATGCAGACGAGTTACAATTCTAACACACCGATTGCCATCGCCAGTCAAAAACATAATTATCCAGCTTGATCAGTATCAACTACTATTTACATCTGAATTCAGTTATGAAAGAAAAGGTTTTTTTTCTTGTTAAATGGACCGTTTATGTAACGAGGACACAAGACTTGCCACCCATATGCAAAGCAAACAAAACAGAACACCGCAGTATACAAAATATCAATAGTCAGGTTCAGTCAGGAGCAGTTGATGATTGAAATTGACATCGGCCTCAACCTACTTTTAGGTTAAGAGCAATCAGAACAACAAACCCGATCTATATTTAAATATTTCAATGGTTCCTGCGATGGAAGCAAACATTGCAAGAAGTGTCCCCTGACAAACTGTGGAGGGTATGACTGAGTGGGTCGAAGTCCCACGAACCGATCTCTTAGAACCCTCCCTCTCTGTTTACTTACTCCCCAGTAATTACCTCGCTGCCTTTTCTGACTGGTTTGCTCATTTATAACCCTTGACATAAAGTATTTCAAGGTCACAACCTTTGGTTACAGACTTCGCAGTTTTTTTCTTAAGAATTACGTATATTGCTTGTATTAGAAAATAGCACATAAATACATATAAAGCAGGGATTTGCAGTTATCGAATATCATTTTTTTTTAAATTATTGTCATTTATACATCCTGAATAATAATTATCAGTTTTGTAACTGACATATTGGTATGTACTGTGCCACTCGTACTTTCACATAAAGCAATCAAACAAGGAACGTTAAACTTCAAGAGAAATTCTTGATCGTTCAAAGATCGAAACACATGAGGTATAAAAGAATCATAGCTCATTATTGCGGCTTAGATCTGATATCCATATAAGGGTATAAGTAAAGAACAAGGCTAATCAATTAACAGTTCTTACGAAAAGAAAAAAAAGAGAACATTATAACCTCTCTTTCATAATCACTTTGATTATAAAGAAGATTTAGGGGTACTGTCAGAGCAGCTATAGGACGTCGTTGTCCATTATGAAAGCGGGAATTTCTATTAGACTACAATGAACTTCTTGATATGAAGAGCTTTGTATAAAAATATAAAGGACTAAGTTTTAAAGCTACAATATTTGGATCTTTTGTTTACTATAACTTATAGGTTACAGACCAAAATATCATATTAAAAATATCATTAAAAAAAAATCTGATGGTACTGGTTTGTTGACCACCCAGGATTCCTATACTAGTCCTTGTCTATAACTTGTCCGTTTGGTGTTTTTTTGACAGACTCTGAGGAAGCAGTATAGGAGCGCGCACCTGTTCAAGTCCCTCGCTGTCTGTTTTTCTCAGTCTCCTTATTTCCCCTCGCTCCTTTAATCTTGTTCATGCCCCAGAAAATAACACATCTATATGTATTGCCAACTGTTTCTACATTTTCTTAACAAAGCACAGTAAAATGAAAATGGGATTTCAAACGATTGGCAAAATAAACACAGTTTCTCAAGTCAACCGGTATACCTGATAAATTGTCCAAATCTCAAGGCTAAACACAATAAAACTCGACCCAGATGTCGGGTGACAGTGAGCGTTTCACGGACGGGGAAGATGACCATAATACCCAAAATCACTACCGTTAAATCCATTAAATGATACGGTAGCCGTGTTTTTCAAAATCCCATTCTGAAAATAGGTTTGTAAATTTTGAAATGAAATAAAGTCATATAGTTCCTAATTATTCATGTGCAAGTACATGTCAAATGATTGTACATGTATTAAACTTTTCCTGTCTAAAACGTTAAAAATATCTATTCATCACGGCCCGGGCAAGTTATTTAACTGTGTCAGAGATACATTGTACGTCAAGATCAACGTTTGTATATTACAACATTTTTAGATACACGTTTCTCTTAATATGCTTGCAATCAATGTTAAGTTTTCGTCAACAGATATTTGATGCTGTCCGTACGCATATGAAGATTTTAAACATTCCTTCAACTGCCTACAGCGCATTATTTAGCAATGTCCGTAGCAATTTCTTCTGCTTTTGGAAACTTGGCGCTCTTCCTTCACCAAAAATAGTTATATCTTTTGCTTACTTCATATGAATAATCAATCAATATTCAAGAAGAGAGATTTTAAACAGTGAAATGCTTCCTTTCGTAGATCTTACGTGTAATAAGATAGCAACCAATGCAGGGAAAAACTTGATCCATGTATCCATTAGTACTCAGTTGCTTTATCCTTTGCTGGCTTATTCATTAACCTATTTAATACGTAACAACGCATTGCTTGCTGGCCTATATAATTACTAACGGTATTGCGTTTACTTGTGTCTCATTTTATCAAATAAAATATTATACAACATGACTACTTTCATGTTGAATATTTCATTTGATTAAATGAAATATATCGGAAAGGACACTAACTTGTTGATTTTAACTTGTATTTATACAATATATGTATGAAATATGTATTGTATCTACATGAATACTGATGGGCCGTAAAGTCTACAGTGAAAAGAATGAACGACATATATACACACGGATACTTGCTGACCTACAGAGTTGCTTTTTATATACAATGTATGCTGGTCTTTGTTCACTTATTGCTAACTTGATGCCCTTTGTTTTCGGTCCAATTTCAGACAAGTGCAATTTCCAACTTGGAATACTTTGATCCATTTTCGATCACGTATCGCGGTTATGGCGTTTATGAAGTTCTTTCGTGTGAAATTTTATTTTTTTTGGAAATGGAAACTTGCACTTAAAGCAAACAAGTGAACGCCTCACTATTTTGGTTTTCAAACAATTTTTGAATAAAGATTTTTTTTTTAATTCTTTGAAAACAATACAACCTTAAATTGAGAAAAACAAAATTAACATATGCACTCGCAGAGGCCGTAAATGGATGTCATGTTCATTATCTAAAAGCCAATAAAGTCTTCAGGCAGTACCATCTTCCTTTGCATTTTGACTTGATTTTCAAATAAGGGACATTGTATTGAATATTACGATTAATCTAATATACAACGTGAACGTAAACCTTAGGAGGAACATGATAGACATTAAAAGTTCGCCCAAGTACAAGTTGTAAAAGAAGGCCTTGATTTAAAACTAAATATCTCTGTTTTAAAATATGCTAGATTTCATCTAGATAATTAGATGTTTTAAAGGGATCAAAATATCCCCTTTCAAAATAAAGCCTTCACCAATTTAGATTTTTTTTCAAGGACATATATTTATGTACTTATAGATAGTTTGAAACATTCTAACCCTACAAGATGAAATTTAACATTTGAGATCATATTTTGTATTACTCATAAAATTCATCC
This sequence comes from Magallana angulata, assembly GCF_025612915.1. NCBI lineage: Eukaryota > Metazoa > Mollusca > Bivalvia > Ostreida > Ostreidae > Magallana > Magallana angulata. Next base: position 46,212,165 of record NC_069120.1, read on the forward strand.
TTACATAATTACATGTAGCATGCAATTTCTGAGTAAAGACCGATACACGCAACACATCTTGCTTTAGAAGTCACGAAACTCAATTCCTAGTTCCGCCGTGTAATCATTCTCAATAAAGTGCTAACATATCTTGCAAGGCAGACTATATAGCATAAAGGCTATCTTTATTTTCAGTGGTACAAACAAACAGGGGTCTATTTTCAAGTAAAATAATTAGCTGACCTATTTGATCAGCCAATATAAACCATCTATCCATGCTGAATCATCAGGTTACATTTGTTCATATGATGAGCTAAATGCAATTTTTAATACGTACGAATTATACAACTTATGTATATAGTGTGGATATATATCTGTAAAGCCTGCTTCCTTCTGTAAAAGTACTTATTGATGCATGTATTATATATATATATATATATAAAAAAGAATACTAGTATATGATATTGGGTCTTTTTTTCTCGTAAAAGTGTAAATTTTGTGTCAACATTTCACATGAGAGGGCGTTTTTAAGTTTACAGAACTTGTGCCCGATCCTATTATATATAAAATATGTTCAAACCAAACAATAAGAAAGACCATAATTTTAGTGAGGTAATTTACGCATCCGCGTATATAATACCTACGCGTATTGTTTGATTATAGGAAGCGCGCCTAATAACCACTCAAACCGTATCGTTAAGTCTTTCTGAAAACAGAGGTTCGCTGAATCATCCATGTATATTTCCTGACTGAAAAAATCTAACAAATTAATAAAGTGTACGTAGATACGTTTTCCCCGGATTTCACAGGTCTTACTGTAGAGCAAAGAGATATACATAATGATTTTAAATATCTTAAATTTTATCAAAAACCTTCATGCGACATCATTAGTCACTGTCGAACTTTCTTGTTTGATTTTTAAAGATAAAACGCAGAACGACTGAAGGGTTAAGACTTTTTGTGCATGCAATTGATCTTTCTTATAGATTGCTTTTTTCTCCCTTGATTTTTGGGGGGAGGGGTCGTGGGTCATGTTTGCTTTGTTTGTTTGCTGTTCATATTTTACATAACTCTTATAGTTATATATGAACACTTCGCACAATATAAAAATTTCCAGGCACACATAATTATGTTCTTTTCTTAAAAGTGTACATGTATCCGTCTCTAACACATACATCAGAAGAAAAAAAAACAGTAATCAGAGAATCTGAATACTGAATCAAGATTTTAATCAACATCCTGTTTTTACAATGAATAGGGATACTTTGTATAAGGGTTTAATGTGAATCAAATTTGAAAACTGTATAACATACACATATCACAACAAATGAAAGAAATTAGTTTAATATATACAATATTGTGTGATAAGAAATGGAATGAAATGAACTTGCCACAAAAATGATTGTGTGAACTTTATTTGTATACCTGGGTCTAACCGTTTGCTTTTTTACAATGAGAAATTCTGTCTTCCTACAATGCATGTTCACAATAGACGAAATATCACAAGTATATACAATAATTAGAATGCATGGGGAGATTTATCCTGATTTTATTTTCTTCAAATGTCTCACAATTATGTTTCACCGGCAACAAAAATGTAAAGAAAACTGGTCGGGGAGAAAGAAAATCTTCAAAAAAAAAAAACTTCAACCAAAAAAAAAAGAAAAAGAAATAATTCAAAAATGCTAATTTGCAATAATTTACAAAGTCGTCATATTCTCACCATATCACGTAACATGGATACGGCGGGTGAATCTATCTCCATTAATGTCTTGTTCAGTCGACCAAACTGTTGCATTAAATATTAAATAGGATGAAATTATTTCGGTATATAAGACGCAAGATTACATCCACATATAAGACAATGCATTAGTTCTCCTTCAAATCAAATCATGTGGTTAAAATGAAATATCCGTAGATTTTTTTCTACAAAACGTCACATGATATTGGAAAAAAGAGCTAAATAGGTAATTGAGAGATGTAGAACTAGAACTCTGATATCGCATGTCAAAATTTATGAAAATTTATGAAAAGTTTTGCATTGTCAGATGTTTACTTTAAATTGACATTCGATAAAAGATTTAAAAAAGACCTATTTATAATGTACATATGAGCAAGATATGCGATGCTCGGCACACTGCAAATCATGCAGGGTTATGAAAACATGAAGGGTTTCACCTTGAGATCTTTATTTTCAGGTGACACCATGCACTATTTGTTTCGAGCACAACAACTAGACTAATCGCGCATAATTGCATGTCTTGAATTTTATCGGAGACCGTGCTATAAAAATACTTTCTACTTTTAATGTTTTTGTACTTTAGTTTGTGAGATTCTCAAACAAAAATATCTCTTAAAATTACAGTAAAAATCAAATCAAACAATACTGAAATTCGTGCGTCTGACATTGTACAAGTGTCAAACAGGCAATGTATCATAATTTTTGTACATTCCATGACAGTAGCACCACCGTTAATTAGCTATCAACGGAATTACCATATTTCCCTCAAAACATATATATAGTGTTACGTGATGCACATGTATAAATATACAAAAAGAAAAGTCTGATTGGTTCAAGTGTTTGCATGAGGTATTTCAAGTAATTCTGTTTCGTTTATTGCTCCTTTTTATCGAAGAGTTATAGCCCCTTTAGATAAAAAGTTTTAAAAGTATTTTTGCAGTAAATGTTGTACATATTTTTATTTCTTATGACTGACAAAGGGCTGCATTTCTAAGAAAAAGTACCGATTGCTACACCAATTATGTCTCCAACAACGACCTAGATTTAAACAATCCCATAACGCCGCAAAAGGCCAAACATGGCTGAACGAAATAATCACTCGTAACGTGTTTAGAATCTAAACAACGACATGGTTGGCACACGGTCATGAAAGTTATTAAATATGTTTACTTACGTTTACTTAAAATAGGCTCATTCATCTCATTAACTTGATATTTATTCAAATGTATCGCTGTCCATTTAAAAAAAAAACTTTCAGTCAATTAAATTTTAAAAGATACTAAATAGATTTTAAAAGGTATTTCCCCCGATATGCGAAGTTTTCTTTCTTTTGTAGAAACGAATTCAAGCAGCAAAACTTTTCTGTGCGGTTTGTATGGAAATAAAGATACTTTGCATATTTGCATGTACTGCCAAAATGCAAGAATTGCTATTGATTGATTGTCTGTTGGTAATTATCTTACAGAAACTTCTCAATAGACCAGTGCTTGTATTGAGACTTTCTTTTGGCCCCAATATACTTTATGATCAATGGCAAAAAGACACATCAAATCGATTTTTGAATTAAAAAAAAATAATTATAGAACAGACATCTGTTTCAAAAGCAACAGATACAACAAAAATTTCTTTAAAAAAAGTGTGATTAATATTTTTTTTTTTTGGAAATTTGACTTCATGCTATGTATTAAAATGATATCATAGCTAATCATTCTTGTTAAACAGCGACTTTTTCCAATTCTATAATGAATTGAAATATCTTATATGAAATACATGTTGTTCAAAATGATTGTTCACAAGTTTTAAACTTGAATAGTCCAATTATTGATGCACACATCAATAAGACAATCAATATATAGAAGCGTGGATATTTGATAGTTTGGAAAAGATACAACATTTAAAGTATTGAAATCAATAAATGGACCGGATCAACATATGTTCGAACCCATCGCGATTATCATTAAGTTAACATTTTCTCAAGATTCCTTGAATGTTCACAGAAGAACAGACAGTAATTGAGAGTTTGTCATTCAGCTAATCTGTATCACACATAAGAGACACATTTGTAAAAAAAAAAAAAAAAAAAAAAAAAAAAAATTTGGATAAGCTAGCCGTGTGGGCGTAGTAATCCATATATATATCCGAGTCATTATAGAGGATAGTTAACACTCGAGTCAAGAATGTCTTTGTGTCGCGGCAGAAGTCTGTAGGCGGGTCTCCAGTAGCGAGGGGAAGCATACTAAGAATCGGAGGGGTCGAAATGACTGATAGCCATCGGGTCACTGACAGACAGTAGCTTCTTATATACTTATTGATATACCTATAGAACAGGGTATTTTGACATCCTTAAAAACTAATGTATTTTTAACGACGTTGGATTGAATTGAAGTCTATCATTTTTCAAGATTAAGTAATTCTATTTTAAATGAAACTATCTCTTTTTATTATACCGGTAGGGGGTATAGATAAACTTGTTTATAAGAGGAACATTTTGCGTAAATCTACATGTATTGTGTTTATACTGAATTGAAGGACACAGTTAAAAAAGATAGAATTTTTCTATGACGTTTCTAGCTATCTTATTGTATATGTGCTATCGTGCACATTCTTCAAGAGAATATATTAAAAATAAATCTTTGAAAGCTGTAGCAATTATAAATTAAGTTAAATAAACACAATAAATAACATTGAATTAAAAAAAAACTCACTTCAAATGAAAGAAAAACCAGTGCATTTGCAATTTTTGATAATAATTGTCAGTAGGTTGAGAGTTATTACATAAACAATATATTATGAGCGATATCATTGTATCAGGTCAAAAGTAATAAAACCACTTTATCATGCGAAGTCTTGGCAACTGTTGCCGCTCTCTTTGACTTCCAGACTTTTTGCAAACAAGTTCGGGTCAGCTCGTGTAGCTTCCCGTCAAGTGTCAAACTCCCGTGTTATGTATGGTCTGACTTTGGTGCATAAGTATCTCGAGGTTTTCTCCTTTACGTGTTTATTTTGAACACATTTTTAGATTTATTGTTATTTTGTTATTTTTTTTCAGGTGCCTATTAATTAAGATGGGTGTCGTCCCGTGGCCTTCAACCTATTGTAGAGCGTGCCAGACCAGGAAAAGCACTGACTGCACCTCAAGAACTAGTTCCTGGCGAGGACCAAGCCAAAGATTCACATCAGTAAGAAAACAAGATTATGCTATTTAGCGCCCATCATGATGCAAATTTAAATCTTTCGGTGACAGTTTCTAATAAGGTTACTTTCACTGTTTCACTTTAAACTTTGCATCGTTTTTGCGTCGATTAACAACAAAAGGTTCGCCATTAGTAGGCCAAAACACCAAGCGTCTGGTTCTATGGTTCTATATACGTGGTTCTCTGACCATCCCCTGATTTTGACCCACACTTTTGTATATATGGACATTATTTTTATTTTCATTGGAACTTATTTTCATGATAACCACCGCAACTGCTTTAATCATTACTTATTGTTTATTTGTATTTGTATATAAAATATATACTCAGTAATAATTCTTAAAATGATGACAAATACGTTTTAATTGCTAATGTTTGAAACTTTGATGTAAGTCATATTTTATGCAAGTATTTATTTAAAATGCATAATCATGTGTTCAATACAATTATTTGTGTGAAGTAAAGAGATTTGTTTCTCTCCTTTTGGGTAACTATTTCATGTCGCCTCTTGTCTCAAAATTCTGCATCACGTATTAATTCTATTTGTATATATATATCAGATAAACCATATGAATAAGATTGTTAAATAAAAATTACATATTGACAGAGTTTAGTAAGGGACTATATTTTGTGGCGTAAGGTTTTCAAGAAGAAAATGAACAATTTTTATAACCGAATAGTTTTAGAGTATCGTTATTTTAGCTCCCTAATTTTCAGCGCAGAACAAACTTCCAGATAGTTTGTGTATTATGATATATTCATGTTGGTCTAAAAACATATCTGAACAATATTTTGATATTTCTATCGATATAATTTGGCATATTTAGCTTATATCCCATAGAAGTCAAGAAAAAGATTAACTCCAATTTTTGCAAAAAATTAGTTTATTTCATGTCATATCTCAATTTTTTTTTTATATGACCCCTACTTTTTAACTTTTGTATGAGACGTTTTATGTATATCTATTTGTTAGAAAGGTTTGGAAAGATGGCATTACTAGTACTTGTTTTATTTGCGTTATAACTTGATTACTCCAAAATGTTGTAATAATCATAACATCTGCTGTTGAGTTCATTATGCACTGGCATTTGAAGCCATCAGTAAAGCAAGTTTTTTTTTAAACTTTGACATAGATATTTCTTTTATAGTCACTACATGTGTTCAACTTCATACTGTATTGAAATCATAATAAAATAATTGTTCGAACTATCAATATTTTATATTATCTTTAATGCTAGTAATTCATACAAATCGCAATACAGACAGAAGATATTAATTTTTTTATGCATTACATAAATTTTTAAAAAGGTTTGAAAACATTAACAGACACACTTGGAAATGTAACTATTAATTAGGATGTGGTTACAATCATATATTCCTTTATTGTTGTAAGAAATATTGTATACTACATGTGTATAAAAACAGATTGTTCTGTTGGATGTTGGTATTGGTACAGAAACATTAATTTGGGAACATCGGTGTTTAAAGATAGATATAATTATTGTCGAAAACTGACATAACAATATTTCAATTAGAACTGTTTCCTAGTATTTTGATAAAGTAAATTTCTCTCTTTTTTTTCTAAGGATGTTTTAAAATCACCATATCACCCAGATATCAAGCTATCACAGAATACAAAAATGTTTTGTCTACTGTATTTATATAAACATATTTTTAAATGGACCAATTCTAGCAACTTACAAAAAATAATTTGTTATGTTTCTTTCGTATAATGCTTGTAGTCATGTAAAGGCTATGACTGTTTTGGCATTATTTTTATTTTTAACTTTTTATTACATCATGGTAAAATAAGTGTTGGACTCGGTGTTTCCTAGTCGCAAAACCAATGAGAAATACTGAATTTTTATCAACAATGAAATCAAACAGTTTAAAAATCTTTAGAATACACCAAATAAAGATTAATGAAATAGAAATCAATGATTGTGAGAGAAGAAGTTTTTTAGTTTTATTTTTGGACAACCAATTGAAATCTCCACTTGAACTATTTGAAGATACATGTAACTTTTTTACAACTGTTCGTATGATTCAAACTTTACTTCGGATTTTAAATACTCTAATAAGCAAGTGGTAATTGATGCAAGTAAACAAGGGTGATTTAAAATCATATACACATTTAGAGAAAGATAGATTTCTTTATTGAGAAAAAAAGTTTGGGCACTGTTAATCAATTAAGGAAGCTTTATATGAAATGCAAATCGAACGCAACATGAAGAAAAGGTGTTGTCTATAAAATACAGGAACATTAACTCAATTATTTATGATTATCTTCATTGAAAAATATACAAATAAAGCATGTAGGAAATGGTGCTATCTAGATAAAATATTGATCATTGGAATAATAAAGACCTGTGTCTATATATCATATTACATGCATAGAAGATAGTTTCGTAGCATTTTCTGAGAAACATGTATAGTTTTTAGACCGTACAATTTCTTAGTACAATACACCCTTTGTTATTTGATTTGCATGTTACACCTAAAATATTACAAGAACTCTTGCATTTGCATCAATAATTTCCACCCTAAACCGAGAAGGTATCTGCTTGTGATCGGTCGTAATATTTAAAAACATTTCGATACTATCGCTTTTGACAGTTATTTACAGTCTTGCACACATGGTATTTTATTTTCTGCACGATGCAGCCCATTTAAACTCCATGCATATTAAAATCTATGAAAAACACAAGAAATATTTAATTGTTCTCACCTTAATATAATATCGGTGATGTCCTCCCAGAACATGGCTTGGACTGCTGGCCCCTGAACATTGGAGGTATACTGAAGGCATTCAAGTTTTTCTTACAGCTTTTGGGAACACCCACACACAAACAAACTGCTTTAGTTACGTAAAAGAACCCATCGCTTAGCCACCATATTTAAAACACTAACGCAGGTTGCATTTTATGCATATTGAAATGACTCACACTTAGTTATGTCTCTTTTGATTTCCAATTAAAGAAATAATTAATTCTGATTAGATAAAGTGCAATTTGAGACAAACAAAAATCAAGAAAAAGTTATTTTTAAACCACAGAACGATTTTTCTTGAACAGGTGCACGCAAATGCTGAATAAAAAACATCTAGTCGAATCTCATTTTTGTTGAGGGTTTTGGATTAATGCAGCTTTCTTCAAAAATTGAATAGGAAGGTGCTTCAATGATTGTTACCCGTGAAAAAAACCCACAAATAGAAATGAATGGCCCCGAAAGGTCCGATTCAATATCAGTTCGTGTTCTTTGAGTTTCGACTACCTCTCCCTTTGCTCGGCCAACCCCTATTGAAAGATGACGTCTTTATACTGGAACCGTTCTAGAAAAAGGTTGTACTAAGCCAAACATTATTATGCCTGTAGAAGTGCATATGATATTTAAACCCAGTCCACAGACCTGGAATAAAAAAAATGTTGTTCAAATCTCTTGTACGCATTCTTCATCACGCTTGATTTTAGAAAGAAGAATTTTCAAAAACTGACGAGATGGATGGTGCTCAATAGAATTTGTATACCATGTTGACAAAGATTGTTGACTAAATGGAATTTGTGTGCATAGTCCTCGCTCTAAAGAGTTCATTGGAGGAGATCACTTAGACATGTTCACCTAGAATTAACCCGGGTCATCTCTAGGCATGCGGACTTCATCAGTAGGATCATTTAAATGGGATCCGTTAATTTGTTCCTTTTCCGAATCTTGCAAAAATCCTTGAACTTTAAAAACCAATTACAGTTTCCAGCAACATTTTTATATTGTAAATTATACCCCTGCCCTGATTATACGCCTTACACGTTTATTTGCCAAAAAATGATATATAAGTAAACTGATTTGAAAAAATTGGAAAAAACACTTAATATGAATTATGCATGAAAAGACAGTAGGTTAAATGTGACCAATATCTTTTTTACTGCATGGTGTTTTGAATTCAATATCTGTTATTGACCTATAACTGCGCGTTAGATTAATGGAGGTCTTTAGTGTGCCGATCTTTTTTTTTTTTTTACAAGGATCTGCGATTTACAATCTGGTACATGCAACGCAAGGTAATCTGGAATAAAATATACAACAATACTTATGAATAGAGTCTTGGGATACACGAATCAGTATCTAGTTCAGCGCAACCATATTTGTTCAGTATGTGTAATTGTTTTAACAGTATTGATGTTGGGGGACCCATGTTGCTTCTTGCCAACAACTTGTTTTTATGGTCAAATCTTGGTGGGTATTCCAGACAAATTTTGATACATTAAGTGTTGTGTTTTAAATAATTTTACAACTTATTATTGATTCTATTTTCAAGGTTAAGTGCTTTTAAAAAAGCAGTGATAGGAATTTGAGGAGATTTTGTTTTAAAAAAAAGTCAAATTCTGAGAGATTTAGGGATCTGGCTGTTTCAATTATTGATTGCATCACGGATTTATATATTGTAAGTATTAGTATTTTTTATCAAAATGTAACTACCTCTGCGTTTCTGTCTCTGGTAGTACTTTATTTACCGACCGTTGGAATCGGTTCTGCTTCAAACCATTTATATTAAAATAATTATTAGTCTTTGACAGTACATGGATATACCAATGTCATACTGTAAATTATGAATTTACATATTGAGTGTAAATGCAAAATTTACGATATGACTTTTATATTAGTATTTCACAAAATTCCCCAAAAGGATTGACCTAGGATACATCAGATTGACGATTTGAAGATGACATTTCCTTTCAGTTGTTTAGTGTCTGTTTAATGTTAGAACCATTTTTACAAGTTTGGACGTAGCTATCTATTTCTTTCATCAAAACAAGTTAAAATTGACGCGGTATCAAGTGAAATATGCACCAATTGCGTAGTTTTAGCTCAAAAGCCAGACAAATCTTGTTGATTTCAAAGAGCCATGGCTGAGTGGCCAGCAATGAAATAGACAGACCTATGTCATATTGCTGTTTGACACAACTACCCAAAGTCCAAGGTCTTGTTAAAATGGTTGGTGTTTCGTTTAAAGTGCAGACAAAAAATCGAATCCTATCTACGGCCTTGAAGTATATATTAAGATCAAAATATATCTACATATTTTTGTTTATCTTTTTGATATGTATTACTCAATGTATTACTCATATGTAGCGCAGGGTCTCTAAAACAAGTTTATTTTATTCTTTTGTTAAACATTATGTATTTTAGTTTAAATTTTGATTTTCTCAAAACGAATTAAAATCAGTTCGTTGTAAACTGATGTATGATAAGACTCTTTAAAGATATTTTGATTTCTTAATATGCTAATTATCAGAGATTTAAAAACATCTGAAATCTTATGTGGGTTTGTATCATTGTTAAAAATTTTAATTTTCAGCGCACTTTAGTTGAGATAAATGTGTGAAAACTTTCAATAATGACATAAATATAGAGTTTTAATATCCTTATTGCCAAAACGAGCGACGTATATCCGCCTACTGTTAGTATAATGATGGAGGGTTTCTAAAGATAACACCTGACTCAAATAACTTTCACAACCCACACAGCATACATGCCTGTCGGAGTGTATCTACATTTAAAGAGTTGAACTAACATAATTATCATATATTTAAAATTATGAATATTCTTATATCTAAAAACTATTTTTGTATTTTTAGGGGGTCTCGTTTAGATCATGATAGTGTTTCCATCTCTGCACATGCCTCGTATTAAATCGTAATTAAATGACACAGCTTAACATTGTTTAGGATAGACTTCATTGTATTTGTTTACTTTAACATTATTTACCTCCTTTTCAATATGTGTATCTTCCGGTATATACAGTATTTTTATTTGTATAACTTTATAAATAATTTAGTTTACGTTTTTAAAATTTGCTCAATGCACCTATATTCTTTACTCTTTCAATTTGCATCACATGATGTACATATGTACGCGAAAATAGCGCGAAAAAAAATCGAAACGGATATAGATTTTTCTGTACAGATTAAATAGAGCTCTGTCGATATCATTATTTTAGAAAAGTGTTCATCGGAGTCATAATATATTTCCATTTGTATATACTATGTAGTTTGGAGAGTGCCTGTAATGATTTGCGAATTCTGATAAATTGTAAGTTCGTTGACGTTACATTTATAGACAAAAATATACTTTTTCAAAGACCGCGCGCTAATACATCTACTCGTAAGTTGCTTGTTACTTTGTGTAAAAATAACACGATTGTTTATTTCCGACTCGCCTTTGAGACTTTTTATTTTCATAACAGCACATTTATCTAGCAAAAGATAACTCATTTATAAGATCTTGCACACCGATATTGACAGTCGGAAGCAAATATGTTTTGGTAGTAAAAGAAATGAAACTATATTGCCCTGAACGACAACTAAGAACAAAGAAAGCAAGAGGAGAAAATCAAGAAAGGAAGACAGATAAAGGAAGAAAAAGACAGATAAACAAGAAGAAACCATATGGTACAATTAATGCTGAGGTGTAATGCGCTCGTCTGGGTGAAAAATTTCAACTGATTAGAATTACACCTGCACGGTTATTGGGGAGAACTATAAACCGATGATCAAATGATCATGACACTGTGCCGTATTCTTACAATAATAATAATTCCATGTAAGTGATTAGTATCTCTTGCTGTGAATTTTGTTAATAATATTAATGTATATTATAATTGGGTAATTTTTTTTCAGTACAATGTTTTATATTTGGATCGCCAACTTTGCAAAGACTGGTTTTCAGTGCAGACGATATAAAGGGATGGAGGTTTTTGTCCAACACACAAGGAAACGAGAAGTCTTTTATCTATATAATGAACACGACAGATATTTGTTTTGGAGCAATATGTTCTCAAGAATGCAACCTCACCATTGTCTCGCACGATGAGCCATCTTCACCACAAAATGGAACAATTGAATGCCGGAACCAGTTGCAGCAATGTAGGATGTCCGGAACCAACCAGGTTTCGTTCAGTGTACGCGGATCTTGCTCCAGTAGTTCGGATTTCGTGAGGTTGGCCGTCATAGACAACAGGGCTGGGGTTTGTGGCGAAGACCGGCCCCTCTGTTTTAATGGTAAGTGTTTTGTTATTTGTTTCTTTAGTTGGTTTTTGGCATTGTACATACGAGTTAAAATTGGAAAAACCACAACATAAATTGCACTGTCAATGAATGAAGACGAGTGCTGTTGAGTGAAAATGCAATAACAAACAGACAACCGCTATTCATTTGCATCATTTATAATTTCAGACGTTCATGTTAATCCAAATAATTCTGGACAAGAAACTACAAATTTGTATAATAATACGAGATTCGCTTCTACTACATCATTACACTCCAAAGAACATGTAAATAATACTTATATGACGTCAGATTTTGGTACTACTACATCGTCTATATTAATCAACGCCTCCAACAGAACAGATCTTGCAGAAAACGGTACGGGTTACCCTCTTACAATTACAATTTTTTTCTTAACTCGAATAGATAAAAATTCTTAAATACACTTCATGAATGTTTCTTTCAGCAACATGGTCCTGTTGCAATACGGACAAGACCCCGCAACCTCTGTCATTACATACAAAGAGAAAACCCATCAGTAAGATGACTATACAATTACACATTTTTCCATAAAAAATGTCAATTTTATGAAAAACATTCAATATTGTGCAAATGAAGACAAGTAAGAAATGAATGTTCACGTTTCATCTTTGATTCTTATTTACATATTCAATGAAAGTCTGATAAGCACATGGGGATTTTGAAGAAGAAAACCAATTACAAAATCTTTTTTGTAAACAAAGTATGAACAGTTGTTGAATTGACTTAATGGACGTTGACCTTATCATGTCTTTGTTCACCTTACAGGTAGGCGAGATATGGACATAGCACTGGGCGTGACTGTATCTCTGTCTGTGCTGGTGGTATCCGTCATGTTATTTCTGATCGGCAGGTGCGTGCTTCTCCCTCACTGACCAGCTGGACATCTACTGGTGGTCAGGGATAAAGATCACAAGCATTAAGAATTTGACTAGATACCTCATACATTGTTGTCGTCCGGGTCGAGAAATTATCACATCACTTGATATAACTTAAGATATTGTGGTTTAACGGAACAAAGCACACAGAATTAAATGAATGAATTAATAAATAATTTATTCAGAACTTGATTAATTAATACTTTTTTCCCTTCATCAAAGGCTGTTATACAGGACAAGGCACGTGGTCAAAGTGGAAACCTCCATCGGATCCTTTGACATTGTGAACCCCAGTGACGGGGTGTTTGACGACCCGAGTAGATTTCTGAGCGAAACTTACATTCACATTCGGAAGGTTTCGGAATCTAACACCGATGAAACGCCCGCGCCTTCTCCCACAGGTCAGCCCCAGGAGTCCTGTTTTGATGCAATGACGTCAAGGAATCCCCGGACACACTATGGTCGGTTTTCTACCTTTACTGGGCGCTCATCTGAAGGATTTCCTCACAAGTGTTCAGCCAAAACCGATGGGAGGTTCCAGAGCACGCATCCGAGATGAGCGAAAACTGACACTCTCGTACCATGACATATGATGAATAATGCCAATAATATTAATCATCAGAATAAAACTGTTTAAAATGTATATATTTTGGTTTTTATTTTTATCAAAGATATCTCATATATCATTTTTTTCTAAAATATATTTCACACATTACATATATTATATCTTGGATTGTTTTATCAGATAATATATTAAGGAACAAGATTTAAAATAAAAGAAATGCTTTCTTCCTTCACTTAAAATACTAAAATATATATAAAAAAGATTTTTCATAAATAACTGAAGTATAAACTACATTGAATCAGTAAAATTCAAATAAAAGAACAAAGGACAGTCTATTTTGACATGACATGATTCTAGCAGTTGTATTGGATTTTTCCTCAGTCTCGGGATATAAACTTTTTTTGCGCAAAAACTAAGTTAGTGAGTTGAGAAGTTTACAAAATTTTAACGTTTGAATAAAGATCTCTCTTTAAATCTAAGACCCACCCCCGCAAGCAATCATCATCGATGTCATTGAGTTCGTATAACGTTAACTACTGCACTTTCGCGCTATATTCTTCAGAACCATTGATTGTATTCTTAAACCTTTAGATTGGATTGCTCCCATAATTCAAAATATCTTTAAAAGTTCAGTTCCAAAAATACATGTTCAATGAAACAACCGTTAAGTTTTTCATTGAACAAGGCATAATGCGATTCAATTGCTCTGATTGTGTAATCTTTACCGGGTGGACTTGAATCTTTAAACATGGTTGCTAACAAACGCAGATCAACGTTGTTTCTTAACATTGCTCTAATGAAATGACATGAAAATTCACAAAATTATATCTTTTACACATGAAAAGTTCCATATTTAAGATTAATTCTCGTTATTCCATTATACTGACCACGATATCTTATTTGTGTGTATGCAGGTGCCCGACTTGATATGAACCGACCAGATGTGACGTCATAATCTATTCTGTCAGCTTAGAAGAATCATAATGGATAAACAATGGCGTGTTCGGTGATGCTTTGTTTGAGCTTTTTATTTTTCAGTTTTATTTCAAAAGGTATTGTAATCGAACAGATTTTTCAAATTTTTCACAAATTAAAACTAAAAGACAAGACTTATTTTTGGATTTATCAACTTTCATTTTTTTTTTTCATCTTTATACAGCTTATGGATCTAACGGTTGTCCGAAGAGTAAAAGTCTCGTCATTAGAGGTTCTTCCCAAATCGTTACTTGGGAGACAACTTGGACCGATTACCAAAGCAAGGTCTGTAAATGGCGCCTCAACTTCCAAACGCCGGAAGTTGTTAATTTCAGTCTTCGACTGCAGAAACTTGCAATAAGTAGTCACGATGCGTTCGTGTACAGTGGCCTGGGAATTGTTCGGAAGAGGTTCGAGGATAAAGTTCAAGTTCGTGTCTGTGGGAACGGAAACCAAACCGAATTGCATATGTCTGCGATAGGAAAAGAGTTGCAGTTCATGGGAGCAGCCCTGTGCTTTGTGATTCCGCACGGGGACTACAACTTTGGACAGGACATTTTTACTACACATTTCATAAATATGACGATTAGTCTCAGAAAACAGCACTACGTTGGTTAGTTTATTTTTTAAAAACTATATAATACAGTTACTTGAATTGTAATTTGAAACTGTAGCGCTGGTGAAAATCTGATTACTTAAAACTCCATTAAATGATTACATACTAAATCAAATCACAACAAACCACAATCCTTCAGTTAACATTGATAGATTTTAACAATTACATGTACAGAAACTTATTTAGGATAACTATAAATATTAGACACGTGTATGTGATTAGTTTTAATAGTTTCCTATTTTTTAAAATTATTTTTTTTTTTTGCACATTTACACATTTTCTTTTCAATAGAATTACCTTTTTCTAATTATTTCAACAGTACGTCATAAACTAATTTTGTGGTTTGGTTTAAAGGCGTGTTATATTTCAGCAAAACCAAACCTTATGATTTAGCACAAATCAGGCGGTGTATCAGTTTTCTCACATTTCTCACATTTCAGATAGAACGGCTTCGACTACCGGATCTTCCAGGAAAGTTTCTAACCGCAGCCCGCCCATCACCCCCACTAGCACCAGTCACAAAACTCGTCCATCCGTGATCAAGGTCGCCTCTCTCGCCGTCTCCACTCCAAGGTTTTCTTCTTCATCCCACGCTGGCAGCGACGTCACACACCCCGTACGATTTACTTCCGTTCTTAGTCAAACATTGCCACCCTTAACTGTCTTGTCCAAACAAACGTCAGTGAAGGCTCCATCATTTAATCAGAAATCTACCATTCTTCTTCTGTCATCTCATCACTTCACAGACAACTCACAGTTAATATCCTCTCAGCCATATTCAAAATCTGTTCTTTCAAATCGCCAATCAACGACGAATCCACCTTCATCTCAGTTGTCCACAATGTATTCACTTCTGAATCATCAATCCAAAACATATTTAACATTCACTCAAAAATCTACCCCTTCAAACCACAACTCAGCAAATTTATCATCTAATAAACCCGGTCAAAGCACACAATTGACAACACAATCATCAACTGATCATCTGACCACATCACTACCTCCTAAACTATCCACTCTCCAAAATAATATTCCATTATCTTATCAGCACCCCAATCGAGCCACGTTTCCTGGTCAAGGGATAATTTCCACAAATATTTCCACTTATTTTTCTTACACTCGTGGTGGGTCTTCGACTCCACATAATACGGTTTCCATAACAGCACCTTTGGCCTTGACCTTGCAGAATATAGAAACAGCATTTGTAACCAGAAGCACGGTACCGGGCCATTCCGTCGATGTTTCTACCAGTGAACCAACATCAGGTGAGACCAAACATTATCGCGATTGGTAAATTTGTTGTTGCACGTCCCGGCAAGACTCTTTTTCTCGTTTATGAGATGTAACCAGATACATGTAAATACACAAATGCCACTGAGCACCGAGTTCTTTGCCAATAGTACCATGCTGTTTCGCCTACCTTAACCGTTGTTTTTTAAAACGTCTTATTAGAAAAAGAATACCAGCTATGATTTATGACAAAAAATCACATGAAACACTGATATTCAATGACGTTATATTACAGAGAAGAACACCGAGGAGTATCTGATAGCGGGGATTGTCTCGGGAGTTGTCCTGATTTTAATGATGACGATAATCTTGTAAGCATACAACAATGGACCAATAGTTTTTTTGAAAATATTTTTTGACATTCATAATTTCAGTGTCATACGTTGACATTTTGTTGTCCAACTATCTGTCAAAAGAAGTTTTTAAAAATAATTTTGAATAATATTGCAGTGTGGTGTACAAGTTCAAGGTCACGGTTAGTGACGGAGAAAGCAGCCTGTATAGTACAGACTACAGCCAACCGCTGCCGTGGAGGAAAAACTGGGTCATAACCAAATCATTCAGCGAAATAGAGGCTGAAAGAGCAAAGCCAGACATACAGCTCAAACCGAGCTTACCCTACCGACCCTCTTTGAAGCAGCACCCCGTTGTTTCTCGGCAGAGTACCGCGTCTACCAGTATTGATGAAGACAATGATGGCGTCTATGACAATATTGTTGCCGTTTCAACCCACGAGATTTTCCCCGCAATGGAGGCGCCAAATTTTAAACGACCCGATAGATATTCTGACGGTAGTGAGTTCTGGGACTTTGAAAACCTCAGTAATAACTTAAAGATGCAGCAATTACACACAAATAAGGAATAAAAAGGGAAACGGGGGGGGGGGGGGTCCTTGGAAATTTGTTTCTATTTCATATTTCTTTATTCATATATACATGTATGTAGAAATGTTAAACCCCCAAAAAGTCTGCAAATTTTGATGGGCCAATATACATTGATATAGTGCACGTCACATCTACAGTGTTCAAACGTTCAGAAAAATTATTTTTCTAAAACTATATCTTTCCTTCTGCAGTCTTAGAATAATAATCTACAGAAAAATAAAAAATACACTTCTCTAATTCAAATGAAAAAGGTTGCAATAGGTTAAGAGAAATACATGCATTCCCTCGTTTTACCCGTGTGTGTATGGGGGGGGGGCTTTTTTTTTCTTTTTGTGATGAATTGTGTATTTTAAATTTTTGAATATTTCTTTTGCAATATTCGCAACCGACAAAAAGCCGTAACAACAGCAATAATTAACATTGAAAATGATTATTTTGAGTAAACGTTAGATTTTAACACCTTTCACACTAAAATCTGTATGCATGTATCTGACTTAGCATCTACTAAGGGGAGACATCTTTCAGGGAAAAAAAGCCACCTGTTTATCGACAACTGTTCTAGTTACAAAATCAAGTTGAAAATTCATTCTCTAGTGATTGAATGTAGAAAGTGTCATTGTCTATATTGATATATTATGGTATAATTTCACTATGTAAGATTTAAAGTTAGAAAATTAAAGATAGAAGTCTATCTGCATCACTAGATGACTAATCTCTGACTGTTCGCATAATACCTTATTCCGAACCCTAGTATCCAACGTAAACACAAACGTTAATAACCTCTTATCAAATCTGTTTTGTTTGGTTTTGCACATAAAGCCTTGTTCATTGATGAAACATTTTGTTGTATCGTTCTCTTATTGTTTGTTACATTGTGTATTATTATACTTTCATGTTAAATACTGAAATCTGATTGGTTTAGACGCAGTTGATAATCCGTTCTATTACCCTCTGCGTTAGCAACACACTTAGCAACGGGTAACACAACGAATTGTTACATGTGCGTAAATTATGCGCGTACGGTTCGCCGTAGATTTCACGTCATTTTGATATAAAAGCAGTAAAAATATTTTCTAAAATTAAGAGATTCAGTATAATAAAATAAATATTGCCTGTTTGGGAGGATAACAGTTGAAATTGACACCCCTCGAAAACCATTGTCAACCTCCGCTTCGCGTCGGTTGACAATGGTTTCCTCGGGGTGTCGATTTCAACTGTTACCCTCCCAAACAGGCACTATTTATATATTAACACATACAAGTGGTAGGCTCGTAGAAGAAGTCTTAATACAGTTTGATTGTTGTACAGGCACACAAATATAAGATGAGATCAAGGGTTTGGGGGGGGGGTATTAAACCGAAAAATGTTGCAATTCTAATTGATGCTTTAAATATGTTTACTTGGAAGTCGATGATATTGGATACAAACTCGGTCAATTAACATAGGAAAGCTGTTGTTATTGGAATTGGCTGCTAAATACATGTAAATCGTGAATATTATAGGCTTTGTTTTTCAAGGCAGTTTTTTTTTAGAAAATCAAATTGAGTAAAAAAGCAAGTTTTGTATAGAAAGTACACAAAAGAATTCCAATGAAAGGCGGTGCATTGTAAAATGATTGTTGACGTTGCATTTTAAATTATGTAACATGCTAAAAAGGCAGGGTATATGATCCTTGTTGCTAATCGCAGTTACGATCTTTCTTTGAAACACAAGTAACCAGATATACTAAAAATGCTTGTGCCAGAGAGAGAGAGAGAGAGAGAGAGAGAGAGAGAGAGAGAGAGAGAGAGAGAGAGAGAGAGAGAGAATGTGCATGGACACATAAATTAAGTACAACTTTGGAAAACTCATGAAAACGAAAGTAATGTGTTGATTAGTGTAAAGTAATCACTAACTTTTTATAATAATCATATATTATATAATATAGTGCGGACCGAAAGGTGTGCATAATATGGCATTTAGAAATAGTAAAAATGACATATAGTGTCAGTCATTTCTTATAGGGGCGAGTTCTTGAGAAAACGACAAAACCGTTTACCGTATTTAGCTTCTTCGCATAAATTATAGCCGAAAGTGCACATGTAATTTATAACATGTAGACATTTTATTGTTTACAAGATCTTGAAAGATTTCTCATACAAAGGAATGTGAAATGCGTATCTAGTGCAATTACTACATGATCAATTAGTTTTGTTGACTTTCAAAACAAGCCAAGACTGACACCAGTAGCAGAATGGTTGCACCCCACGCACGTAAGAACGCACTACGCAAGGTCTCAAGTCACGCGCGTCAATGCAGTCTGGCAGCAAAAATGAACAAAAAAATCCAAAATGATTGTACGATGTGTCATGTGTTATTCTAAAACAATAATCAGAAAGTGAAAGTACTGTCTTTATTGAGATTTAAAATTAACTAAATAAATAATGAGAGAGAGAGAGAGAGAGAGAGAGAGAGAGAGAGAGGGGGGGGGTAACACGACTAGAAAGCGTGATTCTGATTTTTTCACCGATTTTCCTTCTTGCACACTGTTTGATTACTTTTGACGCACCGAGCCATGAAACAATGTAGGGGTTCTGACTGGAGACGGTTGTTTTCGTTGTTTGTCATGCCTCCCCCACACACACCCGGAGATATTGCCTGATTTGGCAGTCCCTCTGATTTTATTTCTGCTACCAAACAAACGGTCGACCGATAATTTATTCATTGGGAGAACAAAAATCCACCGACGCAATTATGGTAACACCCTTTATATTTGAAAAGATGAATACTACCCATTACCAATTTGAGAATAAAAACTGTTTAAGTTTCTTATTATCTATCGAACGATTACATAAACGCTATCCTATAAGAAATGAGAAGTGCAAATGCGTGTTTACATATTTTTGCAAAGAATAATTTGACAGCAGGAAATATTTCGGATCCGTGTCAATATTGAAGTGCAAACATTTCTATGGATTCATAATTATGTTTATGAAATACACACTATATATAGGTCCATATTTTATGTTAACTCAGGAATACGTTTACATAACAGAATCAATTGTAGATACACATAGAAAATTTCATCATCTGATGTACTACGATCTTTCAAAATTTTATGTATACTTTTATTCTTAAAAAAGATTTTTTATATATATTTTCCATGGATATACTTTCAATTTGATTTCTTTCTATCCTTTTTAAATTTCAATTTATGTTGCGCTTGGTTTCTTTTTTATATTCAAAATATTATTAGGAAGATAAATGGGTCCTGCGCAAAACGTATCAATGTGTAAGTTTTTACTGTAACATTATCATGATAATGTTACAGTAAAAACTTATCAATAGCCCTTTATCTACTCACACAGCTCCCTAGAAATCAATATGCTTATCTCTGATTAGCTACGCTTTGAATTATAATTTTCTTTAAAACAATACGTTTATAATTTTTGTACGCTTCTGCGTGCTAAAATCTCGCAATGATGATGATTTGTGTGACCGCGTAGTTTTTACGGTGCTAGGGAATTCTTCTGGATCTGCATCGGTCGTGTGCAGTACGAACGGGGTGGGGGAATGTTGGCGTAAAGGGTATAAGGGTGAGGCGCGCTGTGGGCCGTAAGGTAAAAACGAAGGGGGGTAGGTTTGCCGTATTCCCGAAGGTCCACCAGTATACAGTTCCAGAGAAATAAACCAAGTGATGAAGGATTCCGTATTTATTGGACGAGATTCAACGATGGCAACATTATAACATTTTAACAGACAGACATTTTACGAACAAGTCGGATATGGCCAGTAGTGGCCTCCGGACTCAAGACTCTGTGTGAGTCGGACGTGGCCGAGGCTGGCCGCCGTATTCCAGACTGCCGATTGACAATTGTACATAATTATTTATAAGAATCTGAACAATGAGTATAAATTGACAGGTGATGACATAAGTAAGCTGAGTGAAAGGTTCACATATATAAAATAATTAAATAAACTCAATGAGTCTTTGATGTCCAAGACATGAAAAACTGATAATTGCACAATGTTGTTTTAAGAGATTAACATGCCTTGAGACATGGCACTCCGTCTCTTTGAAATCACATATAGAGTCCGAAAAGTGTCAATCACTAAATAAATAAGTAACTTTGTAAGAAATAAACTGTGAGAAAATATTACGAAACAGATGTTGAATTTTAAAAGAAAAGTCCAAAATAAAGTTATAATTAAACAGTGAATTTTGCACGGTGATATTTGTATGGGGTGTTGTCCAACCGCATCCATTGTTTACGATTACATATTACATGTACTATCAAATTTTTTATATGTTTATGTCGCATCTAAAAGTGAATGTCCGTGTAAAAAAAAGAAGATAAACTGCCTGATCATATAACACAAAGAAATGAGTCGACTTTTACGATTCAAGATGTATGAAACCATTGTATAATACTAGAGTAAATCAGGGTAAACACTGATCGATCTCCATTCATATATTGACTCAGGCTGTGGAGAAATTTTTCAAATCCCTACACATCTTTCTTCATTCAGAATTAAACAGCATTTCTCAATCAGTCAATTTTACTAACGAATCACAGTAATGTTATTTATAGACAGAATAATTTTTATTTATAAACACTTTTAAAATAAATTACGTGTACATTATAACCTCAGGGCGTGTATTTTCATAAACATCAAGATGTACGTATCAGACCATTATACTACATATAGGAGTCACCTTGAGTCAATAAACTGAAAGTTTCCTAAATTCTCTACGACTAATAACCCATGACATTTAAGGCGGCATGGGACACCTTTTATTTGAGTGTGCATAAACTTCATTATTATTTTTTCTTAAATATGTATACATGTATAAATGTGGTTTAACAACATCGCGCAATATTAACAAGTCATGAGTTTGACACCCATGCGCGGATCTAGAGGGAAAGGGGAGGGGTTGTCAGGAGGGTTCAGACCCCCTCCCCTGAAAAATTCAAATTTCTTTAAATTAGATTAAAAATTTACCAAAAATATGCCTTGGACAACTCAAATAACCTTTGAACCCCCCCCCCCCTCCTCTCCTGGAAAAATGTTCTGGATCCCTGCATGATTGAGATTTACACATTTACAGGATTTTTTTTTTTTTGAAATGCATATTAAAATCGATTATAAAAAATTAAAAAAAGATCAGGTTTTGAATACTTGTATGCGCACCGGACAACCGCTGGCGTGAGTTCGTCACCTACGATCTCTAGATCTTTTGTCAAAACACTTGATGTGCACCTTGTCGGTATATAATACTTATAAATACGATTGGGTATTGACTATAATGTGCATGACTGACAGAAAGCATAATGGGAGAAAAAGTGAGCAAGCTTAGAACCTACCCCCCGCTTCCCAATCGACAAAGCTTCATGTGGACATAATTCAATAAAGGGGCATAACTCGCAAAAAATCATCATAACAAAATTCTAAATTTACATAGGTCGAAGTTCCTGATAAATAATGGGATCGTAATTACCTGATAATATGAACCGAGTTACACTTACAAACAATCATTATAATCAATCTATGGCCAAAATTCTTTGTTCAAATATTCCCCAAACAGTAATGGAATGGGGATTTCCTGGTAATAAGCGCATCTACAGATTGTGATCTAAATGCTTAAAAAAAATTTCAGAATTTCTGTGTAGCCGTTTCAAAGGAGTTAAACTAACACCCCCCCTCCCAGCCCCCCAAAACCTATTTATAGATTCAAAACTACAGTAATATTTCAGGATTAATTTTATATCATAGAGAAAAGTACATGAGATATTTATATAAGTGTATCTATTTTGGAGAAGAATAAAAGATACAATTGATTCCTTCAATTAAAAGTCACAAAATGAAAGTCCCAATATTCTACAGTTCCTTAGTTTAGTCAGTGAGAAATTTACAATGTAGTCTTGCTAACCAAAGTGCATGGAGGAATAAAGAAGCCAGATAAAATCACCTACATACTTATGTACATGTATAATACAATCACTGAAACCCTATTTTCCAGTGAACTCCTTAATATCCCATTTTTCTATCACAACATACAATAAATTTTGAATAAGAAAAGGTGCTGGAAGATGATGTGAGGAAAAATTTGACAAATGACAAAGGAAAAAAATGTAAATTAACCCTTTGCAATTATAAGATGCATGCCATCCTGCAAATTAGGCCAGGAAATGTAAGCTATCTATTCAAAGATAAGTCTTCTATCATATCAAATTTGACAATCCTTGCAGTTTCCGAGAATTTCTTTTTTTGAGTTGATGAACGATAAAAGTGATTGAATAGTGGCATTTAAAAATGAAAAAAAAAACCACCAAGAACCTGTTTGTGGTCAGATTACTGAATTACCAGGGGTATGTAGAGATTGCATATTCTGCATGATAGAAGTGTCACCATAAATATGATACAGACCAAAATGGCCTTATTTTAACAAACACAAAGCCGAATATCAACCACCAGACTTTAATGATTGAATTAAATATATTTACCAAACTGTGTCATGTTTTCAAAAAAAAGAAGCACTAAACAGTATTTAAAAAAAGAATGACTATTGTAAACGATTTATCACGAATCCCGCACACTCGCTCACTTTCTTGGGTTCGACTCGGGTCTGCATTGGAATAATAAGATTCTGCAGCTCCAGGGACTTAGCAAGCTCCCTGGTGCTCTTGTCATTACAAATCAGTGTCCCTAAACAAACAAGTAATCGGAATTCAGCCTCTGGGTCCAGCGGGTTTTCCATCACGCTAGCGACGGCCAGCAGACACTGGGAGTAGCCCGCCTCTTCGTCGACCATGTCCTGTAAACACACTGAGTAGTTCAGTAGCAGGGTGGCCAGGGCGACCTGTACGTTTTTATTGGGGGTCAGTCGACAGTTCAGGGCCTCAGTTATCACAGTCTCCCGCTCGGCCAGTAACAGCCGCTGCCCACTCGCGTGTTTGAAACAGTTGGCCAGGATCCTGAGGGCGAGGAGCTGGGTGGGGACGGGAGAGCTTGGGGCCAGGAACAGAACCTGTCGCTCTAGGAAACCCGGCTGACTACAGACGTGGTCGCACACCTTCTGGTTCCTGATGGCTACGCGTAGGACATCCAGGCCCGGGAAAATAAACTCTGAAGAAAATCAAACAGTCGCATGAGAAATTGATCACACTATGAACATCAGTTTAAAATTACATTTATCCTTTCTATATTCTTTAAGAAGACATTTCAAGACATATCTGATTACAAGTGTATTTATCCTTCTTTTATTCTTTAAGAAGAAACTTCAAAACATATTTGAATACCGGTTTTGCAGATTTTTATTTGATGCCAAAATATATTATTGAATGCATACTAGTGACTTTTTTTCTGATATTCATATTCAAAATACATTGGCATGGTTTTAGCAAGGGAGCAAAGAGACTACCAAGCACTTATAACACTATACAATGTCTCTTTAAATCTTTGTGAAACATTTTTCTAAGTTTCTTTTTGCCCCATTTGAAGTTAATCTCTGGAAAGAATGCCATATGATTGCAAAACAGAAGATGAGTGCTATTCAATTTGCAAACAAGCAGGTAATTGTCACATTTCTGCAATTTCAAGGAAGAGGGGAGGGAAATATCTCTGTTCATATACTTTATGTGTACCTTCTCAGCACTTTTTCTTATTTTAATTGATTCAATCAATTTAATTTAATTTGACTTAATTCAATGACACATTAAAGTTTGTTCAAATCTACTTTGTTAAAACAATTTTCTTGATTTGGAATATACATTGTAGTTAGAGTGATCTGATGCAGAAATAAACATCACCTTAAAAGTAGAATATTTCATAATCTTTACACTTTTAATAAAAATTACGGTATTTAAAGAATGGAACTCGATATTTATTTAAATAATCTCTTAAAATGCTTTCAAAAGTTTGAACTTTTTACACCCAGACATCAGGAGTGCTGTTTGACAAGTGCAAACAATGGGAAATTGATCCATTGAAGAAACATGCTCTCCATGCAGGAATTAAATAAAGACATATTAGACTCGTAGTGTTACCCAAAAGTACAATAGGAGTGGGCCAAATAAGAACCTCAAGTTCTTAAAAATTGATTTTATTTGTTATTCATGAGGAATATTTTTTCATTGTTGAGAAGCTGCCGCAAATTTGTTTAAATGTTAGGTACAGGTTTATGTTGTATTTTAACAAGTATTTATTTCTCATATGGTGTCTGTACCAGCCACTTGAAAACAAAACATAATTAACCCCTAATCATGGCCTTATGATATCCAAGTTCTTGAACTTAACCCCCATATTCAGGGTCATAACTTTATCATATCAAAGATGTCTTGGCATAATACAGTATTTATAGTAATTACATGCAGTACCCTGGTACATGTATAGGTGTCATACATCTCTAGATTTCCCCATTTCCTTTTTTCAATTGCTGGAAAAGAAAATCTAAAAATTTTCCTCCTTGATATCTGCCTTTGATCCTGAATCTCACAAAAAATTTATAATACCATTTATTTTCTGTGCATTTAGGTTGAGGCCAATTATCTTATTATAACCATCCAGTTTTTCTCTTATCAAACTAATTTTTTTACCTTGTGTAAGTACATGTAGCATTTTTAACCAATTTCGTATATTTTTCAGGTGAGGTCTAAAAGATCCAGGGACTGTGCACCCCATCACCATATTTATTTTCACAAGACCAAGTCTTGCTTGATGATTTTTTTTTTTACATGACTGGCTACAAGACTTATGAAAAGAAATGAATGGCCATGACTTGCAAAGATAACCTTGATCATTCTGGTGAAACACAAAAAGGTATATCAAAAGAAAACCTATTCAGAGATGCTGTACCTCACATAGGAACATTCATTCTGAACACTACAATTTAAACCCAGTTTTCTTGAATAGAAAAAAATCTATTTTTATGGTAACCAAAAACCTAACTATATGAATCAACTTTAAAATACTACATATATGTTGCTATCATTTACATAAATTATTTACACACTTAATTAACCATACACTGCTCTGGAAAGTAGAAATCAGTTTTTGAATTATGCAATACACAAGCGTTTTTTGAGAATATTCGTCAAAATTCATACATCTATAAAGGGCATTCCTAGAAAAGCTTATTGCAAAACATCAATCATCTTAAGTTTGTGGTCCGTTGTCTTTGTTTTTAAATCAGGCAACAAATAATCATCCCATGTTCTTATTTTATCGTGTCAGTACATTGCATAAGAGGATCGAAGTTCAATATTTACATAAAAATTCTGAATTACTTGAACCAGAATAATTACTCTACATTATGTAAATATCTATTCGTGCAGTACGATAAATCTGATATTTCAAAATGTAGAAACCACTTAGTGTTGCATAATCAAGAGGTAAAAAGAGATTTTGCATTCATGCAAGTACAATGCAAAACAAATAATTATCCTCTGAAAGTCTAAAATCAGTAGTAAACTGTAAAGCTGATAAAAGGTGTAAATGTATTGCATAAATTTCAAAAATAGGAATTTGGGCCCAATCACCAGATCATAAGAGAAACAGGGACCTTGAAATCCACAAAATATACCGGTATTACCCGACCCCATGTTAGCTACAAGGCCATCCTTAGGAAAATGTTTGTTTAGAATTGCCACCTGGGGGTTTATAGACCCAAGAGAGAAGGAGGGAGAGAATTTTTTTTTCAAACTTGAAGTTTAACTAATTAAAAATAGGTAAAAAATCAAAATCTCTACATTAAAAAAAAAGTTTTCTATTTTTTTGCTAATAAAATTTTTTTCAATGAGGCGGGAGGCAATTCCAAACTAACAATAATTTTATTTTGGCCCAAAGGAGATTTTATAGATTATGATACTAATCAATATATGCCTTATATAGGTCAGCCACAAGACCCTTACTCCATACCCACATTGTAGGGGTCATTTAATGATTTTCATGATTGCCACGTCGTTTGTTATGACCGAACAAAGCCCCTCTATAGAGCTGGTGTCAAAGTGAAACATGTGACATGCTAAAAAGCTATACATGTAGATCATTCTTTCATACAATAGATAGTAATGAAATTTTTAGCTGCAGAAGTGTAGATGTACAAAAGGGATATTTAAACTGACCAGAGAGCATCATTATGCTAATCAGAATTAGCATTCTAACATAATCACATCATCTTCATAAATGGATCTAAGTTTACGATAGGATTAGAAATGAAAACCTGTAGTAGAGCAACCTAGAGTAACCGTTATATAATAAATATTTTCAATAATTATGCTTTCATGTTAAATACTGAAATCTGATTGGTTTCGACACAGTTTATTATCTAGCTGTTTTAAAAAAGTGTTTCCCTCAGTGTTAGCAACACACTTGGCAACGGGTAACGCATCGAATTGTTACAAGTCAATTTCAACTGTTACCCTTCCAAATAGCTTGCTTTATACTATGCAAGCATATATGAAGCAAGGAAAGCCAATGAAAATAAAAGTGTGTTTAAATCGGACTTGAAGAAAAAAAAATTGGCAAAACCTGGGAGGAGGCAAAGACCATCGCACAAGGCAGAGGAATATGATATAGAAAGGATGAATTACCAGTGGGCCAGTCCAGAACCTTGCTGATATTGGAGATATGGACATCTGTCACGTCCTTGCCCTCCATCAGTGTCTGCAGGGAATCTAGTTCAGCCGTACTAAGCTGGTTCTCAGCCCCAACCTTCTCATTAAACTCCTTTAACTTGTCTGTTGTAACAAAAACAAACACATCATTACTAAAAGAATGAAGAATCTGTTAAAGTTCCTTAAAAATTGCTGATATGACAGTGATACTGCCTCTACATTATAACTCAATCTAAGTAGAGAAGGAATGTATAAACGATTCACAATGATAAATAATGGCACCTACTGATAATCTGACCAGGGTTGGCAGTTTCAAATGTGACGTAGGTCTTCTGTGGGAAATATGTATTACTGGCCAGGTTAACATGGACATTGCTAGGTTGGTGTCTGGATGCCCCTAGAATAAAGACGACAACTCAATTCTAATACATGTAGTATCATTAAAATTATCATTTTTAAGATACACAGCACACAAATATTAACATTTTTGCCCATTTTCTGTGTCAAAATGCATGAATAAATCCCATGTCTGTCCTGTACCTGTGAATGGATCGACCAGAGAGCTCTGAGGTTGAGTGGGCTGACCCCCAGGAATGTAACGCCCCCCTCCGGTGAACGGGTCAGTTCCGGAGGCCGCCGCCTGATTTGTGCTTGATCCTGGAACATGTCTGTTGGCACCTATTTATAGATTCCGGAAAAGTATCTCAACAGTTATTAATGATGAGCAGGTTGAACTTGCATGCATGATATACTGAACAGATAATACTGTAGTCTATTTCCTTTGTGCTGTAAATTTATTTTTAAACAAAACATGACGAACAAATTTTAATCATTATACACATGTCTAAGTACCGGTATTTAAAAAACAGACATTAATACATACACATTAATATTCCTTATAACAAGGAAGTTGTTCAAGGAATAACCCGTGATAAAAAAGAATTGCACATCCTATGTGAGCTCAATCATGTTGTAAGAGATGAAAACTCAGTTTAAACCATGCAAATTAGGTTCAGTCATGTTACAGCGAATTACATTAATATTCTAAGTCCAAGAACAATAACTCTGTTGAAATTCCATAAATTTACATGTAAAATTGACATCTATGTTATATGCTAATATATCAGTTTTTCTGATCTAAACATCTCCTTGACCGCTCCCACTATTGGCCACTACTGACCTGTGAAGGGGTCCACATATCCGGAACTCTCCTGCCCCAGGGTTACTCCTTTGGTATTGTCGATGATGAAGTTGGCCACCTGATCTAGAAACAACTGACTTAAGCTATTTTTATCCAAGAATCTCTGTGCTGCAAACCAGGGGTCCTCTGTAACATTGAAGGGGAGCTTCAAGGGGGGTTTACCATCCTCAATATCCACACTAAACACATAGTCATACTCCTGGAGTAGAGAGAAAGTATAGCTATCATGACGTTTTCTCTAGAACATAAAGCAACGTACAAGTCTTACAAGGAAAAAAGGAAGATAACTAATACACCATTTAATGCTTCTACAAAATATGTTTCTATTTTCCAGCAATTAATAAGAAGTATTTTTTATTTTCTATCAATAAGTATTATTAAATTTTGCTACAAAATTAATAAAATCTTTCTACTTTCCAGCAATTAATCAGAAGTATTTTTTATTTTTTATCAATCAGTATTATTAAATTTTTGTTACAAAATTAATAAGATTGAAACAACAAGGTCCCATTTTTCCTTTTCTGTTGATATTTTTTATTCCAGCTCATTGTAATTGCTTCCTACACAATAGACTCTCCAGGCAATCCTTACATGCCCCCCCCCCCTCCCCCCGGTGACTTAATTCTCTCACTGGTGTTTCTTACCTTCCCCTCAAACAGAGTTTTTCCGGATGACTGCTGAGTGCCCCCACTGGAGCCCACAATGTCCCCGACCTTGGTCCACTCCTGTTTGCTTGAATCCCATTGGTGGAGCTCAGCATTTGGACCTCGCCTGATGATCTTCTGCTGGCCATCCTTGCTACCTTTACAATCAATTTACAGAAAATGTAGAGCCGATACATTTATATAGGAAAAGGAAAATTTTGTTTTAACACTACAATACAAACAACAATACATAACTTTAAATTTTAGAGACACAAAACATGATTTAAATCCCAAAATTACAAGTTACTGGTATCTAAGAGTGTCATTGGCCGTTTGTTGCTGACTTTGGAGTGAGTAATAATAAATTGCTGTACCAGGATTAAGAAGGACCTCTGGTCCTGGCAGCTCCTCTAACTTTACGTCCCCGAGCTGTTTGGGTACTGCAGAGGCTGCTACCTGCTCCTCAAAAGATTTCTGCTCATCTGCAGGGGCCATTCTCTCCGGTTTTGTTGTAAACACTCGTATTACACCATCACTGAATAACAATCATAATTATTACCTTATATGATCTCATTTTAGTACTGTTTTCCTTATCATGCGTTTGGCTTTAATCCTTAAAGCTGCTTGGTCCGATTTTATATCAAATTTTATGCACGCTTTTAAATGATGGCTATGCTTAATATATGTATAATAATAGACATTGCAGTAGTTATGCCCGTCAATTATGCCAAATTTCAATGAAGAAAAATACGTACAAAATTTGCTAACACAACAAACGACATTAAAAGGTACCGCGTTATTTCGCCTCATGTTAAATTTCACCCCAGACGACTAGACGGGTATGGTTGTATTACGAATTTGACATCGCTTTAAATAAAGGTCAAAATGATCAGACAAATTACAATAAACATGTGTACGTTTTGTTCGCTAATATTTCCAAAGTTTTGCTTTCTTTACAATCGATGCATAGCATGCGGGTTGAATAACCCCAATCATTCGGGGGACGAAACCAAGTGGTTTCCTTTTCTAAAAATTCCCGTGATGCATTTTGGTTTGTTTTTTCGTTTGCCCAAAGAGAAATTATTTTTATTTACTTTGAATATTTCTAACTTTGAAAGGAGACTGATTCTGCTGGTGTAAATAGGAGAAAGTCCATAACTTTCTAAGATAAATGATTTGTATGAAAAAACTGTTGATACTGTAATTTCAAAAAAATCGGACCAAGCAGCTTTAAAAGATACATCTATAAAATATCAAATCTTTCACCGAGCTGTTGCAAATCAAAGTTAAAAATCTTGTAAACTGAAAAAAAATTTTGCATTGCTTTGCGTACACATGTATATCTTTCATCAACAACAACACAAACAGGCAAGCGTGAGTCCTAACCTTGCTGCTGAAACAATATCTCCATTGCATGGAAGAACACACACGGCCCAGACAGACTGGGCAGGATGGGCGATGGTCTGTACACACTTCCCGTCCCTCCATACCCTCATGGTCCTGTCCTCACCCCCACTGATAAAGTCCTGACCATTGGGTAACACAGCCACGCTGTAGATAAAGTTCTCGTGGCCATAATAAACCTGTAGACAGTCTCCTGACACGGACCATCGACGGAGAGACGCATCATTGGAGCAGGAAATAAACTCCTGGTTGTTCAACACGGCTAGTCCTCTAATACAGTCCTCATGTCCTGATGAGGGAAAACATTTTTGTTATGAATAAAAATGTTAAGTGGGCCATGAACTTATTAATGTGGGCATGAATAATATATGTCAATCAGTTGCAGAAAATATTTTTGTTAAAGATAAAAATATTAAGTGGGACATCAATGATAAATGTCAATCAGTTCCAGAAAATTAGTCTCCCCGGTCTGTTCTGTGGACAATTGATGCAACGAACTAATGACTCCAAAACCGTCAGTAAATATCAGAACCAACAGCAGTAATCAGTAACAACAGTAACATTATCAGTAAATATCAGTAATTCTCAGTAATAACAGTACAATATCAATAAACTAATATCAGAAATCATCAGTAAAAATGGCACTTTCAGTACTTTTTAGACCCAGTAGTGAAGTCTGTTCATTGGACAATTGATGCAACTAACCAATGACTCCTTCTCCTTTTTTAAGGGTTCTAGATGTAATGCATCTTTGGATTGTAATCTTTTAATGAAGTGGTTAACTGAATACAATGAACAAGACTTGCACCTACCTTTGAATGTAATCTCACACCTGCCAGCTCTCCACAGCTTGATTGTTTTGTCAGCAGACCCTGTTAACATGAAGCCCTGTTCTGGCATTATTCCTACAGCCCAAACTGCTGCTTCATGTCCTGAACAATGGACAAACAAAATATCTTCTTTTCAGACAAGAATAAGAATCATAGAGGACCTGTAAAACTAAAACTTAAAAAAATGCAAGTTTGTAATGTTTAAGAACAAAATTAACGTAAACAATTTTCTCAAGTTACATGTATGTAAATACTGTACAAGTTCCTCACTTTATGTGAGCAAACAAATAAGATACCTTTCAGAGTCATGACACATTTTTGGTTTAACCAAACTCTTGCAGTTTTGTCCCATGATCCACTTAGAAGGGTTCCAAATTTTCCTGCTGCCAGGGTGCATACTAGAAAAACAAGAGATGTTTGTAAAACACTTATGCCCCCCTCCTTTTAAAACAATGAATGTGAAGAAAATGAATAGAAACTGCAATTAAGGACGTTGTTTACTCAGGGTTTGAGTTCTAAAATTCGGATTCTTACAAAGTTCAATGTCATGAGTAAAATTTGTTCTAAACACTAAAAGTTTTCATGAAATGAATCATTATTGACAAACCATTTAGTATTTTTACTACATTATGCAATTAGGCTCAAACAAAGTTTTACTTTTAGCAAAACAGAGGAAATTCGGACTGAAATTTTCAGATTTTATTTTTCACTGAAATTTTTTTGGTAGTACTGTCATATTCAAAGTGAAGATTTTATCTTTTAGTCAACATAATTTTGCACATTTTCTGCTGGTTTTATCTCACTATTTTGTTTAGATATTCGAATGGCACACACTACAAAAATATTGAAAACTGCTTAAAAACGATAAAATACACCATATCCCAAAATTTTGATCATTGACCTCATATAACTTTTATGCCTGCAGAGTAAGGTCAATATACCTAGTTTAATGCTATTGATGTTTTAGTATTATCATCATTCAGTTTTTTGTAAAATTGAATCAAAAAAGGTAAGGAATTTGAAAACTGATAGAGGAAATTCAGACTGGAATATTCATAAAAATTGTGAATGAAAACTTAATGCTTTGTGTCTGTTTAGTGTTACTGATATTCATAAACTGTATTTAATTTCTAAAAGAGTTTAGCAATTTGTATTATTTTCACAAGTAAGAAAAATTCAATGATACTCAAAAAGTTTTAGGGACTTTTCTTAAAATATAAAGAAATAGTCAATGGCCATTATCTCAAAAAGTAGGTCATTGACCTACTTTTTTGAAAGTGAAAAATAGCACTACCATGATAGGTCTTTAACACACAATAGATGGTTTTTCATTATCATCAGTGGAATTTTTTTTCATTCTGAGTAAACGTATACCTTAATTGGATTTTTTCTACATCCAAGGGGCATAACTCTGTCGAAAATTGCTTGATCATACCCAATATGGAATTCGACCTAGATATTATCATGATTAATCTGTATACCAAATTTCATTTCAATATGTTATCCTCTGTGAAGAAGATGAACATAAACTGTTGGCGGATCAACCGACATACCGACCGAAAACAGCAAAGCAATATGCCCTCCTTTCTTAGAAGGGGGGCATAAAAATAAAAAAGCTAAGTAATCCTCATTTTTCTTAAGAATCACCTCCTGATTTCAAATCAATGATTTACATTTGAAAACAAGAATGAAAGATGCTGTTTCTATTCACATCCTTTCCAGAATACATTTCATACAAATAACATGTTAATATAGCTTGTGTTTTCATACCATTTCCTTCGTGTCCTGTAAGTTTGAAGACTGGTTCTGGCGAGTCTGGAGTATATCCTAATATAGTCTTATCATTACTTCCTGTGATGAGTAACCCTTGTTCATAGGTGGAATCAGGGGGCATAACACACACTGCTGACACAAAGTTACTATGACCCCTCATCAGCAAACCTGGGTGAAACCCGGGATCCATTCTATCCAAAATTATCGAATCAATATAACAGTTACTTTTTTAAGAATAGCAAATTAAAGAACACAAGTTAACATCAAAATTTATGAAACTGATGAGAAAGATGACAAAGCAATTCAGAAATTAATTATTTTGGTTTAAGAATACATGAAAACATACTCATTTGGTATCCAAACTCTTGCTGTAACATCTCGGGATCCCGAAAGAATACCATCACTCGGAAATAATGTTGGAGTCACGGCACGTACATCTTTTTCATGCCCAACTATGCAGGAGCGTAGTTTGTATCCTTCCATTATTTTAAATTGAATGACGATCCCGACAAAATACAAACGATTGTATGACAATATACATCATAAGAGTCTATCTAAGGTTCTTAATTTTTCTTTAAATGATTTTATGTTATGTTCTTAAAATGATTGGACAATTAACGCTGATTAATGGAATTTTAAGACTAATTTGAAATTAATTCTTATCGGGCTCGGTAATAATGCAGAACCTGACCGGCTTTGATATCTAGTGGATAAAATATAGCAACCAATAATCTAAGATGATCAAAAATTCCAATCATATAGTACAAAATATATTGAATCGTCAAACAATGCTTTCCGATAAATATGTTGTGTTTATATTACGATTTGAATTTTCTACAGTATAAATGTAAATCATTCACCTCTGAAGACCCAAACAGGAAGTGGATTTTTTTTGGTACCAAATCAGTGATGCATGATGGCAAGCAAAAGAAAGAGAGAAGATGATTTTGAATACGCGCCATCGTCAGCTAAGATGAGCAAAAATGAAGACAGTGAGTATCAAAGAAACTTTGCATGACATTCTGTGTCTCACTCAAGACAAGTGCAGCTATATAATGTCGGAGGAACACTCACACACTGCCCCTGTACAGCTGTACATAGTTTCTGTGACATCATGTTTAATAATCTTATATTGCATGTGTCTTTGATATTTCGCTGATTAGTTCCATGTTTTTAAATAAATGTTCATTGCGTTAATTATTTTCATAGAGCGTCCAAACTTATGCTTCTTTCAGTTGGATGTTTCTATAGACACAATGTTTAATTAATTCATAGGTTCCAGTGTCTCAAGGTCTGGTCGAGCTAGGAAAAAACCAGCCCGGTTTTTGGACCAAGATGAGGGAGACGAAGATTCCCCAGAGACTCAAGAGGTGGAAACAAAACCGGTGCCTGTGGAGATTCAGGTCCTGAAGTCCAGCCCCAACCTCCTAACAGCCACACCTCAGATAATCTCCTCTACACCTCAACTCATCATGGCTGCTCCCCAGATCATCAGTGCAGACTCTCAGCTCATCAGTAATCCTACACAATTGATCAGTGTGGCTCCTCAGTCAGTCAACACAGCTCCTCAGTTGATCAGCTCCATTCCTCAGCTGATCAGCTCTGCTCCTCAGTTGATTACTTCCATTTCTCAATTGATCAATACTTCTCCACAATTAATTGCCTCCTCGCCGCAGGTAATTTCTGGCACCCCTCAGATGATAGTGTCTCCAGAGTCAATCATCCAACCAAAAATAGAACCGTCAGACACCCCGAAGCAATCCAGGGTGAGTGAAATCTATGGGAATTTTGCTCATATTCTTTTGAATATATAGTCAATTTTATAGAATATCAAATTTTGATGTGTATGTTTCTCAGAAACTAATTTTATATTAGATTGATAATCTGCTAAAATGAATACATGTATTTAAATTAGCTGTAAATAATTTGATATTCACATTTACTTTCAATAATTTTATATTGAAAAATCATGGTTAAGATAAAGTAAGATTTTGTTGGCATTTGATTCTTTTTTAGGTCAGGAAGAAATCTGCCAAAGTGATAGAAATGGAGGAATTTGAAAAGGCAGAAAAGGTCAAATCCACTAAAAAGACGCCGAAAGTTGGCAGTCCAGAATTCAGCACACTTACGGCATCTACAGCTGCTGGAGGGATACAGCCTCAGATCCTACAGGCTGCCAACATACAGTTGAATCTCATGAATGCTTTGAATACATCAACATCCACTGATGTTCAGTCCTCGCTCCTCGCACACTTGAGAAAAAACCCTCAGCTGGTAAGAGTTGTTGATGACCAGAAACTCGGATCCATCAAGACAGAACCAATGCTGGTTTCCGGCCCATTTGTTAGCCCTGGTGAGGCTGTGATGGGGGACCAGATTGGCAGTGTGAAAGATGAACCAATAGACACAGTAGATCCCAATATCCTATTGCCTCAGTCTGCCCCTGGCTCAGCCCTACTCACACATCTGACTAAAATGGCTCAACAGGAAAGCAATGTATCACCAACTAAATCCCCACCAAAGAAGAAAACACCCAAAGCCAAAACTGTGAAAGAAGAACCTGTGACAAGCATGGCTGGGGATTCACAGAGTAAAAGTGTCATCAAAATGTTGCTGAACAAACCTGCCCAGTTTTCTGAGCCTGTGATATCAACACAGACCCTCTCCCAGATTAATTCACCAGTGTCAGACAAGAACGTCAAGAAACCAGTCAGGTTAAAATTGTCCACTGAGAGTACCCCAGTGTCTCAGATAGGGCCGGCAGGGGATGCTTCATATGGTCATGCAGCACCCGCTGCCATTACTGGTTCTATTGACACAGGCAGACCATCCACCTCAAGTGTAGGGATGGATATAAAGAAGAAGGTCAGATCATATTGAATTCTGTACAGAAAAAATTTAATATTTAATGTGTTGGCATTATTTTACAAATGTTGAATGTTTAATGACATCCTGGTTTAAACAGATAAAGAAAACCAAGAGGAAACAGTCAGTGTCAATTCTTGACGAAGATGATGATGATGACGAAGAGTATGATGAAGAAGAAGATGATGATGACGATGATCTGATGGAGGATGATTTGGATGATAATGATGATGAGATGGACTGGGAGTTTGAAACCCAGGATGGAAACCTCATTATTGCTGATGAAACTCCCAAGAAAAGTACCAAAAAGACCCCGCCAAGCAAAAAGAAAGGAAAGAAAGGTTAAAGCTTATCTTATTGGTCAAAGTCTATTGATGTGTTTGTGTTTGAGTAGAGGTGTTAAAAAATGGTTAAAAGCCACAAAAATGTTGAGAGTTTATTGCTTAATTTCAGATGAGAATCAGTCAAATTCAGGAGCAGGGAAAGAAAAGAAGGGTCCAGTAAGTCATCTTTGAATGTGTTATAAAAGCATGCTCTAGTCATAACAGTCATCTTCTCAAAACACTCATTCTGATTGACGTTTAATTGGTAAAAAAAAGTGATCTGATGGAGGAACAAATGAACAAAACAAGGTAGCCAAGGCCATAAAGTTCTCTACAGTCGTAACAGTCTTCTTCTACAAAACACTCATTCTAACTGAATGTTTAATTGGTAAATAAAAATGATCGGATAGAGGAACAAATGAACAAAAGAAGGTAGTCAAGGCCATAAAGTTCTCTACAGTTTTAGGGATAATTTTGAAAGAATACCGGTATGTCTTGAAACCTGTTTTTGAGCAAAACATTTTGACATTTGCAGAAGGAGAAAAAGAGGAAAAGGTTAACAGCATACACAATGTGGTGCAACAGCGTACGCTACAAAGTGCTGAATGAAAACCCAGGAATCGGTAAGCATTCATTCAATCAGTTCATAAATATATGATTAATAAGTTTACTCAGCATGCTTTATCATGTCTTTATGTATTAAAAATAGTTTTTTGTTCGTCTTTGAGACATCAGGTATTAAATAAATTTTTTTGCAATGAAATATATATTTTTTAAAATTTCCAAGTCCCTCTTTGCATATACCAGGTATTTTGAACTATGAATTTTTGGATTAATGTGATCATTGTGCATTTCAGACTTTGCACAGCTGAGTAGAAGACTAGGGGAGATATGGCAGAGTGTTCCAGCCAAAGATAAAATGGTTTGTAACCTAATCATTATGTTCATTTAAGAAATGATACAGCAAGTTAAAAAGTTCACCAGGATATGAGCTTAGTTGTTCATGTGATCAAATCCTGTGAAGCCCAAAGGGCCTCTCAGAAGATTTGATCACGTACCAACCAACTTCATATCCTGGTCAACTCTTTAACTTGCTGTATATTATTTATACAGAGGGTTCCTTTTAATCTGATAGCGGTTTATCAAATAATTCGGTTAATTAATCTGATATAAGATCAAAACACTGAACCATTTACTATATTAGCCTTTATGATTTTTCCTGATAATCTGATAGGAAAAACTCCTAATTTCGGCTAATCTGATAGGATTTCTGTTAGCCGATAGATTATTAGTTGACGTTTTCACACCACGTACATAACCTCTCATTGTGTAAACCCCTTGGCACATGCAAAAAACTTGCAAATAATGGTGCTTCAAGGGATAAGTCACAGCTCAACAAACACAGATGGTCAGCTGGTCGATAGATGAAAGATACCTACATTGATTGTTCAGCACGACCACATTTCAAATAGGGTGAGTTAACCATGCATTGGACACATACCTTGGATCGGACAACTTTGGTTAAAATATACAAATAAATGTGCATGCGCTCATGTGTTGTTTCGTATATTTCTGAATTAGAACTAATGAACTTTATCATTAAGAATTTGACATTCACTTTGTCAAAGGAATAGCAATATAGGCATCGTAAAATGACGTCAAATACGCCATCATTGAAAATTAATGGAGATTTTACACTAAAGCATTATTTGAATGTTGTGTATTTGATTGTGAATTAGAGAAAATGAATTAGAGAAAATGCACTCTCTGCATAAAATAATTAGAAAGAAGTAAGTTTTGAAACAAAATTTGATTAAAATAAGTCCAAGAAATTGAAACAATTAATGCTCCATATGTTCATTTCACCATGGATCGGACACAAATTAACCATGCATCAGACAATTTTCAGTGCATGATTTCTTCTAATAATATGGAGATTATGTGCCCATTCCTTGTGATATACTTTAAATGTGAAGTAAAATAAATATTAAAAAAATAATTGAAACAAACATTTTCCTCAGACGACTTAAAAATCGAGTTTTACGGACACATCCTTTTTAGTCCAAATTTCCTGTATGAGCTGGCACGATAAAGAACCCCTCATGATAAATATTCCTTTGAACAGAAATACTACTGCAGTATATAAAAATTCCTATGTGTAGACTAGAGGATTTACATTAAAAGAAATCTGAATAGCAATTGAATGAATTTATTTTTCAGAACCTTTGTATTTTTGCATTAAAACCAGAAAAATGTTGTAATTTTTAATCTCTACTGTATAGCTGTCCGATGCTTGGTTAATATTGTCCGATCCATGGTGAAATAGTTCAACACTTCATTAATTTGCTTTATTTTCTACATTTTTTACAATTTCACAATTATTTCTCCAATAATTAGGCAAGGGGAAAACCTGTAACTTTTAAGACAAGTTTTGTTTATATTTGGACAATATTTGATGCATGAACAAAGGGAAAAAAAACCAAAGGTGTCCAATGCATGGTGAAATCACCCTAAAACTTACCTGAGGGCAGTTTAGATTAAAAGAAATTGAGAATAAATAGTGTTGCTTGTTTTTGGTTATTATACCCCCGCTCCGAAGGAGAAGGAGGTATACTGTTTTACCATTGTGTGTCTGTCCGTAACATAAATTTCTGTCGCATTTTTCCAAGCAACTATTCATCTCAGATGCTTAAAATTTTAACACACTATTTGTTTAGACGTGCCATACGTTGGGATATATTTTTGTACCAATCGGATTTCAGCTTCCTGTTAAATGACAACTTTGTTTATTTTCAGCTTAAATTTTCAAAGAAATTTTGTCGACGATTTCTCAGCAACTGTTTATCACAGATGCTTGAAACACACTTTTTGTTTAGGCATGCCATATGGTGGGATATATTTTTGTACCAATCGGACATCAACTTCTTGTTAAATGACAAGTTTGCTTATTTTTAGCCTAAATTTTCAAACAAATTTTCATCAAAGATCTCTAATCAACTGTAAATCGCATGTGCTTGAAGTTTTAACACACTGTTTGTTTAGGCATGCCATATGGTGGGATCCATTTCTGTACCTATCAGATGTCAACTTCCTGTGAAATGACAACTTTGTTTATTTTTAGCATAAGTTTTAAACAAATTTTCGACAAAGATTTCTTAGCAACAATTCATTGCAGATGCTTGAAATTTTAACACTATTTGTTTAGATATGCCATACGTTGGGATATATTTTTTGTACCAATCGGATGTCAGCTTTTTATTAAATGACAACTTTGCTTATTTTGCATATTCACATCAGAGCGGGAGTATTACTAGTGAGCGTTGGCTCACAGATATCTTGTTTATTCATGTATACAAATCATTTGATGAGCAATTTTGGCAATTAGTTTGTGTTTGTGTATATGTCATCAAGAAAGGGAACCATAGGATATGGGGAACTAACTCGTATAGGCCCAACCCAAGAGACAGGGGGTTAGGTTATTATAGTTATTTGGCTTAAATTGACCTCAAAGTCGAATATGCATAGAGCTATGACTCGAAGGCAGGTTTCACATTTTATTGTTCAAGTGATTTGAATTTACTATGAATTAGCAACAATAATCAAATAGAACAAAGTCAAATAGAACAGGATAAAAATAATTATTTTTTGAAATGCCAAATAAGTCAGATTTAAATTTATCTGCATGTTGCTTAGTCTACTGACAGACTGGTGGACAGTCAACTAGATAGTCAGTATGAAGACATAAGCAACATGAGATAGTGGCTAAAAGTGTCTGACTCACTTGAATAAATTTCTAAATGTATAATTAATAAAAGTGAGGCACAGTACTCATGATAATAACTCAAAAGCTAGGGCGACTCAGACCAATTATATTGACTTGATAATTGGGGATAATTAGAAGAGCAGACTGACCCAAACTAATTACTTGTCATCTGGCATGAGTAAACTCTATAACACATGTTACACAAATTGACACAGCAAGGGTGTTAAACATTGAACTCATGTCACTTATCATGCAACAACCTTTAGTTGCTAAGGTATGAGGAGCTTTGAACACTAGTTAGAAAATGTTCAATAAAAAGATAATTTGGCTTGTATGTAATTATGCGATTTCTGCTAAGTCATCTGAAATTTCCAATCACAAATCATTTTCCTCATGGCTCAGAAAAGGAAAAGGAGAGATCTGACGCTGGCTGACAAATATGAAGCAGTAAAGCTGTTAGAGCAGAAGTTATCCCAAGCAGAGGTCGCTAAGCGAATGGGATGTTCACAACCTCAGGTACACAAATTGTCAAACGAAGTAACGGAAGCTTAAATTAACGCTGAAACACGTTTATAAAATCAAAATAGAAATGCATGAAAAAAAAGAAAAAGAAAGCATAAATGAGATAAATAAGAATATTTATTAATTAAATGTTTTTTTCTTCAGATTTGCACATTATCCAAGAACCGTGAATCCATCAAAGCTGACTACAAAGCGAGCGAAAATCCCCAGAGAAAACGACAGCGTTTTGGGAAGGCCCCCTCGGTCGAAGGAGCTCTTAAAGAATGGTTTACTATGGCTCGCAGCAAGGACATTCCATTATCAAGCACCGTCCTTCAGGAAAAAGCGACATCACTTGCCACAACCATGCAAATAGAAGACTTCAACCCCACCGCTGGATGGCTGTATAGATGGAAACAACGGAACAACGTGGGACATAAGAAGTTGCATGAAGAGAAGAAGGATGCCGACTCCCAAGCTGCTGAACACTGGACAACCAGAGTTTTACCCGAGTTACTACAGAAATACACCGAAGATGACGTCTACAACGCAGACGAGGCGGGGATCTACTACAGAGCCCTTCCAGATGGGACTTTGAACTTCAAGAGTGAAAAGACAAAGGACAGAGTGACAGCATTAGTGTGTGTTAACATGACAGGTACAGACAAGAGAAAACTGTTAGTGATTGGGAAAAGCCGTGATCCAAGGTCTTTCCGTGGGAAGAAGAGTCTACCAGTTACCTACAAGAGCTCAAAGAATGCCTGGATGACGGGTGACATTTTCCGCGAGTGGCTACAGGAATTCAACAGGGACATGGTGCGTCAAAGAAGGAAAGTGCTGCTGTTAGTGGACAAATGCTCGGCCCATCCCACGGAAGCTGCTGTAGGACTTAGCAACGTAAGAATGGAATTCCTGCCCGAAAACATGATGCCAATGATCCAGCCCTGCGGCATGGGAATCATTAGAAACCTGAAAGTTTTATACCGAACAGGAGTTGTAAGGAAACTGGTGGAAGACATCGACAGTGTATCGACAGCCACAGACCTTGCCAGGAAACTGACCATGCTGGATGCCATTCATCTCCTATCTAAGGCTTGGAAGAATGTGAAAATGATTACCATTGTGAATTGCTATAGAAAGACTGGATTTCTTCCGGAAGAAGTTGAAACTGAGGAAGAGATTGTTGTTCCTGACGGCATGACGAGAGAAGAGTTCTATAAGTACATCGACCACGACAAGGACTTGGAGTGCCATAGGGTTCCTTCCGATGAAGAATTTATAAAGGATGAGTCCAGTGATATAGAAGAGAGTAACGAGGAAGAGACTGAGACCGGGAGTGGGGACCTCGACGATGAAACTCCCAC
This sequence comes from Magallana angulata, assembly GCF_025612915.1. NCBI lineage: Eukaryota > Metazoa > Mollusca > Bivalvia > Ostreida > Ostreidae > Magallana > Magallana angulata. The sequence goes on from NC_069120.1 coordinate 46,254,629, forward strand.
AAGTATAAATGGTGCCAAAAAGTGCATGGAGTACATTCGGAGGTTCTTGGAGGAAAATGGCTGTGACAATTTCAATGACTACTATGGACTTCTGGAGAAATGTGAAATCATTGCCCTCAAGAACAAAAAGGCAGTCCAAGACAGAGTTCATGAATTGGATTCCGTGAAAATTGAACCCTTGACCGAGTGAAAGTCAGATGTGATCATGTGTTGTGTTTATGCGGTGATCTAGTGTTCATGTGCCCATAGGTGATTGTCAATAATGTAATGATTTATTTTTGTTTATATTTTGTAGTTCTTATGTTTTTATTTTGTAGTGTTCATAGTTTTAGTGCTGAATAATAAATTAATTTAAAAAATAAGTTGTTTTTCTTTCCAGAAAGATTCAGATTATACAGGATCATTTTAGATATAAGCACACTCTGGTAGAAGATGGTGTCCGATACATCGTAAGATTATGGATAATAGCAATCACATGCAAGTAACTAACGGATTTAATCTGCAAAATCGATACATTTTGTTGAAAAGAGATTAAAAAAGCAAATAATACTATTTGCAAATTATTTTGTTATGATATTTATTACAGTAAATTGTGCAAGCTGAAATGGGAATTAAAATAATGCACATTTGGATTGTTTACATCTCATGATTTCCTTTATGAAATGATAAAATTGGTTATTATAATAATCAGTTAATCTGATAATTTTTGCCTGACAAGTACACTTAGTCTATCAGATTAAGCAGAACCCACTGTATTTACGTTTTAAAAAGGCAAATCGTTCAGAATTAGTAAAATTACCATGTTTTTAAGATTCACAATAATCCAATAAGTGCATGGGGTAACCATTGTGATGTCATGAAAAAGTTCACAGAGAATTGAATGTTTTCGCCATTCTCTAGTTTCATATAAGGAAACATATTTGCAAATGTAAACTCTGCTCTGATACATGTGCTTGAAAAACTCTTATATCATCAAGTTAATGTTTACAGGATAACTGCAGTGCTGCTCTTTTGCAGGGCAAATTGAGGTGTAGCTTGTAGAAGTTTTAGTTGGTGGATGTTAATTAAACAATTGTGTCGTTTTCCACCAAGCTATGTCAGTTTGCCATGCAAAATAGCAGTACAAATGAACCACAGTTCCTTTGAAGGGATATATTATTTTATGTTTAGGCTTGGAAAAGAAAAGCCAAGAGAGAAGCCCGTAAACTGCTGGGGAAAGGCTTGCTGATAACAACAGGGAAAGGAGGAGGTTCCAGCCAGAGCCAGACCAGTGTCTCTGGGGCCCAAGCTGTACCCAGCAGCTCCACTACTCCACCCCCTATATACCACCCCCCAATCAGACATCACTCGGGCAAACATCACTCATCCAACAACTCCACTGCTACTGTGTCTGCTGCCAAGCTACAGGAGGACCAGTCTGGTAGTCCATCTAAGGTAATGGAATCTATTTGTATAACGATCCTTTTACTGTATACTGTATATTTACTATATGCTGCCAAGCAACAGGAGGACCAGTCTGGTAGTCCATCTAAGGTAATGGAATCTACTTGTATAACGAGCCTTTTATTTTCATTGTATACAGGGAAATATTTGCCCCATTTAATTTTTTACCCTTTCACCTTCGTTGTCAGCGGTTGAATTTAAAACTGGGTGAATTTGAATGTCTTAAATTATCTCTCTTAAACACAACTGTGTCTGGGTGAATTTAACACAAGGCAAACCATTTGCAAATATAGAAGGGCGTAAAAAAAAAAATGGGGGTACAAAAATAACCCTGTATACAGTATTCAAACCTATCCCTCATTTACCTCTACCTAAAGTTATGTGATGTTTGATGTGACTGTTTAATGATTTCTTTTGTGTTTACCACCTTGTATTTTTCTGAATGTAGATGCTTGGCATTGATCCTATTGATACGGCAGCACACCTGAAATTAGTGGGGGATTCTCTCAGTATTATTGGAATCCGACTGCAAGAACACAGAGTAAGATGGCAGAAATTATTTTGGTTTTAATTTTGTGTCTATTGGTCTAATACACGAACACAGATATTTGCTGATTAAGCCATGTATAATAGTATTTATGTGTAGTGCATTTTCCTGCCAGCAAGTGTAACCCAGTTCTAACATATACGGTAATGTATTGTTTGCCAAAGTTAGGTAAACATTTCATTTTATTAAAATTCTTGTCCATAAAAGCTGCATAAGAAATACCATTTCTTAGAGAAAAAGTTATATTACACTTGAAAAAGTTACTTTGATTTAGAAAAAAAAAAAGAGCTAATTATTTTCAGTTTACCCAGAATAAGTATAATGGATTGCTGAAAAAGCAAACCCATTTCTTGAATTGTTTCTTAAGGAGTTACTCAATGGGCCTCTGATTTTGTTTTTGTTTGAATCTGTAAGCTAATGGAAATACCGTGATTATTAATAATAATACCAGTGTAGAGAGGCTGTCAATTAACATTCTGTATAATAACCAAGGTCTGTTTTAACATGTACACTTGGAGCTGTATCATACATGTTAGGAAGATTAACATGTGGAAGTACATTGTAGTTTATGAACAAGCAAGCTCATTCCAACTCAATTCAGTTCAGTGCATTGACCAATTTGGGACTCTCAATATGACTGTACAAGCAAAAGAGCTACCAAATTTTTCTCTTATCTCAGAAAGATTGTTGAATATTACAGTCAGGGGAAAAGATGCAGCTTTTTAAGTTAAGACCTCTTGTTGTTTCAGGGCCTGATAGCTGTACAGGGCAGTCTGTCTGTCCTGTTGGACTCCCTGCTGTGTGCCGTGGGGCCCCTCATGTGTCTGACCACACAAGTCCCCGAACTCAACGGATGCTCTGCAAAAACTCACACCCGTGTTCTGGACAATATCGCTTACATCATGCCGGGATTGTAGTTACAAACCAGAACTTATGAAACTGATTGTCCAATATATTTATGTTGTCTACATGCCTAGGTTGTACTAGAGCTGGCTGCCATATTACATGGAGTCCTCTTCCAATTTTAATTTTTTTTTTATTATTTTTGGAGTCTCCAGTAAATATCTGATTAAAAAAATCAGAGAGGTTCACATTATTGCAGCTATACAATACAATAGATCATAAGTATGTAAAATTTGTCTATTAAAACTGAAATTCAGAAACTTCAGAGTGGTGATTCTTTTATTAGGAGACTTCTAAAGCACTGGCATTGTTTCTGTAATGAAAGCATACCTTATAGTATAATAACACTTTTAATGTAGAGTGAACTTTTATGAAAATGAAAATGAAAATCAGAGCCCGTTTATTAAGGAGGTTGGTACCTGAAATACAGGTGATGTCAATAATTTAAAAACTATCAAGATGAGGATTTAAAATGTTCATTTATTTTATTTGTGACCCATGTTGCATGCCATTTTTTTTTATATATGGGGCCCCAAAAGGAAATGATGATTCTCCTGAAATTATTGCCAAAATTTTGCATGGAAATTGATTATTTACAGAAATAAACACTATTTTTTGATTATGATTTTAATTAAACAATGAAATGCTTTCTTTGGTGATTCATTCGGGATATGAAGGTAGCGACATTGCAGAAAAAGTACATAACCTGTTAATGCGGGTTATGTAAATTTTCTCTGCCATGATCGATTGCTACCTTCAGAACCCGCATGAATCATTAAAGAAAGCATTTTATTGTTTATATTAACATCTTTCTTTTAACTTATTTAAAAATTGATCGTAACTGTTAATACACATAAGTACGTTAGCTAAAAGAAACAGCCAAATCGTCTCCTGTGAGACTTTGAGTCTGTTATCATCATGATTATTTTGTGCAGTCCTTGAATTTTCATAGGTAGTTGTAGGTCTCGACCAATCGATAAACAGGGCGTGTCAATTTCAATCGTGTCACTTTCTTGTCAGTTTCAGCTGCTGTAGATTTTGACCAATCGATAAACGGGGCGTGTTAATTTCAGTCTGGCTGTTTCTATAGAGCTATGAATCAACTATAAGTTTACGTAAGAAATAGAGGGAATAATAATTGGTAGATGTAAATATTACAGTATGAAGTCAAACATGTTTAGTGCATATAAAAGTTATGTTTAACTCATCAAACTTTGGTTTACTGGTGGTTTCAAATGCCAATACATAATGAACACAAGAGCATATGTTAAGATTGATACAAAATATTGGAGTATTCAAATTATGACTCTAAAGAAAACATTTATTAGTAATGCCATCTTTCCAAAACTTTGCATACAAATAGCCATGTACCGGGTATGGATAATCAAAGATTACAGCGCTCAGGGAGATCACCTTAACCATATTATATATGAAAAGCGTATAATATCATGATACAATGCAGATTTTGTATCTATGATATGAAATCGTATCAAGACATTATATATGCTATTGTACCATATTATATGATATTGTATAATATGAAAAGAAAATGTATCAAATGATATAATATTTCTTTAAATTTATGTAATATGATACAATATTGTATCATATGATATTGTATCATATGATACAATATCATAAGATTCAACACTTTTTCATACTGTAATTTATTTGGCGTTGTAAAATAGAAATATATGAGCAGAAATATTATTTGATGCAGAATTTTCAGGCTAGAGGCGACCCAAAATGGATACCCCAAAACAGAGGATCAAACCTCTTTTAAGGGCAAAATGTTTACATACAAATTAAGTACACACAGAATAGGATGTTTGGCATTTCTGTGCATTGTAGTTTGGCAACTCTCCCAATAAAGAATAATGGAAACTAAAGGGCACCTGCATTGTTTGTTCTACCTTGGTAAAGACATGCTTCTCATTCTAAAATTTGAAATCAATAAGGAAACAATTATAATAATTTGATTTTTTTTATTGTACTAATCCAATATAATTCTGGATTAACATGAGAATATTTTAATGATATAAAAAATCCAAATACACGTAGAAAAATATAAAACAATTCTCCCACTCTGAATAATCATGTTCACATTGAAATACTGCACACCAAAGAGGACCTAAACTCCCCACAAATAATCATACAATTGATTGGTTTAATGATCATTTCTCTGGGAGCTAGGAAACATCTTTGACGTTAGGACACTCGGATGTATATGTTTGCAGTAATTCCACAGACAACATGTATTCCCATCACCACACATTCACTGTATTTTGTCGTTGGATATAACAAGAGGTACAATGAAAATTGGAACAAATTACACGGTAGTTAAACATGGAATATACACACACTGAAGAACTTGTTTGCAGAAAGTAGCAATAAGGGATATTACAGTAAGCCAACGTCGGTGTTAAAGTACATGTATTGCAATATCTGTCTAATCCAGTTGAGAGAATGGAATGTTGATTTAGACGGCCCAATGTGCCAGGATGAACAATACAACATGCTTAACTTATGGAATATTGTTTCAAAGTGTTTAATGGTGGTATGGATTATACCTGTATCTATGTAATGGAAAGTATACAATGAAATGTGCAAAGGACTGTTGATGTGAAGGATAGTATGAATGATTATCATACAATCAAATGATAAAATGTATCCAACGTTATAAATCATGAAATGTATCTAATAGGATAAATTCAAAAAAGTATCCAACCGTGTGAATGATATAATGTAACAAACATGATTGATAAAATGTATCAAAATAATAAATGTCAAAAGTATCCAACAGGATAAATGATAAAAACTATCCAACAGGATGAATAATAAAATGTATCCAATAGAATTAATGATAAAATGTATCAAACAGGATAAATGATAAAATGTATGGAAACAGATGATTGTTAAAGTTGAATTTCTCTATTGGGGGATTAGACAGAAATTATTGTAAGAAAATCCTTGAATATCCAACAGTTATTGGAAATACTACATGTATTGGTAGGCAATAGCGTTAGCCACTTTTATGTGCATATAAATGCAAGGCACAATCATTCTATGCTTTCAGTTCTTATCCCAAAACAACTAAATGTTTGCTGAATGGAATATTGAAATTACGGGTTTATATGTATTTTTGTGGAATTTTCCTAGCATTTGCTTACACTCTACGAAAGATTTCTGCAGGAAACAGTAGGATTGGTACAAAACATCACTGAAGACAAACATCAATATCCTTGTCCCCCGACCTTGTATTACCCCCAGCCTGTCTCACCCTATCTACGTCCGTATAACAGCGTGGTAAGTGGGGGCTTATAGAATTTACAACATCAAAATAACAATCTCTGGTTAAGGAATGTTTATACATAAATAAGATTATCACATAAGGAAAAGGTAACTGTGTATTGTGGTGCATGTAACGGTATAGATAACAATAAAAATCCTACAACAAACAGTTGAGAATGGTGAATCAGTAACAGAACGGAACAACCAAGTGTGTACATAAACAAGGAAATGTTATCTTTGGCTTGTATGAGAATTACAAGAAACTTGGAAGACTTGAATGGAAAATAAAAGCATTTTGTTACAGAATGCACAACAAACTAGCTTAATGCCATTCACAATACCTGCTTAGTTTTGTGTGCATTACTATAAAGTAACACAACCAAGATGAATGCATCATTGTCCATTGAATTCTATGTCTAAACTCGTAATCTATCATTAAATACACACAACATTAGTTATCATCAAAAATACGTACCTACTAAAACAAATTTGTCCTGGTCTACAGTACACAAAAATACCAAATTCTGTAAACCAACTTTTATTTGTGACCACTTTATTTCCCGATTAACCGTAAAAAAAAAACCAACTGGTTCGCGACAACTAATTTTTGCGACCAAGTTTTATCTACAATTAAAGTCAACTTTATAGCCATACAACAAGGACTAGATTGCGACAAGAAATATTAGCGACGAAGGGGCTCTCACAAACCTTGCGAATATTTCTCGTACATGAATAAAAGTTGGTTTACAGTAACACTGTTACCCATGGAGTGGGCTAAAATGCAACCCAAAGTAAACAGGGATAACAAATGAAACATAAGGTTGAGACTTATTGCTCAATACTACATAATAATATTAGTTTACAGAAATCTGAACCCAGGGATATAAACGAGTATGAACAACAAGTTAGGCACTGTTGTCAGAACTAGAACATGTAACATACAAAATACATGTACAAAGCCGAATTTAAAAAGAAAAGGTGTTAGGATTGTCACAGTGTCACAAGGGTCCCAGTGATGTATATCAGCTTCGTTTCTGCATGGACTTTAATTCCACCATATCCTCTGCATTCTGTCGCTTTAGGGTGGGTCTACGAGTGCGTGAGGTGCTGATGTCCTTACCACGGACACTTCCTGAATGTCCCTCCCCCTGACTCGTGGAACTCGTGTCTACGGACCCACTTGAGTAGTACACACTTGAGCCATTAGAATTTGAGCGTTCTAAGAAGTTATTGTTTTTCTCAGGTTGCCTGTCTGATAATCGCTGCGTCCTACTAACTACATGGCCTTGCTCGTAGGAATCCAGTCGATGTCCCACAGAATTACAGGGTTTTGTCTGTTCTCTATCCGACACTCTCCTCCCCTGCCCCCGATCAACAACAGGGGACCGACTGGAGGACAGAGGTTTGTTGTTATCGTGTCCCCTGTAGTTACTGACACTGGGCTGTGAACTACTGGGGCTTTTGTCCACTGTGGGGATTTGGAGCTGGGATATAGGTGAAATGCTGGTGGTCACTCGCCCCCTTGCTGCAAGATTCGATCCGTCTCTTACCACGGAGTCGTAGGCGGTCACATAACTCCAGTCGGAGGTGGCTGCTAGGCTAGAGGTGTCCTCGGGAGACAGGTGGTTGGTGAAATCGTAGCCTCGATTCACTTGGCCCGCCTTAGTGGCAGGGCCGGTTATCACTATTTTGGGTCTGTCTTCTTGCATAATCTCAATCACAAAAACAAGGAAAGAGTAACAATAAATATACTCCATCTGAAAAACAAATATAAATTTGATAACAGATTCAGTTATTTATCTTAATGTTCTCAACAAAACTGTTTCATATTTATGAGGTTGTACATGTATATTAAACAAAGACAAATCTTGATCATGTTTTAAAGCAATATAAGCTGCATTTTTCATGTTGAATTTTTTTTTACTAAAATGTTCTTTTCTTATAAAATGACAATACCATGGTTTTTAAATTTCTCTTAGCCATATTTTTGTGGAAAAGGCCGTTAAGAAGCCTTATTTGGAGCAAAATTGAATTATTATCGTCCTGTACAAAAATTGATTTGCTATATATTCCTTAGAAGAGAAATATTTCCTTGACAAAAATTAATGATGTTTTCAAATCTTATTTATCATAAAAGTCTAAGTTATATGCAGACTTATCATACTAGCAGGTTTTAGCAGCAAAATAAAATTCTAAAAAATACAGCTGATATTGCTTTAAGGGTCCTCCTAATTTTTAAAAAAGTTTCTCGAGCAAGCCTAAATCATAATTTTGTAAAAGGTATCATATTCTATGAAGTGAATGAAAATGACTGAAAAAAATTTCAAAGTAGACAAATTTTTTTTTTTATAAACAATTTCCAAATGCACTTTAATCTCCATGTTGTGACGTAATGGCATAAAAAATGTTAGTCTGACACGTGATGTGGAGGACCCTTAGATTGTTATTGCTAGACTACTTACAACATTTGGCACAAGTGCAGGTCTGTTCTTTTTGATAATTCGGACAGCATTAAAAATGTCAACTTCGCCCTCGGCTTTGAGTTGATCACAGCAATAGTTACACGCACAGTATACCCCTACCCTGGTGAAGCCGTCTCTGTCAAAACAAGGATATCTAATAAATCTACAGACAAAGACAGCAATACTGTGACAATATGGTTATAGTATGCCAAAACCCTTCCTGAAACCATCTTATAGCAATACAATGTATTAGCAAAAAAAATCAGTATAAAAGTACTGAGAGTATTTGATGGTCTGACAAAACTTGATGAAAGCTCTGACAGAACTTGTTGGCTTGATGCTAGCCCTGATGTATTGATGAAACCTGGTTAATGAATTGACAGAACCACTTGGTCTGCAGCAATTAATTCGTCATGACAAGCACTTGGTCTGCAAAACTTACTTGGACATAAAAACACTAGGTCTGCAGCACAATGTCGAACATGACAAGCACTGGGTCTGTAGCACTTGAACATTCTGCAGTACTTACTTGGACATATTAACATAAACTTTCCCAGTTCCACATACTTGGACATGACAAGCACTTGGTCTAAAGCACATACTTGGACATGACAAGCACTTGGTCTGCTGCACTTACTTGAACATTCTGCAGTACTTACTTGGACATAACATCAACTTGGTCTGTAGCTCTTATTTGGACATGACAAGCACTTGGTCTGCAACACTTACTTGGACATAAAAACACAAGGTCTGCAGCACAATGTTGGACATGACAAGCACTTGGTCTGCAGCACTTACTTGGACATGACAGACACAGGGTCTGTACCACTTACATGAACATGACAGACACAGGGTCTGCAGCACTTACATGAACATGACAACCACTTGGTCTGCATCACTTACCCCCGGTACATGAACATACAACCACTTGGTCTGCAGCACTTATATGATTATGACAGACACAGGATCTGTATCACTTACTTTGACATAACAAGGACTGGATTGAGGGGGTTGGTCCTCTGCTGCCATTCCTCCACAAATCCCATCAGGTAGATGAGGGACTTGGAGGAGAAGGGTGTCTTCTCCTTGCTGGGCCAGCTGTTGAGCTGAAACATCTTCACAATGGTGATGTCCTGACTGGCATCTCCCAGAGGTATACAGGTGATGTTCTGAAAATACAGAGAGGAGGAGTCAGAAGGAGGATTCAGTATCTAGATAGGAGATACAAAGACAGGGGGCAAGTTGAATCGATAGATGATCAGAAAATAAACTAGTCAAAAGTAACTGTAGGAGACTAAAACAGAGTAGCAAAAAAAAATTCTGACCTTTTGCTATCAATATTCAGAAAAGAACACAAAATGATTACAGTAAATTTCTGAGATATAAATACTGTCAATGAAAATTCAGAAAGAATGATGTGTTACAGTTAACAGAAAAGTCTGATTTCAAAACACTGACAAAATTCATTTAGATTTTTTATGACGATATGATTAAAATGATTTGACATAAACGAGTTTAAGAGTGACAGTTTCAGAAAAATGGACAAAGCTAGAACACAAATTCTACTAGTATGTTCATATATTACTTTTTTATATTTGATCACAAAAACCTTTTTTTTTAGAAATCAATTTAATCTTGTTTTATAAATTTTTCATGTATTCACTAACTGTTTAAAAAAACAACAACAATTCTAATGATTCTTGGATTGCCTAATGATGTAATAGCAAGAAAAGCATGAATTAAGGAACTTCAATCAATAATAAAATTAAACATGCACACAAAATTAATACTACATAATTATATATAAAAAGCTTTAAATGTAGTGTATTTTCATAATTTGTTTACTTTTTTGTGCTTAAGAAAAAAAAGAGAAAAAAAAAATAAAACCATTGAAATGTAAAGGATGATTTTTCTACATTAGTGTGAAAGTACACTGCAAAACACATGCTATTTCCCCAACACCATGCGAATGTGGCAAAAAGGTAAAAAGGAGAAAGTAAAAGTTGAGAGTAAAATGGAAGGGTTACCAGTGCATCAGATCCCAGATGTCTGAGAACTGAGTCATATTGCAGTCTAGGCAGCTGTAAGAATGAATAGACCTTTGTATATACATGTATACACTATCCAATCCTATATAAACACATATTTATGACCTATCCATTCCCTCTACATATACATGAATACACTATCCAACCCTATATATACACATATATCTATGAACTATCCATTCCCTTTACATACACATCTCTACACGATCCAACCCTATACATACATGTATACACTACCCAAAACTATATATACATTACCAAACTCTATATATACACATGTATTTATGAACTATCCAACAGACCTTTGTATAAACATGTACATGTATACATCATCCAACCCTATATATACACATATATTTATGAACTATCCAATTCCCTCTACATATACATCTCTACACGATCCAACCCTATATATACACATGTATTTATGAACTATTCAATAGACCTTTGTATATACATGTATACACTATCCAACCCTATATACACATGTATTTATGAACTATCCATTCCCTTTTCATATATATGTATACACTACCCAACCCTATATATACACATGTATTTATGAACTATTCATTCCCTCTACATATATATGTATACACTACCCAACCCTATATATACACATATATTTATGAACTATTCATTCCCTCTACATATGCATGTACAACTATCCATACCTCCACAAATCATATACATAATATCCACTACTTCACACATATACACTATTTAGTGCTATATATACACATATACATGTATGTATGAACTATCTATCCTTTCTACACATGCATGCATACACTATCCAAACCTTCAGAAATATATGTAAAAACTATTCATACCTTCACAAATACATGAATACACTATCCACTCCTTAACGTAGTACACATACATGGAAACACTATCCACTCCTTCACTTACACATATATGAATACACTATCTGCCTCTTCACACATGTATACACTTTCCACTTCTCTCCACACATAATGTATAAACAATTCACCCAATCCATTCATACATGCATGTTTACACTATCTACCCCTACACACACACATATATTATCCACTTCTCCACACATACATGTACTATATACTATCCACCCCTCTGCACATACATGTACATGTGTACAAAACTAATGTACATAAACCATCCCTTTATACATACATGTAATAACTACCCAAAACATACATGTATCCAATCCAACTCTCCACACATACATGTGGACATTTCTCTGACAGAATGTAAGTAGTGACTGACAAAAACATATCAATAATAATTATCATTCATTAGAATCTGTACACGTTAAATCAAAGTGCACAGAGACGGACATATGCTATGGTTCTAACAATTTTTTAATATCTGTGGTAAATTAGAAATGTATTACATGCTTTTATACTGTGACCTAAAGTTCTACCATTGTTTATACCCTATAGCTTGCACTTGTAAATAGAGCAAACTTTCAATGTCTTTTCTTGATACTCTAAGATGATAGCAATGGCATACTGCATGCAGCATTAAGTTATTCAATGTTTCTAAGATTCTAATGTCCTGAGGAACCACACCCTAATGTATGAAGATGACCTACAGTGCAGCATGTAAACTGAACAAAGCATGGCAAACCTGAGATTGAACAAACAGCCAGGGTAAGAAGCAATATCAGCACTAAGAAGCTCCAAACATTTCACCAGAGGTTAAAATTTAATTCATGTTAATCTGTATGACCTAATTAAGTTGCACATTTTTCTATTTTTAGAAAAGGGTGACCTACTTTTCTGATTGCAAATGCCCGGATGGTGACGTGAGCCACTTTGTGACTGCCTAAATACTTCACTCCAATTGGTCCAAATTTCTGCTCCTGATCAAGTTCTGTTGGCCAAAAGCAAGGGTAATTCTGGAGAAAAAAAACATGCAACTATCATGTGCACATGGATTTCAAGTTTTAAATGAACATGATGTAATAAACAATGTCTGACTATGTGAGAAATTTGAAAAAAAAAAACAACAAAAAACTACCAGTCAAACTATATCATACGAAATTTAATGACTGTCAACAGAAAGATTATCAGAATTTAGTAAGATATCATTATGAGGTAGATAAGACCTAATGACCTTTCATCCTTTGACCTAAAAACCACATTGGGGTCATACATTTGTCATGACCATCCTGAACATGTATATGAAAGCTAAAGTCTTTTGCAAAACCAAATACTTGTTGATTACTGCATGATCTACTGAATAACAGAATAGACTTAATATCCTATTGTAGAGCATGCAGATAATAAATTCTCTCACTTTTTGGGACAGAAGCTGGTAAGTTTTGTAACCTACCCTGGCAAAGAGAAAACTTACCCTGGAGAACTTTGAGTCATTGAGGACCACTACGGAGGTGATTTTGTAGTCAAACACCAGCCTCCAGACGTCCGGTACCGTGTGGGGGAGGGGCCACTGGGTCACCAGGAAGTTGTTCTGCTGGTAATACCCCTACACACACAATAGATATATACGACCCTGGTTGTATGCATGCAAACTTTTTTTGACATGTGTTGATATTGCTAAATCATTTTAGTTGATATCCTTAATAACTAATCAGAAACCCTATCTATATATCAAAATATGTGCTTTAAAATAAAACAGAAAAATGCTACCTCTTTTGGGTTTTTAATCTACCTCTTTTTTACCACTGCAGGTTAACATGTATGCTACCACAGTATTGGGCAAAACCTCAAGTCTAACGAAACAGATTCGAGTGGGTGACAAAAATCAAGGTTTGAAAACATAGGAGATATAAGTACTGGTACAATGTATTGCATTATCACTCAGGAACTATCTCAAAATCAGGATGGTACAGATTTGGTCACAGTTAAATCTTATATCATTAAATGCAGAAAAGTTAACTTATCTGATATATAATGAATCTTAGCAAATCAGAAGTAGAGATACTTAAACTATCTTATTGAGTAACTTTCATATGTACATTAACAAATTCATAAGTCTCTAGAGTTCAGTTTAAATCTTTTTTAAAGTTTTAATCTTCATTAATATGATTAACATCTTTTGAATAATATAACCAATAACATCCCAAGAATAAAACAAAATTTCTGCCCATGAAAATGTATCTCCAAACCTGCACATTTATGCTGCAATGCTAGTGCGAATCAGCAGTCAGCATGCATCATCAAACACAGTTTAGGCAATAAATAAGCTAGTAGCTATCATGACAGCATTATCTCATCCTGTGTCTCAATTCTAAATTCTCTGTGAAATGCTGGTAACTGACAAGCTGTAATATTTGAAGTACAATTAAGCTTACCCTTATCAATCAATCCTCAAACCCTATTATTTTTTTTTTACACCTGGGTATTTCTCTAGAGCATAAATATTTCACAAAGAAAACACAAATATAGACTCAAATGAGGGCTCTTCATCCGGCTGACCTAGAAACTTCTGACAGAAATCGCAAATCTGAACACAATTTTCGGTCGATTCTCTGACAGCATGAAGGTGAATGCACAAAAAAAACGAGATTGGGGTCTGCAGCACTCTTCGGGTTTCATTATTGCAATTATGGAGCCCTCATCTGAGCAAGACAGAAATCAAACAGGCCTGATCCGTTTGAACTTGGACCTAAGCACAGTTAAATTAACTCTCCACTCTAGTGCAGTCTTTAATATGAAGTCAATGAATATCCGCAGCATTCACTTAGAAATACAATTAGTTTCAGTTCTCAAGATGCACTAATTTAAAAATATTCTTCACATGAAATTTGTAGCTAAGATGGATCAATTCACACTTTCATCATTATCTGGCATGAATGTTATATGTAAAATTGAAAAATTTACAACCGAATGAGTTATTCATTTATTCATAATACAAGTACTTTTGATGTGAGCAAAGCTGATGAAAATTACCCATTAAAATTCTTACTTTAAATGCTTTCTCAGTTTAATCATTGATTGGTCAAATTGAAAATTCCTTACTAGTACTTGACATGTTTATAAACTATGTCACATAGAATTTATAATCTGATAATGAACTAAACAATTAATTCATATCTGTGTTTCCTAAGCATGACTTCTATCCAGCTATTACAATTTTGATGAATCACACAATGTCCTTCAACTTTTAAGTTCACCCCAAGAATATCTATCTAGTGGACTAAAAACTCCCATAGGAATCTTTATCCACATAAACTCGCGAGAAGCACCCCTTGCCAATTTTAAAACCTCACCATTATTTACTGAGAGTTGGAAACTATAGGAAATATGGATAAATCTTCCGCATTCACGATTTTATACTCTCGCAATTTGATAAAAAACAGCAGGATCGTGGAATTAAGTATTTGCATATTATAAGAAATTTACAGTATCCAATTTTATACCAAATACTACCAATGCAACCAATTGAACAAAACAGAAGTTGCCGGCACAAGGCTGTAGAGGTGTTTGAATGGATTTTCTGTGTGCTCTGGTGTATCTGTGAATCCACTGCTACAGGAGGCCACCAATCCAGTGTGTGTGAATTTTAAAGTGAACAATGGTGGAAAAGAGACTCAAATTCATGTTTACTCTATGCATTGATCCACCTTAATCCTTTATTCTTAGATATTGAAACTACTTACGTCCACGTATACTGCATTGATGAAATCTGTAGCATGCTCACTAGACTCTGCAGTCAAGAGGTAGGGACGTGCTCGTTCAGCTACCGGTAATTAAAAACAAACATCCACAATTAATCAATTTATCTAATCTGGAAGTAAAAAAACATCATTCAAATTTCATGAGATGGCTGCATTGCCATTGAAGCCGGCCTTTGAGGGACTATAAATAACCCCTCCCACTTCAAATCAATGATTCCATTGTTTTTCAAACATGACACACTATATTTTGATGATGGGGTCCATTTTAATTCTGTAATCTGTTTGACTGCAAACGATATATTAAAAGCTTGCAGTTGACTGCAACTTATGATCAATCCTTCAGAGTGTACTTAAGTTCTTTTCAAATATTAAACAATACATTTAGGTTTTCAATTTCAAATCCAAATATGGATCATTATGAAAGGAAACTCAGCACAAAATCAATGCTTTTCGTATATTTTTGGATTGTAAACTCTGTTTTGAATGACAATCTTTATAAACAAATGCAGTAATAATCTTCTCCTGTTAAAAAAAATATTTGGCGCTTGCAGTTTTATAATCTTGTGTTTTGCTGCAAAAAGGATGAGTCACGAAATAAAGTACTCACATATAATAAGGGATCTACAGTACTGGCATATAAAAAAAAAAACCCTAAACATTTCAGTTTAAGTGCGTTAAATAAAACTAATAAAATTTTGACTTGGATTTATAACTTAATGATCTTTGGGTAATGATATATACATATATATAGAGCATACATGCATTAAACACTGCATAACTATCACCTCTATCTAGTATCTACATATACACATCTTTGAATGAATTTTAAACTTTCATCAGCCTTTCTGTAGGCTCAAATCTAATGATGCACTTAAAAGTGCTTCTGACTTGGTTCATTAGAAATACAGATATAAGGTAAGATACATAATACTACTTCAGGGTAACAATGTGTTAAGTAAATAATTACAGTAACAAATTCTGTGAGCCTACAGCAATCACCAGGTAAATAGCATATGTAACGTGTCAACTTTGCCTGCAAATCAATTATATGTTGATAGAAACCGAAAGAGTAACAAAATTTAAAGGTGTTCATCAATGGATTCCACAGATCTCATCATTATTATCAAACCTACAGGAAGAGATGTACACTCTGCTCTCACTGTTGTCTCCATCAATTACTGTTATTCCAGTGACCTCCAGACTTAATGACTACAGTCACACAGGACCACAAACTTACGTGGTAGCAGCATGATGTCGCGACTCTTGCTGCGATTTTCTGACCGATGGCCTCCCGCGCAGTCTCCAATGCTTAACTTGGTTACCTGAGACTTCAGAGACTGAAAATACACCTAATTATTGTTAGTCGTTGAAGTCTATAGAAAAATATATAAGTAAATCATACAATAAATATTACATGATTGTACCTGCATAAGAAAAGTATTACTTGCAAAGGAAACTGCAAGATGTGATTTAGCAATTAACACTGTATTGTGTGTATTTAAACAATAGGAATCTAATTTTCTGCAACTTCAGAGTTCTTTTAAATAAAATACAAGATTTATATACCAGCTTATGTTTAAACTGACTACTAGGAGTAAATTCTGATAATTAATTCATAGCTTAATTGCCAATGGCACAATTACTTTGACCTAAATACATCAATCTGCACCACCTTACAACCAAATTGTGTACAATTTTCCATTATTTGAGGACAAATTTGAGAGATTATAAGGATTGTAGGGGATTCTAAGAATCATAAAAAATTCTCAGAATTATTAAGAGTTCATATTAGAACATTATGCTCTCACCCAGTTGAACATACTCATATAAATTATGTACAAGTAGTTATTGAATTCTTTCGTAAAATAGCATTTTACAGACAATTATATAATGCAGACTGCTCAAACCTTGAATTTTTTTAAAAAAATGTGTCGGTTTCATCAGTTACTTATTTCAACTGAATTCATTTTTTTTTAGAATTTCTTTTTCACATTATTTCAATGAAATAAAACCAAGTCATTACTTTGCTGCAATCACCTGGGATACAGCAATGTCATGTCTCTTATTTCACTTCATAGAAAGAAAACCATGGGGAGTCTACAGACCACACGGGAACTTAATTTATAAAACAAAAAACTAATTGATTGCAGGTGAAGAAATATTCCTGAAAAACATAATAATATAGAACAGCCCCTCCAGCATCAGGTGTTACATAAACATCAATATGAGACACAATGAAACATAACCATACTAGGCTTATACAAGCAATCACAGAAAGATGAGAATAACTTCAAACCCTGTACCTGGAATTCTTTTTCAAAGCCTAACATCCTGGTCCTGGGGTCTTTGACTGCGAGTCTGGAGGCTACGCCTGGGAACTTGACCGCGGCCACCACTGTTATACCACACTGTAGATACATGGCTATACACTCGTACACAAGCCGGTACTGAAACTGTCAAAATACATATCAGGTCAAACTCTGTCTCAACAACTCAACGTTATGAAACACACTTTTTTTTAAAGATTTTAACTTTAACAGTTGTTCTAAGCAATTACAAATATTTTAAAGTACAAAGTCAATGGAAATATTTATTTTCTTCTTGTGATATATGGTATGAAATTGCCTACCAGGGTTCGAACCATATTTTTTCTAAACTTTCGGAGATAGAGAACAGCACTGTACACATCTACATGGCCCTCTGCCTCCAGCTCCTTCAGGCAGTAATCCACCGCGATGAACACAGCAGTCTTACCCCCTCCACATCTGAAAAATCAGAGATATATATTGTTATTTCACCAATTATCATCTCTGTAATGTACAAAATATGAAAAGTAAATTCATAGTCATGTGCAGAACAAGTAAAAATACACAATTTATTATCAAGTTTTCTTCGATAATAAATGTATATTGAAGCTAGATCAAAAACTGGGGAACATATGGGTTATTGCTCTGTTTATCTGATACGGTTTATCTTTCTCTTTCACCACAGCCTTCTCTTTTGAATTAGAACTACTTTAAAGATAGAAACTTCTTAACTTGTCAAATGGCTATAAGAGGTCAATTTCAATAAATTAAAGGTAAAAAAAACTGATACAGGACAAAGGTCAATTAGTAAACCAAGGAACTTTGTCATTGTTCTGAAAATACAGTAGTGTACAAACAAAATTTCTTCAATCTAAATTAACAAGAGATGTTAAATTGACCCTTTGAACTTCAAATCTATATAGGTGTCATCTACCGTTATTATCCAAGATGCATCAACCTATCAAGTACATGTCAATACGCTTAAGTTTTAAAATTATAGGTGCACAAATCTTCTACATTACATCTTTGGCAAGAACACGTTTTTCAGAATATATCAGTAATTGATTTGTTCAACATTTGCAGAGATAAAGAACAAAAAGCAAATATTAAGAATTTTTTTTAAGTCCAAGGGACATAATTCTGTCAAAAATTGCTTGATTGTACCCAAAACATAACTTTATCTATATATTTTTATGATAAATCTGCATGTACATTAAATTTCATTTAAGTACGGGCAACCTTTGCGAAGAAAATGAACAGAAACTGCAAATAGTTGGTATTATTTAAAGTCCGAGGGGCACAACTCTGCCAAAAATTGCTTGATTGTTTTCAAAACCGAACTTTACCCAGATATTCTTATGATAAATCTGAATACATGTACTAGCTTTCATTTCAGCATGTACAACCTCTGCTAAGAAAATGAATGGAAACTGTTGGTGGACCGACCAACCGATAGACAGACCAACAAACGGACAGCAGCGATATGCCCTCCTTTCTTTGCAGGGGGACATAACAAAGAAAACAAATCATCTATTACATGTAAAAGTAACCCAAACAAATATCAATATTCCATATATTTTTTAATACAAGAACTCTGCATGGTCACTAATGTGTATATTAGTAAAACTGAATTCTTATCAATCTATCAGCGGACAGATACAAATAAGCCAATCAATGTCGCCAGTTCAATATGGAATTGACATGTACGGTCCTACTCGTGATTCGAGCCAATGTTTTTACCTAGCTATCATGGTCTCTACATGACAATGACATTGGGAAATGGATTGATTCATCAATAATTCAGTCCCCCTGCAACTGTGATGGGACTCAATAAACATATGATTCACCATTATAGCATATCCTAGCCATCAAACATTAGCAAATTAAAGCAAGAGGTTCATTTGCTGCAAAGCTGACCTGATCTATGGTTCAAACAGGAACTCCCATTATTTTTCTATTATAATGAAAGAATATAGTTTGGGCATGGAAGTGTGGTATTTGCCATGTATCAAATATTAATATGCTAAATGTGACACAGAATTTAGCTGGAAGAGAGTATGGAAATTCACTTGATAAGCTTGCTTGCATATCACTTTCACATGTCAAAAATATCTTTTTGTTAGCAACATACTAGAAACCTCCATACACAAACTTGCTTCAACTTGAATCCTCCATGTTCTTTATCATCAAAAGGATATTTTTCTACTCATTTCTGTTAAAATTTTCAGTCCTCATAGTGACCCTTTCCTTACACTCCTGGGGGTCACAGCTCAAAAACACTATAAGAAAGCTAATTTTAAAGTGTTGATGATACTTCAAAATTATTATTGAGATACCATGACTTTCAGAGCATATACCTGTAAAGGTGAGCTAAAAAGAAAGGTAATTTATTTGGGACAGCCAAATCATGAAAAATGTCTTCCTGAACTAATCAGCTTTAATCATCATAGATTAGTGAATATTACGGAGTCACAGACTACCAGATCACGAGACTGTCTCGTAACTGGAGATAAATGGAGTTAAATGACAAGGACCTGTAAATCCCTCTGATTGGTAATTAAGCAGCCCCGTCTGTGGACATAAGTCATCATAAATCCCCCGATTAAACGGCTCCTCATCTGACATACAACATTCAGCATCCCGATCACTTCTCCACAGAATACCGATCTCTCTGTATCATTGTGGGATTGGGCACGCTAGTTTAAACACAAAAATCTACTTCTAGCAACTCAGTCTTACATAAAAAGGCCATTATTGACAACAAAGAAAGGTTTATCAGGGTTTTGTAATGAGAAAAAAATATTTCCAGTAATCTTCCTTTCTTTCTAATATTCTCTACCTCTTGTTATGAATGTCTCTGAGACAATGAGTACAGAGAAGAGAAATCCTCTTATCTTTACGTAACTAAATTATACAGATTGGGGACAGAAATCAGGGCGGATTCCCTGAAAAGGTATTGGGGTTTATCGATCAATAAGATGTCTAATTGTTATCTAACTGCATTATTCCATAATATTATCAAGAATAACACTAAAAATTTAATTAATTACACGATTACAGGGTGTTTACACGGTGTTCTTATGTCACTAGATTAATTCTTAGAGAATTAAAATTATTGCGTAACATATTCAGTTATAATTAAGTCCTCAGATATTGATATCAAATCACACAAATATACATCTATAAAAAGCAAAGCAATGAAACAAAGTATCTATAAAGTCATCCAGTCCATGTTCAAACTTCAAATGACCTCTAAAAATGTGGAGGAAAAGAGAAGTTTTTTCTACTTTTAATAAGCTAAAAAAATTGGTTTACTAATAGTTTAGCACCCCTTTAAAAATTCAAACTGTTGATGACGTCTAAATGAGATGTTCTACATAACATCTAGACCTCTAAAAGGCAGCCAGAAGCACTTTAAACTTATTTGCAATCTCATCAATAAAAGGTTTTAATTTGTATTCTACCGTACATGCTGAGTAAAAATGATTGCCTTTATGCACCTTTATCAACACAAGCATCAATGCATGTTTTCTTCAATTTTGGCTGAAAATCATAATTTCCTGGTGCATAGGATTGGTAGCAATCATAGACAGTCATTCAGCAATGGAACCCTAGCTGGACTAATTATACATGAAAATGTTACCTGCAGTGTACAAGAATTGGGCCGTCGGCAGTCAGCATGTAGTCGTGAACTCTCCGTCTGCAATCCAGTACAAACCCTGCGTCTGTACCCTCGTCATTGAAGCCAATCATCTCAAAGTGCTTAACAATGCGCTGGTCAGGGGCCCCTTCCTAAAATAATAGTTAACAGTTCTATTAACAATTTCATGACACGTTTTGCTTGTCAAATAAAGTGTAATTAAAGACTTTCAATGAAATTTGGTATCAATAAATTGGGTTATGTCTCAGAACAAAAGAATCGTTGATAAAGTACACAGGATAGAAATTACTCTCATCCTAAAGCTTGAAGGCCTAATCTAGGCCACAGTATAGTGCCAGGATGCAGCATCAAGTTTGGCTTGGACCACTAAAGGACTGTGGGAGCTGAACGTGAGGGAATGAGGAAGTGTGCAGATGTAAAGACCAAGACATCTGACAACTTCACAGCAGATAGAGTACCACGGTCTTGTATTTGCTTATTCGGAGATCGGCTATATCATATATTTGATGTATTACTTATCTATACAAAAACCCACAGAAAATATCTCGGTTATGTTTGGTTGATGCCTTTCAAAACATATCACTACATTGGTGTTTTTTAAGAACCTGGTGAGCAAGCAATTAAAAACCAAACATCAAACAGAGCTCTATACACAGATTACAAGGCCAAACACAAGCGTTCTTGTTTTTATTATATTTTCCAATTTCCAAATTGATCGTACTATGTAATTGTTTTATCCAGGGCTTGACATAGGTACACACGAGATGACTTACCCTCTGTATCCGGATGGTCCGGATTGTCAGCTGTGAGATCTCCATGGTGGACTCCAGCCAGATGTGGATGTCTCCATGTTTGACGTACTTGTGCATGCTGAATACGTCCCCCCAGTACTTGTCACACTGTTGCTATAAAAAACAGAAATTTTCTTAAAGATCTTCACTTGAAAAAAAAACCCCACTTGGTTTTGGCACAGATGAAACCCTCTGGAAAACTTAAGGTTACAATTCATTTATCACCAGGTTTTATTTCAGAAACTGAAGTGAAATATTAAGACAATTCTAAAACAATACTGTAAATTCCTTATACAATGCGTGTACTTATTTCCTTGATCCTGCTGTTTTGTATCAAATCGCGAGAATATGAAATTGCGAATGCAGAACATTTATCTACATTTCTTATAGTTCCAAACTCTCAGAGAACAATGGAGAGATTTTAAAATCCGCGAGGGAAGCTTTTCACGATTTTACGTGGATATAAATTCCTCGCGTTTAATCAGATATTAAGAATAATTAAAGTACATGTATACTGTATGTTTAAAAGTATTCCAAATCCATCATTTCTTAGTAAAATCAAAATTGATTCGGTGGGATTATGCTTTTATAGATATCTAAAAACTGACGGATACTTACATTAGCATTTTCAAACAGACCAGTTGCCATGACGATGCAGTGAACCCTTTCCTGCCACACCATGTTCCAGAACGAAGGAACTGTCTTCTGCTTGGGTCCTACAATATGGGGACAATGAACATGGTATCAAACACAGACTTTGTCAGGGGCCTTAACGTCAACTGTCAATTTGTGTTTTGTGTACTGAGGTTTCATTTTCATTTTTATAGATTTAGTGAAAAACACAGTTTTAAGGACATGTTAATCCATGGATGATGATCTTATCGATATATGTTATCAACTATTGCACCCCAATGAACATTCCATTTCAGGAATCAAGCCAACAATGAATTTCACAAAAATATAGTACTCAATGTATTCTGATAAAACCACAGTATGGTAAGTACTTTTATCCAACTCTTTAGTGCTGACTAGTTCCTCATAGAACAAGTTTAAAAATTCTCCAACTTCATAAAGGATTAAAATATTATTTCAAGAGATGTAAAATTTTGTTACTCTTTTGATTTAAAGCATTATTACTGAGAGCTATTTAGGAGATATAAAACTATTATAAATGAAAAACTACCAGTAGATCATTTGATATATACCGCTCATATAAAAAAAAAAACCCATTATGTACTAGGTTTTATCATGATGTCATCTGAAAATATCAAAGCATTATGCAATAGCAATTGATACAAAGAGCCCAACTGGAATTGAGGCAAGAATGACATAAGGCATATAAGCCTACAATACACTAATTCTACCAGTGACAACACCCTGTGTAATCAGAGTTTCAAGATAAGTATAAAGGAGACCTTATAACGCCAAAGGCGTCAAGGGCAGTAAGTAAGTAATAAAGCATATGTTACATGCAGTCTTGTGCATGCTGAAGTGTGCAAGACTAAGTTACATAATTTTTAAAAGTGAGTACTAAACTTTTACAGTTCTAAATAAAGAGCCTGCATCAGGTGGATGCATAACTTTTGATCCAGGAAGTTGTCAACATTGAGTAATGCAGAAAGCATCATTTAATTAGGAGGAAATAAAATCAAGATTCTCTAGACAGACTCAGACTAGGAAATCATTTTAGATGGAAAGCTACGACAGCAGCAGTAGTCATCAATGACGGTGGCCTGAGGCTCGTGCAATCTCTCCCGATAGTCACATGACAGAACAATTAACCGATCTCCCGTCCAAATGTCCTGCAGACTTCCCGACAATGTTATCTTAAAACACAACTGCACAAACAAAACACAGCACGGAGTGGACAACTAAATGCCTGAGAAATGACTGCCTGGGAGTGGGGACAGAAATCGTAATTACAGCTGCTCCCTACCTTGGGTTGCTATGTACTCTTTGGCTCGACAGTAACCCTAAAAAATAAAAAATAAAAAACGGCTATTAAGATAAGGTTGGTACAGTGTACCATCGAGTTGCAGCTTGTCGGATCAGATCGGATAATTTCTATTACAGGGATCATGGACCATAGCTCCCGATTCCTGCTTTGTGCAGTGTAACAACACCAGAACACATGAAATGGAGAGTAATCGTCTATTATGTTTGAGCTATAATATTTACATAGAATGAATAATATTACTTTTATCATTACTGTTCGTATTCAAGAGAAACGCATGGTGAATTAAGATAAAATTCTGCAATAAATGAGTCTTTTGTGAATCAGAGCCAAACAAACTGACAGCTACCTGTACCTGCATGGCTGTTTTAATCTGGCATTCATTAGCATTTTTTTTATACCATTCAGTTTATATTCTATTACAAAACATTATGGTTTAATTTTTTAAAATTTTAAAAATATTAAGAATCTTAAATTTTAACATACAGTACCCATGCATACTCGTGTATAGGTATTAACATCCTTGACTTATACAAGATTGATAGATTCTCAAGCAAAACTAGTCACTCACAACTACAAATTGTTTTGATAAAAATATTAATTGCTATTCAGAAAACAATAACAGTTTACTGCACTCTTAAATCAGATCTAGATTATATTGTCCAATATCTCAAATAATCTGACACATCATAAAAATGTTTTATCTATTACATCAAAAGCCCAAGTTTTTTATTTTTCTTCCTCGCTCATACCAAATTTTCTGATATTAATATGTTTCCAAAAATAATTCACAAAATAGAATTTTTCTAAAATAAGATTTCTATATATGTGATTTGAAATATGACATTTTCAAATGATTTTTAAATTGGTATTTGTGAGTTGAAATATCGTTTCTTTCTATAGCTTTGGGTTATTTGTGTATAGGAATTATCTCTTTACACAGCTTTTTAAAAATTTCTATAGCTTATGATTCTAAATATCATGCCACAGCTATTTTGATAGCGCGAATGTCAATCTTGGAGTGTTACTTGCATCAATGAAGCTGGCGTTGATGTAATCTGAACAGCCCTCATCCTGCGGTATATCATACAGAACAACCCGGGAGTGGTCATCTGAAACAGAGAGGGGTGTCATGATACAGTCATTGAGGAGGTATTCAGGTGTCAACCATATGTATATGACTAGCGTGATGTCAGGTGAAAATCATTTCGAAACATGGATCAACCATATGTAATATCAGACCAAAAATAGAAGATCTTAGTGAAATTCAAATTTAGCTTTCTGCCCAAATATATAAATGCAATATATACATAAAAACAAGAAAAAGTGTGAAACCCATTTATGATTATAAATACGTAAAAGAAAATCTAAGTCTGCTGTCATCATGTTCAAACTCATGTAATGTATATACATAAAGTCAAGAAAAAAGTGTGAGAATCCTATATATATAGTAAGTTCACTGTAATAGTACTGAATTCTACAGTAGTAGTAGTGCTGCGTTTGACATAAACCATGCAGACACAGCTGTCAGGGTGTGACACACAATACTTGAAATTAAATAAACGTACACTGTGTCATCACCCCCAACTACCCCATGTAGGTGCCATGTTGGCTACTGCAAGCCTGTACATACTGCCCTTGTGAAGTTTGAAGTTTGAAATTGTTAAAGAAATGGCCCTAAATTCCATGCATTTTGTCCACTAAAAACCCAACCAATCAATACAAAGATTTATTAATTTAAAATTCTTTTTCTATATGTTTGTTTGCCATAAGCAGTTCCAGAAAAGCAATCATATCTTGCTGATTATTTGCTAATTGAATTATTGGAGAAAGCTTACTGAAAGAAATGCAACTTATGCTTGATTTTGATGTACCTTTGAATAAGGTATTAAAAATAATAATTGGAATCTTTTAACAAAAAACACTTTGCAAGCAGTATCATAACTGTTCAAAAACTTTCTGAATGCAATGACATTTATGAGAAAAGCATATCCCATGTGTACATGATATGATTAGATAGCTACATTAGCAAATCCTAAGTGTAATGTGACTATATATAGCAGAAAATCAAAATTACACTTGGGAATTATACCATTGACTCATTTTTATGGAATAAAAGTAGTGAGATATAGTTATAGACAGATTTCAATGATCCATCTAACAGATACAATTTATCAAACAAGATTAAACCTTATCATGGTATTTTTTTCACAAGAACCTTTTTTAATTCTTTCGCAAATTCATCAACCTTTGTCACCTATAAAAACTAATATATAGGAAGTTATTATACCATCCTAAACCACTGATACTCAGTATTCTATACATGTTTATCTAATAAATGAAAAAAAATTAATAAATTCTTTGATCCAAAAAAAAGAAGAGAAGATTCTAGCCAGGTAAAACTTACAGGTAATTACATCTTGGTTGACATTTAGCAAAATGTTTTCTGGTGTCATGGCAACCGTATTAGGGAATTCATCTTGGTTCCTCACAATGGCCTACAACAGACAGGAAACAAATCATGCTATAAAAAACCCACAGAAATCTACAGCCATCTAGCTGACCTTCAGCTTCATCTGCTGCTCAATGTAAATTCCATGTTTTGCATTACCCGAATGTCAGCGTAATTGCTGTCTGTATTTCTGTACAAGGTCTTTATGGGTGAACTACATCTGGGCAATTTTTATCTCTCAGTGATCAATATGAATTAATTGATCCCTAACTTGGATGATTATAAAGGTATAAGGTCACCTTCGTAATTTGTATGTTTGCCCTCTCTGGACTTGGGGTTAAAACTTTGGGTCAGTATGTAATTCAGAACTACCAGATAATTCTTTGTTAAAGTTATTTAAAAATTTAAACTTTTTTGAATTCAACTTTAATGATTACATAAGAGATCTGCAAGCAGCTGGAAAAATTATTAAAAGAAAAAAAAAATGATGATCATGCAGATTGTTAATAGGAATACCATGACAAAGGGTTATTGTTCAAATTGGTGAAGGGAAAAAATGATTGAAAGTTTTTCAATACAGTATCGGTGCATTCATGTACAGTAGAGAGCAGAATAGGACCACAAAAACAAGGGTACATTTAACTGTGATCTTGCCATTATACAAGACTGTCACAATACTGCAGAGCAATAATGTTATTTGGTACATGTAAGTAAAGGACCTGGATATACAGATCTGGCCACAGAGTTGGTTTTTGTAGAGTATAAATATGTAACTGGAAATATTTTTCACCTACGATAGACGAGAAAAGTATAAATCTTATGCTTACTAAAAATCAATTAAACCAACAATTTCAAGAACTTTGAAAAAATATTGGGCACATTTTAAATGGAGAGGATGATGTCCTATAAATATTAAATTGTCAGCAGCCCCTTTTGTTCTATAAATTTCAAAGAAAATATCACGATTCTGATAATTTACGAACAAGAGTATAAATATTAATGACAGATTTAATATCAGAAATCATAAGATGGAGTTTTCTGTTCAATTCAAAACATGCAGTCACTGTGATATTTAATGGCAGATGGTAGAAAACAAAACAACTAAGATACGACATAAATCACCCAAATTATGGCAATCTAAAGGAATGCGGGATGAAGAATTATTGCTTTGCCCTGTAACACTTGATCACTGAAATGAATTTCTGGGTCTTCATGTGGGAAGATGGATGCTGGGTAAGGTGTAAATAAAGGCAGTGGCTGACAGTGATATCATGGACTCGATGGGCCAAGAGTGCTTCAGAGCGGTGATGTATGGGGCCCTCACAGATCATGCAGCCATTTAGAGACCCAGTGAACCTCTACCGCAGCCAGAACAAACACTCCATCTTATAATTACCGCAATATTGAATTAAACTGCATCGATCATAATACGAAACCTTGCCAACGTCCATGGGATGCACACTAAGAAAGTAAACTTAAGTCCGCTCTCCATTCTGCATGACAAAAAAGCAGCACTGTTCAGTTTGAACTCTTTTTGTAGGGACATTAAAGGGAAATTTAAATTGAAGATCAATTGAGAAATTTATTTGAAATGTTTTCTTTTGAAAGAAATGAATGTCTAATTTGATCTGCCTGGATGTCCCTTGCTTTGGGTCACTACAAGACTTGTATACCTCTCTCTGTTAATATACAGGTTCTCCATACTTTGACATTATCCTTTAATTTGTACCATATAGATAAAGATAAGCTGTTAATCTTGCATTCAACCATTAATTGATATCAAAACCTGAAATTTCTTTTATAACAGAAATTTAATTAATTTTTACCACCAAAATTACTAATGATTTGAACTCTGAATAATGGCTACAAATTGCCAACAACTGTCCAATGATTTTGTGTATGCATATTTGTGCATGCATTCACTGTAAAAAGTTTACAAATTGTGTTAATTTTTAATGCAGTTTTGTTTGATAACAGATCCTAATCAAATGCCACACAAATAATTGACTGTCACTCTTTCAACTGAAAACAATAATAAAAGATTGCAAGGATAGCTTTATAAATGAATCCATGAATCAATTCTGAAATTTCTGATGATTTGGTATTTGTTGGTATTCTATTTGTTTCTGAAGAAGCAAACAGAAAGTACCGGTAAAATAATGCATTAAAATTTTGCTTGAAACATTCGATCATAGTGAAGTGGTGAACATATCCATGACACACACAATGACACTGACATACCGCCAGCTATTAGATCTTTCTAGTTCAGACCTAATGCCCAGATTTTGCATCATTCCCTTTCCCCCTCATCTTCTATTTACTGTATCTAATCGTGCCAACGAGAGATATTAATATAAGTCGTAGAACTTGTTTATCAATTGTTGTAAAATAAATAACGTTCTGAAAAAAATTTCTATTTATATGTAGTTATAAGTCAAAGAAGACGGCTTTCATGCTACCATATTATGTTTTAAAGTCTGAACAATCATTGCAGGAAAAAACTTTTATTTAGTATGTGTTAAGGTCAGACGACACGTTCCTCAATTTTAGATAACTTTTTTCAGGAATTTGTTGATGGTTTACTACTATTTTGACAAGCTTTCTTGCAAAAAATTAGGGTACCTTACCAGCATTTCTGCAAAATACTAGAGTATGCAATTTCCTACAAAATCTTCTTGAAAATACACTTGAATTGCTGATATAAAAATAAATCCATATACAGCACAGCAAAATTCACTATATTGGAACTTTTTCTCGGCCGGGGCGGGGCTTTGAACTCACGACCTCTAGAACCTATACAATTCTGTCAGCGAGCGGCCACGGTTCTAACCACTCGGCCATCGAGACACATAACCATATCCAATTAAATTTTAATCATTTTTAAAATAATTATAAAATTAATATTTTTTATTGGAACTCTTTCTTACGAGGGGATACAAAAAAGATTCTCGAGGAACGTGTCGTCTGACCTTAAATAAACATTTCTGAAGTCATTTTGTTTTAGTTGGTATCCTTTATAACTAATTAGAGACTTATATCCACACATTCAGTATATATAAAAATACGAGATTTAAGATATTACAATGCTCTCTCTTTTCCATTCTAGATCTACCTCTTTTTCACCACTGGAGGTTAACATGTAAGGCTAAACCAAAAGTTTTACAGTATATTCTTCCATAGAGCTTGATATTTTTAATTATCATATCTTACAATTTTATTTGCAAGCATGACTCTACACAAATCATAGAAAGAATTCTCAATAAAAGGGTGTTAAAAGCAGAACCTGGTGTAACGTCATTACAACACGAAATTAATACTTTTATAGAAATATTGTGTGTTACACTTATCACTAAGAGGTAATATGACACAGTTAGAAGCAACACAAGATATAGTCAAACAGAGTGAGAATCAGAAACCAAACAAACTGACTAGTATGAAAATGACATTCTAAAAAATATGATTTCTTTTTGAATTTCTAACCATCCGACATAGGCCAATGTTTGGATAGTGAGTGTGCCGTAATGAACCGAGTAAACACTGAATTAGATCTACAGTAGAATCGTAGTTGTCAAAATAAGAGATAGTCAGGCAATGATAAACCTAACAAATGACATCAATTTACACATCTATAACCAAAATAAGTTGAGCTACATTCATGGAACAAAGAGAGCAATTTTCATCATGTAGATATATAGTTCAATTTACCACATAATCAATACCATCTATAGTACCTATTGTGCACTCACGTTGGAGCTGTATTTTGCATAATCTTGTTTTGCTGCAAAATGTGCTATTATGTTAATTTGCTTGCTTATGAGGCCTGCTTAGTTCAGAAAAATGAGATATTTAAAGATTTGCAATTTAAAAATTTTGTTTAACAACAAGTAAAACCATGCATGGTCAAGTGTATACTATACTTACAGTAACTTATATAGTGTAAACTGTACTTATAATTGTTAATAAAATATGCGATTGCAAAACATACTTCAAGATTTGCAAACTTTAATTAATACCGGTAATTGGTAATTATTGTTTAGAGTTTGTACACTACAGTTTTAAGATATTTATGGCATCAAATATATTATAAATTTTGTTTTGAAGATCAAATTGTTCTTTGCCATTTTGGCAGTCATTTTAGCAAGGATTACATTAATTAAATTGATTCAGGAGAAAAATTTATAATTATGTTCATACTTGAAAAATGATGTCAGCTAGAAATATACTTTCAAACATTAAAAGTTACAGCTGAATCTCACTTCCTTTTATTTCCTTAAAAGCTGTCATGGAGAAGCTTTGCTTGAAGGGAGAGGTGTTTATTATAGTCTGACTGTAGAAATTTATCCTATAATAGTCATTTAAAGTGAGGCTGGAAACCATCCAACAGACAGCATTCCTAGCAGCAGTGATGTAAGAGAAACCTCAACAGAGCAATAAACCAATACAGAATATACAAGATCTTGTTAATAAAATTACAGCCCAACAAAAAACTATTAAGTATTTGTGACAAACCATTTCTAGCACGATTTGCGACCATTCTCTGTAATTTGCATTTACTACTGCACCATCTATGAACAAACAACTCCCCAGTGAGATATTTGAAATAAAACGGAATGCTAATGCACATAAAATAATTGCTTTATTAGGAACATCATAAATTTTTCAAGACTTCCAGGAACGGCCACCTATAATGGTATTAATTCTCGTTTCCCGTGATTCCGACTAGTGTGAGCTATTTGAAGTTTGGTGCATTTCATCCTCTATTGTATCTCTTTTCTTTCGGTGAATTACATCACATGTTGTAAAATAGCTTTAATTCAAAGAAGCACGCAAACTGCTGAAAAAGTTTAAAATGGCTGACTTAAAGGTTTGAAGGGTTTGTTCTACTAAAGTAAGAATTGTATTATTGACTTGTACTTTTATGAAGCAAGTGACCTACAAGTTAAGGGGGCTGGACGGTCATGGCCATTTTTGCCCTAGTATATTAATCTCCTTTAACAGAAGAGCTCTGAATAAATACATGGCAAAATTTTATATTTCAGAACTAAAATATATCGATAAAGACATCATATCTAATAATTTAAGGAACATCTGATGATTAATATGTTGACCACCCAGCCTCTTTAGATAAACCTTCTATACTGAATTTATACATTTAACTAATACAATGTTGGAGATACTGAATCTAACATTGAATTACTGCAATATTGGAGGTATTATGTATGTGATCTATTTAATTGATATGAATTAAGACAAAGTTAAAGTCAAGAGTAAACATTTCAATAAAGATGAATCAAAGCTAGGTTTAAACAGATAACTAACAAGGATCCAGTGCTTATAATGATATCATGACGAGTGTCTCATGTCCTGAGCTATTATTACCTTGTATTTTCTATGTTTTGCTTCAATTTCAAAGTCATGTACATACAACTATATCATATCTTTGTCTTTAGATATATTTTTATGAGTAA
Organism: Magallana angulata; assembly: GCF_025612915.1. Classification (NCBI taxonomy): domain Eukaryota; kingdom Metazoa; phylum Mollusca; class Bivalvia; order Ostreida; family Ostreidae; genus Magallana; species Magallana angulata. Next base: position 46,286,582 of record NC_069120.1, read on the forward strand.
CTAGCTGACACATGCAACTACATCATGCTATAAATTTACTGGGTATGTTATATTCTGCCAACTGGTTTTTTTTTTAACAAAAATAAATTAAAGAGGCCTAGCTAGTCTGTGCAGCTTATTATTTTCCTGTCGTTAAGGAGTTATAGGTGAAATGTGTACGAAATTGTACTTGTAGACCTTTTTGGTGTAAAATGCTAATGCAATATCATTGTTTTAATAGTTTTTATTGTGAACAATGCATAAAGTTGTAGAATGCTGCAATAATTGCTTACAAATTTGAGATGACCATGGGGATTAATATATCAATAATTTTTCAGTAGATCTAGAAACATATCAGCAATCTTAACAGATTTTTTTTTACATGAAACAATTGTTGACTTTCACAATAACTTTCATGAAATTTAAATAAAAAGAATATGCCTATATAAGGCAGAAACACATGTCAGTAAATATTGGGAAAATGGGAAATTTTGGCAAATCTTCATGAAATTCCAAAAGGATCCAATATGTTGAGATAATTAACTTCTTAAGAAATTGGAATGGTAACTCAGTAAAAATTCATCCAAGAAATTTCATCAAAATATCTGAGGTAAAAATAATTAGAATTTATATCCTTGGTATTCATGTATATAATACATGTACATGCATTAATGCTTAACTAATGTCATAATGGTGTTGATTGCCAAGATACAAGCAAGCAAATTATATACCATGCTGACAATTCTTTAATGTATATAATCAAGGCTAATGTGTAATGTTTTTGTTTCCATTAGGTATACATTCACCGGTATTTGGTAAAAATTTCAAAAATTCATCCAAATTTAGATGTGTTCTATGTGCAAGTTAATTACATGTATGACAAATTAAACTCAGTGTTCGTGTTTGTAACTTTTCATAAGATTGCAAACAAGTTAAACATAGCACAAGCCTTGCATGCATACATTGTAAAGAATTGCGAGCTCGATACCTCACTTAGAACTTCAGAACTGACTTTCATTTTTGTTGGTTGATCATTAAAAATACGTTATTTCATTAAAATTGGAAAAATGAAATATCTAATGAAAGGGAGAGAATATTCTATATGTCCATAGTTCCTTTACTTTCAGTATCCCTCATATAAAACAATGATTAAGGGTGATCTTACAGACTCGGCAGCTAGAGGTACACACCCCATTGTCAAACAATGTGTTCTATTCAAACTCAATGATTTTAATCTTTACCAAATAAAGGAACTATTAATATAATTTTAGAATAATAATTGTGTAAATTTTTAGTTTACACTTGCATGGACTTAACTTTTAAAGCTTGTAAAACAGAAGATTTAAGAATTGCATTAAAGAAATGATTCGAAGCTTAAAATATAAAGGTATCCAATGTATAATGATGGGATATATTGAACAATTTTGAATCAAATTACATGTAGTTAAAAATGTATTGCTAGATAACAATGAAAATGAAATGAACCAAATTCACAGGACTGAAAGCATATAAGAAACTGGTCATATTGCATCTTACACTTTTTTGAAAAGTTATATTCACTTGATGAAAAGCAGAAAATTTTAATTTTGTCAAAATATCTGCAGTAAATGATTCATTTTATTCCATATTTTAATAAAAAGAAAGTTTAAGCATATATTTACCAAGAGATTTGTATGAATTTCCAGTTCCATTTTACAATATCTTAATAAAACATTCATTACCCATAGATTTCAATGTAAAAAGGTGCAATTAATTGGACATTAATCAAAACTTTGAGAATTCCTTTGATAGAGTATTTTTTATTTGAAGAAAACTTCAAAATGATACCATGGTTAAGAATGTTAGACAATTAAATTACTTGGTTTAAAATGTGGTCTTTACATACATTGAATACCTTAAATGTACCGGGTACTTTAATATGTCTAAAAATCATCTCTCTGTTTTTTTTTAGAGAGCTTCAAATCAAAATTGGCTTTCAGCTACACATATTTTTCTCCTTAGGCCAATATAAAATTATTGTTTATTTGTAATTGCCTCCTGCCTCATTAAAATACCCCCTGCTGATAAAATTTTAGTAGCCAAAAAATAAGAACTTTACTTTTATATGAAGATTTTTATTTCAATGTATTATTTACCAATTTTTGATTAGTTAAACTTCAACATTAAAAAATAAACAAAAAATATCTTCCAGCTCCCTCCTGGGTCTAGAAACCCCTAGGTGGCAATTCCAAACAAAAAATTTTTAACGGATGGCCTTAAATGTTCATTATACCTAATTTAATACTTTTGCGGCTCTATCATTCAATTTTCTGAGAATGCAATTTATTCACAATTGATGATCTTGATAATGATCATGAAAGTCAGCCAATAAATATTTGCCAAGTGGATAAAAAAAAAAAATATCCAACAAAAACCTGCTGCAATTATTGATTATTGTATGAATTATTGTATAAATTATATGTTAACTTATTTTACTCGTGCTAAGTATTGATAAAAGTATGCTACATCTATAGAACAGAAATTGATTAAACATGGAATATTTAATAATACATATATTGTGGATAAATTGAAAATATACATATTTGATCAGCAAGAAATGCAATTTCTAGGTGTTGAGTCATATTCTTCTATATGATATTGCTGTAAGGGGTTGGCTATAACTCGATCCTATGGACATCATTTGGACGTACATAGGAGAGGCTATTTTGTTACTGGGTTCTTTTTAACCAACAATATCATCTATATTTTATATATATAGCTCAAAACTTAATGCCTAAGGGATCGGAAAATTGTAATTTAAACACAGACAACACCTGTTATTAGGTGTGTGCAGGGAACAGGTCCAACATATATGGGTATACATGTACTAGAATTCAGGTATTATATCTTATAGATATATACACATCAAAAAATGAATTTTATCTGCACAATTAGGAAAAGAAATTGATTATCTCTATTCCAAATGATGGAGAAGCACAAAAACTGTCAGATTTACATTTGAAGTCTCATACTCATAATTAAGCTTTACAATATAAAAAGGTTCTGACTGCACAGGGACAATATCTGATGAGACACGTTCTACCAACTGTCGGAAGATAAACAGAATTTGCTCTGTTTATGTTCATTTTTAACTGCATCCTCTCTGCATTGATTTTCCGTGTTTTAATCAAATTCACAGATGTTAATGCATTCTTTAATTGAGTTGACAATTTCATAAGAAGACCTTGACAATCATTATCCAAATCAATAGAGGATTCCTGATTTTTTTAAAAGGTAAGACAACGATTTATCTAGACAATTAATACAAGTACTGCAGAATCATTTTAAAAATCATCAATTTATGGCATGACATGTAAATAACATAATTTTTCTTAAAATAAATTTTCAATATTTAATTTTTTTTTTCATTTACTAAAAATTTCAATTAAATTTTAGAATTAAAATTATCATTAAAATAAAATTGGACTTACCCGAACTTCAATGTTGAGATGTTTGTCCGATTTTTTCTGTTTGAGCTTTTGGAGGAACTGCTCCGCTGCAATGGGTTCCCGCTTGACGCCAGCCACCGCCTTTTCTTCCTTCTCTACAGAAGAGTCATCAAAGCCAAATACAGACTTGATACCACTAAGTTGTCGACTGAGTGCCATCAACAGTCTCTTGCCCATCTTACAGAAATCTCTACAACTCCATTAGTGTTCAAGCGCTTTCACTCAAACGGATAACGAAGTGCTGCACCAGAAGACATGTCTTGCAATCATTCCAGACTGTAGGAGACATCACGCAACAGACATGCACTTTCACGAGAGCAAACAAATTTCAAACTTGGTTTTCCCACCTTGGGAGTGAGTTTTATTGACATCAGTAAAACCCCAACAAGCAGCCAAGTTAACCATGCAGCAAACAATAGTACCAAACAATTGAACTGTACACGGACAGTAAGAATCTATAGATATATATGTGTGAGAGACTAGTCAATCTATCGATTGTTGACAGAGCCGTTCAGGCGTGTCCTTTTAAATGCTTCACAGCAGGTATCTCAAGCCCAACTCCTCAGACTCCGTATTAGAATAATCTATTGATAATCACCACACAGTCATTGTGTATAAATAAGACTCCAAAAGATCAACATTACTTTTACACACAAATCGGATGCAAGGTGAGCATGTCTGGCATCAAGTGAGGAAATTAAGTCCAATATTTACTATACCCGTTACAGTCACAGATAAATGGAGTAATTTGGTGTATTCAAATATCAGAGAGTATGGTCAAAGTACGACAAATAATACTATAAGTTTGTCCAAAGCAAATGAGATTCAACTCTTCACCTCAAAAAGACAGAAAACCATCACTACCGCATTAATTCAAGCTAGCGTCACAACGCTCAAGACAGATCAGCCTTCGACAGCTTTGAATCGGCCTAGTTTCCTTATTTATACAGCTGCTTCGGGATCCTTTAGATTCGGTTTTGATTTCTACAAATTTCTCCTGTCACCATATCCCCACATCACATCACAATGCCATCTGTTTGAGAGAACTGATGATTTACATAAGGACGTCCTCTAATAATGCCAGAATATGAATTAATGTAATAACCAAATCGGCAACCTCTGACAAGAGATGTCCTCTGAGGAGTCTCACATCATCCTCTCCCAACACTGTTAATGTTTCAATAAAAAAAAACAATCACAGGATCCCAATCAATAGACACAAAATAACAAAGGAATTATCTTGCAGCTAACTGGATTGCATGGAAAAAGTTAATTATACCATGCGCATAGTGAGAAGATCTTAGGGCGGAGAAAGCATTTTATGCCAGTTTCCAAGTAAAGCTAGGTTTAATTTTATTTCTTTTAAGGCTGCAGAGAATCCAAGTTTGTCACCTTTTCAATGATTAGACGTACATTAAAATTCTTGAATTTCAAAATCAATAAATTTGCTTTTTTAGATTCCAAATCCGTCTACAGAGGAAACACAAGAATAAAACAGGTGAGGGTTTTGCACACAAAAAGGATTTTCCTAAAACTCTTTCACTCAGTTCTTCAAACATTGTTGTTTACATAACAGTCCAATACAAAAGTCACATCGAGTGATGCACTATAAACCTTTAAAATTGAATAAAAAATTGATTTTTTCAAATACGCTCTTAGCTAAATAAATCAATATGCAAGGATCAGAGATTACACAAGTTATCAATTTCATATTTTTGACACAGATCTATCAGTCATTAATAATAAGCAGTTTTATAAAAAAAAAAATTCATCATTATAAATGTATATATTTGGTAAATAATGGTATTTTACAATATAGAAGCAATTTTTTTTCAGTGCATTACATGTAACTAAATGTATAAAGCTTTATCTTATAAGTGTGGTTCATAGGTCTTGCACTACATTAATGATTTGCTGGTTTAATTTAATCAGATTGTGTATGAGCATTAAGGCAGTCCTTACTAACAAAAATATACCGTTCGTACATGTATTTCTGTTGGAAATCATAACTCCATACCCAATTAAATATCAGACCATCCCAAAATGAGAAAAAAATGTGTCCGATTCTTTCAAACTTTACACCTGCAACACTAGAATTTGTTTGGCATATAAAAAGTAAAATAATGAGAAATACAAGAATAGACAGACGAGGTTTGCAGCGCAATTCTTGGCTAAATTTACAGACCTAAAAATGGCTCTGTAGGAAAATTATTTTTTTGTGATAGGCAAGGCTGTTATTGTAGGAAATTCAGTGAGGTTGGTGATAAAAGCCATCATTGGTCCATCCTAATGAAATTAGATATTGATCATTGCTGCGAATTCTTGCTTAATAATTTATTTCATTATCAATGCAAAATATATCATTAAATGAATGCACCGAACGATTGTTTTACACACCATCTCATCTGGCAACAAGGGGTCAGGCGAAACATTGCTGTATTCTGCGTTATTGGGGCCAATCTCAACTTTGTGTGGGTTTTTTTCTGTGTTTGTATCATCACTCTACCACCGTTATGATTGCTTCAAATTGTCCACTCAATCACACTCGTCTCTCTGGGAAGGGAATTTTGTCACAGCGATTTTTTTCCTCTCTAATGTCTGTGGCTGATGATACATTATGCACTTAAAATAATAAATAATCCAAATCAATCCTTCCATTTTGTACTTAGAACTGAACAATCATTTACTGATCGAATGTGTTGACACAGAGGTCTGATCTCATTAACCCAAAAAACAGGCCTGGAAGCCTGAATTATTAAGTTGTGTTAGAGTCGTGTATACACACAGAGCACGTGGATGTGTTTAATTTTCAGGCTCATACAAACAGAACTTAATGAAATAATTCTAGATCTATGGAACAGATAAAATAGTATATATGTCAATTTACTGACCAATATTAGCCCTACTGGTCGGCAAAATAGTTGATCTATTTCTAACTCTGCATTTATACCCAAAACAGTCATTATAATGAATGCTAGAGTAAGCCATAATAACCAGAAAGGCCATGAATATATGGTGAACTGGACAACTTATAGTCCAGATCTATAGGCTAATATTATTAATAAATCTTTACTTTGGCTTTAAGGATGGAAGCTGATCACATAGCAGTCAGGCGATGAACTTCCGTATGAAATATCAATCGAAATCATTGGCTTGTCTAATGGACAACATAGAAGTGTAATATGCAGTGTTCCTGATGGATAAAAATAATGGAAACCGTTACTCTTTTGAATCCCTAGTGCAATAAAAGTATGATAAACAAAAAATCTTTTTCCTACATACTGGTAATTGTGTCTTGTGACCTATAATATGTACAGAGTATCTGTTAAGAACTTACACATCCTAACTTACATTGCATTAAGAAATGACATCATACACAAAAATCATGTTGATTTTATAAATTCATTAAATGTTTCAGAGCAAAAAAAATGGGGGGTTTCAGCAGTTTTTTGATTAGGAAACATTGGGCAGATGTCACCTTGCTCAAGTACCATTTTTATCTATAATGTGTATGTATGATCAAAAACAGATGTGAAAATGGTACTTGAGCAGATTTGCACTCTATACTTCTATAGCAAAATATGAAGACATTAAAATGACCATACTCTCATTTGCAAAATTAAAGGAATGTGCCCGATTTGGTGACTGACGTTAGGATGAACAGCTATTGGACAATGATGACAAATATCAAGGTTATTGTGATAGACATTTTACAAAGATATGATTTTGAAATGATACTAATTAAAGTAGATCCAGTGTTCTGTGACGTCACACTTTTTTGTAAAACTTTGAATTCTTTAAAAATTGTGCAAGATAGTTTTATTTATTTTATGTGAATATAATCACATGGATGTAATTAGAATTATTGGTAGGTTAAAGATATTTTCGCACTTAATTTTATACTTAATTTCCAAATTTTTATATATTTTATCTATGCAAAGGGGAAATTACTCTTTTTCTGACTTTTCTCTAAGTTGTATGTCTAAATGCTATAGTTTTTCTTATTCCAACGATTAATTTTAAAATATTTTTGTAATTTTAGTTTTCTGATAAAGTTGACATTAAAATTAAACAAGAAAAACAAATTTCTGCCTACAAGATTTTACTTTTAACAGAAAAAAATACATTTTTCTAATGCCTAAATATGCTTTAGTTTGTGTTTATCTGGCATCTCAAAAAGTGTGATGACATGTATATTTTTTCTAACAATTGATGACATTTAAGTCTATTAAGTCGAAATCAGTTCGATTTTTCAACTTTCCTCAGAGAATTTTACGAGTATGGAGCTACCTTAAAATAAGGAAAAATAGGGGGCATATTTTTTGATGTGGATAAAATTACAATCGTGAAATCTGTTTATGGACAACATAGCTAACCTGAGGACACATATCATTAACAAGCTTAAAGAGGATATGGGACACCTTCATCTTGTGATGAACTGCCTTTCAAAACAAAAAAAATTAATCACATCTTTATATCATTTTTCACCTCAACACTTAATTATTGTTGTCTGACATCATAGTACATTCAGTTAGCTTTACATAAGATCAGTAAGTCAATAGTTAGTAATTGGCTTGGGCTTCACAATTTTTACTTTTGAAATGAAATTTTAATGTGCATTTTGCTATCAAACATTTTATAACTTGAAAAAAAAAAAACATAAAAGAAATAAAATGAATAATATTTAATCATTTTTTTTTCATTTCTTCACTGGTATATTCTCACAAATTGCATCCATTACTGAGGTGTCAATACAAAAAATTGTTCTTGTAATTTCTATGTAAAACTTTAGACCTGATCCTTTCATAGTTTGAATTCTGTAGATTCTTCATACAAGTTTTTAATTTCTAGTTTAGTTAGTTACTCAAAATTTAAATGGTCAGGACAGGTGTTATAATGTAGAATCAAAGAACTGAAATGAACAAAAGCAGGCACAGAAACACAGGTCACTGAAACAAATTACTGGATTTGAAAAGTGCAGCTGAAATTTGAAATAAAGTAATAAAACCCCAGCCGTTAGACCTTGTTGGAACTCTTCACCTCTCACATATCAATAGTGGAGAGCCTTGCACATTTACATGCACCAATCTCATTTAAAGTGAAATCAATATCAAGTAATACTGTGAGCGACTGATTAAAATTTTATTTACTTAGTCACCGATTCCAATACAAATAACGCAAACGTGTTCACTTAGTTAGCGTATGTGAACAGCCATTAAACTAAATGATGATCGAACGTGCGGTGATCTGTACACACTGTAGTGATCAATTCATCCTGCAGAGAGCAACTTAAGTGTCCTCAAATGATGCTCAATTTTTCCATCATTCCGAACAGCTAAATGAACTACTTGAGAAAGGTCAACGAAACAATCTCTTCTACATCAATGCACCATACATTTTTAACAGTTGATATATCACAGTAGATGAAACTAGGGACTTTCAATTTTTTAGATTAATTTATAAAAGCAAGAATTTTGAAAAAAATAAAATGAAAATCTATCATTTTCTCCACATTTATCTTATATCAGAGAAATATATATATGTCTGTGTTCAATAAATGCTGAATTCAATTCTTTTACTTCAGAATAAAAAATCAAAAATATTTCAAACTTATTTGAATAATAGTTACTGTGGAATCATTTAATTCCATGGGGGCCAATTTTGGGAGGGGGGGTTGTGCATTTTTTGCTTATTTCACGGATGCACCAATTTTCAGTTTCAGTAGGAAAACTGAATCTATTATAATAATTTAAGTTTTTGAATAGGATGTAAATTTATGGGTGAGGGCTACCCATAAATACCAAAAAAAATTGAGCCACCATGAATTCTAATTATTTCACAGTATAATTTTTACTTCCTTTTAAGACCATGTTTAAATTTTCTCAACTTAAAACATACATTCCTTTTTAAAAACATGTAATGGCAATTGCTTAACACTTAATAATACTTCTTTCAAAAAGACAAAGGTAAATATTGCTTACAAAAACCAAAAATGTAATTCCAAAAGACTGTTAAGGCCCAATTGGATTGATCAAGAAATCAACTGTGAAATGTAAAAAAATAATTTAGTTTGATAGATGAAAGAATACAGCTTAATGGGTTTAGAAATTATATTACAATTAAGGACACACAAACTATAAGTTTTTATTCCTGAAGGGATAGAGTAAAGGTGACCAAAGGCAAGACTCCATCAAACACAAAGTCAGTCCTCCTTAACAAACAATTACAGTCAACGAGAAGAAAATGGCTGCCAGCGGCACGGAGCCCGAAACAGGTCTAATGACTTAGATCAATACCAAATTGCACTATTATCACAAAACTGGTGTATTTAACAGGTTGAAGATGATGGCTTGAAATAGAGACAAGCTAGACCAACAGGTGAACCCAAGAGTTCAGTCTCCCAAGAATCTACAGCGCCTTGAAAGTATTAGAGCGACACTCAAAAGGCATGTTTTTCCCTCCCTAAAAGTAATGCCCTATGAGATATGTCTCTGATAATATTTCAACTTTTTAAAGGTTTTTTATTGACCAATTTTTGATGACACAGTAAACAAAAAAGTAAATCTGAAAGAAATTCTAATTCTGGTACTGGCTGATTTCAACTGAGGCGAATTATATGGGGACCGCACTTTTGAAAAAATTGTTAAATGAATAGATTTAATTTGATAATTGGAAAATTCATTACTTACATATAAGGTTGTATGGGACACATTTATGTTGTATCGTATTATTTATTGAAATAAACAATAATATCAAGTATAATTTTATGAATAGTTTCTTTCCCATCATTGTTTCATGATCATATTTCTTACTGATGCTTTTTTTTTTTCATGACATTCACTGAAAAGAAAAACACTCTTTGCCCATCCTTTTTATTTGTCTTAAGACCTTTACCTATATGAACTTTGACACATGCTCGCTCATTTAAGGTGGCTCTGTACACCCACAGTTTATTCCAATTTTCAATGGAAGACCACAAAACATATACTTATCAAATATGAAAACGACGATAATGATGATAATGATACTAATGTTATCATGATCATGAAACATTTGATATCAAATTCACCTTTTCAAAAACAAAAAAATCAATGCATTTACAAATGCTTATTTTCAGTTATATTCTGAACTCTGACCTTGAACTTTTCAGGGCATGGTCCAGTTATTGACTGTGATGACATTTTATACTGAACTCTGCCTTTTACACATTATTAACATCTTGCTGATGATGTACTAGATTCTGTGTTACGATTGAATTGTCTCTCTTTGAGCGTAGTAGAATAATGCAGTTTAAAGGGGAATGGTCATGATATTGGTCAAAAATTATCCTTACATTTCTAATGTTTACAATTCTTTGAGGCATATTATGGTCATGTAACCAAAATTTAATGGAGTGTCAGTTGTCGTGTTGTAAGAGAGAGATTCTTTGTCATGTAAACAAAGCTTTGTTAACTTTTTGAATATAGAAGTAAGAATTCCAGCTTTAGACCCGAAATGAATTTGATAAACACTAGGAACTATGATTTATGCTGAAAACAAATTAGAACAGAGAGAAATCAGCTTGAAAAAGAACTAATACAGGTTAACTGAACCACAGGACACGGGCCTTGGGGCCTTGTTTACAAGACAGAGAATTGTGAGCTCTGTACCGTGCTTATATCTTTATGACTCACTCTCAAATTTTGGTTGATCATTAGAAATGCATTTCATAAGCATTATTTATATATATATATAAACACTAAAACAGAAAAATGAAATGTGACCAAAATCATGACCATGCCCCTTTAATCACTTCAGTACTTAAGGTCAGACGACACGTTCCTCAATTTTATATACAGGTAACTCTCGATAGCTCGAAGTCGACAGGAATGAGGAAAAACTTCGAGGTTTCAAGAGTTCAAGTTTTCAAGAGTTCAGAATTTTCCGGGTTGACTGACGTGTTTAAAAATAGTCTTACCAGATGTTATGATTAATCCATATATTTAGCATGTTTAGTGCTAACCTTATGCACGTGCTTAAACAGTTATACAGAACTGGGTGTTTTTAAAACTAAATACGAACAACTATTGAATAAATTCATAATTCCATTCATTTAATTCATAATTGATTTTATGCATCATATTAAGACCAGATTGCTCAGTACTACTGGACTTCGAGAGGATCGACATGTCGTGATAACTGGGTATCACCCATTGTTCCCACTGTAAGGGTCCTTCACCAGCTGTAAAAACTTGTTCTGCAATAATCTTTACAATGACAATGATGCTGATAAGCATAATTTTTACAGTTTTATAATTATAAAATTTGACCATTGCTCAATATAATTGTTTCGTCTCAATTAATTTCTAATTTCATTGCGTCTCCAGATTATCATTAAACGATTGGTATTAATTATAGATTGGGTATCGATAGGTCGATCATCAAACAATTATCACCTTGCAGGACAAGTGTCACCTGAATAAACAACCCATGACACGGGTCCCGCGTCAAACGCCTGGAGCCATTTAAATGACCAAGTAGGTGTTAACTAGGTATAGCGCTTGGATATATACACGGTGACTTCAAGGTATCTAGAGTAAGAAACAATAGTTTATGAACAACGGGACTGAAGTTTGACTTCGGGGGATCAAGGGTTTCGAGAGATCAAGAGTTCGAGAAATCAAGTTAGAGTAAATTTGCTATAGCTATATAGGGAAAAAAATCGGGACCCTAGACTCACTTCGAGCGATCAAGAACTTCGAGCGATCGAAGTTCGAGCCATCGAGAGTTGCTTGTAACTTTTTCCAGGAATTTGTTATTGATTTACAACTACTTTGACAAGCTTTCTTGCAAAAAAGTAGGATACCTTACCAGGCATTTCTGCAAGATACACAGCAGGAGTATTCAATTTCCATTATGATTAATCTTCTTGAAAATACACTAGAATTGCTGATATAAAAATATTTGCATATATGTATATATACATGTATATATCACAGGGAAATTCACAATGTTGGAGCTCCACCTCGGCCTGGGCTGAGGCTTGAACTCATGACATAGGGAACCCACTCTCCTAGCAGTGAGTGGCCACCGCTCTAACCACTCGGCCATCTAGGCACATCCATATACTCAAAAATACTTTTTATCATTATAAAAATGATTATGAATGATAATAATTTTATTGGAAATTTTTTTTACAAGGAGATACAAAAAAAAATGCTCGCGGAACATGTCATCTGACGTTAATTTGCCTTCCATAGAAAATACAATTCATTTTTTCAGGGTTCAATATAAATGTTAGAGTATCAATTTAAATTCTTTTAAATTCTTCTTTTTTCTAAGAAACATCTTTTACTTCAATTATTAAAGACATAATACATCCATATACTAACATAATGAAATATCTACCAGTCTATTTTTTAAGAATAGTGTGAATGAAATTTCTGTGAAAAAGACTGAGTTTAAAATGATCCAACTCAATGCATTTACATATATTTTCATTAAGTCCAGTGATCCTACAGCTGACAAGATCTTTTTTTCAAAGATGATCAAATTCCTAATACCAATGCCTGACTCAAACCGAAACAAAAGACATCTGGATGGAATCCTGAGGAAATCTCATTAATTTTATTAACGTATTCTTTAAAAAATTAATCTTCCTTAGAGTTATCAGTTGATCTGACATGCGAGGGAATTTATCAACAGCCAGGACGGAGCTGCAACGGCAGAGTTGGACTATTGGTAATGAATAGCTACGTACAGCATGGATTCACGGCACCCACTAGTGAAACTAGAAAGAACATAGAACAAGGAATGTACATGTAGAACGCAGTAACTATAACCATGGATAGGAGGAGATCTTCACAATATGACAAGGAAATTATGGGTCCTGTCTTTCACTGGTAAATACAATACTCCAGACAGAGAGATTAGAGGAAATCACCCCCTCTCAATATGTTATTACAAATCATCATTTGTTGTATTGTGCTAAGGGAAATAAATCTTAATAATCTATGGTCAATAATGTTTTAAAAAGACTATTAAAATCCACTGTCTTCACAAGCTTTATTATGATTGTACTAGTACACTAATTCATTTCTCCCTCATTTTGCTCCTCCAAAAATAAACCTTTTCTTCTATTTTTTGTACACAACAAACTATAGTAGGTTTGGTACAAAAAGTGTTTTGTTTGTTCAAGCATATCATGAAAGAAAAACACTAGTGCTTGAAAACAAGCCATTTCATGCTTAAAATGTGAAAATGGCAAGAAAAGGTTAACTTTATGATGTCATATATCTACATGTAAATTGATGTCACTGGAATCAAAATGATAAATGTGACAAAACTTAAATTCACATGGATATTGGATATCTGTACATTGAAAACAAAGAATTACAGTATAATGATAATTTCATTTTAGGGGCCATAATTAGCTCAAATCATATACTGTGGTTTCATCAATATTCGTTGAATACCAATTTTCGTGGATTTCATTGTTAAGTTGATCCACGAAATTAAATGTTCATTGAAGTGCAATTTCTATTAAGATTTTGTATTGATATGGTCATTGGCCTTGAATTTACGTATCCTTGAAACTGTGATTTTCACTTTATCCACGAAAATTGATACCCTTGAATATTAATGAAACCACAGTATAGCCCCTTACAAATTTCTGTATCCAAAGATATTTTTTTCATTTGTTTTAGAGAAATAAAAACACAAAGTGACAATAACCTCTACCTTGCAGTAAATGATAATAGCCATGCAAAGATCTTTTGTGGATAAAACCTTGCATTAATGTTTCTTATCTGAATCTTAAAAGCTAGATGCAATTATTCATTTCAAAATTTTCCTCACTTTATCAATAATGCAACTCCAGAAATCTCAGAAAACTGATCCCATATAGAACTATGATTTTCTTTGTTGAGCTTGCTGACTTGGAGATGCAAAACATTATCATAATTACCGGTATCATATTTCCATTATTTAAATGTAAAAAGGATAATTTGTCATTACAAACAATTTTAAAATTGCCAAAACACTATAATCATATCAATGATTTTGAATTTCATTGACATTAATGCCTTATATGGCCACTTCATCAATTTATTTGATTGCTAAGTTTTTTGTACAGCTTGTAAGTACATGCATCATTTTGTAAACTAGTTCTTAATGATATAATTCATATCTTTGTAATGATAAAAACTTTCAGTTTATTTGAAATGATATATTTACCTGTAACTTAAAAACCACTTCCCATTTTACAGATATCAATTTTCCCTAAACATATATACATGATCCATCTAAACCCTGGCTCAGATAATCGCCCCATTGGGAGAAATGAATTCACCCATACTTGTCTTTGCATGATGTTATTATTAGCTCTTAAGAATTTAATATCATTAACAAACAAATTTTGCACTGTGTTACACTTATAAAACATATGCTTGGTTAACAAATATGGACAAAAAACGTCCCATCTCAATGTATCTATACTGGTACTGTACCAGTTATTGGCTTAACCAGCTATCGGCTAAACTGAGAGTTCAGGTTTATAGCACATGACAATCCAAGATTTTTTAATTCAGTCGTCTTTTTCGAATAATGAAAAGTAAGTTTTCTTAAAAACTTTCTTGAATATGTTTTATACTTGAGCTTAAACGATCATTATCTACCGCTGATTTTACATCTTTGCACTGTCAGCAATGAGGGAAGTGGTGTAATAAGTTTAAAATAACATACATGTATTACATCTTTGTGATACGTTATTATATCCCTTCTTTGATTTGACATATAATATCAATACATATAACATGTATAAACAAAGGGAATTCACTAATTTCCGAGAGATTCATAGCGCAGTTGAAGGCCTGATTGCACAATTATGTATTGAATAGTCTACGATTTGGTGTATTACCGTATGATAATAAACAAATAATTTTATGAGTTTTGTTTATAATGTATCATAACCCCGTCTACTTTAGTCTGGCCCCACAAGGGGCATAATTTAAATTACATTTAGCAGAGTATAAAATCAACATGTACAGGGATTTGACTATGTTATTATCACGAAGCCAATAACTGGTACAGTAAATAAAAAAAACTCAGCAAATTTGGGGCGTGCTAAAAAGCACAAAACAAGATGTTTTGGGTTCTAAATAATGAAATAAACTAACAGATTGATAAATAAGGAGTTCACTATTTAAAGTATGTCAAGTTTTACGTTAAATTTTAGCCGATAAATGCATGGTACAGTGCCAATATAAATATATTTTATGGCATTTGCTATTAATTAGTTTAAAAAATTTGTAAGGATATACCCTCCCTTACTTTTCAACATCAGTGTACAAAATATAGGATAAGGAAAATGAAAACTGTCATAAAATCATTTAATCTTGTACATATGTACAAATTTTCAGACTATTCCATGCAGTATAGACAAACGGCAGGATGATTCCAATTGCAGAAAAATTCAAAACCCTCATTGGTGGGTTACGTAAAAGTTTCCTTCAATGCTCCCTACCTTCATAATAAAAAGCATTTTATTGTTTAAATTAAAAGAAGACAGATATCAGATCTAAGTAAAAATAACCCAGCTAGCAGACCTCTTTGACAGCACAAAATCTTTGTAGACCCAAGACCTGGTCTTGTTTCAAAACAACTTCAAGAAAATTGATCTTGGGTTCCTATTTATGCTGGATGAGCTATTATTTTACTTGTACCAGGTATTTATGCTGGATAAGCTATTGTTTCCTCACTGACAGACTTATACGTAGCTGACTTAGCATGGAGTTAACAGGGATCAGATCAAATGTCTGCAATGATGTCATAGCTCCTCATCTTATAATGTTCACTCTTACGCAATTTTTCTAAACTATACACTTACAAAAAACAAAAAACAAATAAGTGGGGTAACCATAAGATATTAAATTTGTCGATCCTTTTCTTGAAACAGGTAAACTAATGCTTACAAAAAATATCCGTGAGTTTCAGGCCAATAAAACTTTGTAATTTTAGTACAGATAATACTTCTACGCTTTAGCTGCTATCGATCAAATGCATTAATAAGTTACTGCAATATCATCACTGAAACCATAAACCATGACTTAGAACTCAAAGCTTACTAAGCAAATTGAATAGTACATCACTGCCCCTTCACACATTCACCCGATGAGCCGTCTTGTTTTGGCATGAAAACAATTCACAAACAACTAAGACCTTGACTTTCAAAATAGAAATATCATATCCCATTATTCTATTTTCCAAAACAACTCTTTAATATTGCAATAATCTATATTTTTTATTTTGCTGTTCTTGATATTACAAATAAATGACAAACATAAATAAAAGTTTACAGATTTTCCTCATTTTCATAAAATCTGCAACAAACAAAAAACAAACCCACCTAAATAACATAGATATGGCAGCTTCTCCAATGATTTAACTATTGCAAACCTATTGCATGTTCTCTTATATCTGCAGGAACTCATTTCTCAACATACTATTGGTCTGCTATTTACAAACAGCTTAGAAATAGCATTAAATTCTAATTCAAAACTTTATTACATGATACCCAATTGACATTAATTAGGCAAAGATATGATTAAAATACAGGTGTCATGTAATATTTTGAACTCTGCGATATATTGAACCCGTGGCCATAATATATTGAACCCAGGGTTAAACATTTTATTTCAATATTTCGCAGTATCAAAATATTATATGACACCGGTATAAGTAATACTAAGTAAGTACAGCATCCGCCCCTTACCTCTCCTCTCCAACTCTGACTTGTCCTTCCTCTTCTTCTTATTGTCAGGTGTGTCATACTGATCTCTGCAATCAACAGCAAATCATTATCATTCAGTACTTCAAAATCCAAATATTTTTACATGTAAAAACAGCAACACAAAACAAGACTGACATAGCTAAAGAAAGATAGGTCATCATGTCAATTATACTGTATATACCATATACAATGTACCAGATATACATGTACTGTATTTAGACTTGTCATATGACCTTGAACCTTTTAAAGGTCAAATAGATGTCCAAGAGGCCAATGTACTATGCAATGCTCACCTGAATAACAATGCTCAACTCTTAAGTAGCTAACTTGCTTAACTATATCAATTACAAATACATTTACAAAATTGACCCCATCCCTCTCTTTGACCAAATGAGGTACACTTATAAAACTTGAAAATTCTTCAAACATCACTTTCACAAATCATGCATATAATAGGAATTTTATATAGATTCCAATATAATATTAAATCCTACGTACTTCTGGTCTCTCTTTGACACCTAGGGATTATGATACAAGTAGAGATAATTTAGAAATCCCTCAAACTAGCTTACTTCCATAATAATTTTACAATTTTACAACTCCATTATCTTCAGGAAATTGAAATTAACCTCTCTGACAAAATTTGTCCGAAACAGATCATGATATGACTAAACTGGAATTAAAAAAATCCCAGTTCATTTTAGATTGCTCTTAATAAACATTTATTGCACCTATCATCTTTTGATATATTTTGTTGGTGTTAATGGAACCCTTTCTTGATAGAAACAACATTTTTTACCCTTTGGGTCATGACTTAAGTTTTACACAGATATTTGAAATTTCCATTTTTAATAGCTTGCTAAAAAACTACAAGATGGAGTTTCTATGTTCCTAAAGGAAAATTTTAAAGGTTTTATTCTATCAATGCCTCTCCTCACCACCACCCATGAACTGGAGCCCCTTCCTGAACTAAAGGGATCATGGTTAGAATAGAAATAATCCTAGCCCTTTTAAAAATCTTCCTAATTATATTCCCTTAAGAGGTAGTTTGCATAAACCCTCATTTGAGTAAACTTGAGATCCCATTACCTATCAATGTTGGCTGAAATTAGCTCAGTATATATCCTGAAGAAGTAATAGTAGACACATATATATGTGAAAAGTTAACCACAGCACTGACAAAAAGTGATATTGAAAGACCAGAAACTCAAATAAATTTGATCAGAAAACCCAACAAAGGACATTTGGTTCAGGTGAGCTATAAACCTATAAACTCTGATATGATTCTATGAATGTGCAATTTCATAGGTAAACAGTTCCTGAAATACATCTATATTTCTGAAACAGAATTTGCTTTATTGTACATTGTAGTATGTTTCAATTAATTATCTTAAAAAGGTACTTCTAATTAATGTTTAATGATTGTATTTTGCTATCAATGCAACAAAAAAGCTTTTCATCTTAGTATAATCTATATTTCGTATTCATGGCAAATTATTTTAATGAAATCATCCTTGTATTTTAAACAATCATATAAAAATATCCTTCATAAATTGAACAACATATGAAGATAAGATAATCAAACTGATTGTAGCTGGAAATTTTGCTTTCATGCGTGCATGATTTGAATTCATAATATTATACAGCAGTAAATTCAAATAAAACATTTGAAATTTGGAAATTATACAAAAAGGTATATGCACCATCATATTAATCCATGTTCCTTAAATAACTGTTTTTTACTGTAGAGATCTCATTCGCTCATTTGGTGGTCATTCCTTGGGGAATTCTGCCCCCAAGGTCAATTCTAGTGACATTTGAAATAGTTATTATAATCTTATATAACATATAGGTAATTTGGTTGGTTAACTAGACTAGGCTGGTGTAGCATGTAGATAATTGTTTTGAACAATCAATAGTTTGGTATTTAGTTTAGATTGTAGTTGATATGGGTTGTCTTGCTCCTCTCAGTTTGGGCAATGCGTCAAATCTACGGTATAAACCCAGAGTTTTATGCTGCCTGCTGGGATCAGCCCCAGGCATTTGTCCTACTCCTGGGATCAGCCCGGAGTTAAATTGCCTGCAGGGATCAGCCCTGGGCACCATCGTTATGCTGCTACTCCTGGGATCAGCCCGGAGTTAAATTGCCTACAGGGATCAGCCCTGGGCACCATCGTTACTCTCCTGGGATCAGCCCAGAGTTTTATTAGGCCTGCAGGGATCAGCCCAGGCCACTTTGTAGTACTTCTCTGGGATCAGCCCGGAATTTATTTAGCCTGTGGGATCAGCCCCGGGCACTTTGTAGTACTTCCGAGATCAGCTTGGAATTGATTATTTTATGTACACAGTAATAGTGGTAGCTAGTTTTTAGATGTTAGAGGTAGTTATTTTGATGGTTGAAATGAGTAGCCCCCAAGACGCCAAAGATATGTTTATTGTTTATGATGCAGGTATATTTTACCATGTATGTACAAGTTGATGCAATGTATGTAATGGAGTGTTTATGGTATATAAAAGTGGAACCTTATCTTAATCTTTATCTTTGTTACTTGTAAGTGTATAAATAACTGTTTTTTACTGTAGAGATCTCATCATCTCAAAGTATCAATCAATGAGCTTGAGTATCGCCAGCTACCTAACGATACAATACGTATCATGATATATTAATGCAATAAATCATGTATCTGATATAGATGTCAACTATAAATAAACTGGTATCTATGTTGCCTACCTTTTTAAGAAACAGTATTGCATGAAGAAAATATGTCCACTATTTACATAATCAATCAACAAAATGTAGAGATTAATAAAATTCAATTAATTAGAATGAAATGAACAAATTATTTCTAGTAACTTTAATTGAAATATTTTTTAATGTCTTCATGTTATGTATACTATATAACTATACTAGAAAGTCAATGAAAATTAACTCAAACAGTGTATCACCATACACATTGACGATACGATGCGCATATCGTGGGCCCTTACGATCAATACGATCGATATATCGCCGTATCGTTACACCTCTATCAATCAAACATCTTGATTACTGCAAATGATGATAATGAATATTTGATGAGAGTGAACACTTTGTATTCCTAATGACAAACCTTTTTTTTTCATCCAGATATATAATATATAGGAATTGTTTGGAGAAAAACCCAATGGAGACAATGAAATCAGGCCAAAGAATGACTTTGAATCCAACATCTGACAAACGTAAACCTGATTTGTTTCTTGCATTGTGACATGAATCCATGAAATCAAAGTTCATTAACACCAACCAATTTTCATAAAATTGAGATTTTGCAGCTGCTTGATGTAATATTACTCTGACTTCAATGGAATTTTTACTATATAATCAATATAAAATTTTAAGATTTGTCATAGCCACAAAATAACACCTTGTCGCTTCAGACAAACACAATTAACTTAAGCAGACAAGCATCTCTGTACAACTTGTTAAGACACCCATACAACTCCTTCAAGCCCCCTCATACTTTTTAATTTTCAGGCTTTAATATAAAGTTAAAAGATTTTCAAGGCAAACCATGCTCACGACATTGAGGTTTCTCTCTAATCTTGTGTCACTTTCTGTAACACTAATCGATACCCTTAGACAAAATCATGAAGCCCTAGACAAAGCTATAAAACCTGACCAGTTAATGTCACAGATACAAAATGACTTCATCCCTATCCCCTCCAGATTGTTCCTATGCACCATATATATAGACAAAGAATACATGTATCTTGTTACACTGTGAGATGAGGAAAAGTTGTAAGGGGTAATTCTTAGGAGGTAATCAGTATTGATCTGTCTCTTCTGTGGATAATGATTATCAGTTTAAGACAAGAACATTGTCATGGTTAGAGTTTACCTTCTGCAGAATAAAAAAAAAAATAATTGTCTGCATCACACAGTGCTTAAATTGGGTCTCTAGAACAGTTCCACCTTGCAAATTTTATTTTTATGATCTCTCTCTTTCAAGTTCAAACAAATTAGGATTCCGATATTACAGCCTCATGATAAACATCTTCCTTCCTGTGATCAGGGCATTCGTACCTAAGATGCAGTCAGTCATAAAACTACAGGATTACAAATAAATTCTACTTCAATTTCATGCGTAACAAACTCTTATGAAGTACTCTCTATGCCACACAAAATATTCTTCGGAATACAATTCAGATTTAAAGATCACATGTTTAGAAATATATAATTCAACATATTCAATTAAGAGATAAATCAACATTAAAATAGTTTAATGTATGTTCAATTTTTTCAAACATTTGAAAATAACAAATACCATTTACATAGCCTTTATCGTGACTTTTTACTACAACTTAGGGCAAATTAAACCATGCGTAAAGTAATTCAAATTTGACAGAAGGTTGAAATTCAGCTTAGGCACCCTGACAATAACGGTCACTGAACAAGTCTCACTCTGTTCAGTTAAAAGCTTACACACACTGATGGTTGATAACATTTCACCTTATAAAAGTTGCTTTGACTTCAATCTCTGATAAAGAAAAATTCAGATCAAGATCATGCACATCCTTTATCTAAAAAGCCATGTATGATTAAACAAAAGGGAGGAAATATTGGGTTTAGACAAGGTTTCTTCAGATGGCCTTGACATTTGATATAGAACTTGACTCAAGATCATTGCACATCATTTTATCTGCAGACAATGTTTTATTATAAGTCCAAGCAAGATTTGGCCGAGGAGAGAAAAAATATTGTCCAAATTAGGGTCTTTTCAAAATACCGAATGTGACCTTGACCTCTGACACAAAACTTGCTTCAAGGTCACTGCACATCCCTTAGCTACAGGCAGTCATAGGTGAATTCTGAGCAAGATTGGGATAAAAGTAGAGAAATTGTAGTCTACTACCCACATACATTTTTTCCACAAGATATAAGGCCATTGTGAGAGTATATTCTCTCCAAATTTATTCTCTATAAATGGGTCTGCAATTGGGTCAAGGTGATCAAAAAAATGCTCTAGACAAAACAGCAAAAAAAGGGAACAACAACAGCAATCTGATCCCTATAGGATAACAATAGAGCAAATTTAGAATAGTCTTCAAATTCTCATGACAATTCAATCTGTTTATTAAAGGAGGGATGGTCAACACATTAACCATCAGATCTGCTTTAAAATTTTAGACATAACTTTTTTTATGCTATAAACTATTTTTAGTGAAGAAAAACTCATAATAATGTTAAGCTTTAAGATTTGAATACTTTGTGAATTATGTTTATACATGTATTAATACTAGGTCTTATTCTAAAGGAGACTAATATACTGTATAGGCTGATCGTTATATTCGCCCCTGTTATTTTCGCCCTTCTTCACTTGCAAACAATTTCACCCCATCTTGAATTCGTCTGTACAAAGTTGTGTTTAAAAAGAGATAATCTGAGCCAATGCAGTTTATCTAGTCTTAAATTCGCCCGTAGACGAAGAGGGTAAAAGGGCCGAAAATAAAACAGGAGAGAATATTTCCCTGTATACAGTAGTCTAGAAATGAATGGCAACCGCCATCCCACTCTTAGAACCATTTTAACAAGAGCTTGGACTTTGTAACAAAAGAGCTTGGACTTTGGGTAGTTGTGTCAAACAGCATTGTGACTGTCTATTTCATTTCTTGCACTTCAGCCATGGCTCTTTGAAATCAACAAAATTTGTCTGGCTTTTGAGTTGAGACTATGTAATCTGTGTATATTTCGCTTGAAACCAGCATCATTTTGAGCTTGTTTTGACGCAAGAAATAGATAGTTACGTCCTACTGAAAGTCCATGGCCTTGTTAAAATGGTTCTAAAATCTTACCTGAGGTATTTAAAAGTGGCTAGACCCAAACCAAAGAAGGTGACAAGAGCACAGACCACGGCCCATAGCAGGATCTCATCAGCGCTTGGCTCCACAAACCTGCCTACAACAGAGAGGCAGATTAAACCATGCAGGAACACTTGTCAATGCGTACAGAACTATTTACATGTTAATGAAATGATTTCTTTTGTGCTTCATATAAAAGCTTTCAACTCTGCAAAAAAACATTTAAAAGTTACAACAGTAACAGTATTTATTTTCTGCATTGCTCACTACTTTTATAGTTCATATGAACCAGTAAAGAAAGTATTTTATAGCTTATATCAGCCTAGTATATCTTTCTCTGAATCTCTTTCCATTTATGGTAAACCTGGTATAATATGTGCGCAATAACTATCCGCAAGATTTTTGAGTTATGTTTGCTCGAAGATACTTAATGTTGAGAATGTGTTGTTCATTTATGTATGTTAAAGGGAAATGAATAAATTAACCACTTGCTTGCAAAAACTAATCATCCCAAAATTGTTCTCAAAGGGCCTTTCATACACAAAAGATGCGTGTATAATATACTTTTTTAAATTAGATTTCTCAAAATTTAGTGTAATCTTGCAAATGAAGCCAAACTTTTGAATTTCTTTACTTTCATCATACAAGCATTATTAGCATTACCACTAAAATTAGCAGATTTATATTTTATCACCTTAAAATTAAATATGTAGAAACCAAATACAATTTTATAAAGAAGATGATGATGTTTCATCATCAGAAACCCACAGTCAGTCTAACTAACCCTTAATACCTGTAGGACATTACTCATTGAACAGTTCTTGTTCTCATGAGTAATTTATGTCCTATTTCAGTTGGTTTCTTCACACTTTCCAGTAGGAAATCTAAGCAATTGGGTTTATGAAATATTTTCATCCCTAACATGACCTATGTTTTCATACATCCAAATATCAAAGACCTTCACTTTTTTTTTTATTTCAGATTAAAAACAGTAAAAAATTCATGAAAACAAGATAGTACAATGTATTAAGTTCAATGGGTTGTCCATATGTCAATTACTGACCTGATCGAGGTTTAAACATTTCCTCTTCTTTTTAGAAGTAAAAAATTATTCAAACAGTTTATCCAAAAATTTTATCATTCCATATTTGTAAAGCATTTTAAAAAATCTTCATTCTTGATTATATTCCAACCTAGAAATTTATAGAGAGTCCATTTAAAGTATGTATATTGTGATATATTGTGATAAAACTGTGTATGATCTCTCGGAATCCACCCTTCTGTGACTGTAGTATGACGTACATTACATTGTTAGACAACCAGAAAACTGGTATTGGTTGCCTTTCTTCAGAGTTTGTCGGTCATTCACTTTGGCACTAACTGAATTCAACAGAACAGCAGTCGCACATAAAGGGAAGAGATGATAGTCTCACACACTCATTTATTTACCAAGTCTGTGATTTAAAATCCCCGATACACTGCCTGCAGGGATTAATGGATTCAGAACAGGCAACTCATGCATTCAATGGAATAAAAAACAACATCACCATCATGTGCAGTAAGGAAATGAGGGTACATTAGTATTGTAAATATCCCAACATTAGGGCAGTCAATATTTAACCCATTCCAAAGAAAAAACCCAACCCAGCATAAAATAACAGCTTTAGATATCAACCTTCTATTATGCTGGGATTCATACATCATTGGATTTTCATTTTAATGTCATTAATAGCAACAATGACCTGTTTCATTCAAAAGGACTGTATTTATAGGGAAGGACAGGGCATTTACAGGTACACATGTATTTTCAGAAGTACATAACAACTACATGTATCTGTCTAATCCATTTTAAACATTCTTTAGATTGGCTTCAGGCTGGCACTAAGATAATTGAAACAACAATACCAATTAACTAATAAAATTGGCCCTAGAAAGGAATTATATATGATCCTTGATAACATTTTCAATTTCAGTCGTCTATAAAAATTTAACAATTGCTGGATAAGTGAAGCTGGTACTGTGAGTCAGCCTTATCTCTTCATTATTCCATATCAAATCCCTGTACAGTAACTTAGCCAAAGGCTCAGGTTTAACTTTCATACATTTGTGTGTCTATTGAAATATGGTTTGTCTGTGTATGCTCAGCCTGCAGTCACAGTAGTTCAATGCCTTGAATATTTCACTCTGATGAAAGCATGTACATTAAAATAAACCTTATTCAGAACTATTGATGAAAATTGATGAATGCTGTTTCATAAATTCTTTGCATGTCCATATACTTTCATATAATGGGGGGGGGGGGGGGGGGGGCTCAGGATGGTCAGCAACAAATGTAACCATCAGATCTGCCTAAAATTTCAATATATAAACTGTTTAGGTTTACACTATTATCATTAGGTAAAGAAAAAATTCATATAGTTTACCTTTTTGATATAGATATTTCCTATATATTCATATAGAGCTCTTCTTTTAAAGGAGATCAATACAGTATAAAAAATAGCCATGACCATTGAGCCTTCTTATAAAATGGTTTAAATATCTTTATACTCAAATGATTTATATAACATCAAGACTAAATAATTATAACTGTATAACAACTTGATAACCTCAAATTCTTCAAACTTTAAAGCTGCTTGGTCTAATTTTATATCAAATTTTATGCATGCTTTTAAACGATGGCTATGCTTAGTATATGTATATTAATAGACATTGCGGTAGTTTTTTCTAGTCAATTAAGCCAAATTTCAATGAAGAAAAATACATAGAAAATTTGCTAACAAAGAAACGACATAATTTTACTCCTTATGACGAGACAGGTATGGTTGTGTATATTAGGACTTGACATCGCATTAAATAAAGGTCGAAATAATCAGACAAGTTAATATAACATATTAATATAAAATAAACATGATTGTGTACATTTTGTTCGCTAATATTTCTGAAGTTTGCTTTCTTTACAATCGATGCATAGCATGTGGGTTGAATAACCCCAATCATTTGGGGAAGAAACCAAACGGTTTCCTTTTCTAAACATTCCCGTGATGCACTTTGGTTTGTTTTTTTGTTTGCCCAAAAAGAAATTATTTTTATTTCTTTGAATATTTGTAACTTTGAAAGGAGACTGATTCTGCTTGTGTAAATAGGAGAAAGTCCATAACTTTCTAAGATAATTGGTTTATATGTAAAAAAAAAACTTGATACTGTAATAACAAAAAAATCGGACCAAACAGCTTTAAAATGAATTCTTATTAAGGTGGTATGGTGCACTGAAAATTTCCATGAATTGCAGTTCTTGATGCTGGTTTTAGAACACTATTAGCCAGGAATCAGTTTTGTTCAGAATTTTATTTTTCACACAAGGCACTGTGACTGGGGGTGCCTTGCAATAGTCCTTCTCAACATAAGAGGCTTACGGGCCACTTTGCTCACCTAAGCAATTATGCTAAACTCTGATCAAGTCATGGTGTCACTGTTTGAACAAGCTTTAAAATTACCATATATAAGAAAGCCTACGAAAAGTCTTGATTTTAACTGTCTTTTCAGTTCTAGATAGGAATTTTAAAACACCCATCCCCATTTTCCTAATATAATCATACATTTCTATATATAAATAGGATGTTTTTTTCTATAATTCATACTGAATGAAAAGAATGTGATCACGCGTACAACATATAGACATGCATGAATCACCAAAGAAAGCATTAAATTGCTTAAAATACCCTTAACTTCCAACAACTTTAAGTTCCTTACGATAACCAGAACTCTCTCCCCAAGAACCCTACTTCAACATGACCCAAAACACTGGTACTTTGTACGTTCTTCATCCAATCATGTCATTCCTCATACCTGTATGAACCAACAAGGAATGTATAAGGGTTCTTGCTTCTTGTAGTCCATGAAAATGTGGAAATGCATTTTTGAAAGAGCATAAATGTAAGGGTGTTTAGATCGTGTTCTTAGAAAACGGGAAGTTGCAATAATATTTAAACTGTCTCTCACCAGATATAAACTGGTAGAAAAAATTATATCATGAAGGCCTAAGTAAAGATGATTAGAAAAGTTCATGTAAGTGAGTGACTTTGAAGAACTTAATATATCTGCAGGGAAAACAGAGAAAATTAACTATATCTGTCAAATGCAACACAATCCAAATTTGATGCATGTAACAGGAAATCTAATTCATCCACATCTGACACATTGCTCCTTAGGGCCAGGAGATTCGGAAATTTCATTATGGGAATTGCCAACCTGCACATACAAAAATGTGGCAGGAAATATTAATGTCAGCCACCAAAACCTACATTTCAACTTTTTTATGTATTGTTTCTTCACATATGATGTTCAAGTTAAATATTCTATACCAGAATCTTGTTTTTTATCAAGCCAATGCAATGTTGACCATTATCCATATTTAACAACTTTTAAGTTTAGAAGGAGGGGTTAGAAACTGTTTATTAATTGGTACCTGGAAATTCCAGTTGCATGCTGAATAATGCATATTAGTACCAGTGATATGGCAACAAACTGGTGTTTTTGCTCTTGGTCTGTGATATATTGGTGATCTATCAATTTTAAAACTGAACAGTTTCTGTGTTGTTATAATTACAGATATCCATGGGGACAACACTATGTACATTGATTAATTCAATGGATAAATTTTTAATCAAGAATTGGCATCTAGGTTACTGTCAGTATTCTGGTGGATATTTCCACTACACTTAATATTATATATTCTTCTCATGTAGTGCATATTACAGTGGGGGTACTGTAAACCAACATTTATTCGCGGCGACTCTATTTCGCAATTTACTTCCAATAAACTGGTTTGCGACGACTAATGTTCGAGACCAAGCCTTATCCAGATCCGTATTTTGTTATAACAACCATACGATAAAGACTGATTCGCGGCGAGAAATATTCGCGATGACGAGGCTCTCGCTTACCTCGCGGAAATTTCTCGCACGTGAATAAAAGTAAGTTTACAGTTTCCTCCTTCACTACACAGTCATGACAGTAGGCAATATATTATCTGTAGCAGAAATAGTAGCAGGAAATACTGACTTAGTAAAGAAACTAGTAATTTACGGTTTACTAAATAACAACATGCAGTGGACTGTGAAACGAGGAAAATGGACGCCTTTTTTAGTCAGGTCATTGCCTTTCTGTTAATCAATTATATGTGTATTTTGCTGAAGAACTGTGCTTTGACAAGAGAGATATAGAAAACATTACAAGAAGGAACAAGGTATACAAATCAGCCATTACAACTTGAGCAGAACCTTTTCTCGAGGGCTAAAGAAGGAAGATGGTGCTAGGATACAAAGAAAGGTCACACAAAATGACTGCCAGATATAAATGATGAATTTGCTTAATTTGAAAACAAAAATAATGAACTTGATTGGCAAAATAGTTTGAACTGTAATTGTAACGAAAAGCAATTTTTATCTATTCAAAAGTTATTGGTAAAATATCTTATTGCTGATTTTATCCATCAGATAAGCTAATTAATTCACTGTTAGTTGGGAGCAAAAAACGGCAAGGCAAAGAGCTGTTCAATTAAACTACAGGAAAAATCTCTGTCTGTTTCTGCCTAGTAATAAGGTTACCTTTGTCACTGATGTCTGTGGTATTGTTCCCTGGCTCTGGGTCTAGTGGTGCCATGGCAACACCCCACCAACCATCCAATCATTGCTTCCAACACCTGCAAGAAAAGGCCAAAAAGTTCAAAAGTGTAACAGAAGTCATCTTAGGAAAGTGTTTTTAAAATATTTACATTTGAAAATACATTTCCTTATATGAACCTATAGAATAACGAAAACGTTCAATTCTGTATGAACTTTTTCGTGACGTCACAATGTTCATAGCAAGCGCTTATCGCTTGGATTAATGTAAACATAAATTCTCGGTAATTATAACAGTTCTGAACGATTTGTCTTTTTCAAACATAAATATGTCATAAACAGCAATATGTTAAAAAGTTCACCGGGATATGAAGTTGGTTGGTACCTGATCAAATCTACTGAGAAGCCCTTTGGGCTTCACAGGATTTGATCACGTGACCAACCAACTTCATATCCCAGTGAACTTTTTAAATTGCTGTTTATTTCTTAAATAAATCAGAAGCTAATTAGCAACAAGATGCCCATGGATCACATTGTTCGTTCAACATTGTTTTCTTTAAAGGGTTTTACGTAACCCTGTATTTCAACTATTAAAATTCTCATTCCCTTAAGATTGCTTTGTGCCACGTTTGGTTAAGATTGGTCCAGTGGTTCATAAGAAGAAGATACAAATGTAGATAGATTACAGAGTGATTGAAAGACACATGGACATTGGACAAAATATGAGCAGAAAAACTTTCTTGAACTTTCCACCAAAGTAAACTAACAATAATAAGCACAATTCTCCCTTTATTTAAAACTGACAAAAATTAAAATCAAGGTATCCAACAATGACATTGATTTCCATACACAGCTCTACACATTTTATACCTTCAAACATATTTATATAACTGTCATGCTGTATACTTTACCACTAATGTATATAAGCAATACTGGTACATGTATAATTACATGTGAGATTTTTTAAGTGATAATTAATTTGAAATCCATTTTCAATAATGGTCAATACTTTGAAATAACTTTGTGCAAAAAGTCAAAGTTACCATGTACAACATGAAAAAATAACTTCTCCTAAGTTGACCCCACGTTATTAAAAAACATCAGCCAAACTATGTGACCAGAGGGGGAGAAAATTTTCACCTCCAAGTTATATAATCTCTAAGCTGTGGAGGTACAAGAAGGTTTTGAAGACCGAAGTCAAGCTCAGGGCAGCTTATACCAATGAGTAATATCTTTTGCTAGGGATCATATCAAAACTTGTATTCAAGTCATTGGTATAAACAAGAGGCCCATGGGCCACATCGCTCACCTGAACAGCAGTTCCTTGTAAAATTACATTTCGTAGCATATGCTTTTTCTATTTTAAACATTGAACCCCTTTCTGGGGACCCAGTTATGGTCCGAGGTTTATGGTTGGCTTGAACAACATAAATAGTAACATAGGAATTAAAATGTGTAGCACTGCGGTGGGACCGCAACCTGAAAAAGAAGAGAAGAGTTCCACTTCAAGAGGAATAACTCTCAGACTATACAGAACATCAAGAAAGATAACTCTTGGTTCCACTACATTAGAGTTTACACAATTTGAGGATCCTTGCAAAGTAATCTCACAAACTGTAGCATTATAGTTCTCGAGAAAAACTTTTTAAAAACATTTTCAATATATCTTTCTATGTTAAACTTTGAACCCCTCTTGGGGCCACAGTATTAGTCCAGTGCTAAAGTTTTAATTATTTGGAATCTACATTATTTAAGGATGCTTGCATAGTTATCTCACAAGCTGAAGCATTATAGTTCCCTAGAAAAAGATTTTTCAACATTTTCCCTCTATATTTCTATGCTAATTTAAACTTTGAACACCTCTTGGGGCCCCAGTATTAGATTGAGGTCACGGCTTTTTTAATTTCGAATCTACACTATTTGAGGGTGCTTACGTAGTTATCTGACAAATTGATGCATTGTAGTTCTCGAAAAGAAGATTTTTAAACATTTTCCATATATACCAGTACTTCTACATTTAACTTTAAACCCATCTTGGGTCCCTAGTATTAGTCCAGGGGTCACTATTTTAAAACTGTCGAACCTTCATTATCCAAGGTTGTATGCATGATAGTAATCTCACAAATTGAAGCATTGTAGTTCTTGAGAAGAAGATTTTTTAACATGTTACCTTTATATTTCTATAATAAACTTTGACCCCATCTTGGGGCCCCAGTATTGGTCTGGGGTCACGATTTTACCAATTAGGAATCTACATAAGCGAAGGATGCATGCATAGAAATTCCACAAACTAAAACATTGTAGTTCTTGAGAAGAAAATTTTGAAACTTTTCCTTTATGTTTTTTAAAATGTTTAAATTTTGAACCCCTCTTGGTGCCCATCAATTGTCCGGGAGTTACAATTTTTTGAATCTACATTATTTAAGGATGTACATGTATGCATAGTAATATCCAAAACAGTTGCACTATAGTTCTTGAGAAGAAGATTTTAAAACATTTTCCTATTAATGTTAAAATCTAAACCCCTACTGGGGCCCCAATTTTTGTTCAGGGGTCACGATTTTTACAATCTTCACTATATATACAACCTTTTGTGTATGTATTGGCATTTTTGGTGAGGTGGTTCTTGAGAAGAAGATTTTTTAAACATTTTCCTATGTATTTCTATGTTAAACTTTGAACCCCGCCGGGGGCCCCAGTTTTGGTCCGAGGGTCACGATTTTTACAATTTAGAATCTTCACTATATATACAAGCTTTTGTGTAAATATTGGCATTTCTGGTGCAGTGGTTCTTGAGAAGAAGATTTTTTAAACATTTTCCTATGTATTTCTATGTTAAACTTTGAACCCCGCCTGGGGCCCCAGTTTTGGTCTGAGGGTCACGATTTTTACAATTTAGAATCTTCACTATATATACAAGTTTTTTGTGTAAATATTGGCATTTCTGGTGCAGTGGTTCTTAAGAAGAAGATTTTTTAAACATTTTCCTATGTATTTCTATGTTAAACTTTGAACCCCGCCTGGGACCCCAGTTTTGGTCCGAAGGTCACGATTTTTACAATTTAGAATCTTCACTATATATACAAGTTTTTTGTGTAAATATTGGCATTTCTGGTGCAGTGGTTCTTGAGAAGAAGATTTTTTAAACATTTTCCTATGTATTTCTATGTTAAACTTTGAACCCCGCCTGGGGCCCCAGTTTTGGTCCGAGGGTCACGATTTTAACAATTTAGAATCTTCACTATATATACAAGCTTTTGTGTAAATATTGGCATTTCTGGTGCAGTGGTTCTTGAGAAGAAGATTTATTAAACATTTTCCTATGTATTTCTATGTTAAACTTTGAACCCCGCCTGGGGCCCCAGTTTTGGTCTGAGGGTCACAATTTTTACAATTTAGAATCTTCACTATATATACAAGCTTTTGTGTAAATATTGGCATTTCTGGTGCAGTGGTTCTTGAGAAGAAGATTTTTAAAGACATGCACCCTATACTTACTGTTTCGCAATTATCTCCCTTTTGAAAAGGGCTGTGCCCTTTATTTTAACAATTTATAATCCCCTTTCCATAAGGATGCTTTGTACCAAATTTGGTTAAATTTGGCCCAGTGGTTTTTGAGAAGAAGTTGAAAATGTGAAAAGTTTACAGACGGACGGACAGACAGACAGACGGACGGACGGACGACGGACAACGGGTGATCAGAAAAGCTCACTTGAACCTTCGGTTCAGGTGAGCTAATAATATTACCAATATTTTGTTACCAAGACTTTCCCATACAGGCTTTGCTGCAATTTTACATTTGCTTGACAAAACAATCAGAGAAACCAAAAGGAAACTGATGATAAAGCAATGCATGTTTTTAAACACAAGCTTAGATTGTTAACTAGTGAACTTTTTTATCTTAAAAACTTCAAAATGTTGAATTGGTTCAGCAGCCAATCTTAAATGCATGACACCCATTTATGTCAATTTAATTCAAATTGCTACAATATAACTGTACAGCACTAAAAGAAAACTAGAAGACAATAATATATATCATACATGATATACCTATAAACATATCATCAAAGCATCAGTACACTTCATATAAAATATCACACAGAACTCAAAATTAATGGCAATCAGTTAATACCTTAATTAAAATATTCAGTATTTTAAAATTACATGTACATGCCAATTCAGCAGCTATACAATTTAATCATAAATTGTCTAGAGTAGCTAGGATAAAGCATGCACTGGAGACCCCTCATCTCAAATACATGTACCTAACTAAAGGCATTGATTCCTGTCAAATATTCCACAGACTAGCGGTGAATTACAATCAAGAAAAATGTAAGTAACAGCATGGGAGACAAGGAATTCAATTCAATGCAAAGACCTCAGAGTAAGCAGAATGTATTGTTTTTCTCTTAGTCATTATTTCCTTGTCACGTACACTATCAAATTACCTGCCTTGGTGAAAATGCTGATGTATAGACATGCAGCTATGTTGGACCAAGGAGCACATGGAATGCAGCAAGAAAAGGAGACATTATGCCATTCCAATATGTGGCTTTCCCATCACTTTTTATCCTCAATACTGTAGATTCATTATTTTATGTGTGTAATTAATTCCACAATTCCACCATTTTGCATCAAATGGCGAGAATATTAAAAAAATTGCAAGTACCAATTATTTATCATACTTCATAAAGTTTAAATCTGTTCAAAAAATATAAGCAAGAATTAATTCAAAATCCGTGAGATTTGCTTCTTGCGATTTTACAGGGACATTAATTCCTCATGTTTAATTAGGAACCTACAGTATGTCTTTGAAAAATTTGCATTCAAGTCAAATTTTCCCCTTAACCATTCTTTCTGGAAGTTTTGTAGGCAATATTGCATGATCAAGCTTCATCATTGCATTTTGAATAAATGAATGCATCCCCTTAAGGTGCCTCACTACACCTTGAAATGGTTTCTCAAATCAGCAGAAAATTACTTGATAATGATAGAAAGCATGATGGATAAGAGGTATATATATCAAATAGGCGAAAAAATGTGCAATTTTAGATAAAAAATGGTATTTTCAAAAATTTGATTCATTAAGCATAAACAAAAGCCCCAGGTGGATTCGAACTCATGACCTGCGGTTCACAAGCCTGATACTTTAACCACTGAGCTATAACGATACACATCTGAATCGATTGATACAAACAGTTTAATAAAACATTTAATTCTCCATCTTGTGACGTAGTGTCTTAAAAAGTATAAGTCTCGGTGTAGTGAAGTACCTTAAGTAAATAAAAAGTACTGACTGCCATTGAGTTAACTTCGTGAATTAATTGGTATAATATATGATATGAGTCCAATTGTGATCAAAGTAATTCTATTCTATTGAATTTTTTTTTTATCTATGATCATTATTATATACAATCATTACTATCTGTATTGAAGGTCTATCATAGTATATCAATGAATTTTATTCATGAATATAATTGATCATTGATCAGATTTCAGTCAATTTTTAACAGTCAATTTCTTATCATTGGTAAAATCAAATCCCCATCATTAATAATTCTATGCTGCAGATGTTGTCCTTTGTTGTTGTCAATTTCTCTGTGATTAGTTACTGTATGTATGGTAAAACATACTGCAAAATCGGATTCCGTGTACCTTAAAGTACACAGCAAACTTGTATAAATAGTGCACAGATGTTTAGTAATGGATCTGACCATAAAAAGAGAATGCAGACCTATGTCTTATCTAATCATTCATAAAAATTGAAGTTCAATAAAACATTTCATTTTATGACAACAGTATGTCGAAATGGGTCAGATATCCTGCCAGTGTCCTGTCGTTCAAGTTTTCATTCTTATGTCACAGGATGAAATCCATAAAACGGATTCCCAACCATCACATTATATTTCTTGTAAAGTACATTCAATGACAGATGGAAGTCACCAGATAGTTCTCATTTCAGTCTACTGATGAATACATCTGAGACTTATTTTGGAGACATTCATGTTGAAAATGTTACTCTTCATACACAAAACCGATTGTGTTGATTAGATTTAAGGATCCACCATTGCAAGAATGAACAGTCAGAGGGGGAAAACATGTATGATGAACTCAATTATACCTTTACTGCTAAACACAAGCATGAACCATGATTTTATGTAATGAGCCAATCCAAAGCATTAATTCACCAACAAAAAAAGGTTAGCACTGATTCATCAAATTAATCCTAGTCTTCATTTGATAAAACCATGAACCACCAAATGGAATCAATAGATGAACTCAATCATACATCTTTGGCTAAACAAAACCTGATAAACCATGGCATAGGTTATAAGCTACCCAAGAGTATGAACCATCCCTCAAAGATAAGCACAGGTTCATCTAAATATAATATCCATGGTCTACAGTAAAAAAAAAAAGCAGAACCACCAAATGAAACCATAAAGTCAAAAATTCCTATTTTGCAAACAACAATGATATTAAAATTAGGCCAACCAAAGCATAAATCAACATCTTAAAGTATGTTAGCATTGATTCATCAAAACCACTAGATTGGCTGTTTCTGTTGAGCACAAGCACAAATGAACCACCAGATGCCTGATGGGATCTTTGTATGGTTAAGAAAAAGCATGAACCACCAGATGGGATCTTTGTATGGTTATAAAGCATAAGCAGGAACCACCAGATGGGATCTCTGTATGGTTATAACATAAAAGGATAAACCACTAGATGGGATCTTTGTATGGTTATAAAGCACAAGCATGGACCACAGATGGGATCTCTGTACGGTTATAAAGCATAAGCATGAACTATCAGACGGGATCTCTGTATGGTTATAAAGCAAAAGCATGAACCTCCAGATGGGATCTATATATGGTTATAAAACATAAGCATGGACCACCAGATGGGATCTCTGTACGGTTATAAAGCATAAGCATGAACCTCCAGATGGGATCTATGTATGGTTATAAAACATAAGCATGGACCACCAGATGGGATCTCTGTACGGTTATAAAGCATAAGCATAAACTATCAGATGGGATCTCTGTATGGTTATAAAGCATAAGCATGAACCTCCAGATGGGATCTCTGTATGGTTATAAAGCATAAGCATGAACCTCCAGATGGGATCTCTGTATGGTTATAAAACATAAGCATGAACCACCAGATGGGATCTCTTTATGGTTATAAAGCATAAGCATGAACCACCAGATGGGATTTCTTTATGGTTATAAAGCATTAGCATGAACCTCCAGATGGGATCTATGTATGGTTATAAAGCATAAGCATGAACCTCCAGATGGGATCTCTGTATGGTTATAAAGCATAAGCATGAACCTCCAGATGGGATCTCTGTATGGTTATAAAGCATAAGCATGAACCTCCAATTGGGATCTATGTATGGTTATAAAACATAAGCATGAACCACCAGATGGGATCTCTATATGGTTATAAAGCATAAGCATGAACCACCAGATGGGTTTCTATATGGTTATAAAGCATAAGCATGAACCACCAGTTTGGATCTTTGTATGGTTATAACGCAAAAGGATAAACCACTGGTTGGGATCTTTGTATGGTTATAAATCATAAGCATGAACCTTGATCCATGATAGGATCAATTAGCCCAAAATAAGCATGAACCTAGTTTGGATTTAATGAGTTTAAATACAAACTATCTAACTTAAGAATTCAAAGGGCATTATAAGATCCTATGATCCACTAATATTTCAAAGAATCTCTGAATAAAGTCACCAACTAGCAATTCTTTTAATGCCAAAATATTAATTACCAAAATTTTTTGGTTGTTCTTTTTAGGTTTCTATTGAAATAATCAGACATGTCTAGAAATAGTTCTGTACAGCATCTGATGTGCACTTGAATTCATGCAATTTAAATCTTTCGCAAGATTGATACCTCAGAAGCTAATGTTTCTAGAAATGTGATATATGTGTTGCACTATGGTATCTTTGTGAATCCTAAATACTGAACACAATATAGCTATTGGCTTTCAACATTACCCAACAATCTGCTATAGATCTTTCATTAACATGAACTAATTACCAATATAGTTAATGAGTGCACTGTCACAATAATTATTATTTTTTGGATCAATTTTGGGATCCCAAACCAAAATAGTAAATCTTATCCTGAGTACATCATTGCATCATACACAGACAGATATAATGAAATATCATTGTTTGCTAACTTCAGCATTAACAATTTGTCTGAATAACACTTCAACCAGGGGCTTAGGTTAATGCAAGGGAAGCCCAAGCATTACGAAAAATTTATTTGACAACTCACAGAACCTTCACAATAAGTAAGTTAGCATTAATTTGGAGAAGTATTCTCAGATTCACTAACATCTGACTCAGTTGATCTTCACCTAAGACAAATTTCATAAGATGAATCTGGAAAGCTGTTTTAAAGACCCATCTACATTGCATACAAATTACAAGATACACATGTACTTTTGCCAGTAAAATGCATATTCAGACATTTGACATTCACTAAAATTAACTGCAGTCTGCTAAGTTTCAAAAAATACAGGAAAATGCACTTTTTATGACATCACAATTACTGATGTGAATGCTAGTCTAATCAGGTAACTATATAATTATAGATTCTTAATTTTTTGGTATTCTTGTGAAAACAAATGCTAACTTTCCGTTGTTTGTGATGAACTTCAAAACAAGGCAAAATATGACTAAAACTGTACCTACATGTAGTTCTTTACTGTTGATTTTCAGTTATGTCTTTGATATATATTGTTTGAGTCTGGTTACTCATCATGAGTGTGAGGTCAAAGAGGAAATGGTAAAAATGTCCCTGCATGTATGAAATATGTGTATGTGACTGGGATTCAAACCAGTGACCTTCAACAACTAAAGTGAATGGTAATTGTATTTTAAACAGCTGAGCATACAAGGTCAACCCTTGGTATCCATCAGTTAGCATTAACACTGAATTAAAGAATGCAGTCCACATAAGGAAATTAAGCAACAATTCCTAAGCTGGGTCTTTTGTAGACATTCTTGATAGTTGCTCCAAATGTGTTTAAGCATCAGCAAGTCACTAAAGAAATTTCTAAACAACCATGCAGTCCCTTCATCAGTGTTACCTTTATTCAGCTAATAGCTCTTCAGTGTAACTGGTGTTAAACACAATAAAAAGAATAAAGTTTCTTATTCTCTCCTAGTCTAACAACACTTTTTTTTTGGTGGTGGTACTTCTTTTGGTTAAAAAAAAAAACCCAACAGATTCACGAGCTTATTCAAAACATATCACTCTTTTAATTGTTCTGTAGTTTTCAAAATATCAAACATGATGTTGATAATAAATTCACATTTAGCAAAATATATGCACCTGATGATACAATAAACAGACATAGTAATTGCAAAAATGTTGTTTCTTCCATACATTTGCCTTGGGGCAACAGTTCTAATCTTCTTATACAATTAGAATAGGAGAGATCAAAGACAGTCCATTAAAGGTCAATCATCAGAGAACTGAAGAGGCATCTGATATTACAGAACCTTGTCTTAGAGACAATAATGTGGGTATTAAAGTAGTGACAGGTGCTCTCTCTCTCTCTCTCTCTCTCTCTCTCTCTCTCTCTCTCTCTCTCTCTCTCTCTCTCTCTCTTGTGAACTGGAAACACAAGCTTATTTAACCATCTCTTCATGTAAACTGATATTTAAATAAACCACTTCAAAATTCAACATTTCATTAAATTTTTATGCCATCCTATCATACTACCAGTAATATATTCATATACTCCCCCCCCCCCCCTCCCCATTAAAGGTAGGTATCTAGCACTTGTGAATTGACATGCAATATAGCTATAACCTCTGATACAGATCATTCTTAATTCAATTACATGATAAAGTCAGATCAATTACCTCCAGGGAACCAAATATTACATCTAAGACTCAGCAGCCAAAAATATGAGTGAGCATAGGGTACCTGTAATATAAGCTAAACATAGAGGGTTGAAGGTATCAATTAAGATTGTCTAATGAATTATGCATGATGGAATTCATACATTAATCTCTAACAATTAAACATAACCATGCATCAACATTTATGTAAGAAATAATGAAATATGTCAAGATATGTAGATTGATTCATATGAAAGTAAAAATAACACTGCTTTGTTTGGTAAAAGCAATACACCTAAGATAACCTAAGATTTATAATGGGGAATGTTTACATCTTTTCTCCATTCCGAATACACTCGGAATACATCGCAAAATTTTTCAACGTTATCATCTGGGCTTGCTGCAATACAAAATCCCCGTAGACATGACATTTTTTAGCATTGTATTCAAACCTGATATGCTAACAGGGGCGTTTCGACTAAGAAATCTTGGAAATTTTTCATACTTTTGAATGAACATCGTTTGAACCCTGAGATATTTATAAATATCAAGCAATTAAGCAAAATCTGAATTCAGGATATCTTGGGACAGACTATAGATTTGCGCATCAAAGTACATGAACAGTTATGAAATTAGCCTATTCTAAAATACAGTCAAACTTTGTCATCTCGAACTAGATGGAACTGTTTAAAAACTTCAAGATATATGCATATTTGAGTAAATGAGGGTAAAATACTTAGAAAATAAGTGGTTGGGACTTACAAATCACTTTGACATATTTATTGCATTCAAGATATCATGGTTCAGGATATCGAAGTTCAACTGTATTATTGCCTTCGAATAGAGGGTTTTTTTGGTCACTTAGTTGCTGTATTAATTGAAAGGTTTCCAAAATAAATCGTGGAAGCTAGTTATGGAATCTTCCTTAGAATAAAGCTCTATCTAGTCGTTAAGATTTATACAGACTCATGCATCACAGTCAATGCTAGCACGATATCAATACTGAAGTATCACACTGGTCGTCTCCAATAAATGGCATTTTGTGAGGTCTTACGTTGAAGTCCCTCACTAGCACAAGTTATATCTCTAGCATATTAAAATAAATAATCTAAATACAGGTTTTAAGAGCAATTATAAAATCCTATTTCCATTTTCTTTTAAAAATCTATATGCAATTGACACTTCAACCCAATACATGCACTTTTATCAAATTCCAATTTTACAGTCTCAAGAATACAGACACAATTCAAATATTTTTATCTGTCTGAAGATGCTGGATTCCTTTTTCTTTTCTTCATTTGATGAAAATATTGATATATTCTTAATCTCATTTGTATTTTATTAAACCACACACTTTTGCTGCAGAACTCTGGCAACTTAGTTATAAAATTTAGACTATTGTCTCCAACCAGGAAGGTGAACCTAAGCTCAAGAAATATGTCAGGGTTTTCAAATTACCCCTTAAAACCAGTGAAAGGATGTAGTCAAACCAGACCCAATCCCTCAAGAGTTCTCAAACAGTCAAAAACACATAGCAATTTTATTCCAATATGCTATTTCCACAATTATTTCCACAGTATCTTACAGAAAGCTTTAGCTCCTGGGAATGCATTAACCAAAATCTATCATATTGTGCTTCCTAATTAAAAAAACAAAACTTGTTACTTTCATTGTAAAACAAGGTACCACATCGTTGTTTCTGTTTGGGACTATAGCTTTTTGTTCCAAATTTTTGTTTTTAATTAACTTAAAAGAGAAAAAAATATTAGCTAGGCAAATACGTATAAACTTCCAACTGAAGGTTATCAACAATAGATAAATAGTTCCAAGAAAACAATTTTCTATACAAATACTGAAGGTTACACAGTCAGACCTCTCTATGTTGAATGCTGAAGATTCAAGATGTAGTGGCAAAAACAAATACAGTTGAACTTTGATGTCTGGAACACTGATATCTCTAATTCAATTGATATGTCAGAGTGATTTGTAAACCCTAACCACTTATTTTTTAAGCATTTTACCCTCAATATCTCGAATACTCAGATATCTTGAAGTTTTTAAACAGTCCCGTTTAGTTCAAGAACACAAAGTTTGACTTTACTGCAGTAGAGGTTGGGACTCAATTTGATTTATCTAAGGTGTAAATTTTCAAGATATTGAAGTTTAACTATATTATTTACATTCAATTGCAATTTATAACTGTTTCAATCCTCAAGATTTCAATCTGACTTGTATTTAAAGAATCAGTTTGTCCACATGCATTTGGAAGATAGTCTTTATAGTGTAACTATTTACTAATTGCAAAACCTCCATGAAGATTTAAATAAATGCAAAATATACATATGTGGTCATTAAGATCTGGGAGGTTTGGGAACTTGGGAGCTTTCAACAGCTTGTTAGATTGCTGAATAG
This sequence comes from Magallana angulata, assembly GCF_025612915.1. Classification (NCBI taxonomy): domain Eukaryota; kingdom Metazoa; phylum Mollusca; class Bivalvia; order Ostreida; family Ostreidae; genus Magallana; species Magallana angulata. Next base: position 46,327,572 of record NC_069120.1, read on the forward strand.
GGCATTCAATTTGGTCAGCAAGGTTTCACATCAGGTCTGAATGTAAGTCATGTGGTAACTCGAGTGTAGATTGTTTCAGGGTCCACGCAGAAAATATATGTGAGGTTAAACCAGATGCTATGGGGAAAATTCAGAATGCGCATAAGCTAGCTGGTTCTGGGTAGCTAAAGGAACCAGGCTAGCATACGGGATTCCATGCCATATGCATGTGTTCAAAGGTGCTATAATTGTAAAAAAAATTGTCAGTGAACAGTATAGAAACAAAGTATTCCTTTTAATGAAATGATCGGCATGTGATATGAAATTGCAGCATCATGGAACACATAAATGTTATGCCGAAACTACAACATGCATCAAATGCATGCATTAAGCATGATTAAATAATTATGTGACTTTATATAATGCATAATTGAATAATAATTTCAGTGTATATTCAAACATGCTTAGAGAGAGACAGAGTAGGATGGAGGACAGACATAGCCGAGACATAATCATGGTGGATCCTTATAACCAGACCTGTACCTGTAGTTTTGGCTATGACTTTTGGAAAAGGACAGTAGACAACAGTACATGTACTCAAACTGGAACATGTATATGACTTGTAGATGCCAAGTTACAATATTGAGCTTTCCAAATTATTTATAATGTGTCACATGTATATAGGGTTGTGACATGTAAGTTAGGGATATTCCTTGTGTACAAATGTTGAACACACTGCGTTTGAATTTTATCAGATTCAGAAACTGTTACTTGATTTTATTCAACTGCAAGGGTTTAATAAGACTTCTAATACAAGAGAATGTATAGTGGTATTTAAAGGCATGTATATCCACCATCAAAGAGATGTAGAGGCGGATAGTGTAAATCATGGCATTGCTGGGATTTCGATTTCAGCTGAGCAAAGCATTGATTAGGTAAAGGACTTGATGAAGTTCATTGTGTTTCTACAAGTTCAAAGAATAGCAGCAGTATCACCGCAACTGAACCTTTTTCCTCAATGACACAGTGGCCTATTTAGAACTGTGATATCAAACAAGAGTAAACAGATCTCATTGCGTATGCAGTCAGGAATTTTATTAATTAACTTGGCCCTGCAGCTAACCTGACAAAACTTTACTTCATAATAGCTGCTTTATACGTATTAAGCATTGTCTTGAGAAACCCACACAACTTGTGTTCAAGACTGGGACAAAAAAATGTTTATAGAGCTGTGGGACATCTCAATACCTTAAGGAGACTGTTGACTACGATAGTGTAGCAGCTGCATAGTAAACAATATAAATTTTAAAATCTTGAAAGTTGAAATCTGTGCACCAATCAATGCATTGAAAGAATCAACCAAGGCCAATTTGATGCCCAATATATGGTGTATGACTTCAAGATAAGAATTCTGTTCAGTTAAAGTTAAATCCTCCTCCAATTAGATGCAAAGGGTTTCCATGGTGCTTATCGGATGAGAGTCATTGACTACCCCTTGATAGGACACTAGTCCATCCCATGTTAACCCCAGCATAAGCTGGTACCCAATTGCAGCTGGGTGAATTGAGATAATGTGGATAAAGTGCCTCGTTTAAGGACACAATACACAACATCAAGTGATCAGGACAAGGCTTGAACCAGCGACCTTTTGGTTATTGGCCTTGCCTTTGAGTCACTGATTCAATTCTGTTTGGTGTATACAGTCAAAGGTTTATCAAACTTTGACATGGAACCTTGGTTTTAAGGTCTCATCATGCAGGCTCATTTATTAAAGGAAGGATCTTATCATACCACAGAAGGGTTCAAACCTGCCACACAAGGATCAATTTCCTTCCTGTATAGTACTAGTGCCTCCTCTCTACCACTGAGCCATGGCGATGCTAATCTAAAGATGATCTTACTCTCTTAAGGCATATAATCCATTACACATCACAGGGAATGTAATTAACAATTAGTTTTTTGTTCATTACTCATGATTAAAAATGGAATGAAATTACAGAAAAAATAGTTTTATTTTTTGAGAAGGACTTCCAGAAGTCTACTTCTCTCTTTTCAAAATAAAGCCATGGGCTTTTACCATTAAAGGCATTGAATTTGTAATACAACCTGCAATTTTCTCCTCAATCTCATTTCTAGTTTTCACGATTACATAACAGCCCAAGAAATTGACATTGCATATTAAGGCTGCAATGACAGATGGCAACAAATTGAAAAAGATCATTTCTACCGATTGAATATTTTGTTTCTTTTCTGACGTCCGAGACTACGGGTGAGATGGGTTAGGAGCTGAATTTCCCACTCTATAAGACACCAATCCCCATAACTCATTCTTATCCACACAAATCACACGATCTAATAGAAACTAAATTCCAGAACCATCAACAGGTTTTATGTTAGCTCCTTTGAATTCACAAGAAAATTTAGTTGATCAGGCCTCATATCTGCTCACAGCTAGTGGAAGATCCATATTAACACTTTTCTTTAACATATACGTGTACCTTTTTTGTGGGAATTCAAAAAACATAAATGAAGAGTACATTTTATACTAACCCTTGAAATGCAGCTTGACTTCAATATGGTATATTTTCACAATCCTGTCAAATGAGAATGAATCTCCATCCAGGTATAACAATTGACAAGAATTAAATCGTAGGCTTATAAAGCTAAACTAAAGATCCTCTGCTATACATCCACAATGATTTTGTCATTGTACTCCCTGAATAAGCACTAATGATGCCAGAGTGTGGCCTTTTTTCCCCAGCAAAACTTCCATATCTACACACTAACGATTGACTTTCCTACCTGTATACTCAGGTAAACATTTCCACTATAAATCTTTCAACAAATACCATCCAAGCTTTATTCAAATTTCCGGCTGACAGGCAGAGTTGTGCTAGAATCTTAATGATCCCTCATAATTAATTGTCTTCATAATGCATGAAAGTCATATTCAGATCTCCCTCTCTAATCGCTCTCCTAACATTTTCTTAACATGAATATGCCATTGAAAGATCCCCATGACATAATTTGATCTATCAGTGTACAGATTCAATAGCATGCAACATTGCAATCAATAATAATAAAAAACATACTAATGTGTCACTTTAAAGGCCCCAATCTTTCTTCCATATTTCCTACATTCTAACACAACTGATTGCATCCTATTCCCTCCTGACCTTGCAGAATCCCGTTAAACTGTACGCCCCTTTTATTTACAATTACCACATCCCTTTAAATCTCCATTTACAGGACTGATTTCTTTTCTAGTAGAACAATACAGTTTCTTTATAAAGGAGTGTTTAACTTCAACTTACTTATAACAGAAAATGATTGATCAATCTGTTGAATTGTAACTTTGATCTATGATGAGTTGGAATGGAACACTGGCTTGGATTAGACTTCGCTATCATTATAAGGTGAATTGTAAAGGGTTTATTGCTATACATAGGACGAAAAATCCATAAAAATGTTTAAATTTAATTGCCATGGTTAGGTAACACGATGTGAAGGACTTAACTCTAGATTTTAAGAAAAAGTTAACCTGTTTGATAAGAAATTTGGAATTCTTCCTTTTTTATTGTGTGTTTAATGCCCTGTAACATTTCATTATAAAAACTTGGCTGTGTGACATGGGGACTGACTTTCATTTACGATATTTTCTTACTAAGAAATCTCAACATATATTCCAAAGCGTATCATATAACTCTAACCCCTTTTGAAAAACATGTAAACAGTAAATGATGAACTATATCAAGAGTCTGTGCAACACAAGATCTTTAGCAAGCAGCATCATCAGTAGATCGCTCAGATACCTTAAATTTGTTCAATATATAAATATAGGTCTAAATTTGTATAGTGATATAACCCTTCCAACAACCCCCCCCCCCCCCCCATTATTTACCCTTTCTGGTGATTTTTTACTTTATAAAAACTGCATCTTTAGTAAAAAGAAATCTAGAACAGAATATCTAGTACCAAATGGAGGGAGAAAGAGGGGTTAGGAAATTAGTGTTGCAATGTCCTTAGGCCACCCAAAATTCATTCTACGTTTAACATCACTTCAAAATACCAAACCTACGAGGGAGGGCCATAAAACTCAAAACATTCAAACAAATGATTTTTGTTCATTGACATCAATACAAATACAGTTAGTATTCAAACTACATGTATAATACCTCTTTAATAGTGATCTTTCCTAATAATCCTATTGAGTATCTGATTGATAGTTCATTATGTGTTCTAAACATTAAGAATTTCTACAGCTAGATTACAGTGTTTTTTGTATCATCAAACCCGAAAAATGAAATTAAAATAGGGCTTTGTTTTTTTTCATAACGCGACTTCTCTTAAACCTAAGCCTGCAGGTAACAGTAAACGTAGAATTAACTTTGAACGGTCTTATTAAAAAACTATGATGCTTCAGAGAGAGAGAGAAAGAGAGAGAAAGAGAGAGAGAGATGAATCCAGGTGTACAGCAGTTACACTTAGTCCCTAAGGTTTATACATGTAGTAGGAATACAGAATACACTCAGGTAAACACTGCAGTTTTTTTTTCAATTACAGTAAACCATTTCTGTACTTTTTATCCATCAACGTTGCTTCCGTATCAAATATTAATACTTTCCCTGAAATGATTTATAACACACTATTTGATGTATGTGCATTATAATCCCAATATTGATTTTTCCCCTCCATCCTGTAAACTACATAATACAGGCACTGGAATTGGTTTACTTCTTATAGATCTGCTTCAAAATTAAAGCTGTTTAATAGGCATTGAATTATCAATGAGCTTTTCATTACATTTCTTCTCTTGGACCTGATGTACTTGCTACACATTATGAATAACGCATGAGATAAGTTGAAGACCTTACAACTCAACAGGAACGTCAAAAATACTAAAATTTTGGTGAAAAAACTGCTGACTTGTCATCAAAGAGCATATAAAAAGGGTAAAAATTATTGCTTACTATATATTCTTCAGATAAGGTACCATACTTATTCACTCTAAACCTTTATAACGCAGAAGCTGTTCAAAATCTCGATCAATTTTTTAATTATTGCAGTTGTGAAGTTAATCCTGCTTTGTTGAGGAATATAAATGCAATGCAAGGCCAAAATAAAATCATTGTTTGTTTGGAATTGCCTCCCACCTCATTGAAATAACCCCCGTTGATAAAATTTTATTAGCAACGAATAAAGATTGTTATTTTTTAACAATTTTCAATTCGTTAATCTTCAAGTTACAAAAATATAAAAAAAAATCCCTCCCTCCCTTCTGGGTCTAGAAAGCCCCAGGCGGCAATTCCACACAAGGATGGCCTCACTAGTTATTGACATGTACAAAAACAAAGCAGCTTAAGATATGGATGATGCTGTTGGCAGGATATCGTAACACATTCAAATACCTTGCAAAAACAGGTTCAGCTTAAGTTGGTCAAAGAAGGGAAAAAATCCATTTAAAATCACAATGAATCTTAAATTTTCAAATACTTTCCCAAAGGTAAACCAGTAAGTATACATGTACTTTCACCGATTTCCAAATTCACATCTTGGAATCCAATGCAGTAAAAAAAAACAGAGCTTTCACATTTCTATTGGTAATTTCTTTTAGATGACAAGTCTTTTTCATCAAATTTATATGGAAGCTTCCACAAAACTGACCATTTAACATCTACCGGTATTTACTATGCAAATCCAGTCCTGGCTTCTGATCTTCAGACATTATCAACTGAATCTTTGTGAAGTGCCCTAACCACCTTCTGAGTATGAAACACAGACATTTATGTCTGGAGTGACATTTTTAGTTATAGGTAGGCAAGAAATAATAATCCGTCTCTGACAAAAAATGATCTTAAATCGGAGCCTTTGATCTCCCATCAATTCCTTACCCTCCATCTGATTCTCTCTTTCCATTAGTGCATCTCTATCTAATAGTGGTCAATGTAAGCTTCATTAGGGCCACGGGTAAAAATACTACTTACTAGTTATCCAAAAGATTTTATCTTAAAAAAACCCAAAAAACAGATTCCTGTGCTAAATGGACTGAACTTGACTCAATATCAATCAAATAACCCACTAGCCCGCAGCGTTTTTTTCACTCTCGAGGAGCGAGACAGACTTTATTGAACACCTACAGTTGGTCTACATCATCTTCAATTTTCACACAATCTTACACTGCTGAGGTGGCTAGACTATCTGATCCACGTATCAATGTACACACTCTTTCCATCAAGTCTTATCCTCTATAGAGAGCCCAGCTTTGTTTACTAACCACCAGTGTTCATGATATGCCACAGGAATCTCGTAACAAAAGACTTATTGACTACTTTGGAAGGGCTAAAAATCAGTCTTTTGGACAATTAAAAAATTCAAATAATTAAGAAATAAGAAAGAAAAATACAGCAAAAAAATTATAGCAAAAAAAACTATACATCAACTTTAAAATTTTCTTTAAATTAGAAATACAATCAAGCAATGCAGACCTACCCGTGTGATAAAGAGCAATTCCAGTTGGTATATATCATAATGATTGACTTTGAGGCATTGTTAACCTCAAGGCAATCGCAGTCTCCCTATACTGTATGTTTACATATTCCATCTTGTTCTGAATCTCTCACAAAAGCCAAACTCTATGGAATTGGAATTTGTACTCTGATTTTATCAATTGCATCAACAGACACTACTCAATCAATAGCCCACCATAAAGTCTATTAATTAAGTACAATAGCATGAGCTACATGTATGTCACTGCACAGAAATCCCCTCAATAGTCCTGACCCACCTACTGGCACAACTACACAAACAGTCCAACTTTTATTATTTCTACAATTACCTGTTATGCCACATCCTCCGGATACTATTGATGTACTTGTACTGTGAGGAGTAAATCCGATGCAGCGGCAAATTAAGAGAATAGGAGTTGGAACCTGATGCCCTTGTTTATCAAAACCTTCACTCTCAGCTCCTGTCCTTGTAAAGGTGGGTGGGTGGGTGGGGAGAAAGGGGGGTGCTGTGATGAAGACTTCACTGATGGTCAAGATCACCCAATCAGATCTGTCCCCATGGAATGCCGGTCGTCCTGTACTACCTGTAGCCTGACTCCCTGGAGTGACAAGAGTCATTACCCCCTCTCTTGGTCTTAGTTTCATCTGTACCATTCTTCAAATCAAGTCAAGCCTGACCATTTTGTGTCATAAAAGGTGGGTTATAACTGCGGGGAAAAAGAGAAAATTACCATAAAATATCTACCTCTGTTATCTTATATAATTATGCATTTTTACCCATTTTACTTTTTTTTTGGAGTTTTCAAATACACTTTGAACACTATCTTTAAATAATCTAAAATATAATTTCTACATAACATGCATAATAAACAATGATAATCTTGTAGAAAGATACTGCAAATCATATGTTAATTTCATTGAAATGATCTGTGATTATATAACCTATTTGCCAGAGGCTATAATAGTGTATAGAGATTGTTAAGGCTCAATAAATGGTATCATTGTCAATATCTATGATGTTTGATCAAGATAAATTTGTAGTGTTCTAATGGCTATTTAGCCACCAGTCTACAAGTTTATATCAGCTACTGAACAGAAAATTGAAACCGATTAGGACCGACTGACAGTGGGTTATTTAGTCATCAAAAATGCATGAGCTGATTATAAAGTATTCCACAAGCATCCAATAATTCAGTAGCCCTAAAGGCTTATACCATCAAGCATTTTTAAGCACCCTACTTAATTAACCTTCCATTTATCACTTTATTGTAACAAGAACTCTCACCTATCTATCACGATGAAGATTATTATCATAACAATCAAACAAGTAAATCTTATTACAAATAATCCCATCATGCTGATGTAGATGTACATACTCCTCTTTAAGATACCATAATTTAGATGCAGTTAAAGGATGACCAATCATAAGTAGACTTCAGGCGAACGTCAGCTGTATAGACAGGTTTTCTGGATGCGATAGTGAAAGTTGACAGCAGTTGTGGCTGGTTTGTGTTCCGCAATAACCCGGTCTCGTCAGATCGTCTCATTACCATTAAACACATATTGGCGCTGATGTTTTATTGGAGAGCGTTTTTTTCATCTGTTGTATAATATAATCTCATTACGAATCTCCTAACTGAATAAGTTTACGATTTGTGATCAATCAACTGTTTGCCGCACTCACAGGAAGCAACTCGGGGGATGAGTTTTCCCCCTCTGCGGTGAGAATGGGGGCATACAAGATCGTTCATCAATCATCCGCCAAAAAAACTCATGGAAATCTGTAAAAGTAATATTACCAGACAATACAAATTAATGTAAAGTTGAAAAATACCAGTCATCACCCGAAATAATGATGGTTGCTCAATTCCCACTAGAGAGTTGCAATAATAGGTAACGAAATCTCATTACAATGTATAATTTAAAACTGGTACAATATATGTAAATTTGATTCAATCACACATCTTTTTAGAGCTATTTTAATAAGACCATGGAATTTTGGTATGATGTAACTTTCATTTTTTCACGAATAAAAACAAATGAAAATTAAAACTGCCTTAAAATGAATTGAAATATGCATCGACAACACAGGCAGAGATAAGAATCACACAAACGTTGATTTCTATAGTCATTGACTAAATGCTGCCCAACAATGAAACAGACATGCCTACATCAAATTACTGTTTGACACATCAAACTACCCATTGTCCATAGTCTTGATAAATGAGTCTATAAAGTTTACATTATACTTGTCTAGCTGAATCAGTTAAATGTAATAACTACAAGTACACATGGAGCGTTTTTTATTAACACACCTACACATTAATCAGTCCGATTCAAATCAATCCCCTTCTCTTAAAAGGGTGTGTACCAGTATATATATACATGTAGTCCTTTCACAGTAATGAGTGTAAGAAGAAGGGAAAAGTTTTTTAAATCAGACTGTACAGTAATCAATAATCCAATCCAAACTTTGCAAAATGTAAACAAAGTTTCTCTTGGTGCGAATAAACTGAACACTTGTAGGAGAGAAGATGTAGATATATAGTTGATCTCCTCTTTACCACAAAAACATTCAGATGGTGCAAACTTGGCTGTGATAAATTTGCCATTTATTTAAATCAATGGGACTACATCTTACCGGTTTTCTTCAAAGATTTCGGCCATGAAACATAACTTTTCTGGAATGGGTAGATTGCAGAATAAACTATAATAACACTCTGGTCAAGGCTTACAGAGTTATCAAACATTACAAAGAAGTGACTTTAAGCACAAGTGGCAGTACAAGTTGAGACCAATCCACACCAAAAGTTGTTTCCCTTTGCAGGGTCAAGCCAAAGGTCTAACATTCCCTTTCCCTACCAAATCTTTGATCATACTGTGACGAAATCTCTTTGGACATAATTCATTCCTTCAAATGAATGTATGGGTAGCCCCATACCAAGCCAATTAAAGTCAAATATAGAAACATATTTTAAATGGGAACAGTCACGGTTTTGGTTAAATTTTTATTTTTTATGATGATTTAGTAATGCATTTCCAATGATCAACCAAAATTTGAGTGTCAGTTGTAGAGAAATCAGTTATAAGCATTAAGATACAGAGCTCACAATTCTTCACGGGCCCTGGAAGTTATTGTAAATATATTGCATGTGCATGTATAAAAAAGTAAGGGTAGGACACTCTTTTTGGGGCGAAATCGGGTTTGACGAATTCTGGGCGTTCCTCAAACGAAATTTCGCGATAAATCGTTCAAGTATACTTTACTTACGACATATGTATACATTCGTTCCGCTCCAATGCTGTTACGTCGAAGAAAAAGGTGTTTTTATACATCCAAGTGCCTAAGAATTTCGCTAGACTGGTTTACATCCGGTTTAATCGCAGTGAATCGAAAGGTAAATTGAAAGGTAAGTTCTGATTGGTCAATAATGAAATAAATTCTTTAATTTCTTATCGATATTTGTCAATCTTCTTCATTATTCTCGCATTTCATTGTTGAAAGGCCAAACTACCCAGTATCTATATGCATAACTCCTTTCAAACATTTGATACATACTCACCATAAATTGTTATCAGTTTCGCCACCTTATTGACGAGCAGATTTATTTTATTATTAACCAATCAGAACTTATCTTTCGATTCACTGCGATTAAACCGGATGTAAACCAGTCTAGCGAAATTCTTAGGCACTTGGATGTATAAAAACACCTTTTTCTTCGACGTAACAGCATTGGAGCGGAACGAATGTATACATATGTTGTAAGTAAAGTATACTTGAACGATTTATCGCGAAATTTCGTTTGAGGAACGCCCAGACTTCGTCAAACCCGATTTCGCCCCAAAAAGAGTGTCCTACCCTTACTTTTTTATACATGCACATGCAATATATTTACAATAACTTCCAGGGCCCGTGTACGTACTGCTTGTCTGCTATAGAGTGCATAAGACACGCGCTTGTGATCAAAATATAAAATTATTATTATTTCATTAAACTGGAGACAGTATTTACTCATATACCACAATCTAGCATTCAGATCTATCTCTCTGACGAGTTTAAGCTACCTTCTGCATCGCATTGTAAATTCATCTGTTCATTCAACCCGCGGGATACTGCTTGTAGACCGAGCCCGATTCAATATGAGAGAGAGAGAGAGAGAGAGAGAGAGAGAGAGAGAGAGAGAGAGAGAGAGAGAGAGAGAGAGAGAGAGAGATTGTTGAACATAATATGGCCTATAGAGAATTATAAAATTAAAATATTTAGGATATAAAAAAATGAAAACAATATCAGATTAAAAGAATACAACAACACATAAAGTCTCGAATTGTTTATTTATAAAAAAAAAAATAAAAAAGAGCAAAGAAATTGTGTGTTATATATTGATTACATATGTAAATATATAAAAACGATATATGAATATATTCCTCTTTATTACACTTGAAGAGAGGATTGTGGTCCTCATGAAATGTACAACACATGCAGTTATACGGGAACTTGTCCTGCAAGTCCCTTATAACATATAATGTAGTAAATTAGGTAAATGTCATCTAGACAATAATATGATTTTTTGAATGACATGTGGACAGAAATGCATGTTACCGACGGCTGGAGGCCGATAGCAGCATTTCTGTCTGAACCAGGTCCGATAACCCCAGCCAAGAAACTACCGGTATTTGTTAAAGTGTATACCCTGTACTAAAGATATGAGTATTTTATACAGAAAATAGATACTAGCGTAGCACTGCTGTTAGATTATATGTATTCCTTCCGCCCAGTTTGGACGAATATAGTGATTACCTTTGGATGTATTGTTTTTAGTTTATGTATCATTGACGTAGCCTAAGTTTATTTTGACCGTCAATGCTGAATAAAAATATATGAATATTTATTGAATATATTTCTCAAAAGGCTTTAACAATAAGCCAACACTGTAGTACGTGTTGTCATAAAAATCAAAACCAACACGTTGCTTTACATGTACTATATATATATATACATATATACGGTATGTCTCTAGAGGTTGTTCAAATGCTGTTCACATGTGTATATTCCTGCATTTTGCTTTAGAGACATCTTTATGACCCACAAAATCTACTTCAATAAAAATTGATGGAAGCTCGTTAAATACATTAACATACATGAATAATTGGCGTAGATAGATGGCCGCTGCTTTGCAATGATATGCGAGGTTTTTTCTTATGTTTTGATTAGTGAAAGTTTTTAAAGTATCAACTGGCTAAAATTTGTTACCAGTTTTTACAAGATTGGTTCAGAAATGTAGAAAATTCACCCAAATGTTTAATTACAGAATTTTAAAGAAAAGATGTGGACAAGAAATAAACAAGTATCTTAAGAAACTTCCAAACGATTTAAGTCATTTTTACAAAATTTAGAACCTGTAATCACAATTCACCAATTTATTGAAACTGGAAGGTGGAATAACGTAGAGAGATGTTCTAGAAGTTGTTCATTGTGTAATAAAAACACATTGATCGACCAATACCCCTATGTTATGGAATGTAAGGCATTTTCTTTAGTCCACAACACATTAATTGATGAAAAATACCAAACAAATCTTAATTAACACTTTAAATTTGGGAATCTTATGAATACCATAGATATTAATTTATTGAAAACGTTGTCCATATATTTTTTTTAAATATTAGCTCGATTTCTTCAAATTCCTTTTCCTCACTTGGTTTTTCATATGTACATGTACATTTGATGTACATTTGTAAATATATTTTTGTTCTGTTCCCCATGTACCATTGAAATAAACATTCATTCACAAAAATGTCGGATGAAGGTGCCCTGTTCCTTAGTCCCGCTGTCGTCTTTACTGACTAAATTGTCACTACTCTGACTCCCGAGGCCGGTGTATGGGTTGCTACTCTGACTCCCGAGGCTGGTGTATGGAGCGTTGTCAAAAGTCGGGTTATTGTATTCCTGCTGCTGTTTCGACCACTCTTCGTACGATAACTTCATAGAGTCCGTGTTTCTGTTACCCGCAGTAGTATTCATGGGAACGTAATCATCCTATACAAAGACAAAAAGTCTCGGTTAAACTGAGGGAAAAGAGGATAAGATGCATGCAATCATCAGAATGGATTTGATCAAATGTTTATTGACTATCAAACAATGCCAGGGGATTTCTCGAGAAATTGCTATACATACAGGTGTATTTTGTTTTTCAGTCTGTTGACGATTCCTAATACAGTTGCAGATTCCAAGGACAAGGACCAAAAGAACTCCAGCGGCGGAAATCGCAATGATGAGAATCAGTGTGACCGTAAGTGTGGACTTTTCATCGGGAGCTTTTGCTGGAACTGAAAGCAAAGATATTATTGTTCTTATAGAACCATTTTAACAAGACCTTGGACTTTCAGTAGGACGTAGCTATCTATTTCTTGCGTCAAAGCAAGTTAAAAAAATGACGCGGTTTCAAGCAAAATATGCACAGATTAGCATGCGCGGATCCAGAAAATTTTTCCAGGGGGGGTCCGAAGGATAATTGTGTTTGCCAGGGGGGGGGGTCCGAGGCATATTTTCGCGATAATTTTACTATGTAAATTTAATAAATTTTCATTTTCCAGGGGGGGTCGGGACCCCCCCGACCCCCCCCCCCCCTCTAGATCCGCGCATGGATTGCGTAGTCCTTATTCAAAAGCCAGACAAATCTTGTTAATTTCAAAGAGCCATAGCTGAGTGGCCAACAATGAAATTGACAGGTCTACGTCACATCGTTCAAAGTCCATGCTCTTGTTAAAATGGTTCTATATGGCAGGCTGAATGTATATTTGGATTAAACATTGAGACATTAGCTGTAGATGCATGTAATTGTGTAGATATCTGATACCTAACTTAACACTGTCTTTATCGACAGTAAATTCCGCTAGTTGTCCTTCCGTTCGGAGCTTCTCTAGTGCCGCCGTGGAACCTTGAGCGACCGCACCTTCATCACCCGCCATTATGACGTCAAATTCCACAATCACGCTGCCACGTCTGTGATTATAATTAAAATTTGACAGCATGAAGACTCATACATGTAAATACTGTGTACTAGTAACGAGATTATGAAGCAAAAAGTGAATAAGATATTGTGTTCGATTCTAACCTGAATCGGAGAATTTTAACATCAACAAATCCGGGAATGGATGTCAGGAGAGACAACAACTGGTGAACAAATATAAAAAGAAAGAGTCAATATCAATTGAAAACTCAAAAAAAAAAATCTTTCACGTATTATACGTGTAACTATATATATATATATATATATATATATATATATTTATAATTTAGCATATATATATATATATATACAGCCGTGTGTAGTTTGTCCGCGAGTGTTCGGAATTCCTGGCTCGTGGCGTCCCCGAGTTTGGAGTCCCATGGTGTGTTCGTTATCTTGAACTCGGATCGAACATTGGTCCTTTGGGATGCGGGCACTTCGGTTGAAGTGGTTGAAGGCTCTTCAACTAAGCCAAAAAAAAATATCTTCTTCACTTTGTCACATCCACATATTTAAAAACGATCATATCTTTTATTAAGAACCAAATTTCAAATTGCCTTATTTCAACGGGTTTTTTTCTTTCGAATATTAATACGCATGAACTAACCCCCAGTGCAAGGTATACAGATTTTCTTTGTGGAGATGATTGGCGTATTGTCGTGGTAGGATATGGAGTTGCTGCTGTATTTGCCGCCCTTGGCATAGATGAAATGAACACAGTTATATGAAAGGGAAATGTCATCTTTGTCGTTTGTTATCAAAGGTCGGCTAAAGTTCAAGGTCGTAACTGAATCTACTCTAGAGCTTGATATCAACGTAGCGTCCTGTTGGCTATCCAGAGGAGGCTGCGCATAGGCGGTTGCCTTTCTGTAAACAAAATCAAACATCATATTATATTTTCCTCAAAATAATTTTATGGAGACAAAGTTCTAAAAGTATTGAGGTAAGCGTCTTCTTTGAATATGACTTTGGTCGCATTATAAATATTTCGCGGAAGTAAATAGTTTCAAGAGCAAGAAAAAAGTTTCGTTATGTTGATTATAATTTGCCCCTTCTGACAACCTTCTAGTAAATGTTTTGGATTCTGAGGCCTCACCTGTCCTGTATAACTGCTTCACCATTCTCTGTTCGCCATCCTACAATCACATCGGTTCCTGCCTACAAAACGACGAACAATTGTACAGTTGGCGATACCCCATGTGATTTACACGGTTTTTATTTAAATACACTAGGTATCATTCATAGAAACTCGCTCACCATTGTGGGATTTTCGTTGAACCCTATGCCTACCCACTGGTCTCGTTCAAGATAAGCTTTAATTGTAAATGTTATCTGATTGGTGTCATAAATCCACGTGACCAAGAAACAATTGACGTCACTGTTATCCAAACAGCGTCCCCATTTGTTATTGCACAAATTAGGTGGTGCAGTGTTTTCTCTATTGCCTGTAAAAATGTTAAATATAAGACAGGTTTTCAACAAAAAACTCCTCTAAAAAAATCTTGAAATATGAATTTCAACATTAAATCGCCAACTGAGCCAAATCACCGTCGAAAAAGTTGAAGGTCCTGGTTCCTCGGTGCTCGCGAGGTCCGTGGTACTTGAGGTCATCTGGTTTGTAGAAGTTTTTGTCTGATATGTTGACCTCTACTTCAATTCCTGCGGCAGGGGTATGAACATAACTCCCGGCGTCTTGTCCTTGTGCCCAAATGAGGTTCATGTAATTATCGCTTATTTCATGGTCAGTCCGCTCCGCCACTGCAATAAATAAGTATATGCAAATAGCGCTCAATAAATGGTAATATATTATTAAAACTGAGGAAAAATTGACAAAACAAGAACAAACCAAACAAAATCGAATCCTGCTTGTACCTTTTAGCTTCCTTCGAAATAAAATGTAGGTGTATCCATCTTTTTCAAAACCACCAGCAGCGGTTAAACTTTCCGAACCCCCATAAAATCCATCTCTTTGTGGTGTAGATCTTCCGCGTGTGTAGTAGTCCCCGACCCAACTACGCATGCCTCGAGCGGCCCCTATCACCATATCCGTGCAGTCCATAGGGTGTGGTGTATCTTGATATAAGTGAAGTCATAAAAAATATCCAAGTTTTGAAATTGTATATGGTTTAACTTTGATAAAATTGAGTTTATTTAAAACTGCTTGTAAACTTACTTCCTGTTGTGTCGCTTGTGCCCGCGAAAACACCTCTTCCACATGTCCCTGTCGGTTCCGGTTCAGCGGTAGATTCCGGTTCAGCTGTAGATTCTGGTTCAGCGGTTGATTCTGCATTAATATCTGAATATGCATTATAATTTATTTTTCAAAGAGCCAAACATATGATGCGCATATGTGTGAATTAACAAAAAATGGACCTTACCACAAGTGGAAATGCAGATTTTGTCACTGGATGCAACCCGCTGTTTATGGTAAGAAGCGCTGCCATCGTTAGCATTGTAAGTGCCTCCCCATGCCATCATGAAGTACCAACAATTTCCATCTGTTAAAGGGAAATCGGATTGGTCGCCTGTATTGCGCTTGCGCGTGAATTTGAGCGTAGTGCGGCCATTGACAAAAGACCCCGATGTGTT
Source organism: Magallana angulata (assembly GCF_025612915.1). Classification (NCBI taxonomy): domain Eukaryota; kingdom Metazoa; phylum Mollusca; class Bivalvia; order Ostreida; family Ostreidae; genus Magallana; species Magallana angulata. The sequence continues at coordinate 46,343,656 of NC_069120.1, forward strand.
GTATATATTTTGTACAGCGTCAATCGTGGGTTCCGATTTTTGGGTAGCAAATCTTTGAAAATGAATGGTAACATTTAAAGTAACTTCAACCAAATTCGAATTTGAAAAAAAGACACAAGTTTTGCAAAACTTAAAAATGGTTGGAAGATAATTTTACCTGTCCTTGATCACAACATTCTGGGATGCATCCACCCATCCTAGATATACATCTGTACTTGGCTAGTTAAAATAGAAAATGATACGATTTATACACAAGTCATTTGAAAAATGCCTTTCAAATATTCTAGATTATGTTTTTGTAATAGTATTTAAGTTATAATTCAAAAGTCTTACCATGGATCGATCGGGCGAGAATCCCAAAGCAAGCCATTCAGTGGACTGTACTTGAGCAGACACCGTGAAAGTGACGTCATCATTGGTTGGATCTTGGATCCATGAAACCTCGTATGGACATGATGCGTCGGTACAGGACTTGGCACTACCTGTACAGGATACTGGTTCAGCCGTTGTCTCTGGCTCAGCCGTTGTCTCTGGTTCAGCGGTTGTCTCTGGTTCAGCCGTTGATCCTTCATTCCCATTAGTTTCTAAATAAGCGCCACAAATTACTTACTTAGCCTTTCAATGAAAGTAAATGTATAATGCACAAACAATATGGATTTTATGAGAAAAAGGCACGTACCACAAGTATGAAAGCAGATTTTGTCACTGGATGCAACCCGCTGTTTATGGTAAGAAGCGCTGCCATCGTTAGCATTGTAAGTGCCTCCCCATGCCATCATGAAGTACCAACAATTTCCATCTGTTAAAGGGAAATCGGATTGGTCGCCTGTATTGCGCTTGCGCGTGAAATTGAGCGTAGTTCTGCCATTGACAAAAGACCCCGATGTGTTGTATATATTTTGTACAGCGTCAATCGTGGGTTCCCGTTTTTGGGTAGCAAACCTTGTAAACAGAAAGGATATTCCATTTTAAGAGTAACCATAACGAAAGAACAATCTAAGTAAATATAGAACACCTATTGATATTAATGTGGATAAAAGTATACATTATTATCGAAATACTTTCACCGGTTTAGAATTTTCAAATTTTACAATATTTGAAAGATTTAAAAATTTGGAAAGGTAAAAATTATATAACCCTCAGTGGGATTCGAACTCAAAACTTAGATTTGTAGTTAACGATATAACGCATTGTGCGACGCTGTTAGATAACACTGCAGAGAAATTTTAAAAGTATAAAATTATACTTGATTTTATTGTTTATTTCGATAGAAAGTACGTCACAATATATAAATGTCCCATACCACCTATAGAAGGATACGCATAGTTTTTGCATGACTGAAATATAAATTTACCTGTCCTTGATCACAACATTCTGTGATGCATCCACCCATCCTAGATATACGTCTGTATTTGGCTAGTTAAAATAGAAAATGATATGTTTTTAATACACACGTATTTTTTACAAGTTTCTTTTAAATGTTCTAGGTTGTGTTTTTGTAAGAGTATTAAAGTTACAATTGAAAGCAATATGAGCTGTATTTTTTAGAATTTTATTTTGCTGCAAAAACCTGCTAGTATGATAAGTCTGCCTGCAACCTAAACTTTTATGATCAATAAGATTTGAAACAATCATTAATTTTTGTCAGGAGAAAGATTTCACTTATAAGGAATATATAGCATATCAATTTTTGTACAGGACGACAATAATTCAATTTTGCTCCAATTAAGGCTTCTTAACGGCTATTCCAACAAAAACAGAGCTAACAGAAATTTTAAAACCATGATATTTGTTGTCATTTTAGAAGAAAATATCATTTTCTTAAGAATAAATTCAACTTAAAAATTGCAGCTCATATTGCTTTAAAAGTCCTACCATGGATTGATCGGACGAGAATCCCAAAGCAAGCCATTCGGTGGACTGTACTTGAGCAGACACCGTGAAAGTGACGTCATCATTGGTTGGATCTTGGATCCATGAAACCTCGTATGGACATGATGCGTCATTACAGGACTTAGCACTACCTGTACAGGAAACTGGTTCAGGAGTTGTCTCTGGTTCAGCCGTTGTCTCTGGTTCAGGGGTTGTCTCTGGTTCAGCTGTTGATCCTGCATTTTCATGAGATTCTCAATATGCACACAAACTATACCAAGTATTTTCCATGTATCAAAGTTTTATGTTTAATCAAAAGCATGACTAAATTAAAAAATGGACCTAACCACAAGTGGAAATGCAGATTTTGTCACTGGATGCAACCCGCTGTTTATGGTAAGAAGCGCTGCCATCGTTAGCATTGTAAGTGCCTCCCCATGCCATCATGAAGTACCAACAATTTCCATCTGTTAAAGGGAAATCGGATTGGTCGCCTGTATTGCGCTTGCGCGTGAAATTGAGCGTAGTTCTGCCATTGACAAAAGACCCCGATGTGTTGTATATATTTTGTACAGCGTCAATCGTGGGTTCCGATTTTTGGGTAGCAAACCTTTAAAAATCAAAGGAAACACTTATCGTAACTATGATCAAAGACAAATTTAAAATAAAACGGCACAAGGTTTGCAAAACTTCAAAATGGTTGGAAGATAATTTTACCTGTCCTTGATTACAACATTCTGCGCTGCATCCACCCATCCTAGATATACATCTGTACTTGGCTAATCAAAATAGAAAATGATATGTTTTATACACAAGTATTTTTGCAAATTTCTTTTGAATTTTCTAGACTGTGTTTTTTTTTGTAAGAGTATAAAAGTTACAATTCAAAAGTCATACCATGGATTGATCGGACGAGAATCCCAAAGCAAGCCATTCGGTGGACTGTACTTGAGCAGACACCGTGAAAGTGACGTCATCATTGGTTGGATCTTGGATCCATGAAACCTCGTATGGACATGATGCGTCGGCACAGGACTTGGCACTTCCTGTACAGGATACTGGTTCAGCGGTTGTCTCTGGTTCTGAAGTAACTTCCGGTTCTGAGGTACTGTCGGTTGACCCCAATGAAGTTCCGGGAAGTTGTGGAAAGTGCTGGCATCCGGACCGGAAGCCTGAAGTGTTCAAGATTCTTGTTAAAATTCAATATAAAACATCTAAATCAGTCGTTGTTCTGAGATTTTTGACAGACATGTAAAGAAAATTTCTTAAGCACATATATAGTTGTAAAGCTTGTACAATGTACTTGTAACTTACTTGGAGGCCTCCATCCCACTCCTACCCAAGTCTCTGTTTTTACCTTTAGCACAACTTCTATTTCTTGCTCCCTCTATACAAATGAAAATACACGTAATTACCTGACAGTTATTTTTAACAGTGCTCGTGGTACCGATGAGATGAAACTATAAGGAGAAATATTCAAGTACTATACATGTATCTTACATCGAATCTCAACTTACATGGAGAATTCTGTGTAAAAGTTGGAACCTTGGCGAGAGATCTGTATGAGTGTATTTCATAAGGTCCAGACTGAGGCTTTTGATCGAAGACTCTAAAGGAAAAGGAGGAATGTGCCTTATGTACCATAAGTATGATGACTATAATCATTGAAACAACTAACTAAAAACGTATACTTAGTACAATGGAATTTCTATCGAACTTTATTTTGGAAAGTACTAATTTGTATTGACTGAAATTGTATGTAATTGATTCTTTTTTTTAAATCATCTTAATTTAAAGGGACCTAAACAAGATTTAAGATCAAAATTTTATTTTTTATGTTTAATGTTTAAATTTGTTTACTTGTGCATTTTGAATGATTGACAAAAATTTGAATGCTAGAATTCAAGTTACAAGCGAGATACAGAGCTAAGAAACCATTGTAAACAAATTACAAATAATGCAGTATACAAAAATTACCATTTCTATGACAAAATGACTCGTGACGAACAAGATAAACTGATTCAATGTGTTCATGAATAATATTAACAAAGAAAAGCAACATTTGATTGAAACTTAATATACCAATACCACATATGTAAACAAAATCATGACTGAGCTTTGTTTACATAACAAAGAATTTCAAACTCAGTATCTTGCTTGTAACTCAATATTTGACTTTCAAACGTTGATGAATCATTAAAATACCCATACTTACCATTCTAGATATTAAAATTTGAAAATGTTGAGCTCAATTCGTGTGCAAGTCCCTTTAAGCCACATATTATGATTGTAACGTTGTTGAAAGCGAAATTGAGTGAACATGTCATTTTCATTGCACAAAAGGTACTGTTTTGTGTACATGTACTTCTGCAAAGACTTGGATTTTCTTCACACCTTTCTTGAGCCCATTCTAGCACTGATTACTTGAAAATTTGAAGTTATCAAAGAAAGTTGATTTTGTTTTTACTTTATGACTAGGATTGAAGCCACTCTAAACATAAAATGACAGAAATAGCAGGCTGATAAATTGACTATAATTATATAGCTCCATCCTCATCAGTGTGCCTTGTTTTACCTCTTTCACACCTTTTCCCAAAGAAGCCTATGTCACAGAAGCAGTGCCTCTGGTGATAGAATCCCTCAGACGCCGAACAGATGCCGCGACCGGAACAGTCGCCGTCCGACTGACAGTCATCTAGAATCAAAACAATATGGCCGCAATGTCAGAATGCTGGGACATTCAAGAATGTTTTATTTATTTATTTTAATCTATGCATGAACAATGTTTCATTCAAATTCTGAACAGATTGCTTTAACTGTTTTGAGAAACTGTTCATTTTTAACAGTGCTATGGTCCTAATCTACAAACGTAGTACCAAACACCGACCTTTGTACTGGCATCTTGTCCCACTGTATGGCTTTCCACACACACAGGCTCCGTTCTCCATAGGGAAGCCATTGCACAGTTCTGAGGCTGAAGCACCTGTCAACCACAAATGTACTAGTCAACATTTTTATGATTAAATATTGCTTTTTAATTCAAAAGTTTACGATTACTAGTAATTAAAAGTCATACTAAAAAACATTTGTTTTCATCTTTTACGCTTAATTTATTAACTTTATTGTTTTGAATGCTGATTTTCTAGACTCCCAACTGAGGTTGGTCAAAACGATGTCTTTACCACTAGCAATGTTAACATCTGCACATGACCAGAATAAGTACTGTCCACAACTTCCGGCGCTCCACTCCCCCGCCTGTCGGACAAGCTGTATGGAGCAGTTCCGGCACTCCTCGGTCGGCAACGTCACTTCCTGGTACCGTCGTCTGTGTCAATCAATAGTTGCGCAATAACAATATTATGTCCATCATTTTAGTTAACTCATTCATTACTCTAGTTTTTATATATAACTGTGCGTCTCATAAATACCCCGGTATAGCAGGGAAGCAATATTATTGCAAAACCTGTAAAGCTGGTTTAAAATGCCATTGTTTATAGAAATAATGTGTGTTGCTGCTTTTATTATGATAATCACATATTTACGAGCTTCATGTGAAAAATTCATTATTTTAGCCATCAAATGTAAAGATACATCTTTTTTCTAAAATTGGTACAAAAACACCTAATAGAAGAATAACGCTCGAGTTTTTCATTCGTTATACTGCTTTTAATTGTTGTTGGAAGCAATGTGACGGATAGACAACCCATGCATAGGGAGCGGTTTGGTTTCTGCTGTTACTTTATACATACGTTGGGTCTGAGGAACCAATGAACCCATCTCCCAGGGTCAGATTGTATAGGGGCTCTTCATTGGCGTCGAGGAGATTTAGCTGGTACCCACCCTGTAAAAAACGTAATGCTTGGGAAATGGATAATGAAAACATGAATGAAATATACAAGACTAGTATTTTTTTATGGGTAGTTTATTTCCCGATGTAAGCCACAATCATGTACACGGATTATTATTGCCTGGAAAATTATTCATTTTAAAAATAATGTTTTTAACGTCATGTGACTGTGATGAAACATAACCAAAGTTGATTTTGTTGTTGTTTTTTTGTGTGTGAAAAATTCCAATAACTATCAATTGTCTTTATATATATTTGATACAGAAAAACAATTCCGAATTTTAATGCAATAAATCAATTCCTCTCAAACATGGATTTTTACAATCAAAGAGCTCTTTGTAGCAGCTATTTACAAACCGACGCCCTATAAGTTATTTTATGACTTTATTTCATAAATTACAGGTATTTTGGTTTTCCAATACAACAAGCGATTTATTTTATCAGGTTTTACTCCATAAAATCCCTAGCTATGATTAATGCACAACCGGATATGAATAAGATTGATGTTTTGAAGTTGAACTAGTTTTTTTTTTTTTTTTTTTTTAAATGTGTCTTTTAAAAAAAAATCTTGTATCTGTTTATGAAGATTTGTCTATTTTACGAGAGTTTTTTAATTTTTGAAAACCTGTATTTTCAAGTAATTTAATTTAGACCAAAACACCTCGAAGGATAGGAGAATACCCTTTTCACAATAAAATGCTTCCCCGGGTTTACACGTGATAATAGATGTACATGCGTATGTACATGTAGGTTTAAAAAAGTATTAGCATAAGTTATACATGTACATAGACGGGAGAGTCAAATGATCCATAGAGAATTTAAACTACAATGATAAAATAATTTGATGAAACTTTGTGATTTATGAAGTTGTTTTCTTCGATCGATTACGGAAAAATACACGTTAAGCCAACACCTAAATGTGAAAGATGTCATGTTGTAAATTTTGAATTAACCGGGTGGCAGTAAATGCAAAATTTACAACTTGTCATGTTGTAAATTTTGTATTTACTGCCACCCGGTTAATTCAAAATTTACATGACAAAGGACTGGCCATTTCTAGATAATAAGCATGTTTTTGGAGACAATTTTTTTTTTCATTTAACGGAAAATTTATTTTGTATAAGAAATCATTCTTTGGTTTTGACAATAGCAGTATGAATACAATTGCATTTCTTAATACAGGAGAAAAAACTTGGTGGTTTGGCTCGGTGACGCCTTTATCCGATACGATATTATTCTCTAGATGTACAGGAAATAGAAATTATTTAATCATAAATTTATTACAGAGATATATGTATGCCATAGTCACAATTTTATAGATTGAACACCCTGTTTATTAGAACTAAAAATCACTGTCATCTTAAATGATAGTATTTAATATATAGACTTTTTGGGACTTTCGTTTTGTAAGGGTTTAGTTGTAGTTGATTTCCTCACCACACACGTACAATGTACTTGTACCGAAATAATCATCACGATTATATACAAAATTCCGCCAAAAAATTATCAGACGACCAAATCTAACGTTTTTATATGTTTGAAGAAAACGTGTTTTAAACAGGAGACATTCATCATGTATGTAGTATTTTTTTTTATTTGCTGTTGTTTCCATTGGCATAATAAATAATAATAATAATTGCATTTCTTGAAAAATGATAAAAACATCGCATATACTTATATATAGTAATTATTTAATAAACAAGTACTAGCATTTTAATTTTTCATTGAAACAAACACAATCCTGGGGGAATTAAAATTTGAATTTGGTATGATGGTCTCAAAGATGTTAAAGGAACATCGAATACATCTTTAGGAGATCTTATAGTTTTATTTAAGTTTTTTTTATTGAATTGCTAACCTACGAATGTCAGTTCTTGATTAATTTAACATCATACAATCGGAACATGTAACTAATATCGTATTTGTTTTAAATAATCTAGCTAGAGCACAGCCTATATGCGTGAAATCCCAGTCTGACACTGAAAATATAATCCCCAATCAAAACAAGAGTACGGTGACAAATTAGTAGAAGAATTTAACTATATTTACACTTGTGTATAATCAAAGCAACGCAGGTGAATGTCTGACATTCCTCTGCCGTTGGAATGACATCATATACATCTACATTTATATTTCAATGGTTTTCAAAAAGGTTTATTCCTTTTTGAATAGGAAAATACCTATAAATTACATCTATAAAAGGGACAGCTAACTTTGACTAACTTACCCTGTGTGGATAGGCGATGCTCCAAGTCACATTGATCCTTGACCCGGGGACTAGGGAAGTCGTGGGCCCCAATCCTGAAGAATCAAGTCAAACGTTAGATGCCAATTAAAAGAAAGACTTACGATGACATTGATTACATGTGTAACTACATGCAATTAACATGGAGATATTAAGATAATCGAGAAACAATAAAGCGATTTCGTAAACTCTCAAACACTCTCTCTCTCTCTCTCTCTCTCTCTCTCTCTCTCTCTCTCTCTCTCTCTCTCTCTCTCTCTCTCTCTCTCTCGTAAAAAACAGCATTTCTTGAATATACCAAATCGAAAAATTGTATTTCTGGAAAACTCAAAATTGAATTAAATGCCATAAAATTTAGAGATGATTGTGTAAATTATACACGTAACGGATCTAAGAAAACATAGCGGTATTACTACATGTATTCTTTTTAGTAAGACTGATGGTTTCACCTCTTTCTTGAAAGTACAATACCAAACGAGGTCTCTGAACAACTTTGAGATTCCCAGACAGAGATTACTGAGTACTAGTATATGGCAGCAACTGCATATTGTTTACTTCTATTGAAATATATCAGTAAAATATTCGAGAATAGGTTGATTAATTCGATAAGCTGTTCATCATAATAATTACCATTGCTCGTCTATGTTAAACAAAGCTTTTGACAACTTCAAAAAATATATTTGAAGCAATGATGAACGTCACGGATGAAGTAAAGACATTTTTTATTTAATAATTGTCCTATTCCAAGTGCGGATCCAGATAAATGAGTTTGCCCGGGGGGGGGGGGGGGGGGGTCCGAGGCAAATTTTCGGTAATTTTAAATTTACCTTGTAAATTAAAGAAAAAATAACCCCCTCCACCAACCACTTCACCCTCTAGATCCGCGCATGCTATTCGTATTCGAGATAAAATACGTGGAAATGTGATAGTTTATGAATTATATAGTTCAGATGCGTTCAATTTGTTTAACATTATGTCAACAGTTGCTTGATTCTTGTCGTATCTCACGATAAATTTGTAATCTTATTGTTTGGCTATAAATAATTGTTCAGTCAATCGTCTGTCATGTTCACAATGGGAGATACATCATTGTTGTGTAGTATGTGGGTCCAGTGTATCACGTGGCCTCGAGTAATTTTTCTAACATTTTCTGTTAAAATATCATAATTCTTAAAAAAAAATTCAAACTGGTTTTATACGTTCAGCTGAATGTTTGACATGATTAAAAAAATGTTTATGAAATTCTTTCGACTACATAAATTGTGTACCGAAAAATCGTTTTATGAAATGATGTTTATACGTGCATAAATGGTAGTATTAGTAAAAAATCGATCATCAAGCATTTGATTCATAGTCGAACAAAGTTGAAATTACATTGTAGTTTCTTTATTTATTGAATGTGCAAATATAATACTTAACTTAAAGAACAGGACGTTCTTAAGCAAATATGCCTGATTGAATTGGCTCGACTAAATTGAAAAATGTCTTCCACATTTTGTTTTCAAAGAAAACATTGTGAAGCATGAAGTCCAGAGATACATGGTTCAGCTAACCACATGTATGGATGTTTTTCCAGAATCTCGAGTACGAAAAATGTGTAAGTTAACAACCACATTAATTCTTCCTTTTAGCAACGTAGTAGTAGTAGTAGTAGTAGTAACAATTGAAATTCAACAAAATGTTTCCCGCTTAACTTGATTTTTACTTATAAAAAGGGGCATGGCAAAGTGAATAAGGATTATTTTTGCTAACACGTAGTAAAGGTCATGTACATGTGGGGTCATTTCAGGGCATACTAGGGTGATTTAATCAATTGCGACCTTAGCTTTTAATTGCATTTACAGTAAATATTTATCATAGCTGGAGATAGCTATTGGTATGATCCATTACAGAATCGCGACCTGTTCTGACGTAAAATCTAGAAAAACTTGTTTGAAAGTGTAATTAGAATTGTTAGCCGACTGTCCTTTCTGATATTTTTCATTTTATCAAATAAAATATACAACATGACTACTTTAGAATTCCCCTATACAATCTTAGTAAAAAAAAACGACACAACACTATACCTTTTGGAATTCCGCAGGGCCCTGTTGTTCTTAGATTATCCAGAAAATCCAGCGCATATTTCCTGGCGGGGGGATATGTCAGAGATACGTGGCCCTTAGTTTCACTGACCAGGTTAACGAGCACAAGAAATGACAACACCCGGATTGTGCAGGCAGAATTATCCAGGGCCATGACCGCACGAACCATGACTATGCCTAGACTGGGTATACGTTTTAAATAGATATACTGGCTCTGTGGGATTTAAAGTATTTCACATTGTTGTTATTGAATGAAAGGCTTCAGGAATCGGAGCGATGTCGGAAATCATGCATTTGTGACCGAAATCCTATAAGTTCCGGAAAAAAAACCCCATGAAGCTCTATGCATACATGTCAATAATTTGTAGCATAAAAACCCCGAAATTTTGAATACTTTTCATTGATCATGACAATGTTTGTTTTGCTTTTATCTTCGGGCACATTCTATATATGTACAATTTTTGCCGTTCTCTTAGAGTAATCTATTATGTTTGACAGCTAATTATGTCAACTTATTGTCACCTTATTTTGACAGCCTCGTTACCTAACCAATTGTTAGACTTCAATATCGTCAAGCAAATAAGACTCATGTTTACATGACTTTAGCATTCTTATACATGCATTGTATTTAATTTCCTCTTTTTAAAGAAAATGCTCTTTTGGTTACTAGAGTTTTTTTGTTTTGTTTTTTTTTTAGATAAAATGCAGTAATTCCAAAGACAAAATATCAATATGAGTAAGTACTATATACATGTACATCAGTTGTTTGCGATTTAAGGTTTGTTATCAATGTCTGACACGTTCATTACATAGATTTATTTTATTTATTTTGGTTTTTTTAGCGATTATTTTTTTCATTTGTGTATTAACATAGTGAAATCTATGAAAAATATATGAAATATCATTTTTGCAATTTACATTTGCATTTAAAATGCACGTGTTTTTTCTGTGCTTTAGGCGTTAAAGTAATGTTTTATGTCTTGGAATATTTAATTCATTAAAAAGATTTATAGGATGGTGATTATTTTTTTTCTTCATTTTTATTTTATATAGTGCTTTCAAATTGGTTCTTTGCCAAACGTTCAATGTACAAAACCCGTTTAAAAGTCGTGTTCATATGTAATCCATCAACATCTAAATTGTGTCAGAATACTGAACATAGGGCTTTTACAATATGTGTCATTGGGAATGCCCTTTTTCACAACATTAGAAGCTCTAAAACGTTCTTATATATCCAGCAAAAAAAGAATCAGTGCGTTAAAACCAGTCGTCGTTGAATATATTTTGTTAGAAAGTTTATTTTAGCGAAAAAGCGTGACTTTAAAAATGCTTTGTATATCTTTGCTTAGTCATTTAAATTAAGCGTGTTCATTTAAGTGTGTTCAAGTGCGCATTTTAGGACAACGTAATTTTAACTCTTTTATATTCGTTATTTTGAAATCAATAGCCTACAGTTCAAATTCTAGAACATAATTCAGAACATGTACAGTCTAAAGGAGATTCGGTTTAATTCTGAAGTGTAAGCTCAGTGGATAGTTGTTTTGCGCATTGCCAACACGCACTTAAATCTGGTGGTATTCGCAAATCTCCCACTATTTCAGTTTTCCAGAGACATTTGAACAAAGACTTGCACTACACAATTTAGCACCAGCTTTCCCAAAAGTTGAGTTATGATATTATAAGTCCGTAGTACCAAATTTGAAACCTCTCAAGTAAATGTGTTTTATTAAAAACAAGAGACAAGAGTTGGAATTTATTTTGATTACTATTACTTAATTGCTGGATAGTTTATATGCCCACAACACCTTTGCCAATGCACGGAAAGTAAAGAATAAAATGATCATTGAGCAAAATAAACAAACAGTGCATGCGCGGATCCAGAACATTTTTCGGGGGGGGGGGGGGGCAATTATTTGAGTTTGCCAGAGTCTGGGGCATAATTTTGTAATTCTATTAAATGATTTATAGAAAGAAGATGGGTGAATAAGGCGTGTAAACTGCCGATATGAGGATTAGATATAAGGAACTATAAAATTAAAATATGAACAAATCTCATAATTTTTTTCTAATTTATTGAAACAATGTATATTTACCATAACATCGATTTATAACCTTTAAATATGTTAAATATTTGGAATAGGTTGATTTAAACTGGCATATGCGTGTCAAAACCTCCAAATAGTGTCATTTTTAGAACTTCAATGCTTTTCTTTTATAGAGTGGGTCTGGGCTCCATATTTTTGTCATAGTCTATATAAGGTTAACAGGAAATCAAACCGATTTCAATCAACAAAAACGTGGAGAGATGACCCACTATACTTTAAAAATTTCATTTTGTATCTCAACAATTAAACGTTTTAGAGAAATACTACAAGTCCGTAAATTCATGGTTGAAGTTGCATTTAGCATTTAACACTGAAGTTTGTTGTGACTGAAATGGCTCTGTGGTTAGAGCACATTAGGTAGCTATTAAGAGCTGGGGTTTTTAGGTTGTGGGTTCGATACCACCAACATTTATTTATTTTTATTTTTTTTCTTATCGTTTGTTAAAATATTCAAAACTGATTATACTTAGAAATTGTGCTTTTGTAAACGTGTAATATTACATCATCTAGTATATTTAGTTGGAAAAAAATTAATTTGAATTTTTTTTAAAGACAAAACCAAATGGGCATTTGCGCTATCTTGTTCCCCCATCTTCGTTGAATTTTGCAGGGGGAGGGGGTCCGGAACCCGTGACCCCCTTTAGATCCGCGAATGCATTGTATTAAACTACTCATATGGTAAAGCTAAGGCCAAAGGGGTGGATCTAGGTAAGAAAATAGTGACATGGTTGAGTTGCTGTCATAACTGCGTATCTTTTCAGGGCTCGATTCAAATACTGCTGAAAAGTTTCCTTTTAGCTGAGCTAACAAAAAAAAGAAAGAAAAGGTAGGTTCAAGGTTAACGCAAACATCTGAAGGGGGGGGGGTGAGAGATCGGCACACATTTGATTACTTTGAACTCACCATTATGTTTTTTCCTGTACCAAAAAATAAAAATACGTTAATTTTCTGTCTGTATGTAAAAATACAAAATTAATACAAACATTTTATTGCCATGAACACAACTAAAATAACAACTGACAATTAAGCTAGTGCACTGTTTCTGTAAGATGTACATTTATTGATAAATGAGAGAGTTATTTTCAACACTGTTGAAGTTTATTATTAAAACAGAACTTAGTCTTAAGGATATCTGACATTTTAAAAAAGATATCAAGTTTCTAGTGTGAAAACATGATATCAAATAATCTATAGTATATAATCAATCGGGATCGGCATTCAGAATTGTTGTTGTCAAAGACGCACTTGACTGTCCAGGAATCCATCAATCAAAATGTCATTTAGTGTACCATTTTTCTAGATAAAATATGGGTACTGGAGCAAGTTCGTCTGTTCCAGAGGGTGTCACTGCTAACCCTCGTCTTATTTACACAGACAACTTATCTAAACACGATCGTAAGGTAAGTAGAAAGAAACTTGTTTATCTCTTTTTTGAGAGAGATCGTTTCGGAGTAAACACGATTATATTATGAAACATTGATAGATCTACTAACTTCGTTTTTTTTTACTTAAAAGAAATCAACTTTTATTATTGCTTACTCTGAAACTCCTTTTATGGTAAAACTAATCCCCCACACAACTATAAAATAATTACATGTAAAATTAAAGCAGTATTCATGCATGCATTGTAATTATATGTCTCTGTTTTTTTTTAATAAACAAACTTATGATAAACTGAAAATTTACAAAAATAAAGAACAATAACTTATTTATTATACTGACTTAGGAAATAATTATAATTCACTTATCCGTGTTGATTTACCATTATTATAGATACATTAATGAATGTATTTCATTTGAAGCAATACAAACTCGACACCCCAGTCCTGATTGATGTAGAGCATGGGTCGGTGAGATACCGGTATGGCTCATACAAGGGGGAACCTGCCAACAAATCCCGGAGAGTTGAGCGTCCATTCCAGGGAGAGGAAAAAGTTGGCAAACAGAACTACTTCTATCATGCACGACTGAATGATTTCAGTGAAAGTAGGAATTTTTCATTTTAACAAAAATGTTCTTATATTATATGTGAAATATAATTGAAATATATTCTATCTGACTTTATGATTTGATCTACACCAATACAATAAGAAAATTGAGGTTTTTGATAAGATTAAAAAAAAAATTGAATTGAAGCAAACTCTGTTTTGACTAAATTAACAAATACTGCTTGTTTTTAAAGTAATTAGGTGCCTGTGCATATGCATGAAGTACCATGATGTAATTATGGTAACATATCAACAAAAATCAGTGTTGATGCTAATTATCTGAAATAATATAATAACAGCTCGTTTATTTCCATACTAGAGTCAAATCCCACTGTGGAAGACCAGCACAAGTTTCGTATTGTGACACATGGTCCGCCTCGAGCTAAAGACAAGAAATTGTTCTATGTGTACAGCATTGGCTGGAATAAGAACGCTGACGGAAAGAGAGTTCTGCCAACTATGTCTAAAGAGGAAGGAAATGACTACGCCTGGCCCCAAATCCGAAAACCAAACAATGTGTATTATAACCTGGTCTTCAGTAGTGAAGGTAATGCATTTTTAATTTACAAAACACTTTTAAACTACGGTATTATGGTTACAAGATAATTTAGTCCGTCTTGCAGCACGGGGTCTTCCCCGTGAATGTACTACAGCTGTTTAATTTTTTATTTTATTTTTTGGAAAACTCCATGCATACAAGCAGAGAAGCAAATATAAATTAACGTGTACATGCATATGTTTTTGTATATTCATGATAAAAGGAAAATATTTCCAAATGTAAGATTTTTGTTTTGAATTTATCAGGTGGTGATAGTTCAGGGGAGATTACTCCAGAGGACAGACTCCAAAACAACTTGTCATCTACAGCCAACAGGCAGAGTGTGGAGTAAGTGCTTGACTTCGGAATTTTCTCATTATTTTTATGGAAAAACTTAGAACATCTTTAATGTGACAAGAAAATGTAGAAAAAATTGAAATAACAGAAAATTGTAATTGGTCATTAAAAGATGACAAGCTTAATATTTAGAACAACAGCATTTTGATTTTTTACTTTTTCAATTGAAGAATTTTTGTTGTTGTTGTTTATAATCAGATTACAACTGTCTGAGGAAGATACAGTGAGAGAGGTGAAAAAGTTCCTGGCTGCAAAAATTCTGAAATCTGCCAGTGATATCCATGTTTGCTTTGAAAAACAAGAACTCAGGTAGATCATAGGTTATACAGTGTATATAGCTTCAAAATTGAGATTTGTAAATCAACCTACAAATTATTTCATTATAAAGCAAAACGTTTTTTAAAATGGAATAAGTTATTAATTTGTACAAAAAATTGACATAAAGCATCCCTTTCTTCAATCCTTCAAAGTATATTTGAATACACAATTTATACTGGTAAATTTTTGATAGGGAATTAAACAATATAGGTATACAAGTATAGAAAATCTGAATAAGACATAATAGCATGACTATGGCAAAAGTGTGTTGTGTGAAATAACATGATGTCTTATTTCAGGGAAGAAGATGTGATCGGTGATCTAAGAAAGGAAGAGGATGGACAAAATTCTAATTTCTCTGTGAATCTACTGCTTATATAATAACCAAAAAAAAAAAGGATAAAAAAATGACAAACTGCATTAAATTATACATCTATAACAATTAAGTTCATAATAACAATTGTTAAAAATATCTCAGTAATGATAAATGGATATATATTGTTTGATAAATAGAATTAAAGTATAAGCAGTTCTAAAATAGAATAATTATTGAATATTCAAACAGCTGATAAACTCATCTGATTAATTTAAATTTTATCAAATATTTGGTTACAATTGTATAAATTATCAGCAGATTTTAAATGTACATGTAATGCAGGTCTATGGTATTGGTTCCATACTCGAAACCTTGTAAAATTGGATAAAACACAGGTGTAGTTGTAATATTGGAGTAGGTTAAGCATTCAAACATACAAGTTCACCTATATATCTAATATGTGTAGTTGTGTTTTTAGCCTACTACTTTTTTAGGCAACTAGATGTACATGCAGATATATATATATTTTTTTCTAAAACTAGTTTTAGGTGGTGACTATATTCATACTATAGATAAATCATTTCAAATAATATTAATATTAATTATTGTCGATGTATCTGTGTCTACAGAACATCTTTTTGTATGTATTTTTTAAAAATTCATTTTCAATATTTATCCATCATGTAAAAAATAACATATGTATATAAATACTTCACACATACTTTACATATGTATATGATCCGATGTATACAATGTATATTTTCAATCTATGTATACTACATGTAATATTATATATTTAACTATTCTAAAATATTTCAATTAAATTGAGAGGCTGGTCCTCCCTATACTGATTAAAAAAATAATCCTTTCTTGTTGATATTGTTTTTGAAATACAGTATCTAAACCACTATACTGTAAAAATTCAGCCGTATGTGGATTATAATTTATAGCCTTTTTAAATGTCCAATTGAAAATCCAATCAAAATCTAACAATTATAGCTGTCACAGTCCAATTCACGGCAAGGGAAAACAAAAAAACATGGCATTGGCATTTTACAAAGTTACAATCATGTAACCAACAAAAATAGTTCACAAAGCAAATCAACATACTTAATGACTGTATTCATAAAAAAATCAGAAAGAAATTATTCAGCAAAAGAGGTCAAAGGACACCGTGGTTGAGACTTACGTTACGGCTTTTTAGACGCGTTAACTAAGTTTTACACTCAGCGTTTACCAGGGAGACAGACCTCATTTTATTGGGTCATCAAGGTGTATATATAAGGTATCTGAACATTTTATAAACTCGGTCATTTTACAATATTTTAATAGCATTAAGTTATTTTTAATTCACGAGTTCATGATTCAAGGATTTTGGTTTATGTGATTTCAAATGAATGATACAACTAGTCAAATATTTGTTGTGAAGTTTTTATGTTTAAAAAGATACATTAAAGGTCTAAAATATTGAATTAACGGTAAATTGTTGTAAAATATTTTAAGGGATATGTAAACAAGAATTACATTTCTTGGTAGGTGTTAACAGTGTTGGTTAAGCTGTATGAGACTATAAGACTAACGGGTAAATAATACAAGGTGATTTATGAACAATTATTTATTACATAAACAATACAAAAGATCAGGAGGGACGCATTTCAACGCATACTTTTGTCCGTACACGATTACCTACTGTGTTCCGTTTTGTTCAGGTAAAAAAAAAATCGAGTTATCGAACTTGCAAAAGAGGCCCGACTCATTATATTAACCACGGGCAAACATCACAAATATCACCTATATTATACGGCAAACGTTGTCCAAATAAAATAATAAAACATTAAAATATTTTGACTGGACTCCAAATCAAATATTGTATTTTTTTTTTAGGTAAGCCAAATATAAACGAAAAATCTATAATAAACGGTACCTTATAAACTAAACATAACAAATTCTGTAATTTTCGTCAAAATTATTCATTTTATAAATAGGTAAAATACCATCTGATCAATATAACGACTGGCATTCCGATTCTCCTTTGTTTCCTTTAGTTACTGCTCGATTACTGGCCACAAACGGCGTGATTCCTTCTTCATAGCTTCATATATAGAGACATAAATAGTTATTTATGTCTCTGTCTTCAGTGATACAATTCAAAAATATATAGATGCAATTTCTCTAACTGTTGATTTATATATGCAGCTTTGTACCCATGTAAACAAACTGTAAATGGAGCTAGTAATTGACTGCAGCAATCTAAGGGATCCCAAATAAAATGTAAGATACATGTAAAATGTATGTACGGGTCTGGAAGGAAAGGGGTTTGGGTCCGGACCTTAAACACATGAAACACATGAATTAAAAATGACTATGAATAGGCCTCGGAACCCCCCCCCCCCCCTCCCCATCTGCGGTCAAAGAAAATTTTCCGTCGTAAAATATTTCTTGATCCGCGCATGAAATTTCATTTACCATATTCACTTTTGAAGACATTCGGAAATAATCGTATGTTCATATACTGAGCTTTTAACAAAAATAACATTTTTTTTTACGGATTAAATTTTGGCCATTTCTATATTTTTCTATACCATGACCTTCTATACTCAAATGGTATTTTTGTTAACTTTAAGATAATATCGCAATTAAATGTGTATTTCTAGTTTATCTAGCTTAAGGTGGAATGTCCCTCTGATAAGAGAGATAACTTCTGTAGAAAATAATATCACTTTGTTTCTGTTAACTCACATTTATTAATGCATGTAACAACAAAGGAGGTGGAGCATGGTCCTAATTTATGTTGGAAGGCGATACACTTATTTGAATTCAAAGATAGAAAAAGAAAATTAGAACTAAACCCATGGCTCTTTTGAAGCAGGGGGGCAAAAAAGTAAAGAAAACTTTTACAAAATATTACAAGAAATGTATCATAATGATAAAGTATTTATGAGGCAATATCTACATGACTATTCCTCCCCTCTCCCCTCCCCCCTCCCGATGGATTTATTCTTTTTTTAAATATAACTAAATTTTATGTCCTTGTTCAGTACATGTACAGTACATGTTTGATGTTTTAGGCCAGATAATATTTGGATTGAATATTTTTATTTCTCTATCTATAGCTCGTTCACAGAGCTGAATGAATTATAATTGGGAAAAATGTGACCAAGACAATTACAAATTCTAGACTTAGTTGAAATTGTTTAATTAAAACTTATAACATTTCAAATGTTTAAAATTTAATAAAGCTTTTCTATTCTGAGGGAGCAGATATGGGATTGAAAAAAATTGAAAAAAAACCCTTAATATCTCAGCTCATTTGATTCAAGACAGTATATCCCTGTATTGATATCATACCAATTACTGGAAGATTATTCACGTGATCCCCTTTTTGTGTTACATAACAAAATGCTCTGGTTTACATTTTTAGGATTTCTTAAATATATATCAATTTTCTATTATCTTATCCAAATTTAAAAAAGATGACCTTTTCTGAAATTTAAGAAACTGTGGCAATTTTTCTTGCATGTATGTAAAACCTTCAATAGTCTATGATAAGAAAGATAACTCTTGCTGATTGAAGCAAATTTTGTTGAAAACCTATACAACAAAGTGCTATTCTGAACTAAAATGCAGCGCTTCAATATGTTTTGTAATATGAATTGAAAATGTATATAACTATATATTATTTTCATATACATTTTGGATTTTTAATTTTATGCTGCGATGGTAAAATTTTGTTTTTTATAATCACTATGCCTAGATTTCTTCATATCATGATTAGACATTTTATCAATTTTTGAAAAATCTAGCAGCGCTTCATCACTTAAAATTTGTTTCATATGAATCGATTGATATTGACTTAGATGAAAATCAATATGAAATTTTTTAAATAATTTATGGCAAAATTAATAGCAGAGGGATATTACACCTTAATGTTGGCTGCAGGTATGTAGCTTCCGGTCTGAAAAAATTCGGATGGACGATTTTTTGTTCAAACTGAGAGCTAAATGTACAGACGTCCACCTTGCTCAATGTCAAAATAGGGTATAAGCCATTTGTACCCCGGAGGAATTATTAAAGACGAATAAAAATCCTAACATTTATTTAAAAAGAAAATATTAAAGTGAATTCAGTTTTCAGTCTTTTAATATAAAAGGTAAGATTACAAATGATTACCTAAACTTCCCCCAAATTCCCATCAAATGGGGAGGTCTCTTTAACCACTCACAGGTACCATGAACTGCATGTGTGCAATGTGCTGAGGGTTCCTAAATAATGAGCTGACACATCCGTATTTAGGTTAAAAATTCAGGTTTAAAAAAAATGATCGAAATTGTGTGTGTACTTAAAATAAGGTCAAAGGATACCGTGGTTCCCAAATCTAAGCACGTAAGGCAACGTGCTTAGCCCACCGACAAGTGGGCCCGCCGAGATTTGTGAAGTATTCCAGGGAAGCAGACCTCGTACAAAACACGAAATTGTACTGTTTTTATAGTTGACACCAGAAGAGTAAACAGTTTAATGGTGTTTGATATCTCAATAAAATTCCGTTTTTATGCAAATCATGAAGTCATGATCAAGTAACTTCGATTCTTTTAGAAACTAAATGAAATGAATAAAATGAAAATTATACTGGTGAAACTTCTGATTCAAATAGTTCAAGAACAATTCAGAAAATTAGGATTGATAGTTGATTTGAAAGCTATACAGCTGTATAAACCGCCCAGAATTACATTTCCTTGGCAATCGCGTGCAATGACCAAAAAGGGCTTATATCTAAGTGCTGAGTCTAAATATTACGCAAGTCTCCAGTTTAAAGATTACGGTTATTTAGGGCCCGGCGCAAAAACTCCACCAATGAGAACAAAAAAAACCCAAGAATTTTACATTGCTACCCTACTACTGAAGCTTTCAAATTACTAGGATAATGACCCACTTTTTCTTGCAATGTCCTCAAAATTTTACACCATTACCAAGATTTTCTTCATTTTAAAATTATTACAAATTATAAATGCAAGTGGTTAACAGTGAAAAAAGGGTATTTTTCTTACTGTATATTGCAAAAAATAGTTTCAACATAAAAGTTTACTTTAATTTAATCCGAATTTCCTTTACCAATTTTTCTAAATTCGACCTATTTTTGATAAGATATCACAAAAAGCTGACTGATAGAGACTCTAAAACATTAATTGTCTATGGTAACTTTTTCCTTTAGCATTCTCTTAGAGATAAAATTATGTACATGAGACAAGAATTCAAATTTTAGCGATGTGCTATTTGAAATTGAATTTGTATATTTTTCAAAATAAAATTTTTGGCGTGTTAGCCATTTATCCTAAAACGTAACTGATATTTCACTAGAACAAAACATGCATAACAACCTCTGAATCTCACGATCAATTATGTTTATGATTATATTGCTCCCCAAAAATTTAAGGCGTGAAAAAGAAAAAATAATTATCATTGCATAACTTCATCAAAGAAACCAGAAAAAAAGTATTACCATTCGGTATTCATTAAAACATTGTTATTTTGTCTGTTTAGAACAATATTTGATTTCAGTTGTTGAACTTTAAAAAAATGTCTATGAAAAAGTGTTACAATCGGTATTCATTAAAACATTGTTTATGAAAACTGAAACTCTGAATAAACGTAATACTTTAGGTGGGAAAACGACTCTCACAGTGTACGGTATTTTAATCGTAGATAAAAAAAAAAAAAAACGTGAACCCCCGTAAACTGCAGGAAACTATTGTAACTCTCTATCTGTCATTTCAATTTGAAAATCGGAAACTTTCTTTTTGCAATTATTTAATTGGATCAAAACAGGACAAACATTCCCTAAGATATTTCTAGAGAAATATTCCCCATTTTCTTTAACAAAAATAAATGTTTTTTTTAAAATTAATATCTTTCTAATATGTTAACTTTTAGACAAAAAAATTATGGATGAAGAAAGCAATAAATTTTCTAAAATATTTAAGGAGATTGATTCTAATTATTTCTACTCTAGAAATTTTGATGATTTCTTTCATATAGTTTTACTAGTATACGAATTATTTTAAGATCAAAATATTTTTTTACCACCCTGATTTCCTAGGGATCGTTTCAAAAGTTAACAATTTTTTCTATGAACTTTTACAATGGGACTCTAGGGTAATTTTTTTTTAAAAAAAAGCGCTAAACTTTCAGGGTTTCCCCATATTATTTTTGTATGTTTGCCCTAGGATTTCTTTTTCTTTCAAATATATGAAAACGTTTGTAAAAAAAAAAGTCGTAGAAATTAAAAAAGTAATGTTTACCTCAAATCAATAAAATCACAATTTCTCAACTAATAAACATAACATATAATGTCAATTTTATATAGTTCTAACACAATTCAGAAAAAGTTATAACTTTGCACCTACGGCAATTCGAAGAAAAAATGCGCAAAGTTGTTGACTGCACGCGTAACTCTTGCAGGTATTTTTGTGTACCGCTAATAAGTTTTTTTTTAATTGGTTACCGTTCTTGAGATATCTGGGGAATATCGTTTTGATATCCACTCATTTTAGAGTCCTGATAAAAAACAATATATGGTTAACTACATTATTTGAGCATCTTCTGTTTAATATTGCTTTTCAGAATTTTCCTTCATTTCGAGATATTGAGGATCAAATTTTGGACTTCTGGCCCCTTAAAACCCTAATTACATAATATAGAAGTAAATGATTGCCATGTATAGGTAAATAACCTTAGAATGAACCTAATTGCCTCTATAACGTATCACAAAATATTTGACAGTAAAAAGTTATCATTACAAGACTTTAGAACCCCCTCAGCCCCTTATTTGAAGGGCCAGTCCCTTTTTCTTGATGCCATAAGAATGTTCTTGTCAATTCAAACACATTATGTTTAACAAGTGTTTAGAAGTTCTGTACCGTTTTCGAGATATCTTAAGAGGGTCGTTTTAGTGGCCAATCCTCTAAATCCTTTTAGGGACAGCATAACAAAAAAATTATAGTTGCAGATTGTTAAGCTCAATATTTTGAGCATCTTTTGTTCAATATTGCTTTTCAACATTATCCTCCATTTTGAGATATTGAGCATCAAAGTTTTGGACTTCTGGCCCCTTAAAACCCCTAATTACGTAACAAAGGAGTAAATGATTGCCATGTATAGGTAAATAACATTAGAATGAACATAATTGCTTCTATAACGTATCACAAAATATTTCACAGTAAAAAGTTATCATTAAAAGACTTTAGAGCCCCCTCAGCCCCTTATTTGAAGAGCCAGCCCCTAGTTCTTGATTTCAAATGAAAGCTCTAATCAATTCAAACACATTTTGTTCAACAAGTGTTTACAAATTTTGTACCGTTCTCGAGATATCTTGAAAGGGTCGATTTAGGGGCCAACCCTGTAACTCCTTTTAGGGGCCGCATAACAAAGAAATTATGGTTGCAGATTGTTAAGCTCAATATTTTGAGCATTTTCTGTTCAATATTGCTTATCAACATTATCCTCCATTTTGAGATATTGAGCATCAAAGTTTTGGACTTCTGGCCCCTTAAAATCCCTAATTACGTAACATATGAGTAAATGATTGCCATGTGTAGCTAGATAACGTTAGAATGAACATAATTGCTTCTATAACGTATCACAAAATATTTCACAGTAAAAAGTTATCATTAAAAGACTTTAGAGCCCCCTCAGCCCCTTATTTGAAGGGTCAGCCCATTTTTCTTGATGTCATATGAAAGCTCTTGACTTTATAAAGATTTTTTGTTCTTCATATTATAACAAAATACAATCGAGGAAAGAAATATTAAAAGAAAACCACGAAAAATCACGACGCTTTTTTAACTGTAATTTTCGAGCTCGGGCGAGCTTCGGCGCTTTTGGTCATAGGAAAATATATAATATACCACATGTCAGATCTACAACCTTTTGTCTATAATCCCTGAAATTTTGAACTCAATATCTTAAATCGTTTCGGAGTTTACCCCTGGACAAGCCGACCCTCTGAAAATCGTTAAATTGTAAATAACTCAAAACCGGAAGTGACGTCATCATTAAAAAAAATTTCCAATAAGGTTCAGATCATTATTCATCAGACCTGAAAGTTTCATGTAAATCGGTGGAGTAGTTTTAGAGAAATCGCGTACACAAAATTGGTTGGAAAAAAAAAGAAAAAAAATTGATAATAATATGGAAAAAGAAACCGAACGAAAACAATAAGGTCTTCCGTTGGAAACGGAAGACCTTAATTAAAAACAAAACAAATATAAAACTTTTCGTTTACTAATGACCTGCTTTGTTTAAGTTTGGTGATTCCAAACGCTGACAGCAATACAAGAACATACATGTACTTGATGCTCATCGTATAAATAATTTCACCTTTTAGCTTTATTCTTTCTTTTTAAAAATACAGAGAAACACAATACCATTTATTTCACTTATACATTTTACTTTTTTAAGTACTTTTGACACAACATTTCTCATAATTTTCTTGTCCAACTACATGCTATCTCTGATCAAAGCTGTGTTGCGTAGGCAAAAAAGTCTGGTTGAACTAGGCTATAATAATAGCTCTGCAGCTTCCTTTCACTCCATATCATATATCATATAACTGACCGCCTCCTGGCGACCGGTAGCAAGTAATTTTGGTGTTTGTTTAAAATACGAACTTTACTTGAAGTACACTGGATACCAAGTGAGTACAATGATTGTGCGGATACATATGTAGTTACAGATGGATTTTTTAAAGCAATGATTGGGATGTATCAAATTACATATTTACATGGGGCACGCATACGATTGATGATCCTTTTGCAAATTGAAAAAAATTAAGGAGGTAGAATGATTTTATACAAAATATTCTAATCCGGGTACGGGAGGTTACGGTGCCTTTGCGAATGTTTGAGAGTGTTTGGAGAATATTGTTGGATAGTATCTTCCATTATTCCTGTATGTAAAGTGTTAAAACATATGCAACTGCACAAGGTACGTTGATTATTCTAAAGTGGTTGTCATCATTTTTTGGCCAATGATTTAGGATAAAAGTAAATAATATTACAACGTTTTCGTTCAAGATTAATTTGAATACAAAAACCCCAAACATTTTTAAAATGTGTCCTTAAAATGCAAATTGCACTGCATTGTTACATTTACAAACATCGAATTCATAATGATTTGTTATAGAATGATTTCGTAAAAAAAAACAACAACCCAAAATTGTATGATTTTGAATTAAATTGAAAATGTGCTAATGTTGAGGGAATAATACATTACATTGAATATTGTTTAAGCTAGTGGGTGTCTTTAGTACGTTTTATGCGTTTCTTAAAAAGGGAAAAGCTGGTTTGGAATGTAGTAAAAGAGAAGGGTGTTTGGTAGATGTAAGACCTTAAACATGTACATTGATCCAGTGTAATCCTCTTAGAACAAACAAAAACAAGGGAAATAAATAATCTTGAAAATTGAAATGAATAACTAATTCACAAACGAAGAGATTCCCACCTGAGGCTAGACTACCCATGGGAAGTGAATATCGCTTATTCCAACCATACAGTCATATTTTGTGCTGAATGTTGCAGGGTATTTTTAACATTTAATTGTGATCAACAAAGCTCGGGTTAACGAATTAACCCTCTATGTCCAGGATCACAAAATTCCCAAATACATTTTGCACTTTTACAACCTAGATACAATACAAAGTAACTTTATAAAGTTTTTATGTACTTTTTCAGATTTGGAAAATTGAACATACCTTAAAAGTTCAGAGAATAGGGATGGGGGTCAAAGCTGAAAAAAAAAGCTACTACCCAGGACCTCCCCTACTCATCTTAAAAACACACAAGCATGTCGTTAATGATTACCAGTCTCCACGGGGGTGTTTTATACGTATAACCCGATCACACTATCCTTGCCATAGAATAATACATGTACTACTACTCATCGGACTGACGAAGTGAAAGGTAGTATATTATTTATCTATATTATATCTAATATATAAACACTACAAATAAGACTTTAAAAAAAATTAATTTCAGATTCATTATGGTTTCTAATAGACGGTCAATCTCGAAATTTCTTCTGGTTATTGCAACAGTGGCAGTAGTAATTCTGTACTTGGAATTCAATCAAAACTCATTGAAATTTAGAAATGGAGTTAAAAATTATGTTCCAATAAGCGCTTGGGCCTCAGAAAAAGATGGTTTGGTACAAAGGACTCTATTATACCAACAAAATAAGGATATGATTGAATGCAGGGGTAGGAAACAGAAGGTTATCAGAAATATCTTTAGCCGTGACCAGGAAGGATGGTACGAGAATCGCAATGTCTGTGACGCTTGTTTCGATTTTCCCCATATCACATTACAAACCAACTATGGACCTACGCCCATCTTCATTTACACAAAAGATCAGGATTTGGTGATCTCAAAGATACTTCGAACGAGAGGGTCGTTTGAATCTAAGAAGCAGTTGATGTTGTCCAAAATGATGGAAGATGATCCTGAACTACAAATTATTGATATTGGAGCTAATATTGGTAAGTACATGAAGATGCATTTTGAACTTGGACAAGAGAAGTACGAGTTAGATAATGAAATTAACTTACAATTTAACAGCATAAAAAATGGATGCATGAATTACAGTATTTTGTTTTTAAATTGTTAGCACAAACATTTAATTATAATCCATGAAAGTAAAAAAAAAATGTCTCTCTTTCTTTTAAGAAAAATATTAGTTCACTTTGTAAGATTTTTACCGTATATTGGATGTCATATTTTTATGGGATACTTCCGGAAAGTAAGAACAAAACATGCATCGTTCATAAAAAACGAATTAAATTATTATATCTCTTTTTTTTAAAACTAGCTTTATCAGTTTTAACTCAATAAATGCCGTTCAAAATTTGGTAAAGCATGTGAAATGTTCTTATTACATATTTCAGAAATTTAAATGACCAAATCAAATTTTTGAATTCTAAGCTCTAATCTTGTCTAAGATCCTTTAACTGTTGAAGAAATCATGTCCTTTAGGGCTAGTATGTCCACAACAAACACTTGTAAATTCAATTTTAGAAAATATCGATACACATTTTTATATATAGATACAGAAATGAAAATATAGATACACAATATATTTACACCGGATTTAATGAGTGTTGTGCATTTTGTATCCTCTAATCTCTTGTTTAGTTGATTATCAAACCATAATAACAAAGTTCAATTGTTCCCCCAAAGGCGATTTCTATGCACATCAAAAGATCAGTAAAGGTTCAAACAGTTATATGAAATTTAAAAAAAGTTTTAAAGGTGGCTTTAAGACACATGCAGAAATGTTAATTTCAGGTGTTTACACGCTGAGCTTCGCAAAGGCTGGACGTAAGGTTCTGGCCGTTGAGGCCCTGTATACAAACCTGCAGCATCTTTGTGCTTCTGTCATGGAAGGGGGCTTACAAGACAACGTGTACCTCATCCACAACGCCATATCCAATGAAAACACGCTCGTCAACCTGGGAATGGACAAGAATAACATGGGTGGTACATTCGTAGATGTGGACTCCAGTCATATAAAAAACCTGAAAGAAGGTCGGGCTCAGGGTACTTATGGACACGTGTACACTATAACAATGGACGATCTCTTGGATCTTCCAGTTATGCAATATTTCCAAAATGTAGTTATCAAAATGGATATTGAGGGATTCGAGGACCGCGCCATTGAAAAGGCAACAAGGTTTTTCGAAAAAATTAATGTTAAAGGATTCATAATGGAATGGGTGTTTCATAGACAACATCCGACTGCAAAGAAAATCATTGACTTCATGACCGCGCGGAATTACAAACCTTACAAGTGCGATATGAATAAAATGCCGTTGAATGTATCAAGGAGTGACCAGTGGGGATTAGACATTTTTTGGCTTCCAAACTAAAGCCAAAAGTTAGTTTTCTCTATGAACTCTATAAAACTTTGTTAATCAAGGGTATAAACAGTTTTGAGCTTCATAGAAAACATTGACTTGAAGTTATCTTCACTAGATCACTCTTCGAACTTACAAAATTAAAACTATTGAATTTAACACATTTTATAAAATTTGTACATGATTATAAAATTCCTGAAGTAAGAAATTTTGGTTTCTGGGTACGACTTTATTACCATCACAATGTATGATATCAAATTCGATTTTTGAGAAAGGGAGAAATCATATTTTAAAAAGTTTTCCCAAATGCTTTTTAGTCTACTTTATTGCAGTGTCTCCGAAAATATAGAAGAAAAGAACTAAAATAACTCATTTGTATTGTATTATTTTGCATTTGTATGAGATACTTTTATTTTGTATTGTAAAATATCTCATTTGTTTTGTTTAATTATCATTTGCATTCTATATTTTTTTATTTGAATTGTTTAACAGAAATTATTTATTTTGTTTGTAACAAAGGATATCTTTCTTTGGTTAAATCTCAGCATTTAGTATTCGAAGTGGATTATACGCAAAGTGTTTTGTTTTGTTTACAAGAGGTCGTCAGTCTTAGTTTTGTTTTCTCAAAGGACATTGTTCTTATTGATGGACAAAGAGGAATTGCATATTTTTTCTTTAAATTTCAAAGTTTCGACTCGAAGTAAACGGCACGCTGAATATCAGTGGCAGAATTATACTTATTTTGCCTGGGTGGTAAAAAATTAACTATTAAATTACACATGTATCCAACATTTTAAAACTGTGACTTATTTTGCTATGTTCTATCATTAAGTAAAAACTGTTTTTGATTTAGATTTTTTTTTCATATTCTCATACAGAGCTCTTCTTCCAGAGAAGATCAAAAAGTTGAGAAGTGGCAACGACCATCCACCTTTCTTAATGCCTAAAACGCAGTTTGTTTATATCCTGAATATTTAAATCAACAGTTTTATAAAAGGATGTTACTCGTTTTCTTGAAGTTCAATTATTTCAATACCCAAAACAGATGTATTGAAGTTCAAAATGTGCATAATTACATTAAATTTTTTTTAAAAGATTTAGATCATGTATACGATATGTTTAAAAAATAATAATTATACAATTTGTATTGACACCATTATCCTTTTTAAAAAAAAAGAACAAATAACATTAATTTTCATGTTCTTGCATTCCAACCAGGAATGTTATTCTTTGATTTAATTAAAGTGAAAAAATCTAAAATATTGTAATCCTAAAAATGTAAGGATACTTTAGGTAATATGTAAATATGTTCTTAGAAAATCCGGTGTATTTATTGAATTTTTCTATTGGAGTTATTTCCCGTTGCAGACTCAGAATTAAAACATTATATAATTTTACTTGTGCTGCAATGTGCAACAATTCTTAATCAATGATTAAGGACAATTTTTCCATATTTGCTCTACCATGGCGATAATGTCAGCATTTAAAATTTTTTAGTAAAATTCATTGCACAATCTAAATGTTAAGTCAAATTTTTGTCGTTAATTAGGCATAAATGTTTGAAAAACATTATCAAACTCAATGTTAGCCCGATATTTACGAAAATAGTAGAGTACGATATGAAATGAACAGCAAACGACACTCAATATTATTCTTTCAGCAAGTGCCGAGACACATTTTATTAAAGTTATTCAAAAACAACAACTTGAATGTAGTTTCAAAATGATTTTACTTAAAAACCAAAAAACCCCAAATGACAATTGCTCTAAACACAGGTAATTTATTTTCACATCCTAACAGAGGATGTATTTAGTTTTTGTACACACCCCGAACGTTTTTCCTTCGGGACTTTCACGCCTTTAAAAAAAAGCGCTGTCTCTCACCTAGACATACCTGTGGTAAAGTGACAGGTAAAAAGTCTCGATCTTTAATGATGGGTATTATTTCTTACATGGTAAATTGTTTGGAAGCCAATTATTGACAGCCAGATGTAATTTTAAAAAAGGAAGAAGAACTAGACGCTCGTTGCGAGCAACGAAAAGTGTTCCGTTTGAGTGCACCATAAAGTAGACTAAAGTGATAGTTGTTCTTTTCTATCATTTAAAATTCGTCCTATTCAAAGAGAGAGAAAAGGTCAGAAAAGCTGCTCAATCCAGACTTGTTGGAAAACCATTTGGAATTAATGAACAGTTCCCAAAGGAAATCAACGACCGCAGAAAACTGTTATACCCTCATTATAAACAAGCAAAACGTCTCGGAAAAAAGGCTGTGCTGATTGCAGATAAACTTTTCGTGAATGGGACAGAAATCCCCCTTTCCTCGATCCACAACCCAGCGTAACACAGCGCACTGACTCGGATACCGCATACGGACCACGCCAATCCGCAACGCGCAGCGCAAATCGACATGAAACCCGTTTTGCGACCACGCGCCGTTAGGGATACCAAAGAGAGCAACCGTGCGGGAATGTAAACAACGAAAACGAAACCACCGAATGGTAACTCTCTCACATCTTCAGACACTTCTTATGCGAGGATTGTTTCTATCAATGTTTGCGGTCTAGCTTCTAAGCTCCGAAATCCTGAGTTTGTTGATGTTATAAGCAAATATGATATAATCTGCCTCACAGAGACAAAAACAGATAAAGCTGACAATATTGATATCCCAAATTTCAGTGTATTCAGCAAACATAGATCAAATATGTCATTTCGGAAGTCTGGTGGTATTGTAGTCTATATCAGAGATTCTTTATCCAAATTCTGTAGCATTATTAATAACGCAAGTGACAATATATTATGGATTAGAATAGAAGGTAAAACATTTAGTATTAAGAAACATATTTTGATGGGAACTGTTTATATACCGCCATCAAACTCCAGATTTTCATCAGCTGAAATTTTTGACGATATTGAGAATGAGATTTTTAACTTGTCCAAAGAAAATAATTGAATATGTTTATTAGGTGACTTTAATAGTAGAGTATTCACATTGAGAGATTTTATTGATGTTGATGATTCTCTATCACATTTTTGTAACAGTGCTGACAATAACAGTAATTTTGATTGGACTGTTGATCAAATAGACCTAGAAGCAATTGAAAAATATGGTTTTTCCATAGAAAGGAAATCTAAAGATAACATTGTTAACTGCTATGGAAAAAAACTTATTGATATTTGTAAACATTGTAACATTATAATACTTAATGGTAGATCCATGGGTGACCAAAATGGTGAGTTTACGTGTAAACAATCAAGTTTCGTAGATTATTGTATTTCAAACACTGAGTTTTTAAGATATGTACACAATGTGAGAATATTACCTTTTTTCTAATTTTTATCTGATGTTCATAACCCTATAGAGATAGTATTGGCACTTGAAAGACAGCACAGCACTGAATCCATATATCAACAAAAGCCAACACAAGAAATTGCTAAACAATGGAATCTCGAAAAAGTTGAAGTATATCATAACTATATAGAAAATAAAGTAGATATTGTAAAATCATTAGAAAATGAACTAAGTAACACTATGCTTGAAAACATATCACTTGAATTTATTGATAATATTGTTGAAAAGATTAGTGATGTACTGGTCGAATGTGCCAAAAAGTATTCGGTAGAAAGCCAGTTCTTACAAATACAAGTGAAACATTCAATGTTAAATTTAAGAAACCATGGTTTACTCGGGACTGTAAGAATGCTCGACAGAATTATAGAAAAGCGAAAAGGTTGTACAAAAAATTCGGTGGAGATATTTTTAAAAGTGACTTGTATGAAAAAGAAAAATTGTATAAAAAAAGGTTGAAAAATGCAAATGTAACGCATAGAGTAGAAATGAAAAAAAACCTTTTTAGTTTAAGAACAAATAATCCTAGAGAATATTGGAAAATTTTGAATACAAACACAGATAAGAAAAGATGTAATGCAAATTTATATGACCTTTTTACTTTTTATCAGGATTGTTGTAACAAGAACTATAATGAACAAGAAGAGTCAAATAACAATGTATTTTCTCTAGATGAACTTAATATGTTATCTGATATTTAATCTTAGTAATGACATTAACCAACCATGTGTGAAGAAATATTTAAGGGTATCAATATGTTGAAAAATAACAAATCTTGTGGTGATGATAGAATTTTTAATGAATATATCAAAAGTACCCAAGATTGTATGTTGAATTATATACTGTATTGTTTAACAAAATATTTGATTCTGGTGTTATACCCACACAGTGGGTTAGTGGTAACATTATACCTGTTTATAAGAATAAAGGGGATAGTACAGAACCCCAAAATTATAGACCAATTACACTCTTGAGCTGTCTTGGAAAATTATTCACTGCTATCATTAATGAAAGGTTAAACAAATATGCTGACAATGTTCAACTCATTTTAGAGAACCAAGCAGGTTTTCGTAGGGGTCATAGTACAATAGATCATATTTTTTCATTGTATTCTCTTATCGAACTCTTCAAATTGCATAAGATGAAATTATATTGTGCGTTTATAGATTTTGAGAAAGCATTTGACTCTGTTTGGCACATTGGTTTCTGGAACAAGGTATTATCAAACAATATTGATGGAAATGTTTTAAAATTATTACTAATATGTACAAAGGTATTAAGTCAAAAGTTCTGGTTAATGGATTAAGTTCGGAATTTTTTGAATGTACAGTTGGAGTACGACATGGGGAAAATTTATCGCCTTTTTTATTTTCACTATATTTAAATGATCTTGAGGAGTATCTTTATACAAACAATGTCAGAGGTTTGTCACGCTTGTCTGATAACATTAAGAAAGATCTTAATCTTTATTTAAACCTTTTTGTCTTATTGTATGCAGATGATACCATCTTATTGTCAGAAAATCCAGAAGATTTTCAACACTTACTCAATGTTTTTTCTAGATATTGTAAAGAGTGGCGTCTTAAAAAAACTAAAGTTGTAATATTTGGTAGAGGTAAACAAACCAACTGTTTTACTTTTGAAGGTTCCCAATTAGAAATTGTTAACAACTTTAAATACCTGGGTGTTACTTTTTGTAAAAGCAACTCTTTTAATCTTAATGTTAAAGAACTGTTTGATAAAGCTACTAAAGCAATGTATGGTGTTATTGGGAAGTGCAGAACCCATAATCTAACAATTGATTGTAAAGTAGACATGTTCGATAAAATTATCAAACCAATATTATTATATGGATGCGAAGTTTGGGGTTTTCATAACACTAATCTCCTTGAAAAATTACATTTAAAATTTTGTAAACATATATTGAACTTGAGAACCTCAACTCCAAACTTTATGGTATATGGGGAACTTGGAAGATACCCCTTAACAATTAATGTTAAAGTTAGAATGATTTCCTTCTGGGGTAAATTAATCAATTTCCAGAACTCAAAATTGTCAGAAAAACCTTTTAATGTATTGAAGAATTTAAATAACCCATGGTGCAAAGCCATTAAGAAAACTTTAAATCAATGTGGATTGACATATATATGGTATCAAAACACAATAAACATACCCTGGTTAAAATCTAAAGTATACAATATTTTATTAGACCAATTTAAGCAATCATGGTATAGTGAGGTACATAATTCTCCAAAAGGTTTAAATTATAGGATTTTTAAAAAGTCACTGGATTTTGAAAAGTATTTATTGACTTTGCCAACACAATTATGTAAGAAATATTGTAACTTTAGAACTGATAATGCTAAATTACCTATTGAGATAGGTAGATGGTTTAATATTCCTAGAGAAAACAGAATTTGTAAACTATGTACCTGCAATGAAATTGGGGATGAATTTCACTACCTTTTCAAATGTACTGATGTATATATATCCAATTCAAGGGTTAGATGTTTACCAAAATATTTCATAACAAATCCAAATGTTGTAAAATTTGAAAAACTGTTTAATGTCACAAACATAAACCAACTTACCAATATTTGTAAACTATTAGATACTATATTTGAGAGAGTTAGCTCTCTTGGTTAAATTATATCTGTTATCCCTTCATCATGCCTGTACCATTGATTTTCATGTATTATATATATTGTATTTGTACATACTGTACATATGTTTTTTCTCTACACTGTAAATTCAGTTATGAGAATAAAGTTCATTGTCATTGTCATTTATAAACCCGTTATTAAATTCCATTTAACCCTCTATAAAAATTTCAATAAACATAAAATTATACTTAAATTATACTTTAAAAAGTCGCTATTATTGTGATTTTTGATAAAATTAAATTGAAAATAAGTAAAATCTATCATTTCAAATATAAAATCATAAATCTTAACGCTATTAAGGACAAAAAAATTCGGCACTCGGGGACCGAACCCGGGTCGCCTGGGTTCAAGTCCACCACTCTAACGACTGAGCAGGACTTCGGAGCCCAAAATCTCGAGAATGCGTGGACCGATTTTAATACAAATTTCATATTAGAAAGTTTTGAGAGCGTCTCTGTCGAATAAAAGCATAAAAAAAAATTCAAGTAAAAAAAATTTGAAAAATTAAGGTTTTTCATTTCCTTCCGGTAATATCCGGAAGTGTCGGCGGACGTTCGGATATGCGAGAGACACTGCGGCTGGAGACTCTCTGCCATCCCTGAAAACTTTAGAGTTTAATTAATCTCTCAGAACTTATGAGAAAAATAAGCCACAAAGAAAAACATAAAATCTTTAATATCTCGGGACCAGAATTGACGATCAAATAAATGATCAACCAGTTTCTTGCAAATTTTATTTAGAGTACGTTCTGAAAGTTTCATGAAAATCGGCTGAAGCGTTTTTGAGAAAACCTTACACAAAAAATAAAAATAATAGTGGAAAAGACAATAAGGTCTTCCGTTTCAACGGAAGACTTTAATTACTTTCAAATTGTAAATATACATAAATGTATATCAAATCAAAAAAGATATAAAACAAACTTCCATTGAATATTAAATGGAATTGTTTGTTAAAAGTTCTGACATTTATTAAACTTGTCGTTTATTTTGCGAATAGCGCGAAATATCGAATTTATTTAGCAATAAACTATCGCATAACATTATCTTAAATGAAATATTCATCCCCAAACGTACAGATCCATTAATAGATTTACGTTTTCCTCATCATACTGCTCTAAACTTAAGCATCAAATGTCCGTCCTCTTAACCACACTGACGAGAAAATAATCTCTGAATTCATCTGTAGGATACTATAAACGTATTATATATGGCGTGTACGATATTTGGCGGAAATAAGTTTTTGAACAAGTTGGCGTGGATTTGAATTAGCGTTTTCCTGAATGTGACTATTCTTATACATTTATGCATGGCATTAAGCGATGTACTGGTTTAGTGGAAGTATCGTTCCGCCAAAAGCGCTAAATAGAATACACAGCCAAATGTAGTACGTTTACAGTATATAACAGCTGTGTGTCATGTGATGAACATATTTTTAAAACCTCCCCAACAGTACCATGTTTTGAAATAAGTGGCCAGCATTGGTGACACCTCTCAACGATATATTTCAATTTTTGGTCAAACAGGCATACACCCTAATGGAGATAACAATAACCTAACTATGCTAGGAGAGGAAAGCTGCCACCAATATACACTAGTTTATGAAAGATATGACATGTTGTTGTTTGTATACATGAGATATAAAAAGCCTACTTACAAATATTGTATTTGTAAATTTTAGAAATATTAATCAACAAACCCTCTAGTTAAGAAATTCTTTGTGATTTGCGTGGACTTAATTTTGTGATCAAAAAAACATTGTCCAATGATATTGACATGGAAAAAAGAAAACCATCTTTTCAAAACAATGCTCAAATTATTCCGAAAAATCTGAGTAATCCTCTTTCCTGATGACTACAATTTAAAGATATCGTACATAAAAATTATTGAAGATGTGTTGGAAATCCATAGAAATAGTAATGGTGTCTCTAATAGCGTAACCTCAATTGGTAAACGATATTAAGGATAATGGCATTTGTTTTTATGATAACTATGCGATTGGCAACATATGTTAAAATTGTAATAAAAATGTGCGTGTTAATGAATTTGATAGCACCAGTATTTGAAAGGATTGTTATTTTTTTCAAATAAATACGTCTCATTGTTAAAATAAATCAGTTTTACAATTATGGTATGTAGATAAACTACAACATATATATGTGACTGTTCCAAAAAATAAATTGTTAAGGATCACTTTTCTTAAACTCTTAATAATCATTCGTAACTTTAAAAGGTAATGTTCATCACCCAAACATAAACGTTCCATAGCTGTATGATTTATTAAACAATACAGCTATACGTAACAGGTAACTGAATATCAAAGTTAGCAAAAATGATTTTTAAAAAGGCTAAAATCAAAGTATCCTTTGCTTTCACGCTTGAAAGATTTATCGAGATGCTTTCTTCTCATTTAACATTGACCAGATATGAAAGGATTCTGTATAAGGCTTTTGATAGAATTGATTAGTAGAATTGATAAGTAACAAGAATTAAAGTTTCTTAACAATTGTGTTAAGAAAGGGTGGCGGGTGATCAAGATGGGTTTGTACATAAATATGCTACATTAGAACAAATTCTCGATAATGCACAAAATGAATATTTTTGTTCGAAAGAACTCAAGATGCTTTATAAAGGTCAAAGGACACCGTGGAAGAATCTGATTGAATTGTTCTGTGTATCCGACGAGTTACTGCAAAACCATAGTAAATCCGGGGAGGCAGACCTCTATTCGAAAAAGCAGTGAAGAAATACTTAAAGCAGATGTTATGATATACCACCACTTTGTCTTGTATAAATGCAAGGTAGAAAGACGGGGGAACAAGTTAAATCCCCTTACATAATTTACATTATTAGGTGTGTTCATAGTCTTGAAAGTACTAGTTAAAAATAATATGAAAAATTTATATTTCGTAATTTTCGTTTTGCTCAGGTGTGTATTGAAGGGAAATTCTCTCTAAATAAGGGTATCGCTTGGGCTATGAAAACACTATGTTACAAATTATTTACCTTCGCGTTATTTCGAATAATATCAGCTGTTTCATGTTTTCTCAGGTTTCAAAATGCATACGAGATATAAATTACACTTGGTATTATGCATAATGATTAATTTTCGTTAGCTGTAGTGTTGTTTATCGTGATTACTTCCTTAATGCTACAGAAGAAATTTAAACAATGACGACTTCTCTGAGTTAGAAAAGTTATAATAGGATTTATTAGAAGTACGATACATTTATTAACCTTATGGCTTGAATGTGGTTTGATAGTCAGCACACACAGTTAAAACAAGTCATCATAGTGCATAAAATATCCAGTTTTATCACTTTTGTACAACACTGATCATGATCTCGAATATAATTTTGCAATTATTAAGTACTTGGCTGTACTGGTCGTTCAATAGATTTATGCCTTGGGAAACAAGTTTCCTCATTACACTCTCCCTATAGCCTAGAATCGATAGTTTTATCATCCGTTCATCTCAAAACCACAAAGGACATGGTATTAAAGCATCATCAATCTCTGAAGTCAGCTGCTTTGCTGAGTGTCATGTGATGAGCTTAAAAAAATAACCACGTGTTCACAGAAGTAGAGTCTGGCTAAGTGGGTTATTTTTTATTTGTTGGTGCATTTTATATACGATTCGACGTACAAAAATGAACGAAAATTAATTATGGAGGAGACAAATATCATGGCTATACCAGGAATATTGTCAGCGGTAGTTTTTGACAAGGAGGGCAAAGTGTTATTAAATTTCGGAAATAATACAAGCGACTTACAAATACACGGATTATTTAAAACTTTTGGAATCATACATCGACAACGTTGCAAGACTAGAGGTCCTTTGAGAGTTGGACTTTCTGAGGATGTATTTTTGTGTTCAGTGTCCGCTTCTGGTGACATCGTTGGGAAAAGTGAATCTTCCCTGAAATCAATGTTGGTTCTGTTTCGGAAAGACCGAGTGATTTTCTTTGTTGGTGAATACAATTCACGGATATCGTACATGAGACTTATTGACGAGGTATTGGGAATCCGTAAAAATATTGATGTCCTCTTTTACAGCGTGACAGCATTTGCTGGCCGATATGCTGGATGACATGTTTCTGTGGAAATAATAAAAATGATAGCAGATTGTTTTTCAAATAGAATGAAATTGTAAATGTAAATGATCTGAAATGATAGCCGTACTTCAAAGGGATTTAATCTTCATCAGATCAGCACATCATGCAGCGCGGAATGTTATTTGTACATGCAAGTTATAATTATATATTTTCTATATTTATCAATGCAATTTTGCAATTTATAATTATAACCGTTACTTAATAAACAGGTGACTTACATATAACTATTTGATATTTCCAGTTAAGGAAAATGAAAGTTCTTATTAATAAACTGTTGAATATGAATTGATTTATCATTCCATCATGTATCAATGAAATGGTCATCTTGAGATATGCAGTACTTTTACCAAAAGCAACATGGCTTGCATTACTGATTGTAATTTTACAAGAATTCTTAATCGTCTACCAGGGCTTATTTTATTGAAGGTGTTTTATGATATTATGATTTCTGTTTTATACATTGTACATGATTAGATGTGTGTTAGAAGCAGAAAAATTAAGAAATTACGGTACAAAATACTGTGGAATATTTCTTGTTTGTAAGGTATACATGTATAAGTTTGTGGGGATGTAAATTCGTGGGCAAGGGTTACCCACGAAAGCCATGGACATTGGTCCCCCAAGACCAATGATGATTCCATAGTACTTGAATTACGAAAGAAGTAGATGGGAAGAAAGCAAATAAGGCTAAATGACAAGAGGTAGATGTTCTGTTTTAAGAAACTGCTGCAGTGGTCAGGGGATATATCAAATTCTCAATGTGTCTCTGTCATGTTCTTTTCAATCTATGGAGGAAATCGACTTCTTGAGACAGAAGCTAACACACAGTTTAGAAAATGAAATATACTTAAGTTTGTATTTCCTTGAAAGGAAAAAAGATTGCATGCTGGTTTTACAACAGAGCAACTCATAATATATTCACGCCGTAAGCAACTTCACATATTCCCTCCCAACATTTATATGCATTTATGTCCAATGTTTTCATCATTGCTTAATAAATTTGATTTGCATTTGGTCGAATTCATGTCTGTGTATGACAGAATCTAAAAATATATTGGTGTTAATATTTAATTTAGTTATTACATGTTGTCAGTATTAGATAACTTGTGAAGAATATGTGTATCATTGAGTATACCATGGTTTTTGGCATTCAGTCAACATATTTAATGAGAAAAAAATAGCGATAAGAGTAGGTTCGTTGCTATATAGCAGTGCATAAATATGTGATATATAAGCTATAAGATGTTTGACAATATACGTAATTGCATTGTCAAAAGACTCAATTACTGTTAACTCCCTTCATCTTTACCTGAAATCCTATTGTTCATTGTTGCTTTTCAAGGCTTTCCAAAGAAAAGCTAGTAAAAATATTTTAGGACATCTGAAAACAATTAAAAAACCCCAAAAAACCTTTTGTTAATATGAAATATCAATTGTACTTTGACTATTTTAGCTGTGTTTTTTAATTATGATAGTTTTAATAAGAAATCTTTATATACCTTATACATATTAATTTTGGGGTTTTAAAAAGGAAGAATACAGGTATATTGCAAACTTTAATTCTGCTTTAACCACCGGAATTGTGAAGAATTTTTTTTACTATTCCATAATCATAGGAAAAAAAATGAAGACATATTAATGATCACGTAATCTCCATGCCTACATCTAACACAAGAGTAATCTAATCGTTAGGCCGACGCCCTCGTGTAAGTACTGGTTGCACGCGAAGTTTCACGTGGCTCTTAAATAGTGAAGTATGAGTATATAATGTTTTTTAACGGTGCAATTAAAATAAACTAATGTTTTCGTCATTTGATAATTCTCTTTGAAGGTTATGATTACAGGAAGTATAGACTTCAAACTCTGTTCTTTCCTTATGTATCCATGGCAGTTAAGTAATTGCTCGGTTGATATATATAAAAGTTCAGTACTTGTGAATTTTAAAAGGAGAATTATTGGATTCATATGAAGTAGAATTTCATAAAGATAAGGTCGCCTGCATACAAACCAATCTTAACTGACAAATTAGCCAAAAAAAGTAAGATTGGTTGTAATGTACATGTTTTATTTATTAATATTCCCATCACGTAGTCAAAAAAGTGTTAATACCTTTCATGTGTGGATCTAGAGGGGAGCCCAACCCAGCCCATCCTCCCGGAAAATTCAAATTCATTTCATTCACATATTAAATGTACCAAAAAGGGCCTCGCGACCATCCCCCTCCCCTCAGGCAAACACGAATTATCAGTGATTCCCTCGTTTTTTCTACAATATAGTCAGCCTCTGATATACATAAAATGATGCTACTTGGGGAGATCAGTGAGTGAATCCCAAAGTATCGTAAAGAAACTGCTCGGTAGATATAAGCTTGACTAGAGTCATTTAAATTTTGTATAGAGCAGTAGTAGTAGTTTATTGGCGTATACATATTCATACATTGCGCCATAGCATAAATTAAACAGTAATTTACAATAATTGTGATAACAGGGGGATGCAGGTTATGTAAATATAAAGTATAAAGTGAAAGAACAAATATCAAACAGACCTACAAACAAGTAATTTTATGAACTTAATTTGCGCTTATGAAATCACGTCTGAAGGTAAGTTATCCCTCTTATCGAAACATTCGTACATGCAATGAGATAAACCTTATCTTTAAATAAAGAATTTGGTCAGAATTCTATTGTTTCTAAACGTATGAATATGTCAAATATAGATTACTTTCTTGGCATTTTCTTGAGAGGAAAAGGGTGGGGGGGGGGGGGGGGGAGAGGGTGTAGAAAATATTAATGAACTAAAAATACGTACTAAGCAAAAAAACCCTGAATGAGTTAGATCAGAAGGTGTATGAAGACAAAAAATATATTTCATTCATTTGATTAACTGACTGTTAAGTATTACACAAAAAATTTTGTTCCGTAAACATATTCCATATCCTTAGCTCTTATACTGTGGGGTTTTAAAATTTTATTGTGCAGAAGGGTTTAAAAAAAAATATAACAAACTTTAAAAGGTTGAATCCTTTTTTGAAATAGAAATTTTAAACCAAATAACACCGTTGTATATTTTTCATTATCAAATTGATTCAAATGTTCTGAATTTTTATATCGCTGTTAGTATCGATAAAAAAAACGCCATTTTACAGTGATATATACTGTTTTTGTCAGAAAATGACCGATAAATACCTGTAGGCTCTGAAACAATACCATCGTTCGCAGTAGTTATGAAAGGAGGGTATATACATTGGTGTCTATTGCTTAAAAGTACGTACATCCCAACAATTCAAACGTACTTGCATATTTTTCACGGCCATGATTACATTTATAACGCTGAAAGAGGTATTACCCCCTTAATGAATATAACAGACATCCAAATGCATGACTTTTCCTTTTAATGATAGTAAATGTAGATGTTTGATGATGTTGGTAAAGAATACATGCACTTTGTATTAGCTTATTAGATCCTTACCCCTTACTTAGTTTATCCTGAAAACTAAGACCCTAAATCTCAATGCAAACAGTACATGTTTGCATTGAGATTTAGGGTCTTTACTTTAATTTAAAGTGCGCTAGGCCTGTTTTGATAAGAAAAGTGCATGAAAGTTGTTAATATAAATACCTAAAGTGTAAAAAAAAACCCCAAACAAATGCTCCTGCCAAACGTTTACAGAACGCCAAATTAATGATAGGTACGCCAGAGAAACAAGTAATACGTGATGTAGGTAGGTATGCCAGAAACAAAAGTTATAGGTAAAGTAGGTAGGTATGCCAGGGGAACAATCTTATATGTGATGTAGATATAAAAACGCCAGTGGCACACGCTTTACGTGGTGTAGTAATAAGAACACCAAAGACACAAACTTTACATGGTGTAGTCGCAAGAACGCCAGTGACACAAGCTTTACGTGGTGTCGTTATAAAAACGCCAGTGACACAAGCTTCACATTGTGTAT
This sequence comes from Magallana angulata, assembly GCF_025612915.1. NCBI lineage: Eukaryota > Metazoa > Mollusca > Bivalvia > Ostreida > Ostreidae > Magallana > Magallana angulata. Next base: position 46,385,299 of record NC_069120.1, read on the forward strand.
AGGAATAGGAATGCTGGGGACACAAGCAATACGTAATGTAGGAAGGTACGGCAGGTAAACATGAACTCGTTTTTATCAGGTCTCAAATGCATATGATAATTAAAAGTGAACTTCATATTACAGAGGATGATGAGTTTACGTGATTCATTATGTGGTTTATCGTGATTACTTCATTAATGTTACAAAGGAAACTCAAACAATGAAATGTTGTTGTACATTATTGAATCATCAATCATGATTTCAAGCTTCAAATTTTCTTTGAAATTAAATTTATAAGACTTTTTTTTGTTTTGAAATTTTGTTGAAAATTTTGAATTTATTGTGAAGATTCGATTAAAACAAAGAAATGGTCAGTACAATATAGTTATATTTCTATGATTCTCATTTAAAAAGATATATTTCTATATATGATTATAGTAACACTTGTCCATTGAAATATCTCTTAATGTACTAATGACAATCAACCTTTGTTAGTATTAGTATGCTAGTACAAGAAGAAGAAGAAAAACAACAACAACAGAGAAAATCTTAAGTTAGACATGCAGTTGTTTCGTAATGATCAAGATATAAATAACAGTTTGTATCATCTATAGATGAATTCTAAAATAGGCATCTGATTTATAGATTTATAGACGGGTAGAACCTTTAAAACATTTCATAAAACCAATCAGAATCAAAGTACGGAAGAACTGACGGGAGTTGATTTTGTCGATGTTTATTTATTTTAAAATCAATGATATGTTATTTGGCATGACAAGTACATGTATACGTAGTTTCTAATTTGAATTACACATATTTTTATAATATGAATTTTTGAACTTTTTCGACTAGAATGTCGAGAAACTTCCATATGAATCATGTTCAATAATATTTAAAGATAAAATTAATTCAATCAAATTATGTATCAGTGGTAGAAATATTTCTCGAAAATTGTATGGATCCAAGCAATTATTTTATATTGAACTCTAGTCTTGTTCAACCAAACGCTCTGCTGACACCGTAAATCTCCGACAAGGGTTTACGGAGACAGCCGAGCGTTGAGTTGAACGAGACTATATTGAACTCTGGCGTAGGAATACATACGACTACAAAAAATATTTAAATTGTTCGTACCATTTAAAATCTGACTATTTTAAGGTATTTGTAAATAATTTTCGTTTAAAAAAAATGCTTTAGCATACATTACATCGAATTCATCAATTATTTTCAAGAACAAAGTCTTGTCAGGAGCAATGATTTGTGCTGAGGTCCAAACACTGTTTCACTTTCGGTTTGTCCGCGTGACTGCATAGGAGAGTTGATTAAAAAATCAACTCCCAAAAATGGTTTTAAAAAGTAATACTTATAGCAAAATGGTTAACATTTTAAAAAGAACAGCTCTGAGTTAGGAAAGTAACAAAAGTTATTGGAATTATCAAAAGCGTGTTCTGTATCAAACCCTGCTAATTACAAACATAGGAACGGAAATGAAAGGGTCCAATGGTTTGATATTCAACGCACAAACTTAAAACAAGTCATCATAGTGCATAAAATATACAGATATTATCACTTTTGTATAACACTGATCATGATCTTGAATATAATTCTACAATTATCAAGTACTTGGCTGTACTGGTCGTTCAATAGATTTAAGCCTTGGGCAACAAGTTTCCCCATTTACACTCTCCCTATCGCATCGAATCGATAGTTTAATCATCCGTTCATCTCAAAATCACAAAGGACATGGCATTAAAGCATCATCAATCTCTGAAGTCAGCTGCTTTGCTGAGTGTCATGTGATGAGCTTGAAAAAATAACCACGTGTTCACAGAAAGTAGAGACTGGCTAAGTAAGTTATTTTTTATTTGTTGGTGCATTTTATATACGATTCGACGTACAAAAATGAACGAAAACTTATTATGGAGGAGATAAATATCGTGGCTATACCAGGAATATTGTCAGCGGTAGTTTTTGACAAAGAGGGTAAAGTGTTATTTAATTTCGGAAATAATAAAAGCAACTTACAAATACACGGATTATTTAGAACTTTTGGAATCATACATCGACAACGCTGCAAGTCTAGGGGTCGTTTAAGAGTTGGACTTTCTGAGGATGTATTTTTGTGTTCAGTGTCCGCCTCTGGTGACATCGTTGGGAAAAGTGAATCTTCCCTGAAATCAATGTTGGTTCTGTTTCGGAAAGACCGAGTAATTTTCTTTGTTGGTGAATATAATTCGAGGATATCGTACATGAGACTAATTGACGAGGTATTGGGAATTCGTAGAAATATTGATGTCCTCTTTTACAGCGTGACAGCATTTGCTGGTCGATACACCGGATGACATGTTTCTGTGGAAATGATAGAAATGAGAGCAGATTGTTTTTCAAATGAGAATGAAATTGTAAATGTAAATGAGCTGAAATGATAGCTGTACTTCAAAGGGATTTAATCTTCAACAGATCAAAACATCTCGCTGTTATTTGTTAATTTATGTTATTATCAATATTTCAATTATTTTTTCGTGCATTTTTGTAAGTTTTGACATTATCGAAACGTCATATACATGGCTACATATTCCTATTTGATATGTAAAACTTAGAAAAGGAATATGAATGTTCTTAGTAATAAATTATTGAAATATTTATTTATTTATTTATTTATTTACTATTTCATCGTGTGTCAATGAATTTATCATCTTCAGATATGTAGTACTAACGCAGGTTATGTATTTCTTCTGCATGCAATGTCTTTCCTTTATGTCCTGCATGAATCACCGAAGAAAGCATTTTATTGTTTAAATGATTAGATATGTACGAGAGAAATAAAAACTTGGTAATCACTGTAGAAATAATTGTATTGTTTATTAGTGAACAGCTGTACAGCTCATAGACGTATACAATTAATATACACATGTTACAGTACATATACTGGTCACTTGAAAAAAGGTAAGTTTATACATGAAGTTTTCTGATTACAAAAGCATTCTTAATATATTTACCTAAATTGCACAAATCCTTTACATTTTGTGTTGACAATAATAGAATTAATTTAAAGACAGAGGGTTTAATATAATAAAACTTCTTAAGGATTTTTTCTCTTAAGTTACAGTAATAGGGACATTTCAATATAAAATGATATTCATCTTCTATATCTAAAGTACATAGAGGACATAAACGTCTTTGTAATGGAACATTGTTTTATCTGCCAGTTTCGATGGTAAGACAATGAGATGATAAACTTATATTTACATATAAGTTTCTTATATTGTAAAGGAATTCTTTTTTGTTAGATATGACTGCAAGGTACAACGATCAACTAAATATCTATAGATTGTACATTTGGAAGAGGCATTTATATCAGCTAGTAGAGACTGTTTAAAATTATCAAAAATACGTGAATAATTGAATTATGGAAGAATATAGATTGAGGATATGGGAAGAAAGCAAATAGGGCTAAATGAGAGAGAGAGAGAGAGAGAGAGAGAGAGAGAGAGAGAGAGAGAGAGAGAGCCAGTGAATGATAGTTACAACACACCGACTCATAATAATGATTCAACGCTGTAAGAGACTTCACGTAATTAACTCTATATTGTTAATCAATATTTAATTCATCTCTACCATTAATCGGTGTTTTAAAAAATCATTCCATCCCAGGTTTTTTCTTCTTCATTATTTAATCAAATTAATTCTCATCTCATTGAAATTATTGCTCTGTGTGTGTGTGTGTGTGTGTGTGTGTGTGTGTGTGTGTGTGTGTGTGTATAATGGGTATCAATTGGGAAAACATATTCTTTGGCATTAAGTCAACATATATGACGTGAAAATAATATTTTCAGCGATAAGAATATGTTTGTTGCTATATAGATACACTTAAATATGCATTTTGGAAGCTATTCTACATTTGACAATATACGCAATAGTGCATTATCAAGGACTCAAAAGCATTTAACGCCCTTTGAATTTTATCTTGTTTGAAATCAACAATTTACTGTTACTGTTCAGTGCCGTAAGAAAGTAAAATTGTTTTAGGTAATTTGAAAAAGAAACAATGGCAATTGTACGTTGATTATTTCAGTTGTGATTTTCAATTAATAATATGATTTTTTTAAATTAAGAAATCCTAATATACGTTTAGCAGTTTTCTACGTAAAAAATGTAAATAATGCTTTTTAGTCCTGCTTGAATCATCAGAAAAAAAACTCAATTCATTTTTTATTTAAGAAGGAAAAAAACCAAAACCCTACATTTAAATGAAAATATGAATTCTGCTCTAAATGATTAGCTTAGCCATACATATACTGATACAACATGACATGACATAAATTAAATGATTAAATTATCACATAATCTCCAGATCTACATACTGATTTTTAGCCGTTTATCTTTATTTATGAATACAGTATGTATCAAATAATGTGAAAATATCAATGTATCAATATTCAATAGTGCCACTGCTTGTACCAATTAAGTCAGTTGAAACCAGATCGACGAAAATGTGTGCACTTTCATTGATACTCAAATAAATAATCTTGAATATGAATGTATCATTTTATAAAACTTAAATCTCTAAACACATCATCGTACAAAGTCCGACATGACTGTTCTATATAATTACTAGGCCGTCGCCCTTGTTTAATTACTGTTTGTACACCAAGCTCTTAAATAGCAAAGTATTTAGTAGATATAATGTCTTTTAACGGGACTATTACACTGATGTGTTATCGTCATTTTCATAATTGTCTTTGAAGTTTATAAATTTACAGGAAGTAAAGACTTCAAATTCAGTTTTCTTCCTATGTACACATCGCAAGTAGCACCATTTAACAAGACCTTGTACTTTCGGTAGGATGAAAATATCTTTTTCTTGCATCAAAACAAGTTAAAAATAACGCTGGTGTCAAGTGAAATATACACAGATTGTCTCACGTTAGCTCAAAAGGCAGACAAATTTTGTTGACTATAAAGAGCTATGGGTGGTCAGTAAATAAATAGACAGACCTACGTCACACTCACAGGCACTTGTTTCTGAGAAAAAAAATTACCCTTTAGTATAATAATAACACAAGGTATCTAACTCCGAATGAGGTAAACCACCCCCTCTCGTGTGTTGCAGTCGTTTTCCTTTTATACGAAATGCAATGCAAAAGTGTTTAGTACCATTTTCTTCTACAATAAATCATCTAAACAACCATATATAGCATGCTTACTTTTGTTGTATTCTAATGTGCATAATCTGCGTCAAAACATGATAGACTCTAGCTGCAATAATGTAGCCCTCTCCGATTTTTTATATCTGATGTTTACTGGAGAGGGCTACAATTCCATAGGATCTCCGTAATGGTGCAAAATTAAATTTTTAATGCGACTGACTTCGGTCTGAAAAGATCGATTTTATATTTGACTTCCTTTAGATAAAATGATTTTTTAATTCAGGTTGAACAAACTAACCGTATATAAATCAAAACCAGATAAAACACATCAGCATGTTTACAGTCGTCTTTTTCAGCAGCCATGACAGTTCTCGCGTGATTTTATGGGATTTACGCTTGGAGTTTTGATGGGCTTGATAACGTGAATGTCACTATAAATAATTTATCTAACCTCGTTCTATCACTAAAACATCATTTAAGGAACTGGTATGTAATGAAAAATTCATATTTACCGTGTTAATTATGTTTAAAATAGGGGAATTCCTATATTCAGTTCAAGATCCGCTCCTAAATTCTCATTGGCTGTCTCAAAATAAAACCGGTCAAGGTCAGTAAACATGGCGGACAAATTCAACTTGCGTTGTTGACATACACGAAAAATAACCGATATATGGACTATACCTGATATTTTTGGATTAATTTATGCCATTGACATCTACATTATTTGAGTTCAGGTAAGAAATGCAGATGTTATCGTCATTTATATACGATTTGAGACGAAATCGTTGCGGGAGTGAATCACTCCCGCACTTGCACCATTACGGAGATCCTATGGAGTTGTAGCCCTCTCCCAAAAAAAAAAAATCGGGAGAGGGCTACATTATTGCAGCTAGATAGACTCCAATTGAACCGTTTTTGGAGAAAGGAGTGGGCCCCAGAAAAAACGTGCGGACACTGGAAATTAACTTGACAAGATGCACTTTTGTGTATAACGAGATAATACTTTTAAAAAATACCTTATGGTCAGGATCAAATTGTGTCCAAATGTAACACAAAAAAAATCTCTGATTTGTTTGTTTTGATTTGGGGTGGGGGGGGGGGTGAGGCAAGGTAGTGGGGAAAGGAACAATGATGACCTAGAAAATGCGAGCAAATAAACTGTTATATACTGGTTTAGCACTATACATTTGATAACCTCATTAAAACACGCACAATTTTCGTTTGTTCCTTATTCAGTGACTTTTTATTTGGTTTTGCAGAAGGGGGCATTTTAAAGATAACATACTTCTCATTTTAATTCAAATTGCACAGTTGTCTATCTTTGATTGTTGAGTTGATTCTAATGTATTGAGTAAAAAACAATAATAAATGATTTCTTTGGTGGTTCATGCGGATAATATCAAGGGAAACATATTTACATCTCTCTTTTAACATATTTAACATGTTTAAAAATTGGTTATAAAGATAGAGTAAAAGTAACATAATTATTGTTAAAGGTATATGTGGCGTATCTGGAGTAAAATTTTTGACATGAGTTTGAGTAAAAATATACATCATGCTGCTTATAATTAGACGTTTCACAAACTCTATGCCCAAAAAACATTTTCTGTCTTTAGTTATTTGTCTCTAAACTTTGCTACACGTCTGATGAATATTAATGTGATCCGCCATTTGTAACGACACTGCGCATGAGTGCGGGAAAACCTAGCATTGAAAACACGATGGAAGAACAGTTTGTTTACAATAGAATCACGTTGTTCATGTCTCAAATTAGATAATTCTTATATTAGATGATACTCGAAGCATTATTATTCCGATATTTATTAATATAGAACGATATAAATTGTTAATTATGTTTAATAGAGATGAAACACGATTATAGCATAATCGACACGGTAAACTGAGTAAATACCCCTTTTCGTAACTTGAGGGATGCATGTACTGAGAGTGTTTATTAATTTCTTATTCAAAAATCCTCTTAACGAAAATCCGCATTTGGTTTATAACTTATAATGTAAAGACATGGAACACATGGAGCACGAACCTGACTAGCAAAGCCCCTATAACTTCATGATGGAAACTTAAGTTTAATTCGGCTTTACTTCATCTTCCATCAATCTACATGGTCAAGGATGACGATCTTCCCTTTGTTCCTATCCTTGTCAGCCTGTCTCTTTTTTCTTTCATTGCCAAATCTGTCAAACCTTTAACGGTATACCTATCTTTCTGATCGTCGCCATTGTTGTTGATAGACAGAGATGGATGTCATGTGTCCCATTTAAGGCGGGGTCATTCAAATCTTTTGTATTTAATTTTTTACCGTGCCGGTAAAAATCAAAATTTTTTTTTTTTATTTCTTGTATCTTTAATATGCAATTGACTTATAAAGCGTAATTTGTGTGAAAGTCCTATCTTTTAGTAAAGAAATGAAGCAAATAATCAGATCTTATTATTATTCACTAAAAATACGCCACATACAATGTTCATCAGTACGTTGATAAGAGAAACAGCCAAGTCGTCTTATAATTTGAGTATGAAATCATTATTATTTCGTGCAGTCCGTGATTTTCCTTATATTGCTGAAGGTTTCGACCGATCGAACTGGTTAGAACTGGAACATGTAGAGTTCAGTCCTGTCAATTTCTATTAATAGAGCTGTGAACTAGAATTAAAAGAAAGAAAATTATATAAATACGTTAATATTCTAAAATTTAATCGTACAATTGCTGAAACTAATATAAATATAAATAATAAGGAATCATTCTTTGAATATTATGAGGTGATAATTTTGGTCAGGCGTGGTCAAATTTATCATTAGGCCCTTTGGGCTTTATTGGATTTGATCACGACCCGACCAAAATTAATTACAATATCACAATACTGTAAGAATGATTCCTTAAATACATGGGTATCATTCAAAATACCTAAACGTTGAAAATGACCAAAACGTAGGCTATGAAACAACGCCGTTGTTATAGCAGTATATTTACATTCTACTGTGTTTTCCCATTAAATTCTGTGATCTTCAAATGCCTCTAAATGCAACAAGTAGTCAAAGGTCAAATTGACGAGTTTTATTATGACGTCACAAACGTTGAACGCTGTAAACTGCAACGTCACAAGCGAAAATCAAAGTTCACGCTTGTGGCTGTTACTGTGGCTCTTCCGTTAATATTAACTTACCCTTAGGATAAGATCGGAATTTTAAGGTATAATTCACATTTGCAGACAAGGCAAGAAGTTAAAAAATGTAAATATAAGCATTAAATCATGATTTTTTGGAGTATACACTCTCATAACTGCCGCGGTGTGTGCATACAAATTTTCATAACGCGCTAACGCACGTTATTCAATTTGTATGCACACACCGCGGCAGTTATGAGAGTGTATACTTCAAAAAATCATGATTCAATGCTATATTGTTAAACACTAGTTATAGAATATGTCGGTCGTTTGTACTCTGATAGCTTCAAAGTCCGTCCACTTGCAGATCTTTTGTAAACAACCAAGTTCTGCATAGTTCTGCATGGCTAAATTACAACGCCAAAAAGGGTGTAATCCCTATGATAAATACGACAGACATCGAAATGTATGACTTTTTGTTCAAAGAATGGTAAATGCACTTGTTTGATGTAGTTGGTAATGAATACTTGGTATACATTACTCTTCGCCGTAGGTCATTAAATATTTCCCCATTACCGCTCTTACTTTGAGGTGCACCTGAAAACTAAAACTCTAAATCTCAATGCAAACAGTATATCAATACAGATCCTTAATGAAAATAATAAAACTGCATATATCATTTAAAGTGCGTGTATTTTGATGAGAAAAGTGCATAAAAGGTGTAAATATATATACCTAAAGTGCCAAAAGCGAATTCTCCTGCCAAAAGTTTGCCGATATGATTGTGTATCACCAAATTACGTTTTATGGAGAAGGACAAATCGAAAACAGTATTTACGTGATGTAGATATATACGCCCGGAAAACAAGCTACATGTATACTTGATGTAAGTAGGAACGTCAGGGAAACAAGTTATGTGGCGGTTAGTTAACCACAGACTGATGCAGGAACGGCGACCAAATTTAATAGGGTCTTGATCCACCGAGAAAAAAAAATACTAAAAACGCTGTTACTATTACAAAGACATTTTTAAAAGAAATAACGTACGTATGCTTTGCTTATATTACTCTTTTGATCAAGATTTGAATATCGTGACTTGATATGTCTGCTATTTTGACAAATTGTAGACCTTGTCGGTAAAAGCTTGCTGAGTCCGATCAGGGATTCCTTGTACATTCTAGGCTTGTTGCAGATAGAGTGATTACTTCGTTCGCTATTGATAGAAAAATGATCGAAGAGATATGTTATTGCCTACATACTCGAATAGTTACGCTTTAAAGAACCAAAGCCGTGGTCTGCAATACTGCTTTCGCGATTTCCTCTGTCACTTAATGATCCGATTTCGAATAACTCTATTGGATCTAGTTAATCTGTTCTTTTCACGAAGCGTTCGTGTTTCTTATTATCTTCTGTTGAAACCATGCAGTCATTATATACCTTATTTATATTTAGTGATCAATTAAATCGTCGCAATTGGAACAGCTTGGTCAATATGCAATGTAGGCATTTGGAGCCTACAAGAATAAAAGCTGCTAGAACAAAACGCAGACGATGTTTGCTAATTGAAGTTAGAATGTTGTCTTTAAGTTTTTGTTTGCTTATTTCCCTGACCTCATACTTTGCTCTTTTCTCTTTCGTCTGTTCCGGTTAAACAAAGAAAAGGGGCATGTTTTGTGTAACGCTATTTTCATCTTCAGCCTGCAAGAATGAAAGATGGCAATTAAGTTGATTACTTTGGGAAAGTTGATTTTCCCCCGAAAATGAACATAATGGATGTACATAATGAATTAGAAAACATATTTATTTTTAATAAGCATATTCTAGAAATCGATATAGTTTTAGAGTCCCACGAGAACTTTGATTACTTTTAGGCATCTAAAGAATAGCTCCATACTTTAACAGCATGATGTGGTCTTTATATTTGTCTTATGTAGGTTGTCGGAGAGCTTAGATCAACAACATAATAGGAATTTCAGACGGTTTCATAAAAATCTTTGAAGGATTTGATCACAGCAACCAGTATAATTTAATCGTTTTGTCCGCATATTCCTCGGTAGTAAAGGTACATTGAAACATTCGTTCTTCAGACCTTTCAATAAATAATCAACTGAAGATACATGCAAAGCCAATAATCCGGAGAAACAGCCTCACCCAGGGTTTCAAATGTGATAACAATGGTTGAACGTTTATCATGCCTTGTTTGAAAAAATAATAAATTATAGATAAATATCTAAACGAATTCGGTTGACATGAGTTTAATTTTATCGATTTTGATGTTCAGTTACGGAAAGGGATGGAAATTGTCGATGAATTATTCATGGGTAGAACATTAACACCAGAAACAAGCATCATTACAAAAATATGTCATTGATTGGCTCGGGTGAGCGGGGCAGGGCGACACTGCAGCAGACAGGCTAGAGATACCCGCAAACCGCCCCGTTAATAATGAATAACTGTCTTACCCGAACGCCCAACATATGTTTTGTTTGCTTTAAATCAACATGCAAATGTAGGATTAAGGAGAAAGGTATACTCTTCAATAGTGAGACGCTTTGTTTGTTACAATGATAAATTTCCCGTACATAGAAGTGCCAATTTCGATTGTAATTACAATCGATCCGCGGGGATATTTTCGTTTCTAGAAAACATCATTACACCTGCCACCCGCTCACTGGGAGCACATACTTCATGAATTATTGCAGGTGAACTTCTAGAGATCCATCTTGTATCCAAGTCGTACCTTGCAGTATCCATGTTGAAAACGTGCATTGAGTAAGAAGTCTTTTGTGTGGAATTCTTAAAGTGCGGACTTGGGTCCGAATTAATTTGATAGCTAGCTAATTTTCATTTTTATCGAGGAACATGTATATGTGAATAAGAGGAGGGCTAATATTGACTCGAAGTTTGACTAATGTGTTGAATTTGGTGCCGTGGTTTTGGGGGAGGGATGAACTGGTTTTTAGGGGCCTTGGGGGTAGAGACGGTGGCATGTTGGTTACAGAGCAAGATGGACAGTTCAAGAGTTAGTTTGATTAGATGTCGATTAAACCAACAAAGCCACGAGGCCATGCTGCCAATATCAAACATTTAAAAAACAATCAAGACGTTGTCTACAAGGGTTTATTGGGCTTTTATAAGATACAGGTATTTTATAACCTGGGTGTATTTTTTCCCTTCACTTTTTAACGGGCACCTGTTCAATGTGTATGTTCTTTAAAGATTTTCTAGCAATGCAAATCAGTTGATGTTATAAGTGACGGAGAAATGAAAAAGAATTCTTTAATTCACAATTTATTTAAAAGGAACAATGCATCCCCTTTGCAAAGAATGTTATACTATGTGTCCGAAACACAGGTTTGTTTCTTTTTCTCGTTACAGGTTTTGAAAACACGGAATTGCGAGGTTTAGATGTGACGCTTTCCTATTAAATTGTGGATCTTTAAAGGATTTTAAAGATCGCGGCCTTGACGAAAATCTGCTACAGCTAAGCCATTAAGACGAAGGATAATCATGCTCGTCACTTTTACATTGACGTAATTGTTTGTTTGTTCGGAAATAACTGTATTTGAACTGCAATAAAAGTTTCATTTTCTCGCGAACACTTTCAGTATTGGTTTGGATTTTCGGCACAATGGCGCTCTCTCATTATATGTTTACCCCGCGTTCTACTGCCGACATCAGGACTTTCAGACTTCGAATTGATACTGATGACCCCCTGTTTAGAGGAAAAAAGAAGCTGAAAATGACCGGTCGGGAATTGGGGGACATTCCAAAAGTGATTTTCCAAATTCATGAACTGGAGATTCTAGACCTGAGTCCAGAGAGAGAATCGTGTCTCAATTACAAGCTGTTGGCTGTTCCCCGAGCCATCAGTAAGCTGACAAATTTGAACGTTCTTATTTTGGATACTAATGAGCTTACAGAACTTCCGGAAGAAATCTGTCAGCTGGTGAATCTAGAAAGCATGGCGCTCAGTAACAATTTGCTAGAATCCCTGCCTGCTGGTTTTGATAACTTACAGAAACTAAGGAGTCTACATATGGCCAATAACCAGTTCCAAGACTTTCCCAGGGATTTATGCCAGTTGGAAAACCTGGAGTTTCTTGACATGAGTGACAATGAACTGAGCATGATTCCAGAGAGTATATCAAATTTGAAGAACCTTCATACTTTGTTACTGTTCCTTAACAAGCTGTCCGCTCTCCCGGACAGTATCTCTGAGCTGAAGGAACTACATTGTCTGTGGATCGGGAACAACAACATCAGTCGTCTGCCACAGAACTTTGGTCAGCTGACTAATCTGGACTGGGACGAGAGATACACGTCATCGGTACTGGACGGAAATCCGCTCACCTACCCACCCCTAGAAATCTGCCGCCAGGGTGTTCAGGCCATCGACAGGTTCATGAGGTCCTCTGATCTGAATGGACATAAACTGGTGAACAATACGACGTGGGCAAAGACTTAACCATGGGTCGGGGCAAAGGTCGCTGCACCCACTGCATTTTACGCAAGTTTTGGAACATAATCCGCGGAGATTGACCGATAAGGCGCGTCTCCCAACGGATTACCGAATTATAATTATATCTGGAGAAAAACAAGTGATTCATAATCTGAATGTGTCCATTGTTTTTCATATACAGTGTTTCCATATAAATGTAAATGGAATAAAACTACAACAGGTACATGTACTGCTAATATAAATTATTGTCCCTTTTTTCGTTCGTTCTAATTAAGTGATAGTCGCTTTAAACTTTTAATGTGTATAGTTAAAGTTCATTCTTTAGAATTTACTCAAATGGAAACTATCTCTTTAGAAGCTGTTTTATCGATATGTTTTTTAAATCCATAATATACATTAAATATACTTTTTGTATGTTTTAAAAAATCAATGTTAGCTATTGAGTGATATGAATTTGTGAGACATTTAACTGAAGCTAATTAGCCGTGTCTGTGTCGGCGCCCTTTTTGTGTACATATGTATCAGATTATATCAAATCGAGCTTTAATCAGCGAAATCCGTTTTCAAATTATAAAAAAAATATCACGAACATTAATATTATGATTATTTTATGAGTGTTTTTGGAAAAATCGTTGCTATTCTAACTGATCAAGGCGAAATATATCAGGATCATTAAAGGACAAAGAGATAGACCGTCATAGTTCACCGTAAGGATGTCAACCATGTAATGTTGTATAATTTCTAGAGTTACCTTGTACCAACTGTTTTATCAGTAAGAAGGAAAAAGTTTGTAAAAAAAAAATAATGAAATAAAGAGCAGAGTTAGTCCTGGAATGGCTGTACCCACACACTGACAGGTATCTCCATGCAATACATTCAAAATGACAATAACATGTTCATAAGAGTTTCGTATATAAAAGATTAAAAATGGTAAATCAAGTATTATCGGTGAATATTTTTGCAATATACCTTAAGGGGCAATCAATCAATGAATAAAGATACAAAGTAATTTTCTTTCATTGTTTTGTTTTATGTATCATTGACATTTACATGCGTTTACAATTAATGGGCCGTGCAACACGCATTTACATTTATTTTCATATTATAGGAAATATTTTTATTAGTCCAGTAACTATCGAAGCCCTACATGTATCTGGAATTTTAGAATCGCTACCAGGAAAACTTTTAGGAATTACTTGTACATTCATTTACGAAGAAATGTTCTTTTCTTACGCATTCTGGACAATGTGTTTCTCTGTGTCACTGTGTATGAAAAAACTTTTGCACGAAATCCAGGCTTGTGTTATCGATACTTGATTTCTTTGCGATTACTTGTTCAAACCTTCCGGTGGTTCACAGGGAACATTCCAAGAAAAAAAGGTGCGTTAAGATAGTAAAATACATCTTCCACATAGTAAACCTGACAAAAAAAGGCACTGAGGGGTCTATATACGGTTTAACTGTTGTGGTGCCATAAAAAATATACCTGTATTCGTCTTGTTAGCGACTTCTTCAAGTTTTTAGTGTAATGACAATTTAAATACATGTATATCCATGTGTCTGCCTAAGCTGTGGCAAGAACTTTTTCACATACACGTATACTATTTATATTATTGGTAATATATTTGATTGGCTTGAATTATATTTGAACGTGTCCTGTTTTGACAAAACTGTATTCGGTAGTTCATCCAGTTAAAAATAATGCACGATGCAGGAAAGTTTCTAAAATTATTGTATTTCGGAAAAGTGAATCATGCACAGATGGGCAGAACTTAAATCAGGGTCACGTTTTATGTATATTGTTGCAATCTAGTTTTTATATATATATGGTTAAACATGAGATTCTTTTTTTGTAAAAAAACAAAAACTCTACAGTGTCAATAAAATCAGACAAAAGAGAATGAATGCTGATGACCCTGAACTCTAATGTTGTGCAAACCTGATCGTAAATATATTTATATGTAATTACATACATGTAATTTGTTTAGTATGATAAAAAATGAATTCAACAAATATTCAAATATTGTATTTATCTTTAATCCGTATAAAAGATCTATCCTAGATAGGATTTTTAAATCTTTTTTAAAACTTTTCGAATACGAGGAATCATGACAATTTATCTAAGAGCAGCCAAATCTCGGTCATTTGGGTTTTGAGAATTCATAGGTCACGCTTCTAAATCATTAATTCTATTTACTTCAAAAGAGATAGGCCTAATAGAAGCAAACATTTACACTATGTGTTTGTTAAACAAGTGTATTTGTTGACTACACAAGATTTTTGTTGACAGAGAAATTTTTGTCAATTATCGGTCAAAGAAGTTAACATCATTTATAAATGACATACATGTAGGCGCGCGTCGGAACCTTAGGTGGAAGTGGAGGAGAGGGCTGGTCGATGCTTAGCCCTCCCCCCCTTTTTTGCAAAGATACTAGTAGATATAATCATAATTAATGATTCAATCAATCATTTACAGTGAATTAAGGGGGCACAACCCCCCCCCCCCCCTTCCCCTTCTTAAATTGTCAAAATAAAGATAAATCATACTCCTTCTGGCAAAGAAAATGAATAACTTGTGAGTCTTATAATTATTAATTTTTTGGAAACTCGTGAGATTTCTTTACATTCAGACTGATTTCAACTGTGTAGTTTAAAGAAAACATGTAGATTCAATGGTGTAACATATATATAGAAAACCCATTTAGGCATGTCCCCCGTGGGTTAAAATTTAATCGATAAACCACTGTTGACTCTTCCATGTTTATGATAAAACAAGCTGGCACGGTTATCATTTTTTGAACTTTGTTTCCATCGTCCCATTTTTTTAACTGATTAATTTACAGCCATTCCTAAGTAAAAAATAAAAGGAAATGTTTTATATTTCTGCAAGACAGAGGCTTTTGATGAAATTATTGCAGGTCTTACATGTAAATCTAAGAACGTTTATGGAGTAATTTTTATTTCTTTTTAATTATGATCACGAGAAGATATAGTTATAACAAGAGTCTACCTTTGAAGACTTAAATTTTACCGTACAAAATGTTTAGAATCCAGGAGCTTCCCCTCTCTAACTTCAAATCCGGGATCCGCCCCTGATTAAAATTCCACAATCATGTATAATCCGGAAAAAATGATTTGATGTAGGAGTATTCTTAAAGTACTTTTAAGCATGATGATATCGTGATTTAATCCCCCCCCCCTCTATCCACACCCCATCGGATTAGGGTTTTGACAATTTGCGAGTATGGGTTTTCCTTTGTAACCTTTTTTTTTTGCATGGCAAGCTAGCCCCCCCCCCCCCCACCCATCACCACCACCACTTTCAATTTGCTTCCGACGTCACTGAATGAAACCTATCATCTTCATGTATTCGTCGATCATGTAGGAGTAGTAAGTGGTGATTTTTTTCATATATAGGCGTCGGAAACGGAGGGGCTAGCCCCCCCCCCGGTCTTTTTTTTGGGGCAAAGTTATACATTACTAAAGGCCCTTTTTTATTTTGCTTATCAAGATTCTTGATAAGTTTAGCGCTCAATTTCACTTTGAATTAATTTTGCTTCCGACACCACTGTTTTTAATCATTCAAAATTAAGAACAAAGAAAGACATAGGTGTGTTTGAAAGTGCATTAATAAATGTTGTTGAATATACGGACAGCCAAACACTGCAGTCTTCGCAAACAAACAGACGAAAGATCAACTTACAAGAAAATCCACCTCACTCCAGATCTTCGATGCCAGAAAAAAAATTAAGATTTTATTATATTTAATCGTTATAAAGAAAGAATGCAGGAAATACATTTGTATATGATTGCTTGCCAAATAGAACAACGTTTTAATATTGTACTGTTTATGATAATATGAAAGACGTAGCTCCTGTTACAGCAGGTGAAAATGTGAAGAATGGTAAACTATAATTATATACCGCTATACTTCGTAATGACACAAAAAATATAAGATGTTTTTATTCAAGATTCGGAAGCATGATAGAGTTATCCTTCTTTGGCACAAAACCAGAATGTCTAGAGCTACTTGATCGACACTTCTCACATAGAACTAATTGTATTCTCAGTCTGGTTAAATAAACATCTCCCCTAATCCAACATATTGCAAATGCGCATAAAAATGGAATAAAATTGTTAATTTTAAAAAAATTATATTCATCAGGTTTAACATTGTTTGAACTGAAAAAAAGTCAATGCATTGTTTTGTAAAAAATTAAAAATAAATTACATAAATTAACAAAATATAACAACAACAATAACTAGATAATAAAGTTATGCTATCTGTTGATAGTAGAATTATGTCTTTTCATGTGTTTGGCTAGGTGGTCACTCCTCATGAACCGCCTCTGACAGTGGCTGCACTCAAACTTCTTCTCCCCTGTGTGTGTGTACCTATGACGTGTTAGTTCATCAGAGCGCGCGAATTTCTTGTCACAGTTTTCCCACTTACAGATGTAAGGTTTTTCCCCTGCAATAACATCAACCAATCACGGTATAATTAAATATAATGGTTTAAATATATGCAAGAGTTTAAAAAACTTTCGTTGAGATGTACGATATAAATGTATACGTAAGCAAAAGAAAGAATGGTAACTTACCCGTATGTGTTCGAAGGTGAGCCTTCAGGTGCGAACTCTTGTAGTAAGTTTTCTGACAGTCCTTGTAATGACATATATGACTTCGTCGTCTGCTTCCAACTTTCAGATCTTTTGCGACTCCAGAACTTTCAATTTTACTTTTAGGTGCGGGTGCAATGGGACAATATTTATCAAGCATCTGGCCTTTCCCGTCACAATATTGATGATGCATTGAACAATGGTTCACAATTATGAATTGTATGATGGGAAGAACAGGAGAACTGCTAGACGGAAGTGACGTAGAAGGCACATTCTCTTGGTGCGGTGTGTTTGGATTAGAATCTTTGGACTCTGTCATCTGCTGAGGTGTTTCGTCCACTGTGAGCATATCCCTCAGAGACTTCGTCTTCTTGGGTGCAGGTTCAGCTGTGACGTCGTCCTTCGTTCTTTTTGGTGGTCGAACTTCGCTTTCCTCTTCTTCAACGGGTATTGCTTGGCTTTCTAGGTTTTCGGTATGATTCAAAGAAACCGGCAACGTCCCCTCAATTTCATCCCTAGGAATTATTGAATCTTTTTCTACCCTAATCTTCTTTTGAAACGGTTCAAAGCTTTCGTCATCTTCATCATAATCCTCATCCTCCTCTTCATCTTCTTCCTCGTCAAATGACGCCAAAAACTTTCGCTTGTATGGAATCGGTTTCCTATTACGCGGAGGAGGGGGGCCGTACGGAATGTTGGAAGAATCAATGAATATCTCCGGGGATCTAAAGGGGTTACACGTGGCCCCGGTTTTGGCGAGATGGTAGTTGGGGACGATGACGGATACTTGGTTGCGTCTCAGCATCTCCCGGTCAAAGTCGTCAGGGTCGTCAAGTAAGAGCTATAAATATACAGACAAAAGATTCACTGAAATTTCATGACCTATTACAATAGGGAGATTCAAGAATATTTATATAAAAAAGATTACATATTATAACACAACCTTTATAAATACAGAAACGGATTTTCGGTAAACTAATATTTCATATAATAAACATAGCTGCTCGTATACCCACCCTGGCGAGTTTGGAGGGCCTCCTCATTTTGGGATAGTCCGGATACGAAGACGAGGCTTCGTCGCCCCTGTAAAATCGTGGTCCCCGGACCGGGGACGCCCGCAGGTAGGGGGAGTACAGACGGTCCTCCTCGGACGAGTTTGATGCATTGTCTCTGTGATTGATTCGCGAAGAGTTCCGCATGGCCAAGAGGGTTTCCACGGCATCCCTCTCCCCTGGGTTGTCGATGTCGGGAACGTGTAAAACCATTGTTAATTTCCTGAAAATATTAAGATGGAAGTCTAGAAGTGTTGGATGATTTCAACCCGAGCGCTGCACTGCAGATACAACGTCACGATGTGTAGAGTGAAAAATTATCTAAGTATGTCGCCGCATTGTTTTGTTGTCAATTCCTATCGACTGTTTGTTTACCTGATGTGAATGTATGTCAAATAAAAACGTGAAACACCTCACGTAACTTTAGCATCTCTTTTTAACACAAGTAACGGATAACCAGGGCATGTACAGTTTGCACTTTAGATAACATAAAAGCTTTATCTTATCACAAATACACGCTTATTAATAACGGGATATTTGCAATTCTTTTTCCACTTTCAAATTTTCGCGCGAAAACTGTAGATTGGCGTGGGTGGCAACTTGCACAAATCGGTCAGTAGGTAACTTTTGAGACCAGGGTAAACCTTTCTAATGAGGCGGACTGGGCGCAACTAGCCTATGTCCATTTAACCGATTGATAAGAAGATACAGGGTATTTCCGGTGGTGTAATGAATGTGCTATCTTGTGTTACGTAATGTGGTTTAAAAGTAGGTCATCGCTTAGCCACGATAACGCGCATGATTGAACTTGGGTCCTTTCATGACCAGGTTGCTTAATTGTCAGACGCATTTACAACGGTAGATGCTTTAGTTGTATATTTCACAGCAACTTTCTGAATCTGTGCATTTCATAACAAAAAGTGTTTTTGTGATTTCAACAGAAACACACGGGTCAATTCGAACAACTTGATGCTATTAAATACTAGTTATTTGTAATTTTTTGCAACTGCATCCCTAGTATTTATGCATTATCAATATAGTCATGCATTTAGAATCAAAATCAGTTTCTTGTTTGGGTATATCAATTTATCCGTGTGAAATGGTAAATATTAAAAGAAAACAAATATTTTTTTTTATTTAAAAATAAATATATATCTTGAATTCCATTAATAAACAAATGAATCATAAAGAATAAATGGAGTAGTTTTTTTCTTTTATTACTGTAATTAAATTAAATGATCATTACTTACTGTAAGATGTAATGCTCCGGCGCAATTTCATAACTTTGTATATTGCACGGAAAATATTTTAATTTTCATCAGCCGTGGTCTGCATGCTTGTAAATCTACGGAGCGCCGTTTTAGCCCAAAACCAAAGGCTTACAACGCACAGTGGTAATCGGTAGTCGCACTGGAAAATCCATTCCTTTATTAATTCGAAGATAAATTTGAAAGTATTAAATCTAAATCAAAGAATATGAAAAATTAACAGGAAATACACACTAAATTTTTTATAAAGAAAATTGTGACTCAACCAATGGAACCAAAAAGGGGTAGAACAAAGGAAACTGATGAACGACACGAAGATGGAGACAAAAATTAATAAATTATCAACATTTCTCTTTCAGCCTTTGGTCTTAAGGTCATAACTAAGGGGCCTTTTTAAGTAATATAAGATATTCAAGACCTTTGGTTTATTCAAAAGGTTTCCAGAAGTAGAGAAAGCATGAAAACTAATGATGAAACAAACAGTTTTCTATTTTGAGTTGACCGGTTGTCATCAAAACCAATAGGAATTGCAGGCACGTAGCATCAGGGGGGCCAGGGGGGGCCTGGCCCCCCCACTTTTTCTTGCAGCAACAAATTTTTTAAAATTTACATATAAAGAAATGAATTATAATGGAGTTGGCCCCCCCACTTTTTTGGAAGGTAGTAAAAAATTGATATGAAAATAAGGAAATGAGTAGTCAAATTGGAGTTACCGCCCCCCCCCCCCCCCCCCCCCCCCCCACGGATTAGGAATTTCATGATTTGGAGGAAAAAAAATTTTTGGAAGGGAAAAATTTTTCTGGAAGCATAGTTGAGTCCCCCCCCCCCCCCCCCACGGATTAGGATTTTGAAGATTTTGGAAAATTTAAATTTCCCTTTTTTTTTTTTTTTTTTTTTGCTTGTCAAGATTTTTTGGATGGGTCTGCCCCCCCCCCCCCCCCCCCCCCCACTTTCAAAAACGATGCTACGTGCCTGAATTGTGGTAACATGTTTCACTCCAAAAAAATTTAAACGTGACTAAAACGAAATTGTACATCTACATATCAAAAGAATATAATAATCCTTGACCTTTCGATCTCAGACACAGATCGAAATGGTCTTTTTAAGAACATATAAAGATCAGTGTCAAACGTATCTTAGCATCTGGAATTTTTAACTTCTGGCATTGATCTTCAACCCTGTGTCCTTGAAATCGATAGTTTTCCTCTTTAAGTCATAAAAAATTGTGATATTAAGCAGCACTGCAAAAGCTCAAAGGGTGTAAAATAAATTGGCCTGAAACGATAAAGCCTAGCTGTGACACATTTTGACACAGAGACAATATATCTTTTTATAAGTAGTTTGTTTTTCCTTTGAAAAAAAAAATAGAAAATAATTCTACGTTTGATTTCAAATCATATATTTTTTTTAAAAATTATATTTCAAAATAAAGATTCCATTTTTTGAATAATAAAAGTTTTTAATTCTAGTTGGCTTCCGTACACATGTATCTCCAAAGTTTGTAAACAAAATAAGGGTTGGGCGTGGAAATCTTAACCAATGAGAAACCTCTTTAAATGTACGGTCGTCCAATCAAAACCAGTTGTCAGTGTGATCAGTGTCTGATTCTATGGATCGGTATACATGTGTTTTAAGTGACTTTACAAAAAATGCCTGATGAAATCGCCATTGACTCAGGAGGTTCGTCGATGGTACGTGATATGAAGACCGTACCAACGGACATGCCCTTGCTAAGGTCTATCCAAGTTCTCGAACGCTATTTCATGTTGCAATGTATAGTATACATGTATATCCACGTGCTCTATTTCGTCTCGCTGGAACAAGCCGTCCGTGCATGACCTACAAAAGTAACCCCTTTTCCGTTATACAAGCTGGGCGTGCCCTCACGGTTCGACTTTGGTCGGACTGGTGTTTTGCTGGCAATGTTGAAGTTTGTACTCTGACTTTATTAATGTGTCCGGACATATATCACAACCACGTGTTTGTGATAGATACAAGACACTGCACATTAATACGATTATATAATATTCGTTGTGTTTAGATAAACATATGTACTACGATCCAGGTACGTTTATATACGTCCCTGCTGTGATCGGGGTGTTAAAACGACAATCAACAATCTTTTAAAGGGAATATACCCCCCCCCCCCCAAATTCACGGTGTTTATGCCAATGCTAATTATAAAACTTTTAAGAGTCACTATACGAAGGCGGTGCACGTTCCCTTTGCGTGCCTTCATCAATTATTCTTATTGGGCTATAACCCTGACACAAGCCTCTGACATTTCCGCATATTTTTTACCTTGATGTTCTTGTTCACCCACGTAGGTGGAATGAATTTCACGATATGAACAGGGCCTGGGGCCAAAGTCTTGGTCATCTTCAAAGTGAATAGATGAATACATTTATTGCACATCTTAATTCGTGTTCAGCATACCAATTGCTAAATATTAGAAAACTACGTTGATCAATTATGTAAAACAGCATGAATTTCCAATATAACTATTTTAAAGAATCCTCACGATTTCAAATTAGAAAACTGCATTTACCACAAATAGTTTCCAGATGTTACGCTTTGATCGTGTATGACCAAGAAGTATTTTCCCCGGCCACAATAAACATTAAGATTAAAGTTCATTAATTTGACTCCTGGGTAAGGTGGCTGAATGGTCAGCAAATTAACCACCATGTCCACATCAAATTTAAGATTGTGATTTGCTTAAATAGCAATAAACTATTAATAAGTAAAGAAAAAATCCACATATTTTGCCTTTTAAATTTTTTTTGTAGAGCTCTTCCTCTAAAGGAGATCAATACAGTCTAAAAATAGCCACGACCATCGAGCCCTCTTAATTAAACATAGAAATTATCAACAGCGAGCCTGTGCCGAGTCAATCATCAAGCCAAAAACACGGGTTACTCTCGTAATTTGCTTTCCTATGATCATGATACATCTATGATATCATCATCCACCAGTCCTGTTTGAACACATAGTTTACCCAATGTTTGAACATTGTTTTCACCCAACGTTTGGACAGTCTCTACCCAATGTTTGAACATTGATTTTATCTAATGAAATCACAATGCCGTTCATAAAGACGTGTTTCATGTTTTATTCTTTTCAAATAACCAAAATATAAAAATGAACTCATATATAAAATAAATATTTAAAGTAACCAATATACAGACTTGACATGTATATATATATATCATGTATGTACACAAGTTGGGACAAGAAATATTGCATTGTATCCAGGTTTCACCTGCTGAGAAACATCAAATCTTACAAAGAACTGTACATGTCTTCATCTCTCCATTGATTACCACAGCTAATTAAAGTACTATCAACTAACTAACGAGCTTAGTGCACTTGAGAAAATCAAGCATAATTATAAATGTAATCTGTGACACTTGGACTATGACCTATGTCAAATTCTACATAATATTGATTACAACCTTATGATACACATGATAAAACCATGTAATCAAGAAAAAACAATTGGAGAGAAAAATGCCAACACCTTTTATCACAAAGAAGTAGGTAGCACTTTTGCTCTTAACTCAATGTGTGAAAAAGGACATTACATATTGCACATACAATACAGCCACTTTCATTCAAAAGTGTCTGAATATTTACAAAACATTAGTAGCACCACAACTCGGAGATGCAATACACAGATAAATAAATTAACAGGACATCACAAATGCTGCAATAGAAAGGAGGTAAAGAGATAAACATACTAGGTACTTTGACCTGTACAAAAGAGAGACAGTTGGGACTTGCAATGCATACCCCCATCTCAAACGACATGATTATAATAGTAAGGACTCAAATAGGACTCCAAGGACTTGTTACCTTGTCAAAGCTGCAAGAATATAAAGTACTTAAATCTCAATGAAATATGAAATAAATAAATAAATTTAAAAAGTCATAAATACAAGTATATTGACAGGCAAGCTCTATATTTCAGAGATATTCATTTATGAGTAAATTAAGGCCTTAGAATGTTCTCTGCAATGTTGATACAAGTGCATGAAAATAATAGAGATGAAGTGAAGTCTTTTCCTTATCGAGTGGCATGTCTTTTCATGTGCTTGGCTAGGTGGTCACTCCTCATGAACCGCCTCTGACAGTGGCTGCACACAAACTTCTTCTCCCCTGTGTGAGTATACCTATGGCGTGACAGTTCGTCGGAGCGTGCAAACCTTTTGTCACAGTTCTCCCAAGTACATGCAAATGGCTTCTCTCCTGAAACACAACACAACCTCTGTAAGAAATAATCTGATAATATTTAACATTAAATCATTTTAAAAGTGTTTAACCTTTACAAAGTTGTACCACTCCTTACCATTATAACAAAATAGGCCGAGATGTGTCACAAATTGCAGAAATACACCTACCTGTGTGTGTTCTAAGGTGGGCTTTCAGGTGGGAGCTTTTGAAATAGGTCTTTCCACAGTCTTTATATGTACACATATGGTTCCTTCTTCTATTTCCCAAGCTCTCATCTTGTAAGCAAGTATCTGGTGAGTTGCTAGGGGGTGGGGCGGGAGCTATTGGGCATAATTTACTCAACCAATCAGTCTTGTCTTTGTCCGAACACTGTACTTGATTATTCACAATGATCACCTGAATCAAAGGGGTACTTGCTACAGTGTTTAAGTTCTGAATTGTTGCAATAGTTGATGTTGTCACTGTGCCATTTTTCTGCATGTCTGTCTGTCTATCTATCATTGGCTTAATCCCTAGCAAAGAGTCAGTAGTTTTGAGTTTTTTGGCCTCTGAATGAGCACTCTTGGGCTGCAACGAAGGCCTCTTTAGATGAAGTTTGGGTTTAATTGGTGGATATGGGATGTTTGTGGAGTCGATGAACAGTTCTGGAGTCCGCGATGGGTTACTTGTGGCACCCATTTTGGCAAGATGATAGTTAGGCACAAACTCTGATGGCACTTCCTGGCTTCTCCTCATGGGTTTGTAACAGAAATTGGTTTGGTCTGCCAGTAAGAGCTACAAAATTGCATTGAAAATAAAGTAAAAATCTATCCCCAATAATTTGATACACAAACCAGTCTTGGTCTACTACAGTACATATGTCATTGGACTTTGGAAACTTACCCTTGCAAGTTTAGAGTTCCTGTTAAAGATGGAGGGTTCTGCTGAGTTTGACATCGAGTCCTCATCACTGGACTGGAAGGAGCTAGTGGGCGAGGGGGTGCAGCGAGACTCATCCTCCGACATGACAGAACTCTCATCCCCACTGCCAATACACATTGAATTCCTCATCGACAGCAGTGTCTCCACTGCAACTTGTTCCCCTGGGTTGCTGCACATTGCCATTGTATCACTTTGAAGGACCATACTGATGCCACACAGCTGAAAATGTACCGAGATACTTAAAAAATACATCCTTGATACCATAGCAATTACAAATACACCTTATTTTACATGTTCAACCTAAATGTAGTTGACCCGATTTGTATGACACACTAAGATACCGTCAGCTGACCTAGTAATAAAGTTTAAACTAAAGTTGATAGCATTCCTTTATCAGCTAAAGGAAGATCAACGTGGAATTATTGCTGCTCGATTTCGGTTTCTTTTCTTTTATCATAAGTACAGACATGTTGATTTTTTTTATTCAATAAACAATAAAAGTAGGTAGAAAACTTATGTAATCATGAAAAATAGGCATGAAACAGCTGCATGTAATATTATACAATATCTCAGTTCTGGGGGGTTCTATCGGACTCTCCGTTGTGAATTTGGCTAGCATCAAAAGGTTCATGACCTATTGACAACATTTCCCCCGGGGCAGTATACTTGACATAACAATTTCACACTTCAACGAAAATGTGTGTATTGCCTAGAGCTAACGACACAGGCTTTCACATCAAAACGAAATTAAAATATTGGAAATATGACTACTTTGAAGTTCGGAAAATATTACTATGGCCTTCATAACAACGTCTACACACACCCAGTTTGAGAATGGTTTTTATTATATTTGTTATAGAAAATTACGGGAAACGAGACACCTTAGATTGCCGAGCGTTCTCTCGATTAACGCCGAAAAAAAGACCATTACTTTAAAGAAAATAAAAAGCTTACCTCTTATAATGTTATTCAACAAATTTCTTCCAAATAAAATATCTCACATAATTTCCAAACATTGCAATATGTGAAAAACATCAACAAAAATATCACCAGCACACAGTATGCTTTGTGTTAGGGCGGGGATTTTCTTATCCAATCAAATTAGAGGGGTATGGTAAAAATGACCAATGAAATGAATTCCTTCGTGTGATCACTAGCTGATCAGAATGTCGCTTGCACGTGTTTTTATTTTGATTAGGCAACGTATGGAACTCGATGCGTGTCATTTAAAATTATAATACATATATTCATGATTTAAATGGAATTGAATTATGATTTTTTTAAATCACGCCCAAAAATTGGACATCTTTCAACATGCATGAGATACGTTTGTGATATGTTTATGGTTGTTTTATTAGGCATGTTGAGAGTTATCTTTCTTACATATCTATATGACATGCAAAATTATTACTTATTAGGTTGGTTTTCCCGAGAACTATATCTTAAGTGACACATTTATTCACTAAAAGCGATGATCTACGCAAACCCATTTATACAAATTGCCTAACATCTCGTTCAACTGTATTCAAATAACGTTATTTAACAATAGATTTTGTTGACAGGGACCTTTTTACTAAGGTTAGTATATATATATACGTCCCTGATATAGATTTGCATCTGTAAACTATTATGAACATACATTCGTTAACTATAGTTAAGAGTTGTTAATCTTAAAGTCCTTTCCGATATATTTCATTTTATCAAATTAAAATATACCGGCATGTTTTATATATATACTTTTTGATAAAATGAAATATATAAAAAAGGACATTAGTTTCACAATTGTGAAACTATGTTTTCAGTGTTTATTTTATATTTTAAGTGTTTATTATTTGTTTTCAGTGTTTAATTTGTTTTCAGTGTTATGTTACGATTAGTTACCATAGTTTCATCTGTAAAACCATATTTAACGGCTGTTAACTGTAGTTTACGAATATAGTATAGTAGAGTATAAGTTTTATAAATCAAATAACGCTAACAATAAATTTGCTGATAAATATACTAGATTCACAACTGTAAACTATAATTAATTTACACTATAGTTAAGAGTTGTAAATCAAAGTTTGACAATAGTGAAACCATATTCTACGAAAGACAAAGAAGGCCACATAAAAAAAATTATCTCGTAATTACGAGGAAATATCTCGTCATTACGAGTCAATTATCTCGTTATTACGAGAAAAGATCTCGTAATTATGTATTAACGAAATAATTAACTCGTGATAATGAAAAATTTTCTCGTAATTACGGGATAAAAATATTTCTTTTATGTGGCCCTATATTCGTCTTTCGTAAAATATTTATTAGATAAACTATGTTTTGCAATCACAAATGGTTGTTTTCAGTGCTGCAGGATCAGGCTGCTGCCTTTTAGATTATCATGATTTATCCCCTTTAAAAGAAGAGCACCACATAAAGATAATGGAAAATTTTATAATAAAATATCAATCGCAACTTCTCGGGCCTTTCCGGCAAGCTCGGAAAAACACCTCGAATGTATTAACATCACCGGATGTTAGAATTTTATACAAAATGGAGTCGCTTCCCATTAAAATAAGTATCGGCTAGACAGTCTTGTATGTCGCTTCTGTGTTATATTTTAGTGTATATCGTTTACTTTAATGAAGAATAGCTCACATCTCAACAGATCGTAAAATGTATTCTATTTATTTCAAGTTTTACAAAAAGGGGGGTTGTCATGGACGCCTAGGTAATACATTCGAGGTGTTTTTCCGAGCTTGCCGGAAAGGCCCGAGAAGTTGCGATTGATAAAATATATGACATTTTTCTTTACCAAATAGTAGTTGACAGCTTCAAAAAAGCGTTCGCGGGTTATAAGCAAAAGATTTCTGCAAAGATAGCTATACCTTCATAACTTAACTCGGCCGCATGAATGATACAAAAAGAAAACATTTTATTGTTTATATATATATTATAGATACATTGTTTTGTTTATACTGTTAATGGACATCAGTACGTTAGATAAAAGGAATTAACAGCCAAATTGTCTCCCATAGGAATTTGAGTCTGACATAAGCATGATTATTTTAAGCTGTGCGTGATTTTTTTTATCATTCTATTCCAACCAATCTATCTATATCTGTTGCTATATCAGTAAATTGTCAGTGTTGCTCTCTTGTTACACAACAATGTAATATCGTGCTGATCTGATATATGTATGATTTGATCCCTACAGTATGGCGTCATATTCTACATTTTAAAATTTTTACTTCTACAAATAGATTTTGCTTTACGCTTCATGCATTTACAGATATGACATTAAACTTTTGTTCATTGTCTTTGATACTGTGGAATTGTGGAACACTTGATCACCCACCCCGCCCCCAACCAATTTTAGACTCAAAGGAATTTACATATATCGTGCTTGCATATAAATATAATCAAGATGTCATTATTATTGTTATATATTATGATGGGATGTATTGCGCAAAGTTGTATACTTTCTGTAAAACTGGAACACATTCTGTGGATTTTAAAGGAATTAAAATCATTTTGTCATCATTAACTTAATATACGAGACTGCGACCGAAAGTTCCAATAACTACACAGAGCATAAGCGCAATGATTCGCGAAGACATGTACGAAGTATATGAACATGTATTTTTTCAAGTGAAAGATTTGGTAACTGCACTATATTCCGCCCGTTCTCTCCTCACAAATCCTTTCGTAAGAAGAGGAGATGACCATAGACCGTGTACTTGAAAAGTTTATCTTAGCCCCATGTATGCTTATTTCAAACTTTTGTTTAAAAGGAGAGAACAATGTTTTAAAATAAAGTTTATAAAAGTTAAAAAAAATGTCTATAATATTTTGACATATTTTTACATTTTGTTAGATAAATATAATATAGTTTCATGCATAGTTATAATTGCTTACCGATCTGATTAATAAATAAATCGTTAGACGTCAAATAATAATTTTTTAAAAAAGATTTCGTGACGAATATGTAAACGGAATTTTCATCGAGCGAAATATCTAATTTCGAACGCACCCTTCTTCCAAAGGAAACCTACTTTCGGTTTTGAAATATTTTGGAAGTCCGAAACAGTGTGCTGTTTCATATGAAATAATGAATAGAATGGATGATTTACCAGAAAATCTTTTGTTGAAAATATTTGAGTATCTTGCTGTGAAAGAGCTTTGTATTGCTGGCAGGTAAATATCGGTCCTTGTTGAACCGTCGATAATGATTATTTTTTTCCCCATAGAAAGGCCAGACAAAGTCAGAGGGTATTGACACAGTCTGAGCAAAAACTAGGTTAAAAAGTAAGATGAAACTTGTATTTAGCAAAATTGTCTTGATCATGGGCACGAGGCACGCCGTACATTTCTGATTTCAAAATATTCCATTTCCCGTTGTTGACACAATATAAATTGAAACCCCCAGTCACCTCCCTTTGAAGCATAATCAACCAAATGTTGTTAGAAATGACATATGAATACTGGTTTCTACAATGTGCATTTTTCTACCAAAAGCATGTGGATAAGGTTTCGATTGTATAAACAGATACAGGGGATTGTCATCTTCATTAGAATGCATATTAACCCCACCTAATCTGTAACTGATGCTAAAGAAATGCTGAAATGACAAAAAAAAACCTGATGACCCTATATAAACTAGAATTATTTATATTTCAATGATTAAATGGTGTTCATTCTAATTGAATTACAGGGTCTGCAGACAATGGAGAAGAATAGTTCGTGATAACACTCTATGGAGGCATGTTGATCTCCTGAACTATCGCCTTGATTTAAAGAAGATGTGGAAATTGATTCGAAGTCACCTGTCTGAATGTTTGCTCTCCATTAAGATCAAAGGTTTCTTGGACACAGGTGAATTCATTTTCTCAAGTCAATGGTTTCTGATCTGCTCCTCTCTACATAAACTCTGACTGAACTTGCATACATGTAGTTTGACGTGACTAGAAACCCGACTCTCTGCTTGGTGTCATAAAAGTTTGCATGATCAAATAAGAAACAGTGTTTCATGATTGATGTTAATGGTTCAACGATTAACATTGCTCTGTTGTCATTATAAAATATGGACATGCTTATAAGTTACTTTACTTAGCACTACTGGTTTTAGTCCAATGAAATTCAACTTTTCTTTAAATTAAAATTTTTTAAACAACTTGTACATGGGCGCAGCCATGCTGTTAAGTATTTCATTTCAATCACTTTTCTGATTGGTCAAAACGAGAGGTTGCGGCAGTTCAAAAATGTGTAATCTCGATAGATGAAGAAATAGTAAACCCACATATCTATTGCCAGTTCGGTCAAGGGTGTATATAGAGCAGAGCAGATCAGAAACCCTAGACTTGGGAAGATGAGGTGAATATTGACTTACAACAAATACACGTCTTCAATGTATAAAGGTTGGGTATATACTAAAGTTGACTTATTTTATTGCATTAAAATGTTTATAATCTTGGGGTTTTTATTTTTTATAGGAAAACCAAAGTTTGGTGCTTATTCTTTGTCAGATGCCATGTTGAAGGATCTAAAAGAAAGGTGTCCAAACTTGAAAGAAATTCACCTAAAAAATTGCAACACAATGAACTTGGATCCCAGTCTGCTGCCTTCAGGTCTAGTCAAATTAACGCTAGAAAATTGTGCTATTGAGCCAGGTTTGATGAAGCATTTTACAAGAGATTTGCCAGAGTTGTCGTATTTAGATGTGTCCAGAACTGTGAGATTTGATGATAGAGAGTTGTCGTATGTGTGTGGCACAGACCAGCTAAAAGTACTAATAATGAATGGTTGTTACAGAGTAACAGCAGAAGGTTTGTCAAAGGCAGCACAACAAATGGCAAGCTTAGAAAGGATGGAGATTGGGGATGCTGCCATTGAAAACAAAAATCAGAACTTTGAACTGGCAGCTCATCACATGACACGTCACATGGTCTCTCTGAAACATTTGAATTTACAAGGCTGCAAACCATTAACTTCAGATGTACTGAAGGTTCTCCTCTCTGGTTTGAAGAAGTTGGAGACCCTTAATGTGGCCTGCTGTTTGATGAAGTACGATTCATTTGTAAACATAGAACCATACTTGAAAAAAATAAAACTTCTGGAAATTTGTTCCTCTGAGATGGGACATCAACAAGTAGAGGATTTGGAGTCCATCTTGTTAGAATGCTCAGTCAAAATGGTGAGATGTGTTAAAAGTTGCAGTTCTGCTGTGGTTTCATCCTAGTACATGTATATGTACTGTTTATATA
This sequence comes from Magallana angulata, assembly GCF_025612915.1. Taxonomy (NCBI): domain Eukaryota; kingdom Metazoa; phylum Mollusca; class Bivalvia; order Ostreida; family Ostreidae; genus Magallana; species Magallana angulata. The sequence goes on from NC_069120.1 coordinate 46,416,348, forward strand.
GAAAGGCATACAAAAACTGCATGACTATCTGATTTCACTACACAGTTTATTAGCATATACTGGTATGCTTGAACATTTTTATTATTTATTATAATTTATTTTGACCATGTACATGCATGTATTTATATACTTTTGAGATTTTTAAAAACATATTCCTTAAGTAGATTCAAATGTTTAACTAAGATATAATATTATTTATTATGAATATTGACATTGGCTTATCATTAGAAATATTATAAGCAATTCAAATTTAGCATGTGTTGAAATGTGAGTATTGCATCTAGATTAATATTTATATAATTTTTGTTCTGTGATAGTTTTAAATTTAATTTTTCTTCTGTTTTTTTTTTTCAATATTTAGTATACATGTGAAATATATTATTTACATTGTACATAAGTTGACTCAGGAATAGTAAAATAAACAAAGTACTGAAGTAGTACTGAAAGCCGGACTCTTTTGATGTGTCATTATGCATATTTTGTAGTAAAAACTGGCTATCTCTCTCTCTCTCATGCACCAGAGAGCGACTGATTTGTTTTGTTAGCGGCTATAAATAAAAATGTGTCTGTCTAGTAGAAAAAAATCAACAGTTGCATTGAAATTTGAAACGAGCGTTATAAAATCAACCCCCTTCCCTTCATTACTTGCAGCCAAACACCAATGCTCTGAAAAGTAGTTCATGGAAATTCATGCGCATTGTATATGTGCCCAAATTGCGTAGTCTTGTTTAAAAAACACGTATTTAATAAGAACATGGCCCTCTGTGTAACTATTTGGTACAGCGGAAGTTTTTACTTTGACGCTGTTTGGTTTTTTGTTTACTTTTGAAGTTGTGCTATTTTTAGTATCACTGGTGATTTGCCTGCCTACAGCCAGGACTCTGCTTTCAGCAAAGCCCAGCTAAAAAATGAAAATTCAATTCAGTTGTTGTACCAGTAATTCCCCTTTACTTTAATTTAAAAAAAAGGCCCATGGGCTAAATGGTTAGCATGGAAAAGGAGCCATAGCATGACTTTTGATATTAATTACAATACAGTATTCAGTGCCCAATAAATTGATGAGTTAAAATTTGTGGATGAAAAATTACATGCATATGTTTAGTTAATGGATCAGATCATTTTAAACAAGAGGCCTATGGGCCACATTGCTCACCTGAGCAACACTAGAAGTAATGAAATCAGCTTAATGGAGGCATAATACAAAATATCTGGACAATGAGTGACAAAATAGATCCTGTATTCAAATATCTACACAATTTTTTCAAGGTGTTCTTATGTAAAAAATGTGAGGATCAAAAAGTTTTAAAGTAACATTAACAATTCATGAAAATAGGGATGATAAAAGGGAGGGTGTGGTAGATGATATGCCTCTTTCTGTAACTCTGGTGGCCTGAACAGTCAATGAAATTGTATGATGTATTTAGTACATGCAAGAATAATGTAAGGTGAAACTATTTGAACAATTTACATGTTAAACCCTCTGTTAATATTCAAACTGACTACATGAAAAATACCTTGAAAGACATCTTATTTAAAGTTTTATTTTAATAAAATTAATGAATAAAAAATAAAAATGAATGTATACAGAATACAATTTCTAATGGAACATTAAATACATTTAAATTCACTCAAGACATTTTTATACATATACATGTACAGAGTTTGGTGACCCATAAATTAATAATGTAATAAAGTCAACAGTATATTCCATCATAAAGAAAACATTTGTTTCCCTGACATTGGTGATATTTGATCACTATTAATCGGTCTTTTTAGATTTCTGTTGTTTCTTGATTTTGTTAATGTTTGCTTCACGTTTGGCCTTTTTCTTCTGTTCCTTTTCCTTGGCTTCAATTTGTTTTGCTAAATTCCATGCTAGAACAGCACTGATCAAGAACAGGGGTGACAAACAGAGAAGCACATAATAAACAAAGTTCCAAGGATCTGTTGCTGCCCACTTTATCATACTCATCAGCATCTCTCTCCAATCCCAGTCAAACATTGTATAGTTTTAAAGATGCCAACTATAAATGACGAGACATACAATTATTTTTGTTCACAAAGACTGCAAGAGACATGCTGTAAGATACAAGTTAGAATACAAGATATATACCAGTAAAATCTATACCACATACTACATTGAATATTAGAATAATACACACCCTCTGTAAATACTATACTATTTGTGTTTACCTCAATGCAGAAACAAGTGCCTGTGGTCTACATGTTTACATGTATTGCACATGTTGGGAATAATCGCCCAAACGGGATATAGAAATACAGTGCAAAAAAAAAAAAAAAGATCTTTTTTTATTTGGCAAAAAATATTGAAAAACTAAATCTGCGTTTAAATACACAAAATTAAACAATATTTGGTAAACGAGCTTTTTTGTAACCCTATAGTTGAGAAATTGATCCCTCAGTATATCAAAAACTTCTTGGGGATCACTCTCAAACTGTAGAGTTACAGAAAAACATGCTTACTAAAAGTTGTTGTAATCTATTTAATTAGTCGGTACATTATCTAAAAATAAAGATATATATATATATCATATATGTGCAATCATTGATACATTGTGTGATCAAGTGATAAGTGTACACCACGTAATAGTTAGATCATATTACTGGTAAGTAAAATTCAATGAAGTGACCGAGCCCCTTAATTGCGTAAATTTTACTACATATTATTTACATGTAACTTGCTTAGAACATAACCACTCATTGACTCATCAAAAGTTCTACGCCATTCAGCAGACTGTTCAGACACTATCTCTCTACTTTGTTCATGGCTGTCTTAGCTGTCGATCGAAATGTGACGTCGCTGTGAATTTAGAGAAATTCTTAACAATTAAAAACATCACCTAATAGAATATTTAGGGACTTCTGATTGGATGAAAAAGTGGGTTATGTTCTAAAACAAAAAAAGATTACTAGCATACTCTGACTGTTCTGGATATTATATTTAATATATCCCACCGGCTGACTTAAAAGCTAACATTGTGTACATATTTATGCGGATATTAAATATTTTCCCCATTTTTGCACTGTAAATTTATATCCTTTTTTGGGGTATATTTAATGGCAATATTTATCACACAACCTTCAATATATCAAGATTTAAAAAAAACCAGTAGCCCCTATAGGTCACAAACAGTAGCACTTGGACTCTGTATTCTCATTGAAACAATAGGACGTGTACTCCATTTCGAATTTACTCTGCATGTGTTCGCAAAATCTTCTTTAAAAACCTTCTTACACAATATATAAAAATTGCTTTGATAAAAATGACTATATAACGAATTGTTAAACATTCCCTTAATGGTAAACTCTACTCAAAACTTACATATATTATTGAATGAACCTTTCGCGTCGGTTGATCAAAAACGAAACAGGATGTGATCAAAGAAACAGGAAGTGTTAAAGATTAGTAACTCGTTCTCATTATCGAATCAACCAGTTTAGTCAATTTTGAATAATGTAAAAAAAAGACCATCAAGTGAGAGAAAATTATTCGAAAACCAACCTTATATATTGTATTTTTAATTTAAAGTCATAATAAATATCTAACTAAAAAAAACCATGGAGAACGGAGCTTAAAGAGCTAGAGCCACCAAGCATCAAAATGTGCCTTAAAATTTTCACAAAACTCAAGTTTGAAACAATACAAATTGTAATTACTTATAATGTAGGGCGCAATATTCTGCATCTATGCATATGAATTTTTTTCACTTCGGCCCCACCGTTTAGCACATGCGCATCATCAAACATACTATGATCGTTAAAAATAGCTGAAAATTGTAGATTTTACTGCACTATTTCCCAATTTTGAATGTGGCCACACTTGAGTACCTCTTTGAAACTTTTAAAACTGAGAGATATTGCATAAATGCTTCTGTCTGCAAAATTTCGTAGAGGTACTCAAGTGTGGCCAATGTGTATTTTACAAATTTTGAAAATTTTAGTAACAGAAAATAAAACAGACCACTCTTTTTTAGGGTAATTATTTGCTTCCTTTTTATTGAAATAGCAGAATTCAATTAATAATGATAAAGAATTATTTGTGATTATTTACAAAATTATCATTTTATTAAATATTTGAGGAAGAATTGCATATAAACTGATCTTTAACATGTTTTATCTAGTAATTTTATACTGTGGATTCATGCTTACAACGTGCATCATCAATGACGTCATAGTTTGACGTTTGCGACGTCAGTTGAATCTGTACATGGAATCTTGAGTTCTTTCAGTATTTTGCCAATAGAATTTACCAGTAAAGTCTGCATTTTTAAAAAGCATTATTTCTATGTACCACAGTATTATTCAATTGCAGTAGAGTATGAGATACATGAACATTGCTACAAACAGAAAAAAATTAAATTGGCAAAGTTAACATTGTACGTACGTAAGTAAATATATATATTCCTATACCTTTATGTAGAATAATTGATAGCATGTATAAGTAGCTAGTTGTGGGTTTTTTGTCACATAGGATAGGAAAGATGCAAGCGATTTTTTCAACAAGTACGTGTTCCTGAATACCGCGGGAGAAAGACAGTCGACATCACGTGTAAACATGTAATCCTACATATATGAAAAACTTAACTTATTCCATCAAAATACTTGATTATTTAATTCCTAAGTACAGCTGTAATTGAATATTAAGCCATCGTACCTTGCATAACAACATTTTGCCAATGCATACGTCTTTTCTTTATCAGCCACCTGTTGATCAGTGTTGATTAAATTCGTTGCGTGGTCAATGTATTTCCGGTGATCCGTTACATGCAGTTACACTCCTTTCTTAAAAGATCGATTGTGTCCGTTTCGATGAAGACGGCTTTTGGTATACACAGCTTAGAATCTATTAGAATAGAAGTCTAATCCTAATTCCGATGTCTTTGTTGATCATTTGTCCAATAAAATAAAAAAAACACCCTAAATGTGTGTACATCGGTGACTTATTTTGCCTATAAAATTCTCGATTAAAATTATCTTTGATTATTTTATGCGTATTAAATCTAATTAAAGTTTTTTTTGTATGGCATATAAAAAAAATTCAGATTGCCGGGCCCTTTCTTTAAAAAAAAAAACGATGAGTACAGAGAGATTAAAATCAGTATTTGTTTCCATTCAACCCCCCCCCCTTCCCTACCCTCTGAAAAAAATGGATTTACGGCCGGGTTCATTACAAATCTATCAACCTATCTTCCCTTCAAAATAGTAAACCCACATTCTCTCTCTCTCTCTCTCTCTCTCTCTCTCTCTCTCTCTCTCTCTCTCTCTCTCTCTCTCTCTCTCTCTCTGAAATATGATCTTAATTCTCAAGACATTTACGGATAGCTTATCACTTGGAACAATTCTCAAAAGACACGAATATCACTAGAAAAAATGAAATGTAAATGAATAGACGTTATGGCATTTATAAGGAATAATTAACTCATAAGAATATTTTTAAAGAAATCGATATTCTTTTTTCATTTAATTAATGAACATTAAAACACTGCTGCAATGTCATTCCCTTGTTCCAGCAGTCAAAATTTTTACTTGTGACAGTCCGATATATTAAAGAGCTTCTTAATAAGACTGTTATTCTTTAAAATCGGACTGTCTCAGGAATCAACAATGATATTCAATGGAGTGATTTAAGTACGATATATGCCTCAAACAATTATGTATCAAAAAATATCACAGTTCTTGGCCCTATAACGGGCCTCGAAACTGTTTTATATTATTTCATACAGAACTGCTTTCGGCATACTAGTATATCCATTACATATACACAGTCGCTAAAAGGTTTTATTTTTCACTTGAACAGTTCGTGAACGGTGAGCGCAAAGTGAGTGCACTCTAAACGAACGCAGTGAGTGCACAATGGGCCGAATTTGGATAGCGCTTATGAACGGTGAACTGTGAGCGAACGCATAGCGCAAACGCAAGCGCAAAGTGAACGTTGAACGATATATGTACTCTATGTGAACGCAAGATAAACGATTTATTCGGAGTGCCCCGGGAGGTATTGTTTCGTTGGTAATCAGGAAATAATAACAATAAACTACATTGTTTGTATTGTTATAAGCCTAAATATAATATTTCTGACTAAACAATAAGTGAACACAAAACGAATGCATTGAGCGCAAGGCGCAATCTTTGTGAACGCACGGTGGGCGTTTTGTGAACGATGAGCGGGAACGGAGCGGAGAGCGCAAGTGAACGCACGGTGAGCGCACATGAACGCACGTCGAGCCCACGGGAAAATGGGAAACAAAACATTTCAAAGGACTGAACCCTGGCATCTAACTGCTGTAAAGCACCAGGATTGGGTGAAAATATTGAAGCCTTGAAACAAGTAAAATAATCATGAAATTAATGTACACAGACTGTTACAGTAATGCATCAAAATTCGAGATTACATATATCTCTATTAAATTCAATTACCGTATCTCTGTCATATTTATATATTTAATTTTAATAATTTGTTATTACATTGGTAGAATTCAATGATTAATCCTCAGTTATACACTGCGCATCATCAGCATTACTTCAGGCAGTTTCAAATTGCTGCAGAAAAAAAACCTTTTAACACACCGACATATTTAAATGTACCGCTGTTATATTGACCTTCAGCACTGGTCCCTGTAATATTTTTTAAACTTTATTGTAAATAAGCTTTTCATGGTATTTTCATCAATAAATTTATTTTCATAAATTGATTATAATGTCTACATGATAATTTTATTTGTTTTTTGTTTATTTTATTAGATTCAAGTCATACGTAGTTTTATCATTTCGTGACGTTACTTAACAAAAATGACGTCTGTTCTACATTTTTCATCACAACAATGCCATATCATAAACTCCGTTTACAATAAAGTATGATAGATATCGAAAAAAGAAAAACAGTTATGAAAAGCTAAGATTCTACCCTATATTTTACCAAAATATGGTAATTTTTAATGATAGGGCAATTTTTGATGCTTTGTGGCTCTAGCTCTTTTGGTTCAGTTTCTATCCGATGTAATGAAGAATAATGACCCCCGTAGAATAACGACCGGGGGTCATTTTTCTACGTAGAAAAATGACCCCCGGTCATTATTCTACGCAGAAAAATGACCCCCCGGTCATTATTCTACGCAGAAAAATGACCCCATTGCCTGAAGAATAAGTGTCATTTACATAAAAATGAGCACATTCCACATGAAGAAAAGTGACCCCTGTAGAATAATGACCCCCTTGTAGATTAAAGTTTTTCAGTATATTTTTTTATTATTTGTGAAATAGTCTTTACACTATTGTAATTTTTACTGCTGAAGTTTACAGAAAGTAACAGAAATTATAATTCATATTCAAATAAACTTAAAGTGAAAGAAGGGTATATCTTAGAAAATAAAAATCCTTCCGTTATAACAAGATATTGACGTATTGCATCGGGGTATGGTTGTCATCTTAACAATGACATTTACATATATCTATGGTGTTCCGATAGGGCCACTTCGACCTTAGGGCGAAGATGCAAGGTTGCAAAGGCGATAGTGCGAAGGCGAAAGAGCAAAAGTGCGTAGATGCGACGACGAAGCGCGAAGATGTGATGCATAAAGTGCGAAGGTGCGAAGGCGAAGGAGCGATACTTCTAACACTCCTTCCCAACTTTGCACTCTGGCCTTCGCATCTTCGCACTTTCGCCTTCGCCTTTTTTGATTGCATTCAGCAAGTCTCGGTCGATTACATAGAATTTAATACGGGCACCGTACTCGCTAAGGTTTTCCGATTAATCCATGCTATTATTGGTACGCATGCGCTAGGCCATCGCGCTTACTATGAATGTTTATAAATATTTTAATGTGTACATGTAACATATATGTTTACCAGTGCTGGCTATGCCTAATCATTATCTACTCCACACAAAATTTAATGTCCGCCATAATGTGTACATATGCACTTCCAGAATCCTGTCACATACCAGCCGTCTCTTTACCGTGGACCAAACACAGTAACAATGTAATTTCATTATGCGACACTCCTTGCTCATGCATGGATCTAAAGGGGGATAGGGGTCCGCCCCCCCCCCCCCCCGGAAAATTCAATATTAATAATTTCACGCAGTAAAAGGGGAGAGGGAGTCCGGACCCCATCCCCCTGGATAATTTTATTTTATTAATTTTATAAAAATAAAATTTCCAAAATATGCCTCGGAACCCTTTAAACGATGGAGAGCTCCGCAATTATTAAACATAGGTAATAGGACATATAATAGGACATAGGACATATTACAAAGCTCACCGAGACGAGGCATCACCTTTATGAGGCATCGCCTTTATGAGACCACCTTTATCATATTATATGAAAACCATCCTTTATGATCTTGGATATTCATGGATTCTGTTATGAAACAATATCGTATATCATGATCATCTGTTAAAAATTGTATGTTAATCATATGTTCATATGTTAATCAATACAATAATATAAAATTAAAATTGCATCCTATCATAATTACAATATATATAATATAATACCATAAAATACCGTAAACTATTGTGAGATATGATATTGTAACGTATGATATGACATTGTATTGTGTTATACATTATTGTATTTGATCAAACAATACAATATCATAAAACATAATACAATATAGTATTATATGAAACAATATCAAACTGCAATAATACATCATAACATTGAAACATATGATATCATATTGTATAATTAAGCATTGAATCATTAGTGTTTGAAAGATGTGGTCTCATAACTGCAACGGTGTGTGCATACAACTTGTATAACGCGCGCTAGCGCGTTATGAAAATTTGTTTGCACTCATTGTTGCAGTTATGAGACCACATCTTTCAAAAAATAATGATTCAATGCTTATATTTACGTTTTTTAAACATGTATTTCCTTCCCGCAGATATGATTTTTTTTACAAAGGCTCTGTCTTATTCAACAAGTAATGCGAAATTAACAGAATGGCCACTGGAACAGCCACAATATGCTGACAAAAATAGTACGCAGCGTTTTAAATTCTAATAACACAATTTTATTTTTCTTTCTGTAATTAAATGAATTTACTCTTGGTATACTAAGAAATAAATCAATTGAATTCATTTAACTGTCAAAATATATTTACATCAATGATATATTCATCAGCTAAGTATAATATCAGGTCGTTATCCGGTTTGAAGTCGCGAGAAGAGTCAGTTCTTGTTCTTCGAGAAATACTGAAGAAATACTGAATGTATTCATACGCACCAGATTTGGTGATTAAGTCTTCTGTGTTGTGTGTAAATATCACTAATATTAACCAATGCAATTTAATAGAGGGAAAGAAAGTGAATGTAAACATTATAGTTTGATAATTGTATTGTATGATACTGTATCATATTTGATACATAATATGATATTGTATTGTATGATACACTATAATTTGATAAACATTGTATCATATCAAATGAAACAATATCATGGGATAAAGTAAAATATTAAATAATACAATCATACTGTACACATTGTATCATATGATACAATAATATATATTAAAATCTTATAAAATACAATTTCATGTGGTATGATAATATATCATATAAACCAATATCATATTATACAATATCGTATGATACGATATTTTATAATATTACAATATCATAGGGATCATGTTACATCATTTAAAAACAACTACATCTATCTATCAAGCAGGTTTGAGTGAGGTAGGAGATTTCTTTAGCATCCTTGATAATGGAGATCAGGCTCTGCAGCTGAAGCAACCTCTACGTTTCATTTATAATATAGTTAAATCAACTATGCAAGCTATCTATCTAGCTATAAAACATGTGACCTGTTCCAAAAAACTAAACCTCATCAAGAATCATAAACCTATGGCTCTGATTCAGCATTCAAGCCTGTCAGGTGCATCAGTATCATAAGAATATATCAATGCAAGATTGGTGAAGTTAGGACCAGTAATAAATAAGATATCGTCATCAGAGGGCACCTGTGTCAAAAACTGTAACCAGCTCTTAAAATCTTAACCTCCTCCAGCATCCGAAACCTGTGGCTCAGATTCAGCATTTAAGCCTGTCAGGTGTATCACTATAATAAGACGCACCAGTATATTATCATTAGAGGGCACCGCAACAAAAACCTTTAGCTCCTCCTGCATCCGAAACCTATAGCTCAGATTCAGCACTCAAGCCTGTCTGGTGTATCATTATCATAAGACACACCATCCATGCAAGTTTGGTGAAGTACGGACCAGCAGTAACTTAGATATTGTTATTTAAGGCACCTGCAACAAAAACTTTAACCTGCTCCAAAAACCTTAACTTCCTCCAGCATCTGAAAGTTAGGAAGTAAATTCAGTAGGTCCAGATGCATCCTCCATGTAACTTTGGTGAAGAGAGGACAAGTAATAGCTTAGATACAGGAGCTGCAACTAAAACTTTAACCAGCTCCGGACGCCGACGCCGGGGGTATAGCATATGCTCCCATTGACTTCGTCTCGGTGAGCTAAAAGGCGAAAGCGCGAAGATTCGAAGGCGAGAGTGCGAAGTTGCAAAGGCGAAGAAGCGGTAGTAGTATCACTTCTTCGCCTTCGCAACTTAGCACTTTCGTCTTCGCGCTTCGCCGTCGCATCTTCTATATGCTTCATATTGTTCATGAATATTATACTTGCATTGATGATTTCCGCAACACAAACTGCTGGGTATACAAGTGCATCACTCAGAATTAATGATGAAGCCAAAATTATGAAAAGTTTACTCCACTGTTAGGCATTATAACCAAGCTGAAGTTACAGCCATTACGCCAGTAGAGGTTAACGGCTAATAAGGAAAATCGTCAAAGTACTGAGAGTACTTGTACAGAAAATATATTTTACTTTATCCTCGGCATACTTTAGTAAGTTTAGTTAATATCAAGATGATTAATGCATCAATAGTTTGTATGAGCATTAGTAACGTTGGATACAATAAAGATCGTGTGATCAAAATCAAGCGGGATATAAACCCCTAACATGGGTCCTAACCTCTTATCAACGCTTTTAGAAACAATCTTTTCTTATTATAATCGATCAGTGTTTATTATCTATTAAGATTTATTATAATCAGGTACTCTTAACAGATTTGCTCTAAAAGAATAAAGTCTATCCATGATCACAAATACAACATTACAACAAATGATGTTCATGTATTACGTAGAAGAAAACAAAACTAACGCAGACTGCTTTAAAAAAAAAAACTTTCCCCAAGAAATGTAAATAAGAAGTATTCATATTTCTACGTTACCTGCCCCCATAGTCTTTTTCCATAAAGATACACACATGTATCATTCTTCTATTGACAATTCATTCACCAATGAAATGAATATTGCTTATATTATTACAACAATTATTCTTTCATAATTATTGTTCGTTAATTATCACACAATATCCTCATTGTGTATGAATTTTTCTTTATATGCGTCATTTCCCGCCGTTTGTCGACAAGAGAAGTAACGTAACTGTTAACAATCAATTTGTGACAATGTAAGAGTGTTTACGTGTGTTTGCTACGGATAGGAAAAACTAAATACAGCAATTTATTTACAAGATCGGTGTTTATAACTTCAAAATCAGTTGAACAGAGTGAAAAATAAAGTAACTTCAAAGTCATATCTTGGATACGGAGTAACCAATTTCTATTCATGTTTACGGGGGGGGGGGGGGTCATTTTTTTATGGGGGTCATTTTTCTTCATGTTTCACATGAAGAAAAATAACCCCTTGGTCTTTTTTCTTCAGAAAAATCCAATTATTCTTCAGCTAGGGGGGTCATTATTCTACGTAGAAAAATGACCCCCGGTCATTATTCTATGGGGGTCATTATACTTCATTACACCGGCTATATTTTGGTTAAAAATAACATGTAACATTCTTTTATTCATTTAGAAATGTAAATGTAAGTTGACTGTTCACAAAGTAAAATTATCAAAGAAGACATCGGACCCCCCCCCCTCAAACTCCGGGCAAACCACTTGCGTTGGAAGCAAATTGAAAGTGGGGGGGGGGGGGGGCTAGACTAATCCTCAGAAATATTGGGGGAAAAAAATCTTATCTACCAAAATTTTTTTCCCCGAATCATGAAATTCCTAATCCGTGGAGGGGGGGGGGGGGGTATACCTATGGCTCCAACTTCTCAATCTTTCAAGGTAAATTTAGGAACAATTATCTTTCCTGCGAAAAAAGTGTGTGGGGGGGGGGGGGGGTCTGAACCTTCTATCATGCTATGTCCATAATGGTTAGATCTAACTTTTCACAAAAAGAGGCTAAGCCCCCCCCCCCCCCCCCCCCAGCCCCCCAGTTCCGACGCCTATGCAAACATAATAATGATCACTCGTCGGACACCTTTGAAGTGTGATATTGGTGGGTACGTGAATGATGTTTTTAGCAGAGACATAAATAACATCTGAATGTTATTTATAAATAACATAATGTTATTTATGTCTTTGCTTTTAGGAACTATAAAGGCGAACGGCGAGAATGCGAATGAATTCTAATTAAGGCGAATGAACTTACATACGGTGGAAATAGCCGGGGTCGTATCTTAGACAACGGAAAGGAATACTTAGAAAAACTAAAAGCACTTAATAGATAAAAGGTCGTTGTTTGAAATGCGTGCACGAGTTAGTGACCTTTATTTTTTAATTAACCAGCAAGTCTGCGGTAATTTGCTAAGTATTCCCCCAATAATTACAATAAATGCACTGATTTTTTATGATCCTTCTTACATGTCATATGTACATTACTACATTATTCAGTACGTCTTTAAAATTGTTCATAATATAGTACAACATAAAATGGATAATTTTCAGAAATTATGCCTTTTTATACACGTATTAAGTCAAGATATTAGTTTATTTTTATTTAAATTGTTCATTGAAAATATTTATGTCAAATGTTTACCTATAGCCGTCACTATTTTCCATTAAATGATAATATTTACTGATTTGAAAATTTTAAACCATTAATTTTTACCTTTTTTCTGTACAATGTACGTAAATTAATCATAGCAAAATGTAAAGTTTACTCAAATATCTCCTTAAAAATTTGTATAGGATAGAAGCTTATTTTGATTTATTCTCGGGATAAGAGGATGTAGGTAGTCGGAAAAATAAGGATCGATCGAGAAGGTAAAAAAATATTGTCTTAATTTTTTCTACGGTACCACATAAAACTCTACATACATGTATTTCAAATGTCCGCTGAGAAAAAGAACAATGAATTATAAAATCGTTCTAATGATTGAGCCATCCCTTCTGCGGACCCAGAGATCGACCGCGTGTGCATGTGAAAGCATATTCCGATATGAAGTATGTATACATACTTGAAATCACATACATCAGCATTGTATGTCACAACGGCTTCGTTACATGCAACGATGTTTAGTACAGGAATTTATAAAATGTATTGTGTACAATAGTGAAATGCTTTATGCGATTATTTTTACCGACTTTTTAAATCGAATCGGCTTATATATAGTGAAGAATTGATTTTAGAGTGCCCTGTAGTGTTCGGTAGCTGTGCGGGATTTCTATCTCGTGCTATCGACAGCATGAGGACACGGGACAGGTGCTTGTTTACCTTACACATCGCTGCCGTGTTGATTTTCTCTGCGTACTCGTTAGACATCTGTGTCACAGATAATTCCGGCGTACGCTGCGGTGATGGGAATCACGTACGCCTCACCCGAATTCAGGGCAACGAGGTAGGTGCACTTTCAACGTATGTGCTTTAACATATGTTTACATCTTGAAGTGACATGAATAACTATACTGGACTTATTGGTAATTTGATAGAAAACTGTACAATGACAGATAAGTAGCTGTCGATTCCCAGCGTATACCGTAATACCGTAATGTATGCATATAGAGCTAGAGTGACATGATCATTGAAGTGCCTTAAACTGGACATCTACTACATGTATATAGGCTAATCCTCATAAGCTTTGATATATATTTAAACTACTCGTAGTTTTAAACGTGTAAAGAACAAGATTCTAGATTAGAAGTATATCGCAGACAAATTAAGTTTATTGGATAATTATGATTCAGAGCTCTTAATAATTTATAAATCAGGGTAGTTCATGTAAAAATTATAAAATATCGTGGGATGTTATGATCTGATTGATTAACTAAGCAACGAAATACTGCTACATATATCACAACTATTCGTGGATAATACTAGGGGGAGTTGTCCATGTAAATATGATGAACTTCTCGCCAGATTGGTTCCTCTTATCACCAAACAAGACACAAATTATCGAACGCTCTTTTATAATTTATAAACCAGGGTATTTCAAGTAAAAATTATAGAATATCGTGGGATGTAATTGACTAAATACTGCTCTCTCTCTCTCTCTCTCTCTCTCTCTCTCTCTCTCTCTCTCTCTCTCAACTATTCGTGGATAATACTAGGGAGAGTTGTCCATGTGAATATACCCTTAAGCTTATCAGAATCCACATGCAAGCAATTTCCTCTATTCATCCCTAGGACACAGAAAGCGTTGACACAAGACCTTAAACACTTGATTTTAAAATATTTATAAAGATTTGAAATACATTGGGCTGATTTGTTATTATTGAAGGACGGCATTCATATTGAGATGACACTGTGAACCCAGACCAATATCGATAAAAGATTGTTTTGAGTTTTACCTTCAAATCTCCATCTAGCTTTTAATATTCATGATAATTAAGAAAAATTTTATGGTTTCTTCGCCTGTTAGTAAAATTTTATTTTATATACAATCATGTTCATGTACCATACCATTATTTCAATATTGCTATATTTATATGTAATAACCTATGCCATAAGATGTATGTCTTGTGCAAATAAAGAATATATAGTGTAAATCACAAACACGCTTTGATATAATTGCAACTGCTTATATCTTTATCAAGGTGGGGCATGTTCAAAAAATTGATACCAACGACACCCAAGGAAGCGTTACATTGACAACGCTCAACACAAAGCCACTTGTGATTGGTTCGTTCATTGGAATCTTAAATACTAGTAATACTCTGAGAAAAGATTACTTCAAATTAACGCACCGACACTTATGTATAAAATGTGACAATATGCATTGAAACCACAATGTGTCAAATATAGATTATTTAAAACTGTATCTTGAAATTACAGAAGCAGAAAGCTTTCTATCCCCAGAGGAATGTGACTACTTCGTACAAATGGCGAAAGATGAGGGTCTGAAGGAGAGCGAGACTGTGCTCAATCAACCGGAGAACCAGCGCTTCGTGCTCAGAGACCATGACGGAAACAAGAAGCTGAGCGTGCGTGAGGTACTGACGTCATCAATCGCTTACCTTACATACACAGAGTCTAACTGATGCTAACGATCGCTAATACCTTACATAAACAAAGTCTGTCATGCTGATTGTTTCTAAAGTGCGAGCTATTTGATGAAACCGGAAAAAAGCCGAGATTATTGGAGCCCATCGGAACACCGTTTAGCATTTTAAAAGATATATCGGCATTACCCATCGGGAAACATTCGATCGACTGCTTTAGCTTTCTGAGCATCATTAAAATTTATCCCTTTTCGAAGAATATATATATATTCCTATGATTTCTTATTTTTAGATGAGACATACCATTCAGGGAAGCTTTGATGTTTTCTTGGAGGATGAAGATATATTAAAATTGCAAGTATAGATATCGACGCATTTGTAGAAAAAAATCAAAAGTATTTGGAGGAAAATTTTATTAGAACATTTAATTGTTGTAATCATTTAATTTAGTTACTAAAATGTTCAATGTAAAACGGTAACTATAAAATTCACGGTCGTTTATAAATGCATTATACTTTTTAAAACCAACATTTATTACTTTTTGTTTTCTAAAATATAGGTACAAAGAAACTGGGTGGGACAAAAACGGAGACGGTTAGTAAATTGAAAGTAATTTTGAAGAATAATATGACGAGTTATCAAAGATGTAATTGATGCATGCTTTATTTCAAATTCCTGAAAAATATTAAGTTCTGATAAAATATACCTCATATCACACTGCAATATTTGTAAAAGAGAGTTGAATAGTCTCGATGGGATGTAAAATTTGTAATATATACAGAATCTCTCTTACAGAGTTGATAACGAATGGTGAACTGAAGTCTTTTACCCCGATGATGTTACAAGCCGAGATACAGAAAATAGTGAAGGCCAACCCAGAGAAACATTCCCGGATGAGTAAACAGGTGTGGCTCTACCCAGACCGGTCCAAGGACAAGGTGTTTGCCGAGGTCCAAAAACGGTGAGCGACTGACACGTCTCGAGTGCTGTTCTGTGTATTTCTCTTGAATCCAACGTTTTATTTGTTTCCTAATATATATGTTGACCATATATTTCTTATGATGTTATTTTCAAAATTTTCAGTGTTGCAAAAGTAGTTGGACTTCCATTAGAGTTAATCAAACTCAGTGACTTTCAGGTAAGAAATACAGATAAACCTAAACGCTAAAATTGTGCTATTTCATTCTGTCAGTTTGATGGTTCATTTTTTATGGCTTACGGCCATCTAGTTGCCGGATAATCTTTACGGCAAAGAGTTCAGTTATCTGAACATGCGCGACAAAAAATAGTTCTATTCGAATGTTGCAAAGTTAACTGTTTGTTGTTCATAATAAATATCTTTAAGCAAGATTATACTTTCCATATGTTATTATCACTTATTTTATTGTAACCAATATTGACTTTATTTAAATAAACTCGAAATCTAACGCGAATGAATATTAACTGCAGTGTTTTCCTTAAGCCGTTTTTGCATAGAAGTATAGGCCCCCGCCATGCATCACACAGTGTCACCATGCTTTCCGCTATGCATACTTACATGTATTATAAGCAAACAATCTTTTCCCAGTTATTTCAGATCCTAACAGTGATAAGTAAATGTAAAGTTGTCGTTATTTCGTTCAATCTTCATAAAAACGTTTGCACCCGCAGAGAGCGTCGCTAACTTCGATCGACATCGATCTCGGCAAGGGGGAAAGTGTTTAACGGTTAAAGAACTGAACTTATGATTGAGGTATATTGAAACTGGGAGTATAAATCGGTAATAAATGCATAAATAGAGGGGCAATTACTACTTGTTTTAATATAATGTGCCTTCTTCGACACCTCCGCCATTATCGAATGTTGGGGATTTTCCAAGATCTAAAAATAGCACAATGTTCCCTCAATGGTGTTACCTTGGTTGTGCTATGATTGAAGTGTTTATTTGTCGTAAAAATATTGGAAACTTGAGACCAAATGTACTCAAATAAGAAAACAATATACAGTTAAGCTTGATTGCAAGTCATATACGGAAGCGATGTCACATTACTATAACATAGAGACATCGTATAGTGTATGCCTCTGAAAATGACTGTGTATACATGTCATGTGAAGAGAGACTGACTGCAAATTTTAGTTTTAGTGCAGTAATTAATTTTAATTAAATTTGGTGTCAAAACAAGTTTGCTGTAATTGCATAGTTCTGCCTGTTTCTCCCCCCCCCCTCCAAAGAGTTTATCTCTGTACAAAGGGAAAAAAAATAAAACAGAAGGTGTTAGAACTGCCTTGTGAATCTATATTTCTTATAAAAGCTTGTGAAGGTCAGCCTCTTAAAAAAGTAGAGAAAAATCTAGAAAAATATGAACAATTATACATTTATGAAATACAAATAAAATGGAATAATACTTGTTGGTGTAGACTTCATGAGAATTCATTAATTATAGTATATAACATGCAGTACATTTCATCATTTGGTTATATTATTTTTACGCGCAGTGATTTCGCGCTGGCTGTGGCGCTGTTACGTTGCACCGTGCACCAACTCTCGCGCAAGTTCATGGTGCGTAGGAATACAAGGTATACTGATATTTGAGAGCATGTTGGTTTTAAGTGTTTTTGTGTCCTATATAAAGTTGAATGAATTTACAGTTAATGTACTTCAGTCGTTGGATAAAAGAAAGAAACAAATTGTCTCAAAGTGGAGTTTGAGTCTGACATCATCATTATTATTCTAAGCAGTCTATGATTTTCCTAAAAGCAATGGTGGTTTCAACCAATTGATAAAAGAGGCATCTAGATTTCAATCCTGTCTGTTTCGGTCACTAAGGTTCGACCAATCAACAAATGGGGCATGTTGATATCGGTCCTGTTAGTTTCTATAGATCTATGAATTACATGTAGCTAGTTACTTTCTATAGAGCTATAAATAAACTAAAGTTTCCGTAAGAAATAGAGGGAATCATACTCGATCCACGTAAATATAGTCATATCAAACCCGTAAGCCATTATGGCCCTTCAGGCCTTTGATTTTGGTTTAATTTTTGTGATATATTAATATCAATCATGTATAACATGCCATTTTGCAAATTGATCAAGAATTCCGTTATTGGCCGTGCATGCGATGAAAAATACATAATTTTTGGCCTCACTTCATAGGTTGTGTCTTACGGCATAAAGGGTCATTATAATGCACACTGGGATTCAGCGCGTGTGGAACCAAAAGTACCTTGCTGCACTAGAGAGCGCACCAAGCAATGTCGGATATGTAGGTATGATAAATTACATGTATTTCATTTTGTGAATTGTGAACTAGTAATACAGAAATATTGAATCGATAAACGGCTTTTCCCCCCTCATTTTTATAGTTGTTTTATGTGAGTAGCGTACAAACCTTCAGCATCTTTTGTCTTTTTTTAAGGTACATGACCATTTTATTTTACCTGAATGACGTAGAGGAGGGAGGCGAGACAGCATTTCCGGTGGCAAATAACAGCACTCTGGATTACCAGGTCCACTAGTTAAAAAATACCAGTGATTTCTTAAGAATTTGTAAAGTCAGTGAAAATCAAAAGTAGATTATCCAGGTAACGAGTTTACAAAGAACAGTTACTGTAAATCTGTTCTAAAGTACATGCTATACTCTGTCCCGAGACAGTTTTGCTTCCATCACCTTTTGATTGATATTTCGATAATCATAAGTACCTTTGTGCTCAAACTATGTTTATCCACTAATATGAAAAATGTCCAGATTACCTGTTTTGAAACGCCCCCTCTACCGCATCGGGTTTCAATACACATCCAAAAATAGAAAGTCTATGGGGATTTTGCATTGCATCAGCCATTAATAAGCCCGGATGATAACGTTAAAAAATTGCGCGAGGTATACCGAGTACTTCCAAATGGAGAAAAGATGTAAACATTTGCCATTATAAATCTCCGTAAGAAATTTGTTTTCGTTCCTGTGAACTTTCATGAGTGAAAAATGATCATTGTTCAATGAAGTTATTTTGGATATATTCCCTTTTATCGATTTCAACTGTATTTCTTTCACAGGTATGAGTATTTTGAGTAAAAATCAACAAAAAGTGATGGAAGCAATAACTTGGGACAGACTACATGTATATAGTGTATAGTACCTATTCACTATCTGCACATATTTGGTACAGAATGTCGCATTGCTGGATTTTTCCATAATTACTCGTACATTGTATCCATAGACAAGTTTACATTGAATCACAAATCATCATGTTCTCTGCATCAATTCCAACGTCAACTGTACAGTGTTTTGACATCTATGTGTGATATTTTGTTGCAGACGATGATGGAGAAAGATTTGGTAGACCTCTACCGGAAGTGTGAGGAATCCCCGCTAAAGGTGTCCCCGGCAAAGGGGAAAGCCGTCATCTGGTACAATCATTTTGTAGACGACGCCAATGGTTGGCTAGGGCCGCTAGATGAGTTTACGTTCCACGGAGGTTGTCCCGTCAAAAACGGGGTCAAGTGGATAGCCAATTTCTGGGTCAAAACAACGGACCATAAAATTAAAGACTTGAAGAAAATGCAAAAGTTTTACAAAGCATCAACAGAAAAACAGCCAAAGATGTCGAAAGAGGAGCTATAAAAAGGACAGCACCTACTGTTATTTGCTCAAAATCTCATTCCTTTACTACATACGTTTGTATAAATGGTTTATTTCCTTAATTTATTTTTTCATAATGTTGTCATGCTGTAAATTATATATTTACCGGGTGGCAGTTGATACATACTTTAATTACTCCTTATGTTGTACATTTTGTATTTACTGCCACCAGGCAAATTTTTTCAAAATTTACAACATGACTATTTCGTGCATCATCAATTTGTATTTTTCATTAATGGGGAAAAGGTGAACGAAACATGCAATAAACAGGAATTTTTAATTAATTCAGCATTTTGAGTTATTTTTTCTGGGATAGTTACAAACTGAAGGACGTGAGAAAATGACTGATATGTTTAAGCACTTAGCAATTGGCGAAGTGCATTATTTTATTTGACTGGTTTGGCTTTGAACCACAGACGCCTGACGATAAGAATAGACCCCTTAAAAAAAAAGATTTCTTCACATATCATAATAACAATTATCGATTATTTTCATTGTACATGCAGTTAGGCAATGATTTTACTATAAAAAAGAAATATTTTAACGTCAAACATAAGTTAAACATCATGCCAGTAAAGTTAGTGACTCCTGCATTATTCATACAAAACTGGGCTAATTTTTTTTCAGAGAATTATTAGAACTGGTTCTGTAATATAATAGGCTGAGCAGTTTTTAAATGAAACAAACTAATTACCCTTTTTTATCAATTATGTAAATTTCTGAAGGATGCTAGGAAACCATCTCAAATTTGTTATTTACCACAACAATCGTATATATTGATTTGAGAAGAATAATTTTTATGTGTATGGCGTGCCGCCTCTTGTTTATTGAACAAATTTCGTAAGATGCATGACGATAAATGTATGGAACAACATGAAAATTTAATGATTAATTGTACAATAACGAAAACACACTAATGTATAATAATTTTAACGGAATTGATGCTGTGGTTGCGCAATTGTTGCAAAATGAGACGTTGCACCGGAAGTTGATCCCGGGTGATTAGATTGTTGCTGCCTATGTACCTGCTGCTGTTCTTTGTAGCGCATGACAAGTTCAAATGACTCCCTTTGGAACTTCCGCCAAAGCTCCTCGGGTAATTCCATCACCTCAGCAGTCAGCCAGTTGGCCCACGCTGTCCGCGGGCTGTTGCTACTACTCCTCCCCGGGTCAAGGACTTCGCTGGTCGGCGGCTGAAGGTGATGGTTTCTTGGCAATGTTTCCGTCGTCTGCTCTGTGGAATCGTCTGGAGTTTCTTGCTTTATAAAGGCGGTCCTGAGATCAGCCCTTACTGGTGTTCCGGACATGTTGACTAACTCCTGCTCGGAAGCGATGGACTCGGGCAGGCGCAGTGGACCGGGGTGAAGGTCGTACTGAGAAATATCCAGCTGGGCCACATCCTCATCCCAGGAGTCATCATCCACCCGCATCTCCGGCGCATGGTTGTGCTGTTAATTGAAAAAGAACACAGAACGAAAAATAAAGCAATTCCTGCCAATGCATTGTTGTACGCCATTTTTCGTATGTAGTATGTGTTGATGACATGCATGACGTTGCGGGCCAGCATACAGGTTATATTTTTGTCGATCATTGTAGCATATATGCAAAACGCGCATTAAATGCAATCAATGGTAAAACTATTTCAAGAGTGGAAACCCCTAACCTTTCAAATCTCAATGATAATTACTTATTAATATTGTATATACGTAAATAACTGATATTTTTTTTTTACATGTTTGACCAATTTACGAATATTATGAACGGATTTTCAATGGTATACGTAGATTGTTATCGGTTTTCCATCGGAGAACAAGCGGTGTTCCATCTTGATCTTTATTACAGCCACCCTTTCTATCTTATCTATATTACACCCTTACTTTTGCTAGGTTCCTGGAGTTCCTAGCGATGAGGTAGGGGGACAGGAAGCTGAAGGTCCTCATCACCCATCGCTGTCTGGCGGTCAGACTTTGGGGGGCGAGGCCACTCTTCTTCTTCTTCAGGCGGCCATAGATTGTTCGCTGGGACTTGAACCACAGCATGATGTCCTTACCTGGAGTTTTTAAAAAAGTTAATTAGAATTAAAATGAATTGCTACAGTATACCGATTACGTTAAAAACGTACACTATATAAACATATCTATAAAAAGTTCCTTTGAGAATAAATCGACGTAAATATTTTTTATCGAATCAAAAAATCTCTTGAGGATAGGAGCACAAGTACATATATATTTTACCGACACATAAGAGGACTAATCGGAAATTATTGAGACTTTAACTCTTATTTCCTTGGGAGAAAAGATAAACCCTTTAAATTTCGCCAAAACGTACATCAGGATATAGCTTATCATTGCCGCCAAAACGTACATCAGGATATAGCTTATCATTGTCGCCAAAACGTACATCAGGATATAGCTTATCATTGTCGCCAAAACGTACACCAGGATATAGCTTATCATTGTCGCCAAAACGTACACCAGGATATAGCTTATCATTGTCGCCAAAACGTACATCAGGATATAGCTTATCATTGTCGCCAAAACGTACATCAGGATATAGCTTATCATTGTCGCCAAAACGTACATCAGGATATAGCTTATCATTGTCGCCAAAACGTACATCAGGATATAGCTTATCATTGTCGCCAAAACGTACACCAGGATATAGCTTATCATTGTAAAAAGTTTCTTGCCCATGGCATGATTAGATTATTTCTTAACTTGATACAATGTATTCAAATACCTCGTATATCTGCAAAGTCGTCTATCAAGATAATTAGATCCCCTGTTTTATTTTATGATTATCGTGCTCAAATTGTTTATATTCAAATTAGTGATATTTAATGCATCTTTTAAAAGTTCATTATATATATCAAATGATACGAGTCCATCAACATAATCTACGTATAATATACCATAAAGTATTGTTTTCATAGTTTTAAGTTAACACTTTCAATAAACAAAAATACTGATGGGTTCAGAGTTCACCAGATTGTTACCAACGGCAAGTTCAGTCACCAATGTCCACAAATGGTTCCCAATGGTAGCAATTGGTTACCAATGTTGACCATTGGTGTACTTTCAATTTCAAATGAGGTCACCAAATCTACCGGCAGCCTAGAGCTTAGGCAAGTTTGGTAGGTGACGCCATTATGCTAATTCAACATGGCGGGTTATAAGATGCCTCTAGATACTGATGTAAATAAAGACTTTAGAATAAAATATATGCATATCTTATTGAATGAATACCACTGAGGGGCTTTTAAAACCAGCTTCTATACCCAGAAACATGTCATTATTATAGAGAATGTGTGCTAGAGAACCATTTTGATATTCTAGCTTGGACTTTCGGTAGGACGTTACTTTTTCTTGCATCAAATCAACTTAAAATGATGCTAATATCGAGCGAAATATGCAAAGATTGCGTAGAAATGGCTTTATATATAAGGCGGACAAATCTTGTTGATTTCAAAGATCCATGGCTGAGTGGTCAGCAAAGAAATAATTGATAGGCCTATGTCACATTGCTGTTTGACCCAACTACCCAAAGTCCAAGCTCCTGTTAAAATTGATTCTAATTAATATACTTTTTGCTGGCGTTAAATATTTATTATCAATTTTGCAATTAATCTTTACTTTCTTTGTATTAATGATAGCTATTGGTAACATTAGTCATTTTGTAGACCTTTTTATATAATTGGAAATAAGTATAATAAATCGCTCAATGAAGCTGTTTTAAAGGGAAACAGTCACACTACACAGAGGAAAGGTATTTTGTTTTGTTTTTAACTGTTTTATATGTTTAGATGATTAAAATTGGTAACCAAGTGTAACCAAAGGCTACCATTTGGTCGGATTTGACAAAAAATCGTTCATGGTACTACCTATACAAATTGCTACAAATGGCAGCATTTGGTGACCACTGGCTACCATAGTTCACCAATGGCAACCAAATGCTGCCAGCGGTAAATCTTAATTTCACCAACGGTACAACTCTGAACGCACCTATTAATACACCATTTTACAATTCGAGATGATGATGATGATGATGGCGTGGATCTAGACGGGCGGGGAGGAGGGGTCCCAATCCCCCAATGGAAAGTTCCAATACTATGTTCCAAGATATTTCATTCGAGGCACAATTACTTGATATTCAAATACCTCATGCTTCAAATAATTTATATTTTAAGAAAATCTTATGATTTTTTTAATTCATATTATTGAATACTAAACATCGTTTGCCAATATCGTGTATACTTTACACGTTACTTTTGCAGTAATAAAGGAAAACGTGCTGCATGAGTATATCTCGAGGCAAAGTGTTTATAGTCACCTTGTAGTCCGAAGTCCTGGGCCTTCTCCTCTAGAAGCCTCTCCCTCTTGTCCTTGTTCTTGAAGTCTCTGACAGACTGGTCAAAGAACAAGGGCTGGCTCTGGAACCACTCGGCGAGGGCATCTTCCTGCTCGTCCGTCAGGCTGTCGGGCACCTTACATCGCCTGGCCCTCAGTCCAAGCTCCTCGTCCTGGAGTGCGCTGTCTTCTTCCTCGTTCAGAATAGAGTCACTCATGGGCTGTACTACAGGATTATCGCTATCTTGTGGATTTGATGGGGTCGGCAGACGACCATTGCTCTCCTGTTTCTCCTCGTCTGGACACGATTTTAATGACTTGATACTCTCCTCGTCACTGAAATCACTTTCCCTCTCCTCTCGCTTCCTTTTTAACAGAAGATAAGTCAACATTCAAACATTTACAAAATCGCGAACTGATCGTCAAAGATTACCGACTGTGCTATTTTTACATTGTTTAGTCACGTGATCTACGACCGGTTGTCAGCCTATCGTGACTAAATAGCAAGTCGATAGTAACGAGGTTATTCCGCGGATGTCAGCTCTTCAGATTTAGTCACGTGGCTTTGTAATCATGCGACCTGTGTTATTGTAACGGCAGGCACGTGAAATCCGTGAGTGAATAGGATTCAGGACAGTTTGGACAACATAAGATTTTTATCGGTCGATGTTATCTGCTTATCGTAAGCTCTGTGTTTGGAATGTTTTTAAATCGGCTCGCATGAAGTCCTAAATCATCTTGAACATGTTGTCTATTTTTAAACAATCTCGCACAAAGGGCTTAGGCGGATCTAGTAAAATGAGTGATCGGATTATTCAATGAAAAAAAATCGATTCATTACATAAATCACTGTAGATAGAACTGTCATTGTTGTACTAATGCCACAAGGTTAACCAGGGATGGTAAATGTCATATTCCCCCTACGGTAATAAAACATATTAATTTAAACATGGATATGTCAGAAAGTTTGCAGCACAGATATAGAATTGAAAACAAAATCCTCATACAACAGTTCTTAATTAAAAATGTATATCAAATAGTGCAAACATAATCTGCTTTAATCAACATAAATTTCTTCAAAATCTGACATCAGGAAACATTGTTTTTCAATGACATGTACAATGAAAAGAAGAAAACTGATACTATTGGCTTTAGATGGTATGTTTTAAATTGGGAGTCTTGACAAATTCAATTAGTCTTTCCAATTTTTTTTTCATCATATTTTCTGTTAATGTAACCCAATGAGGCCATCATTGAAATATGGTTTGTCTGAAATTGCCGCCTTGGGGTTTTCAGACCCAGAAGGAAGTGTTTTTTTTCAGTCAAATTAAAAATGTGCTTACCCTAATTTTAAAATTTAAAAAAAAAAATGATTTTAAAAATCCCAATAAAAAGAGGATATGTTTATTTCTTTTCTTCGATGGAACCCAATTTTTTAAAAAAATTTACAAACGAACTAAAATTCAAAAGTTGTACCATGAAAACAAAAATAGAGTTCTTATTTTTTTTGCTTTATTTTTTCCTAAAAAAAATAACAGCGGTGGTATTTCATGAGACGGTAGGCAATTTCAGACAAAAAATAATTTTATTTTGGTCTGACTCGGATAATTGATCCCGAGGACTATTATTTTCTTTGAAGTTCTCAATATAAGAATCCGCAGGCTTCCATCATATAAATGACAAACGGGGAATTTGATATTACAAACAACTTTTAAAAATTGTCAAAATAAATGTACTAGAATCATGATAATTTTAATTTCATTTCCACAGGGTCACTTTGTCTAATTCTTTGGCAACTGAGTTTTAAACAGATTTTAAATATTACTTTGCAAATTATTTCATTTCTGCATAATAATAAATAAAAATTGGTTAATATAAATCAGTATAACCCGCAAACCATTTTACAGATTATCAGTTTTTCTTACATATGCTCGATCTAATCCAATATGGCTCAGATAATGTCCGATTGGGAGAAATGAATTCAGTGGCTGTTCAGTTTAAATTTCTCAGTGTTTTTTTTTTTTTTTTTAAATATAAATGTTACATTTGTGAGTTGAAACAATACTTATAAAATATTTATTTGGTTGTAAAATAAGGATAAACATTCATCTGCGTGTTCATGGACCTAGTTATATTTTTGGATTTTAAACCATTAATGCATTAATAAAATTTGTAACAATTTCTTTCCGTACTTCATTATTTTTTATATTTGCGTACAATATGAAGACTAAGGAAAAGGAAAGTTATTCACCATTCATTTAAGAGATCTTGTCTGATGGAGTTCCACCTCATGCACCATCAGCTCTCTGCACGGTGTTTAGGGGTGATGTACCTTAAAATTGTTATAGTAAATCATCCTGTCAAATAATCAGAGTAAGAACACAGAAACTGCCGTTTATTTTATTCATAGTACACACAGGAGATGTCCATAAAGCCCTTGTTGGGCGTGTCATTCACCCTGGCGTTGATGTGTTTCACAAACTTGAGTGTCTCTGTGTCCCTGTAGACCAGGGCCAGGCTGTTGGGGGTGGGGCACACTGACAGCAGCTGTAATCACACATCATGAAAAACAAGGTGTCAATTCTTAACAGTATTGAACAAAAAATAGCAAATTTCAAACATTTTGAATAAAACCATCAAACGACATAAGTGGAATTGAGATTTTAAGAAAGTTATTAAAGAATATGAATAATGGTACTCATCAATTAATCAATTTATGTACATGTATTATCAATTTAAACATTTTACAAGATAAATATATACCTAAAATCTATCTGAAAACAGGCTTATAATTCTTTTATTAATGCAGTTATAACAGTTTTGTAATGTATGTTCTGTACAGGTTTTAAATCCTTACTTTGATATCGTATATCAAAATAAATTTTTGTTCAACATGTTTGCTTGATTACAAGAGCACAAACTAGAAGTCGGGGGACATACACTAATTACAGAGATTCTTGTACTGCGGTCCTCAGACATCTGTAGGTCTTACCTCCTCATCCTCTCCTTTAGCTATGTATGATGTTATTCCTCCATATTCTGTCTGCCAATCTACAACACAAACACAAAGTGTAATCAAATAAATTGGCAGTACATATAATACAGAGAATATGGCAGTAGGTGTATCTTCAAGTTGGGTTAGCCCCCCTGACACTGACACAAGTCACACAAAAAATACAAACTAATGATTCTAACTAATCTACACCCTCAATTAGCAGATGGAGCCCATTCTGTGCAGTATGTGCCTACCTCCGCATCCAATGTAAAGCACAGCATCCAGAGCACAGTGCTTGGTCTCGGCGTCCGTGTCATGAACCAGCGTATAACTTCCATGCTGCCATTTCCTGACTTCGCAATGACATCGCGGGGAATCCCCTACAGATATCACAATCATTCATTACTGTATGTTCTTTGAGACACCTCAATATTGTGATGCTAATTTTTTTTTAAATAAAAAAAAAATGAACTATAACTACATTTTTTTGGTGACCAACTTATGTCTGTGTACGGTAAGTGCAAATATTAAAATGTAAGGAACTGATCTGCAATTTCAAAACCTCTTGGAACTAAATTTTACATTTTTATACTTTTGAACAATCATGAAAATGCATTTTATTGTGAAACATTGTACAATTTTAAAATAATTATAATTTATATTAATTATGATGTGCTCTCATACACATTGATATCTAGCCTTGTTCGATAGTTGATACCACCCTAA
This sequence comes from Magallana angulata, assembly GCF_025612915.1. Taxonomy (NCBI): domain Eukaryota; kingdom Metazoa; phylum Mollusca; class Bivalvia; order Ostreida; family Ostreidae; genus Magallana; species Magallana angulata. The sequence continues at coordinate 46,444,368 of NC_069120.1, forward strand.
AAATATAACACTATTCACTGGATACTGAAATATCATGCAATAGCTATATCTACAATGATGGTTTTAACCTGAGCAGCCTACCCTTCTGATTTGTTTGTTCTTCCTCCTCCTCCTCCTCATCTGACACTTCTGCTAACTCATGGAGTTTCAAACCAGTTAAAGATGACAAGATCAAAAAGAAGGCATCTGATTGGAGGAATTTCAAACACTTTGTCACATGATCTGGCAGCTCATTCACATCAATACTCATGTAATTTCTATAAATACATGTATTCTCATTTTCATTTCAATTTTCACTTGGAAATCACATTTAATGTTTGCAGTGCTACCATAGTTCATGATTAAAGGCCTATCTAAGTAAACCTTGCTAAGCAGATCTGTCTATGGTAAATTTTCCAGCATGCATGAAATATCAGTATCAATTTAGTAAAATCTGTGTTTGTAAAGTCTACTATAAACCTGTTATTCACGTCAACTGTAGCACAGCTAATCAAGTTTCTCCTTAGAAGTTGATCTACATCAATGTTTGCGAGAAATGCCACTGTTTTATCTAAGTCCCTACCTTTTGTTGGGGGGACCCTTGTTAGACCATTTACTTCTATCGATTCCTGACAGGAGTGAGGCCAACTCCTCATACATGTTCTCCTGGAAATCAGATTACAGCAACAATACTCAAACATACATATAATGGAAATTTAACCCAATATGAAAAAATGCAGGCAATGTGAAGTATAACAATTAATATATCATCAAAAATCTACTCATAATGAGTCAAAATCTGTCAATTTGTGTATCAAAACTCTGTACATGTATTTAAAGCTAATATTATCTACAACAAAGTACTAGTAATCAATTTTCATGATTCAACAAATGCCCTACTTGATAGGATTTAAATAAAATGTTATGTTACATATAAACAATGAGTATATAATACATATACCTGTAGGAAATTACTGAGTTCTATCTGTGATTCCTCTACAAAGGTCTCTTTGATGGAGGCTTGGGTTGCAGAGTCCAGATATTGGGGGTTCAGCCAGGAATAGAAGTCATCTTCCTGTATCACACCAATCAATGAACATTATTCAGTTTGAACTTAAAACTGTATTGGAAAAACTTAGACTACATAATTATATGCAACATTTTATGAATAATTTTCAAAATGATATGTATTCAGTGAAAATCCTGATACCTGGTAATCTCATGGAAAACTTAACTGACTTTTTGTTACTTCTACAGATTACCCTGTATGTTGAACATGAGTCACATACTTGCTTCCAAGGATAATGATGAACTTGTTTAATGTACTGTTTACTTACTTCAATATTGATAATGATGGACTTGTGACATGTGTCATTTACTTTACTTTAATAAGTGACATGTACGTGACATAGAAAACGATGGATTTGTACCATATACTTGAACCATGTACTTAGTACTTCTATAGATACTGACAGACTTGTACCATAAGAACTGGTAAATACTTCTAACACTACTGATGTACCATATACTTACTTCTAAAGACACTGCTTTATTTGTACCATATATTTGAACCATTTACTTACTTCTATAGATACTGAAAGACTTGCAGTAGGAGGGGCCTCCACATACGGAGATGGTCTGTCTATCCTTGGTCCGTGGAACCACCCACTAATGGATAACCTAGTCTTATCCTCAGTCAGAACCTCCTCCACCTTATAAACAAAACAACACAAAATTACAGTAAAACACTGCCAGTTTGCGTTTGATACTTTAACAAACCAGTAGATGTAATAGTCGTTTTAATCTTCACCTGATGAAATGAAGCAGGTGTTACTTCAAAGAAAACAAAACTGTTCTGCACAGGAATGAGGTTTTTGATGATTTCTTTCGGTTCACCATTATCTGAAAAATGGACAGTTTTGTTTTTGTTTTGTCTACAAGCTATATCAGTGATATCATCATTAACATAGAGAAGCTCTCCACTATTTTAAAATAATCTAATATAGTTCCAATACCATCCAGAGAAAACAGCTGCAGGCGCCCTCCATCCCCTTCATTCCATGACTCAGGCACCAGGTAATATATAAAGGCCACCCGCCTGTCATCTAACTCATCATCATGGCAAGACAGCACATCTGAGGAGCACAAAATTTTTAAAGAATTTTATAGACATTGTGATAAAACCTCTCCCTAGCAGTTGCTTTGAGGAAGGGGTATAATGTAAGGTGTATCTTAATACCACAAAAAAAGGTAAGAGGATATAAGACAATGACATAACATAAACCTGCATAGGTCTAGTAAAATCACTGAAGGCGCATATATAAGTACATATACAGGAATACTCTTATGTGTGTTTGACAATACATGTAATTACAAATCCAATTTATTAGTTCATCATCCTCACCTGTGTATCTATACATGGCACAGGACATGTCTACCTGGGTGCTTAGTTTGATCCCAGTCATCTTTATAATCCACTCACGAACACTGGTGTAAATCACATCCCTGACAGATAAACAGGTTAACTATTATACCATATACAATGTAACAACAGAGTGCATATATCAATGAAGTTCACTGTCTCAGCAAATATTATCAGATTTTTTTTTTACCTAATTGCACTTAAATTGGGCAACTTTGTCACTTTCAAATCTTCAGTGCTCTAAAAAAAAAAGGATGTCTACACTCTCAGTTTTCATATTGTTACCAGTATGTTTGGATGATGATAAACTTTATAGTAAGCGCGAGTCTCTGGTGGTGTTAGACAAGGCACGGCAGTGGGATGGATAGACAGATGGATGAACAGATGGATGCAGACAAACAAAGATAGGGTGGAATAAAATGAGACATATGGTAATAAACCTCCTAGCTACATTCTGTCTCGGTTTGAAATCTTGAAATCTTTATCTACCGTATTTGAATTTGGTTTGAATATCAAAGATTCAAATACAACAAGTCTTTTCAACAATGCAGGTTGAAATTGATGAAGGATAATAGTACCATGATATTTACCTGATGAAACTTGTACAAGTCGTTATTCTTCTCTACAAAATTAAGATCTAATATTTCATCCTGTAAATTGGCAATGAAGTCTTCATTCTGTACAAGGTTCGACAGCATACAGTGAAAGAATGGCCTCCTGTATGCCTTGATGTCACCACACTCACCTGGAAGAGAGCAGATTAATTAAGTTCCATATGTAAGAACAAGGTGAAAGCTATAGACACCTGGCTAATCAGGCATACATGTATCTGTAAATATGCTCACTTTTTAGCCATGGAAATCATTGTCTATGAGAAACATATATTATGTAAACATTATATTTATTATTTGTCTGAAAAGGCAATTTCAGGAAACCGCAAAAAGCTTTTATATATTTTTTTTTAAAATTGACATCATATAGCTGTAGCTAGTCCACTTGTATATTACATGTACATGCATGTACTATATAAACCATTAAAGTCGGCATGCAGTTTTATATTTTTAATAGTCTTCACTTGTAAATACTATCCAAAACAATAAATCTGTATTAGACTGACAATCACTTATATCTGCATAACTGTTTTTTTTTTTAATTAGAAAATCTTGCACATACAACTGTCCTCATTTTCTAACTCTTCCTCTACAAAATGTGTGAGCTTCTTCAGTACTGCTTCGTCCTCAAATACACTGTTCACAGAAATTTCACACTGGCCTTTGATTCTAGTTTTCTTTGATGTCGTATTAGCATTAGATTTAGACGATTTCCTTTTTCCAGACATCTTTTGAGAAGCACACGTGTGTTTGTTTATTAAGATTTGCTTTCACTTTCACTTTCTATGAGACATGCACTCGTTCCGAAAAGTTTCGAGTAAAGAAATGTGTTTCACAGGTCGGGTACACTACCTTATATGGATAGCATTATTTAACACGTGCCAGTATTTTCGTCAAACAGATTCTCCAATCCAAGTGAATGAGTTGCAATGCATGACGGTCTACAACGTGTTTACGAATCAACAGACGCACGTGGTTTTTGTCTGTTTTATTCACAATATTTAATTGCTTGCCGGAATGTTTGTACATCTTGATTTTTACTTTAGAAGGTAAAAAAGGAAAGATTACGTACCATTAACTTTGTTCCATGCTCACATTGAAGAAATTCGAATTCTTGATATCAGAAAATTCGATCCCTTTTTTTTATATCAAAAAATCATTTTCTGATATAAGAAATTCGATTTTTTGATATCAGAAATTCAAACTGATCTTTTTTATATCAAAAATTATATTTTCTGATATCAGATATTCAAATAAAATGGTGAATTAATTTTACATATTTAATGAATACTGCCTTGACCCAAAGTTAAATTGCTGAACTGCAGAGCCCGATTTGCATTTTAATATTTGTTGTTTTTTATTTGAATCATTGAATGTATATTCAATGTAAATTTTTTTTAAGTGTTCTTGATAATTCTGGTCTTATGTATTGACGGCACTAACAGTACGCCAGTATAATTCCTTTATATTTTGCAACGCCATCATTTTTTAAGGAATTCCATTCAATATTCACAGTGAATCGCAAAGAAAGCAGTGCTAATCATTGTATATGTGGACAGACTTGCCAAAATGAAATCAGGTTTAAAGTTGGGCAAACATTTTTATTCTTAACAGTCATCTACAGGTTTGAAACACAATTTCTTACAAATTACAAAAGTTTCACCACAGGGAGCTTTCATTAAGTTGATAGTAATTTTATATAGGTCTTATTTTCTGATATAAGAAAATGCAAATTATTTTTTTGGATATCAAAAACTGATTTTAATATATCAAAAATTCAATTTTTTATATAAAAAAAATCAACTTTAATTATTGATATCAGACAATCATTTTTTGATATCAAGAATTCGAATTTGTGATACCAAAGAATCATTTTTTGATATCACAAAATAAATTTTTTGACATCAAGATTTTTTTTATATCAATAATTATTTTTTGATATCAATTATTCGAATTATTGATATCAAATATTTTAATTTTTATATCAGAAGATACCTCAGAAATATTAAAACGGCACCTCATAAGGGATTGTGTAGTATATTGAATTCCTTACTTTTACTTCCTACATGATTCTATAACGTTTCGGGGGGGGGGGGGGGCTATATGATATTTCAATTTTTTATATGTTAATCAAAGACAAATGTTTTTTTTTTCCGTTGAAAGGAAAGCAAGTTATTTAAAGTTTACCTCAGAGGAGGTCACTTTATGTGGGTCACATTGACATATAAAGATAAGTTATGTATAAAATCCATACAGAGACTATAGTTCACCTTACGTGTACTATACTGATACTGCTTAGATTTTTTCCTTGAAATTTTTCGGAGCTGATATCCCAAACACAATTCAACCGATATCGTCAATATTTCATACATTACTAAATATCAACTCGAAATCGGCATGTGCGGATCACCTGGACTATTCAATCTTACAAAATTTACTTAGTAAAATTACCAAAATATAGACTCTTCCCCCTTCTGGAAACAAAATTATCCCTCAGACTCACCCAGCCCTGCCCTTTGAAAATTTTTCTTGATCCGATTAACATCGATGTACATTTTTATTTCAATTAAACTTATATTTTCTAGTTTATCATCAAGATGTCGATATCGTTTTTTCGTTTATCTTCTGACGGGAAATGTTGACTATTGCTCTGTTATCTCCAGTATTAAACTAACTTTACATCAACCCCTTTCAATCATTTTTTTTCATAAATCGTATTGTCAGAGTATCCAGCATGCAATCGAGACATTTCTTGCTTTGTATAGCGACTAGTGTGCTTGGGATATGTACCCTAACAGCCAGTTCCTCCCCATTTGACAGAGATTCACCATCGTCTTTGACTGAATCTGACCACAAAGGATCCGCGCCTGCTTCTCCGTTTGTGTTCAGCGACCTGGTCATTTCTCCGTCGATGCTACAGGTCGACCAACTCGTGAATGTCAACGTGTCTTTCAAGATCACCAATACTGGAAACAGAGATGGGGACGCGGTGAGAGTTGTAAATAATTGTAAACTATTGCTGTCTGAATCGATCGATCGATCGATTGATTGAATAATGATCGATTTTTCGCATCAAACACTTCTTTCAAAATTTACATAAAAAAAATTAAATTGATATGGAGTTGGTCCCACTCTTTTGGTTTTGGGAGCATGTAAGATCGGATTGAAAGGGAGGAAATTAACAGTGATGTTATATGAAGTTAAATAGGTATGCTATGCTCTGCCCCCCCCCCCCCCCCCCCCCGAATTTTGAGAAGTTCCTTTGTTTTGCCTGTCAAGATTTTTTGGATGAGTCCCCCCCCCCCCCCCCCCCCCCCCCCCCGATGCTACGTGCCTGAGTATCCATGCTCATTTAATGTCTAGACGACTAGAGGGTACTGCGCATGAAGTGAACTATATGTCTGATATCTATCGAGCAAAACCTTCCTAGGGTATTTGGTCGCCTAACCGACAGGTTAGATCAGGATTTGGCTTCGTCGGTGGCTACATGAACACGGCCTTAAAAATAAGGGGAAACTACTTGCGATAGTATTAAGCTTACATCGAATGTATATAAGAAACGGAATGTTTACAAATCACACCCAAATCAAAAATTGAAGGAGAGATAAAATCTTATTGATGAAAACAGTTTAAATTTATTTGATAAAGATTGCAGAGATGTACACATCCTGGATGAACGCTACAGACTCTACGCCTATCAACAAACTGGACGGATTTGAGAGGTACTCAGTGAAGAAAGGGACTTCCGTTTCCGGCAGCATGACGATTTCTTCTAAACAGCTGCAGTTGAATGATGCTGTGAAGGGGTGGACGGTGGAACCAGGTTTGTACAAGACAACAAACGTAGCTAGCCAATTACGACTTTTGTTGTGGTTTTGTTTCTTTTTTCCAGTCGTACCGAATCCGATGGAAAGTCATCATATCTTTCTTATTTTTACTTTTATAAAAGGCATTTCTTTAAACCTGTTTTACACATGTATATATTTTAATGTTTATTTTGGATATTTCTGTGATTGACTCTCATTTCAGGGACTATTACCATATTTGTTGGTGGCCAGCAACCGAACCAACACAACCTGGGCGGATCCAACATTATAAACGGAACACTTTTGTTATATGACGGGCACAGGAACTCAGCAGGGACCAGTGATTGCTTAACCTTTCATCTTATTTTTTGCATAGTGACCTTTTACATATGTTCTTACATGGCAAAATAAATTTTGCAGCAAGCCGTTCCTTCCCACCTACATGTAATTCTGGATCAGAAAAGATTGTTCATTGTGATTAGATAATTCCACTAGTAAACCCATCCTGCGGTTTTGGAAATTAAAGCGTTTTTATCCATTAAAGCTATATTTTTTTGATTATCAATTACTGTAGTATATTTACATATATTTAAATTGAAAACTGCAAATAAATGAACTAAAAGAAATATAATAGAGGATATTTATTTCGTTTTCCTTTGACCAGAAAAATCAATTTTAAATAAGAATTAAGCAATAAGCAAGCCTGTATGAAATTTGAAATAAATAAATATCCTGATATTACTATTAGTTCACTCATTTACAGTTGATATATAAGTTGCATATTCATTACGAATACATTTGCTCGTTACTTGTGCCAAAATGTGACGGTGTTTAGTTGAGGAATGTGCCTCTTGGTCGTTTGTTCTCACTTCAATTCACGCTATAGAGGGTTTTAGCTCACCTGAACTATATGCCAGACATCTGAAGTCGACAAATATTCTCATTCTAATCTTTTTGATCATTCAAATTTTCACTGATCCTAATTCCAACAAGCATGGCACACAACATAACTGAGTGAATGGCTTTTTAGTTTATTCAAACGAACAACCATGATAGGACGCTTAACTAAAGTATGTACGCATTTAAAATTACTAAGATATGAAGCAGTCTTACCGAGAAAAGGGAAGAAAAGGTTACCTCTCATTGCTAAAAAAGAAGCAGCATAGAATGCAAAATGTTCATCTACTGCATAACCCATTTTGACGTTATATAGAGTCCGCCATATACATGTACATACCCAGTATATTATATTGTAACATCTTCGCTAGCCAAGGGTGTACGGTCGCGAAGGGACAGAAAACCATTGGCTAGCAAAGATGCTATATAAGGCTGATTAATTTTTAACTTATTCTGAAAAATGGAGGTTTTATAATTTGTGAGAATAATATCACACTTAAAAATATTTGGGATGGGTCAAATTTTACATGATTTTAAAGAATTTTGATTAAATGTAGGCTTTTATTATAAACAAAAAGACGAATTACAGATATCTATCGTGTAGGACCAGAGGAGGGGCGCAAACTAACTCCAGCATAATATAAATCATCCGGTGGGGATAAATCAACATGGACGCAAGGATATACTTAAAAATTTCAATTATTTCAAAAATGAGACATCCAGCCCATCCGGCATGCACCCTTTTGGTATAAATATACTTCAGATAGTCTGTTACTTAGACTAAAGTTGGACATTGTTGTTCAGATAAGCAATTTTGGCCATGGGCCTCTTGAAGTCCAGTAAATGTTATCAAACATTGACTTGTACACACGGGAGCATCTCAGTTACTTGAATATAATATATGTACGTATTTCTTTGTTTTATCTCTTTCTTATCACATATGTGATAATTATTCCCTAGAAACGATGCCTTTATCTTTTGACATTAATTGATAATTCGATGTATATATATATTCGATGGATATAATATATCGAGAAATTACCTAGCTGCCTATCGATCTATCGGTACGCTGCCATATTGAAGAACATGATATTCGATCTAAAACAGCATGTACACGGATTAAAAACCTCGTCATTCATTTTGTATGATGAGTTATAAAACTTAAGTAAGGATTAATTTTTTAAAAATGGTTGTGGATACCTTCTCCCTCGACCCTACCCCACCCTGTAAAAGATCCGTCCTTGAAAATATAAATTAGAAAACTAAAACGCTTATCGCAAGCGGTCAACGAAGTGGCGTAGATCAGAACATCATTCGGTAGCTCCAGTAGATAACCAAGAGCTATGAAACGTTCTATTATCACTCTCGAAGATATGAATGAAAGTCTGTTCAGAAATTTTAGAATTTTAGAATCCCTTGCCTATGAATCTGTCATGTTCGCGACAAGTTTGAAACTCTTCAGAACTGTCTGTTTAGCTGCTGAACGTGTTGTTGATTTGTAATCCATCACTGCGTTCTCATGGCTATCATCGTATCTTGACTTTAATTATGTGCAAGTCAGGCTCAAGATAACAACCTTCGGAAATATGATCGGAAGTGACCATGACTCGGTAGGAAGTCCCTTGAAAGGGAAGTGGCCTTCACAGCGGGGGACACACGGTAACAAAGGGGCTTTCTGGATCTGATCGGGGAAAACCCCCGCCCGTGGCGCAATTCTGCATCTTTTTTGTTTTACAGTGGGTTATTTTTACATTTTTTTTATAAGCGCGCGCAATTTTCTTTAATTTCTGAAGCCCCGGAAGATACATTGTCGGATGCCCAGTTTTTGCTTTCAAAGTAAGATGGACACGTGGTGTTTGCTCTTGCTGGGAATATTATGCTGTTTGAACGGTAAGGCTAAAACTAATTAAGCGTATGTAAATGATTATTAATGCAAGAATACCAGTTATCATTATTAATAAAAAAAACAGGTTTGGTGATTACAGCCATGTCATTTGTCATTCGTTACTAGTACTGTGTAAAAGCATAAAGAAATGCCGGTAGAAACGTAGACTAGCGTAAGAAATAAGTAAAATTGAATTGTTTTGTTACAACTTCGGAAACAATAATAAAGAAGTCAAAAGTAACGAGATAATGTTACGACATATCATACGCATTGTTAAATAGACATATGTTTTGTCTGTTTTCTGTCAGTTCAGTATGTATGTACATGTACATATATGTACATGTAGCATACATGTATGTATATATTCTGTCTTCCGGATACAATAAAAAATTGGCATGAATATAATGAATATAAAGATTGTCGCCGGAAAATGAGCAATATGTTTTCTTGTAGATAACGCAAAGTCATACCAAAATAAAAATTCTTTCAAATGGTGGCATTTTATTATTTTAACTTGCATAAAACCAAGTTTTATAGTTTTTTAAATGTTGCTACATGTATATGTATCTTCCCGGGTCATCTGCTCTATTTGCGGACCTGTTTGCGGAACAAAAACGTCTGGTGCAGTATTTTAGTAACAGATTAAGGGGGCACATTTGCTAAATTGAAATTAAAATGCTGGGTTTTCCTTATTTTCGGTGACTGTTCATATCTCTTTTGACTAACAATATGATGCATCATTGTATTGGCTGTTTGAAGGGTGTATCTATGTTGCTCCCTTTCCTCTTTTTGAATAGTCACATAATCTATAGGTGTCTGCTCTGTACACTTATAATAAGTTACTTATGAGTAATTATACTTTACGCACTCTAACTATTGTCGCGACCGGAAACGTGTATTTGTCTTAATTACTGTACCCCATCCTTGTTAGAAGTGGCGTGCATATGCTAATTTTAGGAAAATACTGTGTGAGTTCTTTTGTTTAATTTTTTTTACACAAACATTAATTTTGACATCATTTCTTGTAAGCTCTTCCACCAGTCTCTATGAAAAACAAGAGACCCATGGCCCACAATGCTCACATGAGTAACAAGTGTGATTGAAAATAATGCTTTTTTCTGAATGTCCTCCATGTACACATATGAAGAATATTTTCTTTAATTTTCTTTTGACCCCCATTCAACCAGGGGGTCACGGTCGAGCAGAATTAAATTTTAACTAAAACTAATTATGTGTTCGTCAGGATGCCTACATTGTAATAACAAATTGTAGCAGTTTTTTTTAAGAAATATTTTCCTCTTTATAGCTCTCTTTAGAGATTCGGGCACTTCTGGGCATTCATTATTTTTTTTGATAAGTCAGGATCTCTTTAAACTCAAACACTTTACTATTATCATCTTTCTTGAAAAAGTAACCACATTTATCACTGCTGCTCTGTGGTTTCTCAAAATATGTTCTGGAGACGTTGAAGTTTGTACCCCTTTCGTGACCCAATTATTACATGCTGTTATGGTTGGCTGTTTATTAAATAAAATGTATAAAATATCAGAACACGCGTTTACATATCGGAGAAGAGGTCACAAACTTTCCCCATTATACACTCCAATAGAGAATTTATATCCCTTCTGTGGCCCATTTTTGGTCTGATAGTATAAGAGAATTTTAAAATAGATTTTTATTTTAATAATGCTATAGAATTTTTAACAAATCAAAATCTACCACTACCACGAGAGTGAAGTAAAGTGAATGGTGGTTAAATGAATGTTTTGTTTAAAAAGTGAGGACGTTTGTAAAAAAAAACGTCAATCACGATGGGTTAATCAAAATAATGAAATGATATGGCAAAAAACCCATAATCTGCGTTACATCTTTCATTTAACAAAACATTGAATTGATCGTAAAGAGTAGGTAAATGTAACTATGTTATTGTAAATGTACATCATTACGTTAGTTAATTAAAAGAAATTTCCAAATCGTCTCTTATGGAAACTGAAGTCTGACATCATTATGAGTACTTCGATCGTGATTTTTCATAGGTTGCTGAAGGTTTAGACCGATCAATAAACAGTTAGAACTGGATTGTGTAGAGTTCAGTCCTGTCAGTTTCTATATACCGGTATCTATAAATTACAATCAATTTCCGTAACAAATGGAGGGAACCATTCTTAGTGGATGTAAAGATAAACGAATAAATACCGTATACATGTAAGATATTCTGAAAAGAAACTACGCATACATACAAATTCATTGCTTCAAATTAAATAATCTTTTTAGATTCGATTACTGACGCATACAATTCATAAAATGTAAATGGTTATATTTGTTTAATCGTCTATTTGATTGTCTAAGTGTTAATCCCTTTTCTTTTCACAGGTGTTCAGACATTGACCTGTCCCTCAGGATTCCAGTCCACTATTCTGGGAACGTGTGCAGACACAAACGAATGTCAAGGTAAACAGTCACTTTGATGTAGTCAATCTGAGACTATCATAGTCTACACTTATAGTCACTCAAACTCAGGTCAAACATAGTCATCTATTGTCACTCAAACTCAGGTAACACGTAGTCATCTATAGTCACCTATAGTCACTCAAACTCAGGTTAGACGTAGTCATCTATAGTCATTAAACTCAGGTTAGACTTAGTCATCTATAGTCACTCAAACTCAGGTTAGACGTAGTCATCTATAGTCACTCAAACTCAGGTTAGACGTAGTCATCTATAGTCACTCAAACTTAGGTTAGACTTAGTCATCTATAGTCACTCAAACTCAGGTAAGAGTTAGGCATCTATAGTCACTCAAACTCAGGTTAGACATAGTCATCTATAGTCAATCGAACTAAGGTTAGACATAGTCATCTTTAGTCATTCAAACTCAGGTTAGACGTAGGCATCCATAGTCACTCAAACTCAGGTTTGACATAGTCATCTATAGTCACTCAAACTCAGGTTAGACATAGTCATCTATAGTCATTTAAATTCAGGTTAGATGTAGTCATCTATAGTCACTCAAACTCAGGTTAGACTAAGGCATCTATAGTCACTCAAACTCAGGTTAGACATAGTCATCTATAGGCACTCAAACTCAGGTTAGACATAGTCATCTATAGTCACTCAAACTTATGTTAGACATAGTCATCTATAGTCACTCAAACTCAGGTTAGACATAGTCATCTATAGTCACTCAAACTTATGTAAGACATAGTCATCTATAGTCACTCAAACTTATGTTAGACTTAGTCATCTATAGTCACTCAAACTCAGGTTAGACTTAGTCATCTATAGTCACTCAAACTTATGTAAGACATAGTCATCTATAGTCATTCAAACTCAGGTTAGACGTAGGCATCTGTAGTCACTCAAACTCAGGTTAAACGTAGTCATCTACAGTCAATCAAACTAAGGTTAATAATCAATAACACAATATACGGTATTTGGTAAGTAGACTTAATTCAAAATAGCCATTTGCAACCAAAGAGTCTAAAAGGCAGTTTGAGCTATTGGTAATTTGTATGTATACCATTCTATGATTGAGTGGCATCAATGGTACTATGACAATTGTGTATGAATATTTGTAAGAGAATCCGGTAAGTTTCCCTTGGTTTGCGGTGGAGATGATTACTTAGTGATGTTACATCGTGATGATGTCACAATAAGTTTTGATAGAAAAAAATGAATGATATATGTACAGAAAACCATACCTTGAGACTAAATTATGAATAATTACAATGGTTTTATCAAGGATTATGATTTTATTAATGTGCCTTCCATAACCTAACTGACCTATGCTCGAAAAGAAATTAAAAGCTCAAAAGGACAAATCGCACGAGAAAATTCAACTTACATTTAACATATAATTTAATATGAAAGATGAATTTGATAATACTATAACTTTCATGACTATAGTTTTAACATTATAGAATGCGTTGATTTTAAAACGGTTCTATTCTATTTTTAATCCTCACTTAACAGTTACACGTAATCGGATATCAGTCGTTCGGCGTTCTTCAGTATTAAGTAATACTCAAAAGTATCATACTTGATGGAAAAACAATTTTAAATAGATCTATTACCGTATTGCGTCTTTAAAAGTAATGAAAGAGTGATTTAGATAATCCTGAAGTCAGGGGTGTATAATATTTGTGTTAATTAAGGAAGTTCAAAATTTTAGTTTTCCATGTAGTCTTTAAAACGGAAATCCTGATCTTTGCCTGTGGGACATGGTCATCAAAGATCCACAATTAGATTGGGATGTAATCCTTTGTAAGAATAAATTTAAAGTGTTTTCCTAAGGGTTTTTTGGGGTACCTTTTAAAGCTATACTGGCACTGTACCAGTTATCGGCTAAAATTTAACGTTTTCTTTTCGTAATTCCTCATTTCTTGATATTTTTGGATAAAACTTGACATACTTTTAAAAGTGAACTCCTTATTTATCAATCTGTTAGTTTATATCATTATTTAGAACCCAAAACATCTTTTTTTGTGCTTTTTAGCGCGCCCCGATTTTGCCGAGTTTTTACGATTTACTGTACCAGTTATCGGCTTCGTGATAATAACATAGTAAAGTCCGTGTTCATGTCGATTTTATACTCTGCTAAATATAGTTTGAATTATGCCCCTTGTGGGGTCAGACTAAAGTAGTCGGGGTCATGATACATTATAAACAAAACTCATAAAATTATTCGTTTATTATCAGACGGTAATACACCAAATCGTAGACTATTCAAAGTATAATTATGCAATCAGGCGTTGAATTGCGCTACGAATCTGTCGGAAATTTGTGAATTCCTTTTGTTTATACATGTTAAATGTATTGATTTTATATTTGAAATCATAGAAGACATATAATAACGTATCACAAAGGAGTAATATTCTATTTTTAACTTATTACGTCACTTCCCCCACTGCTGAAAGTGCAAAGATGTAAACTCAGCGGTAAACAATGATCGTTTAAGCTTATGTATAAAACATATTCAAGAAAGTTTTCAAGCAAATATACTTTTCTTTATTCGAAACAGACGACTGAATTAAAAAATCTTGGATTGATACGTGCTTTAAACCCGAACTCTCAGTTTAGCCGATAACTGGTCTTGGCCGATAACTGGTACAGTACCAGTACCAAATGTCGACATTGCAATTATTATTCTGCCAACACCAGGCACTTGAAAATACCCAATGCAGGATCCTCTTGTCTTAAACCAATACTGGTGTTTGCTGCCGTTGTTATGTCGGAAATATTTGAGGGGAATTTGAACTTAACTACTTGAGAGACAAAAAAAAGTTGTCCATAGATTAGAATCTTCTGTTATATGTTTTGTAGGTAAAATGAGAGGTTTCTGAAGCAAACATCATTTTTCTCCAGTACAAAATTTAGTATTTTAATATACATAATTTGCAATTCTTCCGTAGTTCAAAATCTCCCTTCTTATTAGATTCGACGGTTTATATTATCAAAACAGCACGTTTCTGAAACAACAAAAATCCTGAATAAATAACCTGCATTTATTGCTTTAAGAATATCAAAATCCTATACTTGTTTGATTGATGGTGAAATGAAAATAAAAACGTAAATCGCATTCTTTCAACTTTTGGTTGAATGCAAAGTTCTTATATCTCATTACGTCAATTAAAAATAATGACTTGGCGATTTGGTGTATTTTGATTAGGTTCTGCGCCATGTACCAAGGGCACCTGCATGAACACCAATGGTAACCACTACTGTGACGACAGTCAGTCCATCGACAAGAACAACCAAACCGTCTGTGGCTCCGGTAAGTACCCCACAAGCACAACCCACGGCCATCTTTTCACTTTATAACAATGGGGGCAAGGTTGTCTTTTCACAATATTATGATACAAGTTTCTCGACTTGATGTTCAAAAACAACCAGAACTGTATTGTTGTCATGTTGAAAACTTTGATTTTTCAAGTGGCTGATAAAAAAATACAAAATGCCATGACGAATTCTGTAATTATTGCCAGGCGGTAAATTCAAAATTTACAAGATTACAGAGAGTACAATAGAATTTGTATTCAACTTTAATAATATTAAAAGCCAAACATTAACATTTCATTGATTTTTTTTTTAATTCTTAAAAGTAACGTGCAACAATTTTGCCAACTGTGTAAACAACACCAACACGTGCATCTGCCAGCCAGGATATACGGGCCCAACATGCAGCGTTCAGCTTTCGTGCGATAAAATGTGTAGGAACAATGGCACTTGTGATTTCCAAGGGATAGAGGAAGTATGTATCTGCAGTGAAGGCTTCACCGGAAGTGAGTGTCAGTACAGCCTCAACATTTGCAATCAGTCGTAAGTTATGATTACTAATTAGATCTCCTACACCCTTATAGGTTATAATGACGTCACAAACAACAATGTTTGCCAGAAGCTTTTAAAACTGAAGCAGTTATATCCTGTGAATCAATTTATTATACATTATTTTCACGATATTTTTGATAATCAACTGAAAAAACTGTATTGTCACCAACTGCATCGCCGTTATTGAATTTTCTTTTAAAATAACCATTTTTGAACTTCCAGACAATCAGTTTGTTTGAACAATGGTACCTGCGCGTTTGGACAGTTTGACAGCTTTCCGAGTTGTAGCTGCTCGGGGTCCTATGAGGGACTGTTTTGTGAGGCCTCAAACTGCAGCACTCTCTGTTACCCCAGTAATAAAGATGCGTCTTGTGGAGGAAGCTGCCCTTGTAACAGTACTTACTATGGTAATTCAAATTATAATGTAAAATCATGGGGGAAAATCGATATGTAGAGGTTCATCTACTGTCAGGAAATAAGTAATTCAAAGAAAATTATATTTTACCTTCCTGTGAGGAATAGACACAAAAATGAAAGGGAAAAATTAGGACAAACATTTACGATTTTAAAATATTTTATAGAACTCAAGGTTTCAATTATCATCGATTAAGATACAATATTAATCTTCTCAAAAGAGCGCTAAGATGACAAAAAACAGTATGTTTCATGGTCCCAGTTTTAAAACTGGCTTGGCATTTTCATAAAACACGATCCATGTTTCTGTTAAATTGGTCAAATCACATAGAATGAAAATTAATAATACTATTGGGTGGGTGTTATTTGATAAAATAAAATAGTAATCTTGAGGACCCATACTAAGTTTAGATTTTACGTTGAAAATCTTGAAAAGTTCTGGATAAAAAGTTTTATAACTTTTTAAACCAGGGGACTCCTGCCAGTACACGACCTGCAGTTGTGAAAATGGCGGAGTGTCGGTTCCAGATGACGTGGCTTCCTGTCGCTGTGTTTGTCCGGAAGGAACTAGTGGCGCCAACTGTTCAGTGAGCACAGTCAACGAGTGCAGATCCTCTCCGTGTCAAAATGGCGGAACATGTATGGATGAAATAGGTAATAATAGATACCGCACAAGGAAATTAAGTCTTTGTATAGCGAGGAAAATAACAATCTAATTAAATTTGCATTTTGTATATCAGCTTTATTCATTCTTTTCAAGTAACATAAGTATTTTGATATTACAATTTTTTTTATCTTGATCTCCTTTGGTATTGCTGTAGGTTATTACACCTGTAAGTGTCCGCCTGAATATAGTGGTTATAACTGTGACAAAAGATGCGAGGTAAACTGATTTTTTTAATTGCTGCATTCTATAGACGAATACTGTAATGCATTTGCATATGTTAAGCTATTCTCGACGGTTTACTATACATTTCTCCATGCCAGGTTGAGGAATAATCCGTCTCCATTGTGTAACATACTACTTCTTATATCTATAAAATTATCTTTAATTAAAAAATTTAGATTCGGACTATATATCAAATCATAATAATTCATGTATGAATCATCCTAATCAACAAAAAATTATAATTGTACACTATTAAGCATTGGTCGATTCGATTTGAGTTTTAAGGCTTTCAAAACTTTAATCAAATATCATCTATTTTTATTGACAGTTGGATCGAAATTGTCTTTGGAAAGACTGCATGCAATGTAAGAACAAGTTTGGTGACGGAGTGTGTGACAGCGAGTGTAACATTGAGTTGTGTCTGTTTGATGGCTTCGACTGTTACAATGGCAGTGCCGGCGTCTGTAACGGGACCTACCCAAACGGAACGAAAGTCATGGACCTTCCCGATAAATGCATGGGCCTATACGACGACAACATCTGTGTGTCCAATGAAACAACTGCGGAGGTCCTTTGTCGGAACCAGGCGTGCGGAAGTGATGGACTGGATTGCCTTGACAACAAGAGAAGCTCTTCCAACATCATTGGAGTGTTGGTGGTGGATTTCATCCTGAAAAATAACGGGATTACCGACGAGGCTGTGCTAAACGACTCCACGCCGACACTGTTTGGCAAGTTGCTGCCCTATTCTCTCAGTTCTTACCAGGGATTTCCCGCCTTCTTTGTTCGGCGGCAGACGACCGATTCTTTCAGTCCTGGAACCGGTTCTATGATGGTCAACCCGTATCCTGACTTCTTTACATCGTAAGAATATCACTGAACCAAAATTAACAACATTTTCAATTACAGACGTTCACTTAAGAAATAACTCTTATTTATTTAAATTATTTTGCAATTAGCTAGTTGACAATTTAATTTCAAATCGATAAGATGTTCAGCAGAGCTGGCGCTCGTGGCGTCAAAATTTCCTATCATATGTTCGCGAGAGCCCGCTCTGCTAAATAGGCCTCGAGTGTTATAGAATGTGCTTCTCGTGTATAACACGTAATAACACAATGAAAACTTTATAATTTTTTTTTATAAAACTATATAAATTGAAAACTTTTAGGCTCAAATACCGAGTTTACTACAACGTGGCGAACCAGCCCAACTGTAGCAGTTCCTCGTCCTTTCCATGTTGGACCGACATCACCAGTGTGTCTCGATATGTCGCACTGACCGCCACTAGTCTCCTCTCGACCTATATAGACAGTTTCACAGAGCTTTTCAGTGAGTAATTATATTTAAAATGTTCATTCACCTCATTCTGCCTAAAAGAGCCGGAACTTTCTGATTGTAACTCCGCAGTTAGTCTAACAGCTATGATTAAAACATTTTCACACAGACGTGTTATGATTTGGTATTATGATAGTAGTTATCTTTATTTGTGGACTAAAATTATTGTGAAAAAAAAACTGCCATATAAAGATGAAAGCGTTATTTTTCTCTTCAGCTTGCACGGAGGGTTATTATGGAAGTAGATGCGCCATGAACTGTAGTTCCATGTGTCAAAGCAACAGTGCAGGTCGCACGTGTGAGATGGATACGGGAAAGTGCATATCTGGTTGTAGTAGCAATTCATATACGGGAGATAACTGCGATATAATGTGTGCCAGCAACTGTCTGGGGTCGTGTTCAAACACTGATGGAGTCTGCGCATTGACGTCAAATAACACGAGGTGTAAAGCGGGCTACCAGGGCTTCTATTGTAACGAAAGTAGGTATCAGCGAACCAAATAAAAAAAAACTGTTGAGTAATCAAATTTTTTTAATATTGAAATAACTGGGTAAACCACGAAAAAGGGGACGTATAAGAATTTAGATATCCCGAACTTTTAGTGATCGTTGAAGATTGTTTTAATCTAGAAGAGGCCATGGTATGTCACTGGTTGTCTTTTCAAAATCTAGCATGGTATTTTTATATATGAAATGTTATTAGTTATGGCATTGGCGCACATACAGGTCCGAGTCAATGTTGAACACTCTCTCTTCTCTCTCTCTCTAATTGTCTTTATGTGTTTCCCCCTGTTTGTCTTTATTAAATTAACGTTTAAAGGGTATGAGAAATAAAATCAATAGTTTCAAAATAATTCTTTAGAAACAAAACATTTATTTTCAGCATGCAGTTCGATTACGTACGGTATTGACTGCGCATTCAACTGCTCCACAAATTGTAAAACAGGAACATGCGACCCAATGACGGGGTACTGCACGTGTAAGCCAGGCTACAGTCAAACTGACCCTATGTGTAGAACTGGTGAGAAACAGAGTGTACATCATCATCTATTATAACACTGAGACACAACACAACTCTTTGCATTCAAAAATTAAAAAAATATATATTAACGATTCACGATCTAGAAAATTCAATGCAGTGAAATCCCTAATCCGTAGGGAGGGGTGGGTGGGTAGCGTAGTTTACCTATAACTTCAATCTTTATTATCACTTTTAATTTCCTTAAATACTCCCAAAACAGCGATACTTCAATTTTTTATGTAAATTCAAAACATGTTGTTTGCTGCAAGAAAAAGTGGGGAGGGGGGTGCTGGTCCCTCCGTGACGCTACGTGCCTGATAGTTATGTCTTACTTTCCGACGCCTTAGCAACATTGAGTATAAAAATCCTGGGAGTTTGCTTTAGAAAATGTTTATCATGTCTCTGACAATAAATAAGAATTCTATAATTGTCTTCATACGATCGACGTAAACTCTCTACATAGCCGAGTCCTGCTGATACACTCTACATATCCAAAAAAATAAAAATAAAGTAGGGAAACCGGGTGGGGGGGGGGGGGGGGGGAGCGTAAAATTGTTTTAAGTACTGACTTTAAAAAAAAAAGATAGTTTTGGGACCACATTCCCCTTAGAAATCTATGCTACATGCGTTTGTCTGTTAGAAATTAGACCAACGGTAGTAAGAACAGTCTAAACAGTTCTGGAAAACCAGTCCAAGCCAGCAGTTTGATGGCAAGTTTATCGATTTTCGCAAACCAAGTGGGTTCCCAAAATCTTTGGCTAGCGAAGATGAGTAATGATAACACTTCAGAAATCATAGATATGTTTCATTGTTATTACAGCCTGCTCCTCTGGGACTTATGGCGACAACTGTACGGGTGTATGCAATCCGTGCGGTACGGGGTCTCCGTGTAACACTGTAGACGGGAGTTGTTCCTCATGCCCAGCGGGCAAACAAGGGTCCTTGTGTAACCAAGGTAAAATCTCTCTCTCTCTCTCTCTCTCTCTCTCTGAGACAGAATTTCAGGAATATATATGATGCAAGTCACTTGTATTTCCCCAGACTGCTCCGATTATACCTATGGCACGGGATGCAACGAGAAATGTAGCACCAATTGTGCCTCGGTGTGTGACAAAACCAACGGAACGTGCACTCCTTGTAAAGCAGGCTACGAAGGGATGTACTGTACCGTCAAGTCCAAGTCCGACGGTTAGTCTATTAAGGAGTGTTGATAAGTATAATACATAAATCAAGCTTGTGTTTTCATCAAAGCAAACTATGTTTATGCATGCAAATTTCATCATTATCGCATTGCAAACAAAATATAAGTTTGCAGTCTGCTAAGTGTAATGATGTGAATATTTCTAAAGTATGCTACTGCAGCTGACCATATCTTATATTCTACACAACAGCCGCTACCCTCGCGGATCCAACCAGCGACATGCAGTCCACCATCATCGCTGCTATCATCATCATCGTCTGTCTACTGGCCCTCGCTGTCATCATCGCCGTCATCTTGTGGTATGTCTTTCAGTGAAGAGAAATCACCTTCCTTCAGTTCTACGGTGTATTTTAAGCATTATTTTGTAAAATGTTCCAAAAAATTGCAGGAGAAGAAATCAAGGATCGGAATATGAATTAAATGAAGTCGAGCCGTTGTCAACTAAGAAACTGAATGGCGAGAATGGAAACGCGTTTGAAATGCAAGAAAAGATTGGTAAAATTCATTGATTTTAAATTTGTAATTGATGGATTCTCTCTAATAATGCCCTTTTTATTGTGAAATCATCTGCTAGTGTCTCTTAAGATTGACTTTCTTTTTACTTTTACATGTCAGATACAACAGTTACACTAGAAAATGAGAAAAGGCCAGACGCAGAGGACACGCCCCTGTTGGAACAAACTGACAAAGTGTATACTGGTGATGCTGCTCAAACGAACCCAACAGAGAGCTCAAAAAGCGATAGGTCATCGTCATCGTCCAGTACCGAGAGCACAAAAAATAATGACGCAGGAGATAGTGATGCAATCAATAACGGGGGCATCCTTAAACTTGACTTCAAATACATTGATGTAGAGAGTAAAGAAAATTCTCAAGAAGATGTACGAGACACTGAAAAAGACGAGAGTACAACAGAAACTGGGGGTGAGGGCAACGTAACAGGTGATGTCAACACCGGAACAAGGATCGAGGGCGAGACAGCGGGAAAAACCATGGAAACGGGGAGAAGTAACTCTTACTTAGAAACGGACATAGACACAGCCCATAAAAACGGGGAATAGATTTTTAAATTATTTTTAAGTTTATAGAATCGAATGTGTATAAACATGTACAGAAATGGAGAATGATCTCACTCAGAGTTTTATATTTTTATACCTATTGATTTCAATGTATCTTCATGATCAATTTATCTCATAACATTGTCTAGTTTTTAACAAAGGCACTTGGATTCAAAACCTTCAAATTACCGATCTCCTGCAATGAAAACATTAAGAGAAATACATTTGTGTTTTTGTCATCAAGTGCCTATGTTACTCAATTGCCATATATGAATATGTCATAATACATTTGATTATTACTAGTCATTGTCAAATTTTGCTAACACAGCTGTAGTTGCTTTTCCTTTTTTGTATATAGTTTTTTTTTATTATTATTAAAACAGAAACCAGCATCTTATAATTTCTAAAATAAAATCAATGCTACAAAAAGTTGTCTAAATATTTGATATATTTAATGGATTCTTGAAATAATCGATCAACAATAACAAATTAGAGGTGACTTCATTATCTTCGCTTATTCTTCACATTTGTGGTGGTATAAAAGTGGGTTCCGATTTTCTTTGTGCGTGCATCTCTTTCTAATCTCCGTTTCTGAAATGGTAAAATAAAAACGAATATGCTAAACATCAACAATATTGCAGCCCAAATGAAGTATACACCAATAAACAGAGAAATACATTTTCTTGTTGAGGTTTTAAGATTTTGAAAAAAGTCACCTGTTTGCTTGAAAGTTTTGGTTGAGGAGAATCATTTTCTTCAGAATCATCATTCTGTTTCTGGGGTTTCTTATTCACTGTAAAAACAAAAATAATTTGTCAGCGTTGTTACTTTAAATTGATGAGATTATGTCTAACTGTATAGTTCAATGTGTAAGGCATCAGACTATTGACCTGCAGATCAAAAGTTGGAAATTTATTTACATTTATAATTGAAAATTATGCTATTTAAATACAGATAAATTACCTTTTTTCTTTTAAAATTTTAATTACATACCAGAAAAATATATTTTGATAGATTTTTTCTATCGATATTTCAAACTGGTAATCAAATTTTTGAATTGAACTCTTTTATGTATAGTAAGAAATCACAAGATTGTCCTTCATATCACATAAAATTAAAAAAAAAATTCAACCACATTTTCAAAAGATATCTAACACAGATATAAATACCTGTCTTCTTTTTCTTCTGTTGACCACTGTCTTCCACTACAGTAAATTTTCCACTGGTGGAGCGAGTAACTTGTGTCCTCTCCACGTCTGCCACTTTCCGCTTCCTTCCTTTCCTCTCCTTCACATCCTCAGTTCCTTCCTCACTCGGCTTCAGTCGCTCCGACACACTCTCAATGCCCTCTTGTCCTGTTGTCAAGGTTACCTCATCACCACAGCTCTCCATCTCCTTCACCCTCCCCTTCTTTACTTTCTTTGTCCTTGACCTGACCTTTTCCTCTCCCTCCTTTTCCTCCTCACCCTCACTGTCTTTGGCCTCGGCCTCTAGGTCAGAATCATCTTTACCTTCTAGTTCCTCCACTTTCTTGATATCTTCCTCCAAGAATTCAGGTTCCACATTGATTTTGGTAAGATTCTGTTGAACCTTGGGTAAGGTCTTTTTCTCTGAGTCTTCAGTGTTTTCTTCCTCTTCTGTTATTAATTTGGCTGCTTCATCTTTGTTTTCAGGCTTCTCATCTTCCTTTGACTTTGAACCTTCATTCTAAATAAATAAATTGATAATGATGGGAAAATGCATACTTCAAGTATCATACGCTGTCTTTAAGAAATGAAATAGACATTTCATCAACCTACTAACCTCACACCCGGGTGGTTTTACAAAGTATGGAATCTTCCCTCTCTGCCAATCATTTAGCACCATTTTAGCCACTGTCCCTAGATCTGGCTCACCACCCTACAATCATTTACACTATGTACCGGTACAATAAAACAACTACAGGTGCATTAAAGTCACTTGGCAGTCTGATGAAAATCAAACTTTCAAAAACTCCTTATTCTGATGGTAACTTTGTTTATTTTGATTGTTGCGACAATAAAAATAAAAGGAGCTTGTGAGGGTTTATTGTATCAGACAAGTGACACTTTAATATCAGTAAAAAAGTTCTCTCTGTTTCAATATTGTATATTATATACATAGATACAAACATATCTGGATACATATACATATCTTTGTAACTTATTTAAGTGGACAGCAGTATGTCTCAAAAGTTTTTATCCATGTAAAAATGATTTGATTCATGTACCAGGGTATAATTTAACAGCATTGCAATCTAAAGTTCTTACAAAAATTTAAGTAGCTTTACCATATATATTTTTTACATACCTTGAGAAGCTTTCCTGATTTTCTAGCAATCTGCTCTAAGAAGTTTTCAGCGTTGGGCCAGTCCTGCACTTTGTATGTGCTCTTTATGTAGTCGGGTTTCACTCTCTCTAGCAGGGCTGGTATGTAGTCCTCTGGACTTTTCACTTGCTCTACCCTTACCTGAAAATAAAATAAAATGAAATTATCTTAATACATCCATGAGTATAAACAACATTACGGTATAGAAAACTGTCCTCCAAGGCCTCTGAATTAAACAGATAAATGTACAATATGAAGTAACAACTGATGTATATTTTGTGAAGAACAGTTTCAGCCAGTGTAATTCACAATGCCCTAATTAAGCAGTTTTTAGATGATATATATAAGACCTACCACTCCTTTGAGGACGGACTCTGTGGGGGTAGCAGCAAGGGGGTACACCACACCTGGGCAGTCCACCAGGTAAATCCTCCTCATCAGGGTCACATACTGCCACACCTTTAGTTACAGAGGACAAAGCAGGTGAGCAGGATTAAGCTGTACATTTAACTTCTATCCTTCAAAACTCTCAGACATGACGTTTTTCACAAAACAAACAAATACTGGTAGATCAATGTAAAACCATAGAGTAAAAATTATTTCATATTTTCTCAAACTAATAGGGAATGATAGAAAATGTTTTAAATACCTGAGCTACAGATGTAAACTTATTCTTATCTGTCAATCAATTGTAAAATGGACAAATAAAATATTGATAGTAGCTGACCATTATTAGTTTGGTACATGCTAAACATACCTTTGTTTCCCCTGCAATTGGCGCTACTTTACAGACTTTTTTAGCTCGTAAGCTGTTGATGATGGAACTTTTTCCAACATTGGGATATCCAATAAACCCAACACTAATCTGCTTCTTATCTGTATGTAGCTGTAATCAAAGCATAAACACTTGTCATTATCATGAATTCAAGTTCCAACTGAAGATTTAACAAGAGGCCCATGGGCCACATCGCTCACCTGAGGAACAATAGGTATGATAAAATCAGCTCAATGGAGTCATAATACAAACTATCTGGACAATATACAATAATTCATGTAAATCCTGTATAAATAAAATCCATTTTCCCCTGGATATTCTTATGTTTATAATCATTAATCCCTTTCTAACAGGATGATTTTATAGTCATATCATGTGTTGAGTATTGCAGTTCTCAAAAAGATCCCTATCTATAGTTTATATATGGGATATTAACGTACAGTAAACTCTCAACCTTCTCATGAGGCCAAAGAATTGTCCTGGGGCCAAAGTCTTAACAATTATAAAGAATCATCTGGCTGATTAGTTTCTGAGAAGATTTTTAAAGATTTACCCTATAAATTCCTTTGTTAAACTTTGACCCCCCCCCCCCATTGTGGCCCCACCCTACCCCTGGGGATCATTATTTTCACAACTTTGAATCTACACTACCTGAGGATGCTTTCACACAAGTTCCAGCTTTCCTGGCTGATTAGTTTCTGAGAAGAAGATTTTTAAAGATGACTCTGTTTCTTCCTATGTAAAACATCGACCTCCCATTGTGGCCCAAACCTACCCCCAGGGGTCATGCTTTTCACAAATTTGAATCTACACTAACTGAAGATGCTTCCACACAAGTTTTAGCTTTCCTGGCTAATTAGTTTCTGAGAAGAAGATTTTTAAAGATTTACTGTATATAATCATATGTTTAACTTCTATCCCCCATTGTGGCCCAAACCTACCCCCAGGGGTCATGATTTTCACAACTTTGAATCTTCACTACCTGAGGATGCTTCCACACAAGTTCCAGCTTTGCCTTCGAATTAGTTACTGAGAAGAAGATTTTTAAAGATTTACTGTATATATTCCTATGTTAAACTTCGATCCCCCATTGTGGCCCAACCCTACCCCCGGGGGTCATGATTTTCACTACTTTGAATCTACACTACCTGAGGATGCTGTCACACAAGTGTCAGCTTTCCTGGCTGATTAGTTTCTGAGAAGAAGATTTTTAAAGATTAACTGTGTATATTCCTATGTAAAACGTCGATCTCCCATTGTGGCCCAAACCTACCCCCGGGGGTCATGATTTTCACAAATTTGAATCTTCACTACATAAGGATGCATCCACACAAGTGTCAGCTTTCCTGGCCAATTTGTTTCTGAGAAGAAGATTTTTAAAGATTTACTTTTTATATTCATATGTTAAACTTCGACCCTCCATTGTGGCCCGACCCTATCCCCAGGGGTCATGATTTTCACATCTTTGAATCTACACTACCTGAGGATGCTTCCACACAAGTTTCAGCTTTCCTGGCCGATTAGTTTCTGAGAAGAAGATTTCTAAAGATTTACTCTATATATTCATTTGTTAAACTTCGACCCCCCCATTGTGGCCCCATTCTCAGGTGAGCTAAAAAGGTTAAGTTTACAATTCAATAAGTTGGTTTCTGGAAGAACAGATTTTGAAAATTTTCGTAATAAATATTGACAATTTTTTTACTTTTTAAAGCGCTAAGCATAGCTCAGCCCTTTATTGTCTTTAGACTCCAACTTCCGGTGCATCGAATAACCGCCCCCTATAAGCAAAAGTATACATCATTTAAACTGGTTAGGGAACCAGTTTCAGGGGTTTATGCACATAACTGCACGGGCTATTGTGAATCTAATTTACGGGTTATTGTGAAATTAATGTACGGGGCTTACATACATCATTGCAGGGACTGTCATGCAGTGATGAGGAAATATAGTGCGTATACAGAAGCTGAAATGCTATATACATATATCTGTTATATACATACAGAAGCTGGGTTAGCGCTTTTCAGTACTATCAGTACTTTGATTTAATTTTTAGCTTTTAAGATCTGTGTACAAACATAAAATTGTTAGCAAATCTCTGTATCTTGCTTATAATTCGAACCAAACACTCAAAAATGGTTAGTAAATAGAAATTGTTAACAATTAAACACAAGAAACATGCACTACATGTATAACAAATAAAGAACACAATTTATTTTTTTCGAAATGAATCATATATATACATGTATATACCTACATATTTCCGTAAGCGATATCAAACTCTATTTAAACTGAATAAACTAGAGAAATGCCGAGCATCTCAACAAAAACCTATTGCATTAATCTACCATTACGCAAAAAATAATGCCGAATTACCGATAGAATGAATTGTATTTCAGTACTCCTACATCAGATTTTGCTTAATTTGCGCAGATAAACAGTTAACGTAACTGTTTGATTTACCGAAGTCTCTGTTTGATTTGATACGTAAAAATCATGAAATACAGACGACAGTTTCCAGGTTACAAAGCATAAATAATGAAAACGAAACGAAAATCAGAACAAGCTAACATCAACGTCATGTGTGAAAACTGTCAACGCATTGAAATATTTAGCCTCAATTTACTTCACAAAATCGGCACCAATATATTTTTCATGTTTCAAAAATTTCCCTTCATACGCGAACTGTTGCACAACAAGCAAATTCATCATAGTCAGATCGATCCTTTTTCGTATAATGTCATGGCTGCTTTAAACAAAGAACCTCGTTTTAGAAGTATGGAATACGAGTCTTGGTAAAATGGGTAAGCAAAACCGGGCCGTGGCAAAATAAAAGCCGGGGCAGATCGGCAATCGTCAATTCCAAATACGCATTATTTTGCAGCAATATTTACAGCAAATACAAATATACTGGTCCATCAAATATCCTGAAATTTTAATGAGATTGGCAGATTAATAACTGCTTATCTTTTGTTTTGCCCAGGCCAAGTCTTGTCTACCCATTTTACCGGATGCCGAATCCGAGGCTATTAAACTGATTGAAACACGCCTTTCCTTTATTATTATTTTCGTAATAACTCAGATTTGAAACAGAATTAGACCTTAATTTTTGCAATTTATATTTTCCTTCCCATAAGGATAATTTATGCTAAACTACGTTGAATTGGAATCAGTAGTTCTTGAGAAGAAGATTTTTAAAAATGCACCCCCCTTTTTCTACAGTTTCAAGGTTTTCTCCGCTTTGAATACAGATCGGACTTTTATTTCTGCAATTTATATTCGCCCTCCCATAAGGATGCTTTGTGCCAAATTTGGTTGAAATTGGATAAGCGGTTTTAGAGAAGAAGTTCAAAATGTAAAAAGTTTACAGACGGACAGACAGACGGACAGACGGACAGACGGACGGACGGACAGACGGACGACGGACAAAAAGTGATCAGAATAGCTCACTTGAGCTTTCAGCTCAGGTGAGCTAAAAACATCTAAGGATCCAGTAAAACTAATTGATAATCAAATGTTTATTTATGGCAAATAGATTTTTGATCTGTAGAAACCCTACCTGACTAAATTGCCTCAGTAAATTGATGAGAGCTCCCTTTCCAAATGGATTTGTGATGCTAGCATGGAAGGCCATTGTTGGATACTCAGGGGACAAAATGGCCACCCATTTTTGCTAAAAATAAATAATACATGGTTTTACATGTTCATGTATATATGTGTATCAATTGTCATGATTTCTAACATTCATATGAATTATAGGTTGCAAATGTACAAGGTATGCAAATTCAGAATAATAACAAAACAATCCATTACAAAGAGACCAGTCTTAACCATTTTCAGCATTCTTTTATATATTATAGACTTAGTCATTACACAATGGCACAATTACAGGTAGTGAAATCACAGATTGTTATCACAATGGTACAATATTCAAAGTATCAACTCGTCCATGATTCTCTGGACAATAATAAGCTCATAGATGACCTACTTATACCAAACAGAGGTTGGTGACTGACTCACCGTGACCCAGACAGGGATCAGGTCCACTTTATTCAGCACAAAGATCAGGTGTTTGTGAGGTTTCTCCTTCTTCATGTATCTCTCTATCTGGTAACAGCGGGTGCCTAAAGGATCCCTAGCGTCAAGGACCTGAATCACGACGTCCGAGGAATCAATCACCTGTTTCAATCAACAAAAGGTGTCATAGTAAACACATGTACCGTATACACAAACAAAAGACCTTGCCAGAAAGTAAACATACTTGTCCATATAAATAATCTCTCTAAATATCAATTGATTTAAATTTATCTACAAAACAATTACTAGTACATATGCATGTTTAAAGAAAACCCACAAGATGTATGACAACATACCTTATATAGTTCTCCCCAAACTCTTTTTGACTGACCGGCCTTGAATATGACCTCTGGCTGTTCGTCCTTGAACTCTGGTGCTTCAGTGACAAGGTCATGATCTTTTTCAGCTGAATATCCGTCACTTGCTGACATGGCATGATCAACAAGTGCCTGTCAGAAAGATTATCAATTTATCATTATCTGAAAGACTGACACTTCATTTCTAATTTTCTATTCATAAACTTAGATTTGCGTCTTTGCAATGCATACTAACCTGCATATCTGCAGTCTTTAATTTGGGTTTCTTTCTTTGGGCTTTTTTACCAAATGTTGTTCCAAATCCCTCAGTGTCAAGAAGATGTACTTTTGCATACTGAGAATATAAAAATAAACATTCATAAAAACCAAATAGTCAAAAACTAACAGCCTAAATATGAAAAAAAATATCCATTGAAATCCATGTAAAAGCTTAGGCTTAGCTTGGCTGCGTTTTACAAAAGAACCTTCAACAAAGTCGTAAATATTTTCAGTCTCATAGATTGACCTTTGACAAACAAAATTCATATAAAATCATTGATATACTCTCATTATCTATAAAAATATTTTGTGAATAATAATTATTCAGTAATTTGGTCACAAGTTCTTTTGTAAAATGCATCGCCATGCAGAAACCCATGGTTGATAATGCGTTATTCCTATCTGGGAATGACGCGTACTAAACCGTAGGTTACCAACGAAGGTAAAATGCAACCCTACAGGTGTTTCTAATTAATTATTGAATACTTTCCATGAGAACAGGCTTAGCCTTGTTGTTTAAATATGGTTTACTGTGATTATGAACTGCTTTATCCTATCATACCTTGGCTGTCTCATTCAGCAGAGTGATTGGAAGCTTTGTCTGTCTCATGATCACTTTGTAGGGATCTTTCTTGACTTTAGCCATCTCCTCTTGAAATGTTTGCAGAGCATTTTGGGTTATAACTCTAGTATTGCCTGAAATATTCATTAATGTAAATTGTATTTGTAGAAATTGGCATGCCAGCAATTCACAGATTATCAAAATATACAGGTACCGGTATATTTCTTTGATCTGCTTCTTGATAAGAGTACAAAGGATTTTTTCTATTAATTAAGATACATTTACTTTATCTTACCAAACCATCTCCTATTTGGTTCAACCCTGGCCATACTCCCTGGAGTCAATTTTGATTGAAATGGAGCTGCTTTAATTATCTTCCCATTCTTGTCCCTGAAAAAAATCCACCAAATCCATTATTCAAAATACAACACAAAATGCAACAAAGATGTTTTTCAAATTTATTGGTTAAATTTCATTACCTCTTTGCCTTAAAATTTCTGTACATCTGGAGTCGTTTAATTGTAGTTTTATCTCGCATGTTGTTTCCTCCAGCACCTTTGGGGCGATCTTTCAATAGAAAAAAATAGTAAAGAAAAATGGTAGCAAACTTTATTTGATAAATAAACATTTTTTTATATAACTTTAATAGACTCTTCAGGACATTAAATATCAAATATAAAACAACATTAAACAAATATGACTTATCACACTTTTAAAGTCACTAACAGTAAGTACTATGAGCTCTAACAGCAATGCATAGACGAAGAGAAAATTTGAACTATTGCTCCATTTGACATACTGAATTTTTGGTCGTCAGAACTGTACACACAATTCCCTGTAAATTGCGTATGGCTTAAAATGTCATGTTCTTGTAATAAAAGGTACATGTAATTAAAATGTATTTTACAAATGTCATGCATTATAAAGATAACTTAAACATTATGCTGATTCTAAAAGATGGTATGCAACTGGTGGTTTTATGGAACAATGTTACGATTGTCGAATGATGTCTGCTCTACTAACATGACGCAACAATGTATAGACTGAGTACACGACCTTTAGCATAATGAATAAATAAATAGGCAGATCAAACTGTGCATGTTTCTAATGAATCTGATAGGGATGATTGTGTTATTGGGTTTACTTCCCAAATGGCCACAGAGCAAAAGAGATACTCAGAGAGAGAGAGAGAGAGAGAGAGAGAGAGAGAGAGAGAGAGAGAGAGAGAGATTTAGTGGAACTCGGAATGCCCTTCATGTAAATAACTTTCATAATAGCCTTTATTAAGATACCCAAAAACATTCTCAGGTTCTCACCAAAAAAAAACCCCACAGCATCCAGTGATTACTTACTGAGAAGGGGGGGGGGGGTAAATGTCTAACAATAAATTCAAACCCGAATTGAGAGAGAAATTTCAAACAAATTTTACACAAGTTTATCATAGAATGTTGTGCTTTTCCTGCACTTTTGAAAGGTATAACTATTAACAGTTTATAACTCCCTATATAAAATCTAAAACTGGCATGAATTTGTGATAGTGTAATGAATAAATACCTGGATTCATACTGTGGGAACTTCTGTTGATATTGTCCTTCTGTTTATCTTTCTTTTTTGTTTTCGCCATGGTTTATTTGTGAGATTTGACAGCTTTCTTTACGTATCACAAGTGAAAACCACGTTGTTGATTTTTTCTTTAATAACAGGAAGTAGAAAATAACTTGTTCATGTTTGTCTCGTGGCCAATCTCATTGTATTAAGACCAGCATATCAAATCAATAGAAGATTAATAGAGGATTATCAAAATATTGTAAATGACTTCTTGATTCAAATGAATGTAAATGATACCCTATATATACATTGAACAAATAAAAAAAAATTAAGATCGAATATATTTCAACCGGTTTATTTAAAAATATATTCCCGGTAATATTCAAAAACAAAATATGTTGCCAAAGTGTCCGAAGCAAAAGCTGAAAGCATCTCTAAAGAAGAAAACTCATCGGACACATATTAAACCAACTAAAGTTGATGTTTTGGTAGGATATGATTAATAAATAATTAGTAGTGAAAGTGCATTTGCAAGTCAACAATGTGGGCATATAACAGTATAATGGGGAAGGGGTTTTAAATTGGTAAATAATTAATATATACTGTATTATACTACATTCTCTACCCCCTTATTCTGCTCAGCTTGTGTCAACCCCGTGTGGTTAAAACGTGTATATTTGGCACTTCTATACATGTATAAATGACCACCGTTCTACAAAAAGTCCTGTTTGAAGAACACCTGCAAAATGACAGAATTCTGAGTATGAATAACATACTGGTATTAATCAGTTAATCATTAGCGTAAGAATTTGCTGGACTCTGATCAGCTCAACATCGTTACTTGCTCCTTGCATATAAGAAATTGTAACTTTCATAGAATAATTCGGAGGGTTCTGTTAGTTGCATTTTTGCACACTATTAACATGATTAGAAAGAATAATCTTACTGTGACCAGGCTATGCTCAGGTCACAGTGTCATTGAATGGGGTCCTTAGAACATCTGTCATTTTAGCGATGTAACATTCTTTTTCACACACTATAAGATTAAAAGGTTTAAACACACTGTTAAGACCAATGCATTTGAGGCAAGTTAATTATTATTGTCCATATTCATTATTCTGTGCAGAAGGGCATCTGTGAATTGATGCATGTAAATTTTTGTAAACATTTAAAAAAAAATACATTTCTTATTTTGTACAGATATGGCTGGGATATATAACTATGATGCAAAAACTTGCCAAAGCAGCTCAGCTACAGGCCAGAGAGGAGAAGCAGAATTCTGTTAATAGCTACCACCTCAGAAAAGTGGCAGATGTAAGCCTTTTTAAAAATCTGCCTCATTTATCTCACAATGTAATATTGAATAGACTCCCTTTCAAAGTCCATATATTGTTGGGGCCATATTTTTATAAGCTTATTTTAATGATTTTGATCTATTTGTCATTCTGGTAGGCTGCAGTATGCATATTGTGTGAAATGTTACGATCATAGAACTACCGGTACCCATCATTTTACATAATTGAGAAATTAAGCACATAAAAGACATTAACAAGAATCCTGAGTCACAGACATATATCAGGATATTCTATTGATTTTATGTACTGAGAATGCCAATTATACATTTTGGATTTAGTTTAATTTCATGCAAGAAACCACAGCATTACATGGGAGGAGGAATTTTTAAGAATTTCAAAACAAAATATATACAGTAGTGGTGACATATGTGCAAGTCATTTGCATTTTCCCTGGTTGCTAGACCAAAACTAATTTGAGGAGGAGTTGATGTTATTGTTACATTTGTAACACATTGTACCTGAATTGGCTGAAACCAACTACATGTATTACAAGTATAAGCATGCATTGTAAAAAAATATTTACTGCACAACACACAAAGAGTTACATGGAAGTAAAGTCTTGCTAAAGCACCAATATTAGAAATTTAGAATCCATATTTCTCTCAAGAGCACAGGTAGATTTAAAAAATTTCTGATACATTTAGTATCAAATGCATGCACATGTTACGAGTTTTTCTGATGAGCTTTAATTTCATTTTATAGCAGGTCCTCAAGTCATGCAAGGCCTAACCACAATTTTGAAATGGAACAAAGAAGATTGGAGGTGTCCTAAGATACATGCAGTTTATGAATGACGCTAGAGATCTGCCTTGAGATATTGAATATATTGTGATCCTCAGTATCTTAACACTATGTTCAACTCTTATTTGTCAAAATGTCATCTATCTGAATGTTCTTCAGACTTTGTCCTTTGAGGTTGTAATGAAATCACAAGAACACATTGTAAAGACATTTAATACAATTGCACCGATTTGCTGTAGCAGCACAGTTTCATATCATTCTGTTATCTACAAACATGTCACAACAACTCTGAACAACATCAATCAATTTTCATTCATGAACACATTTATTTCACTTTCTTCCTTACACTGTATCTATCTAGACAATAATTCTAAACTATGAAACACTTTAATGGATTAGAATTAAGGCATGCAAATATAAAAAGAGAATATTTCTTCAAAAAGCTCACAAGTATTCTTGAGTATTTCAACATGGATGTTTTAAATAATGTTCTAGCACTGAAAACTTATTTCTTTCATGTAATTTGTGTCTGGCATTTTATCAGAATGAGGCTTCGACCCATTCACACCATCATACAACTTTCAGATATTTTTTCTGCTCTTCATTGTACATGTATTAAAAAAATCTTAACATTCACACATACTGGAATGATTTTAACAACAATAAACATCTGTTCAATGATCATGCATGTATTTGTTTTTAATCAAATTGATACAGGTAAACATTATGACTAGCCTGTTACACATATTAATTCATGTTCATATACATGTATTTAGTACATGTAGGTGTTTTTGATTTACTATTATTTCCTGTGGAAAAAATAAATGAGAATGAGAATAAAAAAAGCAAATAGAACCTTAATCTAAAGATATTGGAAGATTGTTAAAATGACATGATTACGGGTAATATGAACTAATCATAAGCTCATGACAAAAGTAAAATAAAGCTTCTACCGTTGTATAAGATTGATGTATAATTTACTAGTCTAGGTAATAACATTGTTAAAAAATATATAGTACTCTTAAGCACAAAAATTACTAAATATGTCAATATTAATCATCAGAGCTCATCTTTGGGAAGAAATTCTCCGTAATTAGTGGCCTGGCTCCCGACAAAGTCTTCGTGATTGTTGACGATCTCTTCGATGGACAGTTTGCCATCTTTGTCTGAATCTGATCGCTCGATTAAATGTTCCGCTTCTTCAACAGCAGCCTCGTTGTTATCGGGTAGCACCCAGTCCTTGATTTCTTTTTTGTCGAGTATGCCGTCCCTGTTTTTGTCGAAGTCCGTGAACCTTTCCTCCTCCAGTAATAGAAGCTGTTTGTCATTTTTATCCGCTGTAAGAGTAAGACCATGTAATAATTATAAATATTTACATTTACAAATTTGTTTCCTTTTATGAAGCTATATACCGGTATAAGCTAAAACATTCAGTTCTGTGGGAACTTTTTCATGACATAACAATGATAACCACACACGAATATCATTTGACGGTTGCTTTTTTGTAAAGGTTAAAACACCCTTATATTAATGATTCTAAATGATTTGCCTTTCTCAGACATAAATATAATAAACAGTTAAAAAGTTGACATGAACTTGGTACATGATTAAATCTTCTGAAAAGCCCTTTGGGCTTCACACGATTTGATCAGGTGACCAACCAAGTTCATATCCTGGTGAACTTTTTAACATGCTGTTTATTTCTTAATTGAATATTGATATCGCAAACTATAAATGAATGTACATATGTACTTGATTGTAAATCAAATGCTGCCTACAATATATTTTAAAGTTACTTTACACAAAGTTTAAATTACAGAATGACGAATATAGTTTTGGACATGAATTCAATGAGATTGGTCATTTTTACACTCATTTCTGTAATTATAGGTATAGAAGCGAGTGTGTGTTTTTGTTGAGCATTAAGGTACATATGTACATGTACTACATACTGTCTGCGAGGAACTCCTCCTTGGTGATGATTCCGTCCTTATTTTTGTCGTGGTCCTGGAGAGTTCGCTCCATTTCCACGTCATGCATGTGAGGAAAATCTGCTGGATACAAGTAAGCAACAAACTCGTCCTTCTTCAGGGCACCATCCTTATCCAAGTCTGCTGCATCAAACCTCTTCTTGTCCTCTTCTAGAACCTATGTCATTTACAGGACAATTCTTAAAATAAAACTCATGGAAAATGAAAAGCTATTTCTAATCAGAATAAGGACTAAGGAGACTATAGTATTTATTTTGAATTACTGGAATTTAAAATTGTGATTAATGATATTCAATTTACATGTAATTTAATACTGCAGTCAAAGCAGTTTCGAAAAAATTGCACATGGTAAAATAATAACCCAAGGAAAGATATTTAAGCAAATATATGTACTAGAAGGTACATGCTTTAGTAACAATTGATCATGTTTCCTCATCCAAAACAATTTACCAAGTCCATTCTAATTGAAAATAGAAAAATTTTGATCAATGAAAATTTTTAAATACACTGTACTTAAAAAATTAAGATACCGGGTACCAAGAAAATGATTTTTAAAAACCCTTCACCATCATAATAAATTTACCTTCAATTTCTGTGAAGTGAAGAATGTATTCAAATACATGTATTCAAACAATGCTTTTCTAGTGATTGTATGCATCTCAATAACAGTAGTTTTCAATACTTTAATGTAAAAAAATTATCTTATTCCATTGCCAACATTCTGTTGCTTCTTATCTCCCTTCACTGACCTTTGTGAACTCGCTCACTGCATCCTCCTCAGTGTAATCCTTGAAATCGTTGATGTTGAAACCATGGTTACGAGACAGGTATTCTTTCCAGGTAACTTTGTTGTCGGCATTCTCGTCACTCTCCTCAAACTGTTCTAAGGAGTCCTCCATATCAAGCTTTCTACAACACAATTTAACATTGTTTGGTATAAATACATGGTATTTACTTCAATGAACTTGTTAAAAACACCATGTATATCTATTGAAGACTTTCTAGGTAGTTAGAAATGTTTTGATATCATACCGGAAAGAGTTCATGATCCACTGGACTAGTTCATCCCGAGATACGAATCCATCTTTATTGGCATCCATTTCACCAGCTAGGACGCCTAATCTACGCTTGGCTTCCTCTGGTTCCAGTTCATCGAATTCCTTCTCCAGCTGTCTGTCTCCTGTAAGGGTATGACAGTTGTATGAGAAATACTTGAAGTAGGCCTATGGACTATACAGTGCATTACTGTAAACCAGCTCTAACCATTGTCAGTGTTTGAGATGTAGTTGTGAGTTTGTGAATAACTGTTAATGTGAACAAGGTTATTACCTGCATGGTTCAAGTTTTTCATCAAACTTTCATCTTTTAAGAAACACATACATATTTAGTTACCATTATCGTGAATGTTAACCATTGCTACATGTAACTATATTAGTACTGCTTATTAAGCATCAATGACTTGTGAATTGAAATGAACGGTGTTTACAGTGTGTTGAGGTAAACTACACACTAGTGATGCTACTATTTGTTGACATACCCAGAATGGCCTCGTGGTCATAGTGCGGGTCGTGAGCGCCGTCATGGTAGTGTTCTTTGTGGATCGGGTTGTGCTCCTTGCCGTGACCACCGCCATGTGTGGGGTCCTCCTGTACACACCACACACTCTGTAGACTCAAAAGAACCGCGACTCCAATCAAAACCAAGGTAGGTTTCATGACTTCTGTTAAAACAAAAATCAAATACAAGTAATCAAACCAATGAATCAGTGAATTCATGAAATGTAAATGTATTCAAGTGTTGACTCATAAGATAAAATAACAATTCATTCCTTGGTTATCGTACTTTCATTTTGAAAAATAATTTAACCAACGAAGCATTAAGTTTATTGAGTTTCAAGTACATGCATCATAAATTACCCGCATTGTAACTAAATATATTTCTTTACTTTGCCAGGAGTTGCTGTGTTCTCTTTTATACACAATGACTGTTGACAATACACCTGCTGTTACCTTGCACAGGCCACAGGTACATGCATGTACAATGTACCTATTAACTATGATCAAAAGGGTTTTACTTAAATATTGATTTGAAGGACTGATGTCAGTGATGTGTAATGTAATAATTGCCATGTTTGGATTGTGAACTGTGCGAGAATAAAATATATTGAATTTTACACTACAAAGGAAATTAAATTTTTAGCCATTAATGTATTTTATCATAGCTAAGGTCTGCTTAATAAACTTGGCGAATTGTGTAGAATTAATGATTAATATTCAATGTCCTTTTGCTTTAATATTCTGTCACAGTAACTGCATTTTTTAAAAATAAATTAAATCAAGGGAACATTTCGGTTTAAAAAGGGGGCGTGTCACAACCTCTGAGAGGGGAAATTGAAAGTACATGTAGATATTATGAACATTCATTGAAAAAGACGAGCCACTGTAACAAAAAATAAGAAAACCTTTAAAAAACATAACAAGAAGTTTATTCCAATTAATAAATTTGAAGTAAAACTAAATACGTACATATTTTGCAGGAGAGAATGGTGTAGTTCGACGTTCCTCTGCACCAACCAGTTTTTCGAACAACGGAAAGAGTGGTAACAAAGTAGCTTAGTTTGAATTCCTAACGTCCAGTGGATTGTTCAAACTATAAAGACTTCAGCGGATTTCAATTACACGTGGCCAAGGCTGATTTGAGAGACTGGGTACAAAGATCATGTTTTTTGTTGTGCTCAGCTGTGACCAGAATCGACAGGTGAAGTTTCTGTCGTACCACGGCGTATTCGCTCCTCATTGATTTCTTTTAATCTCTCTTATTTCACAACATGCTCACTGATCCAAACGAGCAATGTTATTTTAACATACTTTGTGATATGTATATACATATTTCAACACAAGAGACTCGAGCGAACTGGGGCCTTCTTCAAACCGTGACAGCACCTATCGTATACTGTAAACAAGAGCAATTCACGTAATTAGGCCGCTTATCGACTGTAAACTATTTTATAGAATTTAATTAATAATGTTCAAATAACACATTTGAATTATAAATGTCCATCAATTACTATTCAAGAAATCAAAAATTATCTAGCAAATTTATGAATATAATTACCAGTGGCGTCGGAAGCCAATTTAAAAGGGGGAGGGCTAGACTCATCAGAAATCTCGAGAAGCAAAAATAAATAAATAAATTTATGGTCATGTTCCTCGGAGGCTTCAGCCAATCTGCCAGTTAATAAACAACAAGCACTCCCCGTAAAAGAATGAACCATTGCCCCATTAGCAAAACAATGACAAAGATGCTTGTTCCTGTCATAATTTAAGTCTATTCGAACACTGCTACATGTTGGAGTTATCACACGCACCCATACGTCAATATGACATAAGCGATAAAACGTCCTCAAATACTGAATCATTATTATTTTGAATTAAACTTTGCAAATCCTTAAATTTCGTTTCCATGATATTGTCATGTCGTAAATTTTAAATTTACTGGGTTGTCATGTTGTACATTTTGGATATAGATGAAAAGGAGATGGTCAATTCTAAAGCAATGCATTAAATAAAGACACTGTCTTTGTGAGTTTTGTTATCGTCAACAATGTCTTGGCACCAAGAAACTTTATTTATTGATAATCTTACTGGTCATAATGGTTGTATTCTCAAAAAGTTTGTGTGTGTATGTGTGGGTTTTTTGGAAGGGGGGGGGGGGTGGTGGGGGAAGAGTTGGAAATGCAGTCTTGTTCATAATTCAAAATGCATATATTGAATTTCAAAACTATTTCTGAAAGCTGTTGACTGAAAAAGAATATGATTACGTGTTTATGATCCACAATAAAGTCATTACCGGTAATACGATACAGTACTGACTACTGGGGAAAAGTATATATACACATGCACATATACTTCTAGTGAAGCAAAGCACCCACGTTTACGTTGTTGTAAACAAAACACAACTCTCTCTCTCTCTCTCTCCTCTCTCTCTCTCTCTCTCTCTCTCTCTCCTTACTTTTAGAGGTTTTCAAATTTTTATCTATATATTCTGTTCTTGCAGATATCGAGATGTTCTTCCATCATTGCTTGGGGATATTCATTTTCATCACAGCATCGTCTCTTCCATGGATCAATGCATCTGGTAAGTTGACATTTTCTAAGCAAAATATCGTTACTGATAATTAATAGCCTTGCCAGCAAGTCATCATGCTAATACTAAAATGCATTTTGATCGACTTTTTAGACCAAACATTCGCTCTTTGTGACGGCCAAAGGGGTTTCATACGCTGTGAGAATGGAACCAAAATCAGAATAGTGTCGGCCAACTACGGACGGACAGATGACCAGGTGTGTCCAGGTGGTGACACTAGTACCCGCACATGTCTCTCAAAGTCATCAGAAATCAAGGTCAGATGGAACTGTAATGGTTACTCGTCCTGTCATCTTCGGGCGTCAAATCAACTCTTTGGAAACCCGTGTACCAACTTTTCGAAATATTTAGAGGTCAAATACTCCTGTATTAACATTTTAGAAAAAAATATGAGAGGTATTATGATATATATTTCATAGTTTACAAAATGCCAAAATTTACCCTCAATATATTGTTGATTTACATAGATTCTATCAAATTACGAGGTCTTTAGCATTAAAATTGAAAAATTCTTTAAAACTTACGACTGTTATAATAAGATATGAATTTGAAATTACAAAATAGCAAAATAAGTGATATATACGAGAATTAGAAACATGCACATAAACTGTATTAAACGAATCTACCAGTTTCATTGATATACAAATGAACTAATGAGAATAATTGCTTGCTAATATCAACGGATAATGAATCATCGCCCCATAATAAAAGATGAGTATTAATTATATGAAAAGGGTCTAGCTGTAGCAAGAAAAAGGTATTTCTAGCGATAGTGTAATATTTGCATTTGAAGAAAAAATGGTAAGCATCTTCGGGTGATCCACACCGACAATGTCTTTCTATGATATTTATTTTGTGCAAATCATAACTGATTATGCAGTGGTGTCAATTCGTTAAAGTCTATTTAGAATATAAAATTCAATTAATCTAAAGTTCTTTTTATGAATTTTGTCGAATGTTGCAAGTATTAAAATCTTTGTATAATTAAAACAAAGTCACTTATTCTTATTTTTCAGAGAAGCCAATTATTGCTTTCAATGCGTACCTCACGAAAACACTGACTATGCACATCAGTACCCCCGTCAATATTGTGTATGATGGTTTGATCCTTAACTATGGAAACGCGTACAATCCCCATCACGGGATCTTCACAGCGCCATCTGCTGGGCTATACATTTTTACCTGGACGAGTTTTGTTGATTCTGGAAAATCATTTAACACAGAACTTCTTGTAAATGGACAAGGAAAAGGCGTAGCAAATTGTCATAATAGTTATAATAAAGGGTATGAAAACTGCGCGAACGCTGTACCTGTAGTTCTAAAAAAAGGAGATAAAGTCAACATTCGAACTACCTACGCCAATTCTTTGATCAGGGACTGGTCAAGTTTCAAAGGATGGAAAGTATAAGAAAGTACTCCAACAATTTCAAATCCTATCAATTTTACTCATTTGATGTTAATGAATCATCAAAAAACTTACCAACTTATTCGACACAATTGTTTATTATCTAGTTTGAAATAAATGAACATTCTTGAAGACCATTAAGTTGTCATCATCTTTGGCAAGCTTTGCAAGCTAGAATTAACCAACAAAAGTAGCAACCACTTTCAAAACTCGACTAACATTCTAAACAATTAGGAAAATATTACTGAACCATTATACATTAAAGATATGATATTCTTTTCTTATTCTAATTTTATTCTAATTTATTCTGTTTAATCTAACGTCAATTTGGCGAGTGGGTACATGTATTTGTTTATCAATGTTTTTACGCCCCCCTTTTACAGTTTCAATAAAACGGATTGTTGTGCTAGCACTTTCTAATTGGTATTATCAATGGTCTTATACTAAATATTTTTAAATATTAAAGCTATGTGAAATGATTGGGGTTTAGATCTCTGTGATGAAGTTGAATTCAGTTTATTTCAGTTTTGTATTTGTTTGTGTAAATAGTTGTAATATTGAACTAAGTTGTGTTCCATATTTCCAATCGAGAGTGTTCGGTATTAAGGCTATTTTTAGTACACACATGTAATCAGTTTGGTGAGTTAGAGCCGTGGCTGCTTGTGAAGTGTGCGGCCAAGTTGTTGAATTCGTCCTCCAGTTTGTTAATTTTGGCGAATTCCAGAAGTTAGTCTGGTAGACTGGTAGCCAGAAGTACTGTAAATCTGTTTTGGTATTTGATTTTCTCCAGCCGTGCAGGGAGAGTTATATCGTTAAACCAGTTGTGTCAATGGTGAAATGTCAGTTGAAGGCTTACCGTAGCAGGGGCAGGACTGGGACTGAGAACCATTAACGGAACAGAGCGTGACGCATGTGGGACGCACGGGAGCTCGTGTTTGATGAACGTTTATGGTCAGGAGGCCCTGGGTGGATAGTCTTAATTCCAGTGAGAGACCTTTGTGTCCGGGACTGGAGACGGGACATTTTGTTTACGTGTTTCGTGTGCTATGGAGACCCAGTGGTGACCATTTTGGGGTGGCTGTTGCAATTATTCGAAGCCAAACTTTCAATTCTATTTAATTATTAAATGATATATCAGATAACCTAGTGATAAAAGTTGATTGTTCAATTACAGATAACATTTCAGTTTACTTTTCCTGTGAAATTACATATAACAGTATTGGTAATTTTGATTTGTTGGTTTAATCCTTTACATAGTGTAAAAGCTATAATATTTAGCCAGTGTTTGAAGCATTTATTTGTTTCATATAGATACTGACAATTGAATGTGTTAAAATTTAATTCACTGTTGTTTCGTTGTCAGTGTTAATTGATTTACAATTTAAAGTTATATTTTCTTTCTTATTGAGAGTGAGGGTGTGTGTTTGTCAATGTAAGTATCTTCATATTTTTTTTATTTTAATTTTTTTGTTGATAAATAAAATCATTTTGTTTTGTTATTTTTACTGTTTGTCGTTTTCACTATCACCCCCACAAAATCCAAAAAAACTTCATTACAATCTCCCTACCGCGACATATATAGGGCATGTAAAAGTATTGTTTCATCGACAAATGCCTAGCTTTGGACGCGATATTTCTTGGGCTTTCAATCAGTTTTATTTTAGATAAAAGGTTCCTTGTTATAAAAATGATGGCAAAATAAAAAAAACCTTATCAATATGATTGTCATGCAGTTCTTTCAATTAATAATCTGTTGTTCTGTATTAATTTTGCTTACAAATAATTATAGAGAAATACTGTATATTTAGGTCAAACTTTTAACATAAGTTTAATATGCATATAGCTATGTGCAATTCTTTGGAGTATGCCAACAAGCACCACTTCTAGCACAAATCTTCAATAAATGGGAAAACACCAATAATAGCTATATGACTTTTTAAAGACTGTTGAGTACCAAGGGATAATCAGTCACTGTATGGATGCAAATAATATTCTCCCCTGAAGAGTTTCACAGCCACAGGACCCTCCTTGCTTCCCCTTCGCATTCCTCTGATTACAGCCTACTTTTTTCGAATGTGTATGAAATCCAAAATACTAGCAAAACATGAAAACTGCGAATTTTTTACATTCATATTAATTAAACCCATTCTTAGATCAGATATCTACGGAAACATATGGAAACGTTTAGCCGCCTTGCAATGTTGCACTGATATATAATGCGTTTTAACTATGCCACCAAAATCAAATGTCGCAGAATTTATTGCAACATATTGTGTATGGCGAATTCACCTAGGCGACTTATCTAAGTCAGAGAGGATTTTTGAACGACTAGAATAATTAGTTT
This sequence comes from Magallana angulata, assembly GCF_025612915.1. Taxonomy (NCBI): domain Eukaryota; kingdom Metazoa; phylum Mollusca; class Bivalvia; order Ostreida; family Ostreidae; genus Magallana; species Magallana angulata. The sequence continues at coordinate 46,488,075 of NC_069120.1, forward strand.
ACTTAAAGAATGCTATGATATGGAGAAGAGATGGTAATCTTCCCAGATGCTTTGGGGGTTTAAGCAATGTGTGTGTGTGTGTGTGTGTGTGTTTGTGTGTGTGTGTAAAGCACTAAATAAAATCAGCAACACTAGGCATCTTAAAGGTGTCGAACCTAATATATAGACAGGCACGTAGCATGGCGGGGGGGGGGGGGGGGGTAATCAATCGACAAGAGCGTTCGGCCACACGGCCTACACTATCTCAAACACTAAAAACAAAACTGTAAAAAATGTAGTTGCAATTTCTTTTATAATTCCTATAGTTTGCATTGTTAGTTGTAGTGCTGGATTTTGTTTCCCTTGTTGTTTTTCTATCAAATTAATATTTTATTTTTGTGTCCTGAATAAGGGGCTGGCTGTCCCGAAAATATGACAATTTCAGTTGTTCGTGTCGTTAGCCATATACATACACACACACACATATATATATATATATATATATATATATATATATATATATATATATATATATATATATATATATATGAATTTTGACAAAATTCCTTATCGCATATAAATTTCCTATTTTATTTTTTCTACAAAGGTATATGGTTCAGTCGAACAAAATTAATTTACATGTGAAAAGAAACTGTTTGAAATGTTTGAAAGTTTTCCCAATGACATTTTGTGATTCAAAATGACCGATCATTAAATTATTGCCCATATCTACCAACTTACAACAAAGTTACATATTTTTTCTATGCCTCGTAAAAATGGTAAGTAAAATTTTAATTATGCTCGTCATTTCTTTTTCAGAGTGATGACAATAAAATCAAGCTGTACTGCTGTGATATATTCAAATGTAATAGGTACATGTATACTACAGTTTTCATATACATATGAACAAATATTAACAAAATTTGACATTTCAGGGAAAAAAATTAAAAGAACAAACAATGTATGGTTAAATAAGTTTGTAATCATTTAAACAAAGCAAGATTAAAACAGCACACAATCATTCAAAGAAGTACAACTTATGATCAAACTATAAAGAGAAATTCAAAGAAGGGCTAAAAGAATTTACCGATTAAGAAAACTTAGCATAAAAGAATGAATAATAAAATATTATTTTGTGTCCGTGTTGCGACAATAAAAATCCTTCGTTGTCCGATCTTATAATTATATATTGACCACGTTGATGGTCTTCCTTACATTAAGTTCATTTGACGGTCAGTTCGAAGCAATATGGGACAGAGGATCCATCGTTGCCATCGACAAAAGCGACAGACACAGGTATCAAATCAAAACATAATTTGTGTCAACATCTTTACTTGCAACACGCTTTCAATTGAAAAAAAATTGCAATTTTGTGAATAAGTATAATTATGGCAATATTCCAATTCATTCATTCATTTAGAAAGAATATTGTTAACAAGTCAAATTGAATCCTCGGGGTTACATGATGCACAAAGCTGCATGATAAAAGAAAAATATCGACAATCCATATTCATTGTGATATATTAAATACTAGTATATACACTTCTCTGCATAATTTTCTAAGTTATGCTGAACTGATGAAGAGTCTCATGACAAAAGACTGTCGATATTTACTTGAAACGCACGAATATGACGAAACCAAAATTGAAGGTATCCAAGTAAAAAGGTGCTCGTTTAAATCTCTATTATCTCTTAATTTTAGCATTTCCAATAAAGTTAAAACCACCGAAAATCTAATGATTTTTCAGGCCCGCCTTTCTTTGTATCAGAGCAGAATAACAAAGAACTGTTTGGTTAGTGTGTGTATGTTCCGTTAGAGTGATGCTGCTTTGTCTGTAAAGATAAACAAAGAATACTAATAGATAAACGTTAAGGTTAATATTTCATATGAACAGTGGTATATAAGGATATGTCAATAAATCGAGGATCAGTCTTTCCACAATAAAACTATTGTGTTTTTCAGTTTTAACTTTTTATGCCTATATTTTGATTATATGAACTTTATTACAAATAGTGTAAGGACTTTAGGTTAGAATGAAAACTGCTACAATTGTATTTTATTTTTTGAAAATGCGTTGTTTCAGATCCAGCCGGATAGCGAGCGTATGATAAAATTGCAATTATTAAAACAAAAATAATTATTGGCTTTTCTATAACACAAATGAGGTATCATTTATCAATAAAACACTTTTACAATATATCACTGCGTTTAAGATTTTAAAGAAAAACATCAAGAAATAAACATATGGCATTTTTTTTAAACATGGAAATACACAAATATATTCAAAAGAGTGAACAAATATTCTACTGTACCTTTTTCTTGTACATTAAACTGAATGTGTAGATGAATGGGTTCAACGCAGAGTTTATTGGCAGAACGACAACAACAATCCAAGCGTAAACGTCTGATGAAATATTGACACCTCCCATTGCCAACAGTCCTTACAAACAAAATATTTGAAAAATAACATAGTTAAAAGAGAAACAACATCATAGCAAATGAATTTATAATGTATTCAAAAGCAATTTTCCTTGTTACAATAAAAATGAAATTAAAACAAAAATTTAAAAAAAAGTATACCTATAAGTACAATTGGTATCCAGCAAAATGCGTCTGACAACACTACGTAGGACAATGACTTGAAGACAGCAATCTCTCTCTTTGTTGTATCATTTGTTACATTACCTCCAATGCGTTTGACTTCAGCAAAAATAAGTATTTGCCCAAGAACAACAGCAATGAAAACTAAAAAGTTGAACACTATAAAAACAGATGTAGAATATTCCCAACCGGAGAACATATCTGTCGTCAAAGGCAACGATATGCAAACTGTAGACCTGCTATAGAAATCCGAATAGTAAAACAAAGGAGCTGTGGCAATACTAACAGCAAATAGCCATACAGTGATTGCTGCACATATGCCACATTTCTTGTTTTTAAGCTTTGCACTTGAAAATGGATATTTAAATGCTATGAATCTTTCTGCCGTTATCAAGAAAATGAAAAGAACGGAGGCTTCGCTAGAAATTGTGGCCAATAATCCAGCAGCGGTACATGTATTACTGAATCGCCACTTACTGTCATTCAATCCATATTCATTCTGGTATTCTAAGTCCGCTACTGCAATTATGAACAAATATATTCCCATTAATAAATCCGAAATGCTTAGATTCAGAATTAATAAGGTTTGTGACGTCGCGCTTCCCTTGAAGTAATTTTTCAATCGGTAATAAATAACGTAAATATTACCACCAAAAGAAAATAATGCCATATACCAGATTATCTGTGCCAATGCCCCAACACTTATCAGTTGGTCACATGTCGATATGCGATCACGAGGGGAGATGCATTTCTCAACGTCAACTGTCGAAGGTCTAACACAGCAGATGATATACGAGTCTGTCCGTAACCATTCCAGATTACACAAGCCTTTAAACATGGATTTAGAGACAACTAACTCATTTCCATGAATGTGTAAATACTTCAGCTCACCCAGTCTTTCGAAAGCATTCCGCTCAAGCGACTTCATTCCGTTCTCAGATAAGTCAAGAATTTGGAGTTGTTTTAAAGCAGTGAAAAGAGACGCATTTAGGTGTACCATTTTGTTTCCAGTAAGATTCAGTTCTCTTAAGGAACCCATTGCCATGGCCAGTCTGTGTATTGTTCGTATATTGTTGAAAGCTAAATTTAATTTATGTAAAGATTGAAGTGGGTAAAAAGTAAAACGGTCAAGTTGTTCTATTACATTGTGCTCCATGTTTAGCGCTATTAGTTTATTTAAACCCTGAAACATGTCTGAAGAGATCTTTTGTATTGAATTGTAACTCAAATCAAGGAATGTAATCATTTTCATGGATTTTGAGAAATAGTTGTTTGTATTTGAGATGTTGTTATCTCTCAGGTCTAGTTTAATCAAAGATTCCAAGAAATAAAGAGATTCCGGCTGAACTCTTTGTATCTTGTTACCCGTTAGGTCCAAAATTGCAAGGTTGGTTTCATTGGAATCAGTCGGATGTTTTTGGTCATGAAACTGAATATTGTTTAATTCATTATTTTTCAGATTCAAAAAGCGGAGACTTGGAATTTGTTTTAGAAAACCAAGATCTAAATAATATATCCTATTGTTAGATATATTAAGATACAATAAATTTGGAAGGGTTTGGAAGGTATTGCCTGCTATATAAGATATGAAATTAAACGAGATGTCTAATTTTTGCAAATGCATGGATCCAAATTGATGTGAAATATCTTCTAGAGAGACATTTTTGTCAAGAGATGCAGATAAATTCAGGTTGACAAGATATCTGAACGCTTTCAAACGTTGAATGTCTACGTTATGAAAACTTAGATCGAGCGATCTTGCCTCCTCAGGAACGTCTATAATTGAACTGCATTTGAAGATCAAATAATGACAGTGGCAATGAGCTGGACAGACAATTGAGGCTACTTTGGTATAACGTTTGTGTGTGCAAAACGTTTCATCTTCATCCTCAGGACAATTGCTGATATTGTTGCAAAGGTTTTGACTCGCAATACAACTACCATCGATGCACTGGAACTGGGATAGATCACATGGGACTTTATCTGAGAAAAATAGTGTAAACTATTTATGAAATAGTTCTTTTCGTTTAAAAATTTGATATGATTTTCATGACGTATAGATCATAATAATATACGTCTCAAGAAATTTCAATCGTGAAAAAAAAATGTATTTTTAAAAAACCTTTGCAAATTCCGATTTCTCGACGTATGTTGTGAATTTTCAGAATGCTATCTGATTTAGATGTGTAGTTTGCTTTTATCATTACCTGTAAAGGAATATTTATGTATAATTATTTTTTTTGTTAACTTCTGAGTAAGAAATACGATTAAAAATAGAACGAATGACCAGCATTGTCACTGGAATTAGAATATAGCATCGATTTTTCATCTTTTGCAAATTCGAATAATTTTTTGCAAAATCGAAAGGTTTCAAATAAAAAAAATTACAGTGTTGTTGTAGTTTGAAATAAATTATGAACATTTAGATCCTTCATAACTTCTGTAAGCACATGTTTAAGGTCTACATTTTGAACAATTTTGACAGGCATGTCGCAATACCTGTTTAGCATTTAATTTCCATTTACAATCTACATTTATGGGGTTTTTCCCATTTTGAATTTTAAGATGAAATACTCTTTTGCAAGTCGAAACTCGTTTACAGCTGCTCACTGATACCATAAAGTAAAAAAAGGTTAATCCTACCATAAACGCGGTATCTATAGGTGTTTGGAAACTGGTGGACATGACATCGTCTGATTGTATATTCAGATGTTGAAATACTCTCCTCTCTCTGAAATACATCGTTCCGTTGGTAATAAACGCTTCAAGGTGACTATTTCTGCCAGAGTAAAACAGAGTAAGGCAACTGTATTCCGTTGATGGTGGCTGGGGTGTACTATATAGAATCGATTCGTCTCCTAAACTTCTACTCACGTCAATTGCATAATCAGGAAAGACATATGCATCTCCTAAATAGTAAAATCTAAGGAATTAATCTATACTTTATTTCATTTTAAAAAATATAATAAAAGTGTCAAGTACTAATAAGAAAATAAAAATGTGTTTATAAGTTGTCAAATTTGAAGAGAAGAAAAAAACCCTTGCAAGACCGAGGATGTTTAACTTTGTTAAGATAGATTTCATTCAATATAATTGGTGAAATGCAATACTGTCTAAGGAAGAAAAAAGGCGGGAAATGGAAATTGTAAACCTGACCATATATATACCATTACTTAGTATTCAATAGGAAAAAAACCCATATCTTTGATGTGAATTTAGGAATTACTTTCAATTGTGTAGGTTTCTGGCAACTCAGCAAGTTTATCTTAAACTGAATATTCAAAATTATGTACTTTGGGTTTATATTAAAGATACAAAGTTATTTATGAAAAAGAGGTTAAATTACCCGTGTTTTCGTTAACGTTGCGTTTCCACTTTAAGCCGTTCTTCCATTGTTTCCACCCACACGTATCGTCAACAAATGTGCACGTCAAATCCCCACGTTCTGTAAGCATTGATAAACTGATATGCTTTGTACAGAGTAAAAATAATCCAATGAATATATTTGACATAAACAATTGATAGAACAAAATCTATATTTTATTGATCGTTTACGTTTACAAAAAAGTTCAAATTTGAAGATAAAGTTTTTTTCTCTTCGAACGGATGATGGGGCACGAGCTAGAAGATTTAATTTGAAGAAAAAGTTTGAAATTGTTATACAGCAAAATTTCCCTGCAATTTATGAAAATAGAAATATACCCTCATTTATTTTCATAAGGTACAGAAAGTTTTTCTTTCGGGGGACGGGTGCTTGTTTTGCCAATTTTTGGCAATTTATAACAAAATACCAAAATTGAAGTGCGAAATAAATTAATCTCTGCACATCGATAAGTTACACGACGGCAAGTATAACTCAATAGATCATATTTAAAGTATCATACCACATTCATCAAGATTACAAGGCTTCCATTTATTCTCAACAACACATCCTATAGAATTTTGTTCTTTGTTGAAACTACATTTTCCATTTGTGCAGGGATCAAAAGAAATTGTTTCATTTCGAAATCCGGCGTAGTAGTTATCAAAAAAACATTCCATGGCTGCAATGAAGTATATATACAACCATAGATAATCATAAAAATCATACTGCTCTTCTAACTGATTAACGTAATTTACTTATTTTTTTCCAACTCAGTATAAAATATTAGAGTTTCAAACCTACCACAATTCTTTTCGTCAGAAAAATCAGGACAGTCTGTGATCACATCACAAAATCCGGATATTTTAATGCACAAACCGTCATTGAAACATGGAAAACAATCTAGAACCACAAAATAGTATTATCGAGTACCTAACATATGTTTTCAAATTCATTAAGATATAACATTTTACAATTACACAACTCTACCGTGACAGTATCCTTCTCGAACACGAATGTATTTCACTTCTGCAATTTTGGGAAAGGCTGGTAAGTAGACGGGAGAAATAGAAACCTAAATTTAAAGGAAAAAGAAATTTATTCTGTATATTGTAAATCTTCAACCAAAGTTGTCCAAATTTATGAAATACCTGATATTCTTTTGCTTCCGGACGGATATTCACGTTCACGAATTTCCATTCACTGCTATTTGGAAGAAGAGTCATCGTCTGAGACGCTGTTTTCAATTCTAACTTTAGATTCGTGGTACGATATTCAAGCTGTAAACAACTTCCAGTAGACACAGATCGCAGAGAAGGGAGCTTTAAATAAGGTTTTTGTGACAAGGTATTTGGTGAAAGAGGCTCAATCCTTAAGATGTAGTTATTCTTTGTACCTTTAATTAACAAGAGATACTTTGGCTTTATTGATAGTCTGAACAGCATTGTCCAACTTTGATCTCAGTAGCTAACTTTACGGTTTTTTGTGTCTTTGAAATACAAAAACCTCATGTCTAAATGCACAAGCTAATTTCCTTCAAATTAAACAAAGTATTGTTTAATATCATTAAGAACATAACTCAGTATATTTCTGTATGAATACACGAATTTAAATCCCTTTTGAAACACTTTCAAAAATACATTAAACAGCAGGCGATTTTTGTCACGTGAATTAAAATTAAAAGAATGTAAAATTATGTTAACCTGTTTTGTTGTTATGTATCCACTTGATTTCCGAACTATTAGTCAATTGAATTTTAAATGCCTCCTCTACTCCATTCCACTCATAAGATGCTAAAATAAAGTGTAAAATGTAGTAAATGTGGGAATATGTCAGTTTTACAAATCAGTTGCATTTGTCGTTAAAATTGTTTTCAAATTTATCATCTCTTATAAATGTATACTCTTATTCTACATTATTGCCAATAACAAAGTCAGTAACAAAATTTGTTGGGATCCTTGCCTTGGGCGCAGAATGGAACATCGCAGGGTTCCCTATTGCCTCGGTCTAAACATAGTATGCTGAATAAATCAGATCCAATTAGGTCGTAAGTGTCAATGACACACCAGAGACTAGGATGACCATCCAGATTTCTACAGTAGTTTTCCTTTAACATACTCTTATTATACAAGAAAGTATCGCAATCTTTAAAAATACGAACAGCTGACCATCGCATACAGGTGCGCCCTGAAGAGGACACACTTTTCGTACCTTCGTATTCAAGTCCTCTTTCGTCTTCCCTGCATTCCTTTGCTAAAGTATGAATAGACAAAATTGATACAATTTAAGTGAAACATTTTTATTGGCAAAGGAAAGAGCAAAAATCTTAAAAATAAAAACAAATGCCTACTTGAATTTTAATGAGAATAAAAAAGTTTTAAATGATATTAAACGCATGACCAGCAATTTCTGTAAAACGAATGTGCATAAAAGCAAAGTTAAGTACAGCAAACAACACTATATATATATATATATATATATATATATATATATATATATATATATATATATATATATATATATATATATATATATATATATATACATTTTCCAGTGTCTTTGCCTGTGATAACACTACATATCGATTTTGTACTATATAACTCATAATACAAATGACGCAAAAACGAGGCGCCGGCGGAGTTTGCTTATCAATATTAAAATATATAATCGTACGATGGCTTAAAATTATTTAAATATAAGTAATAAGGAATCATTCTTTGAATATTATGAGATGATAATTTCGGTCGGGGTGTGATCAAATCTATCATGAAGCCCTTCGGGCTTTATTGGATTTGATCACACCCCGACCGAAATTATCACCTCATAATACTCAAAGAATGATTCCTTATTCCTTATATATATATATATATATATATATATATATATATATATATATATATATATATATATATATATATATATATATATATATATATAAAATTTCCCAATACAACAAAAAATAAATCGGCACAGTTTTAAATAATTTTAACATAATTAATATCAAGAATTAAATCACAAATTGATTGTACATAACTGCCTGAAGAGCCAGGAATGGCGAAAACGTTTGAGGTTAATAGGATCAATTTGTGATTTTATTCTGGATATTTATTATCTTTAAATTTTATATATATATATATATATATATATATATATATATATATATATATATATATATATATATATATATATATATATATATATATAGTTGTTAGAGCGAAGGCCGCTCACTGCTGGGAGAGTAGGTTCCATAGGTCGTGAGTTCAAGCCTCGGCCGGTGCTACATATACATATATTTACATTTTCCAGTGTCTTTGCCTGTGATAACACTTCGCATCGATTTTGTCCTATATAACCCATAATACAAATGACGCTAAAATGGGGCGCCAGCGGGGTTTGTTTATTTTCATTTAAGTATTTAATCGTACGATGGCTAAACATAATATAAATATAAGTAATAAGGAATCATTCTTTGAATATTATGAGGTGATAATTTCGGTCGGGGCGTGATCAAATCTATCATAAAGCCCTTCGGGCTTTATTGGATTTGATCACGCACGACCAAAATTATCACCTCATAATACCCAAAGAATGATTCCTTATTCCTTATTAAGTTAATTCATAGCTCCATAGAAACAGCCAGACTGAAATCTACACGCCCCTTTATCGATTGATCGAAATTTACAGCGACTGAAACTGACAAGAAAGTGACAGGACTGAAATTGACACATCCTGTTTATCGATTGGTCGAGACCCACAACTACCTAAGAAAAATCAGGACTGCACGAAATAATCATAATGATGTCAGACTCTCAGTCTCACAGAAGACGATTTGGCTGTTTACTTATGTACATTAACAGTAATTTAGTGAATTAACTTACATTTTACGATCAATTAATTAATAAGTTAAAAGAAAAATGTTAATATAAACAATAAAATGCTTTCTTTATTGATTCATTGCAGAGAAATTACATAACCCGGGTTATGTATCTTTTCTGAATGTCGCTTCCTTCATATCCCGAATGAATCACCAAAAAAAGCATTTTATTGTTTTAATAAACATGGTGCCTTTCTCTTTTTTGGACTTTTCGAACATGTATTGCACTTTATTTGCTTACAAAATATTTTACCGTTTTTTTTATATTATTAAACATTTAGAACATGTTACCTCATAATTGGTAATAACTGACTTTACATTTTTAAAAAATAGTTAATTAGAACATATATACTTCTTCAGAAAATAGCCTATAATTGTTATTTATTTTTTGTAATTATTATATGAACAGTATCATTATACAAACTACTATAAATGTACGTTTTAATGCTTTAATAGTGAATGCAAGTGTAATTGAAAATTGAGGCCCGTTGAACTCACTCGCACTGATACAATATCATGAACATAATTTGTGATTCTGTGTTAAAAGTCAAGATGTGTGTTCAATACATTATTCTTAACTACTATAATGATGACACGTTGGAGTTTGGACAGACATTACTTTTAATAACTGCAATTCAAACTGATTTGAAAACACACTTTATACATCTCTATCACGGGATACTACAGGTAACTTTTTGGATTGTGTTTTCCGTTTTAAGCAATGAATTGAAGTGGTTTATACTAATGCTTTTAATAGATGTTACATTTAAAAAGTCATGCTTTATTATCTTGCGCATGTCATTCGCTTACCCTGCTGATGGTTTATGAGTTTTACATTAACCAAGTATAAATTGCAGGCAACCAATTTTTGTAGTACCGTGAACGTAGTGGATCAGGATGAAATAGTGTTATCATCAGATTCTTGTAGTATATTGTACATGAATGGACTATACATCTTATAGTTTTTTATATTCCGTTATTATTGTTAATAAGTAGGAATTTAGCATATAAGTAATTTTAAACAGTGCTTAAAATAGAACTTTTTTCAAAAGAAATTAAATTACTTTTTTGTGTACACGTCAAGGTTTTTGCGTATACATAGGGATATTTAGCAACTTCATAGTAAATTCATAGGGCTTAATGTTTTTTAGCCGGGCTCTGCTGAAAGCAGAGTCCTGGCTGTAGGCAGGCAAATTGCCAATGTTACTTTAAATAACACAACTTCAAAAGTAAACAAAAAACCAAACAGCGTCAAAGTAAAAGCTTCCGCTATACCTTTTAGTTACACAAAGAGCCACGTTTTGTCTTTTTTTAATTTCGATGTCTATCTTTTTTAGTCTTCTTATTAATAGCGAACGCAGCTCGCCGGCGCGCAGCGCCGGCGCGATGCGAGCTCTACCGACAAGGCGTGTGTGAATAGAAAATTCGAACTATTTGCACATTCATTCAACGGATTTTTTGGGCGTCAGTAAATCGGACCAGTAATGCCTTGTTTTAATCGTCCCAGTAGTTCCCTGTAATTATGGTTTCCCATTTCACACTCTATCGAGAACAAGATATGAGACTATGTACATGCATTGTATATAAACTGCTGACACAACGCAAATTCCATTACATAAGACTAACGGAGTTATCGTCCTTTCGTGTGACGTCACAATGGATTTCTTACACATTGATCCGACAGAATTTTTCGGCGTTAGTAAATTTCGACCCACAGTGCAATTCCTCAATGTCGGTCGATCTCACTAGACTGGATACCATCTCGCGAGAATTTGAGAAACAGAAAAATAATGTAATTTCAAGAATATCATGCTTTTTAGTAAACAAAACAGTATATTTCGCGTATTTTTTTCCAGAGTGTTTTCAAAAAGACAGACGACACTTGACGACGTGAACTTTGACGTCACAATAGGGGGAAATTACAATAAGTAGTTATTGTAATTCTGCTGAAATATAAATATCAATTAAAATCTTCTCAAAATCTTGCAGAGCTAACGAATGGGGACATTTCTTCAAAGATAGGAAACAGCTGTAACTTGCTCTCATTTGGATGAATGCTCAAATTTATTTTATTCACTATATTTACGGTAACTTCCAGGAATGTTTTTTTTAAAGGGGGCGTGGCAACATCATTCAAAAAATCTTCGCAAGCAAAAAGAAAAACGAAATTCTGAAAATCAGGAAAATTCTAATCCGGGTGAAGAATTGGGAGTGCGTAGTATGCTTTTAGCTCTTTAGCTGCTCAATAGTGTCTTTATTTTCACTTCCGTTTATTACATGCTCCCGGAAGATCCATTTTCCTTATATGATCCACAGGCACTTGTTTCTGAGAAAAAAAATTACGCCATAGTATAACAATAACACAAGGTGTTATTATTATACTATAGGGTAAAAAAAAAATCTCAGAAACAAGTGCCTGTGATATGATCAGCAAATCTTTTTTTATACGTAAATTTGATTTTTTTTTTTAACGGGGGAGTTGGGACTCTGTGATAAGTCAATTTTTTATATGTAAGTTTAAGAAAATTGTCTGCTGCAAGAAAAGAGGCAATAAATTGTAATGTACATTATGTTAAAATCTTTATTATTCAACAACATTTTATCTGAGATAAATTCTATATATAAATAGATAACAAAATCTTATAAATTATGAATAATAAAAATTCACTGGAAAATTAGGCATGTTTATTTTATTCTGCATTCAAATTCATTTTTTACTTTACGTCGCTACTTTTATTTTTATTGTTTTATCATAATTCATTATTTTATCACATGCTGCACTCACCCCAACGGTCGCATCGTTATACATATTAACGTGTTTTAAAAACAAGACTATGCATTTTGAACACATACAATGCGCATGAATTTCCATGAACTACTTTGCTGCGCGTTGAAGAAATGGGGTGTAGTGGAACCAAGAGTTATCTCTCTTGATCTTGTATTGTGCAGTCTGAGAGTTATTCCTCTTTATGTGGAACTCTTCTATGCTCAGTTTTTCACGCTGTATACGTGCGGTCCCGCCGCAGTGCTACACATTGTCTATACCAACATATTCCATGTTTCATCCTTGTCCCCTCAAATTGTAAGTATCATATGCATTTAGATATATGAAATATTCATTAAAGCGCTAAGCATAGCTGCAGCGCTTTTTTGTCGCCAGATTTCTGATCCTACTTCCACTTTCGATTTCGCATTTCCGAAATACCGCCACCTACTGGCGGATGCTAGAGAAGTCGTACCCTGGAGAAGTCGTACTCGGGAGAACTCATAACTATGCAGTAGGGAAAACTTATCCTCAAGTTAGCCTGCATGCAGATACATTTGTTCTATCAGTATAAAATTGGGAATAAATTCTTTTAATGAATATTATTATTATATATCGGATATGGGTGCTCCAAAAGATATCACATTTATGATGATGATTTATTTCCAATTAAAATTTTTTTTGGGAAAAAATGGGTGTTATATGCATTTGGTTGTGTATTAGGTGTTAAGCAATAATTGGAATAACTTAGCAAAAACACATATGCATCCATCAAGGCGTGAGAGTTTGTTACGTCGAAGTTACACGTGTGTTTGAAAAGCACAAGACCAGTCACGAACTTTTCATCTATCCTCCTCCAAAAAAAAAACTAGCATAAAAAAATTCAAATGATCTTGCATAATAAAAAAAACTTGGATAGTCAGACACCTTACACATGCTTTTTTACATAAAAGATTATCCCTTGTCGCAGGTGGAAACGGCCCAAATTCGGAGGAAAAATAGGAAATTATTTTCCTTCAGCCCTGTTTTGACGTTTTGACGTGACCTACGGTGAAATACTGTTGTGACATTTGAATCGGCGTCCATGACAACATCCTTTAATTAAACTTGTTGAAACACACTACTTTTTACGTATGATAAGATATGAGCTAGAGACTAAGTTAAATTAAATGATATACCCTAAAATATACCGCAGAAGAGACTGTCTATGATTTAACAATCTCTTCCCGGCTTATCGCTTTCCAGTACTTTCAGTACTTTGATTTTATTTGTTGTTTTTGCCATGACATGTTTATAAAGCAAACATAAGCACCCTCGTAATGACTGTTACTGTAGTAGGTTGTAGGCGCCATATTTTCTTGTGTTTACATATCTTGAGATTAAACATATAAGGATAACTTCATTATTTATATGATTTACTGGTCATTAATAAGTACACAGCACACCTATAAAGTGTGAATTCTATGTTTATATTTTTCAATTAAATTATTTTCCCTTTATTACCTACATTCCATAATTTCCCTCGGGCTACTGTTTCAATACTGGGTGCACATTTTGGAATTCGTCTATTTTGATTTTTGTCAATTTGTTTCTTATGAAAACTATGATATATATACATATATGATATAAATGTATTATTGTATGAATTGTTAAAATGTCAGTTTGCATATTATCCCATGTATTTATAAATTGTTTATAATTTGTTTCAGCAATTTACCACATCAGATCTTCATCAGATCTACATTCAATAAAGATTACCAATAATTATTGAATATGGTTATACTTGCTGTTTTTCAAACAGTACAGTAAATTGAATTTACACACCAAGGAAACATGGCTACTGGAGGGCTCCCCTTACCACGGAACGGTGACTCCCAGAACGAGACTGAAGAAACCAACACCTCTACCAAGGATAAACGTGATGTTATCTTGAGTGAAAAAGGACTCTTAGCATTTGAAGATGAAAGTTCCAAATATAAGAAACATATATTCGAAACATGGGGGAAAGTCGAGAAATGCATTCTACGTGTGCAAAAATGTGACAGAAACATTGAACAATATCAAATCTTACAGAGTGATATAGAGAACACATTCAGTGAGTTTCACAACAGTATTAAACAGTACCTTGTCTTTCTACAACGACACTCCAGAAGTGAACAAGGTAAAAGTGAGATGAAACGATGTACCGAGGACTTTGAGAAAGGAAAGTCAGTGGTTTACAAGGCCTTAGACAACATTAAAGCTGCAAAATTAGACCTCTTAGAAACAGCCTCAGAAATATCAACAACCAGCACTAAGAGGAAAAGAAGAAAAGAGAGGAAGTTGGAAGTAATGAAAAAAGAAGCAGAGCTAAGAAAACAGAAACTTCGCCTTGAGGAAGATGAATCAATACGTATAGCTGAAATGAACAGAAAAAAATGTGAGTTAGACATTGACTTAGATTTACTGAAACAAGAACAGAGTGCTAGTGATGAGTGAAATCAGAAATGATCCGGCATTTGTATTCACCAACAGCCGACAACCAGCTCTCAAGAGACCGGTATACTCCAAAAAGTCTGAGGTGTCAACAGACAACAACAACAACGCCCGCTGTCCATATCATAAGGCAGATCATAGCATTCATGATTGTAGAGCCTTCCGTGCAAAACCGTTCTTTGAACGCAAGAACTTCTTGCAAAGTAAAAACATTTGTACTAGATGTTGCACCTCAACTAGTCATACAGCAAAAGACTGTCAAGTCAAAATCCAATGCACTGCTTGTGGGAGTGTTTATCATACGACTGCTTTGCATATAAACAAAGGTCCATCATCAAGCCCAAGCATGCATGGCGGGGAGAAAATGTATAACTCAGCTCTACAAACCATGAAGTCAGAAACAGACAACATATCGCCTGTACCTATGAAAGCTTCAACAAACACTAGTGTCAAGTGTACTACATTCTGTGGCGACCATTATCAAGGCAGATCATGCAGCAAAATTTTCCTTGTGGATGTTTTTCACACAGACTGTCCTAACAACATGTATCGTGTTTACGCAATCGTGGATGACCAATGCAACCAGTCTCTTGCATCTCCAGAACTATTTGATGCCTTGAACATTATGTCCTCACCCATTCATTACACTTTGACAACATGTATGGGAAAGACAGCCCAAAATGGTCGGCAAGCACATAGTATGAAGATACGATCATTGGACACAGCTGTGACAATGGACCTTCCTCTTCTGATGGAATGTGATGACATCCCTAACGAAACCTCTGAAATTCCTACACCAGAAGTTGCTAATAGCTACCCTCACCTTCTCAGAATTGCATCTAGTATACCTGAGTTTGATGTGAATTCAAAAATACAGTTCCTTATTGGTAGAGACTTGATTGAGGCCCATCACATTGAAGAGCAGATCACTGGACCTCGAGGGGAACCATTCGCTCAAAGACTTAGTCTTGGTTGGGCTATAATTGGTGAAGTTTGTCTCGGTAAACTTCATAGAAGAACCTCAGTGAATGTCAACAAAGTGTCTATTCTCAATGATGGTAGAGTTACGTGCAGTCAACCGTGTCAGAACAACATTGATGTGAAAGAGCAAACACTTGTGTCTAGCTATATAATTGGTGAGCGTGACTTTCAATTTCATGGTGAAGATGTCTTCATGAAGACCCCTGAAGATGATTGTACTGGTTTATCGGTAGAAGACAGACTATTCCTAAAGTTGATGGATAGATCATTCATTAAAGACAAGGACGGCATGTGGAGTGCACCTCTTCCTTTTCGAGAGAACCAACCTGATCTTCCTAACAACAGATCTCAGGCATTACATCGAGCTCAGATACTACACAACAGTTTACAGAAAGATACAGAAAAGAAGAGACAGTTTGTGAAATTCATGGAGAAAGTTCTAAACAGTGGAGCAGCAGAAATTGCGCCACCTCCAACAAGCACAGGTTGCTGGTACCTACCTTTGTTTGGCGTTCGTAACCCAAAGAAACCAGATCAAATAAGAGGCGTTTTCGACTCGTCAGCCAAGTATGGTGGAGTTTCCCTCAATTCAGTACTCATGTCTGGTCCAGACATGATCAACAGTCTTCTTGGGATCTTACTTCGCTTTAGGAAGGATGAGGTGGCGATGGCAGCAGATATAGAGCAGATGTTTTACTAATTTCGTGTTGATGAAGACCACCGCAATTACCTACGCTTCTTTTGGTATAAAGAAAACAACCCAAATGACATCATGATAGAGTACAGAATGACTTCACATGTATTCGGCAACAGTCCATCGCCTGCTATTGCATCTTATGGACTCCTTAAGACTGTCGAACACGCTGATCAAGATGTGAAAAACTTTGTACAGCATAACTTCTACGTTGATG
Organism: Magallana angulata; assembly: GCF_025612915.1. Classification (NCBI taxonomy): domain Eukaryota; kingdom Metazoa; phylum Mollusca; class Bivalvia; order Ostreida; family Ostreidae; genus Magallana; species Magallana angulata. The sequence goes on from NC_069120.1 coordinate 46,505,022, forward strand.
ACGGGTTAATCTCTTTACCAAATGAATCAGATGCTATCAGCCTGATGAAGCGTACTCAGTCAACCATGAAACTGGAAGGTCAGATTCGTCTTCACAAAATCACGTCCAATAAACAAGCTGTGATGGACGCCTTTGATGTCAGTGATCATGGAGAACAGCTGAAAGAAATAGATAGTGATGACATGATACACAGATCTCTTGGACTTTGTTGGAGACTGAAGGACGATACTTTTGTGTTTACAGTACCTACTGAAGAGAACCCTTTTACTCGTCGCGGTCTGCTCTCAACTGTAAACAGCCTATTCGACCCATTAGGTTTCATATCACCAATTATCATCAGCGGTAAAATACTTCTCCGAGAATGCACACCTGAAGGAGTTGACTGGGATGAACCATTACCTGTCAATAATCTTCAAAAGTGGAAGGAGTGGCAATCGTCTCTTCACTGTCTCAGTGATATCGCCATTCCCCGTATGATGTCTCACACTTCTGTTAGTTCAGCCCAGACAGCAGAAGTTCACATATTCTCAGATGCTTCAGAAAAGGCAATAGCAGCATCAGCATATATAAAAACTGTAAGTGATGGACAAACAAGCGTTCGATTCATCATGGGAAGAAGCAAGTTAGCACCTCTTAATGGCCACACCATTCCTCGCCTAGAATTGTGTGGAGCTGTCTTAGCAACGGAACTCGCAGAGATCATATCTGTACAACTTGGCATCCCATTGCAAACCATGAGATTTTACACAGATAGCAGAGTTGTGTTAGGCTACATTGGTAATAGGACTCGAAGATTTTACACCTATGTAAGCAACCGAGTTGATCGTATTCTACGAATATCTAATGCCAATCAATGGAACTTCATTTCCAGTGAAAAGAATCCTGCAGATTCTTGTACAAGACGCAACACTAATGTGATCAACATTATGCGGTTACCATGGATTACTGGTCCACAATGGTTGTGTGATGTGACGGAAATGAAACCTACACAGTTTCCACTTGTTGAACCTGATAGTGACAGAGAAGTCCGTCCAATCGATAGACCAGTAATATGTTCACAAACTGATGTTGCCATTACAACAACAGGATCTGATCTCATTACCAAGAAATTTGATCGATTTGATCGTTGGAGTTGTCTCATTACGGGCATTGCTTGTCTCAAGCGAGTTTGCCGCAGGTTTAGAGCTTGTCGTGACCAGAAACCTATGCAACTTACCCGTTATGATGAAACTCGTGAAGCCGAGACCTTTGTCCTAAAACAGATTCAACAAGAATTCTTCTCAAAAGAGATAAACAGTTTAAAGTCTGGAAAACCTTTGAAGAAAGACACAAGTATATCCACACTTGCACCATTCTTAGATGAAAATGGACTAATGTGTGTTGGTGGAAGATTGAACAAAGCTGCTGGAATTTTACCATCAAAAGAAATCAATCCAATTATTCTTCCCAAGAACAGTCATATCTCTGTTCTTTTGATTCGTCATTTTCACGAGCAAGTCAAACATCAGGGGAGATTATTCACTGAAGGTGCACTTCGTACGGCAGGTTATTGGATCCTGGGAGGCAAGCGCATGATTTCATCTTTCATTCACACTTGCGTGACTTGTCGAAAACTTCGCCGTGGCCTCGAAACACAGATGATGGCAGACTTACCAGAGGACAGGATTACACCAGGCCCAGCTTTCACATCTGTTGGAATTGATGTCTTCGGACCATGGGAAGTCTGTACCCGCAGAACTAGAGGAGGAGTTGCAAACAGCAAGAGATGGGGACTGATGTTTACCTGTTTAACATCAAGAGCGGCTCACATAGAGGTTATTGAAGAGATGTCGAGTTCATGTTTTATAAATGCACTGCGTAGATTTCTATCACTCCGTGGCCCAGTGAAGATAATAAGATCTGACCGAGGCACCAATTTCATTGGAGCTGCTGAGGAAATGAGAGTGAACACGATAAAAGTAGAAGAGGGACCAGTTCAACAGTTCCTGGACAAATCCTACATCACCTGGATTTTCAATGTCCCACATTCCTCCCATATGGGTGGTGTCTGGGAGCGAGTCATAGGAATGACAAGGAAAATCCTCGATTCAATGCTTTTGGAATCTAGTGGTAAACCTCTAACACATGAGACATTAGCAACATTTTTATGTGAAGTTTGTGCCATCATAAACTCTAGACCAATAGCACCGATACCTTCGGATCCAAATGACCCAATGATTCTTACACCAACTATGATTCTCACCGGAAAAGTTGATTTCCTACCAGTCGTGTCTGATTCACTCAGTCTACAAGACGTTTACAGAGCGCAATGGAAACGTGTCCAAATCCTTGCAGATATTTTCTGGAATCAGTGGCTTAAGCAGTATCTATCTATCCTACAAAGTAGACGTAAGTGGAAAAGCGAAACCAGAAACGTTTAAGAAGATGATGTGGTACTGTTGAAAGATCCCGCTGAGCACCGGAACAACTGGCCAACAGGTATTATTGACCGCGTATTTCCAAGTGACGATGGAATCGTGAGAAAAGTTGTTGTGCGAACTATTCGAGCAGGAAAACCAACATTTTACATTCGACCAATTCATGATCTCGTGTTGCTGATAGAAAGTGAACAGTGACTAGATGTGAACTGTAACTTATGGACTGTGAATAATGGACTGTAACTTATGGACTGTGAATAATGGACTGTTAACAATGAATTTGTAAACATTGACTTGTATTATGATTCATGTATCAAGTGATCACGAGATGTATTGTTTATCAACTAGTTTATCACAATTTGAAATGTTTTGTGCATGCATATGAGTAGTGGCATCTCAAAGATGCCAGGCGGGGAGTGTAGTGGAACCAAGAGTTATCTCTCTTGATCTTGTATTGTGCAGTCTGAGAGTTATTCCTCTTTATGTGGAACTCTTCTATGCTCAGTTTTTCACGCTGTATACGTGCGGTCCCGCCGCAGTGCTACACATTGTCTATACCAACATATTCCATGTTTCATCCTTGTCCCCTCAAATTGTAAGTATCATATGCATTTAGATATATGAAATATTCATTTTATTTGTTGTTTTTGCCATGACATGTTTATAAAGCAAACATAAGCACCCTCGTTTTGACTGTTACTGTAGTAGGTTGTAGGCGCCATATTTTCTCGTGTTTACATATCTTGAGATTAAACATATAAGGATAACTTCATTATTTATATGATTTACTGGTCATTAATAAGTACACAGCACACCTATAAAGTGTGAATTCTATGTTTATATTTTTCAATTAAATTATTTTCCCTTTTTTACCTACATTCCATAATTTCCCTCGGGCTACTGTTTCAATACTGGGTGCACATTTTGGAATTCGTCTATTTTGATATTTGTCAATTTGTTTCTTATGAAAACTATGATATATATACATATATGATATAAATGTATTATTGTGTGAATTGTTAAAATGTCAGTTTGCATATTATCCCATGTATTTATAAATTGTTTATAATTTGTTTCAGCAATTTACCACATCAGATCTACATCAGATCTACATTCAATAAAGATTACCAATAATTATTGAATATGGTTATACTTGCTGTTTTTCAAACAGTACATGGGGATTGAATATACAACGCTTGTTGCAAAATTCAAGACAGCAACTGTTGAATATTTTCCTTCTAGACAGACATATTTTTGGGAGTTGATTTTTAATCAACTCTCCTATGCAGTCACTCGGACAAACCAAAAGTGAAACAGTGTTTGGACCTCAGCACAAATCATTGCTCCTGACAAGACTTAGTTCTTGAAAATAATTGATGAATTCAATGTAATGTATGCTAAAGCATTGTTTTTCAAGGAAACTTATTTACAAATACCTTAAAAATAGTCAGATTTTCAGAAATGGTACGAACAATTTAAATATTTTTTGTAGTCGTATGTATTCCTACGCCAGAGTTCAACATAGTCTCGTTCAACTCGACGCTCGGCTGTCTCCGTAAACCCTTGTCGGAGATTTACGGTGTCAGCCGAGCGTTTGGTTGAACGAGACAAGAGTTCAATATTGCTTGGATCCATACAATTATATAGAAATATTTCTACCACTGATACATAGTTTGATTGAATTAATTTTATCTTTAAATATTATTTAACATGATTCATGTGGAGGTTTCTCGACATTCTAGTCGAAAAAGTTCAAAAATTCATATTATAAAAATATGCGTAATTCTAATTAGAAACTACGTATACCTGTACTTGTCATGCAAAATAACATATCATTGATTTTAAAATAAATAAACATCGACAAAATCAACTCCCGTCAGTTCTTCAGTACTTTGATTGTTTATAGCCGCTTACTAAATTTGGTAGCTCTCTGACGCTTTGCCGACATTAAAAACATGAGAGAGAGAAAGAGAGAGAGAGAGAGAGATTTTCAGTCTTTACTATACACAATATGCATAAAGACACACCAAAATAGCCCGGCTTTCAGTACTTTGATTTAAAGATTGTTGTAGCATTTTATGCTTTACAAGTTATTTAAAAACTATGAATTAAAAAAAATTAAAAAAAGTTTGATAAAGCCTTCCCATGCTGCCGTTTGGTGAACAATATACTGAATACATTTTAAAGAACCAGCTAGACAGGTACTAAAAAACAAAAACTAAGAGGAACATAAACATAAGCATAAGCAATAATTTGCTCTGATGCTGTTCCAGGAACCCCTTCTATACGAAGCAGCCTCAAAAATAAGAAACTAATCGGCAAGAAAAAGCAAAAGCTTATCCTGGAGGGTCAATACAAGTTATTTATATATTGAAGTAATGTTATAAATAAAAATAAAATATTTTACATGTGTGCAGATTTACATACTTGTATGCGATGCTGTATGGGATGGGGTATGTATGCGATGCTGTATGGGACATATATGTTGTTTATATTTAATCATGTGTATTCGTAAAAAAAAACCCAACAACAACAAAACACCGGTCTAGCCAAGAACTTAAGTTAAAGGTTTGCAATTATTTACGTAGATTAATTACAAATCTATTTTGGTAATTTGTCTTCATTATATTGCATGTAAGTAAAATACATGCATGTTGTTATATTACATGCATATTACAAATGTTTATTTTCGTTAATTCTAGTACAGATTTGCTTTTATTTTGAAGGTTCTGTGCAAAAATCTACAGCTATAGATTTTTCAAAGCTATATTCCAAAAATTTAAACATAATCGTTCTGTGCTGATTTTATAAATAGATTGCTCCTAGTTTTACAAATTATGACAATGTGCGCAAAGAACGTATAACCTGAGCAGTAAACTCTCTTGAATATGTATTAAACCATTGACTTACGTAATGCACTCGTCTTGCACACCAGGTAAATCACCATTATAAAGAACCACGTTTTCCACATGGTGTGTTAGTGTTTATAAACACTGTATAAACTTGCCAGTACTCCAACTGATTTGCTTTTACTGAGACATTGATCACATATCACGATCCAAAAAGTATCCAAACAACATTATCAATGTCCATTTAAAACCAACTAATTACTCCATTAACAAAATCAACAAATCACGTTTTTTGTGTTTTGTGATATTTTGTGTGCTCATCTTTCTTTCGGTTTTTTTAAAGATGTGTTGAAAGTTAGTGATAGTGAAGTAAGAAACAAAGCTATAAAAGCTTGCATTGTTATGTTTTCATAACAGGATTTCCTACGCTTGAGCCAGACACTACAGTATTTACTTCACTCACTATAAACATAAACAACGACATACATGTACAATATATGACAGCCACCCCTGCGTGTGCGCTGGACGCCGTATTTATTTTATTTTACTTTCAACACAATTTTTAAACACTTTCAATAGACTACAATCACGTCGTACAACATATTTCAACCAGACATTTTTGTAACACCTTAGTCATATAGTTTTTTTAAGCATAAACGAAAAATATGCGAAGCGCATGAGGGCCGGTGTAATGAAGAATATTGACCCGGGTTGAAAATTGACCCAGGGGTCATTTTTCAACGTTGAATATTGACAAGGGGGTCATTTTTCTGATAATGAAATATATATCACAAATACTGACTGTAATCGTTACTTTTCATGCAATTCGACATATCTTAATTCGACAGGCACTTCAGTTTGTATATGGTTTTAGTATCTCTCTCTCTCTCTCTCTCTCTCTCTCTCTCTCTCTCTCTCTCTCTCTCTACTGTTTTAGTAGGTATATAGTATATAAATGTTTTAAAGACCAAAATATATAACGTCAGGTACCTGTGCTTTATTTTAAACAGTCAGAATATTTCCCCGACAAAATAAATTGATATTTGTCATATTTTTATCCGAGAAATCATCAACAATTTTTTTTTTTTACAACTTAAAAATAATTTTTCATAAACTTGCCAGATAAACTTTTTTAGGAGCAACATCCAATTTTCTGCATATGCATAGTCATAGATCTTTAAAAGATGCAATTTATCTCCATAATTTGAATTTTTAATTCCATTATTTACATGTAAATTGAAATTAGAGACACAGGCAACTGATTTTATATTTTCTCATAATTAAAAACATACCATCTACAGTAAAAATGTAAACAATTTTAAAAAAAACCGGCTTGCATCATATTCATGGTATATAGGAAAAGGCATGCAAAAAATTGAATATGTTAAGATTACTCAAGCATGCAACTGATAGAGTAACGCAGAAATAACCTTATTTTAATTCTGAATTGCTAGCTTACTTGCTACAGATTCCATGAAGCATAATTGTTTATGCTTAGAAACATTAGCAATTTGTTTCAATCATGTTCATCATATTTAGTTACACCCGGAGTTATCATAATAGCACAAAAAACCCCACTAGAATATAGGATTTCAATATATACATAGTTACAACAGCATTGTTCATGAATATATGATACAAAGTTACTACAGCATTGTTTATGACAAAGTACATATTAGCTTATCATCATATTGTATGCTGCTATTTGCTGGGTGGGTGTTAATACAAAATTCAGATAATCACAGTTTTAACAAACTGAGTGGGTGCAATTATTCATATATTTATTTAATTATTGTATTTACTCCCACCGACAAAATTTCCAATGAACAGAACCAAAGTTTAAATTTACTCGGTGAGTGAAATTTTCTTTAATTATTTATATCTGAACATATATCCAGCAAATCAAAAAAAAAATGAGAGAGTTCTCCTGAATTGAATTTGTTTATCGTGTAACCATGTATACAAACATTCTTATTAAAAACATTTTTTTTTTAATTTAAGAAAACGGAATTAAATGCGAAAAGTTTATTATAAATAAAAAATTATTACATATTTAAAGGGATAATATGTAAATTCGATCAAAAATGATTTAAAAGTGTCATTTTTAATCCGCCTGTTGAAACATGTGAACATGTAAATCTAAAGAATAATTTTATAAACACTGATATTTTTGGAAAAAATAAATCCAATCTATAATTATCAATTCGTTAATTTGAGCTTCTGTAATGTTGAATTTTGAATAGGTTTCTTGATCAAATTCCACGATGCTTGTCAAATTTCAACGGATCAGATCTATTTATTCAACACATTTGGTCTCAATATGCAACGTTGAAAAATGACCCTCGGGTCAATTTTCAACCCGAGACAAAATTCTTCGTTACACCGGCCAGGAAAAAAAAAGAGATAACAAATATTTTATCTTAAAAACTCTAGAAAACCTGTGTCCGTAGCCAAGTGCCGCTGAATGACGGACCTCATAACTTACAACCATAATAAATGACACATCAATATGTGATTATATAAATACATGTATCTTTATTGCTTTATACCTTCAATAACACTGTTTTAACTTTTGATATCACATGCTTGAAACGGCGGCTAGAAATGACCAACCCTCAAAAACCAGTTCTTTGCTACCATTAAATTATTTCCTATTTGTCAATTTCTGACCAATACAATGCATAAGACTGAAAAACATGTGGCCAATAATACAACATTTTCCCGCTATTGCTATCGAAACGCGGGAAAATATAAGTATTTACTTCACTTACTATAAACATAAACAACAACATACATGTACAATTTATGACAGCCAGCCGTCCGTGTGCTAGATAATTCAAAGTATGGGAAAACGACTGTAATTACAAATCAAGAGACTTTGAAACATGTAAACGTTTTTCAACTGAATCCACAATATACCCATCCTTTGCACTTTCACTTTTCCATCTACCGTGCCTTTTCAGGCACCTTTCGTCCACTTTTGAATTTCCAGCCACAGTTGCCCCCCCCCTTCCCTCTAAGAATGAAGCCCTTTATTAACATTCCCCACAACAAATTTAACAAGAAGCATATGGGCCACATCGCTAACCTGAACAACAGTGGCCATTTAATTGTAAATAACCTACATATGAAATATCAGCTTTTTATGCATCCCTTCAAGAGTTAAAAAGCAGAAACTGAGAATTACTCATTTTTTCTAAGTTCATGAGGCATAAATCAGTGGACCGGTACATAATTAGAACTGAACCTGTATATTCATAAGACAAATTAGTGTACCAAAAGAACTGAATGTGTGCAACGGTTGTTGAGATAATGATTGAAAATTGAATGATGGCGGAATGACATGTCGGAAGGACGGAATGTCGGAATGACTGAACGGGGTTACACTATATACCTAAGCCATTGTATGGCGGTGCATAAAAATCGTTAATTTCATCAATATTATGAAGGAAATGTTAATATCAACATTAAACAATTTATTTTTGATGTCATTACCGTTCTATGATAATTTATCCTCAGTCTTAACTGAGAGTTTCTGACATGACAACATCAAGGATAAATCATTTAATGCTATGGAAAACAATGAAAATGGAAAAATTGAACAAAATCGTGACCATGCCCCTTCAAAAACATATCCCGGACAACTTATTGTGTGGGATAAAATAACGCACTCATTACAACTCATACATACTAGTATCTAAATATCCTGACTTAAATGTGCTGAATCATAGGGAATACACTATATATATGGGTCTAACTGTCATTTGCATACATTTTCTCATAAGAAGTGGACAGGCCATCATCTTCATTCACTTCTCTTCGCAAACCCTCATTGATTCTGGAAAATATGTAAATGTTTTTAATCTGGAAAATGTGTAAACGTCGAAACGCTTTGACCCATGTTTTGACTCCATTCAGTTTCCCTAAATTTTCGTATCACTTTGTGAAACACTTATGCTCCCTCCCTTGGGTATACATTACAAGGTGCACAAGCCTTTATCATGGGCAGCATACATACATGAACTTAAAATCAAAAGGGATCATCTGCTGGCACTATCCGAGATGCATCAACCTATCAAGTATGACGTGTCTAAGTGAAGATATTGTGGACTTGTATTTTAATTCAAGAGCATTCAAGAAATAGTCTTCTGCATCACAAGTTTTATAAGAAAATAAGACCCATTACTATCAACTTAATGAATGCTCCCTGTGATGCAACTTTTGTAATTTGTAAGAAATTGTGTTTCAAATCTGTTGAAGCCTGTTAAGAATTATGATATATTCCTAATTTTAAACCTGATTTCATTTTGGCAAGTTTGTCCACATATTCAATGATTAGCACTATATTAACTCTGAATAAATATTGATTTGATTAAATTCTAAACAAAAATGATGGCGTTGCATAATATTAAGGAATTATGCAGGCGTATAGTTAGCGGTTTTAGTACTTATGACCAAAATTATCAAGAATAAATTTTTACATTAAATAAATATGCAGTTTTTAAAAAAAAAAACAAATATTAAGATGCAAATCCGGCTCTGTAGTTCAGCAATTTAATTTTGGGTCAAGAGAGCTTTCATTAAATGTGTGAAATTTATTCGCCATTTTATTTGAATTTCTGATATCAGAAAATATATTTTTTGATATCCAAAAATCAGTTTGCAAAAAAAGGTCTCTGACATCGACATCATTTATATATATACAAAGAACGTGGTTAACCAATTTGTTTGATTTGATCGGTTTACCTTATACGTAAAATACGCAACAATTATTACAATTATCAATGACAAAATAAAAAGCTTCAAGTAGAAAAACCAAAAGAATTTCAATATCGCAGTGTAAAAACAATGATATTACATAAGAATATTTTATGAAATACTGGTAGATCATTGTTTCGAATTCAGTTCCACAGTAGACTATGCCTTTTGTTTTTTGTTCAAATTGGCCAAGTGGTTTTGGAGAGTTTGAAAATGTGAAAAGTTTACAGACGGACGGACGACGGACAACGAGTGATCAGAAAAGCTCTCTTGATCCTTCGGCTCAGGTGAGCTAATAAAAGGTAATATATTATTTCGGGTAGCAGAATTACTAACTTTCTTGTTTCTATGTATCAATTTACAAATGCCCTTTGACCTAAAAATTGATTTGAATATGAAAAAATGTTTCTCTCCACATCTTTCAGAAGATCCACATACCTTTGGTACATATTAACTGGACAAGCCGCTGTGTTCCCTTTTGAAAATTTTCGTTTCCATGACGATATTGCTCTGTCTTGCTTTTCCTTATAAACATAACAAGCTGATCTTCGTTCACTAACCTATCATTGAAACATAGAGAACTTAGTTTGTCGAATCGTAAAAATCCTGAAAAACTGAACAAAATCATCGAGAGGTTTCTAACAATTAACAAATTCGTTGAATCTGAGAATTTTTCACATAAATCTATTAACACATCCTCTGTTATTGGATCCTTTCTGTTAACAGATTTTGACGCTTTTCTCCTCGCTGCTTCCTTTATAAATGACACATGAGAAGTTTTAGTCGGGTCTGGTAAACCAACACTGTCGTGCGTCCATTTAATCCATTGCATACACAGCCGAATTTACAGGATGTTGCGTTGCACCATTTTCTAAAGATGTGTGAGATATAATGCAAAATGAATCGGATTCGCCGGCAGAGCATTGTGTCCTTGTGACTTTATAAAATTTCTCCATCTTTTGAAAGAGTTGAAATATGTCCAATTGGTGTTGTTACTTTTAGTTGATAAAATAAGAACACTCATGTAGAGGCGGCAAATGTCGTTCAGATAACTGCTAGGTTCAACTCCACTGTCCAGTGATACATTCCGTACTCTCTCCTACGAAAGCAGAGAAGGATCATTCGAGATTCGAGATTCGAAATACGAGATTCGAGATTCGAAATTCGAAATTCAATATCTAAATTAACCAATCAAATCATGGATCTGAAACCTGTATCCTAGCAACATCAAACTGTTCTGATAGAGATCATTCGTACATGCTCTTTCCTACAAATAAATGTCTTAATAGCTCTTATATTGTGGTTATAAAATGGTTAAATTAACATTGATAAATTGACCCCACACAGGATAAACAATTAAATTAGTGATAACACACTGGGCTTTGCAAATCGATGTGATTTTCTTTGTCCTGTAAGATCTGTTTAATCTAATAATAAAAACTGAGTGTGGTTTTAGCTATGAAACGAAATTCAATGAAATAATCGACATGTCAAATTATAGGTTATCATAAAGTTTTAAACCATAGAAGATATAATGATTTACAACCTCAACGACAACAATCCAGATAGGAATAGTGTATTGTAGGGTATCAGTGCCATTGTCGATGAGAGAGAGAGAAAGAGAGAGAGAGACACACAGACAGACACAGACAGACGGACAGACAGACAGACAGAGAGTTTTGTAGTGTCAAATTCAGTTTTGATTTAGAATTTGAAATTAATTTGATTTGTTACAAGCATATTTAGACAATAATTAAGCCTCTAAAAGGAGAAAAGAGAGGAGGTAGCTAGGGTAGGGCAGACCAACTAGCAAGCTTTAATTTTACATCGACTCTCTCTCTCTCTCTCCCTCTCCCTCCCCCCCCTCTCTCTCTCTCTCTCTCTCTCTCTCTCTCATCACCTAGCATTTCCTTTTCCGTGAGGGGGTTTAAGATATTTGTAATATCTTACATTAACTAGCGAAAATGATAAAAAAAACATGAAATTTTCTTTAAATTGTGTGCGGATGTTGTACTCCAATAATCTGTTTTCAGTATATACATTTGAAGAGGGGGGGGGGGCTATATAGTCCTAATTAGTTTGCCAGTTATTCTGTCCCCACTTTGTTTTCTCTTCGTTTTCCAGGTTTTTTTTTATTTGGCTCGGCAAATTAATATAAAACTTTCTGTGTAGCTCCATAACGATGCACTGTAGATAAATTATGAGTAGTTTTACTTTTGATAAACAGGTACATATCCGTACTTGATTTTTAATTTGACTCTTATAATCGGATTTAATATTCCAATAAATATAGGGTAGGAAAGAGTAGACGGGACTTTTTTGCGCATATCCTACTGTACCATTCATTCAACACAGGTATTAGCACTCATCGAGTTCGACTTGCTTTCCTTTTTTTTTCATCCACTGGATTTAAAGCTATTAATTTTTGAAAATATTTTGAATTTATGGCCTGATTGTATATAAACTAGAGCTGCGCTGGTGCATCTATTTACCTAAATGGACCAAAATATAACCAAATGAATCTAAAAATTTTGACAAAATTAGATTTAAACGTACGGCTCTTTTTCAATTCTAATCGGGTATGTCCATTAGAAAAATCTTGAACCACACACATTTTAGCAAATAAAACGACAATTTTTTCATTTTTTTATGGGGAGGGAGGTGGTACCGGTAAAGGACATGTATTGCTTGTGGCAGTTGTGCTATACTCTCATTTGTTATAATAGGTAATACTACATGTATATTGATATAAAATGAAAGTTTCCAATTAAACTGTTCATAGCTTCTATCATGCATTTTGACCCGTGCGATAGTTTAAAACAATTTTCAAAGCATTTAATGTAATTCAACCGATCATTTTTGAAATTTAATTTTCTGGATCCCCGCCTGATACGTCCGCCTTCTTGTATATTAGAATTACATGTACGTTGACCATATGTACACATTAACTTAATCGGCTATGTTATGGGACGATAACATTGTTTATCAATGATAATGATAAGGATATGTAACAAATAACAGCCTATTTGTGGGTTTTTGCACTGATTATTTGAGATAATTTGCCGCCATCTTTTATGCATTCCACACACCACTCACAGTTTCTTTATTTGGTGTTCTGTGTGTATGGCGACAAATTGGTAAATTTGCATCACTCACCCCTTGTAGCTTCATCCTGACTACATTTTATCAGGCCAAGTGTAATGTAGTAGTATATTAAATACACACATCTTTGTTTGCAGTGCTTATTTACATCTTTAGATCTTTACTTACAAAAAAAGTAAACTTTTGTATGACTTATATGTACAAATTGGCACCCTATCATCCCTACCTTTAATTGTAGAGAGTAGGTATCCTTCTATATTGAAAACAATTACAAAAGTAAGACTCATAATAAGTTGTTTACTGAGGAAAAGGAAAAAAAATTGTATTTATTAATAATTCCGTATGATGTGATAATATCTCAATGGTTTGTTTATAATCATAGTACTAGTGTATCACTGTATGCATACATTAAAACGATAAGTAATGCTTATATTTATTAGTGAAACAGGACAGATTATTTATATTTAGATTATTTAGATACATGTACTAATCTTCATGCGGGGATCTAGAAAGGAGGGGGTCAGGGGATCTGGACCCCCTCCTCGGGAAAATTGGAGCTTATTAAATTTACATAGTAAAATCTTTTAAAATTGGCCTAGGACCCCCTACAGAAAAAATTAGCTACGCTTATGATGTTCTCTACCATAACCGCATTTTTACACAAAAGGGGTGAATAAACCCGGGTTTTAAACTATTACTGGTGATGAAATACCCCAGGGTTCAAACGCATCAGGTGGAAATGCACCAGGGCATACAAAATCACTTAGATCCGCGAAGCACACTGCATTATTACTAGTCTACTTAGATATTATGTGTAAAAGTAAATACAAATAATCATTTAGTTAGGTAGGGAGAAGTGAACATAGCATTTATTTGTAGGAAAGAGCATGTACGAATGATCTTTATTTAGAACAGTTTGATGTTTCAGATCCATGATTTGATTGGTTAATTTAGATATTGAATCTCGAATTTCGAATCTCGAATCTCGTATTTCAAATCTCGTATTTTGAATTTCGAATCTCGAATGATCCTTCTCGGCTTTCGTACTCTCCTGTAATCCAATCCTACAAAATCATAATTCAATTTTTAGTTTACTAGTATCATATCAAACAAAAGTCCTATTTTCCCAAATATTCTATCATTTCCCTTTCCTCTGCATACATCATCTACATTTTTAATCTTAGCAACACTTCTCACATACCATTTAAAACTACCCTACATTTATTGTTATAGCTAGAAGCAAATCTGTCACAAGAATGCTTGCCCCATGCTTTGTCAAAATACATGTATCAATATACTACCTGTTAAATTGACCAGTCGTCACAAATGCTCATTCTTCTCAGAGTGTCTGCTTTTATATTTTGCGATCTAGGCAACCATATGCAATTCAAATGAATATGTTTTTCGTCACACAGACTACGCACTGACATGGTAATGTCTTGCAAAGCCATTTTCCTACTACCCACCTTCAATATGTGTGGCACATTTCGATTTATCTAAATTTACCTAAACTGAGTTGTTATTCACGAAATCTACAGAGTTATTCAATATTCTCCTTACCGTTTCCAGCTCCTCCAAGTGGAACTCTGAATGCTTTCCCACTCATTCCAAATACCATACTATTCAAATTCCTGCTGTTCATCCTTTGAACATTAAGTCAAATGACCTCCATAACCTGAATCAGAAGCATCACAGAACAATGCGATTTGTCTAATCTCTGTATCAGTTATCTGACTCAAATGAGTACCTTTTTCATTCATGCTTTCTAAATTGTTTATCATATCACTAAACACAATCTGTATTGAAATAATCTGTACAACTACTGATACAATGGAAAGAACTTCAAACCACTTGAATACCTGATGCATAGCATTCCAAAATGTTTTGAATATTTCCCTGAAGTTTCTGAATTCTAGGATTTGACACCGATGTTTGTTAATTTCTGTGTCCCATACTAACCCTAACCAAACTATCTCCTGACTAGGTTTCCACTGACATTTTTCATCAGCCAAAATAAAACCTAAAGCAATCAAGTCTGCCTGTATTTCTGAACTAAGATTTTCAGCACTCATGTGGGGTTGAGAACATCCTGTACCATCATCTATCTGCATGACAACTTTGTGACATTTTGATGTCCGAACTTTGACCACTTCGCGCAAAACTTTTGTAAAAATGTATCAAACAGTACTAAGACCTAAAGGTAGAACATTGAAAACATAGTATTTTTCTTTCCACTTAAAACCCTAATATTTTCTTTCCTCTTCATTTATCATAATGTGATGGTGAGCGCTTTTAAAATCAAATGAAAACCAATAATCCTCCATCTGAAAAATATCTCGCGATGTACTCGCGTCTTATTACTTGTGTTTATGCTTAAACTAATGTGGATAAACATGTCTTGCATCGTAAACCAACCTTTGTTTTGATTTGTTATCTGCTACTGTTATTGGATTAACCACTTTAAGTTTTCCTATAACCTTCTGCACATAACCCTTCCTCACCATTTTTTCTATCTCTGACGACACAAACTTTACATTGTCTATAGCAGATTTATTGTTTTTAATCTTGGAGTAGTAAATAATGGCAAATATAGCAAAAATCAATATCACCCAATACATACCTGCTTGCTTCAATCGAACGCCATTGACCCAGATTACTTCTCAGTCTCCCTACCGGCGATTTACCTGTCTTCATCTCCGTTTCGCTCGACTGATTACTTTTTGAACATGCAAATGCAAATCTACTTATCTTTTCATTTATCTTCTCTGTGCAACCTTTTCTCCAGTGTCCTTAATTGTGACATCTGTAGCACTGTCCAGATCTCCATACACCCGTTGGACCATAAGATGTTTTTGCCTCGTTGGAAGTTGTGGACGGATAGGGCCTTAAGTTTTCTCGTATATCTCTCCGTCTCTGTTTCCATTCGTCCTTTACTTTTCTCTCGGCTGTTGTTTGTGCTTTGGAAATTCCCTTTTTGTCCACTGAGTCTGAAGGGATTCGATTTTTTTTTACATATTCGTCTACTGCTCTACAGCTCGTGGCTGAAGAATCTGCTAATTTTATGAGTTTTCGTCTGTTATTAAGTCATTACCTTCAGATGTCTTCTGTCTCTCTTCCTGGATTCGGTTCTCTTCCATTTCTTTATTCGCCTCCTTAATTTTTGCCATCACGTTTGCGTTATCTTTGTACAGCTCTTCATTCCCGCGTTTTTGAAAATTTAAATTCCTTTGCAAAGACTTGCTCTATTTTAGCTTCTTGTCTCTTCACAATAACTTTCTGGTTTTTGTTAATATTTTTCTGCACTGTAGCAGGCTTGGGGCGAATTTCATTGTAAAGTAATGCATCCTCTTTAACATATCTACAGCTTCATGCTTAGTATCAGGTTCAAATTTAATGACTATACAAGAGTCATTCTATATTTGCTCAATATATAATCATCTTGTGGTATTATGAACAACAAATTACATAAGTAAAATGATATTTATAGACATTTGGCATGATAAAATGTCAGATACGAAATAGAGACACAGAATTACATGCATAACAAAAAACAAATGGAATAATGTTGCTGTTATTAAAAGCTAAATAGAGATATTTCCCAAGATTACACAAATCTTTATAATTTTGGACGCTTAATTGTAATAATTCATAAACAGATGTTTTTTTTCAGTAATATTTCTTAATAGATTTTAATCGTATTTCTTTCTACTGAGGACACTTTAATTAAGACAAAAGATTGCTGTTGCACTTCATGATCGAAGTTTCAAAGGGTTCATCTTTTAACTGCATCTTGTTAGTTTGAAAATCGTCCCAGCTATACTAAATAAATGTTTTACAGGAGAGAGAGAGAGAGAGAGAGAGAGAGAGAGAGAGAGAGAGAGAGAGAGAGAGAATAAGTAAGTAAAATTATTTTCAAATGAGTTATGATATTGGAAGTGATATTGATTTTCATCATGGATGGACAGTGCATTCATTTTGCTTTTAAAGGTGCATGTCTGTCTCCTATTCTATTGGGACATAGCGAAGGGAAGGGTATTGGGGTGTTTAGCACTTCTTATAACAATAGATTGTTTTGATACTTAGATTATCCTGGGGGCATAGTGTGTTGTTGACACATTTCTTATTGAAGTGCAAACTAATTGGAGTAAATTGTTTAAATTGTTTAAATGATTAAAAACTCTTTATAACAACACTCTTAAAAACTTGTTGTTCTTTGGACTGAAGGAACCAAGTGATACTACAAACGAAGACTGCATTTCCAAGATAGTACAGTTCTGTGAAAATGAGCTTGGTATTTGCAATGTTGATGAAAGAATTGACAGAGCACATAGACTTGGTAAACGGAACCAAGGGTCAAGTAAAGTTCGGCCCATTGTTGTCAAATTTAATAACTATCAAACAAGGGAATCCATTCGCCGAAAAGGATATACGCTCAAAACCACCCCGTTTGGTATTGGTGAACAATATCCCAGAGACGTGTTGGAAAAAAGAAAGAAACTTATCCCAATAATGGAAGCAGCAAGAAAAGATGGGAAGCCAGCAAAGCTTGTTTACCTGGACAGCAGTGCGAAAAACGCGGACAAGATGCCTCAAGTGGAAGTTTATGCGCAGCACCCCCTAAGTGGAACAGTGGAAAAATTCATGAGGGTCGTTTAGCACTTGAGCGAAACCTGAGCAAAATAACCAGCCACATCTTCTCCTGTCCCTACGATACGGCAGAAAATCTTAACTTATGTGTTAAACTCTTTACTAATGATTTACAGAAAGTTTTGACTCCACATCTAGAATTTAAAGTCCGACATCCAACCAGACCACCCGAGCGCAGATGTAACACTCCAGCATCAGATACCCATAGGATCTATACGGAAGATAAACCCTGGTTCACAAACACATGTAAACAAAAATACCAAGATTATATTTGTGCACTCGCCCAATTCAATAAGAACAAATCTGATTATAATAGAGTTAACCTCCATGCTGTTAAACATATCTACAAAAAGTACTAGACCCGCGCAAAGCGTCAATATTTATAACAGGAGGGAGACATGCTTTGTGCTCTAAGAAAATCAAACCCAAAACTGTTTTACAAAACGTTTCCTAAACACAAATCATCGAGACCCGCTGTGACGGCTAACAACTTTCTTGAGTACTTCAAAACCCTAGAGGGAACTACTTTACCAGAAGACCCGTACCCGGAACTGGATGAAGAATCAATATTTGAAGAGCTGGACAAAGAAATCGTATTCGAGGAAATTCGAAACGCAGTCAAAAACACGAAAAACGAAAAGTCTTGTGGCCCTGACTTGATGATAAATGAAACTTTTAAATATTACATAGATCTGCTGTTGCCATCTCTACATTATTTATTCAACAACATTTTAAACAATGGTTTTTTCCCATCTCTGTGGTCCAGAGCTTTCATCGTACCGATCCATAAAAAGGGCGACATCTCCGATCCGAACAATTATCGCGGTATCAGCCTGATCAGCAACCTTGGAAAAATTTTCTCGTCTATTCTGAACTCTAGATTATTAAAATGGTCTTGTGAAAATAATGTTATATCTGATGCTCAATTTGGCTTTAAACCCATGTCAGGGACAACAGATGCTATTTTTAGTCAATACTCAATTATTAATTCTACCCTAAGCCAGAGAAAAAGGTTATATTGTTGTTTTATTGACTATCAGAAAGCGTTCGACTCTGTAGATAGGTATTATTTGTGGTACAAACTTTCAAAACTTGGAATACGTGGTAAACTGCTGTCAGTAATTAAATCTATGTATGCTAATGTCAGAGCATCAGTACTTGTTAATGGTTTTATTACAGAAGACTTTGAAAAAAATGTAGGTTTGATGCAAGGTGAAGTTCTTTCACCTATTTTGTTTTCTCTTTATGTCAATGATTTTGAAAATGAATTTTTCTGTAGTGACACTATCCCAAAGGAAATTCAAGATTTAAACCTGTTTGTACTACTATATGCAGATGACATGTTTATTTTCTCAGAATCTGTAGATGGTTTACAAAAAATGTTAGATATTTTATATGAATACACTAGTAAGTGGCATCTTACTGTAAATGTGGCAAAAACTAAAATTGTTGTTTTCAGAAATGGGGGAAAACTACACACAAATGAACAATGGACATACAACGGACAGTTACTAGATATTGTCGATAGCTTTACTTACCTTGGTGTCATATTTAAGTACAATTGTAAATTCTTAGAAACTGAAAAAAAGTTGGCTGAACAAGGACAAAAGTGTCTTTATACCATGCTTTCTAGAACAAAATATTTGTATTTGAATAACGAAACAATGTTGGCATTGTTAGAAACATACGTTAAAAGCATTTTATGTTATGGTTGTGAAGTCTGGGGATCACAAAAGGCAATTGATATTGTCAAAGTTTTTATGAAGTTTTGTAAGCGTTTATTAGGAGTGAAAGCAAATTGTAATAATGCTATGGTTTACATTGAATTGGGATGTCTCCCATTAAGGTGTGTGAGAATTATTAGAATGATAAAGTACTGGTTTAAACTACTTGGAACCACAAACTGTATATTAAAATCCTGTTATGTAAATCTTACCATAGACTGTAAAGCCAAAAGGTCATGCTCCAATTGGGCAGCATTTATTAGATCAGAATTGTATAGTATTTGTCTTGGTGAATTATGGGAACTCCAAGAATACCTTGTGTTCCAAAAACATTTTCCAATTATAAAGAAAAGAATAATAGATGTTCATTGTCAGGAATTGTATGCTGTTATCAATAACTCTCCAAAATGTTATATTTTTTCACATTTGATAAATAATTTTTGCATGCAGTCTTATTTACTCAAACCTATACCTAAGAAATTTAGAAGATGCACGCTCTGCAGAGACTCTGAAGCCTACTGGCTTCGCATTTTGCGTGCCTCGCATATGTTTATAAATGTTATTATGTTTAATGCTGATGAGCTTATTGCTCAAAGTTGAAATAAATAATAAATAATAATAATAAAAATGATATGAAATTGTGCTGTTATATTAAGTAATATTAACAATTCAAAAATGAATTTTTAAAAATCTTTTTTAATAAAACAATTAAATCATTTTTATCTCAAGAATTATCTCTTTCTTCTTTAAAATCAAATTTAATCAAATCAACTATTCATTTATTCATCACATTTTTTAAAGTGAACATGCATAAATAAGCATAGTAATGCAAAGTAATGCAAAGTAATGCCATGTAATGCCAGCATTACACTAGATTTTGGAAAGTAATGAATTACATTACCATTACTTGTAATGCTAATTTTGTGGCATTACACATTACTAGCATTACTTTGAAAACATGTAATGCATTGCAATGCATTATTATACCATAACAGTTAGCATTACCCAAAGCCTGCACTGTAGACAAACGACTGTCCAAAATACTTGAGAACTGGTACAATGTTTTGTTGTTAGCTTCTTTATTTGTCAGGTTTATTTGCCTTTGAGTGTCGTCCGCGTCCAGGTCACTCGCTTGAAATGGCGGCTGGACGTGACCAACCCTCAAAAACCAGTTCTTTGCAACCATTGAAAACATTTTCTGTTGGCCAATTTCTGACCAATACAATGCATAAAACATATAATCACGTGGTCAATAATACAACATTTTCCCGCTATTGCTATCGAAACATATAAATATATGTTTTTGCAACCCGGGGCCGTTTTTTCTTTTATAAACAGGACCTGATAAAGGACCGATAATTTGTATTTCTACATAACAAAAGTCTTTTGATTTAGCACGAATAGTGTTCATTGTAAAAAAAAAAAGACTTGTGCAAATTAATATTGGTCCTCCATATTCTTGGATTATGACCGAATTCTAGCACATCAATAAAGTCTTTCTCATGAAACTTAAAAGAACATGAATGATTAATCATGTAAATACAAAATAAACATTTTTAAGTTGAAAGCGGTCATGAATTCACATAATCTAAGTATTTAGTCGCTTTTTTATTTTGATTGATCCTTATCTACGAGTCTCTTGTCCCATACATTAAGTGTCCAGCCCCTTTTTCTTGAATCAGACGAAAAGATGAAAAGAATACTAAGATTTTCTGTTTTTTCACTAAATAAAAATTGTTGCACATATATTAGATACAAGAGAATATTTTTGGGGCAAGTCCTGTGAAACACTCAGAAAATTGTGTTGAGATTTCCTTATATATACATATATGTTGACAGATCCTTAAATTTAAAAAAAAATAAGTTTATTGCACTTGTAATGTAAAATGTTAACTTCATAATTATACATGTACTCCCAATACTGTTTATTACTCATGTATCTCTATATAATAGTATTACCCTTTTCCTTGGTCTAATACATGTAAGTACATATTTATCTTTCCTCATTCAAAAACTTTACAAATTTTTTTAATCTCAGAATTAAATAGCTAATGAAATTTGTTAATACACACACTATCATTGCAATAAGCAAAGAAATTAACAAATGCACATACCTAAGCAGAGACACACTGTGAATGTTAAATTAATTTCTTTACACCGAAGTTACATCTTCTCTCTGAGTCTTTCTCTTCGACAATGAAAGTGAGCTAGGCAAGAATTACCCAGCATGCTATCCGTACAATGACATAACAAAATAATTAACGAAAACCAAAATGTATTTCCTTTAATAGAGATAATACATGTATGTTACTATTAATATAAATCTGACTTAGCTTAGTTGTATGAGTCGCATGCTTACACACCAAAGGCATTTGGTTCAATCCCCCAAAACCACAGACAGTTTCCTTTTTATGCAAACATTCGATAAATATCAAAGTAAAATAATTATTTAAATTCCACCCTCTTCCGCCTGTATATCCTTAATGGGAACATTAATTGGTGCTTCGATTGGTGGAATCAATTAGAATCATCAATGCGAACATTTTCTCTTTTATTTTTTTTTCTTCTATAGTTTCTGAGAATAGCTCTCCACAGAATTGGTCGTAGAAAAATGTTCAAAATCAGCGATAAATCGGCACCAAAAGTGACGTCATAAACAATAACATATAAAATTAAGATCACGTCAAATAATCTGTGTGAAAATGATCAAGATCGTCCCAATAGATTCCGAGAAACCGCATGCCCAAAATTATCACCTAATAATACTAAAAAATGGTTTCTTATTCCTTAAATATGTCGGTGAAGATTCAGTTAGGTCTCAAGATGTCTTTAAAGGGACTTGGACACGATTTGAGATCAATAACTTCATTTTTTTTTTTTTTTATGTATAAAATGGTTAACTGGTGCATTTTAAATAATTCACCAAAATATTGAATGTTAAAGTCAAGTTACAAGCGAGATACAGAGGTAAGAATTGGTTGTTATGTAAACAAAGCTCGAGTCTTATAGTTGTTTACAAAATATATTATGTAGAGATTTAATTACCATTTCTTAGACAAAATGACATGTAAAAAACAATCTAAACTAACTCAATCTGTTCATCAATACTAGTATCAACAAAAGAAATATATGTTTGATTGAAACTTACACCAATACAACACATTTGTAAATCAAAGTACTGAGAGGACTGAAAGACGGGGTCTTAAAAGTTTTAATTTGTAATCAGTGGCGGATCCAGCGCCGGCGCGCCGGGCGCGCCCCCCCCCCCCCCCCCGTTTGATTTTTTTTTTTTTTTTTTTTTTGTGGATGATTTTTTTCTGATCATATAAAGTCATGCTTTACTTTAATATTAAATTCAATTTGTAAAATGAAAAATACAAAGATTTATAATTTGTAGGCATATTCATGTAGAAGTGTTATTTCATTCGATATAGTTTAGTAATAAACAAAAAAATAGGAACGGCTCAACTTGTGTACGAGTGGACTTCTTGTGTAAGACTCGGTTTATGTAGAACATAATATTCACAGAATAATTACTCTTCTATTACTTATTCCTGTGTCGAGTGCTACTGTTGAACGAGGAAACTCAGCAATAAAACGTATTAAATCATCCCAGAGAAGTACTATGGGACAGGACCGGTTAAACGCCCTTACTCTTCTCCAAATTCACAGAGATATTCCCCTAGACTACAAGAAAATTGTCGACATCTTCATTAACAAAAACCCAAGAAGAATGGTGTCTAACAATCCATTTAAATAAAACAGCTATAATTGTGTACGATATTTTGAAGTATTTCTTGTTTTTATTTATTCTAATTATTTACGACCGACAAACTCATTGGTGCAAATTTTCTCCTGGACAATTATGACAAATAACAATATTATTGAGTAAAATTGCAAAAGCCTACAAAATGGACAAAATTTAGTTAAAAGTCTTATCCCAGATACAATGAAATAAATACTTCTTATTTGAAAGAGCTCAATTGAAACTTTCTGCAGCTTTTGTTACTTCAAAATTAAATGTCTCATAACATTTTGGTAACATTTCTAGTGACTAAAATGACGGGAAAATAAGTAAAAATTGGCCCTCCAGACAACATGATTTTGCCTTTCAAAATATCTAGATTTTAGGAGCTTCCGGGGGCTTCGCCCCCTGCACCCCCACCAGGCCTCAAGGCGGCCCCCAGACCGCCTGCCTTTAACTGCGCCCCCCCCCCCCCCCGTTTTCAAATTCCTGGATCCGCCACTGGTAATCGTCCTTGATTTTATCGAATTTCTTGTTGGGAATATACTGCTTTAACTGGCGCCTGGCTTTGAAGCAAACCATGCGTTCGTCTACACAAACATCTTGATATAGACTTGAAAGAACATAATATTCAAATGAGGAAACATTTCCAAAAAAGAACTTAAGGCTTCACTAGCGTTGAGAGAGCGCATTAAATCAAAGTACTGAGAGTACTGAAAGACGGTGTCTTGCAAGTTTTTAATTTGTAATTGTCCTGGATTTCCTCGAATTTGCTTCCAAAAATTATGAATTTTGATTAGTTGTTTCAATCTACGTTAAATTGGCTTACTGCAATTATCTGATATCTTGTCTAAATTTTACTCAATCTCAGCCTTCATAATTGTAGAAAATTGACACAACGGTATTTTATGTAAAATAAGACCCCAAGGAAACATTTTTAAAATTACTACATGTACTAACCGGGAAAATCAAAACTACTATATCAAGGTAGATAATTTAAATCATTGGATTTATTCAACTTTGTGATCCAAGAGAAAATCCACAAGTCGGACGGTATCCGTTATACAAGGTTTATGAAAACCCCGAAAACTCTCAAACTGCTGAATCAATAAACAAAGTTAATATTTGTATACCGATAACATACACAGGCCCCTGACGTTAGAAATATTTCTTTTTACAATAAGATTCCAAGTACTCTAACAATAAAAAGGTTTGTTAAAGTCGCCATTTTGATTTTTTAGACCGACTTATCTGACACGATTTTCTCTCAGCGATTCATGCAAAATTAATAGGTAAAAATAAATCCGTTCGCCACTTACTGCTTTTTTGTGTAAACTCGTGCATCACCGACACGAAGTACGATACAACCGTTCCGTTCATTAAAAATCATACTCCGAAAATCAGAGACATAAATAACAGAGATTGGCAACTCCAGCATTAGCGTGTAAATGTTACGGGACCAACCTTAGTTTGAGAACTATAAGTGCAGCAACAATCTTGTATAAGTCATTAAATTTGACCTGATAGTGAACACGTACCTGTATCTTTGTTTAAGCATGTTTTTATTTAGCATTTAAATTACTTTTTTAAAAACTTATCGACTTTTCACAAAGTAATGATAATGGCAATGCATTACTTTACTCATGTAATTGTAATGTAATGCATTACTTCAAGAAAAATAAGTAATGGTAATTTAATGCCCTAATTTATGAAGAAATGATAATGCGATGCATTACTTTACAATGTAATTCACTCCAAGCCTGATTCCAACTAAGCCGGACAACATGAACATTAACATTTAACTTGGTTTTTCAATCGATAAGATTGTATATATTATTTGATGTATTGGTCACCCAAAATGTATAATCTATATAGATTTTGCTTACAATGCATTGTTAAAATTTTTAATTCAGTTTAATTAATTAATGAGCTAATGAACGAGAAAGCAAATTCATACTTGTTATTATTTTCTATGTATAAAATTCCTTTAGAGACGAACAGCAGTCATACCGCAGGTAGACTGGAAGCTATTTAAACACCTATTTAATATGTAAGACATCTGTGTATAATCCGTGCTAATTTTAACTTCGGCCTGCGCATGAAGTTCGGTAGTATTCAGGTGAAAGATTGTAAAAATAAGATTCACATCTTTTCAAAAATGGTACATTGCATTTAGGAACATCATATTCGATTCAACCATCAACCTCTTCTATTGATTAATGAGCTCGAACACTAACTGAATCATCAACGGTTTGTGCATTCAGTTACGTACCTCATTCCACATTTGAACCCGAGCAGGAATATTTTGATCAATAAAACTATTTGTTTAATTTCTAAATAGAATTTAGTTTATATACAGAGGACTTAAAAAGATTAAATGCGTGTTTTTATGATATATATTTACTGATGTGCATGAAAACTTTCTGCACTATTTTCTTACGCGTAGACTCAATTCATGTGTTCTACGCGTGCCTTCCGGTTTGAGACTTCAGCTGACATTAATTTAAAAGACGGGGTCACGTGACCCCGTCTAAAAATGACAATATTCGAGCTTTGTTTACAAAACAAAGAATTATGGACTTTGTATCTTGCTTATAACTTGATATTTGACTTTCAAATTTTGACATAGCATTAAAACGTCTATATTTAGATTACTTTTGTATTCTCACACACAGCTTGGACTGTTTTACTGCTTTCGGCTATTATATCTTCTATATATTACCTGTCATTTTAATACTTCGTTTCTTTGATCTGATTTGGTTTATTTATGTAAGAAGGAGTTTTAACTGTTTCCTGTCTTCTATCAACTTTTATGAATCTTTCATCATCCTTTTTTTTCTTTACCTTTTCCATTCAACACAAATATGTTGTCTGCTGTTTCGAATTTAGCTTTTTCTCATACTTTCTCAGAATTCTTTTATATTTCCAATTCCACGCGTACTAAGAGTCTATTTTTAGTTTTTCTGTTGGAATGTTGTTGCATCGTATTTCTTTCTGCTTGTATCTGCATTATGTTGTATTTTCTTTCATTATATTCTGATATAAAATCGGTAGATTTTTTTCAACAGAAGCATAGGGCATTAGCGTCCTTTATAAGAATTGAAAGATCTTTGTAACAAATAAAAAAATCCAAACTTTTTGTCATTCAGAGAATAAAAAAAGACCTGAAGCCAAAGGTTTTAGTGTCATCGAAGTAATTTTATGGACTTAAATGCCACACGTTTGTTGGAATTAATTGAATTACGGATCTTTTCCCGTATTGCATTCACTAGAGACTTAATCCCAAGGAATCCATGTGCAGGAAGATATGAATCGGGCAAAACGTTTCATATACACTTCGTGGATTAGTTAATCAATTTCTGTTGCGATGTTTTCCTAATTGCTTTAGATATGTGTGATAAATAGTAATGCAAAAGGTTTCTTGAATTTTGAAAGTT
This sequence comes from Magallana angulata, assembly GCF_025612915.1. NCBI lineage: Eukaryota > Metazoa > Mollusca > Bivalvia > Ostreida > Ostreidae > Magallana > Magallana angulata. The sequence goes on from NC_069120.1 coordinate 46,531,701, forward strand.
TCATCTTACCTCAGTCTCAAGGGAAACTTTGATCATGCTAAAGATTAATAAAAAAAAATATTATTTGCTTGTATGGAAAAATGTTCTCTCGGTTATTTGAATTTTCCATCTGAGATCCAAACAGGATGCATTGTATCTATCGCTATCAGCTCTTTATTCGTAGATTGTAGCGTAACCCAAGCTTTTTGTTTATGGAATTTTTTCTTGACTATGATTATGAAATTAAATTCCTTTATATGTAAATTGAAGTTTTAGAATTCTTGCAAAGAAAACAAGAATCAATTATGAAGTTAATGATATTGAGATTGTGTGTTTAGAGCCTGACTGGTAGTTTTCATATTTTGCTTTACAGTCCTGTTTACAAATGTCAACCTGTATATGCGCCGATTGTTTGTCATAGAAAATTATCAGGAGTTGTTACTCTTTTATCTCATATAATTGCATGAATTGAAGGCTTTCTGTCTTCCTGTCCTTTGTGAAAAAAAAGTAGGAAGATTTTTTACTCAGTCGATTGTCATTGCATAAGTTATTTTTGAGAAAGATTATAACAAAGGCATGCGACAGCATCCAATTTGTAATTGCTAGAATCAAAGACCTATAGTAATCAATTATTTATATTGTGTAAGTTTAACTGTTTATGCGAGGACAGAACTGTGTAACAGTACATTTGTTGATCAATCGGTTCAACGTCTCGTTAATTCTGTCTATTTACAAGGTGACCACTACAGCTGCTGGGACCAGATTATATCATAAAAGAAGTAAACGTCTGAGAAAGCGCACACAATGAAAGAAACTAAGTCAAAGTGTGGCTTTATACGTTACCTAAATTTACATTTCTGATTTGGTATACACTGTTTGAAAGTGCCAGGAGATTCACAGAAAGTGTTTTGATACATCAATTTCATCATATCTTTTGAGAAAGCAACCCAGCAGTGTACGTATTGGATTGGAGACTGTAATATGTTGGTATATAAAGCTATAAACCACTGTTTCCTGAAATAATATATATTACTTAGATTTAATTTTAAATTGTCTTCTTCGACAATTTTAAACATGAAAGACATACATGTTAGTAAAAAGGGCAATGTTTTGTTGCTTGCTTTTATATAACAAGGATGCATTAACGTAAGCAAAATCCCAACGTGTGAATCATCTCTTTAAATGGAATTTTAGTATGCTTTGTGAGGTCCTTTAAGGAAAATTGGTGAGAAAATTTGTATAATTGCCAGTGCATGTCTGTGTTTTGAGATCTGTTAATGAAACATTCAAGCATGAAAAATGATAATAACTTATTAAATATAATTTCATAGTCAATTACTCATCCTACCCATATGTACACAGAAAGTCTCAGTTTTATTGTATTAATTAAAAACCCGTTTTTCCAATAAATAAAATTACATCGAAACAAATCAAAGAAAAATTAATGGTTTAAGCAGACGGATTTCAATTATTCGTTTGATGCATGTCATAAACCTATGTTTAATAATGCATAAATTTTCCATTAAATAATCAGGAAATATGGTTAAGAGAGATTAAATTCCACGAAGTCCTGACCGCCACAGTCAAGCGCCGTTACTGGGGCCCGATGCTAGTGATGGGGACAGATCGATTGAGCGATAAAACACTGGTCTACGGAGGGGTGCGTTACACAGTTAATAGACAATGATCTATGTCACCACTTAATACAATGTCTGGCGGAGAGGATATTTTTATTTCCCGGAATTGTGCTCATTTCTTTCCCATTCTGTTCGTTATTCTGGTAAGACGCTTATTTTTGCTCGCTTTTTGATATTTTGTAGAGACACTATATATATATATATATAATATAATAAATATAAATCTAAAAAAAATCTTTCCCATATAATTTTAACATGCTTTAAATAAAAGATTCCTCAAATTAAAATGCAAGTGGTTTTTATTACATTTTTGTTCTCTTTAAGCTACCATCATGTATAAGTGTCCATACCTGGAAGAGTTTTAACCTCTCGATAAATAATTTACGATATCGTACATCCAAAATCTATATAATTTTGATATAAAAATATTTATGGCTAGAAGATAATGTTTTACAAAAAAACGGTTTTTCAACTTGTTTTTTATTTGAACACGTATTTGTTCGTTTAAAGATTTTAAAAAGTTCAATACATGATGGTAGTTTACTTGGTAAGCCTCTATGAAAAATTTCTTAATATTCTTAATAAAACAACTATGTCAGCTTAACGGCAAACCGTGTACATTGATTAGGGAATGATGATGTTTCACTTGTCTTATGTTGAACTTCATCAAATCTACCTCAGTTTCCCTGTAGTAGAAAATCTTGTAGCTGGTTTGATATACCTAGTAAGCAAAGTCCGTGGTACCGATTTTAATACACTATTCGAAGCATATAGCTCGGCAACAGTGAAAATCTCTCTATATAAGTCGAATAATTGTGTTTTAAATTGCTGGATGCTTAATTAAAAAAGAAACCAAAATAATAGGATTCAGAATCTCAGTATGCCAATTTATTTTTTTTGCACATTCGATTTTAAAACAATCGCGTGAATATTTTGTTTATCTCTGCTTGAAATATCAGTGCTGCATGAATCATTCGCCAGTCCTGTGTTTTCTTTCATTGTTTCCAGCCGGCAACCTTCTATCCAGTTATTCGGCAAATTACACCGGAAACTTTACTACGACCATACATTTGGACCAGAGCGGGGATCGATTAAGCCCAATTTATTTCAAAACCAAAACAACGTTATACAAACGTCTATTTTTTTTCTAATGAAACGCATTTTCTTGTTTTCAGCATATCATTTTCAGAGTTGAAGCCTGGCATCTTTTTATGAACACAGAGTATCACTGCTGGCCAAAAAACGCAGACGCCTCGAACCCAACGCCATTCAACCCTTGTAAAGGTCAGAACTGCCATCTAAAAATAAGTGTTCGTTACTTTTTGTTATCCACCCGATTTAAGCTTATTTTTGAATGTTTCTAATGAGAGAAGTTATAGTTGTTCAAAGTCAACAAAACACCTTTTGATGTGTTTGATAAAGCATTCTAGATGTACAAAATTAAGAATATTGTGCTTCAACCATTACCATTCTCTGATATTGAAAGTTTATCTAAATACCACACCGATAGGCATATGCCCTTGCTCTTTATTTTTCGAATATGAGTAATTCAATATTGAATATAGAGACGAGTTTATTTATGTATGTTTGCTTCAAATCTTCATTTAATTGGTATTTTTGCATATTACATACAAAGAAAGGACCCAATGATTTTTAAAAAACGCAGAAAATACACTAAGATCGTTCCGTTAAGCCGGACTTGCTGTTTTTAGATTTAAGATCAAACAAAAATTTAATGAACGCATTGTGTTCATACTTAGGAATTTCGTAGCTTTGTATAAAATAACATTTATTTTACCTTATAGAGCCATTTGTGTCATCGTCATTTCTAAGTTCTTGATGCTTTCTGGATTTTTTTTTTCTTTTGAAATTAAAATCATTGTAGTTTAAGCGTAAATCTCCCACCTAACCCCCAAAAATAAAAAGATTAAAAGCATACGCATGTATCTTTGGTAACCCATTCAATATTTTATTTAAGTAATTGATTAGGAAAACGGTCTTCCTTTTTGTTATACATTGTATTTAATAGTGTTTTTCCCCTAAAATGTATCAAGGATTGAAGACGTCTCGCTTAATATGTCGGGTTGATAAGGAGAACGCTAGCTTGTAAACATTAGTTTAATCCAAGAATTCCTAAAAGACAAAGACAGATTGGGCTTTCATTCAGTTGAAGCGATATTTTATCCACAAATGAACGTTTACGCGGAGTAATAGATCTAGAACAAGTACTGACTCGGGCTTAAATACCCCATTAAGCCGTTACAAAGTAATGACTGTCCTCAAATCAATTTTTAAAAAGACTTGTTCATCAATATCAAACAGAACAGTATGGTTAGCATCAGTCGATTGTTTGCAAAACATTTGCCAATTTATGTTGTTAGCGAAAATGGCTGATTTGACTGATTGAGATTTTATCACAAAGCATCAACCATTATGCATGTGTTAGATTCTTTAAATATGTCCAAAAAAGTTGAAGGGCTAATGTAGCTTGTAAAGTGATAACCAATGTCGATCTCCCAGCATCAGAACCGTAGACTTGTTGAATAACTGTAAACATTAGAGAACACACTCTTACGAATTGCGGCCAGCAGGCATGTTCACGAAGCTATCTTAGGACTGGTGTGTCCTAACTACATCTTAGGATACGTCTTAGTCTTAAGTCTGTTTCTCGAAGCTCTCCTAAATTTAGGAACCGCCATAACTTTGTCCTAACTTTAGGACATCATTTACCTTGTCCTAAGACCATCCTAAGGATGTAAAATCACATTTTTGGGAATATTGGGACTGTTGTGAATATTTTTCTTAAGACCGGTAAAATAAAGCAATATTTTCTACAGTTCCAGCATTTCCGGTTGCTACATGCCTGCCTTTAAGCAATTTTTTTTAACGCAAATACTGTCTCTGTTTGGCGAATGGAAATTATTCACTTATTTTTAATGTCTACAATGTACACTACGTGAGATACATCTTTTGTTTTGATTCTTGTGTAAATTTTTCAAATATTATTGGCTAAAAAGTAAATTTACATCGGCTAATCTTTATCACTTCATTCTGAAAAAAAATAACCTTGAAAAATTCTCGTAATGTTGAATAAACTGTATTTATATATTTCCGAGATACATTATGACTTATTTCTTACTTAATATGTTCGTGTATTCTATATTTTGCAGATTAAATGGAAAATGGTCGTGTTTGTACGTGTGTTTATTCTACATGTAACTTTAAATTCTAAGACAAGCGCGGGTTTGTGTATTACCTGTACTTGAATGACAAGTTGAATGTTAATTTACACTCAAAGAATGAACACGTGTTGTTTAAATAATTATTTGCTTTGTAAGCTAATTCTGTCCTGATACATATTTTCTATAAAAAAAACCCAGTCATTTAGACTTTTGGGGGGGGGGGGGGTCCTTTTTTTTCTTTTTGTTTTTTTCTTTTGGGTGGGGTGTTTTTTTAAACTAAATTGTTATTGAACACTGATATGTATTTAAGTATTTATAAATTTTTAAAAATGTATACAATTAAATTACTAGTTTTAGGCATATTTTGTAAACTACCGACACGTACACTTTTCTCTGGCAAACTGTTTAATAATTTATCACCATAAAAGTCTCTCAAAGGCGATCTGTATGAATGAATATGAAAAATAAGAATGGTTGTAGAAGGTTAGGATATCCTAACTTAAGATGTTCCTAAGTTACCGTCGAGCTACATCTTAAGACGTGTCCTAAGTTGATCTTAGGATGTTCCTAACTTTTTCCCTAAGTCATATCTTAGGAACACACTTAGGTCATATCTTAGGAAAGTTTCGTGAACATACCTGCAGGTTTACAACAACTTTGTTAAGAACAAAGAACACTGTGTCAGATATTTATGTAATAAGTGCCAAGGTGACATTTTTGCACCCGTCTAAGCTGCATGATAGAAAAATTCAAATATACCATAAGACAGATATTGCTTAAAACGTTAATAATCACCATCATTGTATCTTTTCTGTAAGGTAAGATATTTACCTTTCAAAAATAAATTCTACAGGAAAATAATTTTCCCCATTGAAAAAACAATATTCCTTTAGAAAATTTGCAATTTCCTACTGGAATACAAGAACATCCTATAAAAAATTTAATGTCCGAAAGGATTTGTTAAAATCCGATAGGAAATCTGAATTTCCTACAGGCAAACTACCTGTGTGAATCAAATTCCTACAGGAAAAACCTTTCTTACAGGATTTTTAGACAAACTTGTACGATTGTCACTATTTCCTGTAGGAGAATGATTTTTCATATGGAAATTATTATTTTCCTATGGGATATTAATTCTTAAAGGTAGATATACCACCTGTCAGGTGTAACATACTAAAAACAAAAATGGATATTATAATACACTCTCTAAACAATGTCTATCAGTTGGACTTGGTTTGAAATTGCCAGAAACTGCATTTTAAGCAGGTGCACAAATATCATCTTGGCACTGGCATTATGATTCGGCACAGTGTTAAATAAGTGTAATGCATGAGAGAGAACAAAAACGGTACGAATGGAAATAATGTTGGATAGATTTAAAACATACATTATATATGTAAAGCTTTCTTAACATTTTGAATAACATTGGGTTTATCCTTCATATCGGAAATTTTAAAAAAAAATCTGGACTTAAATTTTTTCAGATTTATAAGTAAGTAAATTGTTTATATACATATAATAACAGAAAAATGAGAACAAGACATATGTATAAAAGGTTGACTTCGATACCAGTATAATGTCCTGTTTTGAAAGTTTGAAATAAGCTAAATTTTTAAATTATAGTAACGATACGCTAATTTACTATTCGAAATTTAAAAAAAAAAAAAAGTAGTTATATGATTCATACGTAACATTTTGGATACTCTCAATGCACGCATACCTCATTGATGGGAGTGTCGCTATTCCAGTTTATAACTGATCATTACAAATGTAAGATTTTTCACGTAAGTTAAAACCACTTTGCACAAAGTTGATGCGTAGATGCACGCTGCTTTCAATAAGTAATAAGTTATTTCAAAATATCTATTATTCATGTTTTTGTTTTAGTCAGTTTAAAGCAATTAGATAATTGTTACATTGAAGTTTAATGTTTCAAAGAATTTGAAACTCTCTGCAATGTAAAACGTCACATATCACTTTAGCTCATACGAAATATGCAGAGTAGAAATATATATCTTTAAAAGATGTTTATTGATGAAATTCTAGAATATCAAAGCTTTCAGATCTCCAGATTTAAATACAGATAGCATAAGGTAACACCGGTCCAAACGATGAATTGAATTCAACCTGGCTGGCAACGGGGAAAGTTAAGTTTTCAATTGTACTTAAATATTACACTAAATATTACACTAAGCTTTGTACTTATATATCACACTAAGCTTTGTACTTATATACTACACTAAGCTTTGTACTTAAATACTATATAACATTAAGCGTGGCCATATAAATGTTCGCTGTTTTTTTTTTGTTAAAAAGGGGTCGGTTTAAAAAAACAATAAAAATAATGTTCCTTTGCATATCTTATCCCTATTGGTGATTAAATAACGTCGTTAATACACGTTTATAAAATGGTCTCTGTGTGATAAAAAAAATAAACTCAAAGTTAAATTATCAAAATTAATCTTAAAATTCTTTCTTTTTTTACAAGAGCATTTGAAAATACTCATTCAGAGCCTTCCACAGTTAATCAGTAGTTTCTACAATCATTACACAATGGACTTTTCAAATAGGTATATATATATATGTTTAGAGAGAACTCATATAATACAGGTATCTCCAACCCAACTTCCTTCGTGATAAGTCAGTTGAGATAATCGATAATTGCGGTTTTTCATTCCAATAAACTACCAATTGTTGTGAGCATTCTGTTTCGTAAGCAATTGCAAATTGAATGTATGGACGCCATACTGTGTAGACATTTTGTTTTGTGGTGATCTTTGCCTATTTTAACTAGCACAGAAACTAAAAGAGAAAACAAAAACTATTAGAAAATAGACTGTCCCCATTCTGATAACGGTGAAGTGTAATAATAATTTTGTTTCACATAAAATACAATATTTACATTTTCCATGCTGTTTCTTTGTCTCTGGTAATACTACGAATCGATTTTGTAGTCAATGTAGTGTATATTCCAATACATTTCATCAATGTCTAGTTTGATATTTAATTGTACAATTGCTGAAAATAATAAAATCTAAGTAAAAAGGAATCATTCTGTAAATATTATGAGATGATCAAAAACGGTTGGGCGTGATTGAATCTATCATAAAGTCCTTCAGCTCACCTGCGACCAAATTTGACCACATCGTAGTACTCAAAGAGTGATTTCTTATCCCTTAAATAAAGCATTTTCTTTGAAATTATGCATAGCTTATGAATATTAGAAATATATTCAGATTAAAAAATGTCGACATGAATTGTACGATACTGCCTTACGATGTACGGATGACAACGACCAATCGTGTACTTTTATGGTCACAGCTTTGTTTTTTACTTACCGCCATATTTGACACATGTTTATGCCTTTTTGGCATTTGTCGATGACATATAAAGTGAATATACCTTGGTAGTGCACCATTGGTATTTAAATCCTTATATTTTTGACAAATATTAATTTACTTATATTTACATTTTACATATTTTTGTCGTGTAAAGTGTGTTGAAAGCTACAGCAGTTCTAACACTGTATTCACACAGGGTACTCGATGAATAAAATGACGAGTTTTATCATGACGTCACAAACGTACATGTAGAATGCTGTAAACTGCAACCTCACAAGCGAAAATCAAAGTTCACGCTTGTGACTGTTACAGTGGCTCTTTCATTAATATGAACTTACCCTTAGGATAAGTTAGGAATTTTAAGGTATAAATCACATTTGCAGACAAATCAAGAATTAAAAAAATGTAAATATAAGCATTAAATCAAGGTTTTTTTTCAAGGATACAGTCTCATTACTGTAGTGATGTGTGCATACAAATTTTCATAACGCACTAACGCGCGTTACTCAATTTGTATGTACAGACTGCGTCATGCAGTCATAAGACTGTATCCTTAAAAAAAATCATGACTCAATGCTATACTAGTTATTGGACACAATGATGAATTGTGAAAACTAGGTAAAAGTTACAAGCTGGTGCAAGGCAAACTTTTATAATAATAAAAAAAAAACAAACCCAAACTCATTCTACGATATCGTAAATTCAACCTTGCATCCAACCGATTGCCAGTTCTGGGGGTGATAATATTATGTAACAACACTTGCACACCCAGCAAACGTCATGCCAGACACAGGCGGCGTGCGAGACTTGCATCGTTTAACTAAGCGACCGGAAGCAGTGTCATTAAACTTCAAAGGGTGACTCGGACCTGTTAATCATTTATGAGGCGGTGACATCCTTTAAAAAACACTAAGTGGACTAAAAACGATGACTGAGGGTGACATATACGTATTTAGATTTAAATCATGGTCCCTAAAATTGGTTGCTTGACACAATTCTTGAACATGGTACTTACAACAGTTTCGTGGTTTGGGGTTTCTAAACTTCCATTTTCAGAAAAAGAAATAAAATGAAAGCACAAGATTGTATTTTTAATTTTAAAATTGATGATTGAAAATCTAACACAGATTAGTGGAAAAAAAATAGAAAACTAGAGCAAAGCTCGTTGCAAAGCAACGAGTGGGTCTTCCGTTAATGTCGGAAGTAAAGCTGGACGTTCCTGTAAGATGCACATCTCTTAAACCAATAACAAGAGTAACTAAAATAAAAAGATGAAAAAAATCGAATTATTCCTGGTACGACTTAACAAAATCCGAATGATTTTAAGTACGACTTAACAAAAACCTTTCTGATTTCAAGAACGACTTAACAAAAAATATCCGAATGTGTCCAAGTACGACTTAACAATTATTTTTGGTACGAGTTAATATTACTTTGAACATTACGCTATTTTTTAAACCAAGGACGCGGAATCAAAATTTCCGGAAAAATCAATTTTTAAACCCCGATATCTCTGTAATGCATCGTCCGATTTTAAAACGGCTTTCAGTGTTAGATTCAGCTTAATAAGCTCTACAAAACACATATACATTTTTGATTAAATCAGAAAATTCATTTTTTTGAAAAATTTGTTTTACTCCCGGTTTCGACCGGAAGTGATAGATTTTCATTTCCAGCCTTATTACAGAGGTAAATCGATCAAATCATAACCATTCAAAATTTCAAGCCTCTATCTTAAAGCGTTTTCGAGAAAAGTCCGGGACAAAATGACTTTTTGAAATTTTTAAAAATGACGTCACGTCAAAACAGAGGTGACGTTCTCTTTAAAACTTTTACATTTTTGAGGGACGCCAACTTGTAAAAATCTCTGAAAATTTCATCAAAATCGGTTAAAAACATTTTGAGTTATGAGGCAAAAAAGGAGTCAGAAGAAAAGAAAAAGAATAATAATAATAACTAGAGCAAAGCTCGTTGCAAAGCAACGAGTGGGTCTTCCGTTAATATCGGAAGTAAAGCTGGAAGTTCCTGTAAGAAGCAAAGCTCTTAAACCAATAACAAGAGTAACTAAAATAAAAAGATGAAAAAATCGAATTATTCCTGGTACGACTTAACAAAATCCGAATGATTTTAAGTACGACTTAACAAAAACCTTTCTGATTTCAAGAACGACTTAACAAAAAAATCCGAATGTGTCCAAGTACGACTTAACAATTATTTTTGGTACGAGTTAATATTACTTTGAACATTACGCTATTTTTCAAACCAAGGACGCGGAATCAAAATTTCCGGAAAAATCAATTTTTAAACCCCAATATCTCTGTAATGCATCGTCCGATTTTAAAACGGCTTTCAGTGTTAGACTCAGCTTAATAAGCTTTACAAAACACATATTCATTTTTGATTTGATCAGAAAATTCATTTTTTCGAAAAATTTGTTTTACTTCCGGTTTCGACCGGAAGTGACAGATTTTTATATCGAGCCTTATTACAGAGGTAAATCGACCAAATCATAGCCATGAAAAATTTCAAGCCTCTATCTTAAAGCGTTTTTGAGAAACGCCGCGGACAAAATGACTTTTTGAAAATTTTAAAAATGACGTTACGTCAAAACGGAAGTGACGTTGTAAAGAAAACTTTAACATCTTTGAGGGATAATAGTTACACATTATCTCTGAAAATTTCATTAAAATCGGTTGGAAACTTTTTGAGTTATAAAGCCGAGAAGGAGTCAGAAAAAAAAAGAAAAAGTATAATAATAATAAAAAGAAACCGAAGAATAACAAGAGGGTCTTCCGTTGAAAACGGAAGACCCTAATAAAAAGAAACCGAAGAATAACAAGAGGGTCTTCCGTTTGAAACGGAAGACCCTAATAAGCCATAGATATGGAGTTCAACTAGATTGTTTTTGTGTTTCCATTTTCATTGTGAGATATATCAAAACAGAATAAATCAAAGTACTAAAGGGCTGAAAGCCGGGTTCATTTGGTGTGTCTTTATGCATATTGTGTAGTAAAGACTGAAAATCTCTCTCTCTCTCTCTCTCTCTCTCTCTCTCTCTCTCTCTCTCTCTCTCTCTCTCTCATACTTTTAATGTTGGCAAAGCGTCAGAGAGCGACCAAATTTTGTAAGCGGCTATAAACAAAAATATGTCTGTCTAGTAGAAAAAAATTCAACTGTTGCTGACTTGAATTTTGCAACAAGCGTTATATATTCAATCCCCATTTCTTAAGCGCGTAGCAAAGTAGTTCATAGAAATTCATGCGCATTGTAAGTGTCAAAAATGCAAAGTCTTGTTTTTAAAACACGTTATTAATAAGAAAACTAAAAAAGATAGGCAATTCTCTCGAAATTAAAGAAAAGAAAGATACAAAATGCTAACACTTTTGACGAAACGTGGCTCTTTGTGTAACTATTTGGTATAGCGGAAGCTTTTACTTTGAGGCTGTTTGGTTTTTTGTTATTTTGAAGTTGTGCTATATTTATAGTAACATTGGCGATTTGCCTACCTACAGCCAGGACTCTGCTTTCAGCAGAGCCCGGCTAAAAATAGGGTATTTCTGTGTGTTTTCTGAGAATCTGAGAATGCACGTAAACCATAACTTAAGTTTTGTCTCGGCTTGTCAACTGAAAACACGTTCTGCTATGTCTTGTTATATGCTGCAATACATTCAGCATCAGGGTTTTTAAAACTATTTAACTGGATGATTTCGATTCGATTACTTTGAATTCGAAATCATTTTTCCAAGAATACTTCACGGTATAGTCTCTAGGGAGAAAAAATCTTACTAGATAGCATGACATTAATGGGCTAGATTGGTTATGCAATGAGTCTATAGAAGAAAACATCGCTACTAGAAACACCGGTGGCTGAATGTCATTGACTTTCATTGCAGATTCGGGATTTGGGGCAAAATATGCGTTTGTTCTCTAGCACTAGTTTATTCATTTGAAATCAATATTTTCATTAAACAGCAAAATTTGAAGCAATGATAATAGCTTGAAAGAAGGGGGAAGTACTAATGATGTTTAACTGATTCCCTTCATGCCAAATTTTAAGCGTTATTTTTGTCTTATTTAATAGATTCCAAAACTTCATGCACTAGTATTTTACCAACAACATAAGTCGACATAATGTATACTTAAGATCTATGTCTTTTCAGGTGTGCAGATAAAATGGATCAAAGAGCCCCCTGATATAATTAAGTATGGCCTTGAGTTCAATGCCACGGCCGAGCTGATCCTGACCCCAGAGTTTTATTCCTGGGGGTACCTGCAGGACATCTTCATCGGCATTAACGGCTCTGCTGGGGCAACGTCAGTCGTCAAGTCTTACTTTATTATTTCATTTCGAGAATAACATAGATCTAACGTTAAAATATGCCATTTATAGTTTCATAAAAAAACTTTAAAAACCTAAGTCTATTTCAAAACTGATTTTTTTCTGCTGACGTCAGTTCATGGAATTACAATAGGTTGATATATTTAAAAACAACTTTGTATGTTGTTAATAAAAATTAATTTAAAGAATGAGACTCAAACATATCATTATTATTTCCCACAAGCTTATATGCCGACGCCAGATTACGGCGTCCATATTTACTGCACGCTTAGTTTTTTTTCCTAAAAATTTAACTCAAGCTGCAAAAAGGCTTATGAAAATATCAAGAGCATCTTAAACATTATTTTGCTTTGCTTTTTAATTTCCATTAAATTGTGTTTCTGAGAGCCCATGTCCTCTAATATTCTTTGCATTCTCGTGCAATTGTAGACTGAAATAATGCTTGTATACAAACATAAGTAAAGATAACAATTTTTTAAAATTTCTTCTCCAAACATTGACAGGAGCGGGGCTGGTGCCCAGCGATGGTGTGAGACCACGGTGTGTCCCGACAAGGCCTCGGCCCTGGAGGAGAACTGCTGTATACACCACTTCAACATGCACAGCTGTCCGGCCAACAGGGGCGAGATGAGCAACAACCTATGTGGGCCGTGGATCCCCGCCAGTGGCGACATCTACACACACTCCCAGGCCTCGGTGGGGCCCCCAACCCAGGGGAACTGGACCAGTCACGTTCATGGGCTCTTTGTTCCGGGGGAGAATTCCGTCATAGCGCATTTTAAAATTGCTGGGATGCATCTAGCGTTGATAAAAAAGGTCACGGTGCTATCGAAATCAGGTAAAGATACTTGGTTCCTTTGTAACCAAAAATATATTGTAACAAGTTGTGTCCTTTAAAAAAGGTCTACAATACGTGAACCATTTGCATGTGTTTCCAACGAAAACGTGAAAGCCTTAAGATTATTAGAGATTCCACCGACTCTAGCCCTCTGCTTTTAACCACTAAATTTGTGCGTTGTATTACGTATACATGTATGTATAGCCCTGACTTTTTATCTCAGAATCTAAAGGGTTCATACTTCTAAAATAATAATGATCTATCTATGAATGAAGCTTGCATGTATAGTATCAAGCATGCGGTGAATTCTACGAACACATTACGATTCGCACTACTTTGTTAACTATGCAGTGACAGCTTTGTGTAAATTAAAATATTTCATATTTTGATGCATTTTTATTGAGATTTAAACTTTTATACAGTGACATAATTATTCAATTATACTTAAATGCTTAAAATAAATTAATCGGGAAGTTCTCTAGCCTCGCTTACTATAGTCTGTCCCAAGATATTTTTGCCGCATATTTTCTTAATTTATTCAATATTTATAAATACCTCTTGGTTCAGACGATGCTCATTCAATAGTATGAAAAAATCCCAAGATTTCCCCTTTGAAACGCCCCCTCTAGCTTTTCGGGTATCAGTACACGGCTAAAAATAAAAAGTCTACGAGGTTTTTCCATTGCCAAGGAGATGAAGACGCCCGATTGATAACGTTGAAAAATTGCGCGAGGTGTCCCGAGTATTTACGAATGGAGAAAAGATGTCAACATTCCCCATTATAAATCTCCGTAGGAAATCTGTTAACGTTCCTGTGAATTTTTACGAGGGGAAAATGATAATGTGTGAATGAAGTTATCTTGGGAATTTTCCCTTTCACGATTTTAATTGCACTTCAGTCACAGGTATGTGTATTTTTATTAAAAATCGTTCAAATATGCAGCATAAATATCTTGGGACAGACTATATAAAAGTAAATTTAATTTACATGTGTATTCGGAAAACAAGAAAACATTGCAAATTATGCTATTTGATGCATGTTGTAGTTTCGGCAATTTCATAATACTGATAGTTCATATCACATGACAATCATTTCTTTAAAAGGAATACTTTGTTTCTGTACTGTTTACCGACAACTTTACAATTACAGCGCCTTTGTGTGCATATTGGGCACGGAATCCCGATCCCGATTCAGATAAACGTGTGCTAGCCTGGTTCCCTGAGCTACCCATTACGCACAAGAACCAGGCTAGCTCATGCACAGGCTTAATTTTCCCCATAGCATCCGGTTTAACCTCGCTTATATATTTTCTGCGTGGACCTCAGGGTCCACGCAATCATGACGTAATCTACGCATTTTTTTATTGAAAGCGTTGAGAATGAGTTCCGTTTCTTAGATTTTAACATAGTAAGAAATTACAGCGTCTTTATATTTGGTACAGAAATTATACACGCTTTTTACAGCTTTTCCAGTTTGTTCTCCGTATGATAGTCTATTTACTTTGTGTAGTGACGAATTGTGTTTTTTTTACTATGGTCACTATTTTAATTAAGGAATGAATTCAATATTTATTAATTTTATACGATATAAAATGATTTGGAGCAGTTTATGCTTTATAACCGCGAATTCATTGCTTATAATTTAATTTATTTTACTCTTCATTGTAGATAAAAACGGTCATTTGACCTTTAAAATGACGTAAAATTGTACAAAATTCAAACGTCAGGCGTATTGATATATAGTGTTTATATCTCTATAATGTAATTTAACACAGTGTGTGGTGACGGGTCTTGCTATGGAGAGGAGACGTGCTCCACCTGCCCCTATGACTGTGGCTCCTGTCCCCTGTCCCGTCTACAGATCGGAATCATCGCCTCAATCTCCACGGCATTCGTTGTCGTCATCTTAGGGTTTATCATCGTAAGTCTCTAATGAATCATTTTCCGTTCATCTCACAAAGGTAACAACTTGTTCACTAGTACATATACATTAAACACTGTTTAAATCTGTTTTTATGGATTTAATCTCCTTGTCAATAAGACGGATTTGGAATGTCTAATCCAACATAAAAATGATATATGTGTTTTATCGTTCTTTTCATCGCATCAGGTACTTCGTTACCAAAAAAGAAGAATGCTATTTGACGAAAGTTGGATTATTCCATATTCCAAGCTGGTCATCAGTAAGTTATAATTATTTCATACATGTGAATAAAGGGATCTTTATAACCACATTGCGTTCATTCAATGATCGAGGCAGAATGCATGTACCACTTACCACTACTCAATTTTTCAGACAATAACACCATGGCGTTCAACAGCGTCATCAGTCGGATTTCCCTGAAATATGGGGATGACGACATTTCCATCGCACAAAACGGAATG
This sequence comes from Magallana angulata, assembly GCF_025612915.1. NCBI lineage: Eukaryota > Metazoa > Mollusca > Bivalvia > Ostreida > Ostreidae > Magallana > Magallana angulata. The sequence goes on from NC_069120.1 coordinate 46,547,402, forward strand.
CAGATTTTTTCACAAACAGCCCGGTTGTAAGTGTCTACCTTTATTTCGTTCCTATTTGTGTGTGTGTGTGTGGGGGGGGGGGGGGGTGTTAGAGGGGTTGGTGGGGGAGGGGGTAGTATCTCTATTTATGGGAACCACATACAGACATGTTTGCCTCGTTTCTTCGTTTCTTAAATTAATGTAAAACACGGAACAAATCCCAAACACTCATCCAGGTTACAACAAATCAAACAGGTGACCTCAGCATTACGAATGTTTTATTCAGAAGACATATTGCTTTAAATTCAAAGTGCATGATAGGGATATGATCTTTAATGACATTTTGCTTTCGACATGTTTACTGAATTAAGATGAAGATAATTGCTTCTTAAAATAAAGGGCCAATTGATTAACCTTTTTAAGATTGAAAGTGTCTGCACTGTAAGCTTTTTCCAATATTCCAATATTTTAATAGTTAAATACAATTGCAAATAAAAAATATTGTAAGAATTAAATTTAACTCTATCCAGGAAACCACTGTAAGGCTGTGCCAGTCTTTTGCTATTAATTTACCAAGAAGATGTTCATTGATGAATTTTGACTGTCTAAGGAGAAAAATAACCACACTTGCTTTATATCATATCGGGCTACCCCCAACATCACGTACTTAAAATCTCGTAGTGAAAATTCGTTGTAAAATATCTATAACATATCATTCAAATCTGTTGTAACTGTAAAGTTGTTAAAAAAGATGCATATGATTTTGACCATACTAAGATGTCAAAAAGTATTAGAATATAAATCTTAACCACCCATGTTTTTAAATATATTTTTATTGTTTTAAAAGCTATCACGTTCAGTTTATGTTTGCTTTATTTTTCTAGAGATGGACGAATCGTTGCTGTCAAACGCATCAATAAATACAACTTTGGACTGTCTAAATCTCTTAGGATAGAAGTTAAGGAAATTAGGTATTGTGTTTTATAAATATTAATTTTACCACTGCAATTACTTTACTGTATAATAGAATCGATCTTTTCATTATATCAAAGTGAACGTCGGACAGTGACTTAGAACCGTTTTACAATTGAGAGCTTGGACTTCGGGTACTAGATACGTTACTCCGATTTGATGAAGGCAGGGTCTACTCATGGTAAACTTATAGATATGAATATATTAAACCCGGCCAATGAAACTTGTTTGACTTTTTTTCAGTTGAAAAAGCGTCAATTTCACACAACAGAGCAGTTTGGGGGGGGGGGGGGCTTTCCAATTATGACAGTCTGTCTTCTCCTTAGCGAATTGGAAGGAAGGATGTCAATATTTGACAGCTTGTTTTGAGGAGGAAACTAGATAACAACAAATTAGATAATAACATCGCACCGAAAGTCCATGCAAGCTCTTGTTAAAACGGCTCTTAACTGCCAATTGGTTTATCCTTGTTCAGTTAAATAATTATGATAAAAAGTCTAAAAGTTTCTTCATTGAAATTTGCAAAACGATCGTCGCAAACACACAACCTTCTTGTATACTCTTTCTTACCTTTTACAAATCTCTGTTGTTGTTTTTTCTCGTTTTCAATACTTATTCATTAGCTTGCCCTATTCTGGTTGGCTCCTTCGCGCTTTTATTAAGGAAATTGTACTTTTCTATAAACAACTGTCTGGCTCCATAACATGATCTTTGTTTAAACCAATATCCAAAGACCAAAAGTCTCCCATTTTTAGCTCACCTGAACCGAAGGTTCAAGTGAGCTTTTCTGATCACCCATTGTCCGTCGTCCGTCCGTCCGTCCGTCCGTCTGTCTGTCCGTCCGTCAGTAAACTTTTCACATTTTTGACTTCTTCTCAAAAACCTTTGGGCCAAATTTAACCAAACTTGGTACAAAGCATCCTTATGAAAAGGGAATTCTAAATTGTTAAAATAAAGGGTACAACCCTTTTTAAAGGGGAGATAATTACGAAACAGTGAAAATAGGGTGCATGTCTTTAAAAATCTTCTTCTCAAGAACCACTGCACCAGAAATGCCAATATTTACAAAAAAGCTTGTATATATAGTGAAGATTCTAAATTGTAAAAATCGTGACCCCCGGACCAAAACTGAGGCCCCAGGCGGGGTTCAAAATTTAACATGGATATACATTGGAAAAATGTTTAAAAATCATCTTCTCAAGAACCACTGCACCAGAAATGCCAATATTTACACAAAAGCTTGTATATATAGTGAAGATTCTAAATTGTAAAAATCGTGACCCCCAGACCAAAACTGAGGCCCCAGGCGGGGTTCAAAATTTGACATGGAAATACGTAGGAAAAATGTTTAAAAATCATCTTCTCAAGAACCACTGCACCAGAAATGCCAACATTTACACAAAAGCGTGTATATATAGTGAAGATTCTAAATTGTAAAAATTCTGACACCCGGATCAAAACTGGGGCCCCAGGCGGGGTTCAAATTTTAGCATGAAAATCCATAGGATAAATGTTTTAAAATTTCCTTCTCAAAAACTACTGCCCAAAAATGCCAATATTTACACAAAAGCTTGTATATATAGTGAAGATTCTAAATTGTAAAAATCGTGACCCCCGGACCAAGACCCCGGACCCGGGCCCCAGGCGGTTCGGGCTACAACTTAAACATAGAAATATGTAGGAAAATTGTTTAAAAATCTTCATATCAAGAACCACTGCACCAGAAATTACAATATATATATATATATAAGCTTGTATGTATAGTGAATATTTTAATTTGTTAAAATTGTGACCCCCGGGCAAAAACTGGGCCCCCAGGCGGGGTTCAAAGTTAACATATATAAGAAAAATGTTTAAAAATCTTCTTCTCAAGAACTACAATGCAACAGTTTGGGATATCACTATGCATACATCCTTGGCAATTGTAGATTCTAAAGTGTTAATATCATGACCCTCGGACTAATACTGGGGCATCAAGAGGGGTTCAAAGTTTAACATAGAAATATATAGGAAACATGTTTTAAAAAATCTTTTCGAGATCTACAATGTCATACTTTGTGAGATTACTTTACTTGGATTCTCAAATAGTGAAAACGATCTAATACTGGGGCTCCAGGAGAAGGGGTTCAATGTTTCACATAGAAAGATAGGAGGGAACATGTTTAAAAATCTTATGAAGGAGAACTACAATGCTTCAATTTGTGAGATTACTATGCAAGCATTCTCAAATTGTAAAGTTTCTAAATTGTGGAAGCCGTGACCCCTAGACTAATATTGGGGCCCAAGAAGGGGTTCAAAATTAACATAGAAATATATAGGAAACATGTTTAAAAATCTCCTTCTCAAGAACTACAGTGCAACAGTTTGTGAGATTACTATGCAAGCATAATTGGCTATTGTAGATTCTAAATTGGTAAAATCGTGACCCCCGGACTAATACTTTGGCCCCAAGACCCCAAGACCCCCAGACCAATACTGAGGCCCCAAGTGGGGTTCAAAGTTTAACACAGAAATATATAAGGAAAATGTTTAAAAATTTTCTTCTTGAGAACTACAATGCTACAGTTTGTGAGATTACAATGCAAGGATCCTCAAATTGTATAGTTGCTAAAGCCAACCATAAACCCCGGACCAATACTGGGGCCCAAGAAAGGGGTTCAAAGTTTAAAATAGAAAAACATATGCTATGAAATAGAATGTTACATGGAACTGTTGTTCAGGTGAGCGATGTGGCCCATGGGCCTCTTGTTATTGAGGTAATGATAATAAAAGATAGGTAAAAAACAATTAATATTCAGTGAATTGGCAATTAAAATATGTATCTTCCATATCGGCAGAGAACTGAGGCACCCAAACCTGTGTCAGTTTGTGGGAGCGTGTACAGAGACCCCCAATGTGTGTATCCTGATGGAGTATTGTCCAAAGGGGGCGCTGGCAGACGTCCTCCTGAATGACGACATCCCACTCACGTGGTCCTTCCGGTTCTCATTTGCCGCTGACATCGCAAACGGAATGGACTACCTCCACAGCCATGGACTCGTCCACGCTCGACTGAACTCCAGTAATTGCGTGGTGGACGATCGATGGTCGGTGAAAATTACAGGTACGTCACTGGGGACGACGTGAGAGCGATCTGATTGGCGCTGATTAGAACCAGGAAGTTATTTAACCGTGAAAGTGAAGACCTGGTTAGTTTAATGAGATTTAATTGATGGATGAATCGCAAGAGAACGGTCAAGTGCACTCTATCAAGCGTGTGAATAATTAATCAAGAAATAATTAGCGTTTCGCACTTATGAAATTTCCCGAGGAAGATCGCATGTTCCTGAACATGCTCCTAAGTTTTAGAAATTAATTGATAGTGATCGATTGCTGACGATTACATTTAGACCAAGAGGGCGTTAGTATACCATATGAAGTGGTAACGACCTCAAGTTCCATTACAGGCAAAACTTGCTACATTGATCTCTTAAATTACTGGTATATGAACATATAATTGCATATGAAATTAATAATGAATTGAAATAGATTTTACTTGTATCAAGAAATTTTCAGTAGCATAAGGATATATAATTTTCAGAATTTTTAGTAAAGATACTACATGTATTAATAGAATTGGATATACATGCATTTTTAGAGCAGTGAAAGTTCATAGGGATATCAAATGCAATATCTGTCATGTGTTTGGAAGGAACATAACATTTGCACTATAAACACTATGAAAGATTAACTAAAAGTTAATCGAATCCAAGAAATGAGCATACACAATATGTTTTGTAGATTACGGACTTCCAATCCTGCGCAAAAACGATTTTAAATCAGAGGAAATGACATCAGATTTTCAAAGCAGACGACGAGTTGTGTACAATGCTCCAGAGGTTTGCGGTTCGTTTCCAGTGTTCACAAAGTCATCTGATGTCTACTCTTATGGGATTATTTTGGTCGAAATAGCTAACAGAAGCGATCCATACGGGGTGAATATACCTTCATTTATGTATATCAGGCCAAATAAAATATATCTTTGTTTTCGGTCGCACGACCTACTCTACAACTGATGATGCTATATTTTATTTTACTTGAAAATCTAACTAAAATTAGACTTCTACGATAAGATGTATTAATAGCGTATTGTAGAGGAGCCTTCTTAAAAGTCTAATTTTGATTTAATTGAAGCGAATTTGAAATATGTTACTGTATTCGTTTCGACTCATATAATTTTGCAAAAAAAGCAGATTCATCTTCTTGCCATAACTGCCGCCAACGTATACTTGTACTTTTTGTTTCTTTAAATAATCTTACGAGAAAGTAACGTACTTTAATCATTGGCCTAACAAATTATTCATGAAAACAATTTCGGTGACAATTAATATATCATGTAATTTCAAATAGAAATATTAATCAGGATGTAATTTTGATTGGAAAGATTAAACAGACGCCATGTCATGTTTTGATGTGTCATGTTTTAAATATAATCAGTACATTTAAACACGACCGAATGAAGTGTCGTTTATTTCGTTATTTGTAATATGTCTTTAATTTTGTTATGTTTGTAAACAGGATGAAGACCCAGCTTTTTTACCGCCTCAGTGGAAGCCGCCATTACCGAATCTAAAGAGGGACAACGAAGACGAAAACTGCCCCTCCCCCACGGCTCTCTGTGCTGTATGTAACGAGAAATTTCATTGGCCGATACTACATGCCTAAACCTAACCATTGACTAAAATCCATTGCATTTTGCTCCGTGCGAAACTAGAAATATATCTGGAATAAAAAAAAGCTGCGAAATAGTGTCCCATTGTATCAATGAGACTTTGTATGTAACAAAATGCAATTATATTTTAAGTTTAAAATTAATTCCATTTTCTTGTTTATAGCTGATTGACGAATGTCTGGACTCCAGATCACAAGAAAGACCAACGTTCGGCAACATCAGAAAGATTCTGTATAAAATCAACCCCAATAAACAGAACCCTGTCGACCTGATGATGGCGATGGTAAACAAGCAAACCTAATTAACCATATGAAATAAGTTATCAAGCTGTAACCGGTTTTTAAGCAATAGCGAGAGGTCTGAGCTCTCTACTGTATGAACCGATAAAAATTACTAAGTATGTAGGCTTCTTTTAATTCATTTTAATATTCCTCGTTTTTCCATTAATCTTTCAATAATCTTATCGCTGTTTGTGAACAAAAAAGTAATTGATTGCATTAGAAAAACTGATTTTGCGACCGACATGGACTAATGACCCAGAAACAAACAATTCTCCTTTCAAGAGCTTTAATGTCGGTCCAAATGAGATGGCAAACAGTAATAAGTAATAAAGAATGCTGACAATCGCCGATAATGAGAGGCAAATGAATTACCATATTTACAAGCACTTTGGTTTTTTTTTTACAAAAGGAAATGATAAATCCGAGTGTGCTCCATTACTGTTACAGAATTTGACGGCGCGTTAAAAGCGACATTAACATTTTCACGAATAAATGTAATAAGTTTTCGATTTCAGATGGAGAAGTACTCGAAACACTTGGAACAGATTGTGGCCGAGCGAACTAATGATTTAACGATAGAAAAACAGAGGACGGATCGATTGCTATACAGTGGGTATCCGACGGGGTTCGGGTGTTTGATGTTTTCATTTATTTAATTTGAGTTTAATGATTAAAAAAATGTCAAACTGACCTTTGTCCTAGTTAAAAACTTTCTCAGTATTTTGTGTTTCTTCAATATTTTGGGAAGGGTTCTATTGTCGTTTATTGTAATCTAACTGCAGTTGAGGTAATGCAAAAATAAGTTTCATTGCCTGTAATTCCTGACCGTTTTATGGAATCAACATTATGTTATTCACAGTCACAAAGATTCAATTTTATAGCTTTGAATGATCTACTGGCTTATCATGTGAATGATAACTTACCTCTAGTTTACCAGTGTCTTTATGGTTGTTATTATCTTTTGAAACTCCAGTCGGATTAAATATATACTTTCTTTGATGAAAAGGACAATTAGGCGGCAATAAGATCATCATTGACCAACGATTATTTTATAGACACATTTACAGTTATCATATCTCCATTTGTCCAGGTATGCTTCCCAAAGAGGTAGCAGACGTTCTGAGGCGGGGACGCCCGGTAGAGGCGCGGTACCTCGATGACGTCACGATCTATTTCAGTGACATCGTCGGATTCACCACTCTCTGCTCCAACAGTAGTGCTATGGAGGTTGTGAACCTCCTCAACAAACTATATATCACTTTTGACGAAGTCATTGAACTGTATCATGTCTACAAAGTGGAAACCATTGGGGATGCATGTAAGAAAATTTGCTATTATTGTCTATCCCAATAAATTTATGCAGCACATTTGGACGGTTTTTATGTAATGAATACACATACCCATGAACCAAGTGCAATTGAAATAGAAAATAGGGATAAATATCCAAGATAACTTCAATAACACATCATTTTTCACTCGAAAAAAATCACAGGAACAAGATTTTTACGGAGATTTTATAATTGGAAATGTTGACATTTTTTCTCCATTCGAAAGTCACTCAGAATACCTTGCACACTTTTTCAACGTGTATTGAATCCTGATAAGCTAAAGGGGCCGTTTTAAAGAAGAAATCTTGGAAATTAGTCATTCTTTTGAATGAACATTGTTTGACCTTGAGGTATATATAAATATCGAGTTACTGTAATTAAGCAAAATGTGCGTCGAGAATATATTGAGATGGGGTAAAAAAAAAGGCTAGCATAAATGTAATTAACACGTTGATATCTTTAATTTGATCATTTATAACATAACGTGGAATATTAAGATTTTTGTGAATGGGATTTTGCAGACATGGTAGCCTCGGGTGTTCCCGAAGCTTACCCCACCCACGCAATAGAAGTCGCCCGTATGGCCATCAGTCTAGTCAACAAGTGTAAATCGTTTGTGATTCCCCATTTTCCGGATCAAAAACTGAAGATAAGAGTCGGCATTCACTCGGGTATCTATTCATCTTCTTGCACGTAGAAGAGAACCATGAGCAATTGTTAATATAAATTGTGCCATTAAATAGACAATTGTTTTCGTTGTAACTGTATGCAAAAGAGTTGTGCCTATTGTGTATATGACAAACGCTTACCGGTAATTTAATGAAGGTATTATAAAGTGAAACATTTCGAAGTGAATACACGGTTAGAAATTATGTTGTTTACTATGTAGGCCCTGTGTGTGCTGGAGTGGTCGGGTCCAAAATGCCCCGGTACTGTTTGTTTGGAGACACCGTCAACACTGCCTCAAGGATGGAGTCCAATGGGGAAGGTATACAAAATGGAATAGAATAAAATGAAAAAATATAGTAGAATATAAGATAGATATTTCCAATCCCGGACCATTTGGACATAACTGAGATACAAGTATATTTTGTAGGCATTACAAAGGCAGAACTCTCAAACCATTTATTTCAATCAAAGTAACAATGACATTTTCTTTGAAATGGTGTATCTTTCTATTAGAGCGAATTTTTTAATAATGACCACAGTGTTACAATTTGTAGGGCCAACTTTCTGTATAGTATAATTGGATTTTTTTTAACCTTTCCTAGCTTATAAAATTCACATAAGTGCTGATACTTACGACTTGCTACAAACGGGGACATTTCAGTTCGAGGCGCGGGATAAGATTTCAGTCAAAGTGAGTATGAAGTTTTTTTGGTAATAATGCTTTGTCATTAACATAAATCAGTATGAGAAGTGCGAAAAAGAAAAAAAAAGTTTATCTTACTTTATATGTATAGAGACTGAAATATGTACGGCTTCAATTATAGGGTAAAGGAGAGATGCAGACCTACTGGCTCCTTAAAGAAAGAGAAAGCCCGGCCGACAGCAAAGTATATATTGAATACATCAACGAAACATCGACACAAAAGGCCGGCAATCTGCGCGCACATTCTTTACGAAACGGAAGTGTATCAAACGCAGTGTCTGTGGATAGTCTGTTAAACGAAATGAACAATTACATGTAACGTTTGGAAGTACAGGATATTTTCATAAGATTCCATGAAATGTTTCAAACCAGAAACAAATCGCAATAAAAATTTTGCACACTTATAAAACCAGGCACGTAGCATCGTTTTTGAAAGTTGGGGGGGGGGGGGGGGGCAGACTCAACCAAAAAATCTTGACAAGCAAAAAGAAGAGGTTACTTTCCAAAATCCTGAAAATCCTAATCCGGGGGGGGGAGGGTATACCCGCTTATAGCAACTTCAATATTCTCAATTCAAATTTTTACATGGTCCCATAAAAGTGACTCTCCATGTTAATTCAATATTTTGTATGTAAATCTAGGAAAAAAGATTGGGTTTGGGGGGGGGGCAGGCCCCCTGATGCTACGTGCCTGCAAACCAACAGACCAAAATCAAGAAAGTTGTTTACTAATGTGCCACATTATACACACTGCTTAAACATTGCTGTTACGTTGTTTTGTTTAGATTGTTTGTTTTGATGATGTTATTAAAATTGTGATAGATATGTGTACAATATTATGATTGATTATTATAACTAACAAGAAATGCTCCATATGTGGGTGTAATTTATACATTTCTGCAAAATGATATATTATCAACTGTAATTTTAAAAATATAAACGGTTCTAAAGAAACACAATATTAAATATCGTCCTTTATTTTATGCTTTAATAGATCGCTTTATAAACATAACAAACAAAATAAAATATTTAAGTCTAACAAAAACAGTTGATATAACATTGTATACAGGGTATTTTCGCCACTCTTTTTTTTCGCTCAATTCTTGCAAAAGGTTTCGGTCCGTCTTGAATTCGCCTAGACACAGTTGTGTTAAAAAAGAAATATACTGAGACATTTGAATTTGGCGAAAATTAAACGGGGCGAATATAAGTAAATAAGCTTAAACTGGATTTCGAAATGAAATATGCACCACTCTAATAAAAGCAGCTTATTAGTCGGGTGGCGTCAAAAATGGTGTCTTCTTTTCACTGCCATCTTTTTCTTCTTCAGAAAGTGCGTCTGAAATCAGTAAAATTATAATGAAGTATAAGCATACGGAGAGTGGAACAATCGAATAAACGGAAAAGCCATATATGTACGATTACCACAATAGGACATTAGAACAACTGCATAAAATATCAATAGCAATTTGGTTGGTATTCTAGTTACCGTTTAAGGAGGCATAGCTTTTGACAACGATTTCATTGACGTCATTTAGACTTCCGGACCCCTGTTTTTCGTTATATCCGGAGTCGTTGGAGGTACTTATCTGACTTATCTTCCTTGTTTTAGGACTTTCATCTGATAAAAAAGTTTGAACTTTTTAAAATTAAAATTTAAAAATCGCAACTGTAACAAGTGACATAAATGGAAAAATATAGACACATTGCTCTTGTAAAAGATAAAATGGATACGTAATATATCTTATATGTAAACTGTAAAATAGGAGTGATACACTACTATGCACAATGTAATTCGAATGGAAAGATTTTAGTCCATGGTCAACAGTATTTAACATGGTATGTTTCATTTCATTGCAGGGTACACGCACATATCTATAATTAAATTATCATTCAATACACGGTTGAGAGATTATTAAGGTTACCTGGCAATTCGACTGGAGTGAAAAGTTTGTCGTCATTTCCCATAATGATGACGTCAGCATGTTCCTTTCCGCCATATTGTTCCGTGTTGTCTGGGACACACTCCGTATCTTTGTGTTCAGGGAGCGGATCCTTATCATCAGGGAGTGGAATGTATTCCTTCTCTGGTGGGCTATCACTGTTATCCTTCAGTGTATCTTTTCCTAGCAGCCACCATGTCACCATTTCACCTTTTCCCTGTCGATAACACGATACATAAATTTTACAAGAAGTATTCAAATAATGTAGATAAAAGACAATAAAAAAAATTTGATTGCAAGAAGGTTAATTCTGCTGATGAAGTACTGATATTTATACCAAAGGGTTTTTAACTAAATTTATTTAAAATATTAACTTGAGAAAACGACATTATTTTGATTTTTCAAGACACCTTAACAGGTATTGTTCCTCTCCTCTCAAATTTATATCCACCAATATTCTTCAATTCCAGATAGGTAAAATTACTTATGTGTATTTTGTATGCTGAAACAAAAAAAAAAAAAGAAAAACAAAGTCAAATCATATCCTTTATTTAACGGGTGCGTGTAAGCATAACACGCACACATTTAATAAACCACATTTAATAAATCTTTCAAAATGTTGCAGTTTTTTTTTATTTGTAAAACAAAGAGCAGGTAGGCGTTCACATTCTTTACTTTTTTGCATGCATTTGTTTGAAATGCTCTTAAACTTCTTTCTCTCAAAGTGTCACAATGAAAAAAAAGTTTGCCTACGAAAGGTTAAATTAACATCACCATTTAATTAAATAGATTAACAATTCAAATGAAAATAATGCGACAAATATTTTTTTAAAAGAGTTCTTATAATATTTACGTCCTGTAAATCAATATTAAAGTTTTAATGCTGTATAAAATGATAAAAATGAGAGGTTCAACAGGTAACTGTGTCACCATCAAATCGATGACATAATGCAAAGATTTATCGGGAATATTCTGCAACACGAGCAAACACAGGTACACGTTGATCCAATGACTGCACAACGAAGTTTAGATAAACTGTTCTATTTGTCTCTTTTATTATATATTTGACTTTACGCAATGATTGACATACCTTCTCCGTTGGACTCCATTCTAGATGCAGTATTCACAGTGTCACCAAACAGACAATAGCGCGGCATCTTCAGACCCACAACACCTGCACAGGCGGAACCTGGAAGTGACGTCTCGTCTTCACACAATATATCAAATGATATCATTCTTGATGTCATGTTGTAAATTTTTAATTTACTGGATGGGTGCAAATACAAATTTACAACATGACATTGATAGGTAATCCATGCAGGAAAATATATATTTTTATCGAAGATCATAATACACATGAATACAAAATGCTCACTAACAAAATGAGTTAATATATATTAAACAAACATGTTTGTCCTTTCTTATATAACGACAGACCTGAATGTAACCCAACTCTGATTTTCAGTGGTTGTTCAGGGAGATGAGGTATTTCGAACACGGTGCATTCGTCCACTAAATCTAGCGCCATATTAGCGACTTCACGTGCGTGAAAGGGTGTTCGACCTGGTATTCCAGAAACAACCATATCTGTTTACATGAAATGAAAAGAGAAGTTTTTTTTAATTTTCTCCTCAACAAGTGTGTACGATGTTACCTCATAAGCATTGAAATGCAAGTTATTTTCCAAATGAGGTTTAATCGTGATTCAATAATTTTGAAATATCTTAAATTCTCTGTGAACTAACATGCGTCTCCAATTGTTTCCACTTTGTATACATCGTACTTGTCGATGACTGCGTCAAACGTTGTGTACAACTTGTTTAGTAGCGCCACTACTTGGATGGGAGTACTTCCGCCGGATATGGAGGTAAATCCTACGATGTCACTGAAGTAGATTGTACACGCATCAAAGGTCTCTGCCTCTATTCTTCGTCCAATTTTCAAATCTTCTGCCACCTTTTTAGGAAGCATACCTAGAAAAGTCGGCAGATTTTAGCAAACTTTTCAATTTTACAACAAAAAGTGAGTAATAGTTAAGGAGCTAGTGCACTTTTTGTTCCGTCGATTAAAAGATCAACATTTACAAATAGGAAAACACGATGTTAAAACCCAATCGTCATTATAAATCTTCATTTCCCCTTTGCACCGAGTTCTGCAATTTATAAAAATCATCGTGGTCTTGGGATCATGTAAATTGCTTTCATTGAATATAAACGGGATTATCACCACTCATTTTATTATTTACTCTTGTACCATCATCCAACTGTCAACATATCAAAAACGTATCATAGAATATGTACTGTATAACAAGCGGTCCGTCTTCTGTTTTTCCACCACCAGTTCCTGTGTTCTTTCTGCTACAATGGATTCCAAGTGTTTGGAATATTTCTCCATCTGTAAAGTAATAGTGAACACTGTATTTTGAGAATATAGATTACGTTATTTTCAATGACGATAGACTAAAAAGACTTTTTTAGTGACCCAAACACTACCATATTCATCATGAGGTCGACAGGACTCATTTTGTGGGGGTTAATTCTATGCAGTGTCTTCTTGATGTGATCAAATGAAGGTCTGTTGAGGGCCACACCATCCCAACACTCAGTGATCAACTGCAATATAGATGTATGTACAGAATTAATAACCGTTTTGTGTCAAGCTATTAATACATACAGAACAGCAGTAAAGCAGATAAATAAAGAGACCAAATTTTTTATTTGATAATGAATGTTAAGCTCCTTTGTATCATAAAATGTCCCACCTGAGTGTAGTCTGCTGGACACGGACATGCGCTATCTGCATCTTCGGCCATTTCCGGTGAGAGGTCGGGAAGTGGGGGTTTCCAATATTTAGGAATGTCAAATGGATCTTCATCCTTTAAAAAATCATAAATTTAAACTGTTTATCTTATTTCCTTATTAAAAAATTTCTACTCATAAAATCTTATTTAAAATCAAACAATTACTTACCGCATAAGGGTCATTCCTCGTGGCTATTTCAACAAGAATGATTGAATATGAATACACATCTATAGCGAAGTTCCCTTCGCTGGCCCCATCTTTAGCTTCCGGTGCGTTGTACACTTCGGCCCGCTTACACTTGTAATATTTGTCCTCTTTCTCGTCGTCTGACAGCATCATGTCGTCCTCACGTCTAATCTCTGTCAGACCGAAGTCTGTTAAAGGACCAAAGCATAATTTGCATGATTAAATATATAATTATTGTATAATTAACATGGAAAAAGCTGATATAGTGCATTTTGCACAATATGCCATAACCTGGTTAATTCAAAGTCCATACACATGGTACAACAACCATGGTACAGTAAAATATTGAAAACAACGCTCAGGTAAAATTGTTATTTTCGGTAGATCCGTATGTTTCTCTTTTTAAAAAGAGGTAAACGATACTTGAATTCTTTTTCTTTCGTTTATTGGGTGTAATTGAATTTTCCCGCCTTTATACAACGTGCATGTGGACATCATCCGGACTGAGAGTAAATCTAAGAGGGACAACCCACCTGCTATCTTAACTGTCCACCTGTCGTCCACTACACAGTTACTGCTTTTCAAATGGCCATGGTAGATTTTAAAAGAATGTATGTAAGCCATCCCTCTTGCGATGTCCGTTGCAAACGAAAACCTGTGTGTATCAAGTGTAGATAGTATGTACATTTGTAACATGCTGCAACGAAAACCAAAATACACAAGAACACAATTAAGTACATAATTATTGGTTAATAATGATAGGTATAAACCATCAGCAAAAAGACCTTTCATATGTTAAAACTATAAACATTAAACTTAAATGCTATATATCATCAAAATTGATTTTAATAACTTTTATACAAAAAAATTAACAGCATCAGTGGTGAGGCGAGATAGTTACAAGAAGTTCCCACAGTACCTAAAAGCCCAGTTGAGAGGAATATCATCGTTTAACAGGACATCGCTGATGCTTCCCTTGGGACAGTATTCCATCAAAACACAGAAGTTTGCTGCGTCCGTGCAGCAGCCCACAAACTTACACAGGTTTTGATGATCTAGTTCTCTGTAAAGCATTAAAAAACGATGTCAGATATTTTAGAAGGAATGATGTAATATACCTTATCTGAAAGTTATAAAAATGTAGCATACCTGACAGCTTTGACTTCAATTCTGATATTTTTGGTCAGACTAAACTCCTTTTTCTTGACATATCGAACTGCAACGGTTTTGCCATCACTGAAATATAAGAAAACAACAATCACCTTTAGTTAGTTACTGTGTATAATAAATGTTAAAAAATAATTAGTGTCGTGGCAAAGAATATTTTAAATACACTCAACAAGATAGAACCACATGTATGGGAAAGGATCTATTCATGATGGTTGTTCTTTTGATGTTTCTTACACTAACAGACACTCACACAATGGCTGTTTTGGCAAACACCTGTTTCCTCTGGGCCGACATGGCCATGTTGTTGGTGTTTCCAGCCGTCAGGTCCGTGCTGGCTCCCATGTTGACACTGATCATACTGCCGAACGCCCCGCGCAGACCCTCATCTACACAGACGAATTACATACATGAATTTCATTTACTGACCCAAGACCCGGTAAGTATCTATATCTGTATTCTCATCACCGCGAAGTGCTGCGTTAAAATTTGACGCTCCATTGTAAAGACGAGAAGTGGTATTTGTCGAAAACTGAGCCAGGTAAGTGTGCCTGGAAACTGTTCAATATAGCCCCCTATTGTATGATATTATCATACTTTTATGGACATACA
Source organism: Magallana angulata (assembly GCF_025612915.1). NCBI lineage: Eukaryota > Metazoa > Mollusca > Bivalvia > Ostreida > Ostreidae > Magallana > Magallana angulata. The sequence continues at coordinate 46,562,753 of NC_069120.1, forward strand.
TGTATAACCCTCTACTGCACGATATAATCATACCTTCAAGGACATATAACCCCCTCATGCATGATATTATCATACCTTCATGGACATTTTCATACGGAATGATCCAGCTTTCATCCCAGAGTAATTTTCGTTTCTGGTACTGGAAATACTGAAATGATTCAAGGAAAGGTTCCGTAGAATACAGTAAGTGATAATTTTAGTCGAAGTGAAAGAAAACCACTTTGAGAGTGTTGCAATAAATTAACATATTCTAAACCAATAAATCAATTTCTTTAACATAATCTTACAATGACAACGATGACTCCGGCGATGGCGATGAGACAGATGAAGATGACGATGAGGGCAATCTCGTGTGCCTGCAGCGGACATTTCCCACAATCCTTTGGACACGTGGAGCAATCTTCTCTTTGGTCCTTGTCACAGCTTCCATCACCGCAAACTGAAACAAAGATCGTGTGTAAAACAGTACCTAGCTTCAGTGACTGGGTTTTGCAAACAAAGTAGTAAGCATTTCTTGTAGTGTGTCTTTGCATTTGTATATCTTCATTTTTGCTTTCATTGATCTAACTAGACTTAGCAGGACAAGAGACTCATTGGCCTCTATGGTTACTTTAATATATTTGTAATACAGCCTTGAGAGGGAATCTGAATAATAGCAATACCAGCATGTGCATAATTTGATTGGTTAAAAGGCAGTGTCAGATACTTTAGATTGTTCACGATAAATCTATGATAATGTTTGGGATCATGTTGGAGATTTGAAATGCATTAAGTGGAAATGAATTTTTTGTCCTTTTTATGGGTTTTGGTTTTTCTTTACTAAGGAGGTGTTTTCTGAAAGAGGCTTTCTTTTTAGTAAATTACATTTTCCCGTGGAACTGCATATGATTTTTAACTTTAATGGATTACATCTGCATTTATAAATTATAACTTCCAACCTACACTCCCTCATACGGCGATGAAGTAACGCGGGAAGGATTAACATGCCGCATGGGGAGCGCGTTGACGGTACTGTAAAAGATTGCATATTACGTTCACCTATGCTACTGTGATTTGTTTAATCGATTGGGTTCGATAATATTTATTGGTAAACAACTTCAAGTAACTGTTTGAACACACTCTGAGCAATAAATAGGAGATTAAACACTATATAAATTCCTATTAATTCTGAATTGAATGGACGGACAACTCGGGTCTAAATTAGTCAACATTTGGTAGGTACACAACAAGGACCCTACGCAATCAATAAAAACAAACAACAACCAAGTCCACAGAGTACATCTGGAATGGAGGAACTTTATTCTTGGTTCGTGAACTTCAAATTAAACAATTATTTACAAAATGGATTTCAAACACGGATAATGGGGACATACAAAACTTTGTATGAGAAAATAATAACTCATATTTTAGCCCCGCCGTGTGAGAAATGAGATTTAAATGGGAAAAGGCGGCGAAACTCTCACTGAGCACTTGGTTCGGTTAATTGTAGGCCACCGGGGTCGAATTGTTCGGGGGTACAATGATCCCAAATATTTTTGGCATTTGACATGAAACTGACGTAATGAGACATTACGGTAACCCGTAAAAATTGTAATTGTTTCGAACTGTAATCTTTAAAAATTCGTTTCTTTGTCCTCTACCGATTCACTGGAATAATATCAATATAAAATAAATGAAACAGCAACCCCCGTATAATTACTCAGGGTTTGAGATTTCAAAACGTTTTTACAAAGTCCAAAATCGAATTAAGAGTTAATTAAAACACAAAATAACAATGTTATAAACAAAAATCGATACTGATAGCCATGTTTATTTGATGAAGATATGTTACGACAAAGGTAGATTATCATTGAAACAGAACAAATTCGAACTTATTTATTCAAGTTCTTTTTTTTGTCTTAAAAACTTCCTGAAGCAATGCAGTTGCAAAAGTTAGTTTCTACGTGTTTTTTTCCATATTACTATTTTGTATGTTTTATGGTTGTTTTATCTTGTGTATAATCTTTATGTCACTGGCTGAAATGCGATGAAAAAATAATCTTTAAAATACATGAAATTGATTCAAGAGAGAATATATAAAAAAAATAATTGACCATTGACCTTATATAATGTTAATGTCAACAGAATAAAGACAATAAAAATAGTTTGAGACAATCATTGGTTTTGAGCTCCTATTAGTCATTTTTTTGGGGTACTACATGTACTCGATCAAAATGGGCAGAGTTTTGAAAATTGATAGAGGAAATTCGGATTACGTTAAATTCACAAATATGAGCTTAAATTAGTAAAGCTACTCGTATTTTATCATATTTCAAACAACAAATTGTTTCATTTTTTCTAATAATTTCAGAAAAAGAAAACCTTGCAAATGGTGGACAATTTCAACAAATTTTTCAATAAACATTCAGAAGTCACTAGCATAAAAAGTTGGTCACTGACCTAGTAATTTGAAAGTTAAAAATAGGGCTACAATCATTGGCACTTGTTTCTGAGAAAAAATGTTTACCCTATAGTATAATATTCTTATTATTATACTATAGGGTAAATTTTTTTCTCAGAAACAAGTGCCTGTGGCTACAATGTACAGTAAGTAGTTTTTCGTTCCTATTGATGATTCTTTTGCCTCTTTGTCTGAGTAAACGCAATCCTTAAAAAAGCTGATGCTCGAGGTTTTTTTTATTAATAGAAATATCTGGAGTCTGGTATTTTTTTCATCAGTCTTCCGTTTGCAAGAGAGCTGGTGTTTTTTTCATCAGTCTTCCGTTTGCGAGAGAGCAAGTATTCAACAGTTTAAAGTTGGTCTAAAGAAAAGAATGTTTTCAAATGTAGATATTTTTTTTTATTTTGATCTTTCTAGAACTTATGTTCTGAGGGGAAAATATCACTGGTCCTGATGAATTCTCAGTCTAATAGATATTATCAAAAGTCATTTTAGCGCATAACCATATAGATAAACAACGACGCATTTTATGAGCAAACAAATAATTCATCTTTTCTTTATACGCAACTTTGCGTAAAAAGGTGTACGGATAATTAATGTGTCAAAAGAAAGTGGTGTTACGAGGCAGCTAAATCATGTCTCGGTTACAGATAAATCAGGGAAATAACACATGTTTATGAAAAATACAATGCATATATACGCGATGCTTTTCGATGGAAAACACGTCAGCAGACATATCATACACTGTAGACAACTAGACAAATACACTGTAGACAACTAGACAAGTACACTGTTGACAACTTGACAAATACAGTGTAGACAATTAGACAAGTACACTGTAGACAACTAGACAAGTACACTGTAGACAACTAGACAAGTATACTGTAGACAACTAGACAAGTATACTGTAGACAACTAGACAAGTACACTGTAGACAACTAGACAAGTACACTGGATACAACTAGACACATACACTGTAGACAACTAGTACTAGATGCATACACTGTAGAAAAATAGACGCATACACTTTTGACAACTAGACGAATACACTGTTGACAACTAGATGCTTACACTGTAGACAACTTGAAGCATCACTGTAGACAACTAGACGCATTCACTGTAGAAAACTAGACGCATACACTGTAGACAGCTAGACGCGTACGTAAACACTGTTGACAAATAAACGCTTAAACTCTAGACGACTAGTACATATGCCATTACATGTAAAATAAATTACGAAGTATATTCATTATTTTTTCGTTATCTGATCAAATCATATCGAAATTTTCAACCAAACGCCAGAAGAGTGTTCTATTTAAAATGAAAACAAAGCAGCGATATTGTAATAAGTATCTAGCAAAAACGTCTATATATCTGAATTGCACGTGATTGCAAGGCCTTTGACGTTGAGACTAGTCTTCCGTTTTGATTTTTTCCCTTAGTTGAACTCTGAGAACAATACTTGACAAAATGGACTCGTTAGGGCACAATAAGGCTAATGGCGATTGTCATTAAGGATGTTATCCCGGAAGAAATGAGGCAGATTGTGAAAAAACGTAATAATGCGAAAGTTTACGCCACAATGAGTTATTAACTTAACCTTAACCTCAGTGTTTCCCCGTGAAATCCGATTTCTCTCATGAAATGCTACTTGGGTTTATTTTTATTATACAAATGTAGACATGTATTTAGCCAACAACTAATTTTTACGCTACACTAATGCTAGTTGGAATGAACCCAAATTTGTTTGATATAATGAATGATTGTACAAAATTAAGATCAGTTAATAATGCTAAATTCTGCTGAATCTCATGCGAAGTAGCCAAAAATCCGAACAATAAAGCTAGAATGAATTTAAAAAATGTCCAGTGTAACAGAAAGATAGATAATCCAATTACAATCAAAATAAAATTGCTGCGAATTTTCTAATTAAGAACTCTTGTTACATGATAACCAACTTGAAATCAGGAAATAAACAGAGCTTCGGCCATTGATATTTCACAAGTTATTGGAGATATAAAATCGATATAAGTGTTTTTTTCTTGGTATGTTTGTGTGGTGGCCCGTTAACATTAACTTATGGCACTCGAGTTAATTTGTGTTTATTGTTTGCGTTTCATGCATCGTGGGGCCGGGAATACTTAAGATTATTGTAAAATATAATACAACTAAAAATCTATTCCTATAATAAAAGCTGCATGATCCGATTTTTTTACTATTACAGTATCGAATATTTATCCATACAAACCAATTATCTTAGAAAGTCATAGACTTTTGCCTATTTACAGCAACAGAATCGGTCTCCTTTCAAAGTTACAAATATTCAAGGTAAATAAAAGAATTTCTTTATGGGCAAACAAAAAACCCTGCACTATGGGAATGTTTAGAAAAGGGAACTGTTTGATTTTGTTCACCCCGAATGATCAGGTTTATTCAACCTGCATCTATTGTAAACAAAGCAAACTTCAGAAATATTAGTGAACACAATGTACACAGGTTTATTTTTTGATTTGCCAAACATTATGATTGTATGGACGATTTGCTTGTATCATTGCTTACATCAGGCACATCGCATCGTTTTTGTATGGGGCGGGCTAAAACATACTAGTCCATAAATTAATCAATCAGTAGTTTGATTGATCACTCTCAATATCACAGCAATTATGAATATTTTTTTTCAATTCGGATTGCTCTAATCACGTATAAGTCAGATTTTTTCATCACTAGTAATTCGGAAATATCTTGAAATAAAACATTGGACCAAGTACAAAGGAATTATCGATTCAATTGGCATAATGTACTAGTATTTGTTAAAATAATCTGGGTGGGAATAGATACAAAAAACACCATATGAAAAGTTACACTAAAGAACTTCTGATCTAAGATTTTAAATAAGTATATCGACGAACTTCCATATTTTAGTGTATACATGTATTTACATGTATATTATCCAATGTGGTATTCAAACGATCATATGTAGAAGATTGGATCATTACACACTTCATTTTTTTTTAATTTTCAAAGACATGTGATCTTGATGATAAAGGTTCTTCTTTTACATATACCAAAAAATAATCTGCAAGACTTTTTTGAATTTCTCTTATAAATCCCCCCTCCGTACAATTTTTATTACAAGCTTTTCTTGGAATCTCTCTAACTCACCTGATTTTGGAACGACATTAATTTCTGTCTCCAAAGCATAGTGCATATCCGCCACTTTGAAATGGGCGATAAGGGACGTTAATCCACTCTCGTAAAATCCCGGAACATAACTCGTCCAATTTCCGGTCTGCACCGGACCCACGAGGACTTCCGAGTGCGTGAAGACCTGTCCATCGTGAGGAATCCAGGGTCCACAGAAGCTCGTCTTGGCCTTTGGACACGAGTGGACGTTCACGTGATGAACGCAGCAGTTGTCGGCCGTGGCAGTAGTAGCCGAGGGGCACGAGGTTGTCTCACACCACGTCTGCGCAGTCGGTCCATCACTGGAAACAAGCAAAATCTTTCTAAGCACATTTTTACTTCATCCTTAATTTTTTTTACATTAATCAAATCATTTGCTTTTCAGTGTTTTTGACTGCATGAAAAAGCATAATGTTTTTATAATTTTGGAGAGCAATTTTCAACACATATCCGTCTCATTTCGTCTTAAAGCTTCTTGGAAGCATAATTATGACTTCTTTCGGTGATCTATCATCGAACAATTTACTCACGTGAATCCTTTAGTTTGGAAGAAGTTTTGAGTAACGGCCCACGTGTAGAAATCTGCGTCCAAAAGCAGCTCGTATGTGACGTTGAATGCGGTCTCTGTTTTTAGCGTGGAGGGCGGTGGCACCACCCATCTCAAAGTAGTTCCTAACAATGGATAGAAGAGATTTCATTGATATGAGTTAGCAATACTCAGCTACAAACCCGTAAAGAAGGAACTTTTTGTATCTTTTAATGATTTGAATATTGTCTATTTGCAAAAGACTGACCTTAATTTCAAAGTGGCGGGACACGGCCAACTTTTGGCGATAGAGACCTTATAATATTATTTTATGTTTGATAAATTCATATATCCGTTTACGTGCAAAAATTGGTGAAGATAAAATAGCTAGTAGATAAGTACAAACGATGTGAATATTTGTATATTACAATAACAATTCTATATTTCATAACATGCTGCACGTTGAAGACCATGACGTCACATCTGGCCTCACCTGACGTCACGTTTGGCCTCATCTGAGGCTTGTTCAACAGAGTGAGTGCTGACGAGCGCTCGCTTAAGTTCCTTATACCTGCAACACAAATTTTGGTAAGCGCTTGCGAGCACTCGCTCTACTGAACACGCCTCTGACGTCACATCTGGTCTCACCTGAACAACTTCCTAATGGACTAGGATTGTTGGCGGATGCGTCCTTCGCCCAGCAGTGATACAGCGAGTTGTCAAACCCGTGGTATCCCTTCACAGTTTTTACGGAAACCTGAACAAAATAAGCACGTTATTACTTAGATCTATTAAAAGATAATTATAAGTATGGTGGTATAGTTGTGTAACACAAGAGTTAGTTATTTTTATGTATCTAATCGACTACCGAATTGAAAAAAAATATTTTCGTTAAAAATAGACTTTATTTGTAAAAACCTATTATATAATTTTATTCTTCAGCGATGATTTCAGATATTCATGAGTGCTAAAAAGATGGAAAATTTGGCATATTATCAAATAGTGGCCATTGCAATCCATTGCTGGACAACTGGGAGTCAGAATGGCCCTACAGGGGGTTAGACAGTGCATTAATATTTCAATAATGGCGATGGAAAGGGCCATGTCCATTTATTCCATTTGTGAATTGGTTTAATTTAATCCACTTAGCAGAGCTTGAATCAGGAAAATCTGGAAATAATGCTAAGTTTTTGGGGATTATATGTTTTAGCAAAGACGCCAAAGAGTGGAATCAATATGATATATAGCATTTTTTAAAATCAAAAACTGAACAAAAAAATAAACCAAAATAACTCCCGATAGTTTCTACATACATAATACATTTATATTTTATGATCCTACTCTATATTCGATTTAATGATCAATTTCGATTAATGTCGGTCTTCTTTACCTGAAAAATGTTTTAGTGAGTTAAATATAGGATGAATACGAATGTTATGGTATTAATTTTGAATTTACCGGGTGTCGGTAAATACATTTACAACATGATGTAAATTTTGTACTTACTGCCACCAGGTAAAATTCAAAATTCACAACATGACAAGAGGATTATACGATCATATATCTTGAAAATAAACGCATTGAAAAAAAACTTATAAAACGTTACAACAAAATTAACAAACAATATAATACTATCTTTAACAGATTCATAAGATGAAAAATTAAAACAAAATATTTCGTTAATAGAAAAAACAAGATATTAACAAACGAGATGATGAAGATTGTCGTTTTAAATACATAAATGTTATATACATTTTATGAAGAAATTTTAAAGATAATCTTGAAATTTAAATGAAGATAAACAGGATAAAAACGTTTATCGAAAACTGAGCTCAACTACAGATAATATTAATCATAAAAAATAAAGAAATATATGGATATTATGAAATGAGAAATACACCGCATATCAACAAATAAAGTTCGTCAACACTAATGAAAAGCTACAACTGCCGTCAAAACTTGACATTCTTCAAATATAATTATATTTAATTAAGTTTTTTACGAATATGTTACAAAATTTGTCAAAACTGACCAACACTAGTGTAATAAATCCAACTAAATCCATCGTTTTCATTTTTGGAACATTTTTTTATCATCCCATGATGAAAATAACGGTTCACGTTATACGTATATAGCCAGCATGTATGACAATGACCCCGGCTTCCGTGTGCTGATATTAAGCCTCAGTTGTTTATATACAATGGCCGTGATTTGGTATTGATCATATTTTCTTCTCTCATTATGGAAATTTAAACAACATCTCGGTGCAATGTTTGACCGCTAATTCTACGTGATTAACCAACACGTATTTAGACAGGCGTTTTAAAATTGACCAATTTTTAAATGGACCACGGACAATTAAATTCTCTCCGCTTTCGTTCAATTTGAATATTGTTTGCTTGGTCACCGTTATTTCTTTTGCCGAATAAACAAAATCTCGCCATTGAAAATTAAGTGTATTGACTAATACTGTAAACTCTCTACCACTCAGAGAAAGCCATTGTCGCGGTACATGTGCACAGAAACAAGGAGCGAACAGTCGGCCATTCCACGTGAGAACACAGCTGTTTATCGGTTGTTGATATTTTGTGGCGACGTCTCTGAGGTTGCGACGTAAACGCCTGCTTGACTGTTTGTTAATCGGTGAAATCTTAGAAACATCTACATAGACCTTCGGGCGTCTATTTCTTCAAAAACGTGAACGCCTTGTAATTTTACGTCCGGTATAAATTGGTATTCAAGTCAAATTTTAGGAATGAAGTCCTATTCATAAAAAGACTAACCAATCCCGTGAAGTGAAGTGAATCGTTCTTAGTTTTTCAAAAGCCATTTTTGTAAGAATGTAATATACAATCAATTAATATATGACTTAGGTTCAATCGTAAATTATGAAAATTTGAAAATGCCCGTTTAGATTTAAAAAGAAAAATAATTGAAAAAATTGAGTTTAAATTTATTACTGTACACAAAAAACAGTCACATTTATTTTATTGAATATTCCTTGTTTGCTGTAATTTCAAACATTTAATTCTACGCCCCCCCCCCTTTAAAAAAAAACCGAAAAATGATATTATATTAAACAATAAAATGATTTATTTTGTTATTCATGTGGTCTGAAGGTAGCTAGCATTGCCCCCCCCCCCCAAAAAAAAAAGAAAAAAAGAAATACACAACCCTCTATAGCGGGTCATGTATTTTCCCTGCAATGTTAGCTCTGTCCCAAGATATCCTGGATTTATATTTTGCTTAACTTCATGATATCTATAAATAACTCAGGGTTCAAACGATGTTCATTCAAAAGTATGAACAATTTCCAAGATTTCTCAGTCGAAACGCCCCTGTTAGATTATCAGGTTTCAATACAATGCTAAAAAATGTTATGTCTACGGGGATTTTGTATTGCAGTAAGCCCGGATGATAACGTTGTAAAATTGCGCGATGTATTCCGAGTGTATTCCGAATAGAGAAAAGATGTAAACATTCCCCATTATAAATCTCCGTAAGGAAACTTTTTTCGTTCCTGTGAATGTGTCAATGAAATTATCTTGGAAATTATCCCTTTCAACTATTTCTATTGCACTTCTTTCACAGGTATGTGTATTTTTATTAAAAATCGTCAAAAGTGCTGCATAAATATCTTGGAACAGACTATACCTTAAATTATTATTATGTTCGATTGAAACGTTTTACAGAAGGAACACCTAATTCTCCATAAATGTTAATGGTTGCCATGGTAACGATAGTCTACTTGGAAGTCTGAGGTCAGTTCGTGCAAGTCAATGGTCGTACCTGAATTAGAGTTGACCTCGACCTTTGAAAGCTGAACAATGCACCTATTTCGTTTTTTTTAAATCAGAAAAATGCGTATATATTCCTATGCTGCCAGCAATTGCGTAGATTTTCTATTTAGTAATGCATTTATGAATTACAATCAAATAGCAGATATCCAACACGTTTATGTATTACGCAGGGCTGGTCAAGGTATGTGAGTTACATAAAGTAAACCCACATAATATTTAAAAGAACTCACAAAAATTGGTAGTAATGGGTTTCAACCTCTCTTGCGTTCTCGTATGCTTTCATAATAAAATATAATGGAAGCAAGGATAAAGTCTTCAATTCTAACAAATAAATTTGAATCTGATGTCATAGAAATGTTAATCTAAGTATACTTTGTATGTCTGATTTCGCCCAACACAAGGCTATGGGATATCGTTTGACATCATTTAGACGTCTCCATATGCATCTAATATAGGACCTTTGTTACAACGCACTTTGAAAATTACGCACTTGGAATTTTTTTTTTGTGTTTTTGTGTTTAAAAAGTGCGTTAAATTTGGGACTCTCTTAACGCACTTTGAAAAATAAAATTGTTTTAAAGTGCGTAAATATTGACGATATCAACGCACTTTGAAAAAAAAGTGTCGATTTCTTGAACTTTCAGATAAAATTGGTAGTAAAATTAATTCCTGTTATAATGGCCAAGTCATACATATATACATTCATCTATTAATATTTGTCTATATAATTTGAAAAATGTTGTATCATTACTTAAACTGTGTGCAAATAATTAATTCTCTCGCCTAAATATATTACAGAATTGAGACTACATAATCATTTTAAAATCAAAGTACTGAAAGTACTGACAAGCGTTTATTTTTTCATTTACGAGTTAATACTTTCTGGCTCAAGGAATGGATATTTGCCATTTACCTACTGTGAAGATAATGTGACTCATGACTCAATATTTAAGTATAGACATGCGATTTTTTTAAAGCAGTAATTCTAAATCAAATCAATTCCTTTAAATTTCAACAAAGAGATAAATGTCAATAAGGCATTTCTTTCTTCGTTATTATTATCTTTTTGTATAAAGAATACCTTTTTTAAAGAAACAAATAGCCCTCGCTCATTAACATTTTATAGATCCATATTTCAAAACCCCTGTCTACGCCATTCTTAGGACGAGTTCATATTTTTCTTTTCGAATTGATGGGCTATTACAACAGAAGTAGCCGTCAAATTACTTAGTGTTAAATATCTTATATGTTTATAACGCAATTGGCTTAAATGAACATTCAGTATAAAGAATGTTAAAATAGGATTCCAAAAATGAATAAATTCTATTAATGATCCATTTTATAATTTTGTTTTCATAATTTGATAATATAAAAGATCTTTAATCCACATAAGAACTTATATTTAAATAACGACTTAATTAAATTCAAAAGCTAGCGACTTTATACTTAGACATCATAAACTGGGTTACAACAATGTTTTTAACGTTTTTTAATACATTCTTAGTTTGTTTAAGAAAGAATCATCGCTTTGTAACCCGCAAAGTTGGGAAGGGGAAGACATATGAATCTTTTTGTTTTTCGTTTCAGTGGCCGCGGCAGGTGCAATAATCCCCTTCAAAAAATTGTTCCATAAATCCATACATTTGTATCATCAGGCCTCTGGGAAGAACTGAATCCAGCGGTAGGATTAATGTTCTATGTAGGAGGAAGCTCATCCAGTATGGATCAGCGCATGAGAAACGTCCTTGTTAATACCATCTGACGCTATTATCTCCCTTGCTGAAAGAATGAATCGCCGTATCAATCAATATTTCATATATCAACACAACTAAACATCATTCTAAATGTTTATTTAAAAAATTAAGAATTTATTTTTTCAAAGTGCGTTAAGTGTCATGATGTAAAAAAAAAAGTTGGTCTACACTCATAACGCACTTTCAAAGTGCGTTGATTTGGACCAAAATTTAACGCACTTTGAAAAAAAATTCAAATTGCATAATTTTCTCAAAGTGCGTTGCCACAGACCTTTTAAGATCCTATACAACTTAAGACTTTCACTGTAAAGTTTATAGTTTTATGCAATTTGGCATTAATCGTCAATTTTCAATACCATTTACATCTAAAACGAATATATTAATTACCAAAGTGTAAATACCGCTATTAATGTTTGAATAACATTAAATATTGAAATAATAGTAGATATTGAAATGTAAAGAACGATATATTGATTACTTTTTATTACTCCGTCACAGCTGTCGTATTGTAAAATTAAGAGAATAGAATCATACACAAGTTAAATATCACTAATACACACACCATTTCTAGAGCTCTTGTTGCATGAATCTTGTTGTAGTTCATGTATTTCATGCAGTTCTGTTCTTGGAAAAATGAAATAGGAGAAATCCAATACGTTTCTAGGTAAACTTCAGAAATACATTTCCTTACTGAATTAATCTATTTGTTTATTGCTGCCAGCTGCAATTAATTATTATGTCTCCATCATTAATATTCCGTAATTCGCTGCTTTTTGTTACTACATGTAACGACAGCGACATTTTATGTGATTTGTAAGACGATCACTTTTCATAGAAACTCTTTGTACTTTTACTTAGCATTTTGACCATCTTCTCTAGTAGTCTGCATGTTATTTACGTGCAAACGGAAAACAGGTTGTCCCTTTTTTTAGGGAGTTAGATGATATTCATAAGGTAAGTAACACTTAGAATATGCTCTTAATATTTTGTCAATAAAAAAAATTGTGTCAGTTTTGTACCAAATCGATCTTGGATCATATCTTCTAATCGCACATATGCACGTCTATTAATAGCATTCATGGAGAAAAAACTAAATGCAACAGTATTTAGGAAAACATACAAATATAAGGATTTTTTTTAGCTTATCATATATGTAAGCCATTATAAAATCAGAAATGAAAAAAAAATTAAAACGGATGAGTAATGGCGTTGAATAGCTACAGAACTCTAGCATTCCAGTCAGAAAAAAAATTGGACGGGAAACAACCCAAATTTTCAGAAAAAGATACAGCTCTGCAGCCAGAAAATGACACAGGTGCTTGAGGACAGGACCGACCCCCATCCCCTCCATCCCCCACCCCCAAGTGCATATAGATCCCTGGGACTTTTCTCAACTTTTCTTTAAATTGACAGATAGGAAGATCAATCTAGACGTGTAGGCTACGATAATTAAAATCATGTCAATGAGTCTGCGATTAAATGTAGAATGTTTGTCTGTAAATATCTCAACTCTACTTTGTCGATACAAACAGGCTTCAAAAGACATCTATAGATCTAATGAGACTTTAAAGAAAATTGTGGTTAAGCACGTTAAATAACAATATTGTTAGCCCACTTGAAGTGGTTTTCTTTGCATGTTCGATAAAAACTTAATCCTACTCGTACACATCACATCATTAAACACTAGGTACGTATACACTGAATCGTAAGTGTAAAGACGACGGTGTCACAAGTTTGACACCATTGTTCTTCGGACTCAGAGTGGAGAGTTAATTGAAAATACATACATATTTAAAAGCTGGAGATTGGCTACATCTATTCAAAGCTTCGCTTTCATTTATCAAATAAAGAAAAGCTCTGCTACCCTTTATTTGATGTTCGAACAAAAAATATGTTCTGCCAAGAAATGGTTTGGGAACATATAAGAATTGCCTCGACTCTTTTCAATATTTCTCTATGCTAGCAAACATACTCTGAGAACTTTGAAATAAGTTGACGTTTTCCAGAATTTAGTACATTTTAAAAATTCTTTATAATTGTGTAGAGTTATGGCGCTTTGACCTTCAATTATTGTAGTCACTTCACATCTTAGCGTGCCTTTAATGCTGCCCTGCGGAACTGGTTTGTAGATAAATCTATCCTGTCATTGATACATTTTTCTTCGTAAAAGTATAAGTAAAATATGAATTGGTATTTGTTGTTTATAAAATTGCATTTTAATTCTACTGATTCAAAGATTTTTTTTTATAAATAAAGTCTCTATTACAGTACAAACATATTATATGCACGTGATTTTAAGGTACTAGTAAGCATCTGAATTTAATTTCTTCAAAAATCATATGTATCAAATTTCCGTATTTCAAAAGCAAACACATACAATGTGTAAGAGTTCAACATTTATTCATTGATAAAATTTTTAAATCAAATATGAAAAGAAAATAATTATGAAAGATAATGTATAAAAAAGAAACAAATGCACGGGAAGGTAGTACATGTATATAAAATTGTGAACAACAAATTCACGGTAAAAATATAATTCTTGGTTTTAAAAGTCAAAATTACAATAAATATTATTGTTCCTTGGCAAAATTTGTATAACGAACAATTAGTTCTTCAATGCACCATAAAACATCATTCTAATCTCTACAAGTCAAACTACTTTACAGAGATGTAATCTGCACCAATGATTTTTACACACATGCAAGACCATAGAACAATAGAAATCGATTTTTAGAGAATCAATAAGTAAGACGATAAACTGTGGAAAATCTTTTACGCATCTTCTACGCCGATTTCTTCCTCAGGAAGAGGAAATGTCTGAACCACATGACCGGATACTGCGCAGTGTAACAATGGATCACGTGCCGCGCTTTCTTCTTCCTCCTTTCGGATATCTTCATAGTCTTCCTCTTCAATACTGTCCTGTGGAGACAGTCTCCGAATGGAGCTGGCACTACTATCACTACCAAGACTTAAACTTCGTTTGTCTGGGGCCAGTCTGTCTCTTCGTCTGTCTTCAAAGTATTTCACATCTGAGTGTTTTCTATGTAGTCTGTGCTTGGGTACATGTATTTTTGGTTGGCTTGCCGAGCGGAATCTATTCTCTAAAGCTGGATCAAACCTAAGAAATTCCTGAAACACTTTATTGGTTTTTTCATCTATAGAGTAGTCACGAGTAGCATATTGTTTTTCCTTTTGGTCCTTATTTGACTTAAAAAATCGAGAAAACATCGAGAATTTGCTTGATGGGGAAGTAACTTTCATACTATCAATTGATTGCTGGTCAGATTTCGAATCACTTTCGGGTTCGTTAATGCTTTCATACACTTGTACCATCTGTCGCTCTCGTCGATATTCTCGTCTCTTTCGAGAGGCAGTTTTGCCTGTGCGCCTGTCAAAAAAGGCGCGTTCACCGGAAGTACCGCTCTCTGGAAGGGAGTGAGCGTGAACAAAGATTTTTTCACTGACTGGTTCTAACTCTACGATTTCTTCTTCAATCTCACCTGTGCTGTGGTTTCTCTTGAAGAGATTTGACGGGTGTTGAGTTTCTAGCGACTTGTAGCCGCTGTCAGCTTTCATCTGAATCAGTTTGTGGTTTTGGCTCTCTGTCGTGCTGTCTGTGTTATCAGTCGTCGACTCAAAGGAAGTTGTCGTCACTTCCGGTCGGCTGGTGTCCGATCGGTCGCCATCAGTCTCTGCTGTTGTAACACTATCAAAGCTGTTTTCAGTATTATGTGAACTGTGAACAGAACGTTGTTCACTTCGACGTTCAAGAATATTTTTATATGTCTGGCGTCTCTTTTCTGAAGAGGGATTATCAACCATTGGGATCATTTCCCTCGCAGGTTCTGGATCGGCTGAAGCCAACTTGCTACCTTTCACTTCACCGTCTGGACTTGTGCGAGGATCAAAAATATTCTTAACATCTGTCTCGGGCGACTGATCGGGTGACGTCATATCCTCCATTCTGATCGTATCACTACATTCCTCTTCCTCTTCAAACGTAGTCCTCAGGTTCCACAACTCGCGGTATTTCTGCGTACCGTTAATTGTTTCATTACCATCGCTATCATCAATTCTTAATGTGTCCATTTCAAATTCTTCGAAAAATTCCAAACTATCTAAGTTTTCGTCGTTTAGTTGTTCAATACTACCTGTATCGTTATATCGAACTTTGCTACTACTCGAGGACCCTAACTCGGATATAGCATCGAAATCTGTATTGAAGAACGGTCCTTTGAACTCGGTGATCTGTAAGACGTCGTAGTCCCCGATGTCGTGATAGCTCCTCGATCGTTTCCCCTCTTGCTTGTATTCGTCATCATAAGACGTCGTGTCCAGACTCTGTGAATACATCTTAAAGCGCCATTGTTTCTTCTCACAGACGGAAGGTTTCAGCTTCGGTAGACTTTTCCCGGGGATGCTCTCCTGGGGATTTTGATGTATCTCTACTGCCACTTCGGTTTTAAACGGTACCGGATGAGTCTCTTTTTCAACACATCTAGCAAGGACCGGAAGGTCCTGGTCAACCTTTTCGGAGAGGGGTTTTTCAAGAGGACCAAGTCCAGTGGAAGAATCGGGATGTCGGTCTCCAAGGGAATACTGGCGTGGGGTCATCTTCCCGATCCTTGACCTTTTCAAATGATGAAAGTCACCATCGGTATACCTATAAAAAAAATTCATTCATTGTTCATACGAATTCAGATTTAGTATCAATTTGCCATAATATAAAATTTTACGTGATATATAAAAATTAAAACTAGTTTCATTACAAATAAACATAATTGATAGAAAAAAAATTGTGATTACAAAGAAAATACAAGGTTTTGTTTGTTAATTGATACAGTAGGATGTATAGTTTATCATAAGTGTAAAACAAAATATTACTATCAATTTAGTCGGACTAAGTTACACATACAATACAAACTCACTCTGTAAACGCAGACTTAGTAACAAATAGCTCTCTCTCTCTCTCTCTCTCTCTCTCTCTCTCTTTCTCTCTCTCTCTCTCTCTCTCTCCGTTTACAGAGTTGGTGCAGATAAACATGGGTAGGCACAATGTGATAAAGGTGATCAAACTGCCGAGTTATCTCCCTCTCCACGTCCTACCTAGAGATGTTATTCAGCCTAGCTTCAACGTACAGCAGTGTAGGTAATGGCCGACCAAATGCGGCCGTACCACTCAGAGACAGACTTACAATAGTGTGGCAATAAAAGTAACAGTCTTAAAGCATGTGGTGTTTCAGTAATTGCTACATGTAACAACTTGAAGCATATAAGTAAATGTCAATAATTTGTGGTGGAATCCGCAAATTGCTCAAGGTTTCTTGATATACATGTATCAGTAATAGCTTCAAATTGTGAGGTTTATCAGCAGCAGCCTATATCATGCATGTGGTGCGAATGTGCGCAAGACCGCGTTATTTACAAAGCATTATATGACGAAATTATACTTCTGAACAAATATGATTGTGGTTTTGAATTAAATAATTCCTTATTGTTTCTGGTAAATACACATTTGATTTGATTTCTATTAACGTTACTTAAAGTTATAATTTCTGCCTTACACTGCACTATATCAAAACGATCAATCTATGTATAGTTAATATGTATGATAAAAAACACACTGATCGGGGCGTCATAGAAGTATTATATAAATGCCGCTTTTAACATTGACAAATACAATGTCATGTACTTGCAACAACTTCTTTGTTGCAAAGCTATATATATAAAGAGGGCGAATGGTTTTCTCTCTGTGTTCAGTTTTTATCGATCATCTGTTCTTATGTGCAAGTGAATGACAGCACATCACGACATTCCATGCCAATACATGCAATATACCACGCACACAGTTTAGTCTCATTTTGTTAATAAAGAACAAACAGAGTTCCCGCGGTCAAAACAAATTGAATGACACACAAAACACACAAAAAATGATATATAAGAGAAACATCAGGCTGTATGACGTCACTGTTGGTCAAAAACCCGGATGTCAATAAGGAGGCAATGATTAGTTGTGCAGAGAGAGGGATCATGGGAAGGCACAGTCACCGAGCAGTTTGATCAAACCTCCTTCCTTTGCGCAGGTGCTGACTGGGCGGAAGATCTTCCAGTTGGAAGGATACTCGCCTGGAGGCTTTGTCGTTAACTGGTTCTTCTGAAGGAGAAACTGGTTCCTCTTTGGAGTACTCCAAATTACCCAGGTCGTTTTTGTATTCTTCTGCAAATCATATTTCAAAGGAACGCATTGAATATTTTTAGTTTTGATGTAATGTGCATTAATCTTTGACGTCGCGTTGAAAGGGTCATTATTAATTATTAACTTTAAGATTAATTATAGTCTGTTTAAGAACAGTGATAACATCACCAGGTTATACCTTTCTCGAAATCAGACTTGAGTTTCGTTGTTTCGGATGCTTCACAAAAGAGTTGATCTGTGTCCCTGTGAAACAATCAGTTTTAATGAACATTCATCAAATATATCAATTTAAAACCTACTTTAACTGAACAGCAACGATACATTAGTTAATGGTATCATACCTGACAGCCAATGTATTTAGGAAAATTACATAGATTTACATGTAAATTCAGTCTCTTAAAGTTTCAAATTTTTCTTTAATGTTGTACATTCTCTTTTGCGTTATCATTTACATTAGAAGTAAAATAATAACTTTTGATGAAATTCGTTCCGGGGACTGGAAATAATCCCCTCTATTGACCCAATGCTTGGATCTGAAAATAGGTCAGAGTGGGCATTTTCGTATTTGGAGGTTGGTGACGTCACACTTCTTTCAATGTCAGTAATGTGCAAGGAGTCATTGAGAGTAAATCTGAAAAAAAAATTCTTCTGAATTTGAAAAATAAATTACAATATTTTCTGCTTTTTTTATTTCATTTTAAACCCATTTTAGGACATGTATTTTGTGTCAGCCGTTCAAATGACAACACTTGTTCAGGAGCATTGTAATGTAATTAATACGCATACACCTTTAGATTTATATCATATTCCATCAATTCAATGTATCCTCAAGAAGATAATACTTCACCTCCGCTTTGACTTTGACCTCTCTGAACAGCATTTACAGCAGAACAGAACCGCCACCACAATGACCACGCCCCCTACCACTCCCGCCACCAGAATACTCAAGGTGACGTAAGGTGGCGCTGCCTGACCGGAACCGGAATTAAAGTTCTAAAATATCAAAGTCACGTTTCGCAATAATTATAGTCAGCGTTTTTGCGTTTTAATAATGCCTTTTTATAGTGGTGATAGGAAATTACATTGTCTAAGGAAATGAAAAGGACATTGTGTAACGCTTATAAAAGAAAAAAAAAATCATCTTTTTCGTGCGACGCGTGTTGTGTAATTTTCATCATACTGATAACATCTCGTTAATTAATATAAGTGTTGATATCAAATTAACATACGGTGTCTGTAAAGTCCTTTCCTTGAGGCATTCTGTGACTGTTTCTGTAAAAAAAGAATAGTTTTACATCAAACTGTTTTGTTTCTATTATTACCGCAGGTTCCTAGAATAATAATTTCATCGTCTTCTGTTGTCTGACCAAGGAATAAAACATCAAAAATCAAACACAAATGCAATTCAGAATTTTGTCTCTACATCCGATCTATATCCGCTGTGATAAAGATGCAATCATTAGGACCTTATATAAAGGCTGAACCTCTCCGAAGGAAATGTCGAATTTACTTCTCTGTTGTGTGGTTGTATAACTTTGATATAACCATAATTATAGTATTGATTGTACCGTTGCATGAAATCACCAATATGTACTTTAATTTGAAATATCATCTTTATTCGTACATTTCTTTTGAGCAGCAGACCATAAGCTAGAGAATCTAATTCTATAGAAACTGTGATTGCGTTCATACGGCGATAATTAGCCATCAGTAGTTGGCGCGGTCTTTACCTTATCCAATTAACTCTCTAGACGTATGAATATTTCATAACTGTTTCATATTCTTTCAGATTTCCTCAACATTAAGGTGTGAAGCCAAACTTTTGAAGTGTTTAATGATTCAGTTCCCATATTGCTGTAGCAGAATCAATCTATTTGTGTTCTGAAACAGACATGTTTCTGATTTTACTTTCGGAATAATTTTGATGATTACACAAGTACTTAACAAGTGACATTTCAACTATAAATATCTAACCTGTTCTACTGGCGTATAAACGCGCAGAGACAGGTCTAAATAAATCCACGGTAAATGTGTGTGAAATACACCTGGTAACATTGCAATTATATAGCATATAACGGGTCAGGGAATTATGCTGTTAATACGAAAAACTATGACAAAAATGGCAACACACTTTGATATACATATTTATCAATCAAAGTCTCAATATAGACCTCTAATTTACCACCATCGTGACTTAAAAGCCTTAGATGTTTGTAATATATTCTAAGTTCATTGAAACTTTTTCCTTTTACTTTATCAATACACTTTAACTTTACATGTACTGCATATGACGTGCGAGGAGTAAATACATGTATTTATTGTCGTGTCTTTTGCGCCAATGGAACGGTGCATTATTATGTTTAACTATGTCAATTTGTATCTAGATATAAATACATTTACATGTGTAATAATAAAATCTTTTCACATCATTAGTTCTTTAGGTAAGTCATAAAATTGTCTTTCATCTAACAACGTTTACGAAGAATACGTTCAACTATAAAACCTTATGTTTCTATGATCAACGTGTTGAAAATTCATTATACAAAATCATTTGTGCTCCCTTTTATCCAGTGTGATTAAAAACCACCCCTTCTCCTTACAGTCTCCGGGTGTAAGGAAAGCGGGGTGGGGTGAGGGGACAGAGGGTGGGGGATATCAGCCTGCTTTTAATCAGGCACCATGGCTAGACGAAACAAGTAACGTCAAACAAAGTCTTGACGTACAGAATAATAGACGTGTAAATCTTACAACGAGCCCTCAATCAGGTAAGCTAAATATATGAATCTTGTGACGTTTGTTTTCGATGTGGACTCTATACCAAACATATTATTAAACTGAGTAGGCACTGGATAATAACCATTTCCATAGAAATACATCAATGTTAAAATCGATTTCCTTAATTATATAATATCAGGTTGACGTTAGAATTAGAGCGACAGAAATAATTCCCAAGATGAACCGCTGACGTCGAATACTTCGCTTTGGAATACCATTTTCAATTTTCACAGGTATCTCTGAAATAATGTGTTGCTTGTCAATCACAAAAGAGCACACATGTGTTTATTAAGATAAAAATATGATTCACGTATTTTTATGAGTTAATAAAACGCTGAACTTGCATGATGGGATTCCGAGTTCAGAGCTTATTATCTGCAAGTCAGCCATAAGCTAATAACTCGTATCGTCTGAGAGAACAAATAAGGACAAGTACCTGATGCCCCGACCCACGCAAGTCGCTTGTCATCAGTTGCTATAGAGAATGGAAAATATATTAGTAAATGTATTTCCCCACTCTCTTCCGGAAAATGCTTGTTAATTTGTTTTGTAGGAAAGAAATTAAGAACTGACTTTCAACTCAAGCTTAAGGGCCTCCCACGCTTCTGTGACGTCACAGTTTAATATCGGAAAGAGTGTAGGAGAGTTTGACGCCCGCATCGTCTACAGAAATGTATTGATTTTCGTGAGTTTGAATGTCTTCGGAAATTTATTGCGGTCACCTGGTGAGGGCAGGGCAGATTTGGCGTGGGCCGCGCCGTATTTACCCGCGCGACTGGCGGATGGTCAGAAATGTCACAGTATATTTGTCGCGTAATAAGCCAATTTGCCGCCAACTGCAACCTTATCGGCTTCATTTCCGCAACTCGGGGAGTAAACAAATAACGCACCTCAAGGATAATTGTTACACAATCTATCTATTGACAAATCTATTGGAGAAAAATCAAAAGACTTTATCAACGAAACTACCAGTATATTCCTTATGGGAACCAAACCTCCCCTATCAAATAAAAATCGCACATTTCTTTATGAGATCTATTACGAAATGTCCTTGCTATTTGAAATGCCAAGGACTTGTAAATCATGAAATAACAAGACAACGCAGAAACACGGAATCGTGACAATTACAAATCTATGGGAGCAAAACTCAATCATCTTAAAGAAAGGGTAAATATCTCAAAGCAAGGCTATATTTTGTTATTGTTTTAGTGACTATTAACATACTGGTTAAAAAAAATTGAACTGGGGACCAAACTGGACCCACAAAATATACTTAAATATTTCTCCTTTTTTTCGACCAGAATATGTTTTTAGTCTTCAGGTTCGTGTGTTTACATGTAATCCTTTATACATATAAACACTGTATGTAATTTTGAAAATCTCGTACAGATAAAGGACAATCTCAGATATCTCTTCTTGTACAGAAATAGAACGCCGGAGTCTACATTGATTGCGTACTAATCGGACAAGATCGGATATTGTCTCATTCTTTGGAAAATTACTTTCATATCAGCCGAGGATAACGCCGTCATGTCCTCGCCCGACGTTTTGTGACTTGTGTCGTAGAACGAAGGTCAAGTCGGGATTTCAATGTTAATTTATTAAAAGGTTTGGTGATTCCAGATAATGCCTGTTACGTCAACGTATACAGGCATTTGTTCCGACCGTGTAATCGTCGGCTTACAAAATATACGTTGTTAGCTGGTGTATTGATTAATACTATCTAGTTACTAATCATATCATATACTATCCTGAACTCTGTGATTTACCCCAAACAAGGCAATTTATTAAACCGGAGAAACGGTGTATTCACGCCATTAAAAAAACCAATTTAAACAACAGTTTCTTATCCAAAGTGTGAAAGTGAAGTGTATACTATCTGATATGTTGTAAGATGATTTTGCAGTTTTAGTATTGTTTTATATCGTGTCAAGTGCCTGTTACTATAAAGATCATCTTTATATACAGAAGTGTCATTTACCAAGGGCTTTACAGGAAGTGTGGGAAATGTAGGTGTGCGAGGGTGTATCTCGGTGTCTAATGACAGGTGTTACGAAGTGATTGTATTAATTTTATCCTTACACTGGTACTCTAGTTATAAAACACTCCTTTCTCGAATTTTAATCAAAAGCATTTGTTACTTAGATTTTTGAAACAATATCGTGTGTTAATCCATTAGTTTCATGTCAATTTTTCTTTTTTTTATTTAAATATCAGATTTATAGTCAAATCATAGTCAGTTTAAAGTCATATCATAGTCAGTTTAAAGTCAAATTATAGTCAGTTTAAAGTCAAATTATAGTCAATCATAGTCAGTTTATAGTCAATCATAGTCAGTTTATAGTCAATCATAGTCAGTTTATAGTCAATCATAGATTAAAGTCAAATCATAGTCTGTTTATAGTCAAATCAAGATAAACAACATGACAACTTGTATTTCTTTTTTAAAAAATGTCTATCAATAAATAACAACTTGACTGTTTGTTGTCTTCAAAACAATTGGGTGCCCCTTTGATACGATTGCAACAGTCTTAGCAAAGTTTGGTAATGGCGTTAATGTAACCAGTATATTTATAAAATACACTATTTTATCAATAGAAGCAATTGTTTTTTTAGACTACAATTTTCTCATGTGTTTTTTACTAATAGGTTCGTATACTTAAGTAAAAAGACATCTAGTGATATCTTTTTTCTGTTTATAACATAGGTCATTGCGTGGACCCTGAGGTCCACGCAGAAAATATATAAGCGAGGTTAAACCGAATGCTATGGGGAAAATTCAGCCTGCGCATGAGCTAGCCTGGTTCCTGTGCGTAATGGGTAGCTCGGGGAACCAGGCTAGCAAACGTTTATCTGAATCGGGATCGGGATTCCGTGCCATATATGCACATTTAAGTTCAAAGGCGCTGTAATTGTAAAGCTGTCGGTAAACAGTACAGAAACAAAGTATTCTTTAAAAAAAAATGATTGGCATGTGATATGAACTATCAGTATTATGAAATAAGTCAATGTTATGCCGAAACTACAACATGCATCAAATAGCATAATTTGCAATGTTTTGAAATCTGAATACACATGTAACTTAACTTTATTTTTATAGTAGGCGAGGCTAGAGAACTTCCCGATTAAATTTTTTGTAAGTTTAACTATGATTCAATTATTATGTCACTGTATAAAAGTTTAAATCTCAAGAAAAATGCATCAAAATAAGAATTTTTTTAATTTACACAAAGCTGTCACAGCATAGTTAACGAAGTAGTGCGAATCGTAATGTGTGCGCAAATAGTAGAATTCACTGAATGCCTGATACTATACATGCAAATTTCATTCATAGATAGATCATAATTATTTTAGAAGCATGAACCCTTTAAATTCTGAGATAAAAGTCAGGGCTATCTATACATACATGTATACGTAATACAACGTACAAATTTAGTGGTTAAAGCAGAGGGCTAGAGTCGGTGGAATCTCTGTTAATTTTAAGGCTTTCACGTTTTCGTTGGAAACACATGCAAATGATCCACGTATTGTAGTCCTTTTTTAAAGGACAGCAACTTGTAATAAAACACTGATTTCACCATACTAGGTAATAATGAACACTGGTTACAACATCGATAAAATTGTAACTATTAAAATTGTTTACTACAAATTGATTATACACACTGGTTGCAACACTGGTAAGTATAAACACAGATCAAAACATTAGAATTTTTGAATAATGATTGCAACATAGGTAAATATGAACACTATTTACAACATAGCAATTATGAACATTGGATACAATATAGTTGATTTTAAATAGTGGTTACAACATAGGTTTTTTTTAAAATACTGGTTAAAACATGGGTAATTATGAACAATAGTTACAACATAGGTAATACACACTTGTTACAACATAAGTAATACTTGTTACAACATAGGTAATTATGAACAGTAGTTACAACATACATGTAGGTAATTATAAACACTTGTTACAACATACTAGGTGATATACACTTGTTACAACAAATATAATTACGAACACTAGTTACAACATACATGTAGGTAATTATAAACACTTATTACAACATAGGTAATACACACTTGTTACAACAAATATAATTACGAACACTAGATACAACATACATGTAGGTAATTATAAACACTTGTTACAACATAGATGATACACTCTTAAAATTGTTACGTTTACAACATAGGTAATTACAAACAGTTAAAACATAGGTAATTACGAACAATGGTTACAACATTGATTATCACGTATACTATTTACTTCATAAAAAATAATAAACTCTGGTTTCAACAAAGGTAATTATGAACACTGCTTGCAACATAGGTACATGTAAATATAAACACTAGTTACAACATTTGTAATAACGAACACTGGTTGATGATTGTTTTAACTTTTAAAAAAAAAAATTTTTTCTTGTTTTTAAAATGATTGTCAAGCAATTTTGTCCCAACATTATCATAATTCTAAGAACATTTTATAGCCGGTTATATGGAGGGATTGTTGTAAAAAATGTAAGAACTCGGATGTATCATTTTTCTGATTGTCATTTTGGACAACAATTCTGTGCGCCTATATCGACAGCTTACTTTGGATGTGATTTAACAGAAACAAGAATAAATTTCTTGTCCAGAAAAGACAATAGTCTGTAAGTAATAAGACTCGACCTGTAACTTTTTTTTCTTGTGTGTGTTCATAAAAACGCCTTTTCATACGTGCTTTTATCGGCAAGATTTGGTTTATTTTTTATTTTGTTCTTTGGTTTTTTGGGGGGTGGGGTGGAGGGACTTTTAATTTACTTATATACTTACTTACTTATCAAAGAGAATGCTTTTACATTTTTCTACGTAATGAAGTAAAACCTTCAGCTATGGCTGTCTCTGAGCCCGTTTTAATTATTTTGAATTTAGTGGTAGCTAGAAACTAACCAAAGGCACTCGATTCGAGTCCATGATTAAATATGTATTTAATTATACTTTAACTGTAATAGACTGTTGAATATTGACTCTAATTATTAACGTTTTCTAAGAAAACCGACTTTCTGCTTACATAATCAAGCAATGGTTCCTAAAAACTTCGACCACGACATAAACACGTGGAAAATGGAAGACAATATATAAAAAATGTGCTTGTAGACTCTAAGTAATACATAAAACTCTCAGAGCATGTGTTCCATAACTCGCTATTTAAAACACAAAGCCATGTCCATATTATATATTGTAGTATACACAACAGTTTTCTCTAGAAATGAAAGTGTTCCTACATTTGATAATAAAGTGTTGTTTTATAGAATGGTTTGATTAAAGAAGCCATAGAATGTATAATGGCACAAACCTCAAACCGACTGTAGTGACATGCTGACGCAAGTGATGGTCCGCTTAGACATCGCAGAACAGCCCCTCCACTCGTACTCAGTGTTACCCAGTGAAATGTACCAAAAACACCGCAAAATGCTCATCCATTGATGAAAATTATTCCAAATCAAAGAGAGGCTTTTTCGTCATCCGTTTTTCAGTGTTTCTCTCTCTCTTTGGCAGTCGTACGACGGATCAATACTTCTCTGACGGAGCAGGCGACAGCTAGCACTGGTTGGTCACAATGACAGAATCAGATAAAAAATATATAACAAAAACAGACACAAATACCAATATATCAGAAATCGTGCATTCAGACAGTTTTCCTTAAATCTAAGTAAGTTTTTTTTAAAAAAAAATCTTTTTATTGATTGCCGGGGCAAGATGGCAAGATGACTTTTAGCCGATGAAAATCAACCTGGTTTTGTTTAATATTATTTCACCGACTCCTACACCCTTATTACCAGCAGCATGCTAATGCACATCAATGTTGCATGAACAGTTATTTCATCTGCTGGCTTTAATCAATCGTACGCTCCCATCATTTTTTTTCCAGAGTCCTTACACGTTCTTAAATTACTTTTATAAAGGGAGGCCTTTTCCGCAATTGACCCAGAATCTTGTGATTTGATCAGTCTATCAGGTTGCTCCAACCTTCGGGGTGTACATTAAGTTACCTTGAAGAACATACCCCATCAATTCATATAATTAATTCAAAAATCAATAAACATGTATTTCGCATATTTTGTGCTGTCTATTGCACAACGCTATCAATGTTTCAGAGATTTCGAATTCGGTTTACTTTCTATATAAAGCCACATCTGTCTGCAATGATAAGGCAGCGCCTCGTCTATCTGGCGCTATAGTGTTTCTGTCCATCGATCCACGTTGCTGGCTGTCTAAACTTTAATTATTGTTTGAATATTTGCTGCTTAAATTCTTACCAGCGGTATGGGGGCTTTCTCCGAGCTCTCATTCCGCGCCATCTATATTTTATAAAATCAATATTATTAGATTTGCTTCCCATATCTTTGGTGTAACTGGGTTTTTTTTTTTTAAATACAACATGATTAGGACAGAGTCGATGTTATAAAATCTAGCTTCCCCTTGATTCTGGGGCTCGACCTATGATGCATTTGTCTTTCGTTTTAGTTTTCGATAAATCACTCGAAACAACGGGTATAATTATGAGGATAGTAACAGAGGAGTATCGAAAGAACGCACGGCCGTTGCGAGAGTTTCAGGAATTATCGATCGAAGAAGCGGAGATCAGACTATCCTCAATGTCACTTATTTGTTAAATGCTTTGATTTTTTTTTTTTTTAAAAATAATGGGGGGGGGGGGGGGGGATGTACATCCATTATCTCCATAAATTCTTGCTCCGGTATCAAAAATATATTAAATCATATAGGGAATTTTTGCGTCTCGAATCTTATTTTCAAGAATCTAGTAATATATTATAATAGAATTTAAACCAATTATCAACTATGAACAGATGTATATATTTAATCAAACCTTAAAAAAATGACCCCACAGATGCAACGCAATAATCATTAAATAACTAATAAATATGGATAAAGTTGATATATGATGCCGACTTTAGGGGACCCGCCCATAATCCTTAAAGAAATCCATTCATACATAAATTTATAGGCGTAAGTGTTGATCCTAGCTCTAATGATGCAAGGTCACTGTATAATATAACTCCATAATGTTCGCAGGTCCTACAGAAGATTTAATTCAGCATTTTTTTTTTCAGAAAAAAAGTAAAATTCTAAAATAATTGTAGAAACAGAGAAGAGTTATCATATTATATGTACGAAAGATACTAGCATATTGCTTAAAGAATCATTCAGAGAATATGTTATACTAAAAGTTTAAAATCAAAGATTTCTGAAATAACAATTTTCTATCCACAACTTCACGTTACAATTTCATGCTTAAAATTATCGGTGAAAAATGTACAGTTTGATTTTAGTTAAATACCCAAAGTTCAAATGGATACTATAATATCGAAAAAAGATACCTTTAGACAAACATTTGGATATTAATAGACTCTAGCATTTCATAATAGAATAAAAATACATCAGTAAGATTTTTAGTTAGATATCCAAAATCTATGCTAGATATATATCGGTATTCATAAAAAATAGTTTGACATTCGGTAAAATACATGGATTGATATCAAGTTCGTAGTTCCAATTACATGTACCCGCAAGTTTTCTGCGACAAAGCATAGTATTTCCGCGGTATTTTTTTTTCTTTAAAAAAAAATGCTTTCTCGAGATTTCTCGGAAGAACTAATTGCTTCACCTCCGTATTTGTTCTGGGTTTCCTGCGCTGTTAATCTATACGAGAGGCGTTACTTTTACTGCATTTATAATAAACGTTCATATATAATGCATTTGGTGCAGCAGTTTATTACCACATTTTTTATTATTAAATTATCCTTTCAGGACATATTTCTAATCTAATTTATACATTCATTGCACAAAATTAACTAAAACAAACATTTTTTTTTAAAAATCAGACCCTCTACATATATAATAAGAAGGTCTTGAATTATATACACAGAGGGTCTGATTTTTTTTAAATCTTTGTTTTAGGTAATTTTGGGCAATGAATGAATAAATTAGAAATATGTCATAAAAGGATAATTTAATTTTAAAAAAGAGAAAGTCCCGGGGGTCTTTATAATTGGGGGGGGGGGGGATGGAAGGGGGAGGGTCGGTCCTGTCCTCAAGCACCTATGTTTATTACTGTGTGAATCACTCATCGGACTGACCCGACTAAACAGAGAACTTATCTATATCATATCATATCATATCATATCATATCATATCATATCATATCTATCATATCATATCATATCATATCATATCTATCATGATATCATATCATTCAAGGTATTGCTTTAACATGTTGACGTTTAAAGTGTAGGGGAAAAACCCAAATATGTGTTGAAAAACATCATTAAGTTAATCGATAAACAGATTAAAAGCAATGTCAAATACCCTTTTCTTTAAATATAATTACATTATCACTACAAATTTTGATTCTCAATAATCTAAATTTTTGTAAAGGACAATAAACTAGTATAATGTTCTTTAAAATACATGTACCATATACAGTATGTAACTTCCCTTCTGCCCACTTTTAACAAGGTTTAGTGTTGGAGGTTGAGGAACAGATATTAATGAAGCGCCAATTTTGGAAGAATTCTCTGATATCAATAATTTGATATCAACAATTTGAATACAAGGTATACAAAAAAAATTTAATATCATAAATGACTTTCTATCATAAGAAGTTCAGCTCAACCTTTTGATACTAGAAATTACTACCGTAGTAATAATATCAGCAAAAAGCTTGGAATTGGATACTTTTTTTTTTAAATTTGATATCAAGAACTCAAATCCTTTATATGATAGAATGGCTTGAATTGAGAAACTGACTTATATATATATATATATATATATATATATATATATATATATATATATATATATATATATATATATATATATATATATATATATATATATATATATATATATAGCAAAAAAACCTTTTCTGTTATTAGAAAGTTGAATTCTTGATGTCATAATATGTTTTTTTATATCAGCTTTGAGGATATTTTCTGATATCCAAAAATCGATTTTTCAAAATAAGAAAACTAAATCTACATAAAATTACGATCAACGATCAATGTCTCTCTGTAATTAATTTTACAAAATATTTTCAAAAATTATCTATATTGAGTGTCATCAAAGTCAATATCAATCGATTAAATAAAATACGGTTAAAGTGATGATGCGCAACTAGATTTTTCAAAAATTGATAATATGTCAAATCATGATATGAAGAAAATAAGAAATCTCTTATCAGACGGACTTTCCACCTTAATGACTGCTCCCTGTGATGCATCTTTATCTTCCTGCCACAAATGTGTTACGAACTTGTAGATGCATGTTCCCAAATAGGTGCATGCAAACAGATCCCAAGGAAACCCGAACTTGAATATAACAAAAAAAAATCAAGAACTCTTGTATAAATCTTTCTTTAAAAATATTAATATTCCCATAATCTGAAAAACAACAAATTTTGGAATGCAAATCACGCACTTCTACAGGTAAAGAGAGTATTCAATATTTTTGTGAAGGCTCTTCGCCAATCATATATACGAACCTCCAATATCAGAAAATTATTTTTTATCATATCAGAAAATTGGTGTTCATTAATTATTAACATCAAAATTTCGAATTTCTGATATTAGAATATCACTTGATATCAGGAAATCCTTTTCTGATATCAGAAAATCTTTTCTAGATATCAGAAAACACTTCAAAAAATTAAATCTGCACCTTATCATATAATTATCTTAATTGGGTATGTTTAATATTACATGTATAAGGAAATTAACAACAT
This sequence comes from Magallana angulata, assembly GCF_025612915.1. Taxonomy (NCBI): domain Eukaryota; kingdom Metazoa; phylum Mollusca; class Bivalvia; order Ostreida; family Ostreidae; genus Magallana; species Magallana angulata. The sequence continues at coordinate 46,593,220 of NC_069120.1, forward strand.
TAATAAAAAGATAGTAAATACATGTATATATATAATTGAACCCACACAGAACAAGATATTAATATGAACAATCATAAACCCAACAGAAAAAAAATTTGCATAATAATTATATTATTTAGATGCAAAATTTAGTGTATTAATGCCTTAAATGATAAAAATGACAAACAAAATATGTTTCACTTAAGGAAGGAGTCTTTTCATTATCAAACATACTTCTTATAATAAGAAATGCATGAAATGTTGACACAGTCAAACGGATCATATTACTTAATGATTCTATCAGTTTAATTAAATTTGACCTTTTTGTTTTCGGATAAAGGTCAGGTCAAGGTCACTACCTTTTTCCTCAACGTAAAGAGTGATAAAAATAAGTGTAGCTCTTTATAGTTCTGTAGACATTTGTTTAAGATTTGAAGATTCAAATCTTCAATGAAATCATAGACCATGAGAGTGTCTATCAGCTTATACTACTAAATTGGAATAAATATTTATACTAAAATTGATATTGCTTAGCCCGCATTTCCTCTAATTTTCTTAAATTTTGAAGAAATTTTGATTATTTTTTTATGCTTCCAATAATAAAATATTTCTTATTTTTATGTATTATGAAGACTTTATATAAAGATATAAATTGACAGAATAGCTAATAGATTGACCGTTTCATAAAAGAGACAAACTGATTTTAGTGATTTTTTTCACAAAAATCAATGTATAGAATGGGCGCTTTAAAAAGCTTATAAAAATGTTATTTGATAGGCAAATCATATTTTAAAAACATATTCTGAAACCCAAGTATCATATTATTAGTTCACATTAGTAAAAAAAAATCCAACATTATTGTTATTGTTTTTAAAATGCTAAAACAGACTCATTATATATATATAATCTGCAGCAATTCTGAATTGCGCAACATGTGATATTTTCCTACGCCAATATTAAGCCAAAAATATAGTCCTTGTTCCATTCTAAACATTGATTACATTTTTCTATGCCAAGTTGTATGATAGTAAAAAAGAAAGAAAAATATACTATTTTAATTTCCTTTCATCTTGATTTAATGAACAATTAATCAAATTTACGTTTGACAAGTCGAAAACCAGAAAAGACTCCTTCCTTAACTGTAATGTCAATATATTTTTGAAGCAACATAACAGTTTACTATTTCAGCATAAATTGATAATACTGGTTCCTCATTATCCTTGTGAATGAAAATAAAAATATAAATGCATTATAAAGTTCAGGATCTTCTATATAAGATTTAAAGAAGCTAAAATTACATACGAGCATTAAAATTGAAGTTCTTTTCTTGTAAAGCTTCTGCATTCTCTATCAACTCATTAAAGTAAAATTGGCAGCATTAAAACAACAAAATCATTAAAAACACTATAAAACAAACAACTTAATTTTGAAACCACAATGGCAAAAGACCAGGTACCATTTCTTGGCAGTACATTATTGGGCTATTTTTTCAATATATGATTTTATGTTTTGATAAAATGATGTAACAGTGCACTAGCAAAAAAGGTACTTTGCAAGAATTGGTCTTAGGCCAGTAAGGTTGAAAATATTAAAATTCTCGCAAATCACAGAATTTTCTCTTATCCAACTTCCCCACCCAACACACTTTACTGTCTGGCCCTGTTAGAAAAAACTAGGGGACTTATCATGCATTTGTAAGATTCCATCTCTACAAGTTCACTTCCAATGGGAACCACACCCCCACCCCCACACAGTTAGAAGAGACTTGGTGATCTATCACAAGAGTCCACCTCATCAAGGTCACTTCCAATGGGAACCACTGGCAGCTGATTGTATGCGTCCTCACTTTCTTTTATCAGTCTAGACACAATCATTTGGGCTTTTGACTTTTTCCTTTTTTTCCTTGACGGATCAGAGAAACAGTCGAAGTCATCGTCCTTCAGCGTATTGTCTGGTCGAATCACCTCCTCGATGTCTTCTTTGGCTGAAGAAGAATCCGAAAACAGGTCATCTGACCCCGTTTTTTTGTGAACACCTTTCTTGGGAGCGGGTTTTCGTTTGATCCTTTCCATCAAGGATGGTGAAAAGAGTTCATCCAAAACAGATGTGTTTGGTCCTTCCTTCTCTTGTTTCATTTCTCTTTCTTCTTTCTCCTTGGCTGCTGTTTCCTCTTTTTGATTGTATATTTCTTGCAGGAGATCATCTGTACTGATTTCAAACGAGTCAGGGGATGTTTCCATTAAAGTTTCTTCATTAACATAACTTGGAACAAATAATGGGGTTTTATTTTTCTTAACTTCTGTGGCTGGCTGTGATCTCTTCACGTCTCTCCTATCACATTTCTCTTTCTCTAATACACTGGTTGCTGTTTGTTTGGGGGATACTTTGATTGCATCACCAAGAATTTGGGCTTTCTTTTTTCTTTTCTGCCTCTCAGCTGTAGAACTATTACCTGTTGGTATAACAAAAGATGTTAGGTACCTTCTAAGACTAATTAAGTAAAAGTAAAAATCAATAGTTTAATTGGAAAATGATTGAAATCAAATGTAAATATTCTGTTCAAATCAAATGTTGCCTTTATCATGTCAAAAATTCACAGATACTTCCTCCATTTCTCTTTTCAATTTCTAACCCATTTTTGATTCTACATTTTCAACCTTTTTTGAGTCCATTTTTTTTTCAATTTTTGAACCTAAATTTCTAACTACATGTATTAATCTCTAAATTTTTAACCTTTCTTTGCGATACTTTTTGGCGTTGTGGTAACCGATGCTTCCTGGAAGACTGGAGAAACATCAGGATGTACCTGCATGTAATAGGATTTCAACAAGACTCTCCTTTCATCAGGGGAAGATCTCAAAATCTCTTCAGCAAACTTCTCCATTGTTTGCTTCTTATTAAATTTTACCATTTCCGCAAATTGTTTTCTAATGAAGAAAATGGAATTAAACTGTTCTGATTTTCTTTTTATGCAAAAACTTTTGACTATTTTTGACAAATTAATGTACAGAATTGTTTTTCTTTAAAAAAAAATTAGTATCTGAAACTCAATACTGCTATAGGTTGCATAATTATATCATAATCAAAAGTAAACTTACATTCTAATAGCTGGTGGAGTTTGACCTACAAGAACATAGTTCCTTCCAATCGTGGTTGAATAGGATTTAGGTTTCTTAATTTCTTTAATCTCTTCTTCACTTTCAGGCTGAAAAAATTCTCTGTCATGTCAAACCCCTTGATTTCAATTAATGAGTTCATGCAATAATATAACTATATATAAATTCAGTATCAGCTTGGATAGAGGTAGAGGTAAGATCATGAGCATTGGTTCTTACCACAGACAGAGACTGACAGTGAAATGTGGTTTGTTTTTACCTCAGTCTTCTGTTCTTCTGTCTTGACTGGTTCAAGACACAGTCTGACAGTGGATTTTTGCTTGGTTCTTACCTGACAGTAAATTAGTGAGTGACAGTGAATCTGTGAATTGGTCAACCTCATGCAGAGGCTGACAGTTAATATGTTTATGGTTCTTACCACAGAGACTGACAGTATGTTCATAATTCTTACCCACAGGCTGACAGTGAGAATGTGATTGGTTCTTACATAAGATAGAGCCTGGCGGTGAGGTTGTGCATTGTTCTTACCTCAGACAGAGGCTGACAGTGTACAGGTACTTGGTTCTTACCTCAGCCTGAGGCTGACAGTGAGGTTGTGTGTATTTACCTCAGACAGCAACTGACAGTGAGGTCGTGCACAGTTCTTACCTCAGACAGAGGCTGACAAAATGCAGCTGGTGCCTGGGAGTTCTGGTGGAGCTCGAACACATCCTGTATGGCGCAGCGTGACATGTGGTCCTCTGCCCGACTCCCTCCCACAATTTGTCGATTTTTTAACACATGGAGAACATCTTCATCTCCTAAACACAGATATATACAAATAAAATATATTCCACAATTTTTGCATGTATTTAGGAAAAACATGATAACCAATTTATTTTATTATACTTTCATGTTAAATACTGTAATCTGATTGGTTTAGACACAGTTGATAATCCGTTCTATTAATCTCAGCGTTAGCAACACACTTGGCAATGAGTAACACTATATAGATAGTGCCTGTTTGGGAGGGTAACTGTTGAAATTGACACCCCAAGAAAACCATTGTCAACCGACGTAAAGCGGAGGTTGACAATGGTTTTCAAGTGTCAGTTTCAACAGTTACCCTCCCAAACAGGCACTATTTATTTTATATACTGAATGTCTTATTTTTAAAGAAAATTTTACTGCTTTTATATAGAAATGAAGTGAATTCTACGGCAAACCGTACGCCAAAATTTACGCGCATGTAACAATTCGTTTTATTACACTTTCATGTTAAATACTGAAATCTGATTGGTTTAGACGCAGTTGATAATCCGTTCTATTACCCTCAGCATAAGCAACACACTTGGCAACGGGTTACACAGCGAATTGTTACATGCGCGTAAACTATGTGCGTACGGTTTGCCAAAGAATTCACGTTATTCATATATAAAAGAAGTTAAGTTTTTTTTTTAAATAAAGACATTCAGTATAATAAAATAAATAGTGCCTGTTTAAGAGGGTAAGAGTTGAAATGACACCCCTCGAAAATATTATTGTCAACCTCCGCTTCGCGTCGGTTTACAATAGTTTTCTCAGGGTGACAATTTCAACTCTTACCCTCCTAAACAGGCACTATTTATATAGTGTTACCCGTTGCCAAGTGTGTTGCTAATGCTCAGGGTGATAGAGCGGATTATCAACTGCGTATAAACCAATCAGATTTCAGTATTTAACTCGAAAGTATATTAAAACGAATTGTTACATGTGCGTAAATTATGCGCATATGGTTCGCCGTAGAATTCACATCATTTCTATACAAAAGAGTCAAAATTTCTCTTAAATTAAGACATTCAGTATAATAAAATAAATAGTGCCTGTTTGGTAGGATAACAGTTGAAACTGAAATTGACGCTTCGCGTCGGTTGACAATGGTTTTCTCGGGGTGTCAGTTTCAACTGTTACCCTCCCAAGAAGGCATTATTTATATAATATCAACCTATATCATAGAATTTCAAGTTTATAAAATGAAATAAACCGATAGTGTTACCTTAACAAATAAGAGAATCTAAACACAAACCTGCTAGAGTTCCTTGTGCAATGGGAGAGTTCTCTCCCTTACTTGCTCTTTTTTTGGAAACATGACCCTCCATCATTTTACTGTTGACCTCCTCTGCCTCACTATCACTATCTAATGGATGAATAGGTGGATGAATAGTTAAAACATTATTGGTTCTGGTTTTTATTTTACACATTACAAAGAAGTGATGAAAAATAAAGAATGATTTTTTTTTTCAATTTTGAAAGGTTTCAAAACATAAATGTTTATAATCTGTGAAGACCATTTTGGACTATTTGATGAAACAATATGTGCCTTACGATGTAAATCCAGATATCTAGACAGGTAGTCTTCTTCCTCTTCCTCCTCTGACTGAGAATCTTCACTCTTGTCTCCCAGATGGCTGTCTTCCACGCTGACTATGCGACCTCGACCAGGCACATATTCGGCAATCCTGAACTCTGTCAAGCTCTGCTCCAAATTCTCATTTTTCTAAATATCAGTAAAACACAGTTACTGTAGAGACAGATATTCCCTCAGCTGAACCCAGGCTCTAAGGATTACTAATCCCACACTATGCTGATTTGGTTTAAAGGTTTATCTTCTGGTCAGAGAAATAGAGTGCTTTATATCTGAAACACCAAATCCCCTATCTCTAATGACAGTGCTGAATTCATTGATCTTAATTTGCATTTAATTGATTGTACATATATACATGTCATTGGTTATTTCACACTATCTAGCAACACTAAACAAATAAAATTGATTTAATTGAATTAAAAAAAACAATGCTAACAATATCACATTAAAGCTTGAACATGATACACTGTCAATAAAGTTATATCCCTTGTTCTGACCTTCAGTATGTCCATGGTTCTAGTGCTATCTCCCGCGTGGAGTTGGAACATGTTCTTTAACCCAAACAGCTCTCCATATTGCTTCCTGTTCCCAGCAACACCCTTAAAGTATCTCCTAGCATTCTCTGTTCCAACCACAACACTGTCCAATTGCTGAATAATACAAAATACAACCATACATTCTATTCTCATTCTAGGAAACTATGAATTCCTTGAAAAGAACAATATGTCTTCGTAAAAAATTACTGATATAGCAATATAGGCCTTTGTTCTATAAGATACACACCTGTTTATACACCTGTCGCAGGTATATGTTTTCCTCGATAGTACCTGCCGATATCAGCCTGTACACATGGACGTCTCGCCACTGCCCAATCCTGTAGGCCCTGTAAAATTATTGGTAGACATATATACAACAGGCTAAAAAACCCAGCAATGTAGATTCAGGTTCAGGTAATTATTTGTGTATAATAGTTTACCTGTCCTGGGCTTGAAGGTCATTAGTGGGATTCCAACTGGGGTCAAATATAATAACTCGGTTTGCGCCTGTCAGATTCAAGCCTAATCCCCCAGCTCTAGAAAATCAAGAATATCACCAAACAGCTATTGTTAGGTTTATTTTCTACAACAATAAAATACCCCTACAGATTTTATTTCCAACTGCATTACTTACTTTGCTGAGATAAGGAACAAGAAGATATTGGGATCTCTATTAAATTCTCGGACCAGCACCATACGTTTGGCCATACTGGTGCTGCCATCTAGACGTCTATACTCGTATCCAGTAGTGATCAAATACTGGTCAATGATGTCCAGTACCTATGTACAGAAATATGTTAAATGAATGATGAGACTTTTGATAAAGAACAAGACTTCAGTGTAATTTTACTCCTGAAAGCTGAGTACAGATATTGAAAAACTTGAAGTAACTGGTAATAAAATAAAGGACTTTTTAAAGTATAAGTAGATATGCATAGAGTGATAGAAACCGTCAGACGGCTTTATCTTTATGTTACTCTGGTATTTCGTTTACAGTTAACAAATTTTACAATACAGAGGCAATTATAAGGTATCAGTATACATGTAGACACAGTGATAGAGACAGCAATATCTTACCCTGGTGCTGTAGGAGGATAGAGACAGCATTATCTTAACCTGGTGCTGTAGGAGGATAGATACAGCATTATCTTACCCTGGTGCTGTAGGAGGATAGAGACAGCATTATCTTACCCTGGTGCTGTAGGAGGATAGAGACAGCAATATCTTACCCTGGTGCTGTAGGAGGATAGAGACAGCATTATCTTACCCTGGTGCTGTAGGAGGATAGAGACAGCATTATCTTACCCTGGTGCTGTAGGAGGATAGAGACAGCAATATCTTACCCTGGTGCTGTAGGAGGATAGAGACAGCATTATCTTACCCTGGTGCTGTAGGAGGATAGAGACAGCATTATCTTACCCTGGTGCTGTAGGAGGATAGAGACAGCAATATCTTACCCTGGTGCTGTAGGAGGATAGAGACAGCATTATCTTACCCTGGTGCTGTAGGAGGATAGAGACAGCAATATCTTACCCTGGTGCTGTAGGAGGATAGAGACAGCATTATCTTACCCTGGTGCTGTAGGAGGATAGAGACAGCAATATCTTACCCTGGTGCTGTAGGAGGATAGAGACAGCAATATCTTACCCTGGTGCTGTAGGAGGATAGAGACAGCAATATCTTACCCTGGTGCTGTAGGAGGTAAGAGACAGCAATATCTTACCCTGGTGCTGTAGGAGGATAGAGACAGCATTATCTTACCCTGGTGCTGTAGGAGGATAGAGACAGCAATATCTTACCCTGGTGCTGTAGGAGGATAGAGACAGCAATATCTTACCCTGGTGCTGTAGGAGGATAGAGACAGCAATATCTTACCCTGGTGCTGTAGGAGGATAGAGACAGCATTATCTTACCCTGGTGCTGTAGGAGAAGATCAGAACCTTGCTGTGATCCTTCTGGAAGACTTTCAGTAATTTCTGCAGAATCTGTTGGAAAAAATTGGAGATATAGAAATATACATGTAAGTATAATGAAATAAATGTACAAGACTTAAAATTTGTACACCTTGTCAAAGTTTGGTGAGTTTCTGAACATCATTAAAAAAAATTCTTTGTCCTTTAGCACAACCTTAAGCATCAGGAAAAGCATTTGTGTTCAATCTGTCAGATTAAACAATTTCATTTTTTATCAAAAAGCTCACTAGACTTTATTATACGACAACTTGTGGATAGAGAATGGTAAGGTCTAGTTTTGTTTTTAAAAATGATTTTTGACTCGACAATGCATGTAATGTCTTCAATCAAAAAAAAAATATAATCATTAAATGCTTACCTTCATTTTGCCACAGTATTTGGGATCAGACAAAGTCCTGAAGGCCGATTCCTTGGTATCGCTGAAGAACTGAGGGAACTTGGCAAACACGGCCTTACAGATCATCTTGGAGAACTTGGACAGCTGTCGGTGAGGGCTCTCTATCAGCAGGGCAGCGTGGTTGGAGACTTTCAGCAGGAGGTGCATAAAGATAAACTGTAACCCTGTCACTGTCACCTCCTTCGTCACTTGCTGAAACACATATATAATCAAATGTACCTTAAATGTTGTGGAACTCAATTTTTTTTAAGTCTCAGATATTGTTAATACAGTAAAACTTGGTTATAGCAAAGTTTGAGGGACTAAGGGATTGCCTTTGTTATATCCGCAATTCGTTATATCCGTATAACGAATTGTAATAATAACTACAGCATATTCACTATATACATGCTTTCTTTCACCAGACTAGTATAATTTTGTTAATAAAGGCTTAAAATAAAAATACATTTTATTACTTTGATACCTTTAATAATCGGATTGTAAATTGAAAAATATTTATGAAAATAAATTATTCAAATTTTCAAGTTAAATGGTGGTGCAAACATTTTTAACTGTAAAGAAATTCATTATAAAAGTGTTAAATTTCGTTATTACTCACCTCTACAGGACTAAAAATCAGTTCACTATATCTGTAAATTCATAATACATGTATCCGAGTTCGTTAAAATGTAAAATTTTGCAAAGATTTGGTAAGAAAGGGGGGGGGGCTAAAAAAAACTTCGCTATATCCAAGAATTCGCTATATCCGTGTTCATACCAAACCAGTTTTACTGTAGCAAGATCAGTGCTTCAGTAATTATCATTCAATTTTTACAGAACTTACAGTATTTCAAATTTATTTTATACCAGTTTTTTCATGGTTTTTAATTTTACAAGATCACACTTACCTCACAGTAATATTAACATGGTTCCTTTTACCTTAGTTTAGGTTTCTGCTTACCTTACAACAGTATTTACATGGTTTCCTGTGGCCTTAGTTTACACTCACCTTACAACAGTATTTACATGGTTCCCTATGGCCTTATTTTACACTAACCATACAGCAGTATTTACATCGTTCCTTGTGGCCTTAGTTTACACTCACCTTACAGCAGTATTTCCTGGGTTCCCTGTGGCCTTAGTTTACACTCACCATACAGCAGTATTTACATGGTTCCTTGTGGCCTTAGTTTGCACTCACCATACAGCAGTATTTACATGGTTCCCTGTGGCCTTAGTTTACACTTACCTTACAACAGTATTTACATGGTTCCCTGTGGCCTAAGTTTACACTCACCTTACAGCAGTATTTCCTGGGTTCCCCACTACCACAATGACAAGGGTCATCCATGGACATCACATGAACCAGACCTGGGTGTTTAAGAATGAACCGGTACACCTGTTCTTGCAAGTCACTTAGTCGACAGAACACCACATTGTCATCTGAAACAAAAGTACAAAATCTGTGTACAGATTTTTATCCCAATTACAAATTGTCATTTAAATAGCATTGTAATTTTAATTATACTTGAGTGTACAAAAGAAAACTTCTTTAAAGTAAAACTTAAATGTTCATTTAAGACAATCATATTTTGTCATCTATCTTTTATCAGATGTACTGTAAATGAAAATACTGGTACTGAGTTTACAATAAGTTTTGTCTTCAGTTGGATACTGTAAATTCCTAATTAAACACGAGGAATATATATAAAGCATAAAATCGAGACATGCATCCTTAGCGCCATTATTTTCTGAGAGTTGAAAATTATAAGAAATAAGGAGAAAAGCTCAGCATTCGCGATTTTATATTCTCGCTATTTGATACAAATCAGGGGGATCGCCGAATTAAGTACTCGCATAATATAAGGAATTTACAGTATTCTTTTGTCTTACTTATTCATGATTTGACAGTAAACAATACTGTTCCATCACCATAATTCAAACACACACATGATAAAACAGCTGACCTTTCTTGGGCAGTTGGTCAGCAATGAGTTGTTTGGTTCTCCTAATCATGATCTTGTTTCTGATTGAGGCAAACTTCTCTTTAGCTAATACCATGAGGGAAAATGAAATATACCGGTATATTTAAAGCAATCTGAAGTTGTAATCATGAGGCAAATTGAAATGTAAATGTGAAGAAAACTGAAGCAAAATTTGATAATACATGAATATTTATCCACAGACACACATTGTATCACCAGAGATGTTCAATATCTACTACCTTTTCTTGCTGTTGCTAGTTCTCTCTTTGAGGCATCCTGTTTTTGACCAGTTTCTATGGGAACCACATACTCAGCAGTAAAAGTATCAATGTTGCCTAGACAGCCTGGCTGAACCCTGCAAGAATGAAGAGCAAGAAGTCAATCCACCATTCAAGTGAATCTGAAACATTGAATATCTACTTGTTGTTTATGTCATTAAAAATCTTACTTTATTTTAACTTAAATCCAAACTGAATATGAAACATTTATACATTTATGAACTCTCTGCACTGACTAGTCCAATATGCCCCATAGATCATCAGTCATATTGTTGTAAGAAACTATTAGTATGTGGTTTCTTCATGTAATTTCTCTTTCATGATTGTCATAAAATTTTCATCAGAGAGAGAGAGTAAAAGTTGTACAGTAGGTTTTAATTATCACCGCACTGACCAGTCCAGTATGCTCCAGAGTTCTGTCATGTTGTTCTGTAGGGCTGTTCCTGTCAGTCCATAGCGACGGCGAGTTCTTATTGTTCTAAGAGCCTGTGTTACTTGAGCTTGTAGGCCCTGTCAGAAAATTTTTTAACAATATTGAATAATGTTGTCACTTTCAATTTGTACGACCATGTAAAAGTGCCTTTTGTAAATGGAATTTTCGGTTTTCGTTAGACAATGACATTGCTACAACTCACAATCTAAGGCAATGTGTTTGTACTCACTTTGATTCTGTGTACTTCATCAGCTATAACAGCCTCCCATTTTACTGAATTCAACTCATCCTATATCATACAGTGTTGAAAAATTTTAAAATGCTGCATGAAAGTTGTAAACACTGATCTCTTCCATTTCAACTATATTCATAAACACACTGAATCCTTATATATCAGAACACCTTCCAAACTAACCAAATTGTCCAGATAAATGGTTGTTAGAATATTTTGAAGCATTATAAAATTTGGTTCCCGTTATTTCTTAGTCCAGAAGGAGAAGCATCAGCATTATAAGCATTGGGATCCCCGAGTCCCCATTATATGTGTACATGTACTTAAACCACTCTCACCGTGTTTTCTCTGAACGTTTCAAATGTAGTGACAACAACTTCCAAGCTTTGCTTTGATAATTTGGACAAACACTCTGCCTTCTCGCTGCCGTGATATTTCCTTCATGTAATTAAAATTGCTTTTAGTACAAAGACCATCATAAGTACAGTGTGATAAATATGTAGCACTTAAAATTAATCAATTCAACATTTTTCTTTGATATCCCTTGATTGATCAAAATTTTCTCAAACTGGTATAAGCACGTTAAACAGATATTGAGAACATTTCCTTGTGTAAAGAAGAACAATGTACCATAGTCAAAGAAGTGAGACATATCCCAATGGACAGTAAAACAATGTTCAATGATCCATTGAATTGGAATTTACCCCACAGAGAAGTAGCCCCAGGCCTCCAGTTCATCCATCCAGTTATAGAGAACACTTCCTGGACCAATGATCAGAAATGGTCGACACTTGTATGTGTCTTCTGGGATCTTCTCCTCTAGACTTCCATCTGACATCTACAAATAGAGTACACTGACAGTGACTCATGGTATTTCTACAATGTTCTGACAACATCAGTTACAAATTTTACCAACTTCTACCTATAATACATGTACCAACTAGATTATGAAGATATACATTGTACCATTTGATGACAATAAAAGTTTACAAAGTTTACACAGCTGTTTCATTTAATTCCAAATATATACATTAACCTGGCATCTTACCTCTCTGATGAACTTTGGCTTTTGTTTCTTTATATCTGTCTTATTGCACTTTTTCCCAAGTAGAGCTGCCAGCAATCCAATAACCTAGGAATAATAAAATCAGAAAAAAGTGTTCTTATTTTTCAGATTATTAAATATACAATGTCATGTATATACATAAATAAGTATGTGTGCAAATAAAAACTAGTTGAAGACCTTACACATTTTCCATCATCATAAATCTCTCCCTCACTCACTTATACTGGGTTTTTTTCATATGTTCTGTTTTACCTGATCTTACTCTCCTTTTTTTACCTGTACTGTTACTCACCTGTACTGTTTTCCCCAGTCCCATGTCATCCCCGAGCACCGCCCCCTCGCCCTCCCTGTAATGGTCGTACAGGAACTGGATTCCCTCTCTCTGGTAGTCCCTCAGGTACTGGTTTAGGGGGGCAGGTACCTGTAAATCAATGTACATGGTCTTACTTCTGCAGTGAACTACTGTGTAAACCAAGCCTCTGACAGATCTTGATACTGGGTGTCATAACAGGAATATTTGTACATGTAAGGAATATTCGTACATGTAAGTATCATGTATTAGTTATGGTCAATACAACATTGAGTATTCCTTAATAAAAGACAAATTTCAATGATTACATGTAAATACTTTGACCAAAAATATGACCAAATGAATGGTGATCACTATGATCAGAGAGTCCTTGAACTTGATTAATGACCCTGACCCTTAGAAGTCATCAACAGTATTTACTGTACTTTTAATCTTGGCATTAACTTTTTACATTAGTTCAAACGTAAGAAGAATTTTTTAAACAGAATAGTAGATAGATTGGCAGACAAAATAAGCAATATAACAACATGATGACCCTCACATCAAGGTCATAACAATACATTGTTATACTTCTCAGATGCTTAAAATCTTGTGTAATTAATCTCAGAAAGAACCTAATTGTGTTTAGAAGATAGATAAAAGAAGGCTATATAGTTGACTTATCTACGTTTATGTGTACCTCAACTTGTCTATCATTAGCCGAGGAAGACAACTTGAATGGAACTTTTGCTGCTGAGGGGGTTCTGCCTTTAAATTTTGGTTTCTCAAAATCTTCTTCATTGTAACCTACAAATATTCAGACAACAATATGTACAAGCACTTATAATGTAACAGAACTTTTTCCTTTAATAAAAATAACAGATTAAACGATAAATGGAGAGAGACATTGAGAGTTAAAATCTTTGATTTTCAAATATGCATGTTATATTCATGTTTCCTTTACAAGCAAAACCTCTTTCAACTTTTAGTTTAGTCATTTCAGACAGAAGCCTACATGTGAAGCTCGATCAGTTAGTCTCATAAAATTTTTTTGAGAAAGCTACAGTTGGGAAACAAGAAATACTGGTACCTTCAGTGAGAGGACTGGCCTCCTTATCAGTAATGGGACAATTTATTCCAGCAGTGAGACCTTCAGCTCTCCTATCTTTATTGGTATTGTTTTCAGTGTGTTTTATGTTTGTAAATCTTTCATCTCTATCACTCTCAGAATCAGAGCTGAAGTCATGACCACCATAATTCTGCTTCTTTTTGGGGGGAGGCTGTGGAGCATCAAACTTCTTAGATTTGCCTCTGTCAATATATACATGCAGTTAATCACCAGGGTTTTGCAGTAATCAAAGAGCAGTTTTGTTGAGAAAAAGGAGTAACTCCTTTACTAATAATTTCCACAATAACAGATTTCAATCTAATTTTCATTGGTCATACATTTTACTAAACACGTGAGGTTTGGGGAGTTAATGTTCAACTGTGTTTAATCATAGTACATGTAATAGAAAACATAGCATAAAAATATGATTACAAAGAAAGAAAACATGTGGCCGGACCAAGAGTGAAACAACTGAACCTTATACTGTTAAATCAATGCTCAATTCAAAGCTTTAAGTATCCATGATGTCGATATCAATGGTACATTAATTTTATAAGTTTGTATAATTTAATTCTGGTTGTAACGCGGCATTTGATTGGATAGAAAAATTAAGTTAAATTTGTATAACCTGGTTTGCACGTCACAAGACACGTCACAATGCACTAACGTCTAAAACGTACTAATCCGCTTGACGTTACGTTTGAATTTTGAACAGATTAATATCATTTCTAAAAGAAAACGGACTCAATTTGTACAGCAAATTACAGAAAATTAAATTATAAGGAATGAACTCAATATCTACCCAAGTTATACGAGTATAACCTGGGTTGGAGCAATTTACGCTTTTTTTATAATCCGCTTCGCGGATTATAAAGCGTAAATTGCCCCAACCCAGGTTATACTCGTATAACTTGGGTAGACATTGAGTTCATTTCTTAAATACCATGATTTGCGAGAAAAACATTTAACTTCCTCAGTGGTTTAAACAAAACATACTGTTTGTAACATGATAACTTTTATACCTGGAAGCTTTCTTGGATTGCTCTGGTGATTTCTTTGTTGATAGAAAGGTCAGTCTGGGTTTCTTAGGGGTGTAGATTTCAGGTAAATCATCGCTTGTTATACTATAGTCATCATTCTCTTCAAAAACCTCACTGTACTTGACTCTAGAAAAGTATAGGAAAAATTATCTCTTCATGTTCAACGTGAACAAATGAAGATACTGTAGAAGCAGAAATAATTGTTGAAGATTCAATTTTGTTATTTTCATTGGCAGTAAATCAACGAAATTAAATCCATGACAAATTTTAAATCCAAGTATTAATAAATACAGAGTTGATATATGTGGTACATTTTAGAGATTAATTATAATAAGACAAAATTAAATGCCAACAAAATTTTATTTGCTTTAAAAACAACGAAATTTTAACACAACAAAAATATGTGCTTCTACAGTATGATTTAAAATCAATTTAAAATCTAATCTTACTCTAGTCGTTTTGCTTCCTCCGAGCCACTGAATGGTTTAAACATACTCTCATTGCCAACATTATCTTTGTCTTCTTCAATAATTTCAACATCTGTAAATTCAAGTTTATATGAAATAATTCATTAATATCATCTTAATGAATAATGATGAACATATATGACCACAAGTTTGGTGGAGTCTAACAAGTAATCTACAACCTGGTGAAAGTTCTCTCTGTCTGTTTCTCTTTCTTGGAGAACTAAATTTTATGCTGGTATGTTTTCTCTCCCTCCATTGTTGGTCAGCATTAGAAGATTTATCTCTGCTGCAATTTACAGAACAAATAGAAATTACTGGTAAATTAAATTGATGTTAACTTCGAGACCTGATTTGCTGTTTTGTAGATAGCAGTACTCTCTATATTATCTGTTCTAACGCTTTCCTAAGCTATGCATGTGATTATGAATCAAGCAATGATAATAAAAAAAACATAGTGAAGTATTTTGGCATTTTCTATTCCTATCTCTTTTGGATTTCAGACTAGTCTACTCTCCACTCATGGCTTGGGAGGTTGTTATTTTCATCAGCTAACAAATTATTTTGGACATTATTTAAGATTTATCCTAAAGTCCTAGCTTCCTGGTTTAAAAAATGGTACAACTGATTTTTTTTTTTGGCATAGGTGAAATTAAACCACATATTTCAGGAACAAAATTTTATCTCCTTCCTCTAAAACCCAAAAGCATGTTTAATCTAAGTTAATACATGTGATAATAGAGTCATGGTAAGCAAGTATAATTCTAATAGCCACTTAAGTATGTACATGTACGTCTCTTCAAACTGATGTAGATAATTAACTGAGAATAAACATCACAAAATAAAATAGGCTATGACCATGATGACTGTAATACCCACCTACTGCATTTAGACCATGTCTTCTCTGTATCAGCATTAGTTTTATCATCTTTTGATTGCACCCCCTTACAATCACCATCAATGTCACAGTCTAACTCAGCATACTTCTCCCTGTAAAACATTGAGATGTACCAGTATTTAAGTTTATAACACTGCGATGTGTCTCTAGACAAATAACCAAATAAAATTATTCATGAGAGCATGCATGCAATCTAACTTTAATCATGTTAATACAGAACAAGTCCACCGATACTCACTCCAACCACTTCTTTCCCTCAGATCCACTTAGAGGTTTAAACATCCTTCGTCGAAAAATTCATATCTACAAAATAAAGAAAACACATTCATATGTCGGACATTGTCTCCTGGTGAACAATATTGGATTAGAGTAGATATACTAAAAGCAAACTTTAATTACCAGTGACTTTATTTTGCAAAATTACCAGAGATACCATAATTCATACTACGTACAGTACTGTACACAGGGAAATATTTGCCCCTGTTTTATTTTAGCCCCTTTCGCCCTCATTGTAAATAGACAAATATTTAATAAAATTGAGCAATTTCCTATGTTTCATGTTATCTCTCTTTTGCCACAACCTTGTTTTGGGCTAATTCAAGATGGGGTGAAACCGTTTGCAAGTGAAGAACAGCTAAAATAACCCTGCATACAGTACACTTATAGTTTGTGGCAAATAATTCTCATGATCAAGATGTTGTTTATCTGAAAAATAAGATATCAAAGATATACCTATTTAAGGACTGATTCATAGCGAGAAATATCATAAAACCTCATGAAAATTTTTCACATGCAAAAAGTTGGTTTGATTAATTTTTAAGTATTGGTTACATAATACAAAAAAAGTCAGCAATGATACCCTAATTCAACCAACAAGTACATCCCTTACCCTGGTTTAATCAATAAGTACATATTTGTATGTGACGGCTCATCAAATAATTTCAATATCAATGACATTTTGATGCAGATGTAAAAGTGATTTAAGTTTATATCATTAAAAGTAAGCTAATCCTCTTTTAGTCTCCAAGCACAAATTTTACAAATTTCATATGATATAGCATTAATGATTATTTACCTGTTTCTTTCCCTCAAATTTTTTGTTTGCAGTCCCCTATATAAAATATTCAGAGTAAAATTTTACTGAATGAAATCGCAACATAGAGAAATTTAAAAGCTAACAGCCAACAGGCTATATACAGTTCATTGTTTTTGTTGCAGAGTAAATTCAAGTAAAATCCATTTGTGAATATTTTTATAGTTATATCGTTCAAGAGATGATTCGAGGATCATTTGCTTTTATCAAATCAAGCTGAATTTTTTTTGTATCACCATGAAAAGAGACATACTATATAGGCTAGCATTTTTTATAAAAACTTGGAATTTCTGTTTAGAGTAACATTTTAGGAAAAAATAAACTTAACGCAATCATAGGAAAACTTAACAAAAGTATTGCTGTAGTACTTCCGGTTTTTCTTGAAGATTTTTGTCTTTCGACAAAACAGAATATAGGACAACGTAAATCTTTTGTCCATGGTTCTTAAAGAAATATTATCTACGTCAATGGAATCGGCTTTGTATCACAAGGTAAGTTTTGAAAAACGGCCTGACTTGTTACCCAATATTTTGTTTATTTTCCTCCGGCCTATTTACACGTCAATATTTAACTGCTCTGTTCATTCCTGTTATCATTATTTCATAATTTTGAAGTAGCAAAGGAATAAGTTGTATTAATATGACTTTGTATGAATTTTGTTTCCCATATTTTAAACTACCGGTACTGTATTTTGTTCATTAAATGATTAGCTTAATAAAACTAATTTGAAATATTTGTTATAAATTATGATTTCAACATTACAAGCATGAGTTAGGTCTCTTTGATGAGTAATCTGTTTTCATGCACTGCATGTGTACAGAACAGTTCAGAGATGAAAACTATCGGTCCAATAAAGGTCAATCTTTTATACATGCTTAGAAAATTACACATTTAAGAAAAATGTACAACAAAATACATGTAGCTAATAGCTACATGTATTGTCTGGCCCAAGTTATTGCATCACATTTTGATGATTTTTAATAAAAATATACATACCTGTGAAAGAAATACAGTTGAAATTATTAAAAGGGAAAATATACAAGATAATTTCATTGACACATCATCATTTTTCTCTCATAAAAGTTCACAGGAATGAAAACAAATTTCTTACAGAGATTTATAATGGGATATGTTTACATCTTTTCTCCATTTGGAACTTACTTGTAATACCTCACACAATTTTTCAACGTTATCATCTTGGCTATTTCATGGCTGATGCAATGCAAAATCCCTGTAGACTTTCTACTTTGAATTGTGTGTTAAAACGTTAAGCAGTAGAGGGGGCATTTTGAAACAGATAATCAAACTACGTTCATCCACTGGATAATCATAAAAACCTTTGTGCTCAAACTACGTTCATCCACTGGATGAACATAGTTTGAGCACAAAGGTTTTTATGATTATTGAAATATCAGTATACAGTACTGATCAGACCCTGGTTCCTGTACAGAAAGTAAACCCCATCTAAAGGACTCAGAGTAAACCCAAAGTAAACCCAGAGCGGACACAGAGAGTAAACCTCGATCAGAAGTATACCCCTGAAAGCAGACGCTACATATGTATTTGAAATATACAAGGGGCATAAATAATAGGCAGTGAGATGGTAAGATAAGAGATGGGTCTGCCTCCCACTTCAGTGCATACAAATGACCCCAAAAGCAATTCCTGAGTAAACCCAAATTAAACCCAGAGTAAACTCAAAGTAAACCCCGAGTGGACCCATATTTTAAAAAAGCAGACCCAGAGTAAACCCCAAAAGTAAACCTGGGGTTTATTGGGGGTTTACTCTAGTGTTAGGTTGGGTATGATTGGAACTGTATGTAAATAAAGAGATTGTATTGGACCTGTTAACCATGTATGACTCAAGACAGTGGATGTACAATGTACATGTTAACCCTGTACTTTTAAATTCGTAGAAGAGAAATATTTTCACATACTGTATCAACCATTTTGTCCAATATCATATATGCTGAGACTGGCCTCGTTTTCTGCTTTATTCAAAATCCTAAACATTTGAGATAAATGGAGACATCTAAAGTGATGGTAATGTTAGGTTCATGCTCACTGGATAACTGTTTTGAAAAATCAGAAAGTCAACATACTTTATAGAAATTTTGCATGCTAGCAAGGGCAAAATTGGGATTTATCACATTTGTGAAAACCATTGTTGATCAAGGCAAAACAGGTTTATGATGGTTTTTCATGGGTTGACAATTTTATATACCCGGTGCTACTTAGACGCACGTTATTAACATGTACCAGGGTATTAAAATTTTGTGAATATTGCATGTTAGCCTCAATAGCATGCAATATTTAAAGCTGCTTGGTCCGATTTTATTTGTAATTACAGTATCAAAATTTTTTCCATACAAATCATTTATCTTAGAAAGTTATGGACTTTCTCCTATTTACACCAGCAGAATCAGTTTCCTTTCAAAGTTAGAAATATTCAAAGTAAATAAAAATAATTTCTCTTTGGGCAAACGAAAAAACAAACCAAAATGCATCACGGGAATGTTTAGAAAAGGAAACCGCTTGGTTTCGTCCCCCGAATGATTGGGGTTATTCAACCCGCATGCTATGCATCGATTGTAAAGAAAGCAGACTTTGGAAATATTAGCGAACGAAACGTACACATGTTTATTTGTAATTTGTCTGATCATTTCGACCTTTATTTAAAGCGATGTCAATGTCGTAATACAACATTACCCGTCTCGTCGTCAGGGGTGAAATTCAACATGAGGCGAAATAACGCGGTACCTTTTAATGTCGTTTGTTTTGTTAGCAAATTTTGTACGTATTTTTCTTCATTGAAATTTGGCATAATTGACGGGTAAAACTACTGCAATGTCTATTATTATACATATACCAAGCATAGCCATCGTTTAAAAGCGTGCATAAAATTTGATATAAAATCGGACCAAGCAGCTTTAATATGTTACATTTATACTGAATATCATCAACTATTGCTTGTTTATTACTCAGTAAATAAAACCCCAATTACTGTGATATTAATGATAGATGTATGCATGTTGTTGAATGATAGAGATGCATCCCTTTTTGTACCTCTTTGTATTTTACACTATTTTTCCCAAATTTATTGAGAATATGTACCATATGTACCATTGTTGGTGCATGTACATGTAATTGAAAGGGGAAAATTATGCACAAAATGTTTTTATATTTTTTTCTTTATGTAATTGATAAGGATTTATGTTTTCTTTCAGGGAAAGGCTACTTAGAGATACAATGGAAGAAGAAAAACCAAAGAAAAAGAAAAGCAGCAGATGTCATAAAAAGAAAAGCAGTGAACACATTAAAACTAGTAAAGACACTGAAAAGCCCAGTGAAAAGACTCTATCCACAACAGGACAAGAGAAGGATGTGGCAGACAATGAAGGAGAGAGTAGTCGGAAATCAAATGCAGGTTCTCCAGAAGGTGGCTGTCCAATTTGTCTGGGTAAACTAGACAACACTTCCTTCACAGACAGCTGTTTTCATCAGTTCTGTTTCACTTGTCTGAAAGAGTGGACTAAAGTGAAACCGGAGTGTCCCCTATGCAAACAAAAATACACCAGTATCTTGTTTAACGTCACATCGTATGAGAAGTACGAACAGATAAGTGTTGCTGACATTCAGAGTGCCAATCAAGCGGAGAACCCCCACCATAGGTTCAGGTATCGAACAACGTTGACTGTGGAGAGAAGGTTGATGCTGGACTTTCCAGATGCAGCTAGATCTCACATTGAACATGATTACACTCTGATGAGACCTTCTCGAACAACAACCACGAGGACCCATTGGAGAAGACAACGAGAGAGTGCTACCTCAGACTTTAGGAGAAACGTGTACATGAACGGACTGAGAGCTCTTGAATTTCGTGATCAAAGAATGCGGGAAAGGGACATCACTCCAGAGTTCTTCACCAGGAATCCAGCCACACTGCATAGACTGGTTCCATGGCTAAACCGAGAACTAAATGCTCTGCTGAATAATGACAATAACAATCGTCAGCAGTTTTTAATGGACTTTATTCTTGGGCTGATTAAAACATATCCAATCAGCAGTGAAGAATTTTACAATCATATTTATCCTTATCTAGGTAGGCGCACTAGACAATTTATGCATGAGTTTGAAACTTTTGCCAAAAGTCCATACAACATTAGTGCTTATGACCAGAATATTGTGTATGAACCACAGCCTATTGAGGTGATATCAGCTGGAGAAAGCACAGAAGAAGAGGAGGAGGATAATGATGATGTCATTATCATTGATCAGGGTGGGTCAAGCAATGATCCTATTGACCTCTCTGAAATGGATTCACCACCTCAACCACCTTCCCAAACACCACCACCATTGCCACAGGAACCGTATCCAGATGAACCTCGTCAACCACCGAGAGAACCGCCAGCCGAGCGGAGAACTAGTAATACAAGTAACCCTGACTACACACCAATTCTGGATCGGGTTCGTAGATTCCTTGAGGAACCACCCCCTCATCCTTCAAGCCTTCCTTCTGCTGGATGGGATTCCCCGATACCTGGACCATCATGGATGGACACCAAAAGTGATTCAGGAGGGGTACAGGAGATACCTTTACCCACTACTCCACCCGTCCTTTCTACCGACATGGCCTCTGTAACCCTATCCCAGGAAAAAGACCCACTGCCTCCACCCAAAAAGAAAGGTGGAATACCTATTTTTCCTCCAATGCTGACAGAACTGTTCAACAATGCTGGTAAAACAGCCATAAAGATAGAAAACAGTGATGACTCAGATGAGTCCTCTATAGGGAGTGATGTTATTTTTATATCCATTGAGAACCCCTGGGAGGCAAGGCCTGCTGTTGTCTTATCTTCAGATGAGGAAGGAGAACAAAACAATCAGCATACCTCTAAGACTGAAAGGAAAAAAGACAGACTGAAGCATGATGATAGGAATTCAACCTCGTCCAAAAGATCACGGTCCAGGCATGAGCGCCACCACCACAGGTACGAAATATCTAGCAGCCGCTCAAGGTCCAGAGAAAGAAGCCATGCCCATCATCCTAAAAAGCGCCACAAGAAACACAAATCCCGAGAATATGAACGATACAGATCTAGGTCACGTTCCCGTGAGAGACATGGTTATCATCCGGAACCAAATTATTATAATTATTATGACAGTAGATTCTATTCCAGCAGTCGTCCATCTTATGAAGACGAATACTATTCAAGGATGTCAAGACCAAGACTTGTAGATGATAGGCGAGACTGGGACTATGGCCGTTCATATAGTAGGGTGATTGAAGCTGAATATGATCGTCCCAAGAAGTATGCTTACAGATCCAGTAGTGAGGATTCATACTCCCATAGAAGCAAGAAGTTTAAAAAGGCAAAGAAACATAAAAAACACAAGAAGCATAAAAAACATAAAGCAACATACATTTCATCCGATTCTGATTTTGATATCATAGCAGTAGGGAGGCCTAAACCAGCACCTGTTGAAGCTCAAGAAAGGCAAGACACTGCTGAAAAAACCTCAAGTTCTGCATTTGAATCAGGGAAATATAAAAAGCACCCAACAGGACACAAGAAGAAGACCTCCTCTACAGTTCCTGAGAGTTCTACAAGGCGGGAGACATCAGTTGCGTGTGGACACGCCCCCACAAGCCCTCCAGATGAAGGGATCATTCAGGAGATCTCGGAGGGGAACCTCTGTTTGAGTCCAATCTCGGATGGTTCCACCGACTCCCAGATGAACCTGCTGCATCAAACCGCTGTCTCTGAGGGGTCCTCTAGCAAGCCATCTACCTCCCAGCCCAACAACAAGGGTCAGTCACCAGTGAACACCTCCATCAACAATTACTTGTCTGACATTTCAGACGGCGCCTCCGAAGAGGGTGAAATTTCTGACTTCTAATAATCTTTAGTAGGATATACAAATTGATATATAACCATGTGACTGAGGGTTTTTTTCTGTTGGTGCAAATTTTTGGGTTTTAGTTTCCTAAGAGACAAGATAGGTTACATTTTTTTTTTTTTGCATTTTTTTATGTCAGTGATTTTTGGATTGATGAATTAAAAAACAGAAGAAGTTTTTATTTGGCTATTGAATTATTTCCAAATAAGAAAAAACTTTTTTTTTACTGCAAAATTTCTCAGAAACACCAATCAGAATAATCCAGTTATACTATATTTATTTTTAATTTGATTGATTTACTATTGTAATTACTGATTGATGAGAGAGAGGGTAAAAATTTAAATGTTGTTTGTAATGGTATTTAAACTATTTTAGTTTCTAATTAAGTAGTTAGAAAAGCATACAATAGATTTAAACCATACTTTTTAATCCTTAATTTTTGTGAAAGTACCTTTTATTATAAGTTTCTTGTCCAATATGGCAGTATTTTAGTCCTGTTTTAGTATGTTTAACAGCATGTTACCAAAATGAAACATTCATTGCTCAGAGAAGATAGAGAGTGACAAATGCATAATGCTGATCTTGATATCTTCCCTTCCATAGAACATTGCTGAATACTAGATTGTTATATGACAGGATTAACTTTAGATTGCATTTTGTTCACAGATGCAAACAGGGCATTTTTATAGGTGTTTTAATGTCTTGCATTTAAATCATTTGTTGACATTTTCAAAGTACATATGTATTAGCATATCCTGTCAAATTATATGGAGAAAATGAAAAAAAAAACGTTGCATTCATGTGAACCATTTTGGTTAACATGGTTAACCAAATTTTAGATGTGTAAATGTTGAATATATTGTTGATGTAGGGGAATGGCTGAAGTTGTTGAGAAATAGCTTGTAAAGGGTCCTTATGTAATTTGATAGCAGGAATACAAGTGCACATGAATACACACGCCAGTTGGTGATATTTGAAAGACATATATCTATACTGCTTCAAAAATGATTGATTTTTTTAGACTACCCTAGTTGGATATTGCTGAAAAAATTGAAAATGTGTAAAAAGTATGTTTTAACAATACAAAAAGAGTGGATGGAAATACGTGGTCTGTGTGTATAAGGGTACGTGAGGAAGAATGTTGACATCCTGATTTTTCACTTGATGGGCCAAGTTGATCATGTCGTCCCCATAATCAGTCAAAGAAAAAAAAGGGTGTTTTGATGGATTATATTTTGTTACCAAGTAATGTAGATCTTTATATAATATTTGACTGATCAGCAAATTATTCTCAGTGAGAAGTGCTTTATTTATGAATTAATATTCCATGAAATGAAATAAACAAGTCGATGTATTATGTGTGAATTTTATTTGATTTGATCACAACTTTGCAATATCTATACATGTTTTTTTTCATTTTTCTCTTAATTCGGTTTTTTATTGCAATCTTACACATGAACTACTACTTTTAGCTGTGTTTTTATTGTTCACATATTTAAGGTGCATGGCTCACTTAACCGTTAAATATTTTCTCAAATCAGCAGAAAATTACTTGATTATGAAAGATATCATAATGAAGAAGAAGTATTTAAGTCTAATAGGCAAAAAAATGTGCAATTTTGGATGAAAAATTACGTTTTCAAAAATTTAATTCTGTTAACATGAACAAAAGCTCCAGGCGGATTCGGACTCATGATCTGCGGTTCACAAGCCCAATACTTTATCCACTGAGCTACGACGATATACAACACAATTGAACGATATATAAACAGTTTAACAAATTATTGAAATCGCCATCTTGTGACGTGGTGTCTTAAAAAGTATAAGTGTAGGTGAAGTGAGGTACCTTAAAAGACTAAGAATATTTAGAAAATTGAAAATACAATATTTAACAGAAATCTCTTTGGAAAGACGTTCTTGCTTTTACTCAATGATGTGAAAACTTAAGTATAGTGTTTATTGCATAAGATTCTTTAAATGTGTTTTGTATTTATAATAGGGAACCTGCGTCATTTTCACAGAATCATTAGCATACAATTATAATCAACCATTGTTCCAAATCACTGGATTTGGCGTTCTCAATATTACCATATTAATTTATACAGGCAAAACACGTCTCTGAATCATGGAAATTCATGTGATTATTTTTAAAGTTTAAATATTAGTTTACTTTGAATGGCGAGGACCAATTTAATCTCGTTTTAGAGATTTAAATGGCGGGTGTACAATACTTTGTATAGCTTGAACTTTTGTACAAGGAAGTTTCGCCCTGGCCGTGTTTTCCATTAGGTTTTCCCGTTAGCTGTAGAGAATGGAGGAAACAGTAGGAATTCTTTTATCTCTCATTATTGTCTTTGGGCAATCAACGGTCAAAGGTATTTCATTGTTTTTAATTCATTTTTGATTTTTCAGTCTTGATCAAGAAAAAAGAAATTAAAATGTTTAATAAACCGATATTGAAATTGTTTATTTAACAGTAGGAATTCTTTTATCTCTCATCGTTGTCTTTAAACAATCATCGGTCAAAGGTATTTTTTTTTACATTTTTAAGACTTGATCAAGAAGAAAAAAGAAATTATAATGTTTAATAAACCGATTTTGAAATTGTTTCTAACCGTGCATAATTTCATTGGTAGAGCTAAATTCTATTTTAGTTGTTAAAAAAATGAGCCTGTATTAAAAATAAACTTTGGAGGGACATGGTATTGTTTAACTACTAGTATTCAATTATATAAAGTAGATAGTACAAAACCAGCTGACATCGGTGGCTTTTTGCAGTTGTGTAAACCTGGTGCTGCCTGCTGTTCAATCCATATTCAATTACAATTAATTTAAATTATTTTTAATGAAATAGTTCTTAAACTAAACTTGGTGTTCGTATATTCATAAAGAATATACATGTACATATACATACACGTACACATTTATCTTGGACTCGTTAGTGGTGTATAAATTATACAATTAAGTTGCCGTTGGGGAAATCATGTTGACGTTGAAATTATCTCTCTTGACGGTATATTGCTATTTCAAACGTAATGGTTTCATAAAAATCATTTATGTGTGTTTTCAATTTTAAATGTGGCATATTTATCCTGAAAAATAAAAACGAATCTAAGATATAGTTTGGTAGACGGCTTCTATTAATTGATACATTGTAAAACGTACACAGTACATGCATAAAGTTAAAAAAAAATTTTACTATTCGTAATATTATTTAGTAATTTTTTTGATGAATTAAAATCAATCATTATAAACAGCCAGAGGACTCTATATATGCGCATTTCTATGCTATTCACGTGCAACGGATAATTACAAATTTTTGGATCGCTCATTTTCATTTAAATTAAATTCAACCACAGTGAGTCAGTTACCGAAGACAGAGTTGACGTTGTTCTTAAACTAAAGATATAATTACAGGCACCTGACGTTATGAATTTGTCTTATAATAAATATATACCCTTACCCCCTACTTAATATCACAAAATGATACATAATATAGATGTATCATTAGGTACATTGTAGCTACAATGTACATTGAGGGTCGCATCAGATGCCTGTGGATATGATACATCTATAATTCTGTGGATCTATATAAATTCTGTTCTTGTTGCGATCATTCGACTCCTTAAGAAGATATGAATAATTTTCTTTTGTTACTAATGTTTAGATTGAATTAAATCCAATAAAGAAAATTTTAGCGCTCTGATATCTTCATGTGTGAGGTTTAGGTTTCTTTGCTTCGATTTTGTTTTGGTATACGGTGGATGGGGATCTAGGGAATGAAAATCCTCATCAAGGGTTTAAATGGACACATATGTACATGATATAAAGTACTGGACTTGTTATTATTTAAAACAGTACAAAATAACAAGTCACGGAAGAATTTATTCTGCTTTTATCAGTTACCTTAAGTACATATTATGAAAATGTCATTGCTTAAAAATGCTCTTATTGCAATATCGATTGTGCTGTTGTAAAACCGGAAATTATGCGTTATCTTTGATTGATCAAAGCATTTTAGATTGTGTATCCTACTTCATTCCACATTTCCATTACTAATTCTACTACCACTACCATCGCCAACATCAAACCTCCCTAAAAAAAACCAACAAAACAAAATCAATTTAAGACAAAAGTAAACCAAACAAAACAACAAACAAAACAAAACATAAACAAAGAAGTTTGACTGGCCATGCTATAAAAACCTGGTGCCCTTGTTACAAGATCTGGTCTAATAGATTCTTTCCCTATCTTCGACGATAGATATTCTGTATGCGACCTAAAGCTTGAGTTAAAAGGAAGTATATATATCTGGTAACGTTATTTTTCAAGATTTACACCCATTCATTAAATCAGAATTTCCAAAATTACAAGGCAATTAGATAGATTATTAATATATTTCTTTGGTTCGAACGTTTAAAACGAACAGATGCATGCTCTTGTTTTCGAACGTAGATGCATGATCTTCTATTTATGATCTAAAAAGTTTTAATGCAATTTTTTTTAGGGTTTGATCCGTGTACAAACAATGTTGTCCTCGGGAACCAGGAGAGCCGGTGTCCGTCTGTTTCGATGTCTGGGAACGGCCTATGTGACAGATTTATATCAGAGGGGTGGTACAGGGTGGACGACGGCGCCGATATCCCGACCTCCTGTCCCAGTCCCTTCCAATGTAACACACAGTACCCTGTCTGGATGCTAGGTGAGAATACAGTTATGTACATAATTATTGCAATGCTAGTATACTGAATGAACGTGGATGATTAAAAAAAATAAAATACAGTGATTAAGTGATTGAAAATTGAGAGAAAAAGTGGACAAAATCGTCAAAACGAAATCTGTACTCGCTGCAGAACTGCACAGTAGCTCTTCTGTCAAGTACGGGAAATAGGGTTGACGGAACGAATTCCCAATATAGCTTCAGTGCTGCAACTAACACTATTCGTTCCTGGTAATAAGTATAGCATGTTCCAAATGTTGTTTTTTTATTTTAATAATTCACTTCATAAACTGCTCTGACAAAGTCCCTCTATTTCCAGGCACCGTCCCGACGGTTGCTGACGGTGAGGTACAGCGGAATGCATGTATGTCCAGTACACAGGGATGCTGCTCTCTGTTTTGGACTATCAAAGTCAAAAACTGTGGCAGTTACCGGGTCTACTTCCTGAGACAGACGGATTCCTGCCCCATTGCTTACTGTTTCGGTAGATAAATTGATCTATTGATAACTTGCTTTATTGCGTGCATATGGATGCTTACTTGACTTCATGGTTATTTTCCCTCTGCTATAAAATAAATTGATCGATCTGACATGTTTTCTGCAATATTTCAAGCTTACTCTAACACAACAGCAGGTTTGGTGGTTTTTTTTTTAAATAAAATCGCACAGCAGGTATTGTAAAACATGTACATGTAAATCAAATGCAAAAGGTTAGTTTAAAAAAAATGGAAATTCAATATAGTTGGTTTAAAGAATGAGTTTACATGTAAAAGCAACCGCATCATCCCTGGTTTTAAAGAGAGTTCCGCAGAACAAAATTTTGTTACTAACATTCATTGATAAATTAACGAAATATTTTGCTCTCTGTATATTTATACATAAATAACATTGCAATTTGTGTTACTGAAATTAACAGAAATATTTCTACATTTATTTCCTTTCTTTTCCAGAGAAGAAAACATACAGCACAACTACACTGGACTCATCAGAAGAATCTTCGGCCTCGTCTTCATTGCAGGACGTGACGTCAACCAGTATGGAGAACTCTGAGAGTGTGACCCAGGAAGGCATGACCTCAAACGAGACAGATACAGATGGAATATTATCGCCCTTATCATCTATTTCCAAACAACCTTCAACGACAAACAAACAAACAGGTGCTTTTAAGAAATAAATCTTGTATTTCCTTATCAGAATTTTTTCCACAGATCAATTATAACCATAAGGTACCAATTTATAAACACTTTAAATTGGCTTTTACACATAAATCTACAATCCTTTAAGACTGAATTATTTTAGTGATGATCAGCCTTACCGAACCGTAAGTGTTTTTGTCTAAAAGAAGATGGGCGAATAAGGCGTGTAAAATGCCTATATGAGGATAGATAAGATACTGCAAAATGAAAATATCAACAAATCTGATCATTTCTTTTTAAAATTATTTAAAAAAAATGTATATTTAACATAACATCGATTTGTAACCCTTAGATATGGTTAGTACAAGGAATATGTTGATTTATACTACATAAGCCTTTCAAAACCTCCATATAATGTCGTTTTTTAGACTTTCAATGCATTTTCTTTTATATAGTTGGTCTGAGCTCCATATTTTTGTCATAGTCTAAATAAGGTTTACTGGAAATGAAACCGATTTTCAAGAAACAAAAAAAAAATGGAGAGATGACCCACTATCCTTTAAAAATGTCATTTTGTATATCAACAATTTAACGTTTTTGAAAAATAATACAAGTCCATAGATGCTCCAAAATTAACAAAAATAACATTTTATTTTGAATTACTTCAATAAAAAAAATATACTGGGACACAATCATATTTATTCTTCTGAAGGTAACACATTTTGTCCTCCCTTTTTATGTGAAAACAGACTATAGCATACCTGTAATTAAATTCTTTTGTTCTCAATCTGCAGCACATTCCCACTTAGCCAACACAGATCTACCTGTATTTTTCAAAATGTTGGCTAAGTGGGAAGACACCCTTTGTTGTGACTGAAATGGTTCAGTGGTTAGAAAACCAGATATAAGGTAGACGTAGAACTAGGCTTTTTAGATTGTGTGTACAATGCCACCAAAATGTTTGGTTTATTTTTTTTTTAACATTTGGTTAAAATATTTAAAACTAAATATAATAGAAACTGTCCTTTTGTAAACTTATATTATAACATTATGAAATATTTTATGAAATATTTTTAATTGGAAAAAAATAAATTGTATTTTACGACTTAACCAAAGGAGCATTTGCTCCATCCTATTCCCCCATTTTTTTAAGATCCTCCTCTCGACCCAATCAAGATTGCAGACACAATAAAGGCACATTATGATCAATATAGTAAAAAAAAATAATTATTAGACTCCTGACAATCGTGTTCTCAAGAACGACTGTCACTCTTTATTAATGGTGCCATCGTTCCTTTTATTAGATGTGGTGAGCACTCCATATGATGAGGTCAATATAACATCACCAACAAGTTCTCCTGACGTCACGCACTCACAAGGTTCGAAAATTGTACATTTTGTTGATCAATTAGAAAAAAAATTTACAGAAGGCATATTTTTCATCAGATTGGGCGCTCACGAGCGCTCGCAAAAAATCTATGTCCATTTAATCCTACTCTGCTGAACATGCTTATAAATTTGTGACTATTTGACTCATTTCCTCTCTTCTGCTTTTAGTTGTAGAGGAGGACTCCCCAGATGTACTCATATATGTTCTAGTAGCTGTTGTGGGAGTGTTGTGCCTAATTATAACTGTTATCATTCTCTTTCTGTGGATATCTAGGAGGTAATTTATGGTTTTATACAGAATAATTCATTATTTAATATATGAAATGTTCCATAAAATATGAAGTGGAAAGAAATTTTCTAAAAACGTGCATGATTACTAGTAGTTATCCATTTTCATGAAGCCAAAATACCTTTATTTTTGCAGAGATGGACGTGTTATCAAAAGGAAAGATAGTAAAAATAAACAACAAGAAACAACAAAACCGTCAAATTATTACAGCGACCTGCCCGATTCCGAGACTATCTATTACTACATTGATCAGGCCAAGGAAACCGAAAACAACGCAGAAAACGAGAAAAGAGCCTCAGCACAAGATCGGAACATGTATCTTGACGCAATTCAATGTCCGGTCTTAACCGATGAGTTCAGATACGACGAAGCAAAAGAAGTTGAGGAAATCAATGTCCTCAACATGGGTCTTGAAAACAAGGAAATGTATCTGAAAATGGGATCGGGCAGCACAAAAATGTACCTTGACATGGGTTCAGAGAGAAGAGATGTGTATCAGGAATTTAACCGAAGATCGTTGCAAGCATCATCTGGAAATGACGTCATCGAAAGGACCGCAGATACAGGAGTCAACCCATACGAATGTCCCGGTAAAGTTGAGGAAAACCATGAGTATGCCAGTCTACCGAACGGAAATTCAGGATGCAGTAATGCCGCTTATGAGGCAGAACAGCACGACAAAATATGGGATTCTCCAGTAGAAAGTGGGAGTCGATTATCATCTGTATCATATGATGATGTCAACTTTGACGTTACAAATGACGTCAGAACTTAATTCTGAGAACAAATACTCCTTCAATACACTTTTCTTATGTGAATCTAGTTCAGATACTCAGTAACTTCAAGTTGATGTAGTATAATATGGAATTTTATGATCATAGAACATTGATTTAATCTTTAAAGATTTGTTTTGATGTACAGAAAATATTTACATACGGTGCTTATGCAATAAAATTCTATTTTTGCTTTTAGTTTAATAAAATTGATTGATTCATCAAATATGATGATCTTCAAGCATATATTTACACTATTTAGATTCAAATTTAGCAGCTATTTCACCGAATACCCGGAAAAAATTCAAATACGAAGATACGAAGTGCTTATAATATGCTTTAGAACGTTCAGATGCGACAGGAATTTCTTGATTTACTTTTATACGATTCTGACTGCAACATTATCATACCTTTTTTAAAATAATCATCAACATTGGAGTTAAGATCTGAACTTTTCTTTTTTGATTTACATGTTATTCATTAATTTGGTTAATTCACTTCAATATCCAATGTAAAAAAATCTATAACTAATCTCTACAAGAGAAACAACCAAAGATCACTCGCCTTACATTTACAAAAGGTTGCTTTAATGATAAATATCGTAAAATGTGTGTCAGATTTTTGTCACAATTTCTTATTTTTGCCATATCAAAAAAGACAAAATTCGTTTCCATGTTGCTGTTAATGAAAAGAAAACTGGCTTCTTAACTTGCATCTTGATTTGAGAATCATTCAATAATTAGCTAATACATTTTTTTGAAACCAATGTAATGTTTGTTGTCGTTTTGTTAGAGAATTATATGAAACACGAGAAAAAAATATACAAAACTAAAGAAATATTCAATAAAAATGAAGAATTTATATATAGACCATTAAACAGT
Source organism: Magallana angulata (assembly GCF_025612915.1). Classification (NCBI taxonomy): domain Eukaryota; kingdom Metazoa; phylum Mollusca; class Bivalvia; order Ostreida; family Ostreidae; genus Magallana; species Magallana angulata. The sequence goes on from NC_069120.1 coordinate 46,625,558, forward strand.
ATAAATATATATTATTCAATACATATGGAAATTGTACCATACAAATGGAAAATTATACAGTATAAATTTAAATGATGGAAATAATACAACTCAGATGGAAATCAGAAAAATTCAATACAAATTGCAAATTTTATTTTAAATGCGTTAATGTTTTTCTATTTTTTATTTCAAAGGTCAAAGGCAAACCTTTTCTTTTGAATTAACGCCCCAAAATATCTGTTTTAATTTATGTTTGTTTATGTTTCATCTTTTGATTAGCAAAATAACAATTTTTTTTAAAACTTGGCAGGGATAGAGAAAATAGTCAAAATACTCAATTTGAAAATGTATCAGTTGTCAATTCAAACAAAAATCTTTTTTTAAAGTCAAAATATGCCATGTAAAGCATTGTATTTACGAATAAAAAACCCACTTGTTTGTAAATGAAAAGTTTAATCATTATATTAATCATGTAATTACGGAAGCGTATTAGTGCCACTCTATATATATTTTTATTTTTTAAAATTCCAACTTTAAAGTTGGAATTTCCAACTTTAATCTTGGAATTTCCAACTTTAAAGTTGATTTTTCCATCTTTAAAGTTGGTTTTTCCAACTTTAAAGTTGATTTTTCCATCTTTAATCTTGGAATTTCCAACTTTAAAGTTGGAATTTCCAACTTTAATATTGGAATTTCCAACTTTAAAGTTGATTTTTCCAACTTTAAAGTTGATTTTTCCAACTTTAAAGTTGGAAATTCCAAGATTAAAGTTGGAAATTCCAACTTTAATCTTCGAATTTCGAACTTTAATCTTGGAATTTCCAACTTTAAAGTTGGAAAAATCAACTTTAAAGTTGATTTTTCCAACTTAAAAGTTGGAATTTCCAACTTTAATCTTGGAATTTCCAACTTAATCTTGGAATTTCCAACTTTAATCTTGGAATTTCCACCTTTAATTTATAAATTCAACATATTTATTAATTATTCAAGATTATCATGCACATACTACCGTATATGTATGTGTTAACTGAAAATTCTTTGTTAAAATTGCAGAAGAGATTATTGTTTACATATAATTACTTTCCTTAATGTTTTTCAGTACTATGCTTCATTATGCTTAATCCTTTTAATTCTATTATTTTTTGAGGATTTTTTAAATTTATTTTATATGTATGTGATACAATCAAGCAACCTTTTTTACACATATATATATATTGATTATGACATACCGGTAGTTATTGTTTTCATGGAATTCAAAAAATAAAATTGAAATTATAATGATGACATGTTCTATTAATTCCAGTAAGTTCGAGTTGTTGTATTATTATATTGAGTTCTTCTTGAAAGCAAATGAGCTCCCCCATTCTTTTTATGAGTAAAGCCTAATTCACACTGAACAAAAAATCATAGTATATATCTATCTATATATATATATATATAAATATAATAAAAATCAACTTAAAAGTTGATTTTTCAAACATTAAAGTTGAAAATTCCAAGACTAAAGTTGGAAATTCCAACTTTAAAGTTGAAAAAAGATTAAAGTTGGAAATTCCAAGATTAAAGTTGGAAATTCCAACTTTACAGTTGGAAAAATCAACTTTAATTTAGTCCCAAGATTAAAGTTGGAAATTCCAACTTTAAAGTTAGAATTTTAAAGAAAAAAAATACAAAGTGGCACTAATACGCTTCCGTATGTAATCACTATTCTGGTTATCTCGCTTGATATGCTCTATATCAATGGCGCATTTTGCGATGCATATGATTTCATTTAAGTTTAAGTATTACATATAAGTATTATGTCCCTTGATGCGAATACAATAAAAATCTTTAATTACGCTCGAAATTGGATTTTTTTTCTGTTATCGTCGAATCATTTCATATCATGAGAATCAGTTTTCGTGGATAGTCCAAAAATAACCAGCATTGACGTAACAGAAAGTATCAAAACAAGTTTTGTGCATACAATTGAATGAACAGTTTTTGCGAAAAATTAAATATCAGGGTGAGGTAAACAAGAAATCACATCGCCCTATGAACAATGATAATTTCACAGATCTACAACTATGTTTGGAGTGGTCAAATTTAAGTAAACCATGAGCGGTGAGTGGAGAAGATAGGGAAGTACTACAGACTTACCCAGAGGTATATTTTAAGATAATGACGAAGCCATCACCTATCAATCCACCAACAATCGTCGAAATGAATGTCACGGAATCAAACTTCTTCGTCTCTAATATCAGACAGTACAAGGTATGGGCATCCGTCATGCATCCAGTTTTGCAGTTTGCTTGGGGAGTAGGTGGCAATTTAATCGGTTTGATTGTTCTAGTAAAGACAGTCAAATCTTATAAATAGAGACCCTTCCATAGGTTTGTTGGAGGTCTGTCTCTCCCGGACGGAGGAGGATTCTTCTGGTGTATCCAACAGTTATGGTTAGGTATGCCACGGACTTTACCTATGCCTACCCTGAAACTCTTTGCAACTACAGCTCGTTTATCTTTTCACTTTTGTTTACTTCTTCAGCTATGGTTGTTTGTACATGTACAATGTTCATTGACCAATTTTTGCAATTGTTTATCCGTTGAAATACAACCACATCTCTCAGAAAAGACGGCAAGCGAACATTACGTTGATTTCCATATGGCTCGTTGGAGCTTTGATTTCAAGTCTTCAGCTTATGGGACTCGGTGAAAGCTTTAACTACTACCCTGGCTCCTGGTGCTTTCTGAAATGTGTAAGTGAATCAACAATGAACAGGGTCAATACGTTCATCTTTTCTTTGTTTGGTCTATCCATTCTGTTGACAACGATCTCGTTAAACTTGATACCGTCTATAGAGGAATGAATTCAGTCAAAATTAAACAAACTGCAAGACGAAGGAAGAAAAACGATGTCTTCATCATCATATTTTTGATAATTGTTGTATCAGCTTTTGGCGTCACCTGGGCACCACTCATGATAAGCTCTTTTACTGTAAAAAAAAATCTTGCTTAGTGAAAAGAAACAGGATTTTTGTCAGAAAAACTAATTACTCTTGAACATATTAAGCTCTTTGAAGCTTTCCACTTTGTTTCCCACCAAAATTGTATTTTTAAAAATCCTTTTATGCAGTCATGCAATTCCTTTTATTTTTGTTACTCAGTTCAGGATGCTTGGCCATGCTGGAAAATGGATTCATGGGAATGGCACTAGGGAACTGCTGGTACTTATATTCGCCGTGAACAATGCCATGATAGATCCATGGATTTATATCCTTCTCGGGAAAGAAATATTTATTGCCATTAAAAGACACTACAAGGGTCTATGCAAAAACTTGTTCGGCAAAGCTGAAATTCTTACAGTTTCATATTTATCACAATCTACACGAAATAAAGCATGTCTATAGAGTATAGATCTATTTCGCAAAATTCTTCCGCAGATTTTGTCAGATAACAAGAAAAATTGATTTTCTACTAAGTGTCTTGTATACATTTTTGGGAGTTGATTTTTAATGGCAATCCGAAACTGAAACAGTGTTTGGACCTAAGCACAAATCATCACCGCTGACAAGATTTAGTTCTTAAAAATAATCAATAAATTCGATGTAGTGTATCTTGAAGCATTGTGTTCCAAGACATTTATTTATGAACACCTTGAAAATAGTCAGATGTTAAATAGTACGAACAATTCAGATATTTTTTGCAGTCGTATGTATTCATACACCAGAGTTCAATATAGTCTCGTTCAACCATCGGCTGTCTCCGTAAATCTCCGACAAGCAGAGAACACATTCTCTTGATTGTGGGAGAGCCGAGCATCTGGTTGAACGAGACTAGAGTTCATTATTGCTTGGATCCATACAATATTTGTAATATTTCGATTACTTCTACATAGTTTGATGTAATCAGTTCTATCTTTAATTATTACACAACACAATTCATACGGGGTTTTCTAGAAATTCTTGTCGGAAAAGTCCAAGATTCATATTATAAAAACGTGCGTAATTCAAGACAGATAATAAACTACTTGCCAAGCAAAGTAACATATCGTTGATTTGAAGATGAATAATAATCGATATAATCAACTCCCGTCAGTACTTCGGTACTTTGATTATGTAATAGGTTTTGACATATCCTTTTATTTTAATATTTTTTACTCCAGTCCTAATATGAATTTGTTATTTTTCATCATAATAAATTATATAATTTTAATTCTTAAATGGAAAACAGATCGGCAATAAATTTTATGTATACTGTTCAAATAACGTACGTCTGACTCAATACGATTGTAATTAGGTCTTTCCACCTTTCAGGTAAAAGACCTTTTGATTTCTTTATGTTTTTTCATCTTCTATTTTTTTATTTACCTCGGGATCAGTTTTTGTTATTAGAATTATTTAAACAGTTTAAACTTTATGTAATTGCTCATTAAAAGTTATGTTACCAATTGACTCTGTGTCAAAAAAACTCCGAGAACTTACAGAGTTATTGCCCTTTGAGAAAGAAATGGTTGTTATCGCTACTTCTCTGAAACCATAAGAGATAGAGACTTGGAACTTTTACCAATGTCTTCAGTACAATTAGAAGGTTCTTTAATCTATTCATACCGAACGGATATGAGGCCCCCTTCTAGAAGTTACTGCCCCCGAAAGTATTTAGATTTTCATAAAATCACTTTTTTATTACTTATGATAGAGACTTCCGACCACTTGGAATAGAAGCGTCTACCTTGACCAAACAAAATGACGTAAAGGTCAAAGGTCAAGGTCATTTAGAAATCCGTTAATTAATGAGTTTTTACATCTCTTTTGTTTAGGGTGGTAGAGAAAAACTTTTTTATGGATGTAGTAGGAAATCTTAAGACATTTAAAAATATAGCCCCTAAGCTCACACTTTTGAATATTTACAGAGTTATTGCCCCTTTTATACTTAATACTTTTATCGCTACTCCTTTAAAACCATAAGAGATAATGGCTTGGAACTTTTACCAATGTACTCAGTACACTTAGAGGGTTCTTCAATCTATTCATAGCAAAAGGATCTAAGGCCCCTTTCTAGAAGTTATTGCCCCCGAAAGTATTTAGATTTACATAAAATCACTTCCAACTTTTTAACTATCTATTGTAGAGACTTCTGACCACTTGGAATAGAAGCGTCTACCTTGGCCGATCAAAATGACATAAAGGTCAAAGGTCAAGGTCATTTGGAAATCCGTTAATTTATGAATTTTCATATTATTTGAAATACAGTATTATTGTAAGAGTTTCAATAGCTTGCTGGGTTGCGCAATAAGGTATTCATTTGGGTCAGCAAGGTATCACATCAAGTCCAATGAAGCATTAAGATATATATTTATATGATATGCTATTATACCAATGACATGTTTATATGCAATTGTCAATTGTCAATTGAAAATGTCAAAATAAAAAAAATTATAAAAAAAAGTGTATTTACAGTCAATCCATTCATTTCTTACAAAGACAGCTAGCCTCTAGAACACTCTCCTCTATTATTAGGTTTTCTGATTATATGCTTGTGTAAAGACTATTCCCTTGGTTCAGTTTTGTTCAGGGTAATTGGAAAAAAAATCAGTAAAGTAATTCAATAGATGTTTACTATATACAACATAGATTTCTTAAAGAAATGGCTTGAAATAGAAAAATTCTCTTAATTTTAAAATCATTAATGGCTTTGTGGGTTTTCCCATTTTATAGTACAACATATAGCGTAGGTATAAAAAATTTGTGTATACCTTATTGAGCAGTCTAGCAATTCATTAAAAAATATCAAGGTGGAAAGACCTTTAATTGTTCGAGAACAATTAGTCTACTACTTATACAATGGAAATCGTTATTGCACAATGATTTTACGCAATACAAATATCGTAGTTTTAAATTCAAGCCAGAAAGACAAGTTTCAATAGTATTAATCATAAATCAAATATAAGTTACAACTGTTTATTGACATAGCACGTACTTAAAACACTCTTCACAACTTAATTATGAAAGTCCATTTATTGAAAAGGAAAAAAAATATGACTACAAATATGATTTTTTTTACACTGGTCAACATACCCCGAAATCTCTGTTTATAGAGCAGAGTTCCTGTTATAAGATAATTGATGTTTAGATTCTTGATAGTCATTTACAAATGGAATACGATACAGGTTTTAGAATACTAGTACTTGTAATTAAATACGCAGTATTCATTGTCAAAATATAACAAGTACACGTTGAATGTATTTGAAGGTTAAATTGTATATATTAATAGTAATATAGGGAAATGTTAAACACCTGACAATAAACATAATGCCACAATCTTCCGTGTTTATTGACGTCTTTAAATTTTTTTTTTAGAATTATGTAATAACTTTTTTATTTTGTTTTTTTTTAAATAATGTTTGTCTGAATTTTTTGGGCATAAAATATATCATTGGGAAAAGATCTAATGCATCTCATAAACGGAAACGGAAACACCAGCTGGTATATACGTGTAATTGATTAAACTCGAAACAAATGAAAAATACTCCGGAATTTGACACTATTATTCATTATCATTTAGGTATATACGCCCTTCGAAAGTAAACTATAGATCCGGGTTACTGATCGCAAAACTAAACACAGAATATTGTTTATTATTTCCTATTTAAGAAAACTACCCTTTCGCATTGAAGACAACATCAAAGAACTTCCCCCAAAAATTCAAAATAAATATGATACTTACAAGGTAAAAAAAAACCAACACCTCAGCACTAGAGGAATCCACTGGCTAAATCATGAAAATTCTGTATTGTCATTGTACATGTAGAATTACAATGTATATCATTTATAATAAATTTACATTATTGTTGAAATACTCTATAATTGTAATAGATATCAATCAAAAATATTTTCAGATATTTTAAGAAATAAAGCTTTTCATTAATGTTTAACTAAAATATACTGTGGTTTCATTAATATTCAAGGGGATCAATTTTCGTGGATAATGTGAAAATCACAATTTCAAGGATACGGAAATTCGTGGCCAATGACCCTATCAATAAAAAATGTTAATAAATATTGCACTTCAATGAACATTTAATTTCGTGGATCAACTAAACAACGAAATCCACGAAAATTGGTATTCAACGAATATTGGTGAAACCACAGTAAGCCGAACAATTTACATTCTGAAAATTACATCGTTTGAAATATTCTAAATTCAAAGAATTGTAAGGCAATAACATAATTGATAAATCCTTGGGAATGTAATACTTATTTATTTGCCAATGGGTGTATATATGTGTGTGTGTGTGTGTGTGTGTGGTGGGGGGGGGGTGATTAAAGGATACAGACCTGAAATATAATTTTTTATAGTCCGATTTGTCGACTTATTCAGCCAGAGAGGTACTTATATTACTAGTACCTCCGTATGAGTAAAACGGCGTCGAAGTAATATATGTCGCCTGAATGTTGAGAAAGCTCTTTTTGTGATGCTAAGGATTCAGAACATTTCTTTGGTTGCAGCAAAAGCTTCAAGAACTGCAGATCTGGCATGGAAAATCAGATGCCAGGAGACCCATTCTAAAGACTAACTTAGAAACTGATGAATTCTCTCTTTCTCTCTCTCTCTCTCTATCTTTCCAAAAATTTACTTTCACTACATAATCACTGTATAATATAGAATAATCAAATAGTTAAAAGCTCTCCAAGATGATTATAAACACATGTACAAGATATGTAATGTACGTACATATACGTGTTGTGAAAGTGAAAAATTCTATAATTAAAAAAAAGAAAAGAAATTGAAATCTCGTGGATTTCTGAGGAGTACCTTGGTAAACGTGTGCTCAGTGACTGGTTGTATTGAGTTGAGCCAGATCAATATTACATTCAGGTCACAAAAACAGAATAGTTAATTCAAAAGCTCTAACATTAGGCTGCTGTAGGGAAAAGGCTAATATTGGCTGCGCCTGCTGTCTAATCTTTTTCAATGTTATATTGAATGAAATATTGTTTTGATAAATAAAATTAGGCTGCTGTGCTTATATTGCTGCTGTAATGGTATTTGTCTTTCCAACGACATCAAGGCGACAAGTTGGTGTCTAAATCATTCTTTATGCACATCAGGTATTATATCGTAAACAAGCAAGGTTCTGAATATCCAAAAGTATTTACATAAGAGGACAATACTAATACTTTAAAATGTTCAGATACGAAAGGAATTTGTTCTTCTTTTTTAAATAAATTATATTTTTTAATGCGATATTATCATACCTTTTCTTCTTTTTCAAGTTTTTCAAGTTTAATTTGAACTTGTTGAATTCCTTATTTATTTTATCAACATAATTTGTCTGTTAAACACGTGTCCAATTTTTTTTCACAATTTATTTGCCATTTATACCACATTGAGGTCATTTTAATGGTGTTGTAAATAAACGATAACCTCCATGCCGATCGTTGATTTGAAAATCATTCAGTTATGAGCTATTTATGAAAAACTAAAATGAATATTGTGTTTTAAAAATTACACATTTCACATAAGAAGTGAAGAATACAAAAAGTTATACAATACAAATTCAATTTTTTCAATAACTATAGAAATTATACCACACAAAATGAAAAATTATGCAGAAAAGAATTTTAGATATTTTTCAATTCAGATGGAAATTATGCCATATAAATTGCATTTCTTATCTTAAATTCTTTTAATATTCTTTATTTAAAATACAATAAGCCAAACATATACCTTTTTCTTTTAAATCAACGCCCAAAGATATCTGTTTTCTAGTCGGTGGGTAAATCAACTTTAGCATAGAACATTTGTTGAAATATTGGAAATAAAAGAGAAAAATACTTTCATTTTGATCACAATCCTTCTTGGTCGGTTGGTCAAAGTCAAAATATGTCTTATAAAAAGTGGTATAATATTTTTAACGTTAAATTAATAATTTTTATTATTGCGAATGAAAAAACAATTCTTTGTAATTGAAGAATTTAATCATCATATTTCTAAAATCATGTATAAAGACTTTTCTCTGCTATCACGTTTGATATGGTTTATATAAAGGATGCAGTATGCTTTGGATCTGATTTCATTTATTAAAGCATTAATGTATCGCTAGATGATGCAAATGCAATAAAATATCTTTAATTACACTCGAAATTGTTATGATACGTTTACTGTTACCGTGGAATCATTTCATATCATCAGATTAAATATTGCGGACAGTCCAAAATAACTAGTTCGCGGGGACGTAATTTCGATGGTATCCATTCCAACAAGTGACAAGCTTTTGTGTATATAATTGCTTAACCAATATTTGGGAAGAAGTAAATGTAAGGATGAGGTAACCCTATGAACAATGAAAATTCCATAATTTTAAAGTAGTGATTGAAGTGGACTTATTTATGGAGAAGATAGGGAAGTTTTCGGGACTGACCCAGAAGTACAAATTAAGATAATGACAGAGATATCCCCTATCAGTCCACGCACTGTCGATAGAATGAATGACACGGGATCAAACTCCTCTGACGTGAACCTCAACCAAACTAAGGTTTGGGAATCTGCAGTTCCTCCTGCCTTACAGTTTGCCTTGGGCGTTGTAGCAAATTTGATTGCTCTTGGGCTTCTGGTAAAATCAGCAAAATATCACAAATGGAAGCCCTTCTATAGGCTTGTTGGAGGTCTAGCTCTCACGGACGGAGGAGCAATTCTTCTGGTGTATCCAATAGTGATAGTTAGGTATGCCACGGACTTTACATATGATTTTCCAAAACCCCTCTGTGACTACAGCTCATTTATTTATTCATTATTGTTTTCTCCTTCAGCTATGATTGTGTGTGCAATGTCCTTTGACCCTTTTTTGGCAATTGCATATCCGTTTAAATACAACCACATCGCTCAGAAAAGACGGATAGCGAACTTTACGTTGATTTCCATATGGCTCGTTGGAGCTTTGATTTCAAGTCTTCAGCTTATGGGACTCGGTGAACGCTTTAACTACTATCCTGGCTCCTGGTGCTTTCTGAAATTTGTAAGTAAATTGACAATGAACAGGGTTAGTTCGTACATCTTCTCTTTGTTTGGTCTATCCATTCTGTTGACAACGATCTCGTTAAACTTGATAGTGATGGTGACTGTCTGTTGAGGAATGAATTCAGTCATGAATAAACAAACTGCAAGACGAAGGAAGAAAAACGATGTCTTTATCATCATATTTTTGATCATTGTTGTATCAGTTTTTGGCGTGACCTGGGCACCACTCATGGTAAGCTCTTTTACTGTACAAAATATTGCTTGGTGAAAAGAAACAGGATTTTTGTCAGAAATACTAATTACTCTTGAACATATTAAGCCCTGTGAAGCTTTCCATTTTGTTTCCCACCAAAATTGCATTTTGAAAATCTTTTTATGCAGTCATGCAATTCCCTTTATATTTGTTAAACAGTTCACGATGCTTGGCCATGCTGGAAAATGGATTAATGGGAATGGCGCTAGGGAACTGCTGGTACTTAGATTTGCAGTGAACAATGCCATGATAGATCCATGGATTTATATCCTTCTAAGGAAAGAAACATTTATTGCCATTAAAAGACACTACAAGGGTCTTTGCAAAAACCTGTTTGGCAAATCTAACATTCCTACAGTATCATACACCTCGCAATCTACATCAAATAAATCAGGTCTATAGACAAACGAATCTTTAGATCTGAGAAAAATGTTTCGCAGATTTTATTGAATAACGAGAAATATTGTTTTAATGCGTGTATACCTTTTATGTATTAGCTTTTGAGATTTCCGTTTACTTGAATATTTGTTGATCAATTCATGATATGGTTTTGTTGTTGTTCAACATTATTTAATAAATGATTTAAATTCTTCTTTATGTTAAGATGGACGAGGGAATAATATTTTTTCATATGCAACTCAAGTTACATACGTCGGAATTCATATGCTGTAATTTTACACAATTATTTTACGCACTAGAAATATCATTATTTTGGGTTCATTTTCGAAAGAAATGCCAGACAAACACAATTTAGTAATGTGTATAATACATTAGAAACAAAGATACAACTGGCAACTGACATGGTACGCACTTAAATGTTACATTCTTCACAATTTAATTTTAGAATTCATCTTAATTTGTCAAGAATTAATTGATTTATGCCAAACTTTCGCAAGAGATATGTGGTATGAATTTGGTGTGATAAATAAGCGCTGCATTTAATGTTGTTAGATCTTAGTTGGTATATAATTGAATAAAAGTCCATCAAATAAGAAATACGATATGAATAAAAACTTCAGTACACGGGCCAAATTACCCCAGCAGGTTTTTTTCATACGGGAGAGTGAAATGTTACTTGATGGTGACAGTCCTTTACCAATGAAATAGGTCATTTAGAATACTAGTAATGAAATACGACTTATTCATGGTCAAAATAAAGCAAGTACATGTTGAATGTAACTGTAGGTTAAATTGAACTATCAATAGTAATACAGGGAAATGTTAAACTTATGACGACGAACAAAATGCCACAATCTTCCGTATTCGTTGTAGTCTTCATTTTTTTAAAATAATGTATAAACTTCTCTGTTCTCGTTGCTTTAAATGATATATTGTTGCCTTTTCTGACATACACTATTTCATTGGTAACAGATTTAAGGCTTTATATACACGAACACGGAAACAGAAACCTGTTTTTATTTGAATTGACAAAACGTATTTAATATACTCCGGAAATGACAGTATTATTCATAACCATTTAGGCATACACGCCCTAATTACAGATCCGGCTAAGTGACCGCCAATTAAATTAAACACACATAATATAGAATTGTATCATTTATAAAAACATTACAATATTGTTAAAAAACTCTATTATTATAATAGGTACCAAAACAAAATTACGTTTGGATATTATAAGAAATAAAGTGTTTCAAATGAATAAAACTACCTTCAATTTCAAATAATGCTAGCAAAATACACTTCTTATGCGACAATTCTATTTGGTGATTTTTTTTAATTACATGCTTTAAAGTAGATAACGTCTATCGTGTGTTGTGCACTGGTGTTCTTTTATTGACTAGCCCTATTTGAATTGACTCTCTAAATGAGAGTTTGTATTTGCTGAAATAACACAGTTTAGCTAATAAACAAAATAAATGATTTATCGAATAAGCATTTACATCACAGTACATATGACATATGTTTAATTTTATGTTTACCTATATAATAATAGTATAAAATTATTTTGCCATGATTTTATCTTTTAAGATTTGTTCTGATGTACAGAAAATATTTACATACTATGCTTACGCAATAAAATTCTATTTTTGCTTTTAGTTAAATAAAGGTGATTGATTCATCAAATCTGATGATCTGCAAGCATACATATTCACTATTTAGATTTAAATTTAGCAGCTATTTCACCGAATACCCGAAAAAATTCTAATACAAAGATACGAAGTGCTTATAATATGCTTTAGAACGTTCAGATGCGTCAGGAATTTATTGATTTCCTTTTATACGATTCTGACTGCAACATTATCATACCTTTTTTTTTATAATCATTAACATTGGAGTTAAGATCTGAATTTTTTTTTATTTACATGTTATTCATTAATTTGATAAATTCACTTCAATATCCAATGTAAAAAATCTATAACTAATCTCTACAAGAGAAGCAACCAAAGATCAATCGCCTTACATTTACAAAAGGTTCCTTTAATGATAAATATCGTTAAATGTGAGTCAAAGTTTTGTCACAATTTATCATTTCTGCCATATCAAATATGACAAAATTCGTTTCAACGTTGCTGTGAATGAAAAGAAAACTGGCTTTTAAACTTGCATCTTGATTTGAGAATAATTCAATAATTAGCTAATCCTTTTTTTGTTAACGAATGTAATATTTGTTGTCGTTTTGTAAGAGTATTACATGATACAAAAGAAAAATTTATACAAAACTAAAAAAAATATTCAATAAAAATAAAAAAATTACATATAGACCATTAGACAGTACAAAAAGGAAATTATTCAATACATATGGAAATTGTACCATACAAATGGAAAATTATACAGTATTAATGGATATTATACAACTTAGACTGAAACTATAAAAGAAAATAATAAAAAAAAACTATTATACAAGTTGCTTATTTTATTTTAAATAAGATAATGTGTTTCATTTTTTATTTTTATGGCCAAACTTTTCTTTTAAATTAACGCCCCAAGATATCTGTTTTATGTTTGTGAGTAATTCATCTTAAACAGCAAAATAACATTTTTTTTAAATTGGCAGGGATACAGAAAATACCCAACTTGAAAATGTACAAGATGTCTTTTTTAAACAAAAACCTTTTTGTTCAAAGTCAAAATATGCCATGTAAAGCACTGTATTTACGAATAAAAGAACCACTTGTTTGTAAATGAACAATTTATTCATTATATTAATCATATAATGGCTATTCTGGTTATCTCGCTTGATATGCTTAAAATCAAGGATTTGCGTTGTTTATGATTTCATTCTAGTTTAAGTTTATTGGAGTATTATATCCCTTGATGATACGAATACAATAAAAATCTTCAATCACGATCGAAATTGGCTTTTGTTTTTTTTTAGCTCACCTGAGCTGATAATTCCAAAGTTCTACAGTAATGTATGTTTGGAGTGGTCAAATTTAAGTAAACCATGAGCGATGAGTGGAGAAGATAGGGAAGTACTACCGTGAGGTATATATTAAGATAATGACAAAGATTTCACCTATCAATTCACAATCAGTCGTCAAAATGAATGTCACGGAATCAAACTCCTTCGTCTCTAACACCACACAGTACAACGTTTGGGAATCCGTCATGCCTCCAGTTTTGCAGTTTGCATGGGGAGTAGGTGGCAATTTAATCGCTTTGATTGTTCTTGTAAAGACAGTCAAATCTCATAAATGGAGACCCTTCTATAGGTTTGTTGGAGGTCTGGCTCTCACGGACGGAGGAGGAATTCTTCTGGTGTATCCAACAGTTATGGTTAGGTATGCCACGGACTTTACCTATGACTACCCTGAAACTCTTTGCAACTACAGCTCTTTTATCTTTTCACTTTTGTTTACTTCTTCAGCTATGATTGTGTGTGCAATGTCCTTTGACCGTTTTCTTGCTATTGTTTATCCGTTGAAATACAACCACATCTCTCAGAAAAGACGTCGAGCGAACATTACGTTGATTTCCATATGGCTCGTTGGAGCTTTGATTTCAAGTCTTCAGCTTATGGGACTCGGTGAAAGCTTTAACTACTATCCTGGCTCCTGGTGCTTTCTGAAATTTGTAAGTAAATTGACAATGAACAGGGTAAGTTCGTACATCTTCTCTTTGTTTGGTCTATCCATTCTGTTGACAACGATCTCGTTAAACTTGATAGTGATAGTGACCGTCTGTAGAGGAATGAATTCAGTCAACAATAAACAAACTGCAAGACGAAGGAAGAAAAATGATTTCATCATCATCATATTTTTGATCATTGTTGTATCAGTTTTTGGCGTGACCTGGGCACCACTCATGGTAAGCTCTTTTACTGTAAAAAAAATCTTGCATAGTGAAAAGAAACAAGATTTTTGTCAGTAATACTAAGTACTTTTGAACCTTTAAAGCTTTGTGAAGCTTTCCATTTTGTTTCCCACCAAAATTGCATTTTTAAAAATCCTTCTATGCAGTCATGCAATTCCTTTTTTTTATAACACAGTTCACGATGCTTGGCCATGCTGGAAAATGGATTCATGGGAATGGTGCTAGGGAACTGCTGGTACTTAGATTCGCCGTGACCAATGCCATGATAGATCCATGGATTTATATCCTTCTCAGGAAAGAAACATTTATTGCCATTAAAAGACACTACAAGGGTCTTTGCAAAAACTTGTTTGGCAAATCTAACATCCCTACAGTATCATACACCTCGCAATCTACATCAAATAAATCAGGTCTATAGACAAACGAATCTTTAGATTTGAGAAAAATGTTTTGCACATTTTATTGAATAACGAGAAATATTGTTTTAATACTTGTATACCTTTTATGTATTAGCTTTTGAGATTTCCGTTTACTTGAATATTTGTTGATTAATTCATGATATGGTTTTGTTGTTGTTCAACATTATTTAATAAATGATTTAAATTCTTGTTTATGTTAAGATAGACTAGGAAATAAAGGGGTTTTTTATATGCAACTCAAGTTACATACGCCTGAATTCATATGATGTACGTGAATTATTTTACGCACTAGAAATATCATCATTGTGGATTTATTTTCGAAAGAAATGCCAGACAAACACAATTTAGTAATATGTATCATACATTAGAAATAAGATACAACTGGCAACTGACATGGCACGCACTTAAATGTTACATTCTTCACAATTTAATGTTAGAATTCATCTTAATTTGTCAAGAAAATAATTGATTTATGCCAAACTTCCTCATGAGATATGTGGTATGAATTTGGTGTGCTAAATAAGCCCTGCATTTAATTTGTTATATCTTAGTTAGTATATAACTGAATAAAAGTCCATCAAATAAAAAATACGATATGTATAAAAACTTTAGTACACAGGCCAAATTACCCCGGCAGGTTTTTTTTATACTGGAGAGTGAAATGGTACTTGATGTTGACAGTCCTTATCAATGAAATGGGTCATTTAGAATACTAGTATTGAAATACGTCTTATTAGTCCCCTACCGCTTTTCATCGGAGGGGACTATAGCTTTCCTATGCGTCCGTCAGTGCGTCTGTCCATCCGTTTTTTAATGTTCGGGTTCGATATTCTGCATAACAGTGCATTGTTTCACGGTTTCCACAAACCGGTAGGGGACGTGAAATGCTTATCCAATACTCTCAGAATGCTTGTTCATTGTCAAAAGAAAGCAAGTACGTGTTGAATGTAACTGTAGGTTTAATTGAATGTATCAATAGTAATACAGGGAAATGTTATACTTATGACGACGGACAAAATGCCACAATCTTCCGTATTCGTTGTAGTCATCATTTTTTTTTAATAATGTATAAACTTCTTTGTTCTCGTTGCTTTAAATGATATTTTGTTGCTTTTTCGGACATACACTTTTTCATTGGTAACAGATTTAAGGCTTTATATACACGAACACGGAAACAGAAACCTGTTTTTATTTGAATCGACAAAACGTATTTAATATACTCAGGAAATGACAGTATTATTCATAACCATTTAGGCATACACGCCCGAACTACAGATCCGGATAACTGACCGCCAATTAATTTAAACACATATAATACAGAATTGTATCATTTATAAAAACATTACAATATTGTTAAATTACTCTATTATTAGTCCCCTACCGCTTTTCACCGGAGGGGACTATAGCTTTCCTCTGTGTCCGTCTGTCCGTCTGTCCGTCCGTCTGTCTGTCCCACTTCAGTTTTCCGCACTTTTTGTCTTTATGCGTTTGAGGAATAATGTGAAGTTTGCTGAACAGCTTCAAAATGTCAAACTACAGGTCAAGTTTACACTTTTGTAGCGTCTGGTTGATGTATTTTCGAGGAAATTAATTTTTTATATTCCAATTCTTATATAATGTTCGGGTTCGTTTTCGGGTTCGGTGTGTATTGAATAAACGAGGAAAGTATGTAGTCAGTAATAATATCGTGCATTACTTGGACCATTCCTTTTATTGTTTCTAACAAACAAAGTTCGGTAAAATAGTGTCAAGCATTGTGTTGTTTTAATCGACAGGGTTTTTTGTATTATTACAATCGGGTTCGTTATCGGGTCGGTCTGTTGATTCGGCATGTTCTGCATAACAATGCATTGTTTTCACAAATTTCTACAAACCGGTAGGGGACGTGTATTGCTAATGCACTATTCTCAGAATGCTTGTTATAATAGGTATCAAAACAAAATTACGTTTGGATATTTTAAGAAATTAAGTGTTTCAAATATATTATACTAACTTCAGTTTAAAATAATGCTAGCAAAATACACTTTTTATGCGACAATTTTATTTGGTGATTTTTTTAATTATATGCTTTAAAGTAGATAACGTCTACCATGTGTTGCCACTGGTGTACTTTTATTGACTAGCCCTATTTGAATTGACTCTTTAAATGAGAGTTTGTATTTTTTGAAATAAATAATTTATCGAATAAGCATTTACACCACAGTACATCTGACATATTTTTATTTTCATGTTTACCTATATCATAATAGTATAACATTATTTTGCCATGATTTTGGTAAATTTATATTTCATTTAATTGTATTTGCAACTGAATTTAACAGCATGACATATTTCACCAACCATCAAATTATGGCTAACTATAAACACCATATTTTTAAAAAATAAAGAAAAGGTCTTACTAATTTTTTTGTACACTGCCCCTTCTTTTTTATCTGAATTTGAATTTAAAAGAATGCATGCATCCATTGTAGATGGTGTATATGAATTTTCAGATAACTTGAACAATATTATCTCTGGAAAATCTTGCAACATTTTTCCCATTATATATAATAATTTAAAAACAATTAATCATTATTTTTTTTATTGAGAGCTTTACTGAATAGTATATACAAAGGGGACTATATACAACGCACATGGAAATGAATACCAAAATGCAGATACATGTATCATAATACCACTTATTTCTACATTGAATATAAGCAATGACATTTTAACAAACCAGAAAATTTTCTCAAAATAGATTTCTTGATGCTTATCGTTTAAAAGCTTTCAACAGTGTGTCAAAAAATTCAACCTTATTATATAGTGACATGTTTAATTCGATATCAGATTGCCATTTTTCAATAGGTCTGAATTCAAACAAAGCAAACAAACAATATAAGCAAACACATAGTAAAGTTAAATTACAAAGTGCTTTTTAAAATTTGTTTTTAAAAGAAAGGGCTTATTTTTTCTTACACATTTTGTCGCTCATAAACCAAATCCTGTATCGAAGGAAATCAATAGATAAACCCTGCGTGCGTAAAAAAAATAATTTGCAACATGACAGGCATCAATAAGAGCAAATACAATATACAGAACAGATCAACGATATCATTGAAACGCTTATTTGATTACTAAGACAAATCAATAGAAAACACTTCTTTATAATTTTCAGATATTGGAAATTGCTAGAATTGAAACACTTAGAATTATAGATATGTCATTATAATTCTAAGGTTGCTTTGATACAATTGTTGATTTCTGTTAAACTTAATCTCTTTCAAAAGCGCTGGTCTCAGAACTTCGATGTCCAATGGTCAATTCATATGCAACGCATTCTATTAGTTTTATTAGCCGGGATTGAGGAAACTGGGCGGTCAACAGATTGCCTTCTGATATGTTTTAAAACTTTTTAATATAATACATTTAGCCATAAACTATTTTTTAAATAGGAGAATTGAAAATAACATTGAACATATACAAAGCATCCAGCCCTCTTAGTTTCCGTAGCCAGTCAGAAACTAACCTAACAAGGAAACAGGAAACCGATCTGTTTTGTCGTTAATTAAAACCGTCTTATATACATGTATTAATTCATATAAAAACGATATAAATATAAAGACGTTTTGTCTGCTAAAATGCTGTCTTCATTTTAAATTCCTTCGTCTTTAGAAACATAGACGTCAATAAGGTGATAACACATTATCCAATGAAAGAACTCTTCCCTATTCCAAAGCAAAGCAAACGTTATTTTTGTCATACAACATACAATTATATAGAGTTGCAGTTTCACTATATAACTAAAATGCAAAATTCTTTTTATGACTGTGCAGTGTTGAGAAGCTCTTTAATTTCAGTTGTGGTAGTGTTTGATTCTGTTGAATTCATTTTCTGAAGTCTCTGCTTGGAATTTAGGGCTTGGAGACGCATGCTCCCTGATAGACTTTCCGAGCTTGCCGGTGTAACAAAAACCACACCGTATCGCTTTTTCCGGTAAAATATGTAAATTCTAGTGAGCATTTCTTTTCTGAGCAGTATATACAGCCATGGATCGAGGATTTGATTCCATGATGCCATTCGAAGAGCCAAAAGGTCTGCTTTGTAGTTTGGTCTGGCACCAGACGTGTTGATCAAAACACGAATCTGTAAACAGAGCATGTCGGACTAAATATAGCATATCCAATAATAAAGAATTTTAAATCATACACCTAACAAATCTTCTAAGTGTTCATCCTAATAAATAGAATTATTCGAAAATTACGATATAAAATAATGTGAATTTTCAACTTTAAGTAACCAATCTGTCTTCACATCAATAGCACAGATATATTGAGAAATTACCGATTGACATTAAAATCTGCTGTTCATTTCGTCGTTGATTTTGTTTTAAATAATAAGCAATCTGAATAAAACGAAATTATTTTCCCTTGTATAAGTGTTAAGCAATTTCCATCGGTAATCTAAAACAAATCGAAAGCTCTGCACCAAATTCATCAAAACAGAAAGTGATTTGATATCCAGGTCAAGATTTCGGGTGGCAACCAGAGGAAAAAATCGCTTCATCATGATTCTTAACCAATCAAAATTAAATGAAAACAAGTTACCCTAACGGCAAGACAAAATTAATGTGTATTTCATATAGTAAAATCACTATATTGGGTGACACACTTAGAACTTTGGATCAGTGTATATAGAAGTTTGTCTTTTTAGTTGATTATGGTTTTTTAAAATAAAAAATACCTTACTTTCTATTCTCTGCACGTATAGTTTCACTCATGCTTGTCATAAAAAAAAATATGCAAAACAACTGCAGTATGTTGAGAAGTTTTGTTGTTTATACTTTAATTGTTTTGTTTTTTCACTGAAAAACTTCATGAAAATATGTTCAGGATATGACAAAGCTAAATCCTGTTTTATCATCTAGTCAACATATTGCTTAAGTCCGTTTTGATGTATGACATCTATAAAATTTAGTTTTTCATCGCAATAATTTTTACCCATAAGCATGTATTGGATAGTAAAAAAACAATTATCAGAACAACATTAAACTTATATAAACATCAGGTAATGGTATTGAAGTACTATCTGTGTGCAATGTGGCCCAGGATTTCCTGTCACCATCCAAAATGGAAGAAGTTACAGCAGTATGTATAATTATGTAACATTTGATGTTAGAGTTCTTTTGAAGATGGCAATATAAACTACAGCTAACTTCTCATACAAAAAGTATCAAAAACAAAACATAGACCACGATATTGATAATTCTCGTTTAGATTAAAATGAAACAGGCACTCTAATTAGTCTATTATCTTCGAGTAATAAAATGGATCAAACGATTCTCCGAAAAAAACACCCACACAATTTACCCTAGAATAACCTTACCATAAGTGGCATCCAACATACAGCGTGCACAATTAAAATGGCAATTAGGAATATCAGAATGAAGATCTCGTTCTTTTTCTCCCTCTTTTTTCCACGTGCACTTCGAATGCTCATGCGGCGTGTGTTTATCGTTCCCCTGCAAACAGCATAAAGAACAAGACAGTTGAACGTAGATGAGACGATGGTGTTAAGTATTCCCAGTGTTGCATATAGTATCGAAAATGCTCTGTCTGACATATAAGTTCCATAATAGTCAAAAAAGCACCAAGTGCATGGGAAATGTCGTATATTTCGCCCAAAGTTCATCAACGGCATTGAGGCGATGAGGGTAGCAAAAACCCAAACTCCAACAAGCATCACGTGAACCCGTCTTTTCTTTTGAGAAATGTTGTAAAAGAACGGATACCAAACAGCTAAATATCTGTCTAGTGACATGGCGCTTACTATAGTAAGGGTCCCCATGCTTGCAAAAATAAGCATGAAGGACAAATAATCGCAGACTGGTTGACCCCCTGGCCAAACAAAATGGTTGTCATAAACAGCAAAGGCAACGGGGGACGTGGACAAGATTCCAAACAAGTCTGAGGACGCGAGAGCTCCAACAAGCCTGTAGAATATCTTCCATTTGTGATGGGCAGCATTGCGAACTAACATTACAAGGGCCAGTATATTTCCGCTGACCCCAAGCGTAAACATCACTGCAGAATCGACAGGAGACATGGTCTTAGCCAGTTTCATCGTCAGGTTAGTCAGATCCTGTGAATAGCAAAATTCTGCCGCCATTATATAATGGCAATATGTAAGAGCAAAATCCTAGGCTTTCTGAACAAGATGTCTGGGAAATACCGGTGCAGTATGTCTTCTTTATATCTGCGGTTGAAAGTTTTAAGAAAAGCGACCGGACACACCGGTGTTGCTACGACGTCCGGTAAAGAAACCAACTCATCTTTTACAAAGCACAAATTGAGTGGTTTGTTCCGGGTGCTATCGATTTAAGACCTGCCATTGATTGAAGTATCTATTATGGTAAAAAAGAAAAATTCACAGAGAGACGACTTGTAGCCTATATTGCAGGTTATACAGTAAATCCAGGAAGAGAAATGAGCGATGCTATGTAATATCTGCCGTTATTTCTAGACCAACGACAATCATCCTAAATATTACATCTAAATATAGCATGTTTGTTTTATTAGTGAGAAGATTGCAAAAAATTAAATGCAGAGTTTTAAGAGGATGAAGTATTGATCTCAAAAGAAATATTCAGGTGATGTAACAACGTATACTGTTTAATACAATCGTTTCCAATGAAAACTACAAAGAGAATAAAGCAATATACTACAGTATACAACTTTTCTTTTAAATCGGTTTAAGGGTTTGCTATCAAAAATTTGTTATAGCATTTTGGAAGAACCAAACGATACAGAAAATTATCAATTCAATTTGAATTAATGTTTTTTTATTTAACATTCAACTGTCTTTATTAGCAATTATTTAAATTTCCCAGTGTCTTTGTCCGTAATAACACTACGAATCGATATTGTAATAATTAATCCAATGCATTTCATCAATGACTTTTTTAAAGTAAATCATACAATTGCTGAAAAATGTATAAATATACATGTAAGTAATACAGACTCATTGTCTGAATATTATCATTTCATTTGTATTTTCAGGAACAACATTAAAAAAGAGAAAATTTTGAAGAAAAAACCCAATTCCTTTAGTATATTTCAGGCACGTAGCATCGTTTTTGAAAGAGAGTGGGATCAGACTCAACAAAAAAAATTGACAGGTCAAACAGAAACCAAAAAACAAAAACGAAAAACCAAATTCCCAAAATCATGAAAATGCCAATGTGTAAAGGGTAATTTTACACCAATAACTTAATTTTCAATTATTTTTACATAAATATTTTATGTGATCTCAAAAAAGTGGGGAAGGGGCAACTCCTTCATAATTCACTTTTTTATATGTAAATTAAAAAAAAATTCTTTACTGCAACAAAAAGTGGAGGGAGCAGGCCCCCCTGTTGTTATGCGCCTTTATTTCCTTTACATAGTTTGTTTGAACTACGATTGCTTGTAAAAATATCTATTCGAAGATTTCATATTGAGTGTCACTCTATTGGTGGTACATACAGCTTGTAATAACTAACTGAACTCTTTCCAGGATATCATGTTAAGAGGAGTTTGTTTCAATCTGAATGATGCAACCTTTAAGTAGCATGTTGTCCTAACGTGAGTGTCGAATTGATTAAACCATTAAAACAAGCTAAATGTTTTATTGACCTTACCAACAGATATTGTGTTTTATTATACCTCTGTGAATATTTTCTATGTCAAACTACAACGAATAAACTTCCTATTCTATCTAACTGTTACAGTCGTTGTTAAATAATTAACGAAAACAAAGATTCCTGCATGGTTCGTTTGATAAATTAATTCTGACACAGTTATTTTCTTACACTCGTTATGTATAAGCCCTAAAAGATCATAAAACAATAATATAATTTATATCAAAATATAACAAGACCAATTTATGTAGATAAATGCAAGATAATATTTTTACATTATCTTACTATAATTGTACTTTGAACATTTTAGCGGGAGGTAACTCTTATCATATATATGAATTACATTTTTCCAAAATAAGTCATAAAAATATATTAATCAGATAAAAATATTCAGAAACACTTTTTCACCATTCTATGGGAACAGTCTCGTTACACTGAATGCTTGGTGGGATAATATGAGTGACATTGACATCGACTCTGTAATTTGAACAGAATAATTCTAAAATGATTTATTACTAAAATAATCTAATTGATCATATAAATGACCAATTTAATCAATTATCTGGTCATTATAAAATGTTTACATACAATTGATTAGAGAATCAATTTATACTATAATAAGGAATCGAATATTAGTCCGTATAATCAATAGTGTACTGTATAACATATTAAAAAATATCTTTATTTATTTATTTAAATAATTTACATAACCATGAAATAGTGTCCATGCTATCTACCCATGGTGAATAGTGAATAGTCGTCGAAACTATTCACCGGCGGCATTCGATTTCCCTCCTTTTTAAACTCAGAACACCTCTGACGTAATCCGATCGCTACATTAAATTCAAAGTCTGTTAAGTCTAGTTTGTCTATCATAAAAAAATTGCATCGCAGACAAATAAAGTTTTCTTCGGTGTAATAAAATACCTACGACAATAAACTTGCTATCCTCCTTATAGCTAGTAAATAGGTATATGATATATGCTTGATTTACATGGTGACGTCATCATTTCGTCATCATATTGTAATGATTTAAGGCAATAACCGCAATGATAAAGAAGCTTATTCACATGCACTATAGTTCGAAAATCTTCATCAAACATTTAACGTGTATGGTACGTACGTAGCACTTTATTGACAATAGAATGTTTTATATTTTATTATCATAAAAAGAACAAATACAATCACTTTGACGAGAGAAAATCATTGGATTCCATCCAGAGAAAAACAGTCCCCGGCGGACGGTGTATTTAAAATTGCTACACTCAATGATTATTTAAATCATGAGGAAAATATATAAATGTATAAACATTTTTTGCTGTTTGTTAGTTTTTACAATGTTTTTTATACTTTTATAATCTATTTACAACATTCCTACATGAATTTACGGAAACGTTTTTCTCATAAGTCTGATGTAGCTTTACATGTATAACTATTTGAAAAAATCGGGTTGACATGCCGAAGAGTTACAGTTCCTCAATCACAAAAACTTAAATGGGCCACAAAACCTTACGCTAGTTTCGAACTGAAATTCATAACATTCTCTCTTCGGACTTAATGCAAAACAATTCCGGCAATTTACTACTGAGAACGTGGTTTTTCTTGTCATATACCTTCTGAAGAGTTTTTTGAAAAGCCCTGTAGCATACTAAGCCAATCCAAGGTGACACAGCAATTTTATAAACAGCTGAGGAATTAACAGACATCAGTTAAAAAAAAATTAAAAAGTTCCACTTTTCCCCAGTTATATTTACAGCATTCAAATGATGCTTGTGTCATTTCTCAATTGCTTACGATTTTCTTTTTGATTGTTGACTGTTTTCACCCGTCATTGTAAATCAACTGCTGTTTCACCATGGTTTAGCTCAGTATACCAAGCGACACAACAGTGTCGCTTGGCTAGACAAGCCGAAGTTAATACCTCCATTTTTAATATATTCTCTGATACCAAAAACGCACAGAAATGAAACCTGTATTGATTGCATAATAAAAAAATCATTTGATGTAATTTTTTACTATTTTATAGATGTGTACCTTTGGAAACAAATGAAAAAATAAGTCTTTGCTGTCAGTTTCAAATAAAGGAAAAATCTGAACCATCTATTTCTATCCAACACGATCAGTTGCCATAGCTTTTCTTTGTAGAGATAAGCAGATGTGAACGACGTTGCCAACTTGAGTTGATATTTTATTGAAATTGAGATGCCTAGATAATAAAATCAAAAGAGTAATGCTACTGATTATGACTGTAAACATATTTCAAACACTTATTCGACATTAAAATCATAAAAATAACATCAAGACTGTGCTTGATAATAGTGCAAGTTCGCAAAAAAATTTACAGCTTCTAAGGTACAGTTTTATAATTATTTATACATTTTATATGGTAGATCATATTGAGAATATTTTATATTGTTTATAATCATAAGTTTATTTCTCTCATACAGAATATTTACCATTAAAAGTAAATATCCCATAGGAAAATAATAAATCTTAAGGAAAAATTTCTTAAATGAGATAGAGAAAATCTTACGGGTTTTTTTCTAATCTAGTAAAAATTTCATTACTAATAATACAATTTTTTCCTATAGAAATTTTATTTTGAGAAAATCAATTAAGTTTTTCAACCTGATATTTACTTACAGTGTCTTTTCTTCAAATTCTGTCGAAAAAAATCAAAAGTTTTTCAAATTATGTGTGTGTGCTTAATGCTGCGTTTAACATTTCTTGTCATCATACCCAGTGCAATTCGCAAAATGTTGAGTTGTTTCCTTTTGCGGAGAGATGCCAAAAATTAATATGATTTGAATATTCAAAGCACAAGAGGAATAATGAACATCTCGAAAGTGCATTTTTATACAAGTAAGAGTCATTGCACTTTGCCTACAAATTGATCGAAACAAACACTAGATGACCTGGTTTATCCTCAAGAGATAAATAAAGGTATTTTTACAAAGGATTTGAAAATATGTGATTTCAAGAGAAGGATAATCAAGAATGTTTGCTGCAATGGTTTTAATTTATGTGAGATGAAGTTTCATTTCTAACCAAAAGAGGGTTGTATTTCATTTATATAAGACCATTTGTTTGCATTTTAGATAACCTGGAGTTTTGTTAAATTCAACGTGGTAAAATTCATTAATTATTAGAATTAAGACACTTAACATCGTTTTTTAAAGTGGGGTAAAGTGTTTCACCTACCCAAAATCTTGACAAGCAAAACAAAAAATGTGTACGATTAGCTAAAGAGAATGATGACGAATCTATTGAATCAAAGAAAAGGTGATTTTATGATTCCTAAAGGTAGGAATTTATTGATACAATAAAAATATTTCCTATAGAACAACTTAGTGGTAAAAAAACAAAAACAAATTAGAGTGGGTTGCAATTAAAAATTTTAAAAAAATGATGAAAGGATTATCATCATAGAAGCAGACAAAGGGAATAATAACGGATCGTCAATATTAGAAATCGTTATGTCTTCCTGCACTAGAAAATGGTATATGCTATGAAAAATAACTAACATATAAAAGTATGTCAAAGTTCAAAGTTATACAAGAGACACTGTGGATCAATACTACTCCTGGAAAAGTCAACCCTGAATCAATTTTGTTTCATTTGATGTCACCGACCTGTATTCTAATATTCCACATTGCCGAACAATGATGGCTTATTGTAATCGAGAGGTTTGAACTTACATCTTATTTTATTTATTGTATTATAAATTAGCCATCATTGTTGGGCAATTAAAGGATAGATGTTACTTTCCGGAGGAGGAAAACTGGCAGTGGTTCACGTCCTTCAGTCATAGTGAGTCAGAACAACTACCGTCGATTAACCCAGACAGACGCAAATGCTGGTAAGTGGTCTCTAGTGGAGAATATGAAAAACAAAAGGGATCAACTTCAGAGACATTTAACAGAGGAGGAAACTAATCTAAGAACCATTCGCATAGTCTGATATTAAGAATGTATTTGTCAATGAATGAAAAAGAAGACATTTTGAGAAATTGTTTTCATTTAAGTACTCGCATATCTCTCTCTCTCTCTCTCTCTCTCTCTCTCTCTCTAAAGTCACAAATGTTTGTCAAAATCAACAGACTCCGATTAGGTCAATAGTGTTGTCTAATCTCATTTACGTATTTATTCAAACTTCCTTTTAGTATTTACAACAATTTTCGAATGGGAAACTAATCTAAGGACCATTCGCATTGTCTGATAAAAAAGGATGTCTTTGTCAATGAATGAAAAAGAAGACATTTTGAGAAATTGTTTTCATTTAAGTACATGCATCTCTCTCCTTCTCTCTCTCTCACTCTCATTCTCTCTCTCTCTCTCTCTCTCTCTCTCTCTCTCTCTCTCTCTCTCTCTCTCTCTCTCTCGTCACAAATGTTTGTCAAAATAAAATCAACAGAATCCGGTCAGGTCAATAGTGTTGTCTAATCTCATTTACGTATTTATTCAAACTTTCTTTTAGTATTTACAACAATTTTCGAAGGGGAAACTAATCTAAGGACCATTTGCATAGTCTGAATTAAAGAATGTCTTTGTCAATGAATGAAAAAGAAGACATTTTGAGAAATTGTTTTCATTTAAGTACTCGCATATCTCTCTCTCTCTTTGTCTCTCTCTCTCTCTCTCTCTCTCTCTCTCAAGTCAGAAATGTTTGTCAAAATCAACAGACTCCGGTCAGGTCAATAGTGTGTAAATGGGTAAAATATCTAAAAGGGTCCTAAGCCTATATACTTTTTTTGTTTTACAGATGTTGACTCATTTGTTTTATAAACTGTTTTTAAGACCACTTTAAAATGTTAGAGGTCAATACACTTATTATCATCGTTCCATTGATGAACGTAGATTATCGGGATATAAGCATCAACGACCCTTCCGAACATACTAATTGTTCTAGATCTGGATATTTTGTCATAATTTTCATTATCAGAAAACAACATTTTTGTCACGAATAGAATGTTTTTAATAATATAATTTTATATTCTGTGGAAATGGTCCAGATAAATCAAAAGTTTGATAACAGTGTATATTATCGAAGTTTATATTAGAAAATTTTGATTTGTCTAAGACTTGTCACATGAATTAACGAGATGTGCATATTTTTGTTAACGACCTCAAACCAGATTTTCAGCAGAAAGAGTCAATGTCATCTTAAAATTGTTTTGAAATCCTTTCTGCTCTATCCCGAATACTAATTGTAAGTCATGAAATCTCTTGTAAAATAGAAGAATTGAGATTCTTTCTTGTTGAAAAATTCAACAACGTATTGCTTTTCTAAACTTTACAAAAATAAAACAAAAACAATAATACTTCACATCTTATGTCTAAATGCAAAAATTCTAATTTTATGATTTACAAGCACCTGTTTTGGGGTGATTGTTGAATTTAACAAATGAAACGACAAAAGGGATGATAAATACTGTGGTTTCATAAGTATTCAAGGGTTTCAATTTTCGTGGTTAAAGTGAAAATCAGTTTCAAGGATACGTAAATTTGTGACCAATGAACCTATCAATACAAAACGGCAGTAGAAATTGCACTTCAATGAACATTTTAAAATTTGTTTGGATCAATTTAACAAGGAAATCCACAAAAATTTAGTATTCAACGAATATTGATGAAACCACGGTATGCTTTTTTTCGTCTTATTTCAATAATCGTGTAGTTTAATTAAGGGGTTTATAAAAACGTTAACTGTTTCAAACCATTTTATATCTTATAAAACTAATCAATATTGAATTCATAATTAAATTTTACTCTTCATTGTAGATAAAAACGGTCATTTGACCTTTAAAAATACGTAAGGCAAGGCGTATTAATACGTTTTTGAACGCGTTACAACCAGATTTAAATTATTCTCTGATATAGGGGGTTTTTTTTTCAATGAAAAGTGCACAGCTATAGATAAACTATGCTGAGCTATGGCATTTTAAAAGCTGTGTAGTACTTAACTTGTAGTATTCATAAGTTGACACTACAAAACTCTTGACAAAGGCGATGTGTAAGAGCTGATTGGTTTCTATTAAAACATGAAAATTAACATTAAAACATCAATTTATATCCTATACAACCGAATAATATCATTATTTTTTAACTTAGAGTTAAAACAAAACTTGACAAGAATTCTAGACATAATGCAAGATCTGTTCTTGAGTGTAAATAGAGAAATGGATCAAAAGTTATACCGGTTGCAAAAAGTCAAAACAAAAAGAAGCTCAGAGCATAAGAAAGGATCATGAAGACTGGATCATTCAAATATATTGTGTTGATCTTTTCATTATTTTTGAGCTGATAAATCCAGATATTAAATACATTTTCTATAGATATTTATTACATTATATTACAATTCTTTTTCTTTTGCCTGGAACAGTTGTTGTTTACGACAGAAATGAGTAAAACAGTGGGCAGATGTTTGTGACCTGAGGAAATTTTACGGAGTTTATATGATTTATTGACACTAGAAGTTTCTGGACAACGTATATATGTAACTATATACTTATTAACAATGAAAAACAAACAATAGAAGGAAACAAATACTTAAATGTTTTGATATATAAGTTAATTTGAATCTTCAAGACGGAAGTAATGATATACAGTTAACTGCGTTTCAAGAGTTTTATGTTATTGAAGTAATGCTATCTTTCCTTGGTACGTTTCTAAACTCGAACAATGGATTTTTGCGGATACCAACTGACATAGGTCAATCCAAGTCCAAGTTCCACGACTCGGTTGCCATGAAGAATCATTTAAGTCATATTTGGCAATGATTGGTAATTGAATAATTGTTGCCGATTCTTTGGTGAAAAGATGAAACTAAACAGAGGCCCATTTGAATGAATAAAACGCTGTTTAAATCAACGCATTATAGTAAGCAAACAACTAGATTAGCATGGAATAGATGCTTCTAAATGGAATACCAATGCATTATGGAATGTGCAACATATCAGATTAATGTAATTAAAAAAGATCAAATCTTTTAAAGGAACTATATTTGGGAATAGAATACTACTCACTTTTGTCAACAATTTTGAATACAGATACCACAGGGAATTATTTTACAATCAACATTACCGAAATATGCTGTAGAGAACATGCGCGGATCCAGAAATTTTTTCCAGGGGGGGGGGGGGTCCGAAGGATAATTGTGTTTGCCAGGGGGGGGGGGGGGGTCCGAGGCATATTTTCGCGATAATTTTACTATGTAAATTTAATAAATTTTCATTTTCCAGGGGGGGTCGGGACCCCCCCCCCGACCCCCCCTCTAGATCCGCGCATGAGAGAAAATTGCCTTTCTTTTGAATATTTCAATATTAAACTCATAATAACTGCTGAAAAAGAATTGTAGAAATAAAGATAGAATTGCACAGGGTTTATTTTCTCGTAGGAAACATTTTAGATTTGCAAAATAATATTTTATGTTTACATAAATTGAAACTAAATTAATTTTGTCTCAGTAAGTGTGAAAAATTTAAAAAAGACATAGCAAAATGTTGTAAAACCTTGAAGACAGACCATCAGAGAGATAGTTAAGGCTAAAGTGTAACGTTGTTAATAAGTTATCATTACGATAGACTACGTCATGTCTTTAAAATGCTTTTTATTTAAATGATGGCATGCTAAAAATTCAACACAGAACTCTAAAAAAAAAAAGGTCTCGTATATTTATTCTTTTTTTTTTAAATAATAAATTGTAAGTCGAGCATTGCAGTCTATGTTTTAATAAAAAAAAACTTTTAAAATTTAAAATAAAACATTCAGCAACCGTATACAACGTTGCAGGCATAAAACGACTACCCACACCCCATAAATAGACTATTTATGATTGTAATCATTTTGGTCCTTGAATTTGAACATCGTTTGATTACTTTGAAATTCAAAGAATGACTGTTCAATTTGTAATAAAAAACAGAATTAATACTACCTAGTATGTGAATCTTTATTTTGGTAGTTTGCGATCATCATCATGACAACATCTTTAAAGTTTTTGCTAAACAACGATGATTGCACGCGTTTCAAGTATTTGAATCAGCAATATGAAAGTGAATAACATTTATGGATTCCATTGAGGTTCACGCATACGACCCATATTTTCGACAGCTAAGACGAATATTAAAATGTGTAAATTTGGATGGAAACATATTGAAGTGTTTTGAGGTTTTAATTGTAGCATCTCTGAAATACAGTTTTTAATTACGATTAAAACTAGGGCCAACTTGGACCCCCATGTACCTTGTTCGTTTCAGGTCTAATTTAAAATAGATCTGAATAACAGAATTAGAAACTGTTGTGTTTATATGCCGACTTTTCATGAAAACATGTTAATACAGTTGTGACCTTACTTTTGAATCAACCCTTGTAGGATACAATACCTAGAGAGTAATAGTTTAAATGTCTCAAAGTCAAGAACAAGGAAGAATCAAAGTGTACCATGCCCTCGTGGAAAATGAGCTTTCAACCCAATTATAGAAAAAAGAGCATTTAATTATTGAATTATTGAATTGATTAATTGTTTCTTGCGTAATTATTGCATGTGCAATCATTTGAATATAGGACAAGGCTTGAAAAATACAGTTTATCAAAACATTTAAACTGATGGTTTTGATTACCTATTGTCGAATCAGATCGTAGTAGGCGGGGCCAGGATATAAGAACCACAGTTGCTCGTGTCATTCAGTAGTATCATAGCGCCACTTATCAACCACAACCTGATTTGAAGAGTCAGAAAAATATTTTAAAATATGTGCATTGGTTAGTTATTTTATTTAATAAATAAAACTCACTATAAAAAAAGAAATTTAAGAAGACCTACAGCTTAATGAACCATTACAGGAGTTGTTGCATCTAAAATTCTTGTATGTATTTCCAAATTATGTGCACATCAGTTTAAGATATATGTCACCTATTGAACTAGCGTCTGTCTGGCAACCCTCAATCGATAATATTAGGAAGTAAGTTTTCTATTCATTATTGTAATGCTTATGCACATTAAAGCTGGAAACCCTTCAATACAAAAACATTGTTCAATCATACTCATTTTTCAATTTCTTCCAATTGTTGATTGATAGAACCCTCTCTCCGCAATTTATTGTCATCATCGCGCTAAAACATGGTGTGATATTTGTCTTCTTAAACGACACAATAGACCATATATAATATATTGCTATTTTTACTCAACCGTCGCGTCACTTGAACATGTTTGACAGTGAGTAGTAAAACAGAGAAGAGACATTAGTGACCTAGTGACAAATTTGTCTTAGTGCTTTAACTTTTATGATCTATTGACAGTAGGAAATGTTGGATAACTGTAGTGGAATTCATTTGTTACATTAATTGCGCTCCATACATGCGAGCTAGTATTATCTCCCTTTTTTGTTATGCACCAC
The DNA here is from genome assembly GCF_025612915.1 of Magallana angulata. NCBI lineage: Eukaryota > Metazoa > Mollusca > Bivalvia > Ostreida > Ostreidae > Magallana > Magallana angulata. The sequence continues at coordinate 46,657,533 of NC_069120.1, forward strand.
GTGCCAGAAAACTGAATAAGAAGCTTTCCATTTTGAAGCTTGTGGGCCACTACAATGTATGTTTTTGTTGTTTTATATGTGCTACTAAGTTGTTTAAGCTTATGAATACCTTACATGATAGTGTTTTCTTTGTAAACTTTACTTATCAAGAAATTAACGGTCAGCAATGATGTCAATATATTATTTGGATATAGTCTTTCCTTGTGCAGTTTTGAGTATTGTTCTCATATATTTCACTATATTACACTGTCAGAATGTTAAGAATTACATATATTTCAAAGTAAATGTAGGATTTATCAGTTTCCCTAGTCCAAGTATTTTCCAATTTTTTTATGTATGGAACGCCATTCTTGTCATCAACAGTACATGTGTGAATTTATAAGACAATTGTTTAAATGTGATTTTTGTTCTTTTGTAGCTTTTTACCTGCTTTATTCAATAAACCATGAAACGAATAAACTGGTTGAAACTTTCTGTATCAGAGACAGAACAGTAAAAAGATTGTAACGACTTGGACAAGGAGATTCACATTTTGGCGTCTACGACGAAACGGCGTTCATCGATAATTGGATCTGATGTCTTATACAAGTCTAACAATGGAACAAGGCTCGGAACTTGAAGACCCTCAGTCACGAATAAGGACTCTGACCGAAAAGGGAGCAGAGGGATTCTCAAAGCGTAGCGAGGATTATACTACTCACCTAAACGCTCAATGGGCAGCTGTTGAGAACCTAATTTCAACATACAGCCCTACCATCACAAACTTAGAATATTTAGACAAATTTGAAGGTGACCTTTCAAAAGCTTATGCAGATTTTTGTTCAACATCTGCTGATTTTGCAGCATTTCTTACAAGGACAAGAACAGAAGATAGCATTCAAGAGCTTCAAAAACATTCAGCATTTATGCAAAAATGCAAAGAACTTGTGAATTCAGTGATCGATAAAATATCTGAAGTGCGCGGAGTAGCTCTTGAAAATGCTTCACGTCGGTCAAAGATATCGCAATCAAAACTCACACATATATCCAGTTCCTCTTCACAACTGGCACGCTCAAAGGCAAAGGCAGAAGCAGCTAAAGCTCGGTTAGACTATGTTCAACAAGAGACATCCCTACTGAAACAACAGGCAGCTATTGCTGAACAGGAAGAGATATCCCGTGCAGCGGCCATGAGGAAACAGAAAGAGCTTGAAGCGGAACTGAAACTCTTGAACACTAAACAGGAAGTGGCAGCAACCAAGGCTGAAGCAGAAGCACTAGAGAATGAAGAGGCTGAAGGAAAACCCACAATGCAGAATATAGAAAGGTTGAATGCACTTATCGATCCTATCGAGCGTACAACACAATATATCAACGAACAATCGGCTATTAACCAAAAAGATAAGGAAAAGCCACAAGTTGATTTCAATTCAAATGTGCAAACATTCCCTTTGATACAGCCTCATACTCAAGTGGATGCATTTATCAGTCCTGTGGAGCAAACAATCCCTCACATCAATGTACAGTCGAACAATAACCAAACTGAAAAAATGAAATCAGAAGTCAACTTCAATTCGAATGTGCAGACTTTTCCCATTAGCCAGCCTCATACTCAAAACACTGAAAGTGTCATGCCAAACAGACCCGATCAAGTTCAAGACTTTACTAAGTTTCTTCTGAAGAAAGACTTGCTAATATCTCGTCTCACTCGATTCGATGATCAACCACAGACATTCATATTCTGGAAAGCACAGTTCGAAGAAATAATGAAGGAACTCGAGGCGACAAACACTGAGGAACTCGACCTTCTTACAAAGTGGTTGGGACCAACTTCATCAAAGTACGCTGCAAGCATTAGATCGTCAAACGTTTCAAATCCAGCTGAAGCCCTAAGAAAAATTTGGGAGCGTCTTAATGAACGATATGGCAGCCCTGAACTATTGGAGTCCATGTTGATGTCTAAACTATCAGTTTTCCCAAAACTCACTAACAGAGACAATGTGAAACTATATGACTTGCTAGACTTAATCTCAGAAATTGAATCCCTTATGGCAAATCCGAAGTACACAACTTTATTGAGTCATTTCAATGCTTCATCAGGTTTAGCGCCAATACTTGGTAAGCTTCCACATAACATACAAGAGAAGTGGACTTCCTATGCTTACAAGTACAAAAAGCAACACAACACTGTCTTCCCTCCCTTCTCTTGCTTTGTGGAGTTCATGCAAGACATCAGCAAAATGAAAAATGATCCGGGGTTCATGTACAACAGTGAAACTACATATGCAAGCACAACAAAGGAGAAAACTGGTCCGAGATCCAATCAGGGAAAACAATGGATAGCAACAAAGAAAACTGAAGTTAGACAGAATTCAGAAAACATGAAGTCCACCTCCATGTGTCCTCTCCACAAGGCCAATCATAGTCTTAATGATTGTCGTGGCTTCAAGGACAAATCATATGAGGAGCGGAAACGATTTCTGCGAGAGAACAAACTTTGCTTTAAATGTTGCAATTCTGATCAACACAAGTCTCGAGAATGCACAGAACTTATTCACTGCAATCAGTGCGGTAGCAGTTCGCATCCGTCAGCACTTCATATTGGAACACCCGTGAGCCGTTATGGTGGGGAGAAGACTGGCGAAAATTCCGCAACATCCGCATGTACCCAGATATGTAAAGATGGATTCTCAGGGAAGTCATGTGCTAAAGTGATTTTGGTAAACCTACACCAAGCCAGAAATCCAAGCAAGTCGCTGAAAGCATACGCAATCATAGACGACCAAAGCAATAGATCCTTGGTGAAGTCTGAAGTTTTTGATCGTCTCAATATGGATAGTGTAATGACAGACTACCAGTTAACTTCCTGTGCAGGAGTCACTGACATGCTTGGCAGACAAGCTCGAGACCTTATTGTTTCATCGCTGGATGGATCGACATCTATCAATATACCCAATATCATAGAATGTAACCAGATCCCCGATATCCGAAATGAGATACCTACACCGGATGTAGCGAGATCATACACTCATCTTCAAGACATCGCTGACAACATACCTGAAGTTGATGAAAACATTCCGATTCTCCTCTTGATTGGTCGTGATACACCAGAAGCACATCACGTAGAAGAGCAGCGCACAGGTGCGAGGAACTCACCATTCGGACAGAAACTTACCTTAGGTTGGGTGATTGTCGGCGAATCCTGTCTGAACAAAGTACACCGTCCTAACTCTGTCGTGGTAAACAAAACTTACCTTTTACCAAATGGGAGGTCGTCAATATTCCAACCATGTCCAAACGACATACACATAGAAGTTCAGAATAAAGATATCAGTTTCTTGCCTCAGGATCTGGATACATCTATATTCATGAAACAGAAGGATGATGACACAATCGGTCTCTCAGTTGATGACAAAGATTTCATCAGGACCATGGATGAAGACGTTCATCTCACTGCGGAAGGAAATTGGGAAGCTCCTTTGCCGTTTAGAGAAAATCGACAACGACTTCCAAATAACAGATCGTATGCACTGAAGCGAGCGCACAATCTGGATAATAGTCTTCGAAAGGATCAAACGAAACGAGAACATTTTATGACATTCATGAAAAAGATATTCGACTGCAACCATGCGGAAATTGCACCACAACTCATGAAAGAAGAAGAATGTTGGTACTTACCAATATTTGGGGTGTACCATCCTAAAAAGCCATCCCAAAGTAGAGCTGTGTTCGACTCATCTGCCAAATATCAGAGTATTTCCTTGAATGACGTTCTTCTTTCTGGTCCGGACCTGAACAACAATCTGTTAGGCGTACTTTTACGCTTTCGAAAAGAACCAATAGCTGTTACAGCTGATATAGAATCTATGTTTCACTGTTTCCTAGTTGATAAGAAGCACAGGAACTTCCTCCGCTTCTTCTGGTACAAAGACAACGACATTAACAATGAGTTGATAGAGTACCGTATGCGAGTACACGTTTTTGGGAACTCACCTTCACCGGCTGTAGCTGTATACTGTCTTCGCAAGGCCGCTTGTGCCAAGGAAGACGACTATGGATGTGATGTCGTAGATTTCGTCAGACGAAACTTCTACGTGGACGACGGATTAATTTCTCTATCGACTCCTGACGAAGCGGTCAGTTTGCTCAAAAGAACTCAAGCTGCTCTTAGAGAGGGTGGTAATCTACGTTTGCATAAAGTTGCATCTAACGACAAGCATGTTATGGATGCCTTTCCGTTTGAAGATAGAGCAAAGGACTTCAAAGATATCGATCTTAGCGTTGACAAACTTCCTATGCAGAGAAGCTTAGGGTTGAACTGGGAGCTTGAGTCTGACTCATTCACATATCGTTTGTCAAAGGAAGAAAGACCTTTCAGTAAGCGGGGACTATTGTCGACTATTAATGGCATCTTTGATCCCATTGGATTTGTTGCACCAGTAGTAGTTTCTGGGAAAATCTTGATGAGAGAGACTTTGAGAGGTTCGTACAACTGGGATGATCCCCTTCCTGTTCATCTCTTGGACAAGTGGTCAAACTGGAAGAACTCTCTGAGATTCCTTGAAGATGTACATATACCAAGGACATACACACCCTCTTCTCTATCAAAAACCCTCTGCAAAGAGCTCCATATTTTCTCAGATGCTTCGGAGGCTGCCATTGCCTCAGTAGCATACTTGCGCACAGTCGACGACTCGAACAACATCCACGTGGGATTCATTTTAGGAAAATGTAAACTTGCGCCAACAAGTGTTCATTCTGTACCGCGCTTGGAGCTCTGCGCAGCAGTGATGTCCATCCAGTTATATGACATCATAAGTGAAGAACTGGACATGAAGTTTAACACCGTTAGGTTTTACACAGACAGTATGGTGGTGTTGGGTTATATCAATAACAAAGGCAAAAGATTTTTCAAGTATGTTGAAAACCGAGTGGAAAGAATCAGGAAATCAACAACACCCAAGCAGTGGAGTTATGTCCCAACAAAATCCAACCCAGCAGATGCGGGCACGAGAAACCTTACTGCGGAAGTCATTAATGACAACATATGGATTCGAGGACCACCTCAACTCAAGGAACCTTTGGAGGAGGATCCGAACACTGATTACAGTCTTTTTGAACCAGAAAATGACCCTGAGATTCGTAAGGAAGAAGAGGTTAAAACCCTGAAAACAGCAGTTGACGGAAAAAAGGACCAATCTGCGACTTTTTGTATAACTCACAGATCAGAGAGGTTCTCCAGGTGGAAGGTGTTTGTGAAATCTATAGACTGTTTAAGGTCTATATCTAGGAAGTTCCATCACTCCTTGGATATTCAAGCCTCACCAACATCAGAAGAACTGATCATACGTATGGTTCAACATGAAGTTTTTGCACAGGAGATAATGTGCTTGCAATCACGGAAGTCATTGCCAAGAAATAGCAGTCTCATCGCATTAAATCCAATAATCGATGAAAAAGGTTTACTACGGGTAGGAGGTCGTTTGAAAAGAGGATACCTGAGTATCAATGAGAGGCACCCACTTATCATCCCAAAGAATCATCATGTGGCTATACTGCTTGTACGACATTTCCATGAAGCAGTAAAACACCAAGGTAGACATTTCACGGCCGGAGCCCTGCAATCTGCAGGGTATTGGATCATTGGAGGAAAGCGCCTGATATCATCTCTGCTACACAAATGCATAAAGTGTCGGCGTCTACGTGGCAAATACCAATGTCAACTGATGTCCGACTTACCTGCAGACCGACTACAGCCAAGTCCTCCTTTCACCTTCATTGGGCTAGACACTTTTGGACCATGGAGCATTGTGACTCGTAAAACAAGAGGAGGAGCCTCCAACAGCAAGCGTTGGGCCGTTCTCTTTACTTGCCTTTACACTAGAGCTATCCACATAGAGGTGATCGAGGAATTATCATCTTCCTCTTTCATCAACTGTTTGCGAAGATTCATCTCTCTCAGGGGCAATGTGAAGGAAATCCGCTCTGACCGGGGATCCAATTTTGTGGGAGCAACTGAAGACCTTGATGTTAACGTCATTAACGTGGAAGACAATCCTGTTCGAGAATTTCTGTCCGACCAGAAGGTGACGTGGATTTTCAACCCCCCACATTCCTCCCACATGGGTGGAGTGTGGGAGCGGATGATTGGCATTGCGAGGAGAATACTCGACTCTATGCTTATGGACTTACATTCAAGACATCTCACTCATGAGGTATTGACTACTCTAATGGCTGAAGTATGTGCCATCGTGAATTCTAGGCCAATTGCACCTGTGTGTTCTGACCCTGAATCTCCAGTGATCCTCAGCCCAAACATGTTACTTACACAAAAGTCGGGAGAAATTTCAACAAACTTTGTACAGCAAGATATCAAAGATTTGTACAAAGCACAATGGCGGTGCGTTCAGCACTTGGCAAATATTTTCTGGGACCGTTGGAAGAAGGAATATTTACAAACGCTCCAATCGAGGACCAAATGGCAATCTGTGGTTCCAGATCTATGTGTTGGAGACATTGTACTTCTTAAAGACCTGACAACTGCACGGATCGAGTGGCCGATTGGAATTATCACCAACGCTATAAAGAGTGTCGATGGCCGGGTCCGCAAAGTCGAAGTCAAGGTATCAAGAGATGGGAAACCAATTGTATACACGAGACCCATATCAGACATTATTCTCTTAATACATGACGAGTGACATTCTCATGTTGTACTGCAATCCACTGAGTTGCCAAATGTGTTCATTGTAATCATTTGTTTGAATATGATATTATAATATATTTCAAGAAGAAATATGTCACTATACGGTTTAATGTATTATTACTGTTTAAATGTATAAGATAATAGTGATATTTTCAATATCAGGTGGGGAGTGTAGTGGAATTCATTTGTTACATTAATTGCGCTCCATACATGCGAGCTAGTATTATCTCCCTTTTTTGTTATGCACCACGTGCCAGAAAACTGAATAAGAAGCTTTCCATTTTGAAGCTTGTGGGCCACTACAATGTATGTTTTTGTTGTTTTATATGTGCTACTAAGTTGTTTAAGCTTATGAATACCTTACATGATAGTGTTTTCTTTGTAAACTTTACTTATCAAGAAATTAACGGTCAGCAATGATGTCAATATATTATTTGGATATAGTCTTTCCTTGTGCAGTTTTGAGTATTGTTCTCATATATTTCACTATATTACACTGTCAGAATGTTAAGAATTACATATATTTCAAAGTAAATGTAGGATTTATCAGTTTCCCTAGTCCAAGTATTTTCCAATTTTTTTATGTATGGAACGCCATTCTTGTCATCAACAGTACATGTGTGAATTTATAAGACAATTGTTTAAATGTGATTTTTGTTCTTTTGTAGCTTTTTACCTGCTTTATTCAATAAACCATGAAACGAATAAACTGGTTGAAACTTTCTGTATCAGAGACAGAACATAACCTATTTGCATAAGTGTTGTTTGGCCTCTATGTTTTTTGGCAACATTTATCATCTTATCAAAACAAACATTTGAAGGAAACAAAAACTCACAAATGTTTTTGTTGTCAAATGGCCTGAGTCATTTAAACGGAAATCATGAAAGTATTGGAGAATAAATTGAAATGCTCTTCATTTTTTTCAATAGATTTTGAATGGTTCTTTGATGTTTCAAATGCCATTTTATAATTTTATTTAATTATGAAATGATATTTTATATAGATGGACTCAGAAGTAAAATTTATTTTCATAAGAAGGATGTAATAGTATCAAATGTTTACTATTTAATGATAAATTAATGCTATGAAAAAAAATCAATGAAGAAAAACTAAGGGAAATTGCACTTGTTTTGTCTAATGTATATTTTTAGGCAGTTATCATTAGATCTGAAAAGTGATGTTGGACAATTTTATTCAATATGCACTGATAATGTCAATCGTTGATGAAAAATTACGCCGTTGAATTTATTCCTTAATGTTCGGGTACTTTTTTGTTCAGGAAGGAAAGGGGTACACATAACCTATATATATCATAAAAACCAAACATGATCGAATAGTTTTATCAAATTTTTACTTGATGTCCAACAGCAGTTCAATAATTTAATCAGCTTCCATGAATCAACCTCATTGACTATTATCTAGTATGTAGTTAGTATTGTATTTAAGCCATTTGTTTTATTTTAAAATATTGTTGAGTTATATAAATGTTCTTCAGCATTTTTCTTAGGTCAGAAGTGTTCTGAAATATTTGAATGTGGATGTGAGACAGATCCTCTTCAATTTCTGACTCTTGGTCTACTGTGCAGTCTTTTTTATTCCTAGATACAAATTTTGGCGTAAAGGTATATAGTGTTTGTTCATAATGTTTTTTTTAATCCTATGCACACCAGTGACATTTAAGTCAAATGATAACATCGTATCTATATACATTTACTTTTATCACATGTATATCAAAATTTAGATAGAATCGTTTCTTTCTGTGTCTTAAAATAGATTGGAATTTATTTTCAAAATAACATTTATATATAAATATTCAGGTAAACACACGTCATTGAAGTGGTGTTTTAAAAATGTCTTATTACCAACAGACATTATTTTCAAGAATTGACTGGCATCGTATTAAGTGATATTTGTAAATAACGATAAGCCCTGATTGTTCCGCTTTTCAGTAGAATAATAATGGTTTCCATAAAATGACATTTAGTCGAGACATGAACATTCAATAACAGATAATATATATTAACTAATTAATAGTCGCCTTAAACTTAAACGCCATTTTCTATCTATCTATCATTTATTTATTCACATTTCTATAAATCGGATTTCAATAACTTTTCAGTAGAGTGTATGATTATCAATTAAACTTTGATGCATTTATCTTATCTATCCAAGCTGCGCCTATTTGGTGCTTCCTTTTAGAAAAGTTGTATTTACATTGAGTGTTTTAAGCTGTCACTTTTGTTTACAAAAGGATATAATTTTTTTTACATCTAACACATAGCACTTTTGATCTCCATAAATTACTTCCACTCAGACTCTATCGAAAAATTTGAAATTGAAAAGGGGAAAATAAAAATTAGAGGGAAATGTCACCTGAAAAAAAGACACAAAAATTCCATGTAATTTATTCAAATAGCCGTAATATTAAGAGTGACATAATCAGGAAACAATGATTTATCATTTGATAGACATCTTTCTTTGTTCTAAATATTTTACAAACATGTTAAAAACCTACGTTTTTGTTTGCAAAAGGGGATACCGTTGTGTCTTTAGTTGATACAACCTTTTCTCTGCACCCTGCAGTGTAAAAAAAGAAGGGCAATTCTTAAGCGATTGTGTTGCTCAAGCAGCTTATCTTTAACATAAAGCTTGTATGTCAAGTTTTACTATTTTCTTATTATTAGTTGTTTAAGAATTCTGTAGTTTTAGTGGTTGTTTTATTCAGTCAGATGTTAGCTTGACTTTACACGATAAAATACAACAAGCAATGCAAAAATGAGTTATTTTGAAGTCTAAGTGATATGATATAAGTTACCATAAACTAAAACACACTAAAACATTGCCAAAACAATAACATTTGGAACTCTTTATTCAGTACACGTTTATTAAGTATATTAATGGAAACATTTATCTTAATAAACAAAAATTAATTAAGTTTACTACTAGTATTCTTTACAATCTATCTAAATTCTAAAATCACTTTAATGAACCTAACACTTCCAACGATTTTATGTTCTCCTCTGTATTTTATATATTCTATCATTTATCATTAATTTCTTTAGGCTTTGAAAAGATCTGTAAGATTTACGAACCATTAATTTAAAAGCCAAATACCCCCATCTCTCTCTCTCTCTCTCTCTCTCTCTCTATATATATATATATATATATATATACATGTATATATATACAAGGAAGTAAATTTTAATTCTTGATAGCTATAATTTTTTGAAAAAAGTATACATGCTATAAAAATAGGAAGACAACTCACAACTCATTCAATTACCTCGACTGAATAAAAGAAGGACGTGACGTAACAAGTGGAGAGGTGGAGAGGTTCACTTAAGAGGAAGTGAGAAAATTAAGGTGCGCAGTTTTACATCATTTTGAAAAATAGGAAAGGTTAATAAATAATAAGATTTACAAACCAAATACAACAGACAAGTGATAAATCATATCGTGTTATTTGTCAGGCAGCCAGCTGGTCCCAGCAAAACGGCATTGTTTGGACGCATCGTATAGTATATACCAACCCTAATAATGTTATCTTATCTTCTTCGTTTTTTTCCCCGAAGGATTGTGTAGATAAAGATGCATGTTATAAGAGGCACCATACCTAAGAAGACCTGATACAAATTAATTTACAAATATTGATTTTCTTGAATATAGTTTTCATATAAGCGCAAGTGATATTCGTTTTGATTAAAATATTGAGGACAGTGGATTGGTACGTATTAATATCGTTCTTTTGTTTTGATTATTTTTTTATATTTTATATATTTTTTAATATTTTATATTTTATTATGATAACGAAAGCCAATACATGTAGCTGATTTTGATATATTTTCATAAATTTAAAAAAGAAAAGCAAAGGTCATATATTTTATTTAAAAATATCACCTTTACCTGTTTTTAAGCTATGTATACATTATTTTGATATAACAATTTATTCAGGGAAACGTTTTTAAAAAGTCATCAAAATGTGATAAGATTGAGCCATGCACACAAAACGAAGTCATTTTAGATACAAGTAAATAATTTATAAGTTATGGCATAAATAATACACATTAAAAGTGTATGTAAAACAATAAAAGATGATTTCTCAACCCGATTAAAACAATATTTAAGATATATATTTGTATTCTCATAAACAAGATGATCCTAAAGTAGTGTAAGACATTTGTATACATGTATACTCTCGCATTATAATCTTATGCAATTAAAAAAAACATTATATGGTTTTATCCAATCTCCTTGAAATTTCCGCCTATTACATCCACTTCAATTTGTTAACTTGTGAAAGTTTCAATAACTCATGTAAATGATCACAAAACATTAAAAAATTCTTCCGCATGCAGCAATAAAAAAGAATACTTAATTTTTTGTTTGTTCTCATGAATTAATTTAAAATATTTTTGAACCACTTAATTGAGACAATTGAAATCTTTCATGACTTGTACGGGCTTTTAATTGTTAATTGTTAATTAACATATACATTGTGTTTCAATTTTTTTACACCTCGTTACTAATTTCTGAAGGTGATGTGCGACTACTTGTACATTTTAAGATAAGAATATGAACATTTCTTGAACTTATATGTTTCCGCTCGTAGATGACCAAAGTTATTCCCAAAAGATAAAAAAGTTCTACATGGTGTTAGTATGAAATTATGCATACAAGAGCAGAACAATGTCTTTTTATCAGCTAGAAGAGCGGTAGAGCTGCGCAGCTGCAGACTTTTTTTGAAGATTTAAAAATCTGAAAAATAAGAAAGGGGTTCCTTGTATTTTGCACATTAATATTGTAACTTTGCCTCAAAATAGGGAATCTTATTTTTATCAATCGTCATTGGATCTATGTTTAGAACAAGAAAATTCATTCCATGCATGGAACTTTTGTAAAAATAAATGTTAATTTAAAAAAAAAATCTGCCAGACATCTTTAAACTAGTCCGAAGTCTGTTGTTGTTGTTGTTTATGGGTTTTTGTTGTTGTTTTTTTTTTGGGGGGGGGGGTTGAGGTATAGGGGTCCAAAAAAGAGATTATCGTTAATATAAGAAATACATATATTTCTCAGTTCTAGGTGACTGAAAAAAGCATTGCTCTATTTGACAAAAAACCTAATATTTATTGCTTTTTTATCTCTTTGGGAACATTTTTTGTCAGTTTCCGGCAGAAGCAGAAACTAGCCAGTTTAAGAAATGTTAACACTTTTATCTTTAAATGTACAAGATGGCCGCACATCCCCCTTAATATGCAAAAGCGTAAATAACCAGCTTCAAGAGAAAATGGCATCAAAATAAGAAGCTTTATATATAATGTAATACGGTATGACGTAAAAAATTACATTGGATATTTCTTATATATATATATTATTATATTATTTATATAATTGGATATTTCTAGTTTTAAAAGTTATAAAACATTTTCAATTGTGCGCAAGAGTGCTTGATTGTTTACAGGTTTCTCAATGGCGGTAGTATTCAGGAGTGGTCAAATCTACGCAAACTGAGAGTGCTGAGTGGTTAAGTGTTTGTAAAGAAGACCGGGAAGTGCTGGGGACTTACCGAGAAGTATATAAATTTACTGTCACAGCTATCTCCAATCAGTCCACATACAGTCGATAGAATGGATGACACGGAAACGAACTCCTCTGGCATAAACCTCAACAAAACCAAGGTTTGGGAATCTGCCGTTCCTCCTGGCTTACAGTTTGCCTTGGGCGTGGTAGGAAATTTGATTGCTCTTGTGGTTCTGGTCACATCGGCCAAATCTCACAAGTGGAAACCTTTCTACAGGCTAGTTGGAGGTTTAGCTCTCACAGACGGGGGAGGAATTCTTCTGGTCTACCCAACAGTTATGGTTAGATATGCCACGGACTTTACATACGACTTTCCAAAACCTCTTTGTGACTACAGTTCTTTTATATATACATTTACTTTGATTTCTTCGGCGATGATTGTGTGTGCAATGTCCCTTGACCGATTTTGGGCGATTTTATATCCGTTTAAATACAACACTAACACGAAAAATAGGCGAACAAACATAATGTTGATTTCGATCTGGATCGCTGGAGCATTCATATCATCTCTTCAGCTTATGGGACTTGGTTCTAGTTTTAACTATTATCCTGGCTCCTGGTGCTTTCTGAATTTCGTTGGTATAACAACAATGGACAGGCTCAGCTCTTACATTTACTCGTTGTTTGGTCTATCCATTCTGTTGACGACTATTGGGCTAAACTCCATAGTGATACTGACTGTGTGCAGAGGTATGAATTCAGACATCAGACAGCAGCAGACTGCAAGACGTAGAAAGAAGAACGACATCTTCATCGTGATATTTTTGATGATAATTGTTACTGTTTTTGGTGTGTGTTGGACACCACTCATGGTAAGCTGTATTGCTTAAAAATATGTACCAAATTATTCATCTACAACTATTAATTGATTCTTTTGGCATGAAACATATATTTTAATTACTGATATGATTACCTTTGTTTTCGTGAAAAAGGTCACGATACTTGGTCACGCTGGAAGATGGATACATGGTAATGGAGCCCGAGAACTGCTGGTGCTAAGATTTGCAGTGACCAATTCCATCATAGATCCATGGATTTATATCCTTCTTAGGAAGGAAACCTTCATAGCCATGAAGAGACACAGCAGGGGTCTCTGTAAAACCCTATTTGACAGACTGGATATTCCCACAGAGTCGGGTATTCCAGAATCCACTCCTAACGAAGTCAGTGGCTGCGGCAAAAGTATGGAAAAGACCATTTCCACAGACGACCAGATCTCGTCGACTGTTTTGCATAAACTTTAGGTTGTTGCTAAATGTATTTTTTTTGTCGATATGTTAAGCTAATCCCTAGACAATCATATTGATAAAATGTATTGTGTTTTTCAGTGACAAAAACACCCAATTGTTAACTTCAGATTTATGTGTTCATTTGTAAAGTATGTTTACGCACATAAATTGAATTTAAAATCATCGCGCCATGGTATAACTTGGTAGTTTTATTAGATGATTGATGCATCTATGTGAAATTTAAAGAGTGTAACCCTATTCAGGGGTCCTTTCACATAAATGATAGATCGTGTTCTTGTAATACCCGCATAGCGGAAACCCCGAAAAGAATATGTGTTCATCTCCCGTGATTTTTGTTTGTATGAAATGGCATTGTTAATAATATTTATAAATGGATTGTGAAATTCTCTGTTTATTTGTCATCTCAATTTTGTTATTTGTTGAAACATTTTGCAATAAATATGTAAAAACAATGATTTTTTTAAACACCTAATACAATAAACCATAAGTGTCCCACCAAACTAATGTACACGAAATATTTTACAGATATCTTTAATAAAACTGCTTTAGATTTAAGGATAGCATATATATGTTCAAATGACAAATGTGCTTAGAAAATAGGTGTTGAAATAATTCAAGGTGTATACTAATACAGAAAAACTATTGCTCTGTTTCATTAAAATTCTATTCAATAGGTAGATTATAAATAAAATACGGAAATCTAATCCTGCAATAATGGATGATAATTTGAATTGAGGATATATGTCGTTCATGTGAAATTCCTCACGTGTAGGTTGTGCACACGAATTGATTATTTAGTCAATGTTTTATCATGACCTCTTTATCATACTAGCCAAATGATCTTTTCTGTGTTAAACAATACGTTGAAAGTTTTCTAATAGTATTCTTTGTAAATAATTGGTATTGAGATATTTGATGCTGAAAAGTTGTAAGGCACAGGAAAACATTATTTTTCAAAACAAAGGAAAGAATATATCAAAATTATCACCTATCGATATCTTTTTTCATAAAAGATTTCCATATTGATTCTAGACATATCCCTGAACATGTCCATTAATTAAAGATAGAAAAAGTAAATAGCCCTAGTAAAGTATGTAAAAAACCCCATAGATGAAAAAAATTACAATAACAAGTTCCAGGAAACGTTCTACATTTTGAAATCCTTTATCGGACAGCTTTTTTCTTTCAAATTGAATTCCACCCTTAAAAACAAGATAAACATAAATTACTTGTATAATAATTGCATCTACAAATATTAACAGGGCTGGAAGAAAAGCTCTTCATGAAGATGTAAGAAAATGTTCAAACTGCAACTTTAAAATAATTAGATTTTTTCTTTACTAAAGTAAATAAAAGTTAATAACATAGGACATCATATCTTACAACTCAAGGTATGTCTGATGGTTAAACTGTTGACCATCCAACTCTCTTAAATCAGTGATGTTAATTGTTGCTGATTGTCAATTGTAATATTTATTATTTCAAGGGTCATTAAAATGCGGTTCAATGACGTTTTAAATACGTAGATGAAAAATTGATCATTTGATATTTCGTTAGTATATTTATGGGGGTGGGGGAAGGGGCTGAGATACCAAAGAAATCGACAAATAGTACGCCACTATAGTATCAAATCATTCTACAGTCTCGTCAAAAATAGTATAGCCATATTGTAAGGTTTGTAAATTTTTCAAAATATTAACGGCATTTTATCAGATTGAAGCCGTTTCAGTGATAGTATTCTTTGTAAACCCTCAAGAAAAACATGCCTTCAAACTTCGATTTTTAGCACAAAAATGAAATATTACACTAAATAGTAGTTTGATTATCTTATACTTTATTTGTAAGAAGGTTTCAATTCGCAAAAAAAAATTCATCAAACTATTGTTTTCAGAATAAACATATGCGCAGTTTAAATGGCAATATAATATAAAATATACAATGCATCAGTTGTGCATCAAACATCTAAATAAATAAATAAATATTTGCATAAAATGATAGGGAAGTTTTAAACAGGAAAAATAGCACTGCATGTTATGAGAATAGAAAGGACTCAAGCTTCCGCGATGGTTGATTTGGGTGTAATATGTATTTTATTCATATAAGAATTTCATATACATGTATGTAAGTATTTTTAAAAAATTAAAATGTGAAACTGAAACATATTTCGTTTCCCGTATTGATAAGAGCGAATGGTTATTCTTAGGATTCCTTGAGTTAAACTGCGTTCCACTGCATATTAAATAAGAAAACTGATATTTATTAAATTATTTATTATTCAGATCTTCATGCCTCATGTTTAAAAAGCAAATGTAAGTACGTATGTACTACAAGTGTGTTTGTCCTTATTTATTATACAGAGTTCGAGTTGGTACACATTTGAGTCGAACTGATACATTTTTTCCTTTCAATTCAAACACAATGTACATTATATTAGTTAACTCGTCATTTTATCCAATGCAGAACAGCGTTGCTCTTGTATGTTAATAGCTGTTTATGTGATTGAAGACTGAACAGTAATGTTTTTGTTTATCTCCTTTTTTCTATTTTCTAAATTTTATAAACGGATCTTTTCTTTCTTTATTTTTGGCAATAAAAGTTGCAATTTTGAAATGCTCATTTCCATTTAATATGTTAAAAATTTAAAAAAAATCACTTCTGGATGATAAAGAATTTACAATTAAAAAAAACAAGCTTTATTTGTTCTTGAATAATCGTTTGCACTTCTAACATCCCATCGAGAGCATTGTTATCAGATTGAAACGTCATTATACACAGTTGACGACACTTCCATTTAGCTAATATTTTGTCCATAAATTCTCAACAAATAGGAAATATCTTAATTTATTTTAAGTACTCATAAGACTTCATCCAACATATCACATGCAAAATAAAACTAGTTCACAATATATCAAATTAACATACACAGAATCTTTCCGATGTAATCAATTTTAGATCATGATGATGTGATTGCCTAATGCGTGATTAGAACGATACAATCATGGCATGCTTGATATAAACACCACACTGTGAATAGTTTTCTTGGAACGTTTTACGAACTAATGCTTGAAAACTTGAGATGATTCCATTGGTGTACTGATTAGAGGATAGTCTTTTGAATCACTCCAGCAAAAATAACTAATATGAATAGATTGATCTTGCTTTTTAAAATCCTTTTTGTAATTTTACAGCTTTCAAAAAATGCTGCATTGCTGTGTTACTTTCCCCTCTCCCTTTAAATATTGTTTGAAGACAAAACAGTTATTATTTACAGTACTTGTTTGGAAGATAATAAGCTATTTTCTTTCCCTTGTGCAGAACTTTCGATTTTCAACAAAAGGTTATAAACATGTTATGAATTGGAATGCAAGTGTTAAAATAGTTTGAGTTAGAAAAGACATTTCCCCAACATTGTGTATACATATTCTAAATATTTTGTCAGGACTAGGGTGTTGATTATTAAAACATTCAGGGGTTTTTTTAAGTAATAACATTTGCATCAAAAATATGTTTTAAAAAATCAATATCATTTGACAATGTAAAATACAAACACTTGTTTAGATCGGAATAATTGGCCCCTTGTACACACCGAAGTTGATCATTGGCTTACGCATATTGCGTAAGATTTAAAGCTTCAAACTTACATTAACCATCACCATATTACAGGTAATAATATGTCCTGCCTTTATTTCAAGGACGGTCCCTATACTTAAATCAAGATTCAAGCTTTCATAATCAAATATACTGAACATGACCAGGGTTGAATTAACGAATATTAGTCGTATTAAACGTATCTGTTTTAAATATTGTATAATTCATTACGTTTAAGCACAAAATAAGCATTTTTAAAAATAACGGGTGTTTCCCTATCATTTACTACCTTAGTGCTGAACAAGGACAATTATACTAGGGCGTGTTCATTTCAAATTTCAACCTTAATTGTTATCTTAAACTCCATGACTTGATTCTGTTACGAGTCAACTGAACTGCTTCCTAGGGTGGCATATTTTGCCTCTTATATACAAGATAAATCATGTGAACTTCAAGAAATTGTGTCTACATGCAAGATACAAATCTTTAAAGAGAACCTGATTTTTATATGGGTAAAATATCTTACTAACGCACATATCTTACATCATAGATGCAATATGCAACATGATTATGACAAAAACGCAGCACAGTTAAGGCTGTCAATAAACTCCGTTCAGACAAAAAGTACGGGAAATGTGCATTATGACATCACAGTATATTACAAACCTCGAAAGTACTTATTAATCTATTTATTAGTAAAATTAACTTATACTAATCTTTAAATTAAAAACAACAAATGCTATTACTTACAATTTTGATGTCCGTTATATCGTACACACTGAAAAATAAGCGAGATGTCGTTCTCGCTGTACTACAAAATATGACGTCATATGCTTCAAAATGACGCATTAAGTTAAATCATTGAAGGCTATCGTGCAGTTTTATAGCGAAGAAAAATAAATGTCATACATTAACGGAAAAGTATAAATGAATATTTTGTTTAAAATTATTATTAGTAGAATGCTACCTATATAGTCTTATTTTCATTTTGTTAAAAGTATGCATCGTATAAAGAAGCCAACTCGGTTTTGTATAAAATATCGTATATCTAAAATCTGAGTACCTAAATAAATCACTTGATTGCAAGGGCATACACTTACCTGATCCCGACAAACTTTTACATGTGAATTTTAAATATGCTATGTAACTTAAAAACTTCTACGATCCTTGTAAAATCTTACAAATTAATTATTTTTAATGAAATTAACCCTGTGACCTTCAAAATTATTCAACATATGCATTATAAATTACGGTTTCTACTAACAAATATTCTTATCTTAAAAAGTTCGCACCGTTTTTCAAAATCTACGATATAACATCAAGTTATTTCATAATTCAGTTGTGAATTTTGACATGATTATGCCCTTGCAATATTGAATTTTTTAAATGACCTCAAAACCACAAATACATCTGCTTGTACCATGCGACTGCCATATCACGTGACCACAATGAACATAAAATATTGTACTGTTATATATATATTTTAGAAATATATTGCATTTGAGTGACTGTTATTGATTTTAAAAAGGACATGCCAGTTTAACTAAAGTATACGTGTTTTCATCACAAAAATTTGCCCATATTTTTATTGACCGCCTTAACTGTGCTGCGAATGCGACTTATTTATGTTGGCATATGATTTATTTATGCGTTATATATGTTACACTGCCAAAATTTATGTTAACTTGCGAAATAAATATGTTTACATTCGACTTATTTATGTCAACATGCGAGTTAATTATGTTAACATGGATCATAAAATGTATGTCAACATGCAAGATAATTCTATTTACTTGAAAGTTATTTAGATCAACATGCGAGATAACTTTCATGTTGACATAAATATCTTGCATGTTAACTTAATTAACTTGCATGTTGACATAAATGTTTCACATGTCAACATGATCAACTCACATGCAAACATAAATATCTTGCATGTTAAATAATTAACTCTCATGTTCTAATAAATAAATCACATGTTGTCATTATTATGTTGCCTCTATGATTTCAGAGTACAGCATTAGTGAGTCATTTTTGTCTCTTTAAAGATTGGTAACTTGCACGTCAACATAAGTATCTTGCATGTTGACATAGTTTATCTTGCATGTAGAAGGCAAAAATATGCCACCATAGCTTCTTTATTCATTTGCTACAACACAGAGTTAAAAATATGTTACTTTTATTTCAGTAAATGATACAAGTCTGAATGTGTCCATTCTGTGAGAACTGAGCGAGTCCTGCATGGCTGAAATGTGTTCTTTCTCTCACAGAATAGACAGTTTTAGGCTAATATCTGACTTAAAACATTATCTCTTTTTTTTTCAAAGAATGGATGCTATCAGGTCAACAAGTAGATAATGCTGAGAAATATTTTTTTACTGTTAAAAAACAGTATTGCAGAGCACTGGGTTTTTTTGTTAACTTGATGGACAGTTTTGAATATTGCAAGGATGCTGTACAAAATTCACTTACTCCTTTTCTGAGCAATATCAACATTTAACTCTCGGTTGGGGAGAGCATTTGTTCATTAACAAACTTCATGGATCAAGTACCGACAGTGTTCTAATGGTATTCTGGATATCATAGGCGGTTATGCTCTGTCAAATTTAATATGAATAACAACCTTCACTTGATGAAAGTATTAACCCAACAAAAACATAAAATGCTAAACAGATTTGGAAAATAATTTTCCACAGGTGTCGAGTAAGTTCACCGTTAAGGTTTAATTTCATTTTTTTTTCCAGGGGGTGTGTAATCCGGATAATGAGAGATTTCTTCAACCTTGGAATAAGTGATAAATGTGAGTTTCATTTAGTGAAATCAAGTTTGTCTCAATATACGTTCTGATGTGATTTGTGGTTAAAAGTATTAATAATCAAAAGGGAAAATTTTGATTTCGTGATTTTTGTAAATGAACCTAAGAAATACAATATTAACTTGTTAACATGTATTAGAGATTCAGCTTTCCCTGCTGTATTGCACTTTCTGTTTCATTTCTAAACGCATAAGGCATTAGATTTCTTTACTGCACTGGTAAACGTAATGTTTTTCTTGTTTCCATCTAACATGTATCTGTTTTACCTTTCTCCGACCTTTACTAGCATTATTAGACATCTTTTGAATCCATTAAATTTAAGAAGAAACACCTTGAGGTTAGATATAATATTGTTTTTAAATTAAGATATACTTTGTTTTGTACAAAAGTTAAAACTAGTGATGAAATAAATAACAATATACCAACAGTCAATGACGGTCAATTGAGTAACATATGGTCATATTTGCCACCCGCCCCTTTCCTTAATAAACACTAGCTCTTTATATCTGTCCCAATGCACAATTTATGACCGGGTAATTGTGGACATTATAACAATTTATAGTTAATTCCTGGGTGTAAGTCAGTGCACTCCGAACTTTTTTGATTTTTAAGTATCTTTTTATTTTTTTCTGGCAAGCTCATATTGTTGATAGTAACTTACTTTGAAAATAGATTTGAAGGATTTGGCATAAACCTTAAGACCTCGATTCTTTTACTATTAGTGCTAGGAAGTATGCTCGAGTGTTTGTAGTTTAGTTTAAAACGTTATAAACACAGCGTAATAGCTGTACAATGCTACATAACTCTCTTACTTTTGTTAATAAAATGATATAATGGCTTTAAAATTAAAAATAATATTTATGCTGAGATATCCAGACGCACAAGTTATGAATCAGTCCCCAAGAGAAACAATTGTTTGATCAATTCGGTTTTGTATGTTTGTTTTTATTTTATGCCTAACATAGACAATCACCGAGTTTCTGCAGCTCACAATCCCTTCCACAGAGATTGATATTTTATTCTTGGACAGCAATGGAGTGATCTGATCCACAATCAGGTTTTTTTTTCAAAATAATCTTTTTTAAAATAGGAACTCTATATAAATACCTAAATACTTGTCTTTATTTCATTATAAGTTATAGCATGACATTTCATATCTTATTGGTTTTTTTGAGGAATTTCTTATGACCTGTACAATTACATGCATCTTGGAATCATTTGATGAAGCAAAGTATTAACCAGTCTCTTTTATTCTAAATTGTAAAGTGTTCAAATCAAATTAGAACCACAACAAATATTTCTCAGTCTAAAAAGATAAATTACAGTTTGGGCGATTGTTCTGGGACAATCAGTCAGTTTTATTCATCAATACATAAAAGTTTTTTTTAAAGTAATGCGTCCAGAATTCACACTTATGTCAAAGGAATGTATGATATGTAAAATATCTCATTTGTCCGATACTCTTCAGTATCGAAGATCTCGTGCGTCTTATAAAGACAACTTTTCACAAAGTTTAATTAACCAAGTCATCCGGAAAAAGTGAAACATTTAAGTTTATCTTGTCTCATTATGTTCAAATGAATGTTTTTGTGGCGGAAAATACAGCATTTGACCGACTGTTTTTCTGTTAGAACCTATTCACCATGTACTAAAACATGACAGTATCTAGATCTTTAGAACAGTTACATCATTCATCAAAATGCAACAAAAGTAAAAGGTTTATTTTGTTTTACATTTATTAATCCCACTTCTTGAGTCAAGCTGACACATAATTCATCCTCCTGAAACCACAATATCGTCAATTATTACTGCATTTTTGGCAAACAGAATATTTCTTAAACAACGTCCTTCCTTTGAATTATGTCATACATATATAATTCATGTAAGCTTTTTTCTACCAATATATAAAAAGCAAATGTATGGAAACTTGCCTCGATCTTTAGCTAGAATGGATCAGAACACTGTAGTTTATGCACCAACTGCCTCAAACATTACCAAAGACACTGCAAAGTTGGAATCAACCATCCCACCCGTTCTACAGTTTCTGTTTGGGGTTACAGGTAATATAATTGCCTTTATTGTACTTTTCTCCTCTAGAAAGAAACATAAGTGGAAGCCGTTTTACAGACTCGTCGCTGGGTTAGCTTTGACTGATGGTGGAGGAATTTTATTAATATATCCAACAGTTTTGGTTAGATATGCATCAAATTTCACCTACGATTTTCCAAAACCTCTCTGTAACTACAGTTCCTTTATGTTTATAGTCCTGCTGACATCGTCTGCGATGATAGTTTGCGCAATGTCTTTCGATCGTTTCATGGCTATTCTGTATCCCTTACGCTACAATAATATTAGAAAGAAATATCGAGCTAACATCACATTAGCACTGATCTGGACTACTGCAGCCTTCGTTTCAAGCTTGCCACTGATGGGTCTTGGGTCTAGCATATTATACTATCCGGGATCCTGGTGCTTTTTGAACTTTGTTAGTACATCTACCGTGGACAGGATCAACTCTATCATTTACTCTTTGCTGGGACTGATGATTCTGTTTTCAACAATTTTCTTTAATGGAAGTGTGATCTTCTCACTTTGCAAGAATCAAATCAAAAACAAGGTTTCTCCGAAAACAAGAAAGCGAAGCGACATCTTCAATGCCATATTCTTGCTTGTATTAGTTTCAGTCTTTGCAGCTTGTTGGACTCCACTTATGGTAAATATAGAAAACCTCTCTCTCTCTATCTCTCTCTCTCTCTCTCTCTCTCTCTCTCTCTCTCTCTCTCTCTCTCTCTCTCTCTCTCTTCATGATAATAATAACCAGAGAATGTTTCTTTGGGTTTTTCACATTTCTGTATGATTAATGTTTGATTTCCCTCTGATGATATCATATGTTCTTTAGGTTGTCATTTTTGGAAATGCCACCAAATTGATTATTGAGGATGATTCCGTTGACCTTCTAGCAGTTCGACTAAGCATCTCAAATTCCGTCGTGGACCCTTGGATTTACATCTTACTCAGGAGGGAACATTTAATTGCAATCAAACGGAAATTTGAAAATACGTTTGGTAAAATCATTTTTGCGGCTAACAGTAGGCATGATGCCATACCATCAACAGATGCCCGTCAAAAAAGTTTGGAAAATACCATGTCGTCAGGCAAAACACTTTCTACGGACAATTTAAGCAAGTAAAAAAGGGTTCATTCATTTAAGGTACATAAATTCCATTTTGTAACGTTTTCAAAGCACATGTGTACAAATGAGTGAACATGTTTTTTATTTTACTTTTGGTTGCAAAAAATATACATCTTAAGGAATAATGTTAATGTTCAGCTTTATATGAATACTGGTATAATATGTCCAAACAATTTTGTACATAAATATAATTATGTCATTTTTGTATTATTGAAGGAATAAGAAATCATTCTTTGAGTATTATAAGGTGATAATTTCGGTTGGGGCGTGATCAAATCCAATAAATCCCGAAGGGCTTTATGATAGATTAGACCACGCTCCGACCGAACTCATGATCATCACTTCATTATATTCAAATAACGATTTCTTATTATTTATACTTATATTATTTCCAATATGTACACTTTAAAGGTGTATGTGGCGTATTTGGAGTAAACTTTTTGACGTGAGTTTGAGTAAAAATATACATCATACTTCTTATTATTAGACGTTTCACAAATTCTAGGCCATTTAAACACGTTCTTTCTTTAGTTTTTTGCCTCTAAACTTGCTACACGTCTGATGAATATTAATGTGATCCGCCATATGTAACACAATTGCGCATGAGTGCGGGAAAACCCAATATTGAAAACATAACGGATGAACAGTTTATTTACAAATTAGAATCGCGTTTTTCATGTCTTAAATTAGATAATTCTTATATCAGATGATATCCGAAGCTTTATTATTCCGTTATATATTAATGTAGACCGATATAAATTGCTAATTATGTGTAATAAAGATGAAATATGATTTTAGCATCAACGACACGGTAAAACGAGTGAATACACCCTCTCCCTGAGGGATGCATGTACTGAGAGTGTTTATTCATTCTTTATTCAAAAATTCCTCTAAACGAAAATTCACTTGTGGTTGATAACTTATAAATTTAAGACATGGAACACATGGAGCACGTACGAACCTGACAAGCAAAACCCGGCTTACAACTTCAAGATAAAGACTTAAGTTTAATTCGGCTTTAATTCCTATTCCATCAATCTACATGGTCAAGGATGACAATCTTTCCTATCCTTGTTAGTTTGTCTCTTTTTTGCAAACTTAACGGTATACATGTACCTATCTTTCTCGTCGTCGTCATTTTTGTTGTGATAGACTGAGCGGGGTATCACGTGACCGATTTAAGGAGGGTTTATTCAATTGCTACATTTTTGTCGACTACACAATAATTTTAAAAATTATTTATTAACTTCAATATCTTTTTAACCCGATTGGTATAAACTGCGTAATTTATTGTGAAGATTTATCTTTATATAACACATTTAAATAAATAAGTCAATCAAATATTTCTTAGCATGAAAAAATACGCCACATATAATGTCCTTTAAAACAACAATAATTTAAAAATACCTTTTTTTTTTATGTAGCACATGCTATGTATTACTACGCGGCGCAGCCAAAAACATTTCTAGGTTATGATATGAGACACACTCATTTTGTATCACTCATGTTTTATGAAAGTTATTGAGTTTAGGGGTTCAAAATTGATTCGTAATGTTTTCACAGACAAAGACAGTTGAAAATGTAAATATTTACGTTTTAATACTCACATTTATCACATTGTTCGATTTCAGTTTTTTGATGTTAACAGACGTTACTGCGTTTATTAATCTCTAAAAAATAAAGCAATACTTCTTTAGCCTGTGTAATAATGTGCTACATTTTCTTCATGCTTTATGTGTTATGCAATTTATATCTGTAATCAAAGTCATCGAATAAAAACCGCTTTATGAAAACTTTGCACGAATTTCTTTCAAATTTCGTTATTGATGGGCTAAGATTTATCATTTAGAAATTCCAAAGTAAATTACAGTTACTGTATAAAGTTGGTACATTAAAAAACACTGAGTAATTTACTCACCACTTTCTGATGTGAGTGTGTGTGTGATAGATCTCATAAAAGAGGAAAAAATAGACCAAATATTAATGTAAGCAACCATAAGTTTGCATCACAGATTTTTACAGTAATGTGTATAACTGGTTCGGATAAATCCTAAAAACTATTTTAAAAATTGCATACGTTAGCTATTTATTAGTGTTTACCCTACTTTGTCGGTCGTCCCTCACGGAAAAGACAGTTTTAGGCTAATATCCGACTTAAAACATTATCTCTTTATTCAAAGATAGGATGATAACGGGTCAACAAGTAGATAATTCTGAGAAATATTGTTTTACTGTTAAGAAAACAGTATTGCAGAGCACTGGGTTTTATGTTAACTTGATGGACAGTTTTGAGTATTGCAAGGACGCTGTACAAAATTCATATTTATTTACTTCTTTACTGAGTAATATCAACATTTAACTCTCGGATGGGGAGAGCATTTGTTCATTAACAAACTTCAAGGATCAAGTACTGACAGTGTTCTAATGGTCTTCTGGATATCATAGGCATTTATGCTGTGTCAAATTTTAATTTGAATAACAGCCTTCTTTTGATGAAATTAATATGTTTTACGGTGCTACCGTTCTGGCGAGCGCAGCAAGAATTACACAATTCCTTGCATCATTGTTAACCTAGTGTTATTTAGGTATCAACGAACGTCACAAAGAATTTGAGAGAGTATTGCTCTCCAATAAGTATGCCAAAGGTACTAATTTTATTGGTTATGATGCATACATGTACAGCGCAACCCCTACCCCTCTCCCGAGAGAAAAAGAGAGAGAGAGAGAGAGAGTGTGTGTGTGTGTGTGTATGTGTGTGTCGGTCCCTGTTTGTAGGTGTGTAATTTCCCACTTCAAAATTTACTGGTTTGACTATGCAATATATACATAAATTTTCTAACTGTTTATTTTTTCTCTTTATTCCTTTTTATTTAGTTCAAAATGTCCTATTGTTTATTTCCTCCATACTCATATACTTACCTGCCTACTGTACATGCATGCACAATAAGCTTAAAAATGGATCGATATGACAGTAAAGTATGGCTCTTTATATCATCTCTATATTAAAAAAAATAAAAACAAATCATATGTCAAAGAGGCATCGCAGTCTATACTGAAATAACTAGAACACGCATTACAGATGTTTGATCCACCTCTAAATTTATCGCGGGAAATATAGCGCGAGAGCACTGTGACGTCATCTACGAATTTTTTCGTCTTTGTTTACGTATCTCGACTCAATACGTAGGTATGGATGCAAGTAACAAATCTCTTGAGTCTCGCCAAACCATATGCGGTACTCTAAACGTGTCTTCAAACCTTAGGACACCGTAAATTACGAGTAAAAAGTCGGCCATTTTTGGCACAGCACCACGGGTAAAAACATTAGAGAGCATTATGGGACGTAGACCAAAAAAATTTTGTTTGATGAACTGTAGGTTTAGCTCGTTCTTTTTCCGCGAACACTGGTTCTTAGAGCTCGCTTCGCAGTGCCCGCGAGCGGCGCTCGCTATTAACCCAACAAAAACATAAAATGCTAAACAGATTTAGAAAATAATTTTCCACGGGTGTCAAGTAGATTCACCGTTAAGGTTTAAATTCATTATTTTTGCAGGTAAGGTGTAATCCGGATAATGAAAGATTTCTTCAAATTTGAAATAAGTGATGAATGTGAGTTTCATATAATGAAGTCAAGTTTGTCTCAATAAACGTTCTGATGTGATTTGTGATTAAAAGTATTAATAATCGAGAGGAAAAATTTTGATCCGTGATTTTTGAAAATGAACCTTAGAAATACAATATTAAGTTATTAACGTATAATATTTCATCTTCCCCTGCTGTATCGCGCTATCTGTGTCATTTCTGTTTTACATATCTCCGCCCATTATTATAATTATTAGACATCTTTTGAATCCATTAATTTTAAGAAGAAACGCCTTGAGGTTAGATATGATATTATTGTTTTTTTTGATAAAGGTATATTTTATTTTGTTTAAAAGTTGAAACTAGTGATGAAATACATAATAATAATATACCCACAGTCAATGGCGGTCAGTTGAGTAGCATATGGCCATATTTGCCACCCGCCCCCTTCCCTGAATAAACACTAGCTCTTCAAACCTGCCCCATGAGCAGTAAACTGTGGACATTATAACAATTTATAATTAATTCCCAGGCAATCATTTTGGGTGTAAGCCAGCGCACTCGGATTTTTTAAATTTTTTTCGTATCTTTTTAATTTTTTTTTCTGGCAAGTTGATAACTTACTTTGAAAATAGATTTGAAGGATTTGGCTTAAACACTTAAGACCTCGATTTTTTTTACTATCAGTGCTAGGAAGTATGCTCGAATGTTTAATAGTTTAAAACGTTATAAACACAGTGTGATAGCCGTGCAATGCTACCTAACTCTCTTATTTTGGATAATAAATTTTTTAAATGATCTATTGGGTTTAAAATTAATAATTATGTATATGCTGAGAGATCCAGACGCACAAGTTATGCATCCTTCCCAGAGAGAAACAATTGTTTGGTCAATTCGGTTTTGTATGTTTGTTAGGGTTTTTTTTCAATAGCACTGTACTTTATTTAAAAGATATATCCCATATGCACATGTCTTATGTCTAAAATTACATTTATACAATCACCGAGTTTTTGCAGCCCACAATCCCTACATAGAGATTGAAATTTTGTTCTGCGACAGCAGTGGAGTGATCTGATCCACAGTCAGGTTTTTTTGTCAAAATCAACCACACATTTGAGATAATTTTAGACTTGATTAAGGATTTCGAGGGTCGTGGACATTTTCAGACTGTAATAATCTCTTTCAAAAGAAGAACTTCATATAAATACCTAAGAAAATAAGGTACAATATATAGATTTTGTCTTTACTTCATTATAAGTTATAGCATGACATTTTATATTTTTTTTAGGAATTTCTGATGACCTGTAAAATTACATGCATCTAGAAATCATTTGATGAAGCAAAGTATTAATCAGTTTTTGAGATTGTTCTTGGACAATCAGTCAGTTTTCTACCTTTTATTATCAATACATAAAAGTTTCATTAAAGTAATGCGTCCACAGCAAAATTCACACTTATGTCAAAGGAATGTATGATATGTACAATATCTTATTTGTCCCATCTCTTCACTATCAAAGATCTCGTGCGTCTTGTTAGGACAACTTTTTACATAGTTTAATAAATCAAGTCATCCGGAAAAGTGAAACATCTAAGTTTATTTCGTCTCATTAAAAATGAATGTTTTTGTGGCGGAAAATACAGCACTTGACCGATTGTTTTCTGTTAGAACCTATTCACCATGTAATAAAACATGACAGTATCTAAATCTTCAAAACAGTTACATTATTCATCATAATATAACAAAACTGAATGGTTTAATTTGTTTTACATTTATTAGTCCCACTTCCTGAGTCAAGCTGACACATAATGCATCCCCCTGAAACCACAATATCGTCGATTATTACTGCCTTTTTGGCACACAGAATATTTCTTAAACAACCTCCTTTTTAATCTGATCACCGTACAATAATACCCTACATATATAATGCATGTAAGCGTTTCTACCAATACATAAAAAGCGTGTGTATGGGAACACACCTCGATCTTTAGCTAGAATGGGTCAGAGCACTGTAATTTATGCACCAACTGCCTCAAACACTACCAACGACACTGCAAAGTTGGAATCAACTATCCCACCCGTTCTGCAGTTTCTGTTTGGGGTTACAGGTAATATAATTGCCTTTATTGTACTTTTCTCCTCTAGAAAGAAACATAAGTGGAAGCCGTTTTACAGACTTGTCGCTGGGTTAGCTTTGACTGATGGTGGAGGAATTTCATTAATATATCCAACAGTTTTGGTTAGATATGCATCGAATTTCACCTACGATTTTCCAAAACCTCTCTGTAACTACAGTTCCTTTATGTTTATATTCCTGCTGACATCGTCTGCGATGATAGTTTGCGCAATGTCTTTCGATCGTTTCATGGCTATCCTGTATCCCTTACGCTACAATACAGGTAGAAAGAAATATCGAGCTAACATCACCTTAGCACTGATTTGGATTACTGCGGCCTTCGTTTCAAGCTTGCCACTGATGGGTCTTGGATCTAACATATTATACTATCCGGGATCCTGGTGCTTTTTGAACTTTGTCAGTACATCTACCGTGGACAGGATCAACTCTTTTATTTACTCTTTGCTGGGACTGATGATTCTGTTTTCAACAATTTTCTTTAATGGAAGTGTGGTCTTCTCACTTTGCAAGAATCAAATCAAAAACAAGGTTTCTCCGAAAACAAGAAAGCGAAGCGACATCTTTAATGCCATATTCTTGCTTGTATTAGTTTCAGTCTTTGCAGCTTGTTGGGCTCCACTTATGGTAAATATAGAAGACCTCTCTCTCTCTCTGTCTCTCTCTGTCTCTCTCTCTCTCACACACACAGACACACACACATAATAATATTAATAACCAAAGAATGTTTCTTTGGGTTTTTCACCTTACTGTGTTATTAATAATTGGTTTCCCTCATAATATCATATGTTCTTTAGGTTGTCATTTTTGGAAATGCCACCAAATTGATTTTTGAGGATGATTCCGTTGACCTTTTAGCAGTTCGACTAAGCATCACAAATTCAATCGTGGACCCTTGGATTTACATCTTACTCCGGAGGGAACACTTAATTGCAATCACGCGGAAATTTGAAAATATGTTTGGTAAAATCAGTTTTGCAGCTAGCAGTAGTCATGATGTCATACCATCAACAGATGCACGTCAAAAAAGTTTGGAAAATACGATGTCGTCAGGCAAAACACTTTCTACGGACAATTTAACCAATTAATAAAAATTCATTCTTTTAATATAGATAAATTTTATTTTGTAACGTTTTCACATGAGTACAAATGATGGAACATGTTTTTTATTTTACTTTTGGTTGCAAAAAATATACATCTTAGAGAATAATTTTAATGTTCAGCTTTATATGATACTGGTATAATATTTCCGAACAATCTTGTACAGTAAAAGGTGTCATTTTTGTATTATTTAATGAATAAGGAATCATTCTTTGAGTATTGTGAGATGATGATTTCGGTCGGGGCGTGGTAAAATCCAATAAAGTCCAAAGGGCTTCATGATAGATTTGAGCACGCTCCGACCGAAATTATCACCTCATAATATTCAAAGAATGATTCCTTCTTATATTATTTCCAAATTGTACACTTTCAAACAACATTATTTTAAATCCACTATTTCTATGTAGCACATGCTTGTATTGCTACGCGGCGAAGCCAATACCGTTTTGGTTATGCTATAAGATAGGCCCATTTTTGTGTCACTCATGTTTTATGAAGTTACTTGGTTAAAGAGTTCGAAATTTATTCGTAATGTTATCACAGACAAAGACAGTTTATTATGTAAATATAAACGTTTTAATACACACATTTATCACATTGTTCGATTTCAGCTTTTTCAGCGTTCACAGGCGTTACTGCTTTTTTTAATCTTTTAAAACATTAAGCAATAATGTTTTAGCTTGTGTAATAATGTGCTACATTTTCTTCATGCATTATGTGTGTTATATCTGTAAATCAAAGTCGACGATCGCGAATAAAAAGCTGTTTATAAAAAATTTGCACGAATTTCTTTTAAACTTCGTTATTGTCAGGCTAAGATTTATTATTTAGAATTTCCAATGTTTTCATTCACAGGTTTTTTTTTCACAATTTATCGAAGTGAATTTGAAACAATTACCATAACATGTTATAAAATCAGAACAAGAAACTACGGGTGAATTACAGTTACTGTATAATATTGGTACATTAAAAGACACTGAGTATTTTATGCAACAATTTCTCATGTATGTGTGTGTGTGATAAATCTCATAAAAGAGAGAGAATAGAAAACAAAACTGGTCAGATAAATCTTAAAAACTGTTTTTAAAAATTGGATATGTTAGCTATTTATCAGTGTTTACCCTATTTTTCGGTCGTCTTTGTGTCAGCGCGGGAGTTCAAGCCTCGGTGGGGGCGGAGGTGGAGCTCCAACAAAAGTGAGGTAAATGTCAATTTAAGAGTTATTGCAATGTTTGTGTTTGTGTGTGTATATATATATATATATATATATATATATATATATATATATATATATATATATATATATATATATATATATATATATATATATATATATGAAGAACGGTAATCTAGGTTCGTGATTGAATTTGTATTGCATTTTCTAGAAAAGATATGTACTCTTTGCGTTTGGATAAATAAGTAAGACATTTCATTTTGTTTAGTTTGTGAGTGTGATGCATTTCATTTGGTAAGTAAAAGGGGCATGGTCACGATTTTGGTCAAAAATTATTTATCCAATTTTAATATTTACAATGCTTTAGAACGGCATTTTAAATAGGCAACCGAAATTTGAGTATCATTTGTTGAGTTATAAGCGAGTTTCAGAGCTTGAAATTCTTCGCTATGTAAACAAAGCGCTTGTTTACATTTTGAACGTTGAAGTAAAAATTTCAGTTTTAAACCTTAAACCAAAGTGTTAAGGAGGCTGGGGGTCATTTCTCCAAAATTCACCAAATTTGCAGAAATGTTTCTTATAACCTTAATATATTTTTTGATGTAAAAGAACACTTCACAATCATCGTTAATTTTATCATTTATTGCAACTGAAAAAATTGCACATTATGTAAAGAAAAAAATTATGAAAAATATATGAAATATTAATAAAGGCAAAAAACACAAAAAATTAACACAATAACAAAAACTTAACATTATTTGTTATGAAGAAAAATATCACAATTTTACCAAAAATATATTTGTCACACAAATGCAAATATACAAAGAAAAAAAGTAGCCACAAGATTATATCAAAATTTTAACATGATAATAATTAATACATGTGTAATAAAGATTGAGCATTAAAAGGATTTTCGATGGTGAAATTAAAAAAAAAAAAAAAAAAAGGAAATATTTGAACAAAATATTTGAAGTTTTAAAAGTTACCTCCCTTTGAAAAGTTAAAAAGGTGCTGAAAAACAGCTTAAATGATTTTTTGGCATCTTGTATCCCTTGGTTACCCTCAAATGACTCTTTAAATAATGCTTCAATACCATCATATCCATTTTTTCAAAAGACAATTTCAGTACAATGTAAGAGTTATAAAACCTTAAAGTGAAAATCTTTTTTTTTTGTAAAGATAAAAACGCTTTAATATGGCAGCCACCCCCAGCCTCGTTAAACGTTAGGAACCGTTTATCTATGCCTAAAATAAATAAACAGATAGACAAATAAGCTGGAAAAAGATTTTTTACTGATATATTGAACCTATGTAAACAAAAACAGGGCACGAGCCTTGTTTACATGACAAAAAATTTTGAGCCCTGTATTTTGCTTATAACTCTACGAATGACTCTCAAAATTAATTTGATCATTAGAAATGCATTTCTGAAGCATTGTAAATAATAAAAATAAAATTTGACCAAAATTGTGACCATGCCCCTTTAATATACCCGGTAAGTTAGCAGACATACTGCGTTTGCCGTTGCTCGCTCACTACTTTTTTCTCCTTGATTTGCGATACATGTATAGCAGTCTGCGTTGCCTGGCTACAGAGTCAACCCAGGTTAAGATTTAATATTTTACTTAGGAACAGTATATGTCGTTCCTGTTGGCTCAGAATGTTCAAACACGTAATCCGGAACAGGAAGCTAACACTTTATCATACTACGAGCACAGGAAAGGAGGAAGGATGTGTGTAGGCATTTTTGGATGCAAATAGTAATACTTTATTAAGCTTTGTATGATAATGATATGTGTTGACCGGAATTTCAAAATTTCCGGGATTTCAAATTAGTAAACACTATAATAGTGTACAATAGATTAACACAGGATTTCGACCTACTCAATACGCCTGTTTAAATTTGAAATACTACAGACTTATTATACCATCACAACGTTGATGATTTTTGAAAGTTTTATTTAATATGCAATAATAAGTATCATTTCAATTGAGCAAAACTATTTTATAACATATTTTGAAGTATTTAAACATATAATGTCAAATTAATCAAGGCTTATAGACAGTATTAGTTTTTTGTCGAAAACAAAGTAGCAACATGGTAATTATGATTCATTTGCAAATTAAAGTAAATTGAAATTATATTAACCTAAATAGATGTTACAAAATTTAAATTTGGTTCGTATAAAAAAAATTCAGATACTCAAAATAAGAACCCTTTTATCTTTTGCTTTTTGACCCCCGCAGTTCTGCAATTTGTTTTTGAGTGTTTGTTACTTAAATGCTTTCGTTTTAAAACAATTTTCGTAGTACTAAATGTTAAACAAGCATTACAGACAATATCTTTATCCTATCTTATTTTTGTTGAAAACAAAGAAGTGATGAGGTAATTATGATTCACTACGAAAGGAAATTTGAAAATGTAAACACTTATAATAATGGTGACAGATATAGGAAAAAGCCAATTTGGCTTCATATAAAACAGTTCTTTGTTATGAAGGTGTTGGTATTCAACACCATTGCCCTTGTAACCTAATGGATCTTGCAATCAAATTTGAAATCCCCTCGGCTTCTAACAGCACCGAGGTCTCTTCTCTCTCTCGCCCTTCGACGCCCACAATTCTGCAATTTGTTTTTGGTGTTCTGGGTAACCTGATTGCCATTATTGTATTCATCACTGCTAGAAAGAATCAAAAAATGGAAACCGTTTTACAGACTAGTTTTCGGTATAACCTATCTGGTGGTTTGGGGATTTTGTTGATTTTCCCAACAATATTTCTTCGATTTGCTCCAAATTTTATGTTCGATTTTCGTATCTGCGCGTACAACTTTTTCATGTTCATATTCATATTGACATCATCTGCAATGATTGTCTGCGCAATGTCTTTTGACCGTTTTATGGCTATTCTGTATTTGTATCGCTACATTGGGATTGTAAAGAACAATCAAGCGCAGTGGTATGGATTACCTGTGCTTTCCTTTCAAGTTTACCACTGATGGGCTTACTATCAAGTTTGCTTTATGAAACTGGTTCAGTTTGTTTTTTAAATTTCATTAGTACATTAACCTTAGATCGAATTAACTCTTTCGTTTACTCGCTAATAGGACTGTTTATTCTCCTTTCAACAATTATCTTTAATATGTGTGTGGTCATATCACTTTGTAAAAATATCGTTACAACCAACGCAGTTTCACAGAAAAGCAGGAAAAAAAGCAACACATTCAATGTTGTTTTCCTGCTGGTAAAAGTTTGACCTTTGCAACATGTTGGATTCCACTTATGTTATAGAACTTTTTTTCCAATCTAATTTCTAAATATTCCCCTCTTTGTCGAATAAGTGTCCCTTGTTTGATTCCTTTGTACTGTTACTTGATATTTTTGTACTTCAGATTGTTATATTTGGACATGCAACGGCGTTGTTTTCTGATGTTGGCACGTTAGAATTGTTTGCCGTCACAAACTCTATTATCTATCCCTGGATCTATATCCTGTTTCGAAAATAAAATATTTTTGTGATCACCGGGAAACTTCTGCGGCATCAACAAGGTTACAAGCAGCAGTGTTAATATAATAACGTCACGCCACCGTGAGATGCACAGACGCAAAGCTATATGACAACACGTCTGCAAGAACAGAGCCTTCAATTGATATAACCAATCAGACTTAAGTCACTTGCAAGCAATGCTTCCTAGTCTCAAATCCGCGCTCTATGGCATTATAAAGAAACAGAAGTGATATAATTATTATTTCATTTATTTTTGATTTTCTGATTTCTTATAATAAGCTATTGGACAACCAAAATAATTTTTCGAAAGAATAAAGACCGACAAAGGTTACAAAACAGTTACAAACTATTGTGCAATCGCTTTATAGAATTTAAGTGTCTGTCTTCATGTAACAATAACAAAAATAGAAAGGACAACTGCTTTTAGCGCCGGATTTTGGCGGTTTTTTCCGGTCGCTTCTGTTGTGGTTATCTCTTAACCAATTTCGTACGTTTGTTTATTTTGTAAAGAGTCTCGTCGATTAACGTAACAAAAATAAAGATCTTAGACTGTGATACTATAAACTTATTTTATTTTTTTCTCCTTATAACTTTCTAAATAAATTTTTTCTTATATGCCCTTGATTTAACATAAGATTGATATTAATATGCATGAGAGGTGAAGCTGATATTATCATTATTATTATCAGAATGGAACTAAAATTACACTAGCATGAATATCAATGCCATGTATTAAAACAATATTTGATCACTCTTTTACCATAGCCCTATCTATCCTTTATGGCACAGATATAATATTTTCTGATGTTTCAACAATAAAGATCACACCCATATAAGACAGAAACCTTTTAAATCAATGGTTGTCAGCAAAACGTGTTTGAAAACGTCGTGTTAGTTAGCACATAATACCGGTATGTAACCCTATATGTTATGTGATGGAATTAAGTATTCACAAAATCACCTGAGGTGAGAAATCGCGTGGTCAATTATAATTCTCAAAATCATTTTACCCTTCGTTATAACACAGAAAGCGAAAGTAAAAAGAAGTAGCTTTTTTCTCTTTTAAAGTTAAAACCATGAGCGCGTTTTCGTCAATAATTAATTTCCCATTGACACAACCTAGATAATGCAAATATACAACTACTGTTATATGAAAAACAAAAGACAAACATGCGCTGACTATGTGTGAAATCAGTATAAAAGTCGGCGTCCTTATTATCGTATGGAGATTCCAGATATCGTGAAGACCCCCGCCTATGAAAACAGATTCGTACTTGGTAACTACATACTTTTATCTAATGTAATTACGTTAAGTTTGAATGTTGACCATTCCTGCAATTGTAAGAAAAATATTTTTTTTAAAAGTTTGTTTTCTCGTATATATATTGCATTTTATTTTGTGTCAAATGGCTTTGTGTCCATGTTTATAACCCTTGTAAGTTCGAATAACTTTTTTTTCTCATTTCTCTCCTTTTCTTATTTTATAAATGAATCTTATTTAAAAAAAATACATATTCCTTTTTGATAATTTTAGAATTAAACAATCGAAAAATATCTGGCAAATCCATTAGTTATCCTTTAATTTGATTCAAGTTCAGAGAGAGAATAAAATAGCCTTTACCAACTTGCAATGCATGAAATTTGACCAAACAAGTTAAAGCTGCTTGGTCCGATTTTTTTGTAATTACAGTATCAACATTTTTTCCATACAAATCATTTATCTTAGAAAGTTATGGACTTTCTCCTATTTACACCAG
Source organism: Magallana angulata (assembly GCF_025612915.1). NCBI lineage: Eukaryota > Metazoa > Mollusca > Bivalvia > Ostreida > Ostreidae > Magallana > Magallana angulata. Next base: position 46,693,891 of record NC_069120.1, read on the forward strand.
CAGAATCAGTCTCCTTTCAAAGTTTGAAATATTCAAAGTAAATAAAAATAATTTCTCTTTGGGCAAACGAAAAAACAAACCAAAATGCATCACGGGAATGTTTAGAAAAGGAAACCGCTTGGTTTCTTCCCCCGAATGATTGGGGTTATTCAACCCGCATGCTATGCATCGATTGTAAAGAAAGCAGACTTTGGAAATATTAGCAAACAAAACGTACACATATCAATTTGTAATTTGTCTGATCATTTCGAACTTTATTTAAAGCGATGTCAAAGTCGTAATACAACCATACCCGTCTCGTCGTCAGGGGTGAAATTTAATATGAGGCGAAATAACGCGGTACCTTTTAATATCGTTTGTTTTGTAAGCAAATTTTGTACGTATTTTTCTTCATTGAAATTTGGCATAATTGACGGGTAAAACTACTGCAATGTCTATTATTATACATATACTAAGCATAGCCATCGTTTATAAGCGTGCATAAAATTTGATATAAAATCGGACCAAGCAGCTTTAAAATCTTTTCGGAGTTTGTCAAATAGGATAGAAAGAATCTTTACAATGTTATTCATCAAACTGGTTTTTATTAAAAACATTGCCTTGAGAGATAAATCATTGCTATGCATGATAAAAATTAAACGTAACTTTTTCTTGCAAATGGTTTTAAAACAATTTACTAATTAATGGAATGCATTGAAAATGGGGTGATCTTATTGGTTTCATAAAAAAGGAAGATTATTTAATCCCTTAAGCAAACTTAAGTATGCCATTATCCGTGTGTTAATGCTCTTACAATATAGAGTTATGTAACGATATAGTTATTGAAATTTAAATGCAAATATATTCAAAAAATTAGTCTTTGACATTTCAGTTTTAGAAATTATTATCAGAGCATCACAGTCCTTCCCACATTTTACCTTGAAGAAGGCGGTGAAATTGTAACGACAACACAATTGCAACTTCAAATACATAACGCATGTAAGCTTTGACCAAACAACATCTAAAAAGCAAATGTTGAAAAAACTTCGTAGTGTAGATAGAATGAATCAAAACTCTAAAGTTTATGTATCAACTGCCTCAAACGCTTTTAAAGACACTGCAAAGTAAGTATCAACTATCCCACCAGTTCTGAAGGTTTTTTTTAAAGTAATATGTAATCTAGTTGCAGTTATTGTACTTATTTCTTCTAGAAAGAAACATATATTAAAACCGTTTCAAAGAATGGTCGCTTTTTAAGTTAATACTGACATCATCACTGATTGTTGTTTGCGCACTGTCTTGTAATCGTTTTATGGTCATTCTTTATCTCTTTCGCTACCATACGATTATAAAGAGATCACGTTATCACTGATATTCGATTACCGCTGCTTTCATTAAAAGCTTGCAAATGATGGGGCCTGGGTCCAGCTTATTATATTATCCAGGTCACTTGTGTTCTCTTAACTGTTTCAATTTATCTAGCTTTGACAGGGTCAATTCATTCTCTCTGCTCGGAATGATATTCATATCTTCAACAATTTTCTTTAATGAAAGTGTGATCAATTTCACTCTAGAGGAATCAATATATGTTTTTTATTCCTGTTCCTGTTGGCTCAGAGGTGAATGTTCAAACCCGTAATCCGAAACAGGAAGCTGACGCTTTATAATACTACGAGCACAGGAAAGGAGGAGAGATGTGTGTGGGCATTTTTGGAGGCAACTGTGGTAATAGAGACATAAATTAGTAATACTTTATTAAGCTTTGTATGATAATGATATGTGTTGACCGGAATTTCAAAATTTCCAGGATTTCAAATTAGTAAACTCTAAAACAGTGTACAATAGATGAACATAGAATATCCGAGTTTTTTCGACCTACTCAATATGCTTATTTAATTTGAAGTACTAGAGACTTATCATATCATCACAACGTTGATGATTTTTGAAAGTTTTATTTAATATGCAATAATAAGTATCATTTCAACAGAGCAAAACTATTTTATAACATATTTTGAAGTGTTAAAACATATAATGTCAAATTAGTCAACTGAAGGCTTATAGACACTACTAGTTTTTTGTCGAAAGCAAAGTAGCAAAATTGTAGTTATGATTCATTTGTAAAAGGAAATTGAAATTGTATATTACAAAATTTGTATTTTGGAACGTATAAAACAGTTCAGATACTCAAAATAAGAACCCTTTTATCTCTCGATTTTTTACCCCCGCATTTCTGCAATTTGTTTTTGAGTGTTTGTTACTTAAATGCTTTCGTTTTAAAACAATTTTCGTGGTACTAAATGTTAGACAAGCATTACAGACAATATCTTTATCCTATCTTATTTTTGTTGAAAACAAAGAAGTGATGAGGTAATTATGATTCACTACAAAAGGAAATTTGATAATGTAAACACTTAAATAAACAGGTGACAGATATAGGAAAAAGCCAATTTGGCTTCATATAAAACTGGTTGTTTTTTTTTGTTATGAAGGCGTGGTATTCAACACCATTGCCCTTGTAACATAATGGATCTTACAATGAAATTTGAAATCACCTCGGCTTCTAACAGCACCGAGGTCTCTTCTCTCTCTCGCTCTTCGACACCTGCAGTTCTGCAATTTGTTTTTGGAGTGCTGGGTAACCTGATTGCCATTGTTGTACTTATCACTGCTAGAAAGAAACACAAATGGAGACCGTTTTACAGACTAGTTTTCGGTTTAACCTTAACTGATGGTTTGGGGATTTTGCTGATTTTCCCAACAATATTTCTTCGATTTGCTCCAAATTTCATGTTCGATTTTCGTATCTGTGCGTACAAGTCTTTCATGTTCATATTCTTATTAACATCATCTGCAATGATTGTCTGCGCAATGTCTTTTGACCGTTTTATGGCTATTCTGTATCCGTATCGCTACAATGGGATTGTGAAGATCAATCAAGCAAATATCACGTTAGCAGTGGTATGGATTACCTGTGCCTTCCTTTCAAGTTTGCCACTGCTGGGCTTACGATCAAGTTTGCTATATGATACTGGTTCAGTTTGTTTTTTAAATTTCATCAGTACATCAACCGTAGTTAGAATTTACTCTTTCGTTTACTCGCTAATAGGACTGTTTATTCTCCTTTCAACAATTATCTTTAATATGTGTGTGGTAATATCACTTTGTAAAAATATCGTAACAACCAACACAGTTTCACAGAAAAGCAGGAAAAAAGGCAACACATTCAATGTTGTTTTTCTGCTGGTAATAGTTTTGACCTTTGCGACATGCTGGACTCCACTTATGGTAAAGAACTTTTTTCCAATCTATTTTCCAAATTTTCACGTCTTTGTCGAATAAGTGTCCCTTGTTTGATTCCTTTGTACAGTTACTTGATATTTTTATACTTCAGATTGTTATATTTGGACATGCAACGGCTTTGTTTTCTGATGTTGGCACGTTAGAATTGTTTGCCGTCCGTATAGGAGTCACAAACTCTATTATCGATCCCTGGATCTATATCCTGTTTCGGAAAGAAAATATTTTTGCGATCACCCGGAAACTCGGAACCTTCTGCGACATAAGCAAGGTTACAAGCAACAGTGTTGATAATAACGTCACGCCACCGACAGATGCACAGACGCAAAGCTATGGCAACACGTCAGCCAGAACAGAACATTCAATTGATATTATCATTTAGACTTAAGTCATGTGCAAGCAATGCTTCCTAGTCTCAAATCTGCGTTCTATGGCATTATAAAGAAGCAGAACTGATATAATTATTATTTCATTTATTTTTGATATTCTGATTTCTTATAATAAGCTTTTGGACAACCAAAATAATTCTAAGAAATAATAAAGACAGACAAAAGTTACAAAACAGTTACAAAATATTGTGCAATCGCTTTGTAGATTTTAAGTGTCTGTCTTCATGTAACAATAACAAAAATAGAAAGGACAACTGCATTTAGCACCGGGTTTTGGGGGGGGGGGGTTTTCGGTCACTTCTGTTGTGGTTATCTCTTAACCTATTTCCACGTTTGTTTATTTTGTAAAGAGTCTCGTCCATTAACGTAACATCAATAAAGATCTTAGACTGTGATATTATAAACTTATTCTATTTTTCTCCTTATAACTTTCTAAATAAAGAGATTTTTTTATATGCCTTTGATTTAACATACGATAGATATTAATATGCATGAGAGGTGGAGCTGACATTATCATTATTATTATCAGAATGGAACTAAAATTAGACTAGCATGAACATCAATGTCATGTATTAAAACATTATTTGATCACTCTTTTACCATAGCCCTTTCTATCCTTTATGGCACAGATATGATATTTACTGATGTATCAACAATAAAGATCACGCCCATATAAGCCAGAAAACCTTTTAAATCAATGGTTGTCAACAAAACGTGTTACAAAACTTCGTGTTAGTTAGCTCATACCATGTAACCTTATACGTCATGTGATGGAATTAAGTATTCACAAAGTCACCTGAGGTGAGATATCACGTGGTAAATTACAATTCTCAACATCATTTTACCCTTCGTTACAACACAGAAAGCGAAAGGAAAAGGAAGTAGTTTTTTCTCTTTTAAACCATGAGCGCGTGTTCGTCAATAATTAATTTCCCATTGACACAACCTAGATAATGCAAATATACAACTACTGATACATGAAGAACAAAAGACAAACATGTGCTGACTATGTGTGAAATCAGTATAAAAGTGGGCGTCCTTATTATCGTATGGAGATTCCAGATATCGTAAAGACTCCCGCCTATGAAAACAGATTCGTACTTGGTTACTACATACTTTTATCTAATGTAATTATGTAAAGTTTGACTGTTGACCATTCCTGCAATAGTAAGAAAAATAATTGTTTTAAAAGTTTGTTTTCTCGTATATATATCGCATTTTATTTTGTGTCAAATGGCTTTGTGTCCATGTTTATAACCCTTGTAAGTTCGAATAACTTTTTTCTCATTTCTCTCCTTTTTAAATTTCATAAATGCATCTTATTAAAAAAATACATATCCCTTTTTGATAAATTTAGAATTAAACAATCGAAAACTATCTGGCAAATCTATTAGTTATCCTTTAATTTGATTCAAGTTCAGAGAGAGAATAAAATAGCCTTTACCAACTTGCAATGCATGAAATTTGACCAAACAAGTTAAAGCTGCTTGGTCCGATTTTTTTGTAATTACAGTATCAACATTTTTTCCATACAAATCATTTATCTTAGAAAGTTATGGACTTTCTCCTATTTACACCAGCAGAATCAGTCTCCTTTCAAAGTTTGAAATATTCAAAGTAAATAAAAATAATTTCTCTTTGGGCAAACGAAAAAACAAACCAAAATGCATCACGGGAATGTTTAGAAAAGGAAACCGCTTGGTTTCTTCCCCCGAATGATTGGGGTTATTCAACCCGCATGCTATGCATCGATTGTAAAGAAAGCAGACTTTGGAAATATTAGCAAACAAAACGTACACATATCAATTTGTAATTTGTCTGATCATTTCGAACTTTATTTAAAGCGATGTCAAAGTCGTAATACAACCATACCCGTCTCGTCGTCAGGGGTGAAATTTAATATGAGGCGAAATAACGCGGTACCTTTTAATATCGTTTGTTTTGTAAGCAAATTTTGTACGTATTTTTCTTCATTGAAATTTGGCATAATTGACGGGTAAAACTACTGCAATGTCTATTATTATACATATACTAAGCATAGCCATCGTTTATAAGCGTGCATAAAATTTGATATAAAATCGGACCAAGCAGCTTTAAAATCTTTTCGGAGTTTGTCAAATAGGATAGAAAGAATCTTTACAATGTTATTCATCAAACTGGTTTTTATTAAAAACATTGCCTTGAGAGATAAATCATTGCTATGCATGATAAAAATTAAACGTAACTTTTTCTTGCAAATGGTTTTAAAACAATTTACTAATTAATGGAATGCATTGAAAATGGGGTGATCTTATTGGTTTCATAAAAAAGGAAGATTATTTAATCCCTTAAGCAAACTTAAGTATGCCATTATCCGTGTGTTAATGCTCTTACAATATAGAGTTATGTAACGATATAGTTATTGAAATTTAAATGCAAATATATTCAAAAAATTAGTCTTTGACATTTCAGTTTTAGAAATTATTATCAGAGCATCACAGTCCTTCCCACATTTTACCTTGAAGAAGGCGGTGAAATTGTAACGACAACACAATTGCAACTTCAAATACATAACGCATGTAAGCTTTGACCAAACAACATCTAAAAAGCAAATGTTGAAAAAACTTCGTAGTGTAGATAGAATGAATCAAAACTCTAAAGTTTATGTATCAACTGCCTCAAACGCTTTTAAAGACACTGCAAAGTAAGTATCAACTATCCCACCAGTTCTGAAGGTTTTTTTTAAAGTAATATGTAATCTAGTTGCAGTTATTGTACTTATTTCTTCTAGAAAGAAACATATATTAAAACCGTTTCAAAGAATGGTCGCTTTTTAAGTTAATACTGACATCATCACTGATTGTTGTTTGCGCACTGTCTTGTAATCGTTTTATGGTCATTCTTTATCTCTTTCGCTACCATACGATTATAAAGAGATCACGTTATCACTGATATTCGATTACCGCTGCTTTCATTAAAAGCTTGCAAATGATGGGGCCTGGGTCCAGCTTATTATATTATCCAGGTCACTTGTGTTCTCTTAACTGTTTCAATTTATCTAGCTTTGACAGGGTCAATTCATTCTCTCTGCTCGGAATGATATTCATATCTTCAACAATTTTCTTTAATGAAAGTGTGATCAATTTCACTCTAGAGGAATCAATATATGTTTTTTATTCCTGTTCCTGTTGGCTCAGAGGTGAATGTTCAAACCCGTAATCCGAAACAGGAAGCTGACGCTTTATAATACTACGAGCACAGGAAAGGAGGAGAGATGTGTGTGGGCATTTTTGGAGGCAACTGTGGTAATAGAGACATAAATTAGTAATACTTTATTAAGCTTTGTATGATAATGATATGTGTTGACCGGAATTTCAAAATTTCCAGGATTTCAAATTAGTAAACTCTAAAACAGTGTACAATAGATGAACATAGAATATCCGAGTTTTTTCGACCTACTCAATATGCTTATTTAATTTGAAGTACTAGAGACTTATCATATCATCACAACGTTGATGATTTTTGAAAGTTTTATTTAATATGCAATAATAAGTATCATTTCAACAGAGCAAAACTATTTTATAACATATTTTGAAGTGTTAAAACATATAATGTCAAATTAGTCAACTGAAGGCTTATAGACACTACTAGTTTTTTGTCGAAAGCAAAGTAGCAAAATTGTAGTTATGATTCATTTGTAAAAGGAAATTGAAATTGTATATTACAAAATTTGTATTTTGGAACGTATAAAACAGTTCAGATACTCAAAATAAGAACCCTTTTATCTCTCGATTTTTTACCCCCGCATTTCTGCAATTTGTTTTTGAGTGTTTGTTACTTAAATGCTTTCGTTTTAAAACAATTTTCGTGGTACTAAATGTTAGACAAGCATTACAGACAATATCTTTATCCTATCTTATTTTTGTTGAAAACAAAGAAGTGATGAGGTAATTATGATTCACTACAAAAGGAAATTTGATAATGTAAACACTTAAATAAACAGGTGACAGATATAGGAAAAAGCCAATTTGGCTTCATATAAAACTGGTTGTTTTTTTTTTGTTATGAAGGCGTGGTATTCAACACCATTGCCCTTGTAACATAATGGATCTTACAATGAAATTTGAAATCACCTCGGCTTCTAACAGCACCGAGGTCTCTTCTCTCTCTCGCTCTTCGACACCTGCAGTTCTGCAATTTGTTTTTGGAGTGCTGGGTAACCTGATTGCCATTGTTGTACTTATCACTGCTAGAAAGAAACACAAATGGAGACCGTTTTACAGACTAGTTTTCGGTTTAACCTTAACTGATGGTTTGGGGATTTTGCTGATTTTCCCAACAATATTTCTTCGATTTGCTCCAAATTTCATGTTCGATTTTCGTATCTGTGCGTACAAGTCTTTCATGTTCATATTCTTATTAACATCATCTGCAATGATTGTCTGCGCAATGTCTTTTGACCGTTTTATGGCTATTCTGTATCCGTATCGCTACAATGGGATTGTGAAGATCAATCAAGCAAATATCACGTTAGCAGTGGTATGGATTACCTGTGCCTTCCTTTCAAGTTTGCCACTGCTGGGCTTACGATCAAGTTTGCTATATGATACTGGTTCAGTTTGTTTTTTAAATTTCATCAGTACATCAACCGTAGTTAGAATTTACTCTTTCGTTTACTCGCTAATAGGACTGTTTATTCTCCTTTCAACAATTATCTTTAATATGTGTGTGGTAATATCACTTTGTAAAAATATCGTAACAACCAACACAGTTTCACAGAAAAGCAGGAAAAAAGGCAACACATTCAATGTTGTTTTTCTGCTGGTAATAGTTTTGACCTTTGCGACATGCTGGACTCCACTTATGGTAAAGAACTTTTTTCCAATCTATTTTCCAAATTTTCACGTCTTTGTCGAATAAGTGTCCCTTGTTTGATTCCTTTGTACAGTTACTTGATATTTTTATACTTCAGATTGTTATATTTGGACATGCAACGGCTTTGTTTTCTGATGTTGGCACGTTAGAATTGTTTGCCGTCCGTATAGGAGTCACAAACTCTATTATCGATCCCTGGATCTATATCCTGTTTCGGAAAGAAAATATTTTTGCGATCACCCGGAAACTCGGAACCTTCTGCGACATAAGCAAGGTTACAAGCAACAGTGTTGATAATAACGTCACGCCACCGACAGATGCACAGACGCAAAGCTATGGCAACACGTCAGCCAGAACAGAACATTCAATTGATATTATCATTTAGACTTAAGTCATGTGCAAGCAATGCTTCCTAGTCTCAAATCTGCGTTCTATGGCATTATAAAGAAGCAGAACTGATATAATTATTATTTCATTTATTTTTGATATTCTGATTTCTTATAATAAGCTTTTGGACAACCAAAATAATTCTAAGAAATAATAAAGACAGACAAAAGTTACAAAACAGTTACAAAATATTGTGCAATCGCTTTGTAGATTTTAAGTGTCTGTCTTCATGTAACAATAACAAAAATAGAAAGGACAACTGCATTTAGCACCGGGTTTTGGGGGGGGGGGGGGGGGTTTCGGTCACTTCTGTTGTGGTTATCTCTTAACCTATTTCCACGTTTGTTTATTTTGTAAAGAGTCTCGTCCATTAACGTAACATCAATAAAGATCTTAGACTGTGATATTATAAACTTATTCTATTTTTCTCCTTATAACTTTCTAAATAAAGAGATTTTTTTATATGCCTTTGATTTAACATACGATAGATATTAATATGCATGAGAGGTGGAGCTGACATTATCATTATTATTATCAGAATGGAACTAAAATTAGACTAGCATGAACATCAATGTCATGTATTAAAACATTATTTGATCACTCTTTTACCATAGCCCTTTCTATCCTTTATGGCACAGATATGATATTTACTGATGTATCAACAATAAAGATCACGCCCATATAAGCCAGAAAACCTTTTAAATCAATGGTTGTCAACAAAACGTGTTACAAAACTTCGTGTTAGTTAGCTCATACCATGTAACCTTATACGTCATGTGATGGAATTAAGTATTCACAAAGTCACCTGAGGTGAGATATCACGTGGTAAATTACAATTCTCAACATCATTTTACCCTTCGTTACAACACAGAAAGCGAAAGGAAAAGGAAGTAGTTTTTTCTCTTTTAAACCATGAGCGCGTGTTCGTCAATAATTAATTTCCCATTGACACAACCTAGATAATGCAAATATACAACTACTGATACATGAAGAACAAAAGACAAACATGTGCTGACTATGTGTGAAATCAGTATAAAAGTGGGCGTCCTTATTATCGTATGGAGATTCCAGATATCGTAAAGACTCCCGCCTATGAAAACAGATTCGTACTTGGTTACTACATACTTTTATCTAATGTAATTATGTAAAGTTTGACTGTTGACCATTCCTGCAATAGTAAGAAAAATAATTGTTTTAAAAGTTTGTTTTCTCGTATATATATCGCATTTTATTTTGTGTCAAATGGCTTTGTGTCCATGTTTATAACCCTTGTAAGTTCGAATAACTTTTTTTCTCATTTCTCTCCTTTTTAAATTTCATAAATGCATCTTATTAAAAAAATACATATCCCTTTTTGATAAATTTAGAATTAAACAATCGAAAACTATCTGGCAAATCTATTAGTTATCCTTTAATTTGATTCAAGTTCAGAGTCTCTATTTTTAAGAATTGAATTTGTTAATGTAAATTAAAAAAATTACAATTCTGAATAAGACTTTTTTTTTTAAAAATAATTGATCACTTTTTAGCTCACCTGAGCTGAAAGCTAAAGTGAGCTATTCTGATCACATTTTATCCGTCGTACGTCTGTCCGTCTGTCCGTCCGTCTGTCTGTCCGTCTGTAAACTTTTTACATTTTGAACTTCTTCTCTAAAACCGCTTATCCAATTTCAACCAAATTTGGCAAAAAACATCCTTCTGGGAGGGCAAATATAAAATGCAGAAATAAAAGTCCGATCTGTATTCAAAGCGGAGAAAACCTTGAAACTGTAGAAAAAGGGGGTGCATTTTTAAAAATCTTCTTCTCAAGAACTACTGAGTCCAATTCAACGTAGTTTAGCATAAATTATCCTTATGGGAAGGAAAATATAAATTGCAAAAATTAAGTAATAATTCTGTTTCAAATCTGAGTTATTACGAAAATAATAATAAAGGAAAGGCGTGTTTCAATCAGTTTAATAGCTTCGGGATCGGTATCCGGTAAAATGGGTAGGCAAGACTTGGCCTGGGCAAAACAAAAGATTGGCAGTTATTAATCTTCCAATCTTATTAAAATTTCAGGATATTTGATGGACCTGTATATTTGTATTCGCTGTAAATATTGCTGCAAAATAATGCGTATTTGGAATTGACGATTGCCGATCTGCCCCGGCTTTTATTTTGCCACGGCCCGGGTTAGCATACCCATTTTATCAAGACTCGTATTCGATACTTCTAAAACGAGGTTCTTTGTTTAAAGCAGCCATGACATTATATGAAAAAGGGTCGATATGACTATGATGAATTTGCTTGTTGTGCAACAGTTCGCGTATGAAGGGAAATTTTTGAAACATGCAAAATATATTGGTGCCGATTTTGTGAAGTAAATTGAGGCTAAATATTTCAATGCGTTGACAGTTTTCACACATGACGTTGTTCTTTGCTTGTTCTGATTTTCGTTTCGTTTTCATTATTTACGCTTTGTAACCTGGGAACTATCGTCTGTATTTCGTGATTTTTACGTATCAAATCAAACAGAGACTTCGGTAAATCAAACAGTTAACTGTTTACCTGCGCAAATGAAGCAAAATCTGATGTATCAAAAAAGTACTGAAATACAATTCATTCTATCGGTAAATCTTTTGCGTAATGGTAGATTAATGCAATAGGTTTTGTTAAGATGCTCGGCATTTACTCGAGTTAATTCAGTTTCAATAGAGTTTGATACCGCTGACGGAAATATGTAGGTATATATACATGTATATATATATATGATTCATTTCGAAAAAAGAAATTGTGTTCTTTATTTGTTATAGTGCATGTTTCTTGTGTTTAATTGTTTACAATTTCTATTTACTAACCATATTTGAGTGTTAAGCTTCGAATTATAAGCAAGATACAGAGAATTGCTCACAATTCTATGTTTGTACACAGATCTTAAAAACTAAAGATTAAAAAAGTAAAAAAAATTGTCAATATTTTTAAAGAAAATTTTCAAAGTCTGTTCTTCCAGACACCAACTTTAACAACTTATTGTATTGTAAACTTAACCTTTTTTCGTCATTATTACTCCTACTGTACATGTGATCCTTGACTGTGTTTGTGTACATTTGTATAAACTGATTTTGAACCTCAAATACCAGTAAACTGGTCTTGAGGGAATAAAAGAATTGAAAATCTTAGGCCATTCTTTTTTTCCAATGCTGAATTTTTTTAAAATGCTGAATAGGAAATACCAAGTTAAAAATCTTAAGCTGAATGTAATAAACTCATGTGATCAAAATATGACCCAAACCTAGGCGAACTGTGAGCTCTGTATCTTGCTTATAATTCTACGATTGACGCTGAAATTTTGGTTGAACATTAGAAATTCCATATGAATTAGAGTATGTTAAATACTTGTACAAACAAAATAAAAGAATGATATTCTGTATATACCTACTCTCTGGGGCCCCCTCTTTATACAATAAATAATGTGAAATCTACATCAATTTTGATTTTTTTTCAGACACGAGTAAATAAAAACGACATCTTTAAAACAGTTTCCATAGTTCTGACACATTTCTGTTGCGGGAATAAAGTAATTATTGCTATTCATAAGAAAATATCACAGCGGAAAATTATCCTGGTTTGTACGCGAGGTAAATAACAGTCAATTGATTTATAATGGAGAAGACAAATTAAATTTTTGAATGTTTTTAATTTGAGGAATTGAGCACATTGAGGTACAATTTTCTTTTTCACATCTATACATGTAGGATTTTTTAAATAAAAAACAATAACTATAATATTTTTTTTGAAAATACAATAACTAATAAGTAATTGATGAAAAAAATGTACCTATATGCTCTCATATATCTCAATCGCTTTACAAAGTGTGTGTGGGGGGGAGGGGGCAGAACGAAAATATAGGGAATTGGAAGTTAACAACTTAACAGTGTACCCCTACCAAATGTTTAGTTTTATATCTTGCGTGGGATTTTCTTATTCTGGTAAAAAATAGTATTTCATGAAGGTACAGTGTCAAAGATTACGTGTATGCAAAAATAAGAGTAAAATTCGAATGGGACCATATGGCACAATATCTTTTGAACGCCCATTGTTGCTCAGGTGAGCGATGTGGCCCCATGGGCTTCTTGTTACTTTTTAGAATTTAATTTAAATCTTTATTTATTACTCATTAAACTGAATTCATAAAATAAAATAGCCTTTACCAACTTGCAATGCATGAAATTTGACCAAACAAGTTAAAATCTTTTCGGAGAGTGTCAAATAGTATAGAAAGAATCTTTACAATGTTATTCATCAAACTGGTTTTTATTTAAAATATTGCCTTGGGAGATAAATCGTTGCTATGCTTGATAAAAATTAAACGTAACTTTTTCTTGCAAATGGTTTTAAAACAATTTACTAATGTAATGATTTGAAAATGGGGTGATCTTATTGGTTTCATAAAAAGGAAGATTATTTAATCCCTTAAGCAAACTTTAGTATGCCATTATCCGTGTGTTAATGCTCTGACGACTCAACTGCTTCTATATTTGATTGTTACAATATAGAGTTATGTTACGATATAGTTATTGAAATTTAAATACAAATATATTCAAAAAATAAGTCTTTGACATTTCATTTTTAGAAATTATTATCAGAGCATCACAGTCCTTCCCACATTTTACCTCGAAGAGGGCGGTGAAATTGTAACGACAACACAATTGCAACTTCAAATATATAATGCATGTAAGCTTTGACCAAACAACATCTCAAAAGCAAATGTTGAAAAAACTTCGTTGTGTAGATAGAATGAATCAAAACACTGCAGTTTATGTATCAACTGCCTCAAACGCTTTTAAAGACACTGCAAAGTAAGTATCAACTATCCCACCAGTTCTGAAGTTTTTTTTGAAGTAATATGTAATCTAGTCGCAGTTATTGTACTTATTTCTTCTAGAAAGAAACATATATTAAAACCGTTTCAAAGAATGGTCGCTTTTTAAGTTAATACTGACATCATCACTGATTGTTGTTTGCGCACTGTCTTGTAATCGTTTTATGGCCATTCTTTATCTCTTTCGCTACCATACGATTATAAAGAGATCACGTTATCACTGATATTCGATTACCGCTGCTTTCATTAAAAGCTTGCAAATGATGGGGCCTGGGTCCAGCTTATTATATTATCCAAGTCACTGGTGCTCTCTTAACTGTTTCAATTTATTTAGCTTTGACAGGGTCAATTCATTCTCTCTGCTCGGAATGATATTCATATCTTCAACAATTTTCTTTAATGAAAGTGAGATCAATCTCACTCTAGAGGAATCAATTTATGTTTTTTATTCAATAGTATTTTAGTACCCTGTTAATTGAATTACATATATACATCATTACTTGCGTATGATGAAATAAATGCAGACGAAAGAATGGTTGGATAATAATAATAAATAAAATGTCTGTTATATCTTGCATTTTATTTTTATGATTATAATAGGAGAAACACAATTACTAAAAACATTAATTCTGTAAGAGTTATCTACCTTTAATTACTTAATGTTCATATGAATTATGATTCGCTATGTTATGATGTGCTAATTAAAATCTAGAGGAAAACTGAGTACATTATTATATTATGAGATTTATAATTATTTATTGTTTTATATATTTGCATGGTTCGCAATCAATTACTTTGTCATTGTTTCCTCAATAAATGTATCCAAATCCTCGTCAGGCGTTATATATTTAAAAGTGAAAACCTACTACATTAAGAATAAATCTTTATCTAGCTTTTAACGTCCATCACTGTTTATATCTTTATACAGGGGCTACTTTTCAGCAGATTAATAAAGTATAAAAATGGCCAGTAACATCGAGTGAGTTTATTTACATGTATTTATTTCATTTTATTTATTTATTTTTTAATACTTATTTATTGATTATGGAAAAAGAAAGCTAAATTGTTTTAGTGTGAAATAATTTGGTCTTCATCACAAACTAGAATAGGAAAAGATAAGCACATGTATTTTTTTATAAAAGCATTTAAATTAGGACTTTCCATTATCAATCTTTTTTTAAAGGGGCATTTATTTATATTTATTCAAGTTTACTTTTAATGTTTTCCTTTTTATACACATAATAGTTAGATTTTAAAACTATTTGCCCGTAAGGTAAGTTTGTATTTATTTCTGATTTCAAGATATGCTACTAGCATTTTTTCATGTTTTGTATGTTAAAATGTCTATTTTTGAATGATTTTTTATTGTAAATGAAGGCAAAAGAAGCTCTAGATAAAATTAATGCATGGATTATTTTCAAACTTTGTTTAAACTGTAGTTTCGTCAATAGTGGGAATCATTTTTATTCATGGGGATCAATATTCGTGGGTAGTCAACATTTTCTTGGTTTTTGGGGACGTAACTGAATTGGTTTCAAGTTCTTTTACGAATAAATATTAAACATTGCTTGCAAATACATGTATGTTCGTGTGGATGTAAATTCGTGGGCAAAGGTAACCAACGAAACATTTTCATTGAAATACAATTTCTAATATTGTTCTGAAAGGATCACTGGCCACGAATTTAAGTACTGTTCTCCACTCTCAACGAAAATTGATACCAACGCATGGTAATGATATCCACGCAAGTTAATACAACGGCATTCCTCTATTATACATTTATCCGCAAGCAGTGCACTAGATAGTACTACTATGTAAAGTGAATTTATCAATAACTCAAGCCTGCAATTCATTTGATGGAATCATCATCAAAAGTTGATCAGTATACTCTCGCAGCTTACCTTTGACCCGAGACTAAGTTAACTCTTATAACAAACTATGTGCACATCAGAGAACAAAACAGGATACGAGCTATACTGGTTCTAAAAAGTTAAAATGGGATTTAAATCTATTGTGACTCAATGTCACAGTTTATGTTCTCATTTTCAACCTCCCTCGGGTTTTTTTAAAGTTTGCTTCTCATAATGCTTTTAACGTGTTTCAAATAAAAGATTATTTACACAACCTGTTTATCTTACAATCATAATCTCTTTACATCTATTTAAAGCTTGAACACCAACAATTTATTGTTTCAATGTTACAGTTTATGTTCTCATTTTTAACCTCCCTCGTATTTTTTATAATGCGTTCAATGTGTTTTCAATCCGAAAGATTATTTACATTAGCTATATACTATGACTATTGAACAGTGTGGGTGGGAGTTGTGTACTTACAAACATAAACATAAGGTGTCCATCCTCATTATGAATCAGAATTAAATGCTTGATATTTTATCAAAATAATTAGTTTAACCGCTTTAAACTCCCAGACACTGCGTGTACCTTTTAGCTGCAGGTCTGTAGCTCCCGGTCTGAAAAAAAATCAGATTTCAGACCAAGGGGCTACAGACCTGCAGTGAAGTACTTTTCTGCATTGTTTAAGACAATTTTCTCAATTAAAATTATACACAAACCTTTCATTCCAGAATAAATACTAAAATAATAGAAGAATTCAAGATTTTCTTTATTGACATGTTGAACCTATTAGAAAATCACAAGAATGAAAAAAGCTTTTGATTTAAAATTCCTCTGAATTTCGTAATTAATTTTCACTTTTGCAATGGAAATGCTATTATTTCTTATTGCAGACAAAAAAACAAGGAGACGGTGGACGTTTTCAGTTCAGTTTTTAACACTCATTTCTATCTGCCTTCTACTTGAAGTTAATGCATACACCTCTGGAATATGCTAACTTGATTTTAAATTGTTTCATTTATTATGGCATAATAAAATTTACATTCACTTAATTTGATTTCTCGCATGAGTCTACTGATGTAAATCATTTACGATCGAGCATTCACGATTGAGCTGTGAGATTTGTCACAGATTTATTATGTGAATACGTTTCAGGGAAATTGATAAAAATGTTGAACACCAGAACAACCAAAATGTATTTGGCACATTCAAGTTTGTTCAAATGATGATCCTCGAGGTTAGGGTGGCGGCTAGCTGCAGATCTGTAGCTCCCGGTCTGCAAAAAAGGTCGTTCATCCGAATTTTTCAAACCGGGAGCTAAAGACCTGCAGCTATGTGGTCCCTACCTTAATAAGTATTTAGAAACTCCCATATTTTCTTTTCAGTTTTTTCTAAAAATAATACTGTCTCTAGCAATACATAGTACATATTCAACATTTTACAAAAATGAATTTGAAAAGAAAGTACTTTTCTATGTCTTAGAAAAAAGAACCAAATATATCTTGTTTATACATTAAAAATCATTTAATGAAACAGTTTCAAATTAGTTTGTTATATATGATGATAGGAAAAGAATGAAAAACAATTGTTGATGTAAGCGATCTTTTTTTCATGAGAGATATTAACAATTTTTTGTATAACAGATTCGGACTAATCAGAAAACTCACTTTTACGTTTTATTAAAGCAATACAATGTAATAAAAAGGCACATAAACGTCGATTGACATTTTGTCATATGTTCTTAAGGGGATAATTTTGTGAAGTGGTAACGAATAATGACTTTTTAATGACTTTTTAAAAACATTTGTTTATGATATAATTAGATGGGTAAGAGACGACCAAAACATCCACGATTAAGTTCCCGCAAAGTTTAGTAATTTGCCCGTATATCAGCGAACAGAACTGCATTGTTTTGTTGAAGGTTCCAAATGTTTGTTGAAAAGCAAAGCAAAAAAAATGTCTTCAATTACGTTCCTATTTTAGACGTACACAGGAGGAAAATCAAACGTCTCGAAGGATTGGGGTCTAGTGGTTCGATTTGGTTTAACAAACTCCATAGTCGTTTTTGATTTGATATGTATAATTGCAATTAACCAAATTAAATCTTTTAATTTTACAACGTGCAGTGATGCTTCCCCTTTGTCAAAAACACAATATTTTTAGGTCAATTAAGCCTTTTCTGTGGATTTTTACATAAATATAACAGTTGGTTTTTTGTTTGTTTGTTTTTTAGAATAAGCTTGATTTGATAACATTGCATAACATTAGAAACAAGAGTTATTCAGGTCATCGTTTCATCATTTCTTTCTAATTTGTTTTCATTGATATGTGAATAACGTCTATTCAAATTTCATTTTTCTTGCCATCTGCTTAAAGTGCTTAATGGTAAATGAATCGAAAACCATCAGAAATTGTATTTTATGTGTCAGTTGTGTTATTTCCTTAACTAAGGACATCTCCAGTTGAACCTAAAGTTCATGCAACTATTTTTGATTTTTTTAAGCAAACAGAAAAATTCTTCAATACAAAGCTCTAAGCGTAAAGTTTGTGATCCTTTGTGGTAGAAATTATGAACTGTAAATAAAAACTGTATTGAAATTAAATTGCAACTTGTGTTAAGTCTTCGAAGAAATATATATACATAGTAGTCATTTTGTTTTTTTGATAAATCAGTAAGACATTAAGTTGTTTTTGTTTTGTTTTTTTATTTGATCTTTTAATGCAATCAATATGGTATATTATAAAGTGTAAATAGAGAATATCATACTTCTTTTCGTATTGCTTGCCTTCTAATTTCATTCTTGTCATCCATAAATGGCAGTCTAGTCATTATTGTTTGCCGGGTCATCTCTCCATACATTTTAAAGGTAAAGATCGTAAATTTACTGAGAAACGGAAGGTTTCGTTCTTGTAAGCGCAGACTCCGTCATTACTAACTTACTTTAAGTCAATACTCATACTCAGATCTTTGTACTGACCTCGGATATATGTCCTTTTCATTAAGGATTTGAGTTGAGGACCGAGTTGAGAAATTTGATAATGTTTGTGACCGCGGTGGCCAGAGGTGTTTGAATCCGTTATCATATAGAGGAAGCTATAAAGCTTTATTAAACCTCGGGTAGAAATCAGAAGGAGAAAAGATTTCTGTGGGTGTTTTTGGAGGCAATCGAGAACAGATACAGACAGGTTAATGTTTTTTTAATGGTTTCAAATTAATAAATAATAATTAAAAAAAGGTGTACAACAAGTATAACAGGAAACCTTTATTTTCGACACACTCATCAACTTATAAAACAACCAGTAATACACATAAATTACATGTATAACATGCATGATAATTAAAATTTGTAGCTTTTGTAAAACAATAAACTAATTATATCCATCAAGACTTTTAAACATTATACATATTTAATTTTGTCAGAAACAAAATGATGATTGTTGGGTTAGTATGATTCAGATGCAAAAGGAAACTTGAAATTTATGAACCAAAACAGGATGACGGATATAGGGAAATACATGAGGGAAATACATCCCTTACTTCGTATAAAAAAGGTTGGCTGTTAGAGTGTGGCAAACAACACAAAGCCCCTTCTAACAGAATGGATCTAGAGAAAGAATTTGAAATTTCCACTGCTTCTAATAGTACCGATGGCCCAGCAATATCGGGCTCCTCAATGCCCGCGGCTCTGCAATTTGTCTTCGGTGTGCTTGGCAACCTGATTGCCATTATTGCACTTTTCACTGCTAGAAAGAAACACAAATGGAGACCGTTTTACAGACTGGTTCTAGGTTTAGCTTTGACTGATGGTGGAGGGATTTTGTTGATTTTTCCAACAATCTTTCTTCGATATGCATCGAATTTCACCTACGATTTTCCAAAACCTCTCTGTGACTACAGTTCTTTCATGTTCATATTCACGCTGACGTCTTCGGCAATGATTGTCTGCGCATTGTCTTTTGACCGCTTTATGGCCATTTTGTATCCGTTTCGCTACAATATGATTGGGAAGAAATACCGAGCCAACATAATGTTAGGACTGGTGTGGATAAGCTGTGCTTTCCTTGCAAGTTTGCCACTGATGGGCCTAGGATCCAGTTTATCATATTATCCGGGTTCTTGGTGTTTTTTAAACTTCGTAAGTTTATCAACTCTAGACAGAGTCAATTCCTTCATTTATTCTATAATCGGACTGTTTATTCTGCTTACAACATTCATCTTTAATCTGTGTGTGGTCATAACCCTCTGCAGAAATCTCGCGACAAACAAAAGAATTTCTCAGAAAAGCAGGAAGAAAAGCGACATCTTCAACGTTGTCTTCTTGTTGGTTTTAGTTTTGGTCTTTGCAACCTGTTGGACTCCACTTATGGTATAAAACTTTTTTCAAATATATCTTTTGCAAAATAAGGAGGTTTTTTCTTCTTCTTTAGTGTGTACATTTACTTTTTAGATCCTTTTATGCATTTTTGGTCATTTTCTTTTTACTTCAGATTGTTATATTTGGACATGCCGCGGCGTGGGCGGCGGATAATGGCAAGTTGGAATTGTTTGTCGTCCGTCTTGCAGTCACAAACTCCATTGTCGATCCCTGGATCTATATCCTGTTCCGAAAAGAAAATATGATTCTAATTACACGAAAAATCGGAAACATCTGGGGCAAAATAAGCGTTTCAAGCAGCAGTGTTAGCAATGACGTCATACCGTCACCAGATGCACGCAAACAAAGCTTTGAAAATACGCTGTCGTCTGCCAGAACACTATCTACAGACGATGTCACTGTTTAGCAAGGGCAATAAAAAGATAAATATGGTTCATGTCAATGTGTACGCTTCGAAAGAATTGATAAAGATATAAATGTACATTGAAAATGATTATACATGCTATGTCTGTTCGAAGTTTATTTCTTGTGTACAGAATTTGTAGTTTAAAACGTCAAATATAACTCTTTAGATGTTTGATATCGATAGAATTATTTAAAGAAAATAGAAATAGTGCTTGGCATGCAGATCGATGCTCCATTGAATGCTTCATTATTTAGAAGAGTATGGGTTCAGCCACCCTGTCATTTAGCTTTGTTTACAGTCGTTATGACAACAGAAAAAGAACTCTGATTTTTGCAATACTCCAAACACTTTTCTCCTTCTCTGCTACGCGCTTCATTTAAACAATAAAATGTTTTCTTTGGTGAATCATTCGGGATATGAAGGTAGCGACATTGCAGGGAAAATACATTTTTCTTTAACTAATTAATAAATTGATTATAAAAAGTTAGTAAAATTCACTAAATTACTAGTACACTTAATGTGCATAAGTACGTTAGCTAAAAGAAACAGCCAAATCGTCTCCTAAAAGACCTTGAGTCTGGCATCATCATGATTATTTCGTGCAGTCCGTGATTTTACGTAGTTCGCTGTAGGTTCAGACCAATCGATAAACAGGGCGTGTCAATTTCAGTTCTGTGAGTTTCAGCCGCTGTAGATATCGACAAATCGATAGATTTCAGTCTGGCTGTTTCTATAGAGCTATGAATTAACTACAACTTTCCGTAAGAAAAAGAGGAAATTATACTTGGTAGATGTAAATATATGAAAGTGAGATAGCATGCATTAGGAACTCTGTAATGGAATTCAAAACTTACTGACTGAATGTTGTAATTGTTCTTTCAACCCAAGGTTTTAAGAGAATTAGAATTTGGAATTTATTGTTGTCTTTTTTTTCGGGTTTTTTTTTTTTTTGGGGGGGGGGTGTTTGTTTGATTTAATCTAACTCTTCAAAATATATTTAAGCTTGTCCAGGGAAAATATATTTGAAGGAAATGCATGGTACCATTTAGTCGCGATTCTGCGTATTAAGTTATACATGTGTCTTTTACTAAATAACAATTTTTAATTGTCAATGACATTGACAATTAAAAATTGTTAATTATTAAAAGACACATGCATGTATAGAATTATGTGGTGCATGTATATACATATAGTTATAGAAAAAGCAGCGACACATATATACTGCTATATAAAAATAATGAACTCGATTTTTTCTGATTTAAAACCGGGAAATTGGTTATTTTGGTTAATTTATATCGTAATTCTGTATCCTATTCCAAACTGAATGGCTTGGTGGGATATCCTTAACCCACAACTTTTCTCATATCATGTTCATCTTACTCAACTCGAGCACATACGGGTTAATGTCTGGAAAAATGTAACTTATCTCTTTGATCAATAAACGTAAAAGATGCATGCAGACGAGGGGGGAAAAGAGATGGTTTGAATTCTTGGAGCCGATGTAAAAATTTTAGTTTTTAGCAATCAATTTAATCTACCTTCGCTTGAAATATTTACATTTTTTCAGTGTCTTTGCCGGTGATAACACGACGAATCGATTTTTTTAATGCACAGTCTGATAAATTCAAATGGCTTGTTGTTGGGGCGCAAGCGGGGTTTTGATAGTTAAAAGAAATGGTTATCACATAAATGTGTCAATATTCTATTATTTAATCGTACAGTTGCTGAAAATTATACAGATATAAAGAATAAGGAATCATTCTTTGAATATTATGGTCGGGGCGTGATCATGTCTGTTGAACACGCCCCGACCAAAATCATCACCTCATAATGCTCAAATAATGATTCCTTATCTCCTCCGGTAAATGCAAAAAATGTTAGTCCCTAGAATTAAAACTGTCTTTATTGTGGTATAATAAAATTTACATTTACTTTATTTGATTTCTTTCATAGATCTATTGATGTAAATTATTTACAAGCTTGCTCGATTGAGCTATGAGATTTATCATCAATTTATTACATAAAAATCACAAGTTTTAGGGAAATAAAACAATTTTAATACTAGAAATGTTTATCGCATATATGTATTTTTCAGATGCCTTTATATTTAAAACACTTTAAATAACTTCAATCATATCATTATGTACCATGTAAACATTAATAAGAGTAATAAAAACAACCATAAAAGCATTAGGCAGGAAATATCAAAAGGTGCACTTATTAAACCATTTGGAACCAACTAGGCATGCAGAGAGAGAGAGAGAGAGAGAGAGAGAGATTACATATTATTTTTAAAATAAATTGCAAAGTTAAAAATATGTACTTTATAAATGCTAATCACTAATAAACACTATTTTAAAACATATCTACAATGTGTATAATTTTTTACAACTTCCGGCTTTAATTTTCTTCACAAGAATTTTAATTGCGTGTGTATTTATACGAATCTATATCTTAGCGGTTAGCTCATCCAACCTGGTAAGATTAAGGTGCAAGATAAGACTCATATAAAATCATAAAAAGTTAAAAGACAGCAACAACAACGAGACGGGAAAAAGGCAGATGTTGATCAAAGATGGGCTTCAATGATACTTTTTGTAATATCACTTAACATGCTTAAAATAATATGTATTTTTATCTCGTGATATAACAATTTTTGTTAGTCATGCAATGAAACATGACAAATTAAAATCTTAAGGGGAGGGATTGGGGCACAGTATTGGTCTGGGGTCACAATTTCAACAATATAGAACCAACATCATTTGAGGATGTTTGCATAGTAATATTTGGCCTTGCCCAGTAGTTCTTGAGAAGTCTCTTGAGAACCCTAACACCCCCCCCCCCCCCCCCCCCACACACACACACACACAAACACACACTTTAATGGGACCATGTTGAAAATTGAATTGAAAATAATGGGATACGCAGTGAACTGACCCCCCCCCCCAACGGATTAGGATTTTCAGGATTTTTGAAAGAGAGAAAGTAGCCCATTTTCCTTGTTTTTCTGCTTGTCAAGATTTTTTGGTTGAGTCTGCCCCCCCCCCCCCCCCCCAACAACGTTTAAAACGATGCCACGTGCATGTTATCTAAATAGAAATAAAATCATCACTATATCAATGAAAGTATACATTTAATCAATGTAATATTTTCCCCTAAGTATTTAAACCATTTTACGTCGCCTCTATACAAATTTTTAACTTGCTGTTTACAAACAATCTTCTTTACCAACCTTTCCTGTTATTAGTGAAATGTTTCATCAAAACGAAAGTAGAAATTTACTTTCACTTTAAGCCACAACAAAAACACGTGCACAGGACCAAGATGACTTCAAATGAGGTAGCAAATTATATCAATATTGTACTAGATCTTTATCACGAAAACTTTATTTTAAGAGCTTCATTAGTTTGCGAAGTATATTTTGTGTTTTAAGTAATTCAAAATAGGCTTACATACAGGTATGTTCCTCTCTCGAAAATCCATTTTGATTTTCATTTCTTGTAACTATCTTTGATATCATATCGTTTTGTTCTTTTAGAGATTGTTCATATAAAAACATAAATTTGTTGATAGATTTTGTTGACGAGTGAAACATCTGGACAGCTCTGGAATGTCTGTGTGTGGGATATGGAGTCGGGAACCAGTGTTGTGACGTTTAAAGGGGGAACAAGTGCCCCTCACGGAGTGGGGGTGTTAGATCAACAGTACTTAGTCAGTGCTTCCCCCACCAAGCCAGTATTATCATTATGGCCGCTTCACAAGAGGGTATAGAATCTAGATTGATATATTATATGTTGGTTAAATGATAGCTGCAGGTCTGTAGCTCCCCATCTGAAAAAGAGTTTTGGGAGACGACCTGGGAGCTACTGTGCCACCAATGGGAAAAATTTATTGCTCACAAAAACGTGCACTAGTTTTGGACTAATTAATTAACCTTATTTGAAATATTTGTACACAAATTCTGTGAACTACTGATATCGTCTCTTAATTTACTTGCCTCAGACTTTTTCTGGAACCAGCTACTGTCCTTGAAAAATCAAGTGTGTTAAACTTACTTCGAGATCAAGAGTCACCATTTTTACATGTTAACAAACTGCACCACTTCACTTTACGTGGCTGGTGATGGTGTTTAAAGACTATCAGAGGCAAGTAAAGAGACGATATTGGTAGTAAATTTCATGAAGAATATAATGGTACTAACTGTTTTCACAGAATTTGCATATAAATATGGTTAATCAGTCATAAACTAATGCATGTTTTTATGCACAATATTTAAAGTACACAATTTTTTCAATGGGTGCAGGCACTGTAGCTCCCAGGTCATCCATCCGGAATTTTTTCAGACCGGGAGCTACAGGCCTGCAGATAGTTAAATGATACTAGCTATGTTCATTTGATAATATATCATCATAAAATTCTCATTTTATAATAGATTTAAAAAATCAATGCTGACAATTTCCTTAAAACATGAAACATAAAAATCAAATGTCTGTAAAATTACTTCTTTTTTTTTCCAATAATTGAAATTTATTGATGATTATCATAATGTCTGTCTTAAATGTTTTCATGACTGCTTTGGTTTTAAAAAGTCTTCATGCTCATCAATTTTTTGCTTTGGTTTAGTAAGTGGAGTTTTCAAACCTTTAAAAGCTTTTTCATAGCTTGTATCAGTATATTAACTTTTTTAAAATTTTTATTTAAGCTATTAAGATCCATTTAGTTCTGAATCAACTGAATACCAGCATGTAGTCTTTATGCAGCTTTCTTTTCAATTAAATACAAATGAAAATTGCTATTTAGATAAATGCCTCTCTGTATGTTTTTTTTTGTGTGTTTAGATTTGGCTGTTTATTATTTGTTTTATCAAATCCAAGACTTACAGGTATTTTCATAACCTCTTATATGCTTCTGTATATAGGATACCACATGTTCCAAGATGGTTTGTCCTGGCAATGTAACGGCGCTGGAGATTACCGAGGATGGGGCTTACATTGTGGCAGCCATTACAGAAAAAATTTATGTCTGGCAGGTAAAAAGTTTTAAGTTTTTGAGCTTATATATGTCAAAAACTTTCTGAAGAAAAGAAGATCACTGTGTTTACATACAGTATAAGGGTTTGATTTTTTGGATGAGGTGCTATTCAGTCAAACTTCATTATCTCGAACTAGATGGGACTGTTAAAAAACTTCAAGATATCCAAGTATTTGAGATATCGATGGTAAAATACTTTAAAAAATAAGTAGTTTGGACTTACGAATCACTTCATTGTATTCGAGATAACAGTGTTTGAGATATCAAATTTCAACTGTATTTAGCTTCATAATTTATTGATAAATTTTTGTGCCTGTATATTGATTGAAGCCTAGCCTTGGCTTTGATGGTGAAATTGTTGTCATAACCAAAAATCTCATTCATTGTGGGTTTTCTGTGTAGGTATGCACTGGACGACTGCTGAGTATACTGAGCAGACATTATCAAACCATCACTTGTCTGAAGAGTTCATCTGGTTTGATTGTATCTGGGGGAGAGGACAGTTTAGTTATTGTTTGGTCACTCGCAAAGTAAGTGCATCAGGATATAGATATGAATATGAAATGTCAAGTTTTCCTGCCCTAACACCTCTCATTTATTAGTTTAACTTAACAAAATAAAATGACTGATTTTTTTAACAATGATGTTATTGTTGTATATACTCTTTGTGACGTTTGACACTTTGAGATATAATTATCAATTAATCTTTTAAAATGACCGACTTTGTAAGCAAACATGTTTATGAAAAATGACTGTTTGCATAATTAAACTTACAAAGTATATTTTGTTCTCTATAGAGCCCTTTGTGAACAACTAGAACACAGAGCCCCGGTGACACCTGAACGGGTGTGGTCGAGCCACTCCCTACCGGTCACTGACCTTCACCTGGGGGTTGGGGGACACCTGTCCAGAGTGGTCTCCTCCTCCCTGGACCAGACTTGTCGTCTCTTTGATGTCAACAGTGGAGAGCTGTTGTGTACGTTTGTGTTCGAGGTCGGCATCTGCTCCGTTGTTCTGGACCCGGCCGAGTTCCGATTGTTTGCTGGGAGCAGTTCTGGGTCAATTTATGCTGTCAATCTATTTGAAACAGTAAGTGTCTACGGGGGTACATCAGATGCAGTGTACACAATCAATGCAAGTTTCATCCTACCACAGCCCTACATGTAGCACCTTTTATAACCAAACCAGGACATTCTGTTTTGATTAAGTTTGTAGTGACCTCTCTCTAGTACGCCATATAAGATTTATGATTTTATGATGAAATTAGGTAAAATGTGTTTGTATATATGGTTTTATGTAATATGATTTTGATGGGATGCTTGTTTTGTAGCCGGTGAGGAGGGAGAGGCACATCACAGACAAAAAAGAGGACCAGTCCTGTCAGAGATTTGATGGCCATGAGTATGTAAACCTTACAGATTCTGAAAACATTATAATTATTACTATTTAAATAACCTTAATATGCTTTTTCAATTTTTAGATTTTCTACATTTCTATTTCTTCCGTTGTTCAGTATAAAATTGTTGATAAAACTGATGTTTCTGTCAAATAATTTATAGTACTTTTTTGTGTTATTTTAGAATTGATATATTTGCCAGTAGCCAATTCAAAACTAAACTAGAAAACTTATTTTACTGTTGCTTTGATATAATAATTCAAAAATTAAGCTGCAGTGATATGACTGAAAGGGGAAAGGGGTCTATATAACTTAGATATTTGTAGTACAAATTTAGGCTAAATGGACCATAGATATCGGCCTGGGTACCTCAGTGGTAGAGCTGACTATAAAGAATTGCAGGCGGGTTCGACTCCTGGTCCAGCATATGTTTTCAATGTATTTAATATGCTCATTCTTCCCTTCCTATTACATTTGGTGTCGGGACCAACCCCTGGAACTGACAGGTTAACTCCTGCCAGGGGAAGAACCTAGGATGATCTTTGATGGGGGAGATCATTTAGTGAGGGAGTAATGTAGTAGTTGGAGCTATATAGACCGTGGATATCGTCCTGGGTAGCTCAGTGGTAGAGCTCCTTACTAGAGTTCCTCCTTTGCTATTACATATTAATCTTTTTTTTTTTTTTTTGATTCTCAGAAAACAGGTGACCTGTCTGTGTGTGACAATGGATGGGTGTCAGCTGGTGTCCGGGTCACATGATCACAAGGTTAAAATCTGGGACATCTTCAGTGGACAGTGTTTGAGGACAATAGAACACAAAGGTAGTTCGATCAGTGCATGTACAAGAAGAAGTTATTAATTTAAGCAATTAATTAAAGCTACCCATTTTAAAGGAGCATTAGTCTACAATATACTGAAATAGGAATATAGAAACCATTTCTTATGATTTATATTTTGATTTCCTGTTTATATACAAAATAAGACAATTATTATTTATGAATGACAACAAGTTTAATGCATTTTAAGCAGATTAAGATGAACGATGTAGTAGTGAATCACATTTTGACATCCGATAGGTCATGCACTTTGTGCAGTTATATATTAACGGTACCTCAAATGATTCAGGTAGTGAAATGCAAAAATCACAACTATGATTGCTTTCAGATCATTGTCAAGAAAGTAAAAAAAAAATTAATTGAGCACAGTTAATGAAGAAGTGTAAAAGTCATTGTATTGTATTAACAGGGCCAGTAACCAATGCCAAACTGACAATGGCACCCCCAGGTATAGTGAATCCAGACGTAAAGTACAAGCTCCCTCTCCAGCCTCTACAGAGGGTGTTCCATGCAGACTCACAGGAAGAGGGTGGTCACGCCTCACTGAACATCCTCCTTCATGGAGAGAACGATGAACCAGAGGTAAGGACAGGGGGGACAACTCATGTGTTCACCATAGGTCCATTTCTTTGTCTATGTTTCTCTGGGATTTTGATTAAGAATGACTGTTTTTAAAAGATTTCTTGGCTTATATTCAGTATTGTGTTCATTTAAAAGAAATGTGTTTGTCTATCATTTCTTTTTTTCTGTGTGACTATTAAGGGGAGACAATTCAAACCCTAATAATTGAATAAACAGAGCATATACATGTAGATATATATATTTATACTTTTTTATTCATAACAGAAAGAAGAGGATATACTTAAACCTGACTCTGACATACAGATGGATTTTAAACACAGATCAAAAGACATTGAGGTAACAATGATAATTGTATAATTTTGCTTTACTCAAATAATTATCATTAGAGAATTTAAGTAAATAAAACTGATAAATGAGTGTGGGAAGAAAAAGAATGATAAAGCACCTGTTTTGTTTTTTTTTTTACTTTTTTCAATTTATTGTTCAGTCATTATTCTGCCTTTTTAAGTAAAAAAAAATTAGCTGTTGGGGCCAAAATTTTGAAAGACACAATTCTTGCTAGTACATGTATTGTATCTGTAAAAATTATTTTGTTTTTTACAGAACATGGATACTAATGAATCTGTGACCCTGGATATTCCTGTACCTGTAATGACTACCATTGTGTCAAACTCATCAGAACTTACCAAACTCAAAAATGCTAATAAGGAGTTATTTCATTTTGCTGTCAGTACTCTTTTACAGAACAAGGACAAATAAACTTTTTATTTTACTTTAGTCTGCTGGGTTTTAATGAAAGAGTGATAATGTAATCATTATCATAACATTATGAATTTGCCAATTGTAGACTTTTTTTGTCTCTAAGTAATGGCTGACATCCAAGACAGCCTGATTTTGAGTTTTTAATCTTGCTACATCCAGTGCTCTTGACCAACCTATGAAATTGGCAGGTTATGTTCTTAGACTAACAGATGATGCCAAGCTGGGGTGTCTTTCTGCATGTATAATAAATCTTTTAATAGGAAGACCGAGCCTGTCTTGGATTTGGTTGTTATCAAAACACATGCAGGCACCTGATATATTATATATTTTTCTCATGATAAAATATACATACTCTCTACCTAAAAATACATTATAGATAGATTTTATGGGAGGTATTATTAGGTATATTGAATATATTTTTATATATGAGAAAAGTATATAACGTTAGGTATCTGTGTACCGGAATTACAAACCTTTAAATTCCTCTGCATCTTTTTTGCTTTCGTGACAGTTTTACATATCATGTTTCAATGGATAGAAGTACAGACAACTGTTACAATCAGAACCAAAATATTAAAAGTTAAATATCTCCAATCTTGAATTGATTCCCTCCACAGTAGCAAAGAGGTTAATTAAGTTAGATCCATGTGATTTCCCCTCCAGTATACAGGGAACCAACTCCCCCTTTGTTTTGAATATCACAGAAACTCGGAGGTTATAGGATTAAAAATCATCAAAAGGAACAGACTTTCAAAACAAAACAAAATGTAATCCAACAATAGAATATTGACATCAAATCAAATTTCATAGTTGGCAGCTAAAATGCAATGTTGCTGATAAATTAAATGGTGCATTCTGTCTGTTGTGATTATATTCTTTATTTATCAGCAAGATTTATATTATTTTCTCAGACGTGAACTTTATATTTTGAGCAAGGGTTGGCATGACATATTTTTTTTTTTTTAAATCAAATCTTTCGTCGAAACAGGAAAGGATAACTATGATTTAATCAGGCTATAAGCAAAGTCTTTCCAGTTGGACACCTTTAAAGTTCATTCATTTCAATGTCTTTACAACTATGTCTTTCACGGTTTTTTGTCGTCCTTTTCGCTTTTTGGTGGAATCGGAAGAACGATAACTCGGGTATGACTAGTCCGAAATATCTGACGTTTTTCTGGCTTTTTTAACGATTTTGATATTTACTTGCCAGGAAAACGTCAGAACCGGCGCCATTACGAAAACTGGAAATTTCGCCGCCTCCAACTGGAGGCGGCATTCTCGGCCCGATTTTAAATACTTGCGAATCGTATCAAATATTTAAATCACAACTTAACAATAAAAAAATGACTTTACTACTCACTCATATCGCTCAAAATTAAATATGACTCCGTATTTTGATAATAGAAGCACACAATTACAGTCAATCGTATTTTCGCTGTCTTTTGAGATAACTAGTCACGTGACTCAAATCTCGCCGGACAGTTCGATAAAAATGTGTTGTACAGACGGTTTGTAGAGTAAACAAACCCATTAAAGCGATATGAGTGAGTAGTAAAGTCATTTTTTTATTGTTAAGTTGTGATTTAAATATTTGATACGATTCGCAAGTATTTAAAATCGGGCCGAGAATGCCGCCTCCAGTTGGAGGCGGCGAAATTTCCAGTTTTCGTAATGGCGCCGGTTCTGACGTTTTCCTGGCAAGTAAATATCAAAATCGTTATAAAAGCCAGAAAACGTCTGATATTCCTGGCAAGTAAATATCAAAATCGTTATAAAAGCCAGAAAACGTCTGATATTTCGGACTAGGGTATGACCAGTCAAGCGGGTACACCATGCACCAATCAGAAGAAAGGGTTCAAGAAATAGAACAGTGTACGAAAACGTGATGTTGCAATTGCATAACAATAAGAATTTTGAAGACTGATGTTGATCGTAAGTATCTCTTGATGGTTTTATCATTTAGGACGAAGGAAAGTACTCGTTCATGGCAAGTTGTATGCTAAATTGTGCTATATGTCTGTTGCCGTTTTTTTGTTTGTTGTTGTTTTTTTTGCAAATGTCAAGATTACAGTCAATGTTAACAGTTAGAATGAATGAAAGAATAAATCTTGCCACAGCCCCGTGATATTATCGGCATTGCCGTATTTGTCTATAAAAATGAATGTCAAAAAGCTGAGTAACGTGTTACATGTGTATTAGCATTTCTGGGAGCTGTCAGATTTGCTGTATTTTGTATGCAATGACAGTCCACACGTGAGTTGAATAAAGGGAACAACTGGTCTCCTGCCAGTAAACAACATTGAGAATTGCATAGGCTATAATTCAACAAGTCAAACCCAAACTGTGATATTTGTAAATTAAAGCATGTATGTTTCATATGTGGATTGCTAATTTTTGCAGCAAGAAAAATTAAAGATTCTGTACTATCAACACAACAAAGGACTTGAGTTGTTTAGTACAAAGTATGTGTATCATCAGTCAAACTATGTGTACATCAGATCACATCATTTTCCTGTTTCCTGCCTCAAAATGTCAGAATGGATGCCTGTTTCTTTGTCACTCAGGCTGTTGAAACTTGTTTAACTTTACCGCACAAAAATATTATAACAGCTGATGTTGTTTAATGTTTGCAATAGCTCTCTCCTGTAGTGTCATGCAATCACTAGGATCTTTTCTGCAGATTCATGGTATATCCTGAAACTTGTTTTTTGAACCTGATTTTATTTTAAATACCATTGTACGTACATTGCCTTAACTGTTTTTGATATATTTTGACTAGTAAAATTTTTATTAAATTCATCAGTTCATATATATATACAGTCATTTGACCATGCAGTTCCAAATACTAGGGTATTGATTTGGGTTAGCTGTAAATATACACAGGAGTTATTTTGAAACTTTCTTTGCTTGTCAAATTAAATAAGATTGATGACTACAGATAAAAATATTATCTTGTCACCTACAATCAACTGTTTTTAAAATGTCAGTAGATGAAAAGTATCTGCCTCTGTATCAGAGATTTAACCTGATTAATTTTGGAAAAAGCGAAAACAGCAATTTTTAATTCTGTTGTCTATAAGGGTGTCGATCATGTCTATACAGAAAATGTCAGACAAAAATCTCAATTGCCATTTCTTTTTATTTTCAAATATCCTTTGGGATATAGTACATCTTTGAGCACCATTTAATTTAATTGTTGTGATAAGACCTCTATTCCTGTGGGCTTAAAAAGACATAAAATATGTGTAGGTTTCCACAGTATACTTTTGTATTTATTGAATGATATTTTTATCTTTATAGGAAAACTTTGGTAACTGATTGATTTTTTAACAATTTGAAACATTGAAATACCAATATTTAAGTCAAGTGTATGGTTGCATGAGCAAAACTGAAATGCTTTGGCTGATTGATTTATAAGAATTAGATACCCTAGTACCTGTATTTAATATGTATTTAATAAATTGATGCTTAATTTGAACAAAATAGGACAGTCTTAGATAGCTGCAGGTCTGTACTGCTGCTTGGAGCTTACAGACCTGCTCAGTCTTTATGAGAGGACCATTTTTCCATAGACTGGATTTTAGAAGAGTTTGTTCTCCATATTGAACCCTCTGTCTGGTGAACTACTTGAATGTAACAGATCAGACATTAATCATCCTAGCATTAGTGCAATCTGACACATCTCCCACAAGAAATGAGATTATTGCAATAGCAGTTATACACTGTTTATATTGTTCATGGTAAATGAGTATGTAATATTTGTGATGTAAGTCCATGTGTGTACTCATGTACTTGTTAAAGGTCACGAAGTGTGTTTGTATGTATCGACATAATTAGCCACATTTAATTAATGTTTCATAGTCTTAGCCACAAAATAAACCAGGATCAAAACCACATCACACTCCTGTTTGGATCTCGTCCCTGATATTAACTGAAGTGACTGGCATTGGCCCAAGCCTTAAAAAAGTTAAAGTTAAACTTTTCTTGTCATGCTTATTGTGAGCAAATTTCTTTATTAAAATTTCTGTATTAAAAGATGTTATTGAAAATATTCTTGATTCGGGTATTTCTTCATCAGTTGGTGAGAGAGTGCAAACAAACTATTTGTTTAATGTACATGCATGTACCCTTAGCTTGCATGAGCTGCACTTCGTGATAAAAGATATTGTCAATTCATTGATTAGAGCTTTCAGCCAGTACTAGTAAACCTAAGGGCACTAAGTTTATATGCCCTAGTAGGTAGACATCTTTAAATGTCTAGAAAACAAGGTCAATATACAGCAAACTACATGGATAGTAAACAAGGTCACGTTTCATACCACATTATTACCACGGTACCTTTGTTCATGACTGCAGAGATTCAAAGATTTACCTGGCACATGGATTGAGAGAAAGAAAATATTCAAAAAGGGAATGAATATATGCTGCATTTGACAGTCAGTACAACCGGGACATGAGAATATATATTACGGTATATTAGATTAAATATATGTATATATAATAATAAATGTTACTTGTGTTAAAGTACCTTAAAGTTATTTAAGTATAGCATAGAAAAATTACATCGATCAATAACCCGCTTGCTTGGTGTGATATAATTCATATTCACTGCGGTTATGAACATATTGGTATACATGCACTATAAGAGTCATTGGGCTTAAACGTTATACTGTCCTCAGCAAAACAATTTCCATCTGTTTAGATTATTGTATGATAGAAGCCCTGAGCAGATCGAATGGGCTTTATCTTTGGTATACTATAATTCACCCCCTAAGGTGTCTCACTGGTTGTTTGCTTTACCTAATATAGTAGATGACTTTCCTGAAATTCCATTTTAAAATAATAAAATTATTTTCACTGAAAATCTCAAAAGTTACATGGCATTGGTAACATAGGCTTTTATTTTGATTTTTCCCAATTTTTAAGTTTAGATTGGGGGTTTTTTTTCCAGTCAGTTCAGGGTATGAATGGTTTAGATACCCGAACCTTTCTAATTATTGCAGTTTGATTTTTTTTATTCCAAATTTTTAGCTTATAATTTATCAATCTACTCCAGTTCATATACATGTGTAACACTGTTTTTAGGCGTGTTTATGATTTATATCCATTCACACACAAACTAACCCCAATAGTGCTGTTTTATGGCATCTTATTGATTTATCAAGTGTACTGGTCAGAATGTAGGATACTCGCTGTGGGATATTACCTTTTGTCTTATAAGAATGTAATATGTTGATCTGTTCCATCATTTTATGTCCGATTACAATTACTCAAAGGTGAAAATACCTTTTGTCCAGGAATGTAATGTGTTGGTCTGTTCCATCATTTTATGTCCAATTACATTTTCTCAAAGGTGAGGTAGCATTTCAGGGAACTAGATTATGACTTAAGGTTCCTCCACACCCCGTGACCTAGCTATACTTTTTTCGGAAGTACGTCACGACATGGCAAAATCAAAATATTAATCGCTCTGATGACTTTTTGACATTATCTGACATTGTGACATGTAAATATTGAACAGGATTGAAAACCATTTTTAAAAACTGACAGATATTTGTAGTTACTTGTAAGTGTGTGTGATAAAAGCTAGTCTGTAAATATAAGATGAACACTGATTACTTTTGCCCAACTTGTTTTCTTTATATCTTAATCACTAGTGCTGTCTTCCTGATGCAGCAGTTATTTTTAGATACATGTGCGTACATCACAGTACATTAATCCTGTCGTACAAATTCCTGTTTTCTAAATTGACGTAATTTTGATTATGAAATGAAAGGTGAATAAGTGTAAAGAAATGCATGCTCTAGCTTTCAAATTTTGAAATTTAAATCTCAGTATTTTCTTTTTTTCCTTCAGATGACAGGACATTTCAACACATAGATTTGTTTTTACTTGAGGCCTACTACTTTGTATTTAAAACATGGGCTTCTTTAGCCAACTATGGCTACTCTCCTGGAAAAATATAACCCTACGACGGAGGCAAAAGGTGAGCAATATTTTCTACTTTCAATGTCCACCTTTGCAATTAAAGATCATGCGTAAAGTAAAATGACTGCAATTCTCATTATTTTCATGAAAGAAATTTTACTGTTAAATTTTATTTTATTTCAATACTTTTATAAATAAAGGAAAGAAAAGGAGTTTTATGAAGTAATGTATTTTTGTTGGAAAAGTTACTGGTATTTGATGAGAGGCTCTGATTGAAGTGAAATGACTATCACAGTCATAGTATAAAAGCTTAGGCTCTATATTAAGTTGTTATACAAATATCTTTCTGCTAATCAAATTACACAATTTGTTTTTTATCTTGATTACCCTAAAGGTTAAAACTGACACAAATTCATTAATAAGCATTTCCCCCTTTTATCTCTGAAATGATGAACTTAATAAGAATAGATATGTGTCAAACATTAATTGCTTTTCATTGTAACAGTTTGAACAAAGATGATGTTGCTAGCACTATTTTAAGATATTATTAAATAAAATGAAGATGAGGATTTTAAAATCTCAAAAAGTAACTCTTTTTTTATGATAAAAATCAATATTCTATGATCTCTGAATTACCTATGTAATTAACACAGTCCTTGTACTTCCTTTCCAGTTCCGGTTAGTGGCAGAGATTGTCTTCCCCTTGGCATTATTCATCATTCTAGTCATTGTGAGGACCAGGCCCAATCTGAAGATCCCAGTCGCCGAGTGTAAGTAATACTGTCTCAAAACATCAGGCCCAATTTGAAGATTTTACATGTAATTCCTCATGCATTTAGTTAGGAGTCTTCAGTACTGGTACATGAATTGCCAGTATTATATTTCTGTGTTGTTGTCATTTCTAGGTCATTTCGATGGGAATGCTATGCCTAGTGCCGGTGCTGTACCCTTTGTTCAGTCGTTCCTGTGTAACTTCAACAATCCTTGCTATGCTACAGTGACTGAGGATGAGAATGCAGGCACCACGGGCAGCTATAGTCAGTCAACGTAAGTACCAGGGGCAGATACAGTCCGTCCACGTTAGTACTGCTGGCAGCTACAGTTAGTCTTGCTTAGAAACCAGCACAATGCTTGAACATCTATCTTATAGCATAAACTATGATACATGTACATTTGAGTAAATTTGAAGGGATGTTCTACCTGCTGTTGAAATAAAATGTGGGGTTTTTTTTTTACACTGCATGGCTGCATTATGAAGTACATTAATATAATGATCTCTTTTTTTTAAATTTCTTTAGGCTGACCAAAGTAATCCAAGACATATCCAAGGTGCTGAAAGATAACTCCATCATAACTCTGAGTCAAGTTCTACAAGACTTTGAGTTTTATTCCAGAGTTTTGGGGAACATGCAGAATGGGACCACTTCTGGTACGTATGTTTTATGTTTCTCTTTCAAGTCTCTTAAAAATAAAAGAGAATTATTTCTAACTTGAGGCAAATGGATATTTATTGATAGTAAAAGATTATGAATATGCATTGTTTAAGGTGGTATGGGACACCTCCATATTGTGATGTACTTCCTATTGAAATAAAAAAGTCAAGTATAACTTTTTGCAACTGTTTACCTCGAAAATTGTTACCTAAAAGCATTGTGTAATGGGTTTGAGAGTAGCTAGGAAACTGTATTACCGGTAGTCTTGAGTTTGAACATCATTGGCCTTCTATAATTTTTCCCTTTTCATAATAAATGTATCTTTTAGTCAAATATTGTAAAATTTGAAAATTTAGAGATGGTATAAATATTTTGCTGATAATGTACTTTTATTCCCATTAATATCGACAGGTGTCCCATACCAACCTAAATAATTAGGGTTTTTTGTACATATGAATATATAAATATGGCTTTGAACAATGTAGGTAATGTGACCATAGGAAACATAGTGGTGAATCCTCAGCAGATCATTGATGTGTTCCAGGACAACGAGACGAGACAGGCCGTCATTGATCTCCTGGGAACCAGCATTAACATCAACCTGGTCAGTAGTCATCAGTGTGTAGACCGTAGGTAGTTATATAAACATCAACCTGGTCAGTAGCCATCAGTGTGTAGACTGTAGGTAGTTATATAAACATCAACCTGGTCAGTAGCCATCTGTGTGTAGACAGTGGGTAGTTATGTAAACATCAACCTGGTCAGTAGCCATCAGTGTGTAGACAGTAGGTAGTTATATAAACATCAACCTGGTCAGTAGCCATCAGTGTGTAGACAGTAGGTAGTTATATAAACATCAACCTGGTCAGTAGCCATCAGTGTGTAGACAGTGGGTAGTTATGTAAACATCAACCTGGTCAGTAGCCATCAGTGTGTAGACAGTAGGTAGTTATATAAACATCAACCTGGTCAGTAGCCATCAGTGTGTAGACAGTAGGTAGTTATGTAAACATCAACCTGGTCAGTGGTCATCAGTGTGTAGACTGTAGGTAGTTATATAAACATCAACCTGGTCAGTGGCCATCTGTGTGTAGATTCTACACACACACACACACACACACACACACACACAGAAAGAGAGAAAATAAGTAAGATTATTTTCAAATGGGTTATAATATTGGATTTCATCATGGATGGACAGTGCATTCACTTTGCTTTTAAAGGAGCATGTCTGTCTCCTATTCTATTGTGACATAGCGAAGGGAAGGGGATTGGGGTGTTTAGCACTTCTTATAACAATAGATTGTTTTGATACTTAGATTATCCTGGGGGCATAGTGTGTTGTTGACACATTTCTTATTGAAGTGCAAACTAATTGGAGTAAATTGTTTAAATGATTAAAAACTCTTAATAACAACACTCTTAAAAATGTTATGAAATTGTGCTGTTATCTTAGTAATATAAACAATTCAAAAATGAATTTTAAAAAACCTTTTTTAATAAAACATGTACAATTAAAACATTTTTTTCTCAATTAGAATTATTTCTTTCTTCTTTAAAAATAAATTTAATCAAATTCAATTTCAACTATTCATTTATTCATCACATTTTTTTAAAGTGAACATGCATAAATATGCATAGTAATGCAAAGTAATGCCATGTAATGCCAGCATTACACTAGATTTTGGAAAGTAATGCATTACATTAGCATTACTTGTAATGCTAATTTTGTGGCATTACACATTACTAGCATTACTTTGAAAACATGTAATGCATTGCAATGCATTACCATTACATTTAGCATTACCCCAAGCCTGGTGTAGATAGTAGGTAGTTATATAAACATCAACCTGGTCAGTAGCCATCAGTGTGTAGACTGTAGGTAGTTATATAAACATCAACCTGGTCAGTAGCCATCAGTGTGTAGACAGTAGGTAGTTATATAAACATCAACCTGGTCAGTAGCCATCAGTGTGTAGACTGTAGGTAGTTATATAAACATCAACCTGGTCAGTAGCCATCTGTGTGTAGACTCTAGGAAGTTGTATGATTCTGTTTTGTTTTTTTATGCTGAATATTAAGTTACATGCATTAGGGCATTTTCTTTCAAGTTGTAAATGAGAAATAGATTATGGGACAAAATGAATAAAAATAGATTATGGGACAAAATGAATAAAGAGTCTTTAATTCCTTGTTACTCGATATCAATTTTGAATCTGTTTGGGAGATATTTTATTGAGGAGTAAATATGATATGAAACAAAGCTGCTGTTTGAATTTTTAAATAATAAAATATTTTGAAATCTTTTCTTTTTTCTTTCAGTTAAATGAGACCCTAATTAATGACATTTTAGAAGATGTGGGAGTCTGTCAGATCCCCAACCTGAACGGAACAGGCATCAACCCGACAACGAACCTGACCCTGGCCCAGGCCCAGTTCCGAGACGTCATCTGCGACCAGAACCAAGTCTCTCAGATCTTCAACTTCACGTCGGACGCGGCGCGAGATCTGGTGTCCATCCAACTGTGTAATCTCACCAATCCCGAGAGTGTCGACAATGTGGTTCTGTTGCTGGGGGCACTACAGAGGGACTTCAACTCCACCTCCCTGATCGATCAGGTAAAGGGCTGGAGATATTCATGCTTCTTCAAGTTTTTATGATAAAGCTGTGGCATGTAGAAAACTATATCTTATAGATATAAAATGTGTTAAGTTACAAAGTTATAATTATTAAATGGTCTCTCCAAATAAGTGGTTCACCTCTTCATTACTCATTAAAAATTATTGATTGCCCAGATCTTGGCTGCAATTTGATTTTCTGTAAAAACTAAATAATTAATTCTAAGAATCCTTTCAGTTGCAGAGAATTGCCCTGGCTAATGCAGGAAACCTGGGAGGAGGGAGTGGACCACTGATAGATGCCAGCACCCTCCCTGCCTTGCTGAAGGCCTACCAAGATGTGAGGACTGGGTTGGCAGTAAATGCTAGGCTGTGAAATTTGGCGGGGGGGGGGGGGGGGCAACTTGTAATTTACATATTTGATAATGTAGGGTTTGGAAGAATGAATCAAAAATTTATTCAAAAAGTACATTTTATTTTTTGGTTTAATGTGCATGTTTATTAAGAATAAATGAATTTATTTATTAATTAATTAATTTATGCATTAAAGCTAATAAAAAAAGATTACAATATTAGTTATTGCCATGTACTTATATTTCAAATCAAACAAAGAAATAGTACAGTTATTTACTGGACACTGCACTATTTTGAACGTCAAGAGTAAATTTTACAACAAAAATTAACAACTGATCAGGCCAAGGTACAAGTTCATGTTGGATCTGTATGATACATACTGTCCAGACACTAAGACGCCATTACTTGACCCACAGATCCAGCAGCTGTCCAGTATTGGTGACCTAGTTCAGCTGATCCAGGACCTGGCACAGGACACCCAGTCCGCCGGGGGCCTTGACCTCAGTAGGGCCGTCTGTGGGCGCGGTAACTCGGTCTTTGGGATGAGCAGTGCAGGTCTGGCCGCTGGTCTGGGGGGTATTCTGACTGGAGGAAGCACTGGGGGAGGAAACATTAACACGGGGAACAATACTGCCAACATCACTTTTGGACCTGAACGTAAGCAAGCTCTTATATTATCATATACTTTAAGAAAATCTGTACAGCTGTGTGAAATGTTTGATGAACTTTGGGGAAAATGCATAAGATTTGATGGCTGTAGAATGGTGGATTTGTAATGACTTCATCATATCATTATCAATTTTTGTCTCTTTTTTTTAGCACAAAGAACTAACAAAGAAAATCGCATGAATGTAAACTGTACTAACCAAACTTCTATTTCTTGATATTTTATATCCTAATGAAGTAGACAGGGAACTGTTCACACATATATCCTAGAATTAAAATATAAATGTTGGTTCTAGGTACGATATGCGATAGGATCAATGCTACCATGTACAGCAACCGTGCAACACGAGTGATTTGGAAGCAGATCCTGCCAATGTTGCAGGGAGAGATTCTGTACTATCCAGATACCCCAGCTGTCAGACAAATCATCAAAGAGGTAGGAAAAGGCTTCTAAAACTAAATATCAGCCCCAAAATGTCAATACACTTTATGAATTAATTAATAATTTAAAAAGGTCTATACTGAAGATACTTTACATTAATAATTGGCTTGATGGAGTTTACTAACCACCATGATGTAGTTCTGAATAAGGAAAGAAAAATTAATGTGATCTTGTTTTCAGGCCAACCAGACATTCCAGGAGTTTGCCAATGTGATCAACCTTTCTAGGAATTTTAGCCAGGACTATTACTTTGAGTTGTACAACTACCTCAACAACAGTGCTAACATTGAGTTTCTCCGAGTAAGTGTTCTTAGATTTTTTATATGGTATACGTGACTTTACTAAAATGGTATGATATTGATTCATTTGCTCCAGTACTGTGTAATATTGCTACAGCTTGACTGGGAAATATAACTTCCTTTTTTATTAATATTGTGACATGATGTTAATGGTCATATGGTTAAAATTGACAGAAAAATTATCAGTATGGAGTATAACCTATTCTAAAAATTATTAAAAACAATTCTTAAAAGTTCTCAAACTCTCTCAATTTTCCCACTCATCATAGACTTTGACCGGTTCCTGCCTTTGTGACTTGGCTTTTGACCAGCTGAGGAACAGTCAGAATATCGCGGCTAACTACAGCGCCTGCAAGTCTCTGAATGCCTTCCTAAACAATGGTAATCCTACCGGCTATGACTGGAGGAACGCCATCAACAGTACCAGGATGCTGGCTCTCGGTATCGCAGAGTTTGGAGGGGTGAGTGTCTAGTTGAAAACAGGCTGTATGCTTATATTTTGATAATCTTGAAAGAATTGACAGCGGCACTGCAGCTGGAGAAGACCTTTATCCAAATATTTTGTAGTCCCTATTTGGCTCGTTTGTTGATAGATATTTGTATGTGTATAGCTGTACATGACAAGTTTATGATTTACCTTATTTTGACAGTGCTTCAACTTGAACAAGTTTGTGGGCTACAAGAATGAAAGACAAATGATCAGTGATGGCATAAAAAAGATTGATGAATTTAAGTTTTGGGCAGGCAAGAACACAATCAAAATTATTCTAGAATTTTTTATTGAAAATATTTTGGTAAATAAAAAACAGCATTATGGTATACCCATTAAAAAATGAGCAAGATGTACCCAAAAAATTCCCTTGTTAGATAATCAGCAATGCTTGAACACTAAATACAATGAGCATAGTATAACTATTTACTGAGATGTTCACTCATTGACATGACTGTTGTGTTGTAGCTCTGGAGTTCCAACTGTCTGATGATGACCTTACTCCTCTCCCCACCCACATCAAATACTCCATCAGAATGGACACCGCCAAAATAGACAAGACCACCAAAATTCAGGACAAGTAAGTGGCCCCCACCGTCATATTACATCTCTTGGTTATTTAGTTTAAGAGTTAGTTTGTGTGTTAACTATTTTGTTAAAAGTAAAAGAAAACCAGATGTCTGAAATACAAACGTGGTACTCATGGTTATCAGCATATTTGGAGGTTAATCTATTTGTTTTCATAGTGTTTTGTGAAAAGACTAGATGTCTATGATATAGACAGGGTCTGCTTAGATATCTGTAAAGCCACAATAACACAAATTAATAAGGATATGTATTCCCTTCTGAATGGAAGAGTTCTGTTACCATTTTGAACCTTGTTCTCCAGATATTGGCGCCCAGGACCCAGAGCAAACCCAGGCACTGACACCAAGTACATCACGTACGGCTTTGCTTACATCCAGGACATGGTGGACCATGCCATCATCAATGTCCAGACCCAGAAACAGGTGGAGATTGGGGTGGAGACCCAGCAGTTTCCCTACCCCTGCTATACCAGGGACAGGTATAACAGATATATTTACATATGTAAGAAATTCAAAGAACTGTTGTTGTAGGGTTCTACTATCAGCATAGACTGCTTCTAGCACATGCATATG
This sequence comes from Magallana angulata, assembly GCF_025612915.1. NCBI lineage: Eukaryota > Metazoa > Mollusca > Bivalvia > Ostreida > Ostreidae > Magallana > Magallana angulata. The sequence goes on from NC_069120.1 coordinate 46,736,295, forward strand.
TTTACTGTAAAAGCCAGTTGAGGAAATAGTTGTGTTTTCTTTACTGGAGCATGTTTGAAAAAAGTATTTTGAGACTTTCTATTGTTTCTATTTATTAGGAGGATGAATGTTTTATTGAACTACTTTGATTCTATTTTCTTGTGTTTATTCTAGATTTATTTACGCTATATCGCGCTCCCTGCCCCTGTTTCTGGTGCTGGCCTGGGTGCTCTCTGTTGCCATGATCTGTAAGAGTATTGTCTACGAGAAGGAGAATCGTCTGAAGGAGGTGATGAAGATAATGGGGCTGAGTAATGGAGTCCACTGGGTCGCCTGGTTCATCAACGCCTTCGTCATGATGTTCATCACCATCGTCATCCTCACCATCATCATCAAGGTGATGGCAAGCTCTAGTCAAACATGGTTTTAACTTTAAACAATATGTACATGCTTGCATGTAAGAAATTCCAAACAAAAATATCAATTCAGAGTTCTGTGACACATGGTTATATACATTTTATTCGAAGTCTTGAGCAGTGTAAATTCTGAATGTGAACTATGATGTATTGACAATAGTAAATATCTTGATCCATTTTTAGTCTGGCAAAGTTCTGGAGCACTCCGACCCGAGTGTGATCATTTTCTTCTTCACTGCCTTCGCGATCTCTACCATCATGCAGTGCTTCCTATACAGTACGTTCTTCAACAAGGCCAATCTGGCGGCGTGTGTGGCGGGCTTCCTGTACTTCATCATGTACCTACCCTACACACTGGCCGTACAATGGGAGGACTTCATGACCACAGGACTCAAAGTTCTATCTGTAAGCTGTCATGCAATTACTTATCATTAGAGAAAAGTACTCTAAAGTATGGTAAAAAAAATTTAAATCCTTCCAGTGTACTTAATAGACACTCCTGTCCAAGTAACAAGAAAGTTGTTCTGCATCAGAAACTCCTATTTTTGAAAAATTTGATGCTCTTTTAAATTTTGACAAATGTACTGTATGTTTGTGATACAAATGTACTGGTGTCTAAATGACATTCGTATTGATCATATGATGCTTGGGTTATGTTCACAGTGTTTTTCCTCGGGGGTGGCCTTTGGGTGGGGCTGTAGTTACCTGGCCAGGTATGAGGAGCAGGCTATCGGCATTCAGTGGTCCAATATTGCGGAGAGCCCGGTTGTAGACGATGATTTTAACATGCTGTACTGTATCCTGATGATGCTGCTGGATGCTGTCATCTATGGAATCTTCACCTGGTACATTGAGGCTGTGTTCCCAGGTATGAAGTCATTAATGACTAAAAGATAGGAAATCATTATAATACTTCAAGTGCATTGTACTTGTTCAGTAGAAGTATCAATGATTTTATTGATAACATTAGCAGTAGCAATAGAGCTGTCTGCTTAGAATTTGATGAGAAAACTAACTTTAGTTAATTTAAATTGATCAATTGTATCTTACACATACTTCATGGGTAATATTGTCATATTGAACACTGTTTATTGAATAATCTAAAGATGTCTGATGTATGAATATTGGCAATTTTTCTAGCTAAAGTTAATTAAACCCTGACTGTAATTTTTCAGTGAAAGCTAGGTTAAAACAAAATAAAGGAATTAAAAATCATAACAGCCTATACACTTCTTCTACAGGTCAATATGGTATAGCCAGAAAGTTTTACTTTCCTTTCCAAAAGTCCTACTGGTGCGGTGTGTCCAGTACCAAGGCTGAGGGCAGGGCTTACATCAGTAACAAGCCCGATATAGAACTCGGAAACAATGGTGAGTTACAGAGGCAGAGAGTGAAAAGTGATAATCCTAACTGAATGTTAGCCAAATTCTTTATATACTGTGATTCTTGATCATTGTAAATATGGTGCTTGTGTTATATTTCAAGGAATCCCACTGTTGCAATTAAATCCAGGTATTTAGACATTACACTCATGCATGCTGAGGATTTTATTTCTGTTTTTGTCTGGAACAATAGAAAGTCAGATAATTTTTGAACAGGCCCGTCCTAAAGACTGATTATTTCAGCATGTTTTCAATCCACTTGGATCTTATGCTACTTTGGGAGGAAGTTAATTCAATGTGATGTCCTAGAAATAACAATTGCCAACCCTTGTTGTCATGAAATATCTGCATGTCATTGAATTTTCCCCATCAAGTATTCTGCCTGCTTTTCGATGCTTGAAATAGTCTTATGAAATTGAGACCAGAAACTGAAAGAGATTATTGATGGGTAATGATAGTCTTAATGTAAGTGAATGATTGTTTGGGATGGTCAACGGTGTATGTTGAGTTAGCACTGACTTAAATACTGAGGTGGATGCTAGGTACTGCGTTAACAGATGTTTCGTACACATATACATTCTATGCTTATTCCTTTTATTAGAAAAGCTCCATGTGTCATGATGTCTTAGATTTATGTTTCTTGCATGGTTCAGCTTGCAGCAGCTGCTGTCTTAAATATGTTTAATATGTACCGTTACTGTAAAATCTATTGCTTTAAATATTTCCTCCTCATGCATATGATTAATAAATTAGCTGTAAATAACCATAAACAATCTACTTAGTACAGAATGTTAAGGTTTTAAGGTATTTGACCCTTGATTTCAATTTATATCAGTTATTATGAATATTGCTGATATTGGTTTGAAATGTCTATTGTTGATTTTACTAGATGCAAACTTAGAGGCTGAGCCCAAGAACAAGAAGCTGGGCGTGTCTATCAAGAACCTGAAGAAGGTGTACAGTGAGGGCAAGAAGCTGGCCGTCGACAACCTGAGCATCAACTTCTACGAGGGACAGATCACCTCCTTCCTCGGCCACAACGGGGCCGGCAAGACCACCACCATGTAAGGGGATAATACACTGAATTTGTCGGGGTTTGGAGTTACTTAGTAATGATAATGATACAAAGAAAAAACATGAAGCATCATTGCATATTAATTTTAAGAAATCCTCTGAAAGTAATTGATACCATCCGTAGAAAATTAAAGTTACGTGTAAATTGCAAGAAATTTACAAATATATGTATATTCTAAAAGCACTCCTTTTATCATTGAATGAATAATAGAGGGTTTTGAATTGATTTTCTTGGAGGTTTTTTTCATTATGTGTAGTTAACATTCATTTCGTTACTTTTCAACAGGTCAATTTTAACAGGCCTGTTCGAGCCGACGGATGGAACTGCCTACATATATGGCTATGATATCCGTTCTGAGATGGACAACATCAGGAAAAGTCTTGGGATGTGTCCCCAGCATAATGTGTTGTTTGATGGGTAAAATATGTTAACACAATTGGCACTGCATAGTAGATCTTACCAAATAACAGACTCCCTAGGACATGATTTGAATATTTAATGGCATTAGTTACATTTAGGTGTACGCATACTTGTAAATGTTAGCAAAATAATGATCTTTTCCATTTTAGGATATTTTCAGATAACATTTTATATGAAGTTTTGTTAATTTTGATTGTTGAACATAAAAATGACAAGTCCAATTTGTCATATGGAATCTATTTAAACCAGAACAAGTGTTGAAAACTCTGATCAAGAGTTTGCCACTGTACCGGTACATGTATAACAATAGAGCCTGGTTGTGTCTCGACAGGCTGACTGTGGAGGAACATCTGTGGTTCTTTGCCCGCCTGAGAGGACTTGAGAATGACCAGGTCAAGAAAGAGATGGAGCAGATGATAAAGGACGTGGGGCTGCCCCACAAACGGAAGGAGCTCTCCTCCTCCCTGTCAGGTAAAGAACAAGGGATTTCTGTAGCAGTAACGTTATCCCTCCCTTAAGTTATGAAATCTTTCAGAGAGTATTAATAAATAAAAATTGCAATAACGTGACTTTCTGTGATTCATTATATTGTTTTGATGTGCCCAATTTTGGTTATAAAGAAATAAATGATTTCCCATGAGTAATTTGGAAAAAAGTTATCGTAGATGTGTACTTTTCTGACGATTTGTTTTCATGATTTAGGGGGTATGAAAAGGAAGCTCTCTGTGGCCATTGCTTTCTGTGGGAATGCGAAGACGGTTATTCTGGATGAGCCAACAGCTGGAGTGGATCCATACGCTCGTCGTTCTATCTGGGAGCTACTCATCAAGCTGAAAAAAAGTAACTGGTTTTACTGTACTTTGTATTTCATACAACTTCATGACTTAATATGATTACAGACTTCATAATACTGCTGCTTGTTCTTGGATCAGTCATATTTTTAACAAGTTTGAAAGTACTCTGTGTTTTATAAGTTTATCTACTGATCATTTCGCAGAACGAACCATCATTTTGTCTACACATCACATGGACGAAGCTGATGTGTTAGGAGATAGAATAGCCATAATATCTCACGGAAAACTGTGTTGTTGTGGCTCAAGTCTCTATCTGAAGTCCCAGTATGGCAGTGGCTTCTATCTGACTCTAGTACGGGGAAAAGAAGGGGATTATGGGAAGGATATGGAGTCCGATGATGACTTGGATGATGATGATTATCCAGATGATACTTTGTCCATAGATTCACGACCAAGCACTGTGTCCAGTATCCGTACTGTTCGCGCTGTTCAGGTAAGGAAGAATTCATTAAAATGCAGAGTTCTTTATTTGCAAAAACAATGGATATGCATATACTGTTCATAAAAGTATTTTACAAAATTAAACCTTCATAATGGATCATTTCTAGGGAACTCTGGTATGTATTCAAAGTTCGTTTATTTGGACCGATTGTGTCATAGTTTTTCTTCAGTTTGGATGAAAAATTACCCAGTTTCTCTATCCTCTTCTTAAATATCCTTACTTTACATAGTAGTTTTCTCATATTTGCAAAAAAAACATAGAGATGTTTTTTTTCTGTCTTTTCTTTTTGTCTCAGTTCTTAAAACCTGTGACCAGCATGATTGTCTTTGCCCATACATTTTTGTTTCAAGGAATTTCATCGATCATGATGAATGAAAAACTTTTGATGTTTAAATCTGTCAATTGCTTTTGAATTGGATTTCTAAAAGTGTCAAGTTTATAGGTTCTCACAGTCTGTTGTGAAAATGTAGCTTGACCAATTCAATATACAAGTATAACATGTCTCAAATTGTGCCTTAATGATGAATAGTATGGAGTGAAAGTTTAGATGCCAGGCTTTTCATCTTTTTTCATACTTTCTTGGTTTCACTCTATTCTGTGTTGAATAAATATGGCTGTATAAATGATGCCTTGAATGTGCTGCCCGTTATGCATTTTGCATGTCTGATTCTTGTTGGGAGACTTCAACCACAGAAAGGCTTTGACCTTTATATAATCTCCTTAATTTTAGGTATACATGTATTGAAATTCAGAGGGGTTACTTCCATACCCTTGCCAAATCAAATCAGTGTTTTGTGTTATAGACTTGACAAGCCTTTTATTTGGTTTAAATAAAGTCTTTTTGTACATGCAGTAATGAATATTCTCTTTGTAATACATGTAAGAAGATTTCTTACTGTTTTTATTATCTTCCCAAGCCCACCTATAGACATACATCTTGATCTGAGAATATCTTGTTTAAGTTTGGTCAATGAGGCATAATTTTCACCTTGTGATTATTGCGGCTAATTGCGCTATGAGTGAATAACATTGTAGGAGAAATAATGCAAAGTTTACGTGTACATGTATTCTTTCTCATTTCTACCTGGTAAATAGAAATACATGAATATCATAGAAATTACTTTTAATTGTCTATAGTATCAAGCCTTTTACATTAATTTCGTCACCATAGAGGTTTCAATGACTCCAAAAATGCTCATATAAACAGTCAAAAAATGTGGGAACATTACTCTGTGTCTATCATGGTTTCAGTCAAGACACTGTTATTATACCTTTGACATTTCTGTGTGTTTATTAGGCATCAATCAGAGAACCAGAAGATGAAGGCTATGATGAGAACTCCAAGAGTGACTCAGGGAGTGATCCCCCCTCCAAGCCGCCATCGCCACCACCAGAGGGAGCTAACATGATTCCAGGTAAGAAAACATACATCACTGTGTACATACACTCTATCAATAACTATGTACTTTTTCTGTAACTGTGGTGATCATGAAGGCACTGTAATGACCTAACTGTATCTAACTGACACCTTTAATTGAACAGGTGTATTAATGTACCATTTGTTTTTTTCAAGTGTTCCACATTTTAAAGATTTGTTCATAAGACTTCCTTACATTTCCTGTTTGTAGGTTTCTCCATTGATCGACTGACTGCGTTCATCATGAGACACATTAAGCAGGCTCGACTCATCGAGGACACAAGCACTGAACTTGTGTTCCAGCTGCCTGATGACGAGTCAGAACTCAGAAAGTTTGAGAATCTGTTCAGTGACCTTGAAAGGAACCACAGGAACCTTGGAATCTCCAGCTTTGGCATTTCTGACACTAGTCTGGAAGAGGCAAGACTTCCATTATAAACCTTTTAGAAATGAATAGTGTAGAAATTAAAAAAGTACTGGTGCTCCTTTGGGTTCATCTTCCAACACAAATTTTATTAAACTAAAAGGATCAATTTGGCATGTTTCATCTAATAAATTTCTTCCCACATAAGAAGCTTGTTCTCTACTGAGGAGATTCTTCCCTTTTTTGTTCCCTTGTTTCGATGATCAGTTGTCTTTGTACAATCAGAGTTATAGGGTATATTTGGTTGTAGGTGTTTCTGAGAGTTGCTGAACAGAACACACAGGATGAGTTACCTGACGAAGTAAAGCGAAGCAGACTAGAAGACCTCACTGACAGTAAGTCAACCTCAGAGTCAGTGTAATTTGATTACTGTATACCAACTTTTATTTGTATGCAAGATGCTCACATCTACCTTGTTATCTTGATTATTTCTCTCAATTATGCCATTATTTTCAAGTCTCATCTTTGGTTTTGTGTATCTATTAGGTGGCCGATTCGCCCGTCCTGTGACCAGTCTAAGCTTCAAAAGGAAAAAGAAGAAGTCCTTCCTGAAGAACCTGGTGAAGCGCGGACGAATTGAACACGAGGAGCTTGTTAATGATTCAGGTAAATTATGGATTGCTGAATAATATCCTCGCCATGTTTCTTTAGTCAAATTTAAAAGATCTGACATTACATCATCACTGATTAAATTAAATTATAGTACATTGTATTTTGTTAGTTTCATTTATCCAACCCTTAGAACAATTCATCTGGATTTCCAAAAAAAAAAAATATAATCAATAATATATTAAATGTAGTTTCTTTTTTTATCATCAGTTTTGTTCTATATTATAATTGTAATCATTACATGTACTGTCAAAGTGGTTATTTACACGTGGGGAAAATTTACACTTGTTACGCTGAAAACCGCGTAAAATATCCCTGCATGTTTGGTACAAAAATCAGTGTTAGGGCCCTTCATTAATGAATAAAACTTACTTCATTTATGTTTATTGTGTATCTCCTGTAGAGTCTGTGGCCTCCGTTCCGGTCAGTGAAGCCGCCACAGAGTCGGGCTTCAGCATGGCGGACTACAACAAGGTCAGCGGCCGCCTCCTGTTCCTCAGACAGTTCCAGGCCCTGTTCATCAAACGATTCCACCATCTCAGGCGCTCCAAGAAAGGATTCTTCTTTGAGGTCTGTTCAATGAATGTAAAGATCTGCACAAGCCATTTAGCATAAAATGTTTTATTTGACTCTTCTATGCTCATCTCTGTACATTGCGTGAGAAGTTGAAATAAATTTTGTCCAAATGCTTTCGGTAATTATATTGTCTAATGTTTATTTGAACAGCACTGTTGAAACTTCATTTTCTTACATGTATGCATTCAATGTATTCAACAAACCGGTAGAAAATGGCAAAGTTAAAATTAATTTCAGCAAAAACTTTGCCTCTTTTTACATTTACAGGTATCTACAAATCGTTTTTTTTTTTTTTGTAAAATGATGCTTTGTTTTACAGGTCATCATGCCAGCTTTGTTTGTGTTGCTGGCCATGATATTTGCAGAGATTAAACCCCCAGAGGACAAACAGCCCCCGCTAGAGCTTCAGCCCTGGAGATACATCCCAAACAAAGGCGAACAACACCTTTATGTCTTCTACAGGTAATGTGATCATATACATATACATGTAATGGTGAAAATACCATCAGTAAGGCATGGGGTAATGTACATGTAAAGGGAAATTATCAGACTACCAGTTAACTATGTGTAGATTCTATATAAAATAATAGCTTACCCAGTGATTGATTTACTGTGACTGATGTGTTTTGTTTTCTAGCAATGATGGAATTGGACAGGACTGGTCTGATAAGATGGTTCAGAGTCTGCTGAAGAGGCCGGGTATTGGGAACCGTTGTATGAACCCCAGTGTCTACTCCATCAGGTCAGCTAGCAGTTCTGTGTACTTGTCTGGTAGTCTCAAGAGCAATTTTTTAATATGTAAAGTTTCAGAAACTATGCAAATCATTTCAGCAGAAATTTATTTAATTAGTGTCTTGCATATCAGTACCCTGATGATTTATTTTTATGAAAAATACATGCAGTAGCAGCAATTTTAATGCCCAAACTGCATATCAATCTTAATTCATGAATGGACTTTTTCAGTGAGTACCCCTGCACTGGGGAGAGTTCTAACTGGATGAACTTCCGTCCCATCCAAGCTAACACCACCATCGATTCGCCCAGCTGTTCCTGTGACACTGGATTCCAAAAATGTCCGGAAGGTAAGGATACAAGTTCTCCCAGACCATTAAAACTCGCTATTCTCACCACTACCATCCTCTCCAAAACTCTACCCCTATCATTGCTGTAGCTCTGATGTTGCACTATTAAACATGTTCATACCCATATGACCTTGAAGATACATTACCCAGTATTTTTAAAGAATCTATGTTTGTCCCTCTGATAGGAACTTTTTCATACTTGCATATATATGTATGTTCAGTATACATGTATCCCAGAACTGTACATGAAATATGCCGGGTATGTAATATCTGTGACGTAAGTATTATATTATGCATGACAGGTGCTGGGGGCCCTGAACCTCCAAAGAAGCTGTTACCCAGCTCCGACTACCTGTACAACATGACAGCTAGAAACGTCAGTGATTGGTTGGTCAAAACCATGGAGAGGTACCAGAAAAGGAGGTTAGTCACCAAAACCACACTGAGATCAGTGCTACATGTATATACTGTCAAGTTCTACCGATAATCACAGTTCTCTATAAGTTAACAGGTTGGACAGTAGTGATTACAGTACATGTACTAACTGAATTACAATTATACTGATTAAGCTACCGGTATTTACATATTAAAGTGCCATTGAATTTAGTGTATTGCCATGAATGCTGATGTAAGGGTTTCTATGTATATGGCTTATTGTACATTAAGTGCATTTCTAACCTATAACATAGATTTTTGTACACCTATTTTCATGTACACTTTATCAACAATTTGTGCAATTGATTTATCTAGATATGGTGGATTTTCCTTCGGAGATGAGGACCCACTAGCAGCATTTAATGCCACCGAGTTAAAGATAGTGATAGATGAACTGTTAACTGTGTTAAACAATGGAACAGCTGTGAACTCATTCAATGAAACTCAGCTGATTGAGACTATTCAGGGATTGGCCACTCAAAGAGTTAATAAGGTAACACTTTGAATCTTCTCAAGCTCAGTAATAGGGTAAATACTTAAATTGAATGAACACATTTTACATAATACTCTATAATGAATTTATGGGGAAAATATCAGATTATACCTGGAGCTATGTTTAAAATTGTAGGTCTGGTACAACAACAAGGGCTGGTTTGCGATCGTGGCCTACATGAGTGCCATGAATAACCTGATCCTGCGCAGTAACCTTGACCCTTCCCTGGACCCCACTCGCTATGGAATCACCACCGTCAATCACCCTATGGAACTGACCAAAACTCAGCTGAATGAGCAATTACTGTGAGTGAAATAAGGAAACCTATCATAAGTGAAATATTTGTATTGCAATGCACGAATTCTTTCTTTTGGAAACTTTGAATTGTTGGTGACTTGCATTCACAGTACCTTTTACTAATAGACATGTTCAAAAGATCAGAAGAATATACCTAAGTGTTTTTTTTCAGATACCAAGGTGCTATTGATGTGGTGATCGCGATCTGTGTCATATTCGCCATGTCCTTCATCCCTGCCAGCTTCACCATGGTCCTGATCGAAGAGAGGGCCTCCAGCTCCAAGCACCTGCAGTTTGTTAGTGGAGTCAACCCCTTCATGTACTGGGTGACCAACTTCCTCTGGGACATGGTAACACTCTTTACAAATGATTGTGCGATATGATTTTCTTCATATTGCAGTTTGATATTTTCAAAGGAGTTATACTCAGTGCATGGTATTTTGTGATAGCAAAACGGTCATGAGTTACAATAAAGAAGATTTCATATAAATTTGATATAAATCAACTTCGACTTGATTATTTGACTATTTGATCCCTATTGCACAATAACTTAACCCCAATTTTTTTAGGTGTATAGAGGATTGCATGTATGATTCTTGAATTTCTCACCTCAGATAAACTACCTGCTGCCGTGCTTCATCTGTATCATCATTTTTGTGGCATTTGGCAACGATTCTTATGTTGGTGAGAGAAACTGGCCGTGTCTGGTATTGCTGCTCTTCTTGTATGGGTGAGTACATTTATACTGATTTGTAACAACATGAGTTTACATTTAAACTCTTTTATACCATTCTATGTACTTAATATACATGAGCTTGCTTTTGTCTCAGCTACATTTCAGTATAATTTATGTGTTCCTTAAGCAGAACTTCAATACTTTAAAATGTATCTAGTAAACTGATTTGCAATGTAGATAGATTAACATTTACCAAAAGTTGAAAAAAAGTCTGGCTTATTATGAATTGTATGATTGTACATGTGACGGTACTTATGGTTTGTAGGTGGTCCATGATTCCGGTGATGTACCCATTCTCCCGCCTGTTCAGTATTCCCAGCACCTCCATGGTGGTGCTTCAGTCAGTAAATGTCTTCCTCGGTACCACGGCAACACTGGCCACTTACGTCATTGAGTTCTTGCAGGAGGATGATGAGGTATCTCTTTTGCTTCATCTCCCTTAATCAATAGCTAAAATGCACTTACCGTAACTTTAACCTTTTTCCATGAACATTTTGTTAATTATGCATACAGTAATGAGGACTTTATTGGTTTTGTGAATCCATTTCATATTAGTGTATTCGATTGTTTAACAGGAGTTGAAGAACATCAACAAGATCCTAAAGCAAGTGTTCCTGATCCTGCCGCAGTATGGCCTGGGGCGAGGGCTGATGGACATGGCCTTCAACCAGAGAGTGTCTGAAGCTGCTGCTCTACTGGGTATAACAGCATTCAGAATCTCAACCTTCATTACTCAGATTAAAGAAGAATCTTCAATATTTTCCTTAATCTCAGCCTTTATATTTAATACTGTAATCCAACTTATATTCATGTGCAAGAAATTTTTGTGAGGTTCGCGAGAGCAACATCATCAGGAATATTTCTTGCCACAAACCTGTCTTTGTCATGTTGTTGTCATAACAACATGGGTCTGAATAAGGCTTGGTCACAAACATTAGTTATCACAAACCAGTTTAAAGGATGTAAATCCCAAAATAAAGTCGGTGCAAATAAAAGATAGTTTACTGTTCTCAGACTCAGTTAAATACCATCCTTAATCCCTGAGGCCTCCTACTCAATGCTCAGAATAAGGAGAATGTAGTTATCATTCCTTACTGACTTCTTTATATTCATTCTTTATTTTTAGGTGAAGAAATTTTTACAAGCCCCTTCGAGTTTGACCAAGTTGGGAGGAACCTGTTGACCATGTTTTTTATTGGCATCGTCTTTTTCACACTGAATTTGCTAGTAGAATACAACTTCTTCATTAAAAGAGGGTAAGATTTCAAAACACAAGAATCATCTTTCCACTGAATCTAAATATATGTCTCTTCATGAGTGGTAGGAAAATGCTGCTGTTTGATACAATTATCAAATGCTGTAATATAAGCTGCCTTGCAGTACATGTATTATATGCTGCAGTTTGAAACATTTATCAAATGCAGTAATATAAGCTTTCTTGTCATTGTTTGAGATACATGTAGAAGAATAAGTTGGGTTTTTTTGTTACCCAGGATGTGTTTCTGGTCCCCCAAGCCGACCCACAGTTCCCTGGATGATGAGGATGAGGATGTAGCTGCGGAGAGGAAGAGGATCATGTCAGGGGAAGGCAAAGATGACATCCTGAGGCTGGAGAACCTCACAAAGGTGTGTGAGATTCATACATTTTCGAGAGGACTGAAATTTTAATTCACATGTGACATCTTACGAAATCATATATTAGTAAAAAAAATACCAATGCAAGATCGAGTTTTTGTGTCTTAAGATATTAGTGAACATTGTCTGAATATTTTACCCTGAACAGTCTTTTATTCCAAAATGATCATGGCCTTACTCAGATCCTGGTTTATGAACAGAATAATTCAATCGAATTACAGGTTTATCGGTTGTTTGGAAAGAAGGGTCGTAACACTGCAGTAGACAGACTTTGTGTTGGGGTACCCAAGGGCCAGTGTTTTGGTTTGCTGGGAGTTAACGGGGCAGGAAAGACCACAACATTCAAAATGCTGACAGGGGACATCTTTGTAACTAAGGGCAATGCCTTCCTCAACAATAACAGGTAGGTGGTGTAAAACTTCAATGAATGTGCTCATGTTAAATTAGAAATAAAAATTTCATATTTAAAATTTTTTTTTGAATGATATTTAAAAAAAACTTTAAAACATCTAAACTCAAATTAAAAATAATTTTTTCCTAAATCAGTCATTTATCTGACGTGTCCCTATTGCTCCTGTTTTACAGCATCTTGACAGATATGGTAAAGGTACGACGAGATATCGGATACTGTCCTCAGTTTGATGCTTTTGACCCTCTGTTGACTGGGAGAGAGATCCTGAAATTCTACGCTCGACTGAGAGGGGTGCAGGAAAAGGACATCAAGAGAGTATGTTAATATTGCAATGAAATTAAAAACTCAGAGACCGTCAAACTTACAGTTTTGGATAAGGAAAATTATTCCTGACTTGTTTTGTTAGATCAATTGAAAAACCTTTCAGATTTTAGTATGTAGGTGTAATGGTCTTTTATAATTTGTATAAAAAGGTGTCTGACTGGGCTATTCGGAAACTAGGACTGCTTATATATGCAGACAAACTGTCGGGAAGTTACTCTGGAGGGAACAAGAGGAAGCTGTCCACTGCTATCTCCCTGATCGGAAATCCACAGATTATATTCCTGGTGAGCTGATTCATTCCTTCTGACAAAGCACAGTCAGTCTGGATTAGAGTACAAGTCTATTGTATGATTTGACAAAATACTGAGTCTATTATCTCTGTATCATTTATAAAACATTTAATTCATCTACAGGATGAGCCAACTACAGGAATGGACCCCAGAGCTCGCCGATTCTTGTGGAACTGTATTAAGAACATCATCAAGGAGGGTCGGTCTGTTATCCTCACCTCTCACAGGTATAGGGGAGTTCTCAAAATAAATAGGGCTCCTGTTATAGAAATTTAATTCTGCTTCCACATAATGACCATTCACTTTTAGCAATCAAGATACTGCAGGGCATTGATTGATTTTCATGTTAAAATTACATTTCAGTAAATTTCAACTATTGCCACTAGATATTAAAACCCTTTCTCTGATTCCAATGGCATTGAGGAGTAGTAACATGTATCAGTAAATATAGACGTTAATCCTTTCTTGTTTTTATGACAGCATGGAGGAATGTGAGGCTCTGTGTGGGCGGCTGGCCATCATGGTCAATGGAACATTCCGCTGTCTGGGCAGCATCCAGCATCTCAAAAATAGGTCAGTTCTCAAGTCAGTCTTTCTCCTAATATCTCGCTGTTCTGTATTTGTGCTATAAATATTTAGTTCACTAGAATGAAAGCACCAGAAATATATCTACCGTATATACATGTAATAAGCATTACAAATATACTTGTGTTTTTGCTCTTCTAAAAAAATGCACTGATTTGCAATAATTTGTATGTATATTGTATATATGGAATCTTCATTAGAGTCTTGAGATTCAGTCGTTTTATCTTTTCAGATTTGGTGATGGCTACACCATTATAGTCCGAGTTGCGGGCGAGAACCCAGACATGGCCAGTGTAGAAGAGTTCATCACCTCCACATTCCGTGGAGCAGAATTACTGGAGGCTCACCACAACATGTTACAGTACCAGCTTAAGTCACGAGCCAAACTGTCCTACATATTTGGACAGTTAGAGAAAGCCAAGTCCCTCCTCAACATTGAGGATTACTCAGTCTCCCAGACTACACTGGACCAGGTACGTGATCCTTGACATCAGAGAAGATACTGTCTAAACCTTCTTTGTAATTTTATGTTTGGAAACCTCTTTACAATGGAGATGCATTTATCCAGACACATTCAACCCCCAAGCTATGCTTTTAATCAACATCACCAGTAATTCACGACGACATTATTTCATGATTTACTGGCGATAAACTGGTTTGGATGAGTAATTTTTGCATGTAAATCTCATGTTGTATTACAACCATATGACAAAGTTTGGTTCGTGGCGACCTAGCAAAATTTTCTCGCTCACGAATAAAAGTTGGTTTACGGTAATTGTTCAGATTGATAAGCTTCTAGATAAATAAATCATTAGTACTGTTTATGAATATTTACGATTGGTCTGGCATATGAAGTGTGTACTTTAACCCCAATATGTATGTGTTAATATGTACCAGTACTTGTAATACATGTATATGTATCATCCTTTAAGTCTTGCAGAACTTGTATCTTTATTGACAGAGTAATTTGATACCAATGCATGCTTTTGTTGAAATGTTCTTAGTTTAGTTAGATCTTCTCTCATTTGTACATGACATTTATCCATGAAAGATCTATTTCCACAGGATTTTGGTCATTTCTCTTCAGAAAATTCAGTTTGAAATTTATATATTTTTTATGTTTGTAGGTGTTTATCAACTTTGCCAAGGACCAAACAGATTTGTTGGATGATGAGCTTCCATCTCAGCCTTCTAAAAAGAAATCCAGTAGTTTCAAAAAAAGTATGTTTATTTGTGTAGATACTTTTTTATGTGTATTCATGAATTCGGTGGTTTAATTAAGACTAATACTTTAGTGTGTTTGAATATTGCTGTCATGTGTTTTTGATAAAGGTGTTTGAATATTACTGTATTCATGATAAAAGACAATACTTATTGATAGCAGAATTTCTCTTTCTGGTCTTGTCTTTTTGACTGTTATTTGACCTACTTTTACCTGTACAGGTGTGTACCCTATCGGTGGGACCTCGGGTTACACTGACGTAGACAATGACAGCATTGCTGGCTCAAGTCTTGGAGGGTCCACCATGGAACTTCTACAAGCACGCAAAAATCCAAGGGGATTCCCTGGTAAGTGGAATAGATATTTTAAAGCAGAAAAGATATTTGGGATACCATATTCCTTGATTTTTATACAGGGTGCAAAATGTTTTGGGTTGTTGAAATTTTGCCATTTTAATTTAATCACAAAACGTATTTTCAATTGTCAAGAATTCAACAATTGTAATACAAAAAAAAACTGAAGTGCCTACCATTGTTTTGAAATCAAAATGCAAGAGTGTATTTTAAATTTGCAGAATAAAACCAATTATAAAGTAAACAAATCCTCATTGACTGATCAGGTTATTGCTTAGAACTGCACACAGAGCTATAGTTTCCAGTGAATTTAGTGTTTTCTTCATTTCTTTGAGAATGGTCTCCTTTTATGTCACAGATCCCTACAACTCGGGCTTCCTGGACGACGAGAGCCTCACCGGAAGTACCGTCGACCTGATTCGGCCAGGTAGCGCGAGGAGCAGTGTCCGCAGTGCTAACTCTATGGCCAATGTACAGATCTTCTAGGCCTGTCGACCGAAATGTTACATACAGTTGGTGAAGCTACCAGAAACTGATTATATCAGAGTTTGAGATATAATCTTATTAGTGTGCATCGCTTGAAGTCTTAAAATTTTAACTGTGATAGTCAAGTGATTTTTTTTAAGTCTCTACTAACTATGATATCATGAAAAAAATTCTCATCAAGTTTTAGATGAAATATCCAAATAAATGATTTTTCTGTGACATGCACATTTTCTGAACATATCTTTATTTCTTATAACTTTTATTTACTCATCTTTAATACTTTTAAACTTTATTTACTCAGATTTGTTTTTCATATTATTTTTTTATGTTTGTATCATTATTTTGTGTGTATTATGTCTTGCATGCTGGTTGTGCTGGACATTCCTGTTTACTTGGAAAATATATACTCATTATCATTAAGGGAATGAATCATGTTGTCAATTAATGAATCTCATGGGGTTTTGTTTTCATCAAACAAATGCTTAAGAATGATTCCTGGATTTTTTCACCGTTAATCACATTTGTTTTGTTTTTTTACACCATCAGTCTTTCATTATTACTTATTTTTCCATAATAAAATTCTATTTACTTTCTGCGAAAAATATTTGTACTGTGGACGTAATTCAAATTGTTGTACTTCTAGCATTCTATATTCCAAAGAAATTGGACTTAATGAGCTTTCTATATACATGTACATATACGTACTGCGTAATTTTGTTGTTTGTTCCGTATAAAAAAATATATATGTTTTGATATTTCATTACAGTTGTAAAATGCATTTGATTATGTCCCCTACCTGGGATTCGAACCCAGTTTATGATTATTTGATGGGGAGCCTTGTTTAAGTATTGATGCATGTGATCTGAGTTACCTCATGAATTTTGAAGTTTTATGACATACTTGTCCTTTATAATGCCATATACTCGTGTAAATCCTCCTGTTTTACAACTCTATGAAGCTATTTGTTTATTAGTACACCATTCCCCATTCACTTATGCAGAACAATCAAGATAGTTTAAAGATATTTAAACCAAAATGTAATTAGATTATTTGAGTGGGAACAATTAGTCTTTATAAGTAAATATTCATTGCAAATACTGTATCAGAAATTAACAGTATATATGTGCTTTTAGTTTTTGCTGGTGAATGGTTTATGATGGTACAAGTTGGAGATCTGCACACAAAACAAATATTGATTGAGCATGATTGGTTGTTGAAAGACTTTGAAAGGATTTGTTACAATTTTTCTTTATAATAATGCCATTTCTAGGCAACACAGTTCTGTGAAATACCCATTCCATGTAACTGGTTAATTCAGTCCAAACTGTGTCTGAATGATAAATGAAGGGTTCTTTATTTGTAATAGTTTGTCAGTTTGTACACTTGCTGTTAAGGTTTTATTATATTTTTTTTATAGTACAGTAACTTGCATTACTGTCAGTTATATAAGGTTTGTACATTCAACAACAAGATATCAAGAAATATGAATATATGCTTTTGAAGTTCATTCTTTAAAGCAGGCATGATATATTTGTCATTTCTTATAGAAACCTGGCATGTTCTCTACCTTGATGATGAAGGAAAATTGTTAACATATAGTACTTGAAATCAACTCCTTATTAGTTGTATTTGTTGCAGATTTTAGTGTTGAATCTAAACAATGTTTTCTTTTGTTGCAGTTTTTAATTAATAAAATGAGAGATAAATTGTATTTTAGTTCTATTTCATGATGTCTCATGCTTGCACTTATGCACATTACTTATTTCTGTAGATATTTTAAAGAATACATTGAGCTTAGAATATCTCTCTCTCTCTCTCTCTCTCTCTCTCTCTCTCTCTCATCGGAACTGTAAATATGTGAATACTACATGTAGTATTTATTTTTAGACATGGTATGGGGCACCTAACCAACAAGAAGCATATATTATTTCAGTTGATTTATTGTTTAAACAATAATTAATATTTGGCACGTTTTGTAACACAACAATAGACTTTGCGCAGCCCTGTGCAGAGAACCGTCCGTTGTAAAAACACAGATTGTTATCTCCACCATTGAACAGACATCGCACAGTTTCCAGACCCACATTGTGAATGGCAGCGCTTAAAATCTCCCCACAATAAAGCCCAGTCTGGAAACCTCCTCACCGGACAACGCTCATCCGTTCCTAATTTATCACATTTTTTCCTTCAGAAGTATAAATGACATTAATCCACCTGATAACGAACGGAACATTTGTTTGGCGATATTCCGCTCTGTTGTCATTGTAATATGATTCGAATCTGTATTTGGAATGCACAGGTAACCGGGGTATCGTTTCTACTGATAATGGGATTTGTCTTAGCTTTCTTAATTCCTTATTGATTTGGAAAGCATTTATTTATGGTAATGAGAAGAGAATAGATAAATATACAGGTCGTAAATAAGTCTTATCCTGTTCCCAAATACTTCAGTTGTTGGTCCTGTCTGTATTGATCTTCATTCAAGTCTGACTGTTCTGTAGTTATTTTCAGAACTGTATTGGAGAAATCTTACTTAACCTTAATCTTGACAAAATGAGTTGTCGACGTCTCAAGATTTGTCGTCGGTTTCCGGAACTTTCTGTGCTGATATCCGGACAAGGTTCCCAGATCCACTGCTTTGACGACCCTATAAGTCTCATTGCCATCTTCATAATCTTCATCATCATCCTCAGAACTTTCATCAGAGTCTTCGTACTTATAATGGTTAAAGTTAAGTTTTATTTTTGTACTGTCTGGGTAGAGCGAGGACGCACCGTAACTCTTGGGCACGCTGGAACTAGCGCGATCGGCGGCATCGGTTTCACGACCGTTCCAATCGAACGCGACTTCATCCAAATATGATGACGTTGCTCCTTCGGACGCCATTGATCTGACGTCAGACATGCGCGATGGCGGCCGCGGAGGAACGCTGCCTTCTCTAGAAGACATACCAGATATCCTAATATTGTCCAATACGTCATACTTGGGTTTGGTATCGCTGTTAAACTCCTCTGGAATTATTCGTTTCTTAAGACGAGAAAGTTCTCCAGATGACACTGCTTTCATTGACGAGGAACCAATTTTAACTTGATTTATAGATCTTTTGGTTCTAGACGAGTCCTGCCTTTCTTCACAAACAGAATTAACGAAACTTTTAAAATCGTCACTACCATTATTATTTAGCCTATCCTCAACCGGTGCAAAAGTCACTCTTTTGGTTGACTTTGGTTTGAACCCCATCTTCTGTACAAGTGATTTACTCTTTTCACTCGACATCTTATCCTTTAATTTTGATTTGAACTTTCTGCCTACTAATCCATAATTTGCTATGTCTTGATCTGTAGATTGTGTTGACGGATTCATATTAGCACTCCACTGACTACTTCGTTGAGACAACGTCTTCTGAAGTTCACCGAAATGATGATCCAGATCATGCAAAATGCTCTGTTCTTGGACGGAGTTCATTTTCATGTAGTCTGGTCCCGTCTGTGGTCGGCAAAGCAGACGTTTCTCCCGAGGTCTAGAATTACCGGACGAACTCGGGTTTCGGGGATTTGGTATAGAGCGACCTTCTAACGAGATAACAACTCCGTCAGTTTTTGGAGGTTCTGCGGAAGTTTCGAATTTAGAAATTGTTTCCTTTATAGCAGACGATACCTTTTCAACACGTTTGTAAAATTTCTGCTCTTGTATTAAATTCGATTCACTGTCAGATTTCGTTTGAATAGTTTTACCCATAACCATATTTGGAAGACACCCATATGTCGTTGCAGAAGGTCTTTTGAACGGAGAAATTAGTTTGCTTTTCTCTTTTTCTGCACTACTACTTCCATTTTCACTTTTGTCACTGGTCTTTGTTTCCTTCTTTTTCTTTACGGGAAAAAGCGACGGAAGCGATCGCGCCCTATACAAGGAATCGTTTTCAGAGTTATCCACTTGCTCTCCGTAACTTTCAATGTGGGAAACAGAAGGAGGAGGCTTAATTCGATTTTGTAAGCATTCTGTTGCGTCCATTATGTCCACTGCTTCACATTTGGGGATTGAAGCTCCCGACTTTGTCTCTATTTTTTTGTTCAGTGAAACAAACCGTCTTCTTGGACTCATCGAACGCGCGTTTTTCACTTTCGATGAATTTTCAATCCATGGTGGAATTGGCGGGTTTGATTTGCTGTTATCCCTAAGTTGCTGTATCGACACAGAAAACTGAAGACCTTCGCTTTTGGGTCTGTCCGACAACGATTTCTCGCTTTCGTCCTCTGGGGTAGCCACCGGTACACGGGTTCTCGTAAGGGACACACATCGCTTCCTTTGTTCGATGTCTTCCAGAACTTCATCTTTCGAGTTTCTATAAAACAGCGGCTTTTTCGTTGACAGTGTTTTTGGCGGTTCGAAGAAAAGTTGGGGCTTTGGAAAAGAGATTGATCTGTCTCTGTGAAACACGAGGTTGGAGATCAGAGTCATATTCCCGTCGGTACTTCTTTGAGTCTGTTCCAGAAGATGGGAACTGGTTGTGTCGTCATCGCAAGAATCGTTGACAGCAGCCACAATATTGATGAGCGCGGCATGGCGTATGCTTTCCTTCACATCTTTCATCTTCTGAACATCGCCTGCCTGGTCGTTGAAGTCGTCTCGGGGGGCGTACCTCGACTCTTGCTCCACCATATACGCGATGTCATCTTTGACTTCGCCAAGAGGTCGCGTTCTATTCGTTGCGTTCCTGATGTGTGACACCTCTGCCATGACTAGAATGTCTCTCCGGTATATATACCTTTGTGTTATTGCTATTCTCTGTGTGGGATCTAAAAAATATTAATATACGATGTGACACAATCCAGCGCCGTGATTAGCGGGCGTAGGTATCAAAGATTTAATTCCTGTCACACAGTGTAACAAACTTTATTTACTTTTTGATAATTAAGAGGTTTTTATTAATACCCGCTTCACAAGTTTCGTCTTTTTCTCTTTAAGAATTTCACACAACGTCAAAGGACCTTCCCCTGGAATATAACAAAATTGGATCACAACAAATTAACGATCGATAAATCATGTTCGCCGAGGTGAAAATAACCAGAAAAAAATTGACGTAGTTTAAAGTTAACAAACTTTATGTGTTGATCGTATAAAGTTTATTTTTAAGGTGAAAAGAACTGAAATGACTCTTGCCACCAAAAATCAGGCCTTAATTGAAAAATCAATGTAAAGGTTTTCTAATACGATTCACGTGGGGCGTTAATAAAATCTATCATAATTCCGCAACACCGTTTAAAGATAAATCATCTTATCTTGGCCATACGTAGGAAACAATTTTCTTTAACCCCATATTTCACCATATCTGTCAGCATTGCTATTGTAAGACAAAAAGGGGAAAGTTTACATAGCTATCATAATAAATTTGCCAAAAAAAAAAGAATACCAATAAATTGTCAAATTGGGTTAACCCGTCAAAATTCTGAAGTACTCATGAGGTCCCCCGAAAAAGTCAATCAAACTTCTTATCGCGACAGTACAGTCGCGGCTCTTGAATTGATTGGGATTTATTGATCGATATCAAAATCAGATTATCGCCGCGATCACCGAACTGGTCAGCGTTCCGATTGCATGGGTTTTCAATAACTCGTCCTTAATTAGACAGCTAATTACAGAAAACACGACATGTATGGGGGCTAGAGCTCCTTTGTCTGTAAAAATGTCGCAAAATTGCGAAAATTTTTGAAGGAGAAAGTGAACAAATAAGCGTAAAAGCAAACCTGTGTTTGGTAAACCATTTCATGATCTGAAACTTCTATTGGACAGGTAGTAAAATTAACTCTATAATCCAGTTCCTTTACTCTTCCTTCCCCCAAAACAGAACATAAAGGAGCAGCCTCTTGCCGAGAGCTTTTAAGTTGGTTTGGTATTTGTATAAAATTTGGTTTGTTTGTCGTGGTCGTTTTTATATAAATCTGTCTTAAGTAACTGGGTGTATTATGAGTGTCTTTGAATTACGACACAATGGAAACATACCCCCAAGTATTGATACATCGATAGAGGCGCTGTTCTACACAACACATTAAATATCCCCAGCATACAAATGCGCCTCTGTGATCAACAAGGGGCTGTGAGTCTGGGTATATTACAAAGCCCGGGGACTGTGTAAGCCGGGAACTGTTGATACAACGACGAGATATCGGTGTCTTAACACCTGAGGTCGAACAGATTCTTGTTCCAAAACTGGCGTGTCAGCTAATTACAACTGATTAAGTTTTGAGTAATTAAAATCTTCTTGACGGTATCAAATTATGAAAGACTGATATATTGCAATCTGATTTGGATACATGTTCATGCTCAAGTTTGTATGGCGCCTTCTTTACAAATTGCAGTAAAGCATCATACACACTTAGGGATGCTGAAGAACTGAGAGAGCGAGAGAGAGAGAGAGAGAGAGAGAGAGAGAGAGAGAGAGAGAGAGAGATGGGGTTTACTGGAGATACAAAACAATCCCCACCCTCAGCATCAGACAATAATGACGTAAGCACACTGTTTCACTATTTAAAATACTTTTACCAAGTACATTTACACTAAGTACCAATTATACTCACGTCCTAGAATCAATAGACAGACATGGATATCCAGGTAATAACGGAGAAATCGGACCCCTTTCTCTTTCCCGTGTGTCTGCATGTGCTAAGCTATTGTTTGCAAAACGTAGATCTCATTAAACTTTGTCTATTTGCACAGGCAGATATCCTGTCGTTATTTTAATTGAAGTTCCGTCTTGTAAAAAAACACTTGCGATTAATTTAGTAGACTTAAATTGCTCCGCGAATTTGGAGATAAAATCGTTGAAGAAGCCATCGCGCGGTTGACAGTTTTAATCATTTTAATTCCCTCCTGTTGAAAACACTCAGAACATAGCACGGATACTAATAAACACATAAATCCCAAAACACTTTCACTCCGCGCGTGTATAATTAACCAGATGAACATTGTATAGGTGGAGTTAACAATCGTCACCTATGTATCAATCCTCATGTGAAAATGTTTTTAAAAATCTGAGTTCCACTCGCCTCGCAAAGATATAGAAGGAAAGTTCAATGTCTGAATCAACTATATATACCGGCTTTTCCAGTTTAATATCAACCCATCACTTACAGGGGTATTTTTCACTAATTTTACACCTGATCAGTCAATAATTTAAAGCGTGGAAATTCTACATCGATCTTTGCAACATACGTGCTTGCCTTTCCTAGCTTTGTACCTGACACGTTCTCCGGGGGTGTTAAGGGGTCACTCAAGCAAAAGTTTTTAAGAGATAACTCTTCAAAAAATCTTAAGGTGAAAAATGACCAGCTCCTTATATGTTGTCTGTCATGTGAATTTGGTTTCATTTCACTTTTATAGTTATCTAGCAAGATATATTTAACTAGTTTAAAATGATTCAAAATTGTTCAATATCCCTTCATTATACATTGAATACCTTAATATCTAAATGTTATCGAATCTTTAAAATTTGAATTAAAAATTCACATTTGTATCGGTCCCTCCCTACACATTTAGAATTCGTCGTCATTATAAATGGGTTCTGTGGGGGTGGTGGGGGTTAGTACTGTACAATCGTACCTTCAAACAATTACCGAATAAGCAATGTTTAATCGGTTTAATATTGATGGATTTCGTGTGTTGTGCGAGTGTTCAGTTTACACACATATCGAATTTATTTTCTAATGGCATTTTTAATGCATGGGCGGTCATATCAACAAATTAAAGAACACATCTAAAATAATATTCATCGTGATTTACACGCGTTTATATCCTAATTTGACATTTTGGATCCGCTACGGCTTCTCCATCGTCTCAATCCACTGTCCCAAAGGCAGATCTCGGGGGGGGGGGGGGCTAATCCCCAGCCTCCTCCCATTGTCCGTTGCATATTTAATTTGCATTTAAGTTTTGTTAGTACGTGTATATTTAAAGCTGTGCATAATTTCAATTACGTCTACGTGAAATGAATAGATAAGAATATTGATTAATTTAAATTTTTACAATGCATATATTGAATGACAATGGAGAATTTAAAATGGAACATAAAGACAAAGTCAATGTTACATATGCCTAAATATGTCTATGCTTTAGAAACTATAGTGGTTATAACTGAAACTTCGATATGTATATCAATAGGCGTTAAAATGTAAAAATATCAAATATTTATTTTGTGGGTTCAGCAAATAATTATGCAATATTAATATAAACGTTGCCATTCTTGTGAAATCAGCATGGCTTATGCTTTTTCAAAATACAACAAAGCGATATCAGAAGAATCGATAGTTTTAAGGTGGCAAAGAATATTAATTTAATTTGAGAGAACATCTTTTAATTACAGTACTGTAGTTGCAAATCTGTTGATTCTTTCGTTAACAGAAACATGCACCAACATTGAAGTTAATTTTACGGTTCCACCCGGCGCTTTGTCCCTTGCACCCCACTAGGGATTTGCCATGTAATAACTTATTCAGGAATAAATCATATAGCTACCTAATTTATACTTAAATAAAATGGATTGGAACAGTTTACACTTTTTATAAACCGTGAAGCGGAACTGGGTGTTTTATTGACCTTTTCTGTCAGTTGTAAAGACAATTCCATGGATTATCTGATAAATCGTCCATATTGTTCAATAGACATTTTGTATTTCTACAAATTTCTATTACGGTATTCTAGCTAGTTGCAAAAAGTTAAATCAACTGGAAAAGATAAAACTGAACATTGGAATTTGGAGGGTTTTTTTGTTTTTTTTTGAACGACTATATCTCCTAAACCCACGCGCGCGGGTGACGTTAAAAATAGAATTAACTTTGGACATCCTTAGTTATGAATATGATGAGCAGATTTGATTTTAAGCAATCTAAAAGTGTTTGGTTAAACATGATAGTTCTTTGTATGTTTTCCGAATTGAAGATAATTCGTTTATTCAAACTCGTCCCCAATTTGATTATTAAGTAATTATACACAAATTACATACAAACTCTTGAATGTCGTTGTAAAATATTCCACCGACCCACCTTTTATTGGGAAATCTGTTCAAAGAAGATGGAGGAATAAGATGGCGCAAATGCCCACTTGGTTTAGTCGTAAAATACAATTTTGAATCTATTTTTTCCCAATTAAATCTATTCAAATATATCAAAATATAAGTTTGCAAAAGCATAATTTCTAACTATGTTCATTTTTTAATATATTTAACAAAAGATAAGAAAAACAAAACTGTTGTCATTTCCGTATATTAATTTCCCCATTCATTTTATAAACTGGAGAATACAAGATTTCAAGAGAGGATTTAATTCAAAACACATTTAAAACTGAAAACCATGCATATGTGATTGCATTTACAAACGTTCGATTGTATACAACATTTTTTTATTTTCTTGAACAAAAAACCATATATATATAACATATATTTAAAAGAAAAAAAAGTTCATTATGATAACTTCAATGGTAAATTAAAATAATTCCAGCTGATATATATCGAAAAAAATCGAATGTACGGCTATTTTTTGCTTGGTCAAAGAGATTAGAGCACCCCTCCCCCTTTTTTTGTGATTAGAATTAAATAAAAAAAGATAGAAGAACTATAGAAAATCAGTTTTTGTTGTTATTCATATTTGATATCAATGTGTCAAGTGTAACTATAGAATAGCATAAAAAAGTGTTTTAAATACGTCAACCCCCCCCCCCCCCCTCGCAAACATGGGAGCTTACGGGGGACGAACCTGGCCCCATGCCACCCATTGGAGCCCTCAAGGCTGCCCCCAGACCCCTGAACTTTGGCCCACTCCCCCTTCAACAAATCCTGGATCCGCCACTGTGAATGATCCTTTTATGTAACGAAATAAATGATTGAAACTAAAAATCTAAGGGTTTACACATATTTTTTAAACACCCCCCCCCCCCTCCCCCTGCTCTAGGCGGCAAGACCACATGGCAGTGAAATTATGAACCCATGCCCTCCTTGGAATATGTATTGATCCGCACAAGATAGAAAATCCGCTCAAAGTAGGTCACCTTTTTCTGCTAACCAATCAAATCCCTCCTTCCACTTTGCTGGTCGGTTGATGCCCGAGGTGTTAAGAAAAAAACCCACAACAATGTCGCAGTCCATGAAACCGAGGAAAGTTTGTGTTATAGGCGATACATGCATTGTTTGTGGTTTTTCTTTTGTAAAATATGAAAAGAATGCTAACGGAAAAGAAATCGTTCATAAATTCTATGAATCAAAAATGAGACTGAACGCTGAAAGGATATATTACATAAAGAAAGTTACTGAACAATCGGAGGAACTGGAACTTGAACTCGAGGGGTGTAATGCTGGACTGTGTAGAAAATGCTTAAGAACGATCGAATCAGTATTTAAATCGGAGGAGAAAAACAAAGCCACAAAACAAAAAATAAGAGAAAGTTTTGATAAGGTGTATAAAACAGATACTGTACTACTACCCGCCCCTAGACCTAAACATATACTGAGAGTGTCCAACACCTCACCTGTAAACTGTGACAGTCAGTTGGCAAAGTTTAGGAAAATCGCACCACAGCCTGAGGTATTTACACATTCTTTTAGTAAAGTTGAAAAGCACAATAGTTTTCTGTTTGTTTTTTTATTCATTTGGAATTTTCACCCACAGATCCTGCATGAAATCGATGCAAAACTAAAAGAAGAAGAAACTGGTATGTGTATGAGTATATTATGTCATCGGGACATTCAGAGAGACTGTGCATGCATGCATGTACATGTCAATGCAGAGCAGGTGCTATAGCATTTGCTCGCCAAAATTTGTGTTGCAGGTAAAGGGAATAGGGAATTTTAGCAAGGGCTCGCTGCATGGTACTCAATCTGTTGAACACGTGCATCCCTCAGATTCACAGGTGAACACGTGACTATTTGTCAATATATTGGGTTTCAGTAGACTTAAGGCTCAGTGTTTATAGAGCACTGACATTGTTTGCCAGAGGCCATGAGTTCGAGTCCCGATTGAGACTAATCTTATGTGAGTAACGTGATTTATCCGTCTTTCATCAAATTTCAAGAGTATATATAAAATCCTGAATGCCGCATTTTTATCATCCTTTCATTAGATTAGTTTACATTCGTACAAAAAATAAAAACAACATTTTAAAATCTGTGGGTTATGTATTTTTCTGCAAATATGTCGCTGCCTAATTGAAGATTGTATCCCACATGAATCATCAAAAAAAGCATTTTAATGTTTAAATAAATGCATAAATTATTAGTACAAACACATAGTGAAGGGAAATCTCATTTACAGTTGAAAGAAGTAAAGTTCTGTTTCCTCTTTAGCATTATAAATAATTAATAGCAGTCATGAAGCAGTTGATGCAGTATTAAGAATTCTACTACTGTACGTGCAGTAATTGCTGAGATCAAAGAGATAAGCCTTGGCCACTATTCTCCAGTATAGAAGACCACAAATAAAGTCGCAAACGCCTCAAGTTAATTAACATGCCCTTGTCCAAAAATTTGAAGCAAGAGTTAAAAGTCCCCAAGAATGTATTGCTTCTCGCAATTAAATCTACAGTTTCGGATCAGAGATATATACCTATAATATAGCCTGGCACCAGCTGATCATTAAAAATTTGGGCTGCTAGTAAAAAAGAAATAAAGTTCTAGTTATTGTGAATATTGCAGGATAACTCAGCTCTTTGGTCTCAAAATGTTGTTTAAAATATAATTAAAAGCAGAGGCTAATTAACATCTCAGCATTTATATTTCAAAACAACATTTCTTGACCTCATATTGGTTATAATTCTGCAACATTAATAAACCTATTTGTATTTGTACTTTAATTGCATGTTTCTGAAATATTTTAGTTGATTGTGAACTCAAAGCACTATACTTTTTGTTGAATCATGCACCCCATGCTACTTTGGGGTTAATTGGTGTGAAGAGAATTAATTCAATACAGTTCAAGTTCAGGAATAAAAAAAAGGTATAAATTTAACATGTACAGGTTTTGTGATCTATTAGTTTGGGAGGGGTATAGAAAGGAATCACTTTGTCATATTTCTATCAAATTGAATCTGACTGTCTGCATGTCTGTGCAATTGTGTCTGGTCCATATCTTTCCTATGGAGGAACATTATTTAGAATCTATTACTTCAACAATGACGGAAGGGTGTGCCGTGTTCTTGACCTCAGATCATATCTATAATTAGTTCAACTAGGTTACTGTTATAAAAAATGAATGATTCCTGTCTAGGCCATATCTTTTTATAGAAAATGATTTATACGTAGTTTGTACGGTATAAGCTATAATCACTTGAAACAAAGATTGTCTGTGATCTGAAGATATGCCCTGATCTTGAGCTTTGGTCATTTGTGCAAGTTCAAGTTCACTGGGTGAAAATTGGTGCATCCAATATTTTCCAATATAGAAATACTTGAATAATTGTTTGCTACAATTTTTGTACTGTAACTTATATCTTCATATTTTGACACATTTTCAAGAGCAATTATGTATTTCAAACTGATTAAGAATAAAACATTACAAAATCATTTGGATCAATTCAGTTATAGTTTATATTTGTAGAAATTTATAAGGTCATAAGAAATATTCAGCTTAAAAATCTATGGGTTTCCGCCCAAAGATGGTGGACAATTAAGGGACATATTACTTTTGTAAAGTGTGGATTGGTCTATTAAAACATTTTATATAAGTAACTATAGAGCTGGAGTTTCAGGCTAGCAATGTTGCCCATGGGACATAAAAGATTTTAATGGGTTTTAAAAAAAAAGACACTTTAATTTTAAGAAAGTAGTAGTTTATGCTGGGATAATGTCTTGGTGACCTGATGGCGTGTCAATTGTAAAATTGTGATTTCTGTATTGATAAATATTATACTCGAGTTAATGCCCTTGTTTCACGTCATCCATGAATCGCGTTGATGGCCGAGTGTGTGAATCGGTAACAGACCGACGGACTTGGAGCAAAAAAATCACGCGAGTTTGCAGTCGTCAAATTACATTGACAAACTGCTATACTCAAGTTTGTGGTGAAAAATTCACAATCACCAGGTAAGGTGTTTTAAAAAGGTCCAGATGTTGCATAAATAAATAAATTTTAGACGTAAATTGTGCACTGTCCGACATTTTTGTTGATCGATTGTCGAGACTATTTACACAGACTGACGCCGGAAATTCAATCTACTTATAGGCAGCTGCATTATACTGCATATGTTAACCGTACAGACCACAGTCAGTAAAATAATTTGTTTACGTGTAGTTTCGTTACTATCCCGTCCTTTTTAAAAACGTGTTGGATTATTATGCACAAAAGGGGGGGGGGGGGGGTGTAATTTTGGGTGGTATATGTTTTCGCCTCCAAGACTTTTCGGCACACAGTTGACAAAACGTTTAGGCATCTAGACGTTTAGGCAACATTTTAAGATTTTTTTATCGTCAACAATATTTTTTTCATGTGTAGAGTTTTCACCACTGTTTTTAATACACACTGTATTTGATCACAATATGAAAATTCTGAATTTATGTCATTTATTATAGAGAATATTGGAACAAAGTGTTAACTTTATATAAAGTATTCGCTACTGGCGTGCGACCAGTTTTCGCTAAGTACCATTTTTGCCAATGCATTGTTACGTCATTTAATCAACACATAAAATAATATACGAAAAATGACGTAACAATGCACTGGCGAGAAAAGGTACTTGTTGAGAACTGGTAGCCACCAGTAAGGTTATATAAATACTATGTAATTATCCTTTTAGTTCTCAACCAGGCTTTCCTCTGTGTTTAAGATATAAAAATATAACTAGAACAACACTACCCTGTATATTTTTAACTTATTATTTAACATGTATCTATAGTTTAACAATGCTTAATTAACTAAAAAATGCCGCTAAAATCCTGTGTTATGTGTTGCTTTGATGCAACATGCCATTTTAAGTGCAAACTGATAAAAAATGGGATTATTTTTTTGAGAACTTGACGAATAACTACCAGTATTAAATTGAAGAGAATATTGGATTCTTGCAGTAGCTTTTAATAAAAAACTGAGATGTTGTGCCTTTACCTGTCAATGATATGACTATTGTTTAATTTACTGAAAACTGCAAGGTAGTGTTGTACTATTTCATTTTATATTTAGTTAGCTATTTATACTGTAGTTAACTTATCATGTGATAATGCACTGAGGAAGTAGTAATTGTAGCACCTGATTTTATTGCACTGACATCTACTGTGGAATCATTAAATTTCATGGGGGCCAATTTTTGTGGATGGCTTAAATTTTACATTGTCGTGGGGACGTAATTTCGTGTATTCTTATATATCAATCAACAAAAGGAAATATGACTTTATTACCCTAATTTATCAATTCATGGATGATGTTATTTCCTGGATGAGAGGTACCCACGAATTGAGCCACCAGGAAATCTAAGGATTCCACAGTATTTGTTATTAGTAATTGTACTACCTGATTTTTAGCTCACCTGAGCCAAAGGCTCAAGTGAGCTTTTCTGATCACAATTTGTCCGTTGTCTGTTGTTGTCGTCGTTGTCGTTGTTAACTTTTCACATTTTCATCTTCTTCTCAAGAACCACTGGACAGATTTCAACCAAATTTGGCACAAAGCACCACTAGGTGAAGGGGATTAAAGTTTGTTCAAATGAAGTGTCACGCCCTTTTTAAAGGGGAGATAATTGAGAATTATTAAAAATTTGTTGGTATTTTTCAAAAATCTTCTCAAAAACTATTCAGCCGGAAAAGCTTAAACTTGTGTGGAGGCATCCTCAGGTAGTGTAGATTCAAGTTTGTTCAAATCATGGTCCCCGGGGGTAGGGAGGGGCCACAAGAGGGGGATCAAGTTTTACATAGGAATATATAGAAAAAAATCTTTAAAAATCTTCTTCTCAAAAACTATCAGGCCAGAAAAGCTCAAATTAAAATGGGAGCATCCTCAGGTAGTGTAGATTCAAGTTTGTTCAAATCATGGTTCCCGGGGGTAGGGTGGGGCCACAATTGGGGGATCAAGTTGTACATAGGAATATATGGAGAAAATCTTTAAAAATCTTCTTCTCAAAAACTATTAGGCCAGAAAAGCTCAAATTTAAATGGAAGCATCCTCAGGAAGTGTAGATTCAAGTTTACTTAAACCATGGTTCCTGGGGGTAGGGTGGGGCCACAAGTGGGGGATCAAGTTTTACATAGGAATATATAGAGAAAATCTTTAAGAATCTTCTTCTCAAAAACTATTTGGCCAGAAAAACTCAAATTAAAATGGAAGCATGCTCAGGAAATGTAGATTCACGTTTCTTCAAATCATGGTCCCCAGGGGTAGGATGGGGCCACAATTGGGGGATCAGGTTTTACATAGGAATATATATAGAGAAAATCTTTAAAAATCTTCTTCTCAAAAACTATTAGGCCAGATAGGCTCAAATTAAAATGGAAGCATCCTCAGGTAGTGTAGATTCACGTTTCTTCAAATCATAGTCCCCGGGTGTAGGGTGGGGCCACAATTGGGGGATCAATTTTTATATACGAGTATAAAGAGAAAATCTTTTTAAAAATTTCTTTTAATAACTATTTGGCGAAGAAATCTCAAATTGGCATGTAACCATCCTCAGATAATGTAGATTCAAGTTTGTTTAAATCATGATTCCTGGGGGTAGTGTGGGGCCACAATGGGGGATACATTTTTATATATAGAGAAAATCTTTAAAAGTCTTCTTCTCAAAAGTATTAGGCCAGGAAAGCCCAAATTTGAGTGGAGGCATCCCCAGATCATATAGATTCAAGTTTGTTTAAATAATAGTCCAGGGGTAGGGTGAGGCCACAATGGGGGATGAAATCTTACTTAGGAATATATAGAGAAAATCTTTCAAAATCTTCTTTTTAAAGACTATTTGGCCAGAAAAGCTTAAACTTGTGTAGAGGCATCCTGGGGTAGTGTAAATTCAAGTTTGCAAAATCACTAGTGGTAGGGCGGGACCGTGATGGCGGTTTGAATTTATACGTAGGAATATATAGAGAAAATCTTTAAAAATATTCTGGGAAAGCTTTTGGTCCAAAACTCAGTACTTAGTGTGAAAGCACAGGTTATGAGATTAAGGGTAGATTTAAGTTTGATGAAACCATGATTCCCTAGAGAATAGTGGGGCCACGAAATGGGGGGGGGGGGGGGGGGGGGATATATAGGAATAGAGAAAAATCTTAGAGGTACAACAACAAAAGGGGCTTGGTATTTACCAAAAAATAAGAGGTGGATAAAAATTGGCAGATTTTCAATTTTTTTTTAGCAAGATCTACTGTACTCAGTTGTCAAGATATTTTGATACTGTAATGAATTAAGGCAATTGTTGCTCAGGTGAGCGATGTGGCCCCTGGGCCTCTTGTATTGCATTGACATCTATTTAAATGGAAAATAATAAGTTTTAGGTCTGATTCAGAACAGTAATTTAACCATGAATTTTAATTTATAGTCAAAATAAGATGCTAAATTGTCCATATGCTTCCTCAACCTACCTGCATAGTTGTTTATGGAAAAAAGAACTTAATAAATTTAAGGGTTATAAAAATTCAATATTTTTCAGGCACTATGGAGGAAGGTGTCATTGTGAAAGACGAACCCTTGGATCCAGAATATGATGAAGCAATGGGATCAACAGAAAATGGAGAAACAGAGACTGAAGAGGAAAGAAACACATCAAATGAAGAATCCAGTCAAAAGTTCAAGTCAATGTTAAGCAATAAAGAAACTGGTGAAAAAGCAGTGAATTCTGTGATAGATGATCTGCTCCAAAAAAATCACGAAATCTTGAGCAGTACTGATACAGCGCTATACAAACCACGGTCTAAAAGCTGGTACGAGGAGTATCAGTCCCAAAAGTCAGGACGCATGCTTCGCCCGAAGAGCCCAACACAGATTTGTGTCTTGATGCAGGAAGATTTGCCGAATCTGAGTGACTCTCTGGTAGAACTCTCGGTCGGGGACGCCAATGTAGAAGATATTTTTGAAAAGATGAAACATGATGTGGTGTGTGGCTTAGTCTCCAAATCTTATGCAGTGAATAATGCAGAAATGAATATGCAAAATAATTTTAAGTTTTATTGGTGCAATTTTTGCCCCTTTAAAAATGAAAACAAAGAAGTTTTATTACAACATGTCATGGAGCATCGGTTTCATTGCAAGTGTTGTAACTACCAGTCATTTTCTAGAGCAAATGTTATAAATCATGCTGAACGAACCCATAACGAATTTAGAGAAATTGCGAAGACTCTAAAATACTGCATATTTCAGCCAGATTTCTTTGCACTTCAAACAAATGAAAAGAAAAGGCGCATTGAAAAAATATCAGAACCAGCACCAAAAAAATCCAGAAAGGATCAGGAGAAACCATCAGAAAATGAGGAATATGATGCTTTTGATATGGAAGTAGAGGAAGTCGAGGATGAGAACAATTACACTCCCAGTAATAGTGAATCTACAGACAAAATCCTGACGCCAAGAACAAAGAAAAATATAAATATTCCAGTAGTAGGAAAAGTGCCAAAACATTCTGCCAGCAACAGTTCAAATATACCAAAGTCTACAGTGAACCAATCATCTGCTGGTACCAAACAGTCCCCTGCTCCTCCCAGTAACCAGCAGCCGGCATCCAGCGGTAACATGCAGACTACCACTACAGGCAAGAGTGGTAACACCGTCACCGTGTCCTCCGGACTGTGTTGGAACTGTGGCTACTGTAACTTTGTGACTCTCAGTCAGACATTCCTCAAAACCCACCTGAACTCCCACCACTCTGGCAAGGCTCACAAGTACGTGGCCATGCTGGTGTCTTCTCAGGAGGAGATGAACAAAATCAAGGAGCGAGACGCAAAGATGTACACCTCGCCAAACCTCCCACTTCTGTACGGGAATGTTAACCAGACCCAGGAGAAGACTTTGTCACCACCACTGGATGGAAGAGGGCTCCCGAGTTCTACCAAAAACTATGAATCAGCCACATCGGCTGTAATGAATGAAGATGGACCAGAGGAGGAGAGTGATGATGAAGAGTACATTCCAGAAGAAGAGAAGAAGAAATATCCCCTTACCTACAAGTGCGCACACTGTAACTTTATTGCCCCAGTATGCTTCAAAGTCAAAGAGCATTTACAAATGAGGCATCAAGGTTGTGTACTCTATGCTTTGGATATGAGAGCTGTAAAGTTGAAGCAGAGGAGATATGTCTTCTTTTGTCATAGAAAGAACTGTGCATTTACTACCAAAAAAACTGAAGAATACCTAAATCATTCTGAAAATTGTACTCCATGGTTACTTGATAATTGTCCAGAAAACGTTGATTTGCCCAGCAAAAAATGTTTAGAGTTAACCAGGAACTTCTCCACTAAAATTTCACAGAAAGCATTCCAAATGGCAAAGAACTTTAAGGCCTCTAAAAGTGCTGAGTATGCCTGTACTCACTGTAGCTATACCTCCAATAACAACATCAGAGTGAAAAAACATATTCTGTCAAACCACGAGGACCTGCAAACTGTTCTGAAAGATTTACAGTCACACAAATTGAAGAAAAAGACTCATGTTTACTTCTGCAGGCATTGTTTATGGGAAACTAGGATTGAAGAGTTACTTGACGTTCATCTCCAAGAAAACCACAAAGAAGAAGAAGAAGAGCAGACAAATCAGTCAGAGGTAGCTCCTCCTTCTCTGCCTGTCATTGAACCAGTGGAGAAGAAGACATCAAAACAAGCCTCTTCTAGACCAGCCTCATCAAAACCAGACCCTGTGAGTAAAAAAACAGAGGTCAGTCCTGGAGAAGAGGAAGAAGAGGGAAGGGAGGAGGAAGAAATTGACCTGCACCTGGAAGTTTCTGAGGAAGAGATGCAGAAAATGATGACAGAATTCGTTAAAGATGAAGCAGGAAGGGGCGTGTCGCCTGGAAGACCAACTAGAAAGGCTTCCATAGAGGCGTCGGTTCGAGTGCGAGCTCAAGGGCATCAGCCCCCGATGTACAGATGCATGCACTGTTTCTACCTATGCTTTGGAAGTAACCTGATGAGGAAGCACATAAGAGCCAAGCACAAGAAGGAAGCTCTTAGAACAGTTGATGTGAAAAAGAGAATCTCAAGACAGTTTGCTTATTACTGCATTTGCCCACAGGACAACTGCAAATTTGTTAACACCTGTGAAGAGACAGTTTTAAATCATGCAATATCTGAGCATAAAATTAAAAAAAACCATCCAGAAATTCAGAAAATGCTTCAACCTTTTACAGCTCAGCTATCTGGCTCCACCGAATCAACCTCTGTTAGTAGTTGTAAAGTAGTGCCAGCGGTGTCTCCCTTAGTTGGGTTTGAGTGTTTGTACTGCTCCACTAGCTATGTAACAGAAGAAATGGGCTTAATGAAAAACCACATAAAGGAACAGCACCCTTCTGAAGAGGTTGTATTCCGTGATTGTGTGGCTCGAAAGTTACGCAAGTCTTCTCGAATATACATGTGTGAAAGAGACAATTGTGATTTTTATAACAGTGAACAGAAAGAGCTTGAGTTGCACAAGCTTGCACACGAGAAAGCCAACATTTTTGAGTGCTCGAAATGTCAGTGGTTTACCACCACCACAGACTCGGTTCAAACCCACATGGAAACCGTGCACTGCGGCGAAGAAGTCACCACAATCGACATGAGTCTGGATTTGGATAAGCATGGCCAGGTGATCAAGAGAGTGGGAGGAATGATCATCAAACAAGAAAAACAGGCCGTAGAAGATCCAGACACAGAACCAGTTTATTCAGAAAAGGAGGCTCCAGTACTGGATGACATAGTGGTCAAACAAGAACCTCTTGATTCATAGGGCAGCAATTTAGAGTCATCAAAAAGTCCTGCAGGAGATCCAGACCTTGTGTATTTTTTTTTTATTTTTGCAAATTATACTTCATGTTCATCATGTTATTTGATTCTGATTAATATTCAATTGATATGCTGAGTGCAAATTTTTCTTATTTGGGAAAAAATTTCAGTATTATAACAAAAACTATTAGGTGCTTTAAAACCAATGTGTTCAGGATAATGGTCATGCTTTTATTTCTGTAAACATCTACTTAATGAATATTTAACTGTACATAGTAAGGTTTATCAATAATGTACTATGATGTCCAATACTAATTAACAGCTTTTATGTTGATAGATACAAATGTGCATTGGAAAATGGAAATGCATTTTATAATAAAAACTTAATTATGTATTTTCTCTAATTATACATTAAAAAGAATCTTTTTTGAGATCAACTGAGGCAAGAAGTTCCCGATTCGGATTTGCATTAAAAACACTTTCTCTTGTGTTATAATTCAACAGTTGTTTATTTGATGTTAATTAGTGGCACATCTTTTGACCCCAAGAAATCCCATAGAATCCCAAGAAACCCCATGGATGCCCTAATACAAATTCATAACTCTTGATACCCCTGGGGACTTATTGGTATCCCATTGACACCGTAGGAACCCTATGAATACCTTCAGGCCTGATTCAATGAAACCCCAGATCACCACTAGGTACCCAAATATACCCCAAGAATGATCCAGTTCTAAACAGTTAATCGATTGATCAAAACATTCAGCAACCATAGCAAAAATCATGTACTGAACGAAATAAACATGATTATGGCACACTCAAGATCCAACATGCAATATTAAATGTCCATCATGAAATTTTGAGAGTAGTGTACATGCAAGGGTTCCCAGGCAGTATATATTGGGTATCGACAAATGTTCCTTGGGGTACCCCAAGATGTTTTATGATTCCATCGAGTCCCATGGGTCATTGGGTATTATATAGTAATATGTTTAACAGTGTAACCACTAAGGTGAGCACAGCTTAAGTCATTTTGAGATAAAAAAAAAAATTTTAATTACCAAATGGATGTATCGGCTTGATTAAAACAAAATTGATAGATGGATATTAAAAATATTTTTTTTGTCTGCGTGTTCTTCTTTTTAAATACTTGCTAATCAATATGTTTACATTCTAGTACATGTATATAAGTTCATTACCACAATATTTTCATTAATTAGGAAAACTTGGTTAATGAAACCATACAATTACCCGAGACCCTTTGGTTTTCAATGGTTATTGATTTGTATCATTGGGGTTTCTTGGGGTATCCTTGTTGTACCTAGGTGTGACCTTTGAACTCCAGAGAGTCTCCTCAATATTTTTTTTTACAAGTAATTTGGATTGTTTGGGCATCCCTTGGGTTTAAATACTTTTACATTTTTTTTTTCAAAAGAAAATGAGTGCTTGAAGTTCTAATGGTTCTCCAGAAGTCGAACATGTACAAAGATAACAAATGGTCAATTCCAGAGAGTAATCTTGAGCTTTGAACTCGTAGTAATTAAGAAAAGTCAAGGTCAAAGGAAGGTCATGGTCAGATATGACCAATGAACAGCTCTCTAATGCATATCTTTGAAGTTTGGTAGAAATACAGAGGGTTTCAATTACTGTGTGCCATGTCATACCGGCAAATGGCAGGGCATGAAAATGAATCCAACTATGAACATTAAGTTGCTACTAAAAAGAAAGTCTTATTTCAATGTACACATTTTTATTAGGAATAAATAAAAAGAAATATGCTTTCATGCTCTATCCAAAAGTCAAAGTTTATGCTGTTTCCATGGCAGCCATACATAGATCATCATCCATCATTTCATCATCTACTGTTGTGTTTTGGGATGTTGGCTGGGAATTCTGGGAGAGCTGTGACCTTGGCGTGTTCTGACTTGACCTTTGACTTCCTGTTCTTGCTGGTGTGTTTGGAAGCTTAGCTAAAAGGAAATCATATTCAATGATAAAATTGATATACTTCTAGAATAATTGTAAATCAATACAGCTAAAAAAAAATCCATAAATATTTTGTTATGAAACATTGCACTTTGCTTATGCAATATCTTTGAACAAATAGCAGATATCATACCAGCGCTTGGATTGGCAAAAAAACTCGCGAGTTTTGTTCAACTATTGTTCAATTTAAGGTACCTCACTACATCAAGACTTATACTTTTTAAGACACTACAATGGTGATTTAAATATTTTATTAAATAGTTAGTATCAATTGATTTAATTGAATATCAGCATAGCTCAGTGGTTAAAGTATCGTGCTTGTGAACCACTGGTCATGAGTTTGAATTTGCCTGTGGCTTTAATTCATATTAACTTGACATTAATTAAATTTTTGAAAATCAACATTTAACCAATAATGCATATTTTTTCATCTATTTGATTTACAATGTATATACTTCTCATGCATCATTTTATCCATCACAATCAAGCAATTTTCTGCTGATTTGAGAAACTATTTCAAGGTGTAGTGAGCCACTTCAACTGACTTTTCTTGATTGAATTTTCATTCACTGCATACAAACACCACAACCCCCCCCCCTTGAATTTACTACATGGGTATACACTATACCTTCTTTTTTGCCTGAATAGAAGTGTTGACTCTCGTCAAAGTACTGGTTAGGATGGTTGATGTTGACATCCGGTTCCTCCACTCCAGAGTGGGTGGCATCAAAGTAATATTTACAAGCAATCTGGTAATGTCCGTCCCTTGTGTACTTCATTATCTGTTCATGAAACGAATGTTGCACTGTGAAAATGATACATATCTAGAGTGGTATGAAATAAATGATGCATCCATATATAAATGTAACTTACCTTATCAGTAAAATCCTTACTGATTCCCTGGAGCCTGAGTTTTTGAGCTAGAAGATCGGCATCTGTATGCCGGAAGGGACAGCCTGAAATCCCAAAATAAGTTCTGATTATTTACATGTCAAAAGCAAAATATTACAAATAACTTTTAAGTTTGAGAGTCCAGGAATAGCTCCAATTTTTCCTCATATTAACAAGATTGGGATGCGCATATAAATGCAAGAAATTTTTAAAACAGTTAACTGTACATAGTAACTTGGTAAGATAATTGACGAAAAATATAGAAACAACTACCGGTAGATAAGATGAAAGAAAATAATTTTTTTTAAGAGTTTATTTAGAAAATCTGAGAGAGAGAGAACTTTACCATGGTTGTCCCCTGGTCCTGGAGCATTAGACATGATGATTTTGTTACAGCTGTATGGAGTGTAGTCTGCTCTTTTTCCCTCCTTGCCATAATTATGTCTGATGTTGTAAGAGTACTGTTTGTCAAACTGAAAGCAAGTAGTATAGAATTGAAAACTAAATCTACAACTACAATTTTTTCACCCAAATTTCAGGTTTTTGGGCTCCTGTACAGTTTTGGAGTCTTCAACTAATCACATGCATGCAGATATTGCACAGTCTTAAATGCTGACACTATTCGATACCTGACTTAGTGGACAGTTTTTTGGCTTTTAATTATAACATACAGTACTAGATTAAGTGACAAAAGGCAGAGGAAAAAGCAATGAATATGAAACCAGTTTACAAAGTACTTTCTAAATTTTACCAATCTCAAATTTCAAGTTATTCTATGTTAGCTAGAAGTTTCTTATTTGTTCTGCCCAAGCTTCCTTTATCACTTGTCTTCAATTCTGATATACATCGTATGTGTACAATATTACAACTTCAAACTTGTAATCTTATATTTATGATATATTTTTAATGAATGTGGTAAATAAACAACACAACACCTTATCTCCGTCCATGGCTTTGGTGAACTCTGTTCTCCAGAACCTGAGTGCTTCCTCCAGAGAGAGGCCGATCCCCTTCAGGAAGAGTCCATACTGCATCCTCCCTCCATGCTTCAAATGGTGGTCCCTCTTCATTGATTGATGCAGGTTCTGCATGCACGGGGGAAAGGATTGCTTTGATAGCTGTAGGAGGATAAGCCAATTATAAACCATCGTATTTTATAATATACATTTATGAATGTGTATATACTGTAGGTAGCTTTATGAAATTCTATTCAAATTTTGAAATTCTATTCTTACACATGTAATGATAATTTAGAATAAATAGAATATAACGATAGATTATGACGTTATCTAAATTTATATCAAACTCGGTAATAAAGTATAGAAATTTATGATTTCTTAAAGCCAAATTTCAATCATTGTTGAGGAGGGCTACCCACGAATACCACACAAAATTGAGCCACCACGAATTCTAATGATTCCACAGTAGAATTTAATTTCCACTGTTTATGGAGATTTTGGATTTTTTTTTTTAACCTATTTTTAATTAGCCATGCTTTCAGTGTGAAAAAAACCCCCGAGGCAGCAATTCTAAACAATTTTAAAGTATGGCCTAATCTGTGAGCAGTAACCTTATCATAAATTTGAATATTTTTGCATGTTTATATCTACACATAGATATACATATTATCTCACAGAGTCGATCATCTCTGCAGTAATCTTGCCGACGTTGGACTTCTTTGAGCTGTAGTCCTGCCCTAGGTACCTCTTACTGAGGCCAGACAACATGGGAAGGAGGCGATTGTCTTCCTCAAGTTGAGGCAGGGCACGAGACGTCATCTACAATCAACAGTCATTTAGAAGATGATTAAAAAATTGTAATTTAAATGGTGTCAATAAACACGACGGATAAATTTCTTGTGATTAGAAATTACAGGAAGTAAAGAGTGTACAATTTTAAAACCGTGAGTTTTAGTCTTAAAGCAAACAAGTTTCCTATGTCCATTAATTTTACATATACATTGCACAACACGTTTCTTAATCACATGCAATTCAATGAAAAGGACATTTGACATAATGTCATGCCAAAAATACTTTATAAATACAACATGTACAGAAAAACACTTAATTTTCAGGACAAAATTAGTAAGAACTAAGGTAAGAAATAGACATAACCTACAGCTAGCTGCTGCGAGAGGTGCGCTCTGTAGTGTGTTATCAGGATGGATATCATGTCGTCCTTCGGTACATAGGCAAACCCTCTACTCAGGAAAACCTTTCGACCCCGCACAAGATCAAGTACTTCTGTGAAAGGAACCTGTGAAAATAACACAAGTAAAATCATTGACTAACCCACAAGATACAGGACTGCAGGTGTTAAGCATTTCAGAAAGAAATTTTCAAATGCTTTTAGTAAGCCTTTTTACTGATTAATCAATTAAAAATTTATTAAAATTGGAATATAGATTTAAGATTTAAAAAAAAGGGTACATATAATGTTTTGTGCAAA
Organism: Magallana angulata; assembly: GCF_025612915.1. Classification (NCBI taxonomy): domain Eukaryota; kingdom Metazoa; phylum Mollusca; class Bivalvia; order Ostreida; family Ostreidae; genus Magallana; species Magallana angulata. Next base: position 46,777,422 of record NC_069120.1, read on the forward strand.
ATCTGTCAGTTTCTTCTACTGAAAAATTATTGATTTGTGATTTCAGATAGTGTTTTCTATAATTAATACATAAAAGCTCTTATTCTATTTGGTTATCTATACTGTCAAATCATCATTGTTCCTGGAGGACCAATATTTGTGGCTTTCATGGGTAACCCTTGTTCATGAATTTACATCTCTACAAAACTATGTACACAATCATTTGTTTAACATTTATTACCGTATTTTTCGGGGCATAGGCCGTTATTTTTTTCCTCCGATGAGCAAGCCCCGGCCTATCCCCCGGGATCGGCTATTCTTAGACTCAAAGTTAAAAAAATTTAACAGTATAATATAAAATCCACTGTTTTTATCCGTTGTACTGTTGTAGCAATTTATTATGAGGGTTGGTTTTTTTTCATCCGTTTGAACTATTGTTCGATAGTTGTCCCGTTGATAATTTTTGTAATGACATCGTGAGTAATAAAATGTACAGTACTGTACAAGGTATTTCTTTACAATCCCAATCAAAAGAATTTTTTTCCCACGTTCATGTATGAACCCTGGAAACTATTATTGCGTAGTAAAAAAGAAAACGAAACCGGGTAGAATGTAATATGACGGAATTTTGGTGAATTCTTCATGTCTGCGTTTGTAGGAATCACTGGTCTTGGGTGTAGAATAAATCAAATGTTATGTGTTTTTACAATTAATTTTCTGTTGGATGAAATAACGGTATTCTGGTGTCGTGTGTATATACAAGGGTGTGAAACCCGAGACTAAAACACAGCCAGGGGGCACGTAGCCTAGTGTACACCGTTACACTTCATTGCATTAACTGTGTTTTTAACATTTCAACTTCTCTGCATAACAACAAGTCACTATTTAATTAATTAATGGAAAGAACACAAATTAAATATTTTATGTTTGGTATTTCGTTTTCTCATTCATAGCGATTACGGGGGATAACTCTTTTTTGAATATGAAACCACGTGTTGAGCTAATGGACGCCATACCCCGTATTTACAAGTAGCTTTCAAAGTATAACTTGATTAAATGATATTTAGCAATAAGGTATTAATAAAATATAAAAGGTTTGGTAAAATATTATATATTATATATTAGTTCTACCAGACAGAACCACGGAGGTTGGTGTTGCAATTAAATTTACACTATGTAGAATTACGATACACAACGATACACCGACGAATACGGAAGAGACCAAACAGCCACAAAACACAGATTAATTTTTAAAAATTGCTTGAAATATATATGTTAAGCAAATTTAATAACTTAAATTACTCTTTTGACTTTCTACATCGATATTCTGAAAGTATATACTTAATACGGTGACTTTCTTAATCAGCGGTCATACTTTCACTATAGTAATCATTGATTGAAAATCGGCTTATCCCCCAATTAGGCTAGTCTAAGGATTTTTCTTGAATTTTGTCTAAAAATTAGCAATTCGGCCTATGCCCCACATCAACATATGCCCCGAAAAATACGGTAAAATTGTCCTGATTACACTACCAACGAAATTACGTCCCCACCAACCAGGAAAATTTTGGCTACCCATGAACATTGACCAAAATATCAGACATACTTTGAAATATTCATTTGTGTCAGCTGTGGTGGAATTTCTGCCAGCAGACGCCATAAGATCTTGTAGCACTCTCTGTTTCTCATCTTCTGAAATCTACAAGAAATCACATACAATGTATGGCATGCATTATGCACGAATCTCTATGAACTAAATTATGAATATGTATGACTGACACTAAAACAATTTGATAATCTGATATCAAGTGGATATACATCGTGACATGTGCATGCAGCTTACATGTATGTTATTATTTATTTTCATTAAAAATTGAGTAAAAAATAACGTGTCACTTAAATTAATTACTATCTACAGTGCATTTTTTTCTTTCATGTAATTGATCAGCATTAATAACTCTGTGTATGTGAGTTTCCCAAAACATACTGGGTTATAATCCAAACTGTTGACTTTGAGAAATTTTTGTTTATCTTCTGCATTTTCCTTCAAAAATCTAAACCTGAATAAGTCCAACTCCTGTTGCAAGAACCATCGCTTCAAATCCTCCCTGCAAATTACCAAATTCACAAAAAATTTATAAATTATCATTCTTTTGTTTTTTAGACTACAACAAAATTCTTCAGCAAATTCTATATATTAATACTTACGATCTGCAATATGCAAGTCGCAAAATAAAATGCGAAATGTGGTCTATGCTGAATTCCTCACAGTCAGTTGAGTAATCCGTCTAAAATTAAAAAGAAACTATTTAATATGAAACAAAAAAAACACCTCAATCAAATATACATTGTATGAATTTCAAACAAGCAAAAATACTGGTATCATTTCATACTTTTATATATGTATAGCTATAAAATCAATGTTACAAACATCAAGTGTAATGCGTTGTTTAAATTGATATATGTTAACGCATATGTAAGGAATGTAAGAGGTGTAAAACATGAGATGGTAAGACAGATTTTATCACCAGCACCACTTAGCTCATTTGGTAGAGCACCTGACTAGAGTTCAAATCCTTGTCTAGTTCACTATTATTTCTCACATCCCATTACTTTTGGTGATGTGCCAACCACTTGAACTAACAAGTTAGCTCCTGCCAAGGGGAAAGAACCTAGGGATGAATCCTCCAGGACGAAAATCATTTAATGAGAATGATTGAGACTGTTAAACTTAATGGTTCGATCACAAGCAAAAGACACCTCAGTGATAGAACACATCAGTATCTAATGACTAGTGATTCAGGTGACCTGAATTCAAATATAAGTCTGATGTTTTCCCATCCCATCATAGAGGAAATTAATATTGCAGCAACAAATACTTGCATCTTCATGGATGCATCAACAGATGATCTTACCCTAATGATCTTGGCTAACTTCGTTTTCTTAACCTCTTTTTCCACCAAATGGTTGTAATCTTCTGATCCTCGAATGTGCCGAATGCCAGCATTTTCAATTGCTTTAAGAACTGTGAGTTCCAGAATAGTTTAATGCAAAAATCATACACAAGTTTAAGTTATTATAAACATACTTTTATATTAATTGAGACTGTTGCATAACTTCAGATAATCAAAAAAAAATTACTCTGCCTAAAATCACAAGTTAAATGTTTAGTAGAAGCTTGAAAGATACAGGGGGAGCTTAAGGCCTTTAAGTCTAAATTTTTAATGGAACATCCCCCCACCCCCCTTACAAGGTAATGCAATCAATGATTACCTTTCAATCTCTCTACTGCATATTCTTCAAATTCCTGAAGAGTTACTGTATCTTTGGGTGGGACTTTGTAAATCTGAAGTCTGTGTTCCGCTCCAGATTTAATCAATTTAGAATTTTTCGGTCTTTTTGTTCTTGAGCCTATCAACATTTTGATGGATTTGGCGCGCTGTGTTTTAGCATTCGATCCCGATCGAATATGTTCATATAAATAATGAACAATTAAATATCTTTGAATGGAATAATATCAGCAAATTAAATTATAACTATAGAGTATTGTTAGATATCATATGTTTATTTTTTTTTATTCATAAGATCAAATCTATAACTAAAATAAGAAACGAATTATTTTAATCGAGATCGACGTTCCAGTCCATAAGGTCAAGGTTAAGTGAAACCAAAACAAGTGGGATAACGGAAAGTAAACGATAATCATAATTGCTACGTATATACTATAACAAAAATGTCTGATTGATTTAACATTGAATACAGAATGTCAATTCCAAGTGCAGCACTCGCGGCAGGGTGGATCCCTTTTGTTGTTACCTTGGTTGTAAGTTAATATTTATTTTAAATATCAGGCGTCACATGATTATTATGATCCAAGAACAGTGAAGTATAAACATTGTTACTGTTGAAATGCAATTACCGTTGCAAAATATTAATGTTTAGGTTTCAAAATGTCCCATTAATAAATGGCACACAACACATGTTTAAGAATATATTCATAAAGATTAAGCAATGTAGGATAATACGTACTACAATTATTCTACTTTGTGAATCTTACGGTGATAAGAAAAAAATGAAATTTTTTTCAGCTGATCTTGTTATTTTCGGGTGCGTATGTGAAGTACTTTATCAGTAAGAGGGATGGCACATTATCTACGACACTGTCATCAGTGGTAGCCCTCAGTGTGACGTTGCTGACCACAGCTCTCATCCCCGTCGACGTCTTCCTGGTCTCATTTATGAAAAACACAGATGGCACTTTCAAGGTTATCATTTAAGAAATAAAGATTTTTTTTAGCTTAAGGTGTAAAGTAGAAAAACTCACTCATTTTTACCATTACATAACTGATTTCATCAGAATATATGTATGTGTATATACGAGCCAATTCTCTACCGTATTTACCGTATTTGTTTCATTTTTTAGGACTGGGCTGTGAGTAATGCAACTAGGCAGTCAATGGAGACCTCTGTGTCAGATGCTTATTATTGTATGTAGGCCATTTCTTATTGATTTTGGTAGCTGTAAGGCAAATTCCTTTTTATGGAAAGTGAATTCAAACATGTCAAACATGATATAGCAAATCACAGATTAACAAGAGCATTTCTTTTGTTATTTTGCAGCGCTGTATGGTCTGATAGTTTTCTGCCTCTTTCTCTTGTTACCATTCATGTACTTTTTCTATGAAGAAAGAGATGAAGAATCTACTGTAAAATCTGTGAGTCAACATGATAGATGTGTTTACAAAATTCTCTTTATTATGCAATAGGAGATAAGTTTTCTGGGAGTGCTTGACTCACAGTAAAGTGTAAGTGTACTGAAATACATGAAAATCAGCTAGGCTAAGCATAGTGTCAGTTGTAAAGTACTCTGTAGCTGCTCTGTAGCAGGTAATTCTTTATTACTAAGATTGAGTTTTGCAAGTGTAATTAAACATGATTTCAAATAGATCATTTGATTATTCTAACATCAAACAGTACCATCATTGCTGCTTAGTGTTTTTTTCTACATATATTACATGTATATATATATCAGAAATTAAGACTTACACTATAAATCTTTACTAGTGATAAAGAAGGAAAACAGAAGCATATAACTTATTTACCATAAAGTTTAGTTATAAATGTATATACATATTATCTTTGATTCTCATCCGACTTATTCTAATTGAAGAAAACTTTCAAAATAATTATCTTCTTTAAGAAGACTGTTCTGACAATCTTTTTTACAAATGTATCTTTTGCAGAGAATTTGTTCTGCCCTGAAGTTTACCATTGTGTCTTTGTTCATCATTGTAACTCTCCTGTTAGTTGGGTAAGTACAGACTGATTTTTGACTATATACATGTATGCATAAATATACAAAAAAGTATTATTGATGATAATTGCTAAACCTATATGCATCAATGTGCCAGATATTGTAGAGGGTTATGTATATTGTATCATTAAGTGCCTTTGTTGGGGTAAATCATGGAAGTTCAACACCCAGTGGAAATAATACCAACCAGTGGAAGAGGATTGCAGACCTCTTCAAAGAGTTTGGAAATGATACCAGTTAGTATACAATAAAACTTGTATTTCATACTGCTTTTTTCTATTGTTCCTTAATTTAAAAAAGTTTGCACTGAAACACTAGTTAAGTGCCAAATATGACGCACAATTTATCTCTTAACTAAATTTTTTGTAGATTTTGATGAAAATTCATCATGTAATATCACATGAATATGTTAATTTGACAATTAATTCTCGTGTTTAGGATTGGAGGATGCCCTGTCTTTTGTTATGAGTGTACTAAGTCTTTTGGGAATGTTGGCCCTCATCATGTACTCAGTAAGTAAATATTACATGTACTGTAGTATGACCTAAAGAGAGTCAGCCATCACACCAAATCAAGGTGGTAATAAATTCACAATCTTTCTGATCAAAGATTTTTTTGAGAATATAAACCCATAATGAATACAGTACCGATCAGACCCAACCTAACAGAAAGTAAACCCCAACTAAACCCTGGGTTTACTTTCTTGGTTCACTCCTGGTTTACTAGAGTGGACCAAGAGTAAACCCAGAGAAAACCCAGAGTGGACACAGAGAGTAAACCCCATCAGAATTATAACCCTAAAAGCAGACGCTACATGTGTATTCGGAATATATAATGGGCAAGGATTACAGACAGTTAGATGGCAAGACTAAATACAGGTCGGCTTCACACCTCAGTGCGTACAATTAAGCCCAAAAACAATTTTCGAATAAACCCAAACTAAACCCAGAGTAAACCCAAAGTAAACTCCGAGTGGACCCAAATTTTCAAAAAGTAAACCCAAAGTAAACTCAGAAAGTAAACCCGGGGTTTAGTTGGGGTTTACTGTGGTGTTAGGTTGGGTCTGATCGCTACTGTACATGTATTGTGGGTATGTCAATATCTTGTGTACATTTAGCAATCATACTGTTACACAATTTACCAATCAGATAATCGATCAGTGGAAGTAAATCCAAAGAAAAAACTAACCTGTGCAATTTTAAAGTTTGCTCAATTAGTAGTACCAGTAATATACATGTACCGGTACATACATGTATATTATTCATCATTACCGTAGTTTAGTTGATTCTGATACATATACAAAAATACTGTACGTTATACAAATACAACATGTTGGTAAGTGGTTTGTTGGTGTAGTTTGTATCATCAAGTAGTACTGTATTTACATATGCATGTATTGAGTTTAAAATGTGCAATTATTGATTAGATAATGATTGTTTTACCATTTCCCACAGTGCTTTAGAATCTGTAAACATTCTACCTTTGGTATATGCCTCATTTTGTTACAGGCCTATGGAATGTCAGCCATGCCAATGTCATTGATCAAGGGAACAAAAAGTGCTAAAGCAGAACGAAGTGATGTCCAAAACCGAAGATCAAGGATAAGCGAAAGGTCAAGGGCAATCCGGGAGAAGGTTTGTATAGGGAATACTTTACATGTACATTTGGTGCCATTGCAAAAATAAGTAATGCATGTTCCTAACAAGAGTAGAACATCTTTTAAAAAATCACCAGTAGTTACATTACATGTACATGAATAACAATTCATTTATCTTTTATCAAATGTAATTTTGAACAACATGAAGTACACTTCTTGTAATAAATTAACATTTCTATTACATGTAATTCCAGCTTAAAGTAAATAATGTTAATATAGTTCATTGACTTAGTTAATATAATTACCACTACCAATCTTTTCAATCAATTTTCCATCTTTTCTTTTTTAATCTTTCATCATGGCTCATGATTCTTTGATTTGTTACAGTACACCAGACGCGGCCTGTCGTCCCGGAACCGTGACCAGGTGGAAAGCATGGACGAGGAAGAGAGGCTGCTACAGCGCGAGGAGAGACACCTGGAGGTCAAAGAGAGAAGCGTCCTACAGAAATGTCTGCTGGTCCTGCGGCCGTTCGAGGTCGTGTTCGGAGTGCTGTTCTTTCTTGTGACTCTGCTGGTGTTTGTGTCACTGTTACTCACAAAGTAGGTCAAATACAGACCAGCAGGTGTTTTATCTTAAATGTTAGAACTATTTGTACAGCTTTCTATTATGTAAAACATACATACATGTTACATAAACTCAATAGTAACACCATCTTTTAAAAAAAATTTCATTGGTGTATTAAGGATGTTTGAAAAAGCAAAAGTAATGGAAATACACATGTATATCGTATTAAGATTTTGACACATGCTAAAGAACTTTTAAGACTTGGGACACGATATTAGCAGATATTTATTAAGTATAGACAATTTCATTTAAAATTTGTCCCTTTTCTTCTAGCATTGACAAAGCCATACATAGCTTGGGCTACAAGTCTGGGTATGCCTTACCCCAGAGAAACCTCCCAAACCCTGTGGATATAGTTCTAGTCTTCTGTCAGAAGGTAACAGTGACCACACTCTATTTATTCAGTTTTCAAATTATTTAATTTGTTGTAGCATTGGTGTTAGTAACAATTACTAGTACGTTGCAAATTACATGTATTTGAATTTTGACTTTTCACACAAGCTGTAAAAAATATTTGAGTATCGGTACATGCACTATGGTAATACAACAGTATAACAAGCTACACACATCCTAGTACATGTAAATGAACTTGCACTTCAAATGAAGATTTTTTCCTAGGTTTTATTTTTTTAAACACTGTAATCTAACTTAAATGTTTTGAAAGAAAACTTTGTGAGGTTTATGAGAACTTAGTTGTTAGCAATACTTCCTGCCACAATCTTGTTCTTAAGTAATATGTCTCTCATATTTGTTTAAGATTATCCACATAGTTTTGTGCAAATCAGCTCAAGACTGATAAATTTTGATATACCGGTAAATGTGTCATGCATAGAAGTTGGTTACTGTATATCAAGCTCCTATCTGTGGATGCATCCATCCACTTTTACCTGTAGTTACGTGTAGATGTATAACTTTTGATATTCAGGTGTTTCCTCTGGACTACATCATGTTTGCTGCCTTGGTCCTGTACCTGGTTTTTTGCTCTATGTCCGGTGTCAGGAACATCGGCATCTGGTTCCTCTGGCTCAGGGTAGCTTTTTCTTGTAAAACCCTTATAAAAATTTCTAAAACATATTATCATGTAAAAGATCAACAATATTGTGAATATTATTACAAAAAGTTGATTGGGTTTTAACATTACTATTTTGAAAAGTTGATAGGGTTTTAACATTACTATTTTGAAAAGTTGATAGGGTTTTAACATTACTATTTTGAAAATTTATCTGGAGCTTTAAGATTCTTTTATTCATTGAAATTTTAAATTTGTACTTTGTATCAAAAACAGATATTGTCTTTGCTAAAGTTGAATTTGAGCTCTCTGGCATCTATATCTAGCACTCCGTCGATCAAGCTAAAGGGTTAACCCCACTAGCCCAACCTAGCAGGTACATCATATCATTAACACTACAACATGTATAATGCTGTGACAATCTTTTTTGATAGATGTACAAGATCCGCCCACGAAGGACACGCCCCCAGGGCATCCTGATGATGTGCATGATCATGATGTTTTTGACGCTAGCCATCAACATCATCATCTATGAGCTGACCCCTCAATACTCCTCGTTTGGCAGCCAGAGATATGTGGTATGTACAGTGATTCAGTGAATCAGCTTCATGTACACCGAGCTTGTATTCAGTGTTTGATTATAGGAATATATATGTGACAGCCAGGGTTTTAGAAATTATATTTATGATATACTGAGCTCAGGTAATTATACATGTACATGTTTGTGTAGATATAATATACACAGGGTTATTTGCCCCATGTATTTTTCACCCTTCTACATTTGCAAACAGTTTCGCCCTCTTGAATTCACCCTATATATAGTTAGAAATAGAATTTTTTTCTAATTAACACAGTGATTTAGAAATTTGTTTGAATCGGCCAAGTCTTAAAATCATCCATGGACAACAAGATTGAAAGTTGCAAAAATAAAATGGAAGTGAATATTTTTCTATATACCTGGTACTGTACAATGTATATGTATATGAACTTGTTGTATTATTGCTAAGCTTAAGGTAAATTTCATTTTAATTCTTACAGATAAGTAAAGGGAATTCCTCTCATGTTGAAATTGTATCATGTACTGCCGAAGCAACAGCAGGTATGTCTTTACAACAACAAAGAAAACTGGTTACCACAAGCATGTGTGTTAGAGAAACATGCATTTCCTCATACTAGGTGTTATCATTGATAATTCAAAGAACAAGATGCTCCTGTATGTTGGATTCACACATGCAGACAGTTGCTTCTATTTTCATAGAATGATTTTGTATACTTAGTGCAGCTCTTCTATCATCTGTGTTTATTTGCATACCATGCATTTCATAACTATTTCCAAGCTTCACAAATCTGTTTTATTTTGTCCAGATGACTGCACCGTCACCAGAATGACCCTGCTGTTGACCAGTTTCTTCTACAGGATGTGGTTCTTTGGAGCAGCATATTACTGGGGGACTTGGGTGTTCCTGGGGGTAAGAGTTGCCTTCTCTTAGAGGGATTTAGCATTGTCTTCTTTCCAAGGCTAGGAGTGCTATTTAACTTTGAATTCTTTTGAAAGGATGATGTACTGTGTAACATTGAACGAATATCTTTCTGCTTGATTTTGCATTTATCAAATCTTTGTTTTTATATCCTCATAGGACTCAAGTTCTCTTATAACAAAAATATGATGATCTCATTGAAGATATTATGTTCAGGTGCACATATTTGTAGTATCTGGGCAATCAAATACATGTATATCATAACTTTGAAGCATGCAAAAATCAAACTGATGACCTCTTTTACAGATTTGTGGAAATGATTACCCCAAGTCTAGCAAGCCAGCCCCCCCCCCCCTCAGAAGTTCAAATTAGCAAATAAAGGAATGTATTGTGAAAAGAAATCTTTTCTCAAGATTTGTGATATTCTAAAATTTTCAAGACTCCAGATATTAGAATTAGAATGTGCGATTTTTTTTTTTCAAGTAATACCCCTCCTTTTCAGAGTTTTATACAAGAAAATGTAGAAAGTAACGCAAAATTCACCTGAAAATTATGCTGGTTAGTGGTGTGGCCTATGGGCCAGGACTGTGTTTTACAAAATAGTGATGTGGCCTATGGGCTTGGTCTGTGTTTTACAAAATAACTTACAACAAAGTCGTAATTATTTTTAGTCTCATGGATTGGTCTTTTAATGATCAACATTTACCGTATATCAAACATTTATTTTCAACTATTTTGATTTTCATAATTATATTTTACATTTTTTTTTATTTACAGTTTTTCATTTTATAATACATATAACACATTCATACACACATACATACAAGTCATGATCTTATAAATCTAGAAAACTATTCAAGTTGATACAATTTTGCATAAACTGAAATGAATAAAGCTCTTGAAGTTAAATATTTAGAAAAAGATTTTTCCATTCAAACCATCAATCATTATGTTTATCATAAGAAGAGTTTCTGATAGCATTTTTCAATTTCATATCTAAGGTTTAAGTGACATAGTAGACCTGCAAATATTGGAATTTTTTGGTTGTACAGACATTGAAAAATATATTGTTTTGTATACAGGATCAAAAAGTTGATGACTAAGTTAGAATTAGAAGGAGGAGTCTCTCCGAATAATATGTAATACTCATTAAAGCAGATTCTTTTTTAAACAGCATGATACATGTATACATGTATATGCATACTTAAACTACTCCATAAATCGAAAGCAAAGGAACAGGATGTGAAAACATGTTCAATAGTTTCAACTTCATTATTACAAAAAGAACATGTATCATTATCAACTATTTTTATCTTTTTTAGATACGATTTTACAGGAATAATAAACAAAATAAAAAATTAATTAGTTCGTAAATAATTAGCATTCATTAATTTGGCAGTTAGTCGTAAGTTCTTTTGTGAAACGCAGCGTCTGTTATTGGTTGACATGTACAACATATATCAAAGAACATATGTGTCGTTTGTAGTTTATCCTGATTGGGTTCATCATTTCTGTGATCAAGAAGAGGAGGTCTGCCATTGATGGTGAGGTGGATGCTGATGATTTTGATGACAGTGACGAGGAATTGTTAACAGGATAACTCCTCCTGACAAACACTTTAATTGACCTTACCACAAGGATTTTCTTCTAAATACAAAGTAATTCATATTAATGATGTTCTTTTTAATGTATACATGTGAACTAGTTAATTTTCAAACCTTCAGAGCATGTATAAATATGTGCAGATATACATGTATTGACATTTCAATTTTCCGTGTATCCTGCAAGAGAGAGAGAGATAGAGAGAGGGGAAGGAGAGAGATTTGCATAATGTTTTCAGTTGTGTTTTCATATTGTTTTTCTATGTATAAATGTATTTGTATGCTTACTTTCTATGTATTTATAATTATGTTTTCTATAATTTGTTAAAAAAAAGTGTCTTCAGATTTATTTATAATGATGAGTGCTAATAAAGGTAGTTACTCTGGTTAAACCATGTTTTGCATGATAAAGTTTTGTGTGATTTTCTATTTATAATTTTATATGTATAATTATAGTTTACCCTAGAGAACAATTCCGTAGGATAAAAATATTAACAATGCTTTTCAACTGTTCAGAATGTGGTTAAATTCATCGATCGGAGCTTCTCGCGTCTTTAGTGAAATGTGTCTTCAGTGAAATGTTCATAGAAGAGTATATGTTCCCCCGACACAGACATTGGGGTGGATGATGCCACAATATTTTTAGTCACCAGAATAAAAAATACTCCGGGAAGTTTATGAACAGCGCAAATCATCGTTGAATTTGCCTTCTCTTATGTGTGTGTACTCCGAGCAATGCGCAGAGTAAGCTGTTTGTTTTTAGGATTAGCTTTGCCTGGCGCTGTTGCCCGCGCGCTATTTACACAACTGGAATGTCGTTGTGTGCTGATTTTCTGTTACAGTAATTAGTTGGATATATTACTATATTACATCGCTTGTGTACAATACTGATATTTATTAGGACTATTGTCATTGTCTCAACCCACGGTCCGGAGTCCGCATAGCTCTCTCCTACACGGCCAGATGGGAAAGGATTGTACATGATAAAGGACTATGTATGAAGACGTAAAAACTGCGCAGAATGTTTCATACCATTAAATTATTTTTTTCATGTTGGTATTTAACAAAGGGTGAAATATTGTTAATTTTTTGTCTGTTTTTTGTTGTACTTGATCTGATTATGCCAATATTTCTTATATTTTGCAAATTCATTACATTAATGTACAAGTAATGTAAACTCGCACAATATTTTAAAAATGTCTTCGTTTGAAAAAATCAAGCCGTCAATATAAAGTTGTGTTGTTGTTTTTTTTTTAATTCATTAAGGCTCTTTTTGAAAAAGACAGGCGGTGTACTGATGGTTTTCAGAAAATGCAGGGGGGGGGGGGGATGGGGAGTAGGAGTGAGGACTTTGAAAAAAGTTGGATAAAACTTGCTTTTCCATGCATACTTTTTGCAGAAAGAAATCGGAGAGGACTTCTTGCTTAAATAAGATTTTATGAAATGAAGGGAAAAGTTCATGTCTACAAATTTTACATTCCTATCAAATATTGAACATTTTGAATGTGTTGTTCCTATAAAACACACAATCAAAACTTCTATTCAACTCCATGTTATTTTTTTATGTGCAGTTTTTATCGTACTGGTATAATCCTCGTAAATCTCTGCTTGTGTCCTTTCTGATATAATTTTGAACACATAAAATATACAACATGACTATTTTAAAATAGCCAGGTTGTGTATTTTATTTATCAAAATAAATTCTATCAGAAATTAAGGACACTTGTATGAACAAAACACGTGGTGTTGTAGTGTATAGATATCTGATACAAGTTCAATATGTTTTTTGAATTACTGAAGAGTATCGCTTGTCCGAAATATCAAAAGTGAATTTTTGCGACATTACCATGTATTTTTCTTCGATAGTTGAAATTCGAAATAGATGTGGAAAACGTGTGCATGAAGAGATGAAGCTTTCAGGCAAACTTGATTATTAATGTCGTTTAAACGATAATATATGTGACACCAAAGTAACACTTTTTATCCGGTGTGGCGCTATCGAAATAAATCGCACTCGCATTCGGAAGGAAAATTAAAGCAATATGAGCTGTATTTTTTTTAGAATTTTATTTTGCTGCAAAAACCTTCTAGTATAATAAGTCTGCCTGTAACTTAAACTTTTAGGATAAAAAAAAAGATTAGAACAAATCATTAATTTATGTCAGGAGAAATATTTCAGTTATAAGGAATATTATATAGCAGATCAATTTTTATACAGGACGACAATAATTCAATTTTGCTCCAATTAAGGCTTCTTAATGGCTTTTCCCTTAAAACAGAGCTAACAGAAATTTAAAAACCATGATATTTTTGTCATTTTAGTAGAAAATAACATTTTCTTTAAAAAAAATTTCAACATGAAAATTGCAGCTCATATTGCTTTTATGTATTTTGGTTCTTTGTTCTTGTTCTTTGTTGAAATGCATTGCTTCCTTGCTTTATTTGTCTAACAAAAAGCAGATACGTTCATTTTTCTATGAAAGCAAATGCTCCAATGTGAATTTTTAAAAATTCAAACACAAAGAGGGAGTAGACAGGGCTTGTGTACATTAAAAATGTGTAATCTCAGAAACACCAGAACAGCAACTTTTAGTCTTTGCAAATATTCATCACGAAAATTATTTAGCACATAATGAATATACCCAGAACGATTTCAGTTTATTTAACACCTTATTCATTTAAAAAAAATGACTGTGTCATTTTTGGTTAGCAATCCTCTGGGGCTTTCTGTTACTATTTGAGACCAGCATAGCCCGTACACATGGTCATTTACCAGTACAAGTACTGGTGATGTTAAATTAAAATTTCGATCTTCGTTTCCCAGGCTCCATGCAATAAGTCAACTAATCTTAGACGCATTTTATGTTTAATCACGACACGAGAACTCGTCGTGCTTTAATAGACTTTTTTATTTTTGAATCAAATATTATACATTCATACAAATATCTTAATTGCAGAGACACTTACAAGTTTATCACAGACACGCTTTTTACCGAGGTTGTTACGTATCCCTGCAGTTTATAAACAAAAAATACAACTGTATGAAAGTAATTATTTAGACACCTTAATTAAATGTAAGATATTTACAAAGTACAATACATAGAAATACTATAAGATATTGACGCGATAATCTCACTGAAATCCCACGTTGCATTGAATGTCACAAACAAAGCAGTCATTGATGAACATCTAGTCATTTAATTCTCTTGCGAAAACTCGAAAAAATACATGTTCGATGATAAAGACATTATTTCTTTTCTCTCTGTGACTTAGTTTCTTCTTTTGTGGACAATCCGTGTCGCTGTATTTCACATAAAACTGTCACGTGTTTTTCTACATTGCTCCCAGATGGGTTACTTCTTACTGAATCTTACATGCTCAGTCTGTTTATACAGTGAGGGGCATGATCACGATGTTAGCAGCACGGGTGGAAACAAAAACACGGAACGAACTTTTTTTTACACAAGAAAAAAGTGTAGGCTCCGTATACCTCGCTTTCAGCTTAACATATAACATTCTAGTTAGACAATCTAGACTACAGCACATGAAAAATAAAATTTGACGCTCAAAATTTCCGCTCAAATCGTGATCATGCCCCATTGGCAAAACAATGATAGGCCGACATAATAACAGAATTCTCTATGTTTGTGTACATGTATTTATGTTCAGTCCAGTAATTTGATGTCCACATCGGAAACTCCAGAGAGAAGAGACGAAACGCGAAATGGGGGTGTCCAAGGGATCGAACAACGGCTTCAAGAGAGGAGTATCGTAGATGTCCATGTCGTCTCTAGATTTTTCTAGATCACTGGAAACTCTTCAGTGCCAAACTACAAGCCACGAACAGAGCGGCTAGCAGTCCCTGGGCCTTCAGAGCGGGACCTCCATCTGGAAAGATAAATACATGTTTAGAATATATACATAGATCGTGTTCATTTCTGTCCACTAGGGTATTGTTTTATTCACTACATTTAGTCTTAATAAATTGGTTACCACTTAACGACTATTGTTGTTTAAACATATTGTTTAATTTGATCGACAAAGTAAAGGACTGTTCTTTGTTGAAATGCATTACTTTTCAAATCAACACAGACATACGTATGGGAGAATTGTTAAAGCTTGCTTACTAAGCTGGATGTTGAGGGTGTATTCCATGGCTCTCTCGTAGCCGTCATAAGCGGCCTCGCATCTGATTTCTTGGTGCTGGTCCAAGCCTGTTAGAGCCATAGCCATCGTGCTCATTGCGTCTCCGTAACCTGCAATTAACAGCACATTGCTATTAGACCAATTAACCACTATCTTTTAATCAAAGATTAGAAAGGTGAAATATTGAGACTATGAATTAGTTTATGCATGTCGTAGTCTTACCACTGGATCTGACGTTAGTTGTGTAGTAGTAAGCGTTCTGTGTGAGTTCCATCTGATTTACGCCCTTGAACCACTTCAGGTAGGGTGGGGGGTTAGCGTAGGTGGCTTTACAGGTGATGTTCACCACTCTACCGGCATATGGTGGGTTCTCCCAGTACACAGAAACGTTGTTTGGAAGAACTAATGAATGAAAAGATAAAGACTTCAACGTAGAAATACAAAATACAACTAGTATATAAAGAATTAACAGTTTGATTATTGTTTTTAATAGAATGCATTTTGAAATCTGAAGAGAATGCCTACCGACTGGGGTGAAGGAAATTTCCCGGGTGGTGGACCCGATGCTGCATTGGTATAGTCCCTCATCAGACGAGGCCACATTGTTGATAGTCAGGTTAGCCGTGCCGGATACAGCATATTTGTTCTGGGTAGATGACAAAATGTTGGTGCCGAACGTCAAAGAGTCGTAGCCACTTCCCGAAGACTGTTTCTGGAAAGTAATACAATGTACCTGACAATGAGTACTTTCAAGCCTTTGATTTCTTTTCCAAATTGAAACCGCTGGACTTGTTTATTAACAACCTACTGTTGATTGATAGATAAAGTTAACAATTAATTTACCTTTTTCCATGACACGTTGTCTGACCCAAGATTAGTAGCAATACATGCAAGTGTCCCAGTGCTTCCAATGGCAGCTGAGGTGTTGAATGGTTCAATGACAAAAGTCACCGCCTGACTCACTGCAAACACAAATAATTCCATTTCTTTAGCTCTGGCATACAGATTAACGCGTTTTAATATGAATTTCTCTCATTTCTAGGATGTCTTTAAGAAAATAAAACGTTTTAAAGTGGTAGGGTGATTGATCTTATTGTTTGAATATATTGCAAAATTAATTGAAGAGATAGACATTGAAAATAATTTCATTCCTCGTATCTTCTAGTATATCAATCCATACAATTTATCAAAGTAAGATATTTATTTCTTTGTATGATATTTTCAATGCAATTTTTTTTTTAGAAATGGGAAAAAATAATTTGCTTTCTTAATGAATATACGTATAAATATGGAATTTATTGCATAGTATATATCGATATCTAAAAAACATGTCATGGAAAGTAAGAAGAGACGAACAGTTTTAGATTTTTCAAGGAATAAAAATCTCAATCAATTATAATTTTTTCAATTTTTGTAGTCATATAATTAAAATGTATTACATATACCATAAAATACATAAATTCGAAAATATTACTCTTAAAAAATATTTTGAAATAACGAAGTTATAGTAATTTTTTAAAAGAAAATTTTAAAATATTAATTGAATGGTAAAATAATCCGACAACAACTTACATCCGACTAAACAGCAAGCGAGGATCAAATATCCAACCATGATGAGGCGTTCACTTTTTCCTTGGTGAGGAGGGGGTATCAATTCCAGGTGTCCACTCAGTCAATGACCGAGAAACTCTGGACCCGTGGATTTATATAGATATTGTTACCGTGGAGACCGAGTCCGTCGTGCTTTTGTCTCCTAAATTGTAGGATCCATGTCCCCACTCGAATTAGAACTCGGCGCATGATGTCAGAAAGATGGCTAGTTAACATTTTTTGGATATAGTGATGCCCCTTTAATTAGCTTCTTATTTCTGTAAGCGTTGATCTTTGGTTACAAGCCGAACTGTTTGAATTGAGTAACAATGGTCGCGATGGCTCTAATGTAATTAGCTCTGTAGAAGACAATCTGTCTATTATAGTTAGTAATATATACTAAATATATGTATACTAAAATCATTTCATTATATTTGTTTGGTGAGATTCCATGGTGTTGTTTACTGCATATGGCTATTGATTTGTTTAGTTAAATTAATATTGTTAAATTCGTTGATACAGTCTACTTTTGTCACTAAACTTTTAAAAAGTTGGCATCCTCTTCACTCGAATTAAAAGTATCATTCCTGTATAATTATTGAAAAATTGCAAAATATATGACGTAACACCCCCCCCCCCCTTCCCCCCAACACACACACACTAAATAAAAAGTCAGAATTTTGTAAAGGTCACGTGATTTTATATGCATGAAAAACGTGTTTTTACAATATTTAGGTGTATTTGACCCTGCCTCAAGTGTTAAGCACATACATAACATTATTATCAGAAACGTAGCATTGTTTTTGAAAGTAGGTGCATGGAGGGGGGGGGGGTTGCAGACTCATCAAAAATATCTTGACAAGGAAAAAAACAACTATGAACTTCCCAAAATCAAGAAATGTCTAATCCGTTGCAGCCCCTCCCCCAGATGCTACGTCCCTGATCATAAAATTCATTATAAATATGTTACCTGCATATAAAACGTATAATCAATACGAGTAGGCCCACGCAGTTGTATCAGCACAGGGGTTTGATCCCAATCATAAATCTCCGTTATTCATGTCTCAATTTATTTTAGAAGATACACATTTTTCTATATCCGATCTTAAAGCAATCTTATTGGTCCTTATTAGGTAACTTAATTATCAATTATTATCTTAAATATATTAAAATATAAACTGCATCTTAATTTTGGTATAAATGTAAGTTGACACAATATAAAGTACTCGATTCTAGGATTCAAGCGGATGCCTGATGTTAAAAGTATCTATATATTTCACATTGTATATATACATATAGTTGTTTTTTTCCTTGTCAAGATATTTGTGATGAGTATAATATATATATACTCCTAATGAGATTATCCCCTGTATTATCATAATTCAATTTCAATTTCAATTTCTTTATTTACCAATTAAGGGCCCTCAAGGGGCAACATGAAGATTGTACATACAACATCCAATGTACATAAAACATTCAAAAGAGTTGGATGATTGAAAGAGCTAGGACAGACATGAACATTTAATTAGTATATATATGTATGTTTCTACACACTCAATACAGTATCTTCTGTATATTTATGTTAAACACCATACATGAATATGTCAAAATACAAATGTACATACAAATTTGAAATAGTTTATCATATGATTGAAAAGTTAAAAACCAATACTGATTTGACTAGGAAATACAAATTAAGGCAATGCCTTTTGTAAAAATTTACCAAGAGAGTTTAATATATCTAATTCTTCACAGTTTAAAATCCAAAATAATTTTTGTTTATCTTGCAAACTAGTATCATATTATTAAAAGAAATATTTTTAACGTCAGGCGCCTTGCCCATGGGGTAATTAAAAATTCAATTCATTTTATTGATAATTACCATGTCGGCATACAGTCATGAATATGAGTTACATGTATTATAATGAAACAAAACATCAAACATAAGCATGCAAAAGCTAAACATTAACTACATGTAAAAATACCAGGGACGTATATATACTTCCCTGCTAATACATCTACAATGGACAAAACAGTGTGTGGACAAAGCTAAGGCTAGTGCAAAAATTATTGGTATTCATAACTGAATTGTATAAAGGTTCATCTTTGACTTTCCAGTCAAACAGACAGTACTGTATTAATTCTCCGGTTCTGAAAACAGTAAAAAAGCAGATCGAGACATATACATATATACGTGAATCAATAACATGTAACAGAAATACGTCCCTGAAAAAAAAGTAAAAAAAAAAAAAATATCATCAACTGAAGAAAAAAACCAGTCAATTTGGAAACTTAATTAAAAAAACCCATCTATTTGTCTGTTAGTGCTGGGTCGTGGTCATGGAGAATGTGCTTGATTGATTAACTATGCACACGGATATTCATGCACCCCCCCCCCCCCCCCCCCGGCCAAAAAAATGTATCGAACGTACCAACGTACGAGTTACTAAATACGCAACTCATTCGTATACTTTTGAGAATTATCGTTTAAAGTGATCAAATTTGAAGTGAATTCCGAAAGTAACTTTGAAAATGGAGGGTAAAGATGAAAACAACGTTGGACATCCAACATTAAACTCCCAAATTGACGAACAAACTACAACGACGTATGCTATAATAGAAGACGTTGGGCAAGTAATTGAGGGATCTCTAGCAGATGCAGTTCAAGAAGCGGTAGGGTCCTTTCCTTTTCATGAATTTCATTTTCGTAGTTTGATTATGGGCTTGATCACTGCACATGCCTTTGAATTTCTATCAATAAGCCGCTAAATGTAGGAGAAGAGAAAGATATATATCCTATCTATATAAAAAGTGTATTTATATATAGATAGGGTATATATCTTTCTCTTCCCCTACATTTAGAGGCTTATTGATAGAAATTCAGAGGCCTATAGCTGTGATCACTGCATGATATTGCTAAATGCCATGCTTATCGTTAGAAGATTGTGATTCGTTTTAATCAGACTAAGGGAAAATTATTAAAGTTGAACACTAGGATAGTCACTTACATTGAAGTTTAAGATGTGTTTATGTGTGGAGACCTCGTTTGTGTGTGTGAAAAAATTCCACTAGAATTTTCTTAGTTCTCATTCAGCAGCACTTATAACACTGTTTGAATCTCTCGTTGTAAACCCTCAATAACACACACGAGGTGCTTAGAGAATTTGTAAATAAAGTGGAGACAAAAATTAAATGAAAAGCGTAAACAAAGAATATATGTTTATCAAGTTAATTACTTTAAACATTTGAATTAATATGGGAAGTTCAGTCCAATATCTTTTAAATCTGTTTTCTAGAGTGTTCAGTATTTTGAGGTATCGACTGATCAACTAGCCAACTTGGGGCTGCTGGCCACAGTCTCCTCAGATGAATTTCACAGCTTTAGTGTGGGCACTGAACAGGGACCCTCGGGGTTCCAGCTGGTGCAGGCAGAGGAAGGTGGACAGGGGCCCTCAGGATTCCAACTGGTGCAGGCAGAGGAAGGGGGACAGGGACCCTCGGGATTCCAACTGGTGCAGTCAGAGGAAGGGGGACAGGGTGTGAAGATGCCAGGGATAGAACCAACTCTTCAGTACCTGACAGGTTGTAGAATGATACCTATAACCTACACATTCAAGCGCCTATTCTTGCTTACTTGTTTTAAAGTGAAAAGTTTACAGTGATTTACTGTTTTTAAATTGAACGAACATTTGGTTTTTTGTTTTGTGAATAGATACCACTCTTTATTCATTAACTTGTAAGTTTAACAAAGCAGTTCTTAGAAAAACTTGCAAGTAACAGGTAGTTTCTTTTTATGATTATTGTTGTTCCTTTATTTTGTTTTTCATGTCTTTATATAATTAAAATACTTTTGATATAGGAAACAATAATTGTTTCCTATATCAAAATTCGCCAAAACATAACTTATGAATCTGTAAAAATTGTTAAAACAGATGGAAATAAAATTTGCCCTTTACACCATAAAGAGTATTGAAAATGATTTTTAATTTTCAGGAAAAATAAGTTTCACAGAGTTCAGTCAGCTGATGGACACAGATGATTCTGAGCAGGTTGTTGACATTGACAATGTGGCCCAGACAATACATGTGACAGATGTCATCATGCCAACAGAGGAGACGATTGTAGAGGAGGAAGAGGACGAGGAGGGGGCGGATGATGGAGGCGGCCAATCAGAGGACATGGAAGCGAACGAGAAATCTCCCAGAAAGAGGATGCGTGAGTACATTGTGGAATTGGTAAAATTTGTAATAAGTTTCTATGATTTTGTTGTTACCCTTCACTCATGAAATACTTAAAATTACATCATCAATTGAATATGAAATCAAATCAAATCTCTGTATACAAATGTAAGTCATTTTATATACATATTATACCAATATTTTTTCTTTGCAGGTAAAAAGAAAAAGGTATGTATCCTCAGTAATTTAGACTAAAATAGTTTTTGATGGAAATACAGAATTTGATAAATATACATGTATATCTTTATTATACCTCTGTTTCGGGGGACAATAAACTCATTGACAGTAAATAGGTATACTGCAGAAGCACATATATTCGTTAGGTCCAAATTTCGTTTGTTTTTTAACCAAATAAAATTTCGTTGGCATTTAATTTCATCATATCGTATTCTCTTTGTATTCATTAATACATTGGTTAAAAAATTCATCATGGATTTAATTTTCGTTGTTTTTTACTGCCAACGAAAATAACGAAATTAAATTTTGTTTGATATCGGTATTCTTTACTTTAGTTTTTGCTTTTCTGGTAGAAATACAGCGATTTACCCATACATCTAGAGGGACTGATGGGAGAAGCTAATATTAAGTTTGCTCAAGGAGATCATGAAAAGGCCATATCAATATGCATGGATATCATCAAGATGGGTATAAAGGACACATTGTCTGCTGTATCTTGTTTCAAAGACATCCTCACACATAACTTAAACCAAATTCTTTACAAATAAAAGTTGTGGTGCATAGATATCAAAACTCAGTATTCATACCTGTATCTTGCTCGAATCGGCCAAAACAAGACCCCTGTATTCTGTATTATTAAAAGAATTTATTTTTCTCCTATGGTCAATATTTATTCTAACCCTGATTTCAGCTCCAGAAGCATACATGCCCTTTCAGACACTGGGCCTTATCTATGAGGACCAAGGAGACCTCAAGAAATCCCTTCAGGTGAGTTGGTTTATGATACAGACTCTAAGTTGTAACAGTCAAGATTGGTGATAGTTATACTTAAGTCATGTTATTTGTTTTGATATCATTTTACATGATAGACATGTTGTTTTTTGAAATTCCTTTATTGCCGTACCGATAAATAATTCTAATGTTGATATGTACAATATAATTTGATATATTTTATTTTTTGTTGTGTACAGTACAGTTTGATATCAGCATATCTAAACCCAGTGGACCGTAACAGTTGGATCCGACTCGCTGAACTATGTCAGGAGCTGGGAGACAAACAACAGGCCACTCTCTGTTACACCAAAGGTAAGATATTGTAGGGAAAAAAATGCAGTAGGTTGTTATAAGCTTGTCATTTTCAGTAAAGTTCCTAAATTTATTTTTTCCATTTTTGTATCTATCAGAACTTGCATGAACATTGTATTATTGGTCAAGATTGTTGTGTCTAATTTTTAGGCAAGATCAATTTGTTCATGGTAATTTTGTGAATGCATGTACATTTTTGTATTTTGTTTATGGATTGTTGTTCATTGTTCAGTGGTACTGGAACATTAGAAATGTGTGCCCATTATATTTTATTAACCTTTAAGCACTACGAGCTGAGCCTCAAAATCCTCAAAACCTTGACTTATTCTGGAGCAGAAGTCATTTATATGAAGAGTTAGGGGAGAAGAAAAAGGCTCTAGAAGGCTATAAGTCCATGCTGAGGATAACTCCATCTCAAGATGGCGAGCGATACATGGAGATTGCTAGAACAATCACCAAGGTAACCAACAGCCAATAAGGGGCTCTGATTGGTTAACATTGTAATTTTATGTGTCAACTTTCCAAATAAGAAATAAATAATAATCTACTTTTATTTATGATGACGAATCACTTACATTAATTAAATGTTGGCTTTGCAGCATGAAAATGTATTTACATACATGTATTAATGTGTATATCTTGCTGAGTATGGTTGATTTATGCTGTGATTTTACACTTCTATGTTTTATCTCGCAAAAACATTGAAGGAATGAGGCTTTGATATGAATATTCACATACATATGTATAGTGTTGGTTTTGCAGCATTACTATGAAGAAGATGATAAAGTGTCTGCCATGGAAACCATGAGAAATGCATTTGAGGCAAATTCTGAAAATGTGACAGCTGAAGGTTTAAATTTATAATCGAATGTTTGTTAATTGATTAAAGTACAGTACAAAACAGGTTTTGTTAAAAAAAATCCATGCAATCTTTAATATAAAAGCTAGAAAACACGACAAGTTATTGGTATTTTTTATATTGTTATTTTAAGCAAATTGATGTATGCTAGAGATTTATGTGTAATGCATTCACTGAATGTGTTTACTATAGTTTTGATAATATAATATATTTTTTCAGATGTGAATTTATTCATGGAACTGTTAATGACTCAAAGACAGTTTCTGCAAGCCATTGAGGTAAATTGAATTGAAATTAGCATGAAGTATAATGAATACAATGTGCACACATTAAGATGGAAAAATAATTTCTTAAAGTTTAAAAATAACTTTTATATGAAACTATGATTGAAGTTACAGTAATTGATGTTATCTTTGAAAATTCACTCATGGTAAATATGGTATATAGTATTTCTATCCTATACATTGTCTTGCATTATGTGGTATATAGTACATGTATTGCAATGCCTGCATTTCTAATTAATGTACATATAACACATATATTTTGTTTTTTTAACCTCTCTTCAGGTGCTGGTGAATCACTGTGGGGTTGTATTTCAATTAAATGTCAACAGAGAATGGAGCAAAGCTGTTCCCATAGGCATCTCCCTCATAGAAAATGGTGCCGTCAAAATCAGCTCGTAAGAAACATACCTGTATATAAATCATTAAGTAAGACATTTTGAATATCAGAAGTTAGTATTGTAGATACCTTAACTGTAGAACACATGCCCCAGTGACCATAGACGAATGGTCAGTATCATATACTGTGGAATCATTAGATTTCGTGGTGGCTCAATTTTCGTGGAATTCGTGGGTACCTCGCATCCACGAATTAACATCCTCCACGAATTAATAATTTAGGGTAATAAAGTCATATCTCCTTTTTAGGTTTAAGAGAATATACGAAATTACGTCCCCACGAACCTGTAAAATTTAAGCAATCTATGAAAATTGGCCCCAATGAAATTTAATGATTCCACAGTAGTTGCCTATTTTAATCACAATTTGACACCTAATGTTTTGTGCTCTCAAGATGATACAAGGACATTTATTTGTACATTACGTATTGGTACATGTTAATATGTTTTTTCCTATGTGGAGCTTTGTAAATACAATTGTTTTATAGTGTTGCCATACCAGAAATCCTCCCCATTGACTTGAGGGTGAAACTTGGAATATGCCTTATACAGAACAAACTCTTTACTATTGCACAGGTAACAGAAAACAAGCAGGCTTCAAGTTAAATACAGATATCAATTTATAATTAAACTTGTATTGGCCACTTCTCTATAACTGTAGAAATGCACGCCAGTTAAATTTTCTGTTGTAGGTTGTTATAAATCAACTGTTTCAAGAGAGTGTGGAAGATGTTGGTGATTTATATTTGGATGTAGCGGAGGCATACATGGACCAGAGATGTTTTGTTGACGCAAAGCCAATCCTGAAGAAACTTGTCAACTCAGAGAATTACAACCTGGTATTTCTGACAGTCTTATTGAAAAATATATGTCAATTTCATAAATAAATCTGTTGCAAAGGTTACAGTTTCATTCATAAACACAGCAACAGTAGAATACATTTATGTAAGGCCCCATAAAGCAAAGTTTCAAACCTTGTTATCTTTAGATCAGTATAAAAAAAGAATGACATATCAAGGGATTTAAGATATTAAGATAAAAAAAACATTTTGAAGAGATTATTAATGAACTCCATTATATTCATGTTATTCGAGATATTGTATGTTTGTGTTATCAAACATGAACTGTATGTCATTATGTCTCCCCTTTCAAAGGGGAGACATATTGTTTTTGTCGACTTTCTTATTCTTCTTATTAGGGTCTTCCGTTTTCAACGGAAGACCCTCTTGTTATTCTTCGGTTTCTTTTTATTATTATTCTTCTTCTTATTCTTCTTATTCTTCTTCATCCAAATTTGTCCAGGCCGTAACTTAAATACCCTTTGACATTAAAACTTCAAACTTGGAACATAGGTAGATGGTATTGAGAAGGGGTGCTCACCACCAAAAGTTTTGACCTTGACCTATTTTGTACTTCTAGGTCAAGCTTTTCATAAAAAATATTGTCTGGACCATAACACAAGACTCCTTTAACATACAAACTTTTAACTTGTATCATGGATAGATGGTATATAACCTAGTTGAACCTTACCAAAATTTTTGACCTTGACCTAGAATTTTTATTTCAAGGTCATATTAGAAAAAACTTCATTGTTCAACTCCTGAATATACTTTGACAGAAGGACTTCAAACTTTAAACAAAGAACAATAATAATACACTTAGGTGTACTATTGAATAATATTTGACCTTGACCTTGTTTTACTCAAGGTCCAATTAAGAAAAAAATAATAAAATTTTGTCTGGGTCATAACTTTAATACCCTTTGACATTAAGACTTCAAACTTGAAACATAGGTAGATGGAATTGAGAAGGAGTGCATGCCACCAAAAGTTTTGACCTTGACCTATTTTGAACTTAAAGGTCAAGCTTTTCATAAAAAATATTGTCCGGACCATAACACAAGACTCCTTTAACATACAGACTTTTAACTTGTATCATAGATAGATGGTATATAACCTAGTTGAACCTTACCAAAATTTTTGACCTTGACCTAGAATTTTTATTTCAAGGTCATATTAGAAAAAACTTCATTGTTCAACTCCTGAATATACTTTGACAGAAGGGCTTCAAACTTTAAACAAAGAGCAATTATAATACACTTAGATGTACTATTGATTTATATATGACCTTGACTATGTTTTACTCAAGGTCAAATTAAGAAAAAGATAATAAAATTTTGTCTGGGTCTGGGTAACATATAGCTGACATCATTCTTTTTCAATTGTTAAATTTGCCCCATATTACAATCCTTGGGGAGAAGGGGAGACATGTGTTTTTTTGTAAAAAAAAACAATACCCACTAGTTTGAAATTTACATCTACTGGTACATGTCTTAGTAATGGCGGTAATTTTTCAGGCTGCTGTGTGGCTGAGGCTTGCGGAGTGTCTGAACTCCTTGGGGGAGGTGGAGAGAGCAGTGGATGCCTACAGCAGGGTAGTGGAGATGGCCCCCTCTCACATCGAGGCCAGGATGTCCCTGTCCACCCTGCAGTCACAGCTGGGGAAACACGAGGAGGCATTGAAAGCACTCAGCAGGGGTAAATAAAGCTGGGGGGAGGCATTCAGCAGGGGTAAATAAAGCTGAGGGTGGGGAGGGGGGACTCAGCCTTCTTATAGCAAAGGAAAACCAAAAGGCAGAAGGGGTGGACAAGTCAGCTGTCTTAATAGCTTTTGGTATGGGTAAAACTAAAGGGAGTAAGGGCGGGTGGGGGGGGGGGGGGGGGGGGGGGGGCAAACTCAGCTATTCTAAGAGCACTCAGCTTTGGTTATGCTACTGGGGTTGGGGATGGGGGTGGGGGAGGGCTGACTCAGTCATGTAACACTTAATGTGATGAAGCTTTTGTTGTGTCTGACCACTCTGACATCTGTTTCTGAAATAAAGCGATAAAAAACATGTTATTTTCTGTTTTACTGTTGATTTTGGCACTTGTTTTTGGTTTTAGTAATATATTAGATATTTGAGGGCACCTTTCTGACTATTGATAAAAATGCCAATGCACCTCATTGTAATTTTTTGTCTTTTATATCTTTACAGATGAGTCTGATGGTTTACTCACAAAAGAGGTACATGTATATATTACGTACATTAAAAATAAACTGAAGTCCAAAACTAACAAATCTAAATGCATCCTTCCAAAAACTTGACATTTTTTCTCTAGGAGAAAACTTTGCTGCTCCAGAGATGTATGCTGTTTTATGCCCATGGTCGATTGAACGAGTTTTACCACGAATGTAAAGCCTTGTTGTTCAACATGTTCAAGGATCTAAATGACCCAGACTTCATCAAGGGTGTGTACAACTGGAATGAATAGTCAATTTGATGATTGAACAAAAATATTTTGATTTGATCTGAAAAAAGCACCTTTATATGCCAATATACAAGCATATTCCAAATTATATGAAGGAGTGATTATGAAAAAAGTGTTAGTTTTCATTTACATGTACATTTCTTGACTTAAATGCACTGATAAGAAATAATTCACTCTTTTGCAATTTACAGTAGTAGTTTCATGTAATAAAATAATAAATTTTTACTATTGAAAATGACACAAGAATTTAGACTTACACAAACATTGAACACAGCATTACCTATATGATATATATTCATAGTTCATTACCAAATGAAATACATGCATATGTATTGTTTCCTATGAATTTCAGCTGTATATTGCTGTAGATCTAATAAAACTAGGAGAGAAATGCTGCAGGACCATTTTAAACCTGGCTATAAAGGTATGATTAGAACTGAGGAATATCATTAGAGTTGTATTAGGACTAAAGATAATATTGAAAGCTCTAGAATATTGCTGTTTTACTGAATATCTTTATAGAAATGATTTTTTTTTTGGTTTTATTTTCTTTTAGTTGGAGATTCATCAAAGTCTGACATTCCAGTTGATGACTTATGGGATTTGTTTGTTAAGGTAAAACAGTGCATATTTTTTTTTTTTTGCAAAATTGGGAAGTTTTGGTTTCAATATGTCATAATACAATGTAATATCTCTTTACATGGTCAATAATTTACAAATTTTATGCCCTATTTAGTATTCACTGTGGTAAAAAGAAACTTTCTTAAGTATTCATTGTTCAAAAGTGATGTTTCAATTTTTTGGAAATAATTTAAAACATGAACATTGGGAAATATAAACGACTTTTGCATTTTATTAATGTTAAGGTTCAATACTTGTTATCAGTACTGTGAATGATTTGTGTAAAAATTTGTCAGCATAAAAACAATTTCTGTACATTTATAGCTGTGTGAATTGTTGTTAAACAACAAGAAATATGACGATTTACTAGAAGTGACGGCCCTTAGTATGTCCTGTCCCTACTTCATGCTAGAGCCAAGGAAAGTCAAGGTAAATAAAATTGAAAAAATTACAGAAGATGTCATATCATTGAAATTAAACAATATTTTTTATGAATTATTGAATTGTTATATGTTATATTTCTGTACAAACGACATATGAGAAAGTACAGGTCTTGGACTTAGCTTTATGAAAATATTATGTGTTTTTTAAAGTCTTTATCTAAAAACTTTTGTCTTCAACATTTTATACTTTTGACTTTTAAGCAAGCTGAGTTTATGTGTCTGCTGGCCTGTATTCGATCAAAGAATGAACACTTTGCCTTCAGTCATATCAGAGAAATCTGTATCAAGGTATGCTTAGAAAATATACAACACTGTACAGCATATCACAGTTATTAAGTCGGCCCAAATTGTGTTGTGTCTCATTTATTTTTTATTTCAAAATTTACAGGAAGGGCACAAAAACCAAGCATGGAATTTACTGAACCAAGTATTATTGATTTCCACTGAAAACAGACATAGCAGATTTTGTCTTCGCTATCTACTAACTGTGAGTGTTAGCTGTGTTATCTGTTTAATCTGATGCCTGTAATCTGTCACAGCACAGAGAGAAATGTGGGTTTTTTTACCCCTTAGATGTTGAATTTTCAGTTTCAAATTAAAAACTAAAATGTCAACATTTTTATATACTAATAGTTATATTCATTGTGGTGTATGTTGTTGAATCAAAAATTATTGCTCAAATGTAAATTAAAATGCAATTATAATATTTATTTCATTTTCTGGTTCATTTTCAGAATCCTGATCATGCTCCTGTAGAGTTACTTAATGGGCATAATGCAACCATATCCGGAACCTACAAGTATGCACTAGGTAAGAGAGAAAGTGATATCTGGAATCTAAACGTCAATATGCTTAACAGAGAGAGAGAGAGAGAGAGAGAGAGAGAGAGAGAGAGAGAGAGAGAGAGAGAGAGAGAGAGAGAGAGAGAGAGAGAGAGAGAGAGATTGAAGTATGCACTTGATGAGAAAGAGTGATATCTGGAACCTACAAGTATGATCTATGTTAGAGGGAAAGTGATATCTGGAACCTACAAGTACACACTAGGCATGGGAAAAAGTGATGTCAAAAGCCTTAAAGTACATTCTAAATAAGGAAGAAAGTGTTATCTAGATTTCACAAATATGTTCATTTTAAAAGAGAAAAAAATGTTTAACCATATTTGATAGTATTTCCATTACTCATTATAAAAGCAGCATTTTGATTGCCTTGACGTAGACATTTTGTGACTGTAGGAGAGTATGTGGCAGTTCTCCGGACGTGTCCTGAGGACCCATTGGTCAATCTCTGTATAGGACTCACATTAATCCACCTGGCTGGCCAGAAGTATTCCTCTAAAAAGCATTCCCTCTTTGCTCAGGTGAGGTGCAGGTTTGATCTATATTTAAGTCTATTGATTTCATGTAGAAAATGGATGTTCGAAACAAAAAGATCATGTTTTAAGTCTTGTGATTTTGATTTACATGTATTACATGCTTTGCAGGGACTAACCTTTTTATACTGATTTCATGTAGAAAATGGATGTTTGAAACAAATTGATCATGTTTTAAGTCTTGTGATTTGTATTTACATGTATTACATGTTTTTCAGGGACTAACCTTTATAAACAACTACATGGAACTTCGAGGGGAGTGTCAAGAGATATACTACAACTTGGGTCGAGCACTGCATCAGCTGGGTATGAATTTTGAGCCATTTTTTTAAAAAACTGTTTGTTTGCCCTCTGCTGACTCAATGTTTAAACTTTAGATTGGTAGGAAGTTAATTTTTGTTTTTTATGCAATAAAAAGATCTGCAAACAAGCAAAAATTTTGGTCAGATTGTTATTGATAAATCTTGAGTCAGAGTTTTCTCAACAAATCTTGAGTCAGAGTTTTCTCAACACTGTAAATTATGCAGTCAAGAAAATAAAGGAATTGTCAGTTGGTACTTTTTGTCAGTCTGTCAAGAGACTGCAAACTATCTATTTTTAAAAGGTGGCCTTTGATTTAATTAATTCTTACAGGTTAATTAGTTTAACTCATGTCTTTCTTTTATATAACAATAGTGCAGTTTTTGATGATCATTGATGGTGTTGTAATTGTCTGTAGGGCTGACCTATGCTGCCATCCATTACTACAAAAAAGGCCTGACATTTCCTCCAATCATCGAGGATGGAGAGGTCAGTATCTGCTATTGCTTTGTATATCAAATTAACTCAGTGCAACATGATTAAAATATTTCGTTTGCAGGAAAGAGGAATAGATTTTTGGGGCATGGTAAACTGCTTTATTGGTGAAAAAACACTTGCCAGTAATAACATTTTACAAATTGACATATACTTTAGACCTCACACGATTAAGATTCCTTTGAGATAATTAAAGTACATGTAAACTTACTAGTACCGGTAAATCATTTTCCCATTAGAATCGGTTTGACCTGACGCACCAGTTGGCTTACAATCTGATGATTATCTACAAGTCCAGCGGCTCCGATGCCCTAGCCAGACATATCATGAATCGATACTTGGTCATCTGAGGTAAAATGGACTCTTTTGCTAATGCCAATTTCTTTCTTTTTTTGGTATTTTTAAAGATATAATATTTACATTCAGTGTATATTTCCCCTTATATTTACTGTGGAAATCTGAGATGTTCAATTTCCCTTGAATCCACTTAGCCAATACATGTGCAATGAGCACAAATATAAACGTCATCACACGTTTTGAATTATTGTAAGATTAAATGAAACGTTCAAACTTTCATAACTAACTTGATATGTACCAAGGGAAAATAATCGTTAAATCAAATCTATTCATCAGTAGAAAAAATTTTCGACAAAGTTTCAGACGCTATATTTATAGTTGAGGAAGCGAACTAAATAGCATGTTAATATGGCTGTTCCATGTATGTTTCATATCCCTGATTAAGAGCTTATATAATGGCTTTAAAGCAATGTCACACAAATATTTTATACAAATAGACATCAGTATGATTATAAATATAAGCATTGAATGCCTATAACGCACCAAGCGGTGCAGACAAATTGAATACTGCACATTAGCGTGGTGTGATAATTTGTCTGCACCGCTTGTTGTGATATAGGGCCAACAACATACAAAGATAAGCATTCAATGCATAAATGAAGAATTTCCTGTAGCGCTAATCAAAATTTATTTATATTTCTGCTTGGTCTTTTGAGAATATATTATCGCTGGAAGATTTTCTGAGGTCTAATAGTCTACATGTATATCATGAAGCTCTTTGAAATAATAATTTCAACCAATATCATGATTAAATTCAAGCAAACACACTTGTTAAGTTTTAATTATTTTCCAAGAAAATGAAGTACATGTTCCTGCATAACTAGTGTATACATGAAAAAATATATAAATTTAATATTTAGTCCACTATTATTGAATTGTAGTATTTTTTTGTAAATACACAGTGTAGTACATCTTATAACTTGTTTTGTTTCTTCTTAGGAAACCACCGACTGTTTTGAAAGAGAAGTTACCCACTGTAGTCAGTCTGTTTTGACTTGACTTAAAAAACTTACAGCATAGATGTACTTACCTAAAAATTATCAGTACACTTCACATGTGGCAGGGGAAAGATATTCTATGTGAAATTGGAGTGATGGAGCAAGTTTGGTAGACATAAATTACAGGTGTCTGACAAACACACATTGGTCTAGTCAGAGACACTTAAGGATGTGCACTCACACTCTGCCAATAAGTCTGCAGGTGCTCTTATAGAGACCCCAGTGTCTATTTTACAGATTGCAGCCATAGAGTCTTGTGTCAGGGATTTAGTACCTCTGCCATACTTGGGGAATCAATACACTGCAGAATGTACGGGAAGAACAGTACAACCTGACTGAAAGAACATCTACAATGTGTGTGAAGACTTTGAAAACCTTCAGGCCATTTTTTGTTGATATTTTTTTTAATTGTATGTTTATGCCTAGAAAAGATGTTGGATCTAAAATTCTCTCATTTGTGATGATTGATTATTTAGAAATGCAGTCTTTAGACAACTAGATGGAAGTCATTAAGATGATATTACATGTATTTACTATAAGAGAGATCAACTGAAAAAAGAAAATGATCATAAATATACATTGATTTATATTCACTGATAACAACAAACGTTGACCAAAACAGATCAGATAAAAATTGTCATTACACTAAGAGCAAAAAAATAACCTGTGTACAATGTATTTGAATGCAATTTTTTGCCAAATAATCAATGGTTTTAAATATAAATACATTGACAATTATTAAACAGAAACTGTCTATATGCCTGCAAATTACAGCCTACATGTTTTCCCCTCTCCTGCCTGTAAGAAAGAGTGCGTGGTAGTGATTTTTTTGCCTAAATATTATTTTTCACAGAACCTTTGTTTATTCATCGCTGTTCCCTTGCCTTTTTCTTCTGATACCACATTAGGTCTGGGCACAATCTTGTGACTGTTATATTTGAAAGATTATTCACAAGTGGTAGCTCAGTAGCCTTATTGGTCGGTTTCGGCTGTAGAACTGTCATTTTACTTGCCATTGTCCGTCAACCTTCTTTAATGTCAATGTCGGTCGGGGGTCAGGGGGGCATGTCCTTTGAGTGAGTTGGTGGTTAATGCTCTTACTCTCAGAAACCCCCAAAATGCTTAGCAAAATGCAGCTTTAAAGAGGTGTACTTCATAAATTTTGTCGTACCTGGAGTAACACTACTAGTATGGCACGCCAAATCCACAAAAATGAGATAAACATATTTCACATTTGATAAATGAAATTAAATTTATCGATGTATCGATAAACCATGTTTTGCAATTGCAAATGGTTGTTTTTCAGTATTAATTATAGTTTAACACCTCTGAAACAACAATGGTCGCTTTAACTGTGGTTTACAGATGTGAAATATAGAATTTATAGATTATCATATTTAACTATATAATTTTATGTTCGTAAACTATAGTTTATCAACGTTAAATCTAGTTTATCGATCTTGAAACTATGATTAGCTCATTTTTGAGTGCCACATACACTAGCATTTACAAAGTAATAGGGGCTCGTCTCGGAGTCCGTGGAGTCAGAGACATAAAGTTATTTAGTCTCTGGTAGGGTTTATGTGCGGATCTAAAGTGGGTTCCAGCGGGTTTGTAGCCCCCCTCCCCCCCCCCCCCCGAAAAATTAAACTTCTTAATTTTGCATAGTAAAATTACCGAAATATAATTACCGAAAATATGTCTATGACCCCCTCCCCCATTTAAGGAAAATTAAAGATCTTTCGCCCCCCCCTTTCCGGAATTTTTTTTGGCGCATGGTGTTATAAATGTGACGATAAAGAATTTCAACTTGATTTTAAATTAGACATTATTTGTGTTTATTTAAAATCTTTACTTCAGGCCAATATATATCGATTTGAGTCCATCACGGTACCATGTCGAGCGTATTTTGTATTTGTTTGTCACATTCTCAGCTAGTGTCGAAACACGCGCCAAGTCTAAAAGTCTCCGTATCTATCAGCATGCATGCAATGTAAAAAAAGTTTTCTTGTGAACATCATAACCAACTTTGAAGAGAACATGATGGAAAGCGAATATTTTCCTCACTATGACTGGTATGTGTGATGCGCTATTTTCGTCGAGACATTTTATCGAAAAATTCGGCTGACCCCAGAATATGCCGTTGTTTAAATGGCTTTTTAAGTGGTCTGTTTATTAATATACATAAAATGTTTTACGAGATAGATCTAATAGCCCTGCATGATTCCATCCCGGGCAACATTTTTTTGAACGTATTCCTCTTTGTGACAATCCATAAATAATCCTCGACGAAATGGTGTATTTTCGAAAGTAATTGCACATAAAATATCCCACTCTTCCGATGCGGATTTCATAGAAACTAATCTACAGCCGAATAAATCCTTGTCGTTCCATAAAGAACTGGAATTGTGGCAAGATGAGCCTTTCTGGTATTGCTGTATTACTGGTCCTCCGATAAACTCTGTAGAAGAGATCGAGAGCATCACAGCAGCTAGATGGTTTTCTTTGTGGATGACTCCTTTGATGCAGCATTAATAAGAATTCATTTTTTTCAAATGTTCACGTAATAGATCGTATAAAAACTATAGGAACTGATTAAAAAGGGATAAATTTTTGGCGTTATCTCTGAAAGTAAACACCTGGAGACGATTCAACATCTTTTTTATATCTGTAGCAATGATTCGTCTTACAGTATGGCGATTCACGCATGTAATTCTGTGAAGTTTATAATCATCTGTCATGTTGTAAATTTTGAATTTTCCGGGTGGCAGTAAATACA
This sequence comes from Magallana angulata, assembly GCF_025612915.1. Lineage (NCBI taxonomy): Eukaryota > Metazoa > Mollusca > Bivalvia > Ostreida > Ostreidae > Magallana > Magallana angulata. The sequence goes on from NC_069120.1 coordinate 46,812,472, forward strand.
AAATTTACAACATGACACATCTCGCAAATTTTTAATTCTAACAGTTTACTAAAAAGAATAAATCAAGGTCTGCAACATTATCTAATGCCGAAATGTAGATTGATTATATACAATAACTAAACGCATAATTAATAAAGATTAGATATGATCGAGTTTTTTTGGACATCGATGTCGGAACTGAGACGCTGATATTTTGTTTCTCTTTGAAATGCCTTGCCTCCCTACAGTGAGATGACCGATACAAAATCTTAAACGTGAACTCCAACATACTATCCCATGGCGTGCGTGTAAAGCTCTTGTAAACCGTACCGTACCATTGGCCCTGTCAAATCGATCATGGAGGAAGGGTGAAATTCACTTACAGTACTCCAAAAGATGGGAATAAAGATTTCTTTAACGTCGATAATTCCTCAAACAAAGTTGACGATATAAATAGAAAACCGTCTAATTCTGACGATTTTAAGTTTTCAAACATTCCAGCGATCCTGTGTTTGTGTGTTTGGAGCCACATCGCTTGCTGCATGATTGCAAACCTCGGTCTATTAAAAAGAGGTCGCCCGATGGATCACTTAATGCTAAAAGGGGGAGTGCAGAAACTGTTAATGGGCTAGTATTCACAGGGTCTTCAGAGTCACGTTCGATTTGCTGTACTTGTTGGATATTGCTGGTCAGGTGACGTCCAACAAGCGCTTTGTTCGCCGTTGTGTAACTCGGCAGGGTGAGAACTCAGGCGCTGGTTGGCGTGGTCGGACGATGAATTGGCATCGCAATTAATTAGAGGGAAACGCGCTGAATCGATTAGAGAGATAATTGCTGATAGACCGTACGCAGATCTTCCCACAGGTTAATAGGAAACGGAAGGCTGCTCTTTTACGTAAGTTGTTATACTTGGCTATTAATTTTGCAAATGTTTAATTTCTCGAAGACTGCTTTTGGTTTTTTATTATTTAGTTAAAACATTAATAGTAATTTTTTTTATTCCAATATTTTATCACTGTCTGTCTTTGTCTCTGTTTCTTTCACCCATCTTCACATATTTTTTTCTAAATATAAATTAAATTCTATAAATATATATAAGTTACCAGCGTCTGGAATCTATGGCATTTAAAGCGCGCCAAAAATTTAGATCACAGCTTATAGATAAATGCAGATATTTTTAATCGCCGGGAAAAACTGAATTAGAGAGTACTTTTTCTCTTAGATCAGGGGTAAGGTTATTGCTCTCGTCAATAAATCGGTCCATGGTTCACTACGAGAGGAATTGTTGATCAATATTGACAAACAAACATTTTTTTTTACAGGCCAGACCAAATCTCGAACGAATTTCCTTAAGATGAGGAAATCGAATCCATATTTACCATAGAAAAAGCCAACAAGTGGCCACAGCATGTTAGCGCTGAATGCGAGCGAGAGTGGCTTAGCGGAGCCATGTACCGTTACTGTGACCTCATCCGAGTCTAGCACGGTAGCAGAGGACTTTCAAAAAACCGACAAAGAGGCTCTGTTTTATATAATAACTGTGCTGATGTTTTACGCTGTAAGCATTGTCACCCTAATGGTCAAATATTTACGGCAAGAGAAACAAGAAGCGGAGTACACCAATTACTATTATGAGTATGTGTCACGTGACAAGTTCCAGGACCCTCTCTACCAAAATTCCCTGAACGTGCAGCGAACGCTGAGCGCCGTGCGCGACAGTTATAACAAAGTCGTTCCAACAGACTGCATACCTCACACAAAGCAAGCTTTCTCGGAGACCAGCGTCTAGCTATATAGTTATATCAAAACCGAACTCCTGGAAAACTTTTGCACCGTTGGGAGTAGGTAGTTCGATCTGTCCTGAAGTTCTTCTTTCTTTATGATGAGATTTTATACCACACTGTTTACATCTGTCACAGAAACTTAGACTAAATAAAACATTCAGTGTTTTTACTTTTTAGAAATACCATATTATAGCCGTTATTGGGCTTGTTCTTGTCAGTGAAATTCTCTAGGAAAATGATTCAAGAAATGGGCTTTTGGAATTTGATTGACGAGAAAAATTGTATGCAAGGAAAGTTTCGCCCCGGTTTATATTCGTCCCGTCTTATATTTTTCCCTATATATTTTCGCTTTATTTACCCTCATTTTCATTTGGCAAATTTATCGATAATTACAATTGTGTTAAATTGATTTAAAACGGGCAGAAATCTTAATATTAAATAACTAAATAGCTTTGATGGGTGAAAATAAAAGGGCGCAAAAATAACCCTGTATTCAGTAATAGTCCAAAGGTTTGTACTTTCACAATTTTTCAAATGTTCCCCAATTTATTTTGCAGAAGACATGATTGTTTGTTGAACTGTGATAGACATGTATGCTAACCAACAAGTATGTAGAGGTTAAAGAAGAGAGAGAGGGGGGAGAGAGATTTTTATTGACAATTTTTGATCGATAAGCAAACCCCTTCTAATTCTGACCATAATTGGAGTAGACATGTCGCCACAGAAAACCCACCACCGCCACCAAGCATGTAGCGTTGATTTATGGATCCAAGACCTCTAGTATTTACTTATACAAAAGATGATGCAGGAATCAATAGATTACAGAGAGAGAGAGAGAGAGAGAGAGAGAGAGAGAGAGAGAGAGAGAGAGAGATTATAATCAAGTTTTACAGATTGAAGGAAAACAAACGGGATAACATCATATCCAAATTAGTTTTGGAGGAAAACAGATTTTTCAATTCTTCCCCGGGCAAGCTGCATGGAAGAGTCATCAATCTTTGAGCGGAAATCAAACGAAAGGCCACACTAATATAATTTCTTGTTCGTTAGACCCCGCGCGCTCATATTTAAATAAAACTATACGAATAACATTATATATTATTAATTTCCCACATCCAGGAATTTCTGCGCTGTTTTCTCTTCTATTTCCGCTCTATTCTTGCATTTTTTCAAAGCATATGTAGTTATATTTTATAAATCAGGAATAAGTTGAGGAAATGTAACCGTCCGCTCAAATTTACTTATGTACCGCCTAAAAATGTTTGCTACAAATTTTTATTTTTTATTTTTTAATCGCTCGCCCGCTCGTTCTCTTTTTCACTGAATGTCGGTCGAGCATATATGTGTGGCCAAAATGAAAAAAATAAATCTTTGGTGGAAACAAATAGAACCATTTTAACAAGACCTTGGAGTTTTGGTAGGATGTAACTATCTTTTTTGCATCAAAGCTAGTTAAAAATGACGCTGGTTCCAAGAGAAATATGCAGAGATTGCGTAGTCTTAGCTCAAATGCCAGACAAATCTTGTTGCTTTCAAAGAGTTCTGGCTGCATGAGGAACAGGCAGGCCTACGCCACATTGCTGTTTGACACAACTACTCAAAGTTCTAGTTCTTGTTAAAATGGTTCTAATGTTTAAATAAGCGATATAAGCGACAAATAAATCGGTAGGTGTTCAAGCCTAACGACCTGGAGTTGGAGAATAGCAAAAATGTAGACTCTTCATACCGGTACTTGTATGCAAGCCAAGAATTGAAAAGTTCGATGAAACGTTAAACTTAATGCGAGAAATTAACTGCCTGCTTCAAAACAACTGATCTAGAACAAGCCAAATGATGTATGATTTCGGGAGGGGGTACCTAATCATGTTTCTGTAGGACACGTTGCGAATGCAAGCATGGATCATGGATCGAAATACCTTTATAGAACCGTTTTAATAAGAGCTTGGACTTTGGGCAGTACGTGATCAACTCCGATTTGATGAAGGCGGGGTCTTCTTGTGGTTAACTGTCATTGGCTAATATATATGCATATATTAAACGCAATGACACTCGTCCGACTTCGTCGGCTTTGATAGTCTTGTCTATGGCACGCCAAATTCACAAAAATGAGCGAAACATAGTTTCACAGTCGATAAACTAGGTTAATCGACTGTTAACTATAGTTTACGGATCGTAAAGTATAGTTACAGACGTTAATCTATATTTCACATCTGTAAACTATAGTTTACGAATGTATATCTATGTTTTTCTGTCTGGAAATTCGTAAACTATAGTTTAGAATTGATAAAAATAGTTTCACGATTGTGAAACTATATTTATCAGATAAACTATGTTTTACAATCGTTAATTATAGTTTTCGGTTCTAAACTATAGTTAACTATAGTTAACTGTCATTTATATTTATAAATTTAAAAGACATAAACTACTGTATAATTCACGATCCTACACTATAGTTTTGAGAGATAAACTATAATTTACGTTTGTTAATCATAGTTTATCGTCCTAAACTATAATTGACGTTCGTAAACAATAGTTTACGTCTGTTAAACATAGTTTATGAGTATAAATGTGTGTTAACTATAGTTTTCAATTTAAAATCTCGAGTAACCAATCGTGAGATGCGATACAAAATGTGCTCCATTGTAGAAAATGGCTCTTCATAGGGAAGCACGTGCGAATTTGCCCTCTGTACAAAAAAAAAGATCGTTACATGCCTAATGTAAAAATTGATATATAGCCTACCCATATTTTCGCTGTTGCTGACCATCGCGTCCCTCATCAGCTTCTGCTGTACAGTAAATACAATAAAAAAAAAAAAAAAGCCAGCGTTTTTTGTTGTTGTTTGTATTATTTTTTTTTTAATCAAAATAAGAAAGGTTAAGTTATTTTAATAATTTCACTTGCCATAAAGTTATCGAAAAATCACTTTTCTTGTCAAAAAGAAATATATATCATAACAACCAATGAAAATGATCGTTGTTAAGGCAAAATCTTATCTTGCTGTTACTAGGATTAACGTATCTATGATTTACGAACAAAACTCTTGTTAACTATAGATTCAATCGTAAACTATAGTTTAGGGTCGTAAAATATAGTTTCACAGAGAATTTCGCATGTCAGATACTAAATGAGAGATTCTGTTTGTAAACCATGCTTTACAAACGTAAAACTATGTTAATCACATTTTTGTGAATTTGGCGCCTTAATGTCTAAATAATACAATTTGCATTCGCGAACTATAGTTTAGAGTTATTAATCATAGTTTCACAATATGAAACTATATTTATCAGATAAACTATGTTTAACAATCGCAAATGATTGTTTTCAGTGTTAACTATGGTTAACAGATGTGAAACATAGATTATCGATCCGTTAACTATAGTTTACAGACGTGAAATAAAGATTAACGTCGTTAACTATAGTTTTCGATCCGTAAATTATAGTTAACCTAGTTTATCGACTGTGAAACTATGTTTAGCTCATTTTTGTGAATTTGTCTGATTAATGTAGTTTCACGATTTGTGAAACTATAATTAACAACTCTTAACTATGGTTTACGATTGTAAATTATAGTTAACAAATGTGAATTTATATTTATCAGCAAAATCTATTGTTAACGTTTACATTCGTGAAATATAGTTTCACAGATGTAAACTATAGTTAGCGAATCGTTAACTATAGTTTAGGATCCGTAAACTATAGTTAACAGCTGAAACATAGTTTATCGACTGTGAAACTATGTTTAGCTCATTTTTGTGAATTTGTCCCATGATCACATGCCCTAGGGGTGTATTCGTTTGGTCGATTGGAAAGCTGCAAGAGTAATCCTAATTTGCTCGTTTGCAGTATTGAGATCTCCGGTAGATCTCCATTGTCTACTTTCCAAATAGTAGGTAGACAATGGAGATCTACTGGAGATATTCAGGACCAGTTCTGGAGGTAGCAAGCGAATACACCCGCTGCTCTTCGATTGGAGAGCAGCCCGGGATCATGGGACAAAACTACGGTTTTGACAATCTATGAATATTAATAAGGTTCTCATAGCGAATTAGAAGAAAGGAGGTCAAATCTGGTCAATGATTCACAACTTGTTTTGATGAGCAAACAAGACAGTAACATCCCACCGAAAGCCCAAGCTCTTGTTAAAACGGTTCTACATGTATTTTAATCAAAGCTTTATTTTCCGTTAATCACTTTACCATAGTATTTTCAAATATGACGTTCAAGATTTGGAAAAAAAGGAGTATACAGTTTAATGCAACATGATAAAGATACATTTCAATGTTTTATATGTTACAAAAACACAATTAAGATAAATGTAAGAATATCCTGAGAAAAATAATGTATCATGGCGTACAAAACATTGCTTTATGTGTAATAAACTTGGTGTTTTTAAGATTGACTAGTGTTGCCAATGCAGCATTTTGTTTCTAAAATAGGATTGCCCATGTGGTAAACAAGAAATACCAGCAGAACATTATGCTCTGAACTATATAGCCTCGCGTAGGATGGTGTTTTATACCAGTGGTATCGTATGCGTATTCTGTAATACTAGTATGGTTGACCGTGTACTAAACAAGACCAGCACAGCATTGTGTTCTGAACTACTCAACCTTACAGCCCATAGTGTTAATAAATGAACCAAGGTAGGATGGTGTTCTATACCAGAGATGCATTGTGTTTGCAATATTAGTGTCACCTTTGTGACGTTGTCTAAATTCAGTACTAATCAGTAACAATGAAGAGGTCAGGGTCGCAGGCCTAGTCACCAGTCTGAGCTCGTCACCTCAAAGCAAAATTACTGTTCAAAGATCAGTGATTGCCACAGGCTCCTGGCATAAAAAGATTTCTTTCTATAGTTATAAAATTTTCCCTGCACTTTATATTATTAGCTTACCCGAGCCTTGTCCGTCGTTTACCGTTGACATTGTGGTAAACTTTTTTTTACATTTCACTCCTAAACCACTACCACTTCGCCAATTTCAACAAAACTTGGCACAATGCAATATTGCGTGAAGGGGATTCAAATTTGTTCAAACGAAGGGCCTCTTAAAAGGGTAGATTTGAATTTTTGAAATGTTCTTCGTATTTTTCAAAATCTTCTCTAAAACCATTTGGTCAGAAAAGCTGAAACTTGTGTGGAAACAGCCTCAGGTAGCGTTAGTTCAGGTTTGTTCAAATCATCAGCCCCAGGGTTAAGATGGGGACCACAACTGGGTTTTTTTTTTTTTACAATGCATTAGAGAAACGTCTTTTTAAATCTTTAATCTTATTCTGAAAAACTGAAACAACTAAAGGAGCTCAATGTTTAACTTAAGAATAAGTTGAGAAAAATTTGAAAATTATGGCATATTCTCTTATAAGTTCTCTAGATATTTTTGTATTTGAAACTTGAAGACAGGTCTAAAGCTTTTGTTGCTGATGTGAGTGGTGTGGTCCCCTGAACATCTTGTTTCTGTAGAGGGAATAATCTTAATAATGAAAGATATATTTTTAAATTAGGTGCATGTCAGTAAAACTAGTCAGTAGTCACCATTGAGGTGTTTTATTCTGTCGCTATCTAGGCATAGTATTCTGTACGTCACCAGCATATCATACTAACAGGCAGTATCAAGCAGTGTACTTTGAGAGGGAAAAGCTGGACATGAAAAATCAACAAAGTGCAATTAGTAACACTGAGCTTTTCTTTACAATTTATTTTACAAAGTAAATTTCGATCATGATATGAATAACATTTACAACAATGAAATTTGATGCCTAGTTAAGAAAAATACAACACAAGCACAGGTCCATTGCATTATGACACCATGAGAAAAAGCCCCTAGTCTGGGACAAGAGCCCCAATGGTTGTGCTGTACATAAAATTATACATAACCCATTCATTAAAAATTACATGTATAAATAAAAAAGAAACATTTCACAAAGTAAAAAGAGGGAAATTTAGCTCTGTATGTCATAAGAAAAAACAATCTAGATAACATTGTGTCCTCCTAAAACTCAACTAATGCATATGCATTTATATTTTCATAGGTCATAAATTGCTTAAATGTAAAAAATGTAGAAGTCTGGGAATATTCAAACAATGCAACATATGAATGATTCATAAGAAACATGTTAACAGTTATGCAGAAATACAAGATGAAGATTTTGATAGTGTGTATAGACATTTTGAACAAATCACACATTCGAGTATGAATGAAATGAACAATTTCTTAATTCGGTCGTCAATTAATCAAACCTTTAATTTCACAATTTCAATCTGAATCGCACTTAACGGTTGTTACAACTTTTCAGATTAACAATCTGCCATATTTATACACACTTCCATCCCCTATTATTTGGTGTGGTTCATCCAGAAGTGAGAAATCATTGTGGATTTAATCCAGAAGTAGAGGAGAAAAATAATTGTGGATTACATCCAGAAATCACAGTTTGCACAGAGACCATGGAAAGCCATATACAGCAAGTGTTTAGCTCCCCTTGATAACACTTCCAGACACCCTGCTGCCATTGTTTGGTAAAAATAAAAAATCGTCTGAGGAGTGGTCACGATATCATCTGGAAAATAAATCAAATTTGGTTAAAATGTAATGAATTTATTTTGTCCTTTGCTTACTACAATAATAAATCATACAATAATATCATATACAATCTATATTTAAGGAATAAGGAATCATTCTTTGAGTATTATGAGGTGATAATTTTTGTCGGGGCTTGGTCAAATCCAACAAAGCTCGAAGGGCTTTATGATAGATTTGACTATGCTCCAATCAAAATTATCACCTCATAATGTTCAAAGAATGATTCCTTATTAATATTTATATTATTTCCAATTTGTACACTTTAAAACAACATTTTAAAACCACTATTTTTTCATATAGCACATGCTATTTATTACTACGTGGCACAGCAAACAGTTTTTCAGTTATGCTATAAGACACACCCATTTTCTGTCACTCATGTTTTATGAAGTTATTTGGCTGTAGGGTTCAAAAATTGATTCGTAATGTTATTACAAAGAGAGTTGAAAATGTAAATATAATGTGTATCTACAACATATTCATGTGATATTATTATACATAACATAATATATATGCACAGAAAATACTCAATGGTGATAAAAAAATGTATTAGATAAAGCAATTTCATGAATATCATTAAAAAGAACTATACTTCCATCAGATTATAAAATGATGAAGCATAAAATACCTCTCGAACTGTTTCTTTGATGAAATCTTTTTTATCTGACAGATCAAATGTTGGATACTTTGAATAAACCTGTAAAAAAAAAAAAAAAAAAAAAAAAGGAAAAAATTAACTGAAATTTCTTAAATCTATAATGACAAACATCTCATCATAATATTCAAACAATTCATTTGCCTCATTTGCATTATTTTTGTTTTTGAAAATGATACACACCAGAAGACCAGAAGAATGAAGCAAAGTAAGCTTAATCAGTTGTTCTCATTCCCATCTTTTACATGTACATAGTAAATAAATCAATCAGCATCTTTTGTAAATGTTTCCAAAAAAATAGTAATAGCATTGAATGTCCTACACTTTTTTTAAAGACTTCAAACAGCATCTTAAACCATGGTCCCATCAAGTGTATGCGTTTATTTATGTACCAGGATTCACGCAGGTTTTTGTGGTGACCAGCAATGAAGTTCACAGCATAGTACTGACCTGTTTGACAACTGTTTTCATGGTCACTTCTTCTAGGTTGGCTTTGTCGAGGATCTTCTTTATTAAACCCTTCAATTCCTTATCCTATGTGGAATAAAAAGTTAATTAAGTTAATAAGAAAAATGTCAACAAACTTTTACCTCCCTTTACTAAAACTACTAAAATACCAGGGGTTTTCCTTGCTTAGTTTTGGGTTCGTTTACCGGACCTACATTCCCAATAAAAAAAATTACCAATACTTTCCCAAGTCAAGATCCAATTTTCCCAATCAAGTGTCAATAATTTTAAATATCAGAACATGTTCTGCTGGTATATAAAATGCAACTTTAACATTTTTTTTCTTCACTTCTGTTTATTATTGTTAGTGAGGATAAATAATGGACCCACTAGGGGGCGACTTCAGTGACACATTCGCTTTCTGTAACTTTGCCAGAATTTCCTCATACTGTGCATTGATTTCAACTGATGTTAACTTCTTTGTAGTGATGATTTTTAAAATTGGTAATTTATAATTAGTAAATAATTATGCCAATTAAATGCTAAAATTATCATAAAATTGTAAATCTGCAGTTCTTTACAAAATCAAAGTTTCTCTGATTAATGGTTGTAATTAGGTCAAAGGGTAGGACTAAATACCCCCAAATGCAAATATCAGTGCCATTTTGCAAATAATTATTTCATTGTATGCTTGTCAATTGGCTTACATAATTAGGAAACATTTCATATATAAAAGGTAAAAATGCATGAATTTAATTAACTATTACATATTGGAAAACTTTTAGAAATATGGAGGATAAAAAGTATTTATTTTAATCTTTAAATATAAGTGTGTGTTTGCTTCAATTTTATTTCAGTAACACTCATTATTTAAAAATGAAGTCTGTATAAATCATTGTTACATCATAAAATGAATTCAATAAATTTCTGTTAGTTGTATTTTTTACGGACTACTTCTTTAAGCGCAGTTATACAATTGTTTGGCTGTAGTATAGAACCGATCAGGTATAGACAGGTCATATCGAAGAGCAATCAACCCTTTGGAACACGAGTTCTTTTTTTATAGGTACATGTACGTACAAAGAAGTATACTTGATATGTATTTAAATTTAAAATTTACATTGAATTTTGTAGATATTTTTGGAAATATACAATTATTGGGCCTAATTCAAGTTCATCGCTATTAAAGTCCTGTGCTGATTGTTTATTACGTGAATAAACTGGTTGATAACTCACTCACTCTAACACCTGTGTTGTTGTTATTTATAAAATACTTAGGATAGAAAACTTTATGTTGGGATGAGTGAAACGATGGAGAACATAAGTCTTCCAAACTTCTCACTAATTATAAATTATAATTATTAACTTCTCACTAAGTATAAAATTCGCCATAGGTTGGTCCTCAAATAAAACTAGTACTTTTTTTTGGTAATTTTTCCAATTTGAACAGTTTACCCGTGACTAACACGTCATTTTTCCCAATTCTAAAGACCCTGGCCCCAATTTAAAAACAGTAGGAAAACCCTGAATACATTAACTCTACTTTGACATACTGATGGGGGTTGTGGCTCCTTCTTCTTTGCAAGTGGTTCTTCATCAGAATCTTCATCACTCTCTTCATCTGATGACTCTGAAAGACATAACACTCTTTACAAAACCATTTAAAGTTTGCATTTTATAGGTTTTGAACCAAGGCCTCAAAAAAAAATTAGGTCAGGTAGGTAGGGATTTGTTTTTAATTTATCATATTTTTTTCTGCATGAACCCTAAGAATGTTTGTTTGTGTCATATTTAAAAACAAATTTTTTAATAGAAATAATATAAAATTAATCGAATAAAAACAGACATCTAAAAATGGTAGGATCTGGACATTTTTGTAGGTTAGGTTGAATTACCCTAAACACACAACTTTTTTTTTTGGCCCAATTACTTCTCATAATGCTGGTCAACAAAATGAATGATACTAGTATGCACATGTCTTACAGGTAGAGAAATCATATTTGTTTTGTACAATAGAACTTAAAACCAATGAAAACTTATTTGAACCCATCAATTCATGTCATTAAAATGAAACATATTTATATACATATATAATGTCTTTTATTTGTCCAAGCATTGTTTTTGTATAGTAAAATGTACATCAAAATCAATAACTGTTGTAACATACTACAGTAGATTGTTACTTAATTCTATTATTTGAATCAAATTGAGAATATAAAATCGCAAATGCCAAATTTTAATAATAGTTTCATAATGTTTATATCTGTCAGACAAATTAAAACAAGATTTTACGATTCTTGAGATGTGTTTCTCACAATTTTTTGCAAATATCAATTCCTCACATTAAATTAGGAATAGGAATCTACAGTATAGTTGTAACATACTATTTGGATGGCTAAAACATACCAATCTATCTGCATAATTTTGAAATTACATCTTATACAGTAGTTTTAAAGTGCAGCCCTACCCCCTAACCCAGTTTGTATGAGTAAGCTACTGAATCCTAATTTTTTGTTCACTAAGCTTCAGATAATTTTAACTCAGTGACCATATGCAGACTTTAATATTGTAATTCTTTATACCTGCTTTCTTTGGTGAGGCTTTCTTTTCCTTTTTAGCCTCCTTTTTTGGTGCAGCCTTCTTTGCAGCAGGTTTCTTAGGCGTTTCTGTTTTCTTTTTCTTTGCTGGAGGAGTCTGAAAATAAAATTTAATCAGCTGTCAGCCAAATAAATAATGAGACAATCTTATGCTTGACAAACCTCTAAGGCCCCATGAAATTAATTTTTAGATTCTCATCCCTGCCTGCCCCTCTGAAAATGGGCCATCCCAATGCATTTTATTTTATTTTGAAAAAAAAAAAATTTAGGGAAAAAAATCGGGCTTGGTATACAAAAAATTCTAAAACATATTAATGGCTGCCTAAACATGTGGATTCAAGTCATGTCTTTTATCATAAGGATACAAATTTCTTCATGCATTAACAGTTAAGTCGAAATAAAATGGAATTAAAAGATTACAACTGGGTTTGTGTACTCATATTAGCATTAACAACTTAAAAGAATAGAGCAGTTGTTATATCTAGAACATAAACGGTGAAAAAGGTGTTTTAAAAAAAATATATAAAATAATAAATAAAATCCGCCCACCCGCCAAATATTTTTTGCAAATCAGGATGAGAATCTAAATATTAATTTTATATGGCCTAAATAGATATAATTAATAACAAAACTTTCATTTACTAAAATATGCTTATGAAAAAATACAACATTTAACTTCTCTTGATTGTTGAAAAGACAGCATTAATTCTTCACAGTTTATCCAACTGTGCAACTAAAACTAAATCTTACATCTTCTTCCTCTTCTGCTGATGAAGCAGAGTCTTCTTTGCTTTCATCATCTGATTCTTCTTCACTCTCAGAGACCTCAGCGTCTGAAGATGTTTTCTTTTTGCTGGCACTTTTCGGAGTTTTCTCCTTCTTTGCTACTTTTTTCTTTCCCTCTGCCTTGCCTCCAGTTTTTGACTTCCCTGGGTAGGAGCAAAACAGTTTACTAAATAAATACAGTCGTTTTACCTGTAACGAATCAGTTTGTGGTTTCGTCGTGAATGCGACTATTATTATTGGAATTCCAAATGTTTTTATTTTTTGTTTAAATCATGTTTATTTGTCCTTCTAAAATGTAGTATCAAATTTCCGAAAAAATCTAAAAGGATGAATTACGGAGATAGTAATTTCAACACCCCCTCCATTTTCCTAGTTTCGAATACATTTCCCAATATCGAATCAAGCGCCCTCTATCATTTCTGACCAAATATTTTGGGGCGGATTAATTTTAAAAATGCACTAGAGGTATATGTCAATAGATTTTTAAATGAAGAAGGAAAAATATTTGTGTAAGTATGTTATTCAAACAAATAATATGATCGTTATTTTATATCGTACCATTTTCCCGTCAAATTGAAACTGGACTTGAATAGTTTTCATTTTGCGTCACTTTATGAAATTAAATTTTCATGAAAACACTTAATATTAGTAAATGATGATAAGTAGTTGCCATTTGCCTTTGTTTTGCCCGTATATCTATCAATATATCCAGCCAAATAATACTTCTGTCGCAATGAACCAATACTAAGAAAACTACACATGGTTCTTTTTTAAGTAGTAATTTCATTCAAAGCTCCATTGTTGTTTGATACGATGCATAATCTCATTAAATTGATTATATTATTAATTATCCACTAAAAGGGGTCAATAACAAACTTATATTCATAGTTAGGTTAAATTGTTTTTACACTTTTGTTTTTTCTGCCTTGCACTTCCGTCAGTTCATATCTGGGTCACCTTTTTAATTTGTAAACAATACGGTAAATAATCGTGCACATGTCAAACAACACAACACATGGTTAGAATATCTATTTCTGTTTTATAATTACGTAGCTTGGATTTTTAAAACGTTAACTTCGTTTTTCACCGATAATTTTTCTAAAAATCATTTGATACTTGCAAATAATCGTTACCGGTAAAACGACTGTATATTATTCCACAATAACTATGAAAAATTAATATCAAGGTATAAAATCTTACTTTTTCGTTTTTTGGAAGCTGGAATGCCTTTTCCTGAGTCTTTTGGACATAAACAAAAATCAAGTATTCTCTCTGCTATTTCATCACGAACTCCTTTTCTCTCTAAATCCAACACCTCACACACTTTCTTAAGGACAGCTACAGTGTTTCTTTAAGAGAAAATAACAATCATTATAAAAAGGGGGAAAACTCTACATTAAACACCATGTCAAAATCTTTTTAATTTAACATTGCATCCATAATGCAACTAACAAATAACAAAGTTCTCCATAAAAAAAAGTAGTGGTATTGCTTATATACTGGAGCATAAGAGTTATAAAAAAAAAAAAAAAAGATTCAAAAAAAGAAAATAAATTCAATTTTGTATTCCTTTATGTTCTTCCAATTTATTTCTAAAACCCTGTAATTTTTTTTTTTATTGATTTATAACAATGATACATGTGTACCTGTAGAGATGTATTTAATCTCATTCTGCGCTCGCCCTAATGGTCGCTCCGCAAAACATATTAGATTAAAATTAACAAGAGGCCAATTGACCTTAACGGTCACCTGAGTAGCATATATCCAATACACAAACTTGTCATGGAGTCTCATATATGCATCTAATTAATTAGGTTTCATACTGGAGTAGAAAAATTATAAATTTGTAATGACAACCACATTTAATTCAAAAAGAACTGTGAAACCTATAATTTTGGTCAAAAACTAAAAGATCTGGTCTACAAAATAATGAATTTAGTTTTCCTTTCAGGTGTGTGGGAGTAAAGAAGATAATTTTTTAACGTTATATGCATTAGCATCTATACATCCATTTTGGCCCTGCCCTAGAGTCAAAACCCATACCCCAGGGGACATGAAAATTAAAATTTCAGTAGAGGACTTCCTGGTAAACATAATTATTAGTCGTTTTTTTTATACAGATGTGTGAGAATAGAAAAAAAGATTTTTAAACATTATATGCATTAACACTTTATCGCCATATTGCCCCCCCCCCCTCATGTCCTGAACCCCTGACCCAGGGGCCATGAATTTCACAATTTAGGTAAAGGAGATTGTGTATATCATAACCATGTATTCAGTTTTTTGCCCACATGTGTGGGAGTAGAGAAGAAGATTTTTAAAGGTTTAAATCATTTTTACTATATGGCCATATTGGCCCCACCCTAGAGCATGAACACCTAACAAAGGGGTCATGAATTTCACAATTTTAGTAGAGAGCCTCATGGACATCATAATCAAGCATTTAGTTTTTAACAAATATATATGGGAGTAGAGAAGTAGATTTTCGAAGATTTAATACATTTTTACTATTTGGCCATATCGGCCCCACCCTAGAGCCTGAACCCCTGACCGAGGGGTCATGAATTTCACAATTAAAGTAGAGGGCTTCATGGACATCATAACAAATATATATAGGAGTAGAGAAGAAGATTTTCTAAGATTTAATACATTTTTACTACATGGCCATATTGGCCCCACCCTAAAGCCTGAACCCCTGACCCAGGGGCCATGAATTTCACAATTTAGGTTGAGGGCTTCATGGACATCATTATCATGCATTTAGTTTTTAACAAATATATATAGGAGTAGAGAAGAAGATTTTCTAAGATTTAATACATTTTTACTATTTGGCCATATTGGCCCCACCCTAGAGCCTGAACCCCTGACCCAGGGGACATGAATTTCACAATTAAGGTAGAGGGCTTCATGGACATCATAACCATGCATTTAGTTTTTAACAAATATATATGGGAGTAGAGAAGAAGATTTTCTAAGATTTAATACATTTTTACTATTTGGCCATATTGGCCCCACCCTAGAGCCAGAACCCCTGACCCAGGGGCCATAAATTTCACAATTTTGGTAGAGGGCCTCATGGACATCATAACCATGCATTCATTTTTTTCCTCACTTGTGTGGAAGTAGAGAAGAAGATTTTTGAAAATTTGGCTTTTTTTGCATATTTGGCCCCGCCCGTGGCACCCCAGGGGTGGTAGAGCCATAAATTTCACAATTTAGATTCTTCTTACATAGAGATGCTTCACACCAAAAATGGTAATGATTGGCCTGGTAGTTTTCAAGAAGAAGTTAAAAATGTAAAATTGTTAACGCACGACGACGGACGAAGACCAATTGCAATAGGTCACCTGAGTGACTCAGGTGACCTAAAAATCTATACACTGTTTTAATGTGATTAATGGGACAATGAAATAAAGCAATGTATAGTCATCTGACACAATGCAACACCCTGATAATGATAAACATTAAAAAAAATAAAGTATAATTCACTGTAACACTGAAATTCCCCCTCTCCATAATTACACAATCATACAGTAAACAGTAAGTACAAGTAAAGCAAGATGTGCAAAATTATATATAAGCTTACTTTTTTAAATTTGCCAATTTCTTTTTGTATTCATCATCACCCTTTTTAAATGTAAATCCGTTAAAGAGGCGCAAATTTTTTCTTATTAGTGTTGCCTGCAAGAAAGAGGAGAAAATTAACTTCAGCATGAAGAAGACAAATGGAATGTTGATGCAGTCACCAGGGTATGATTTTATCAGGTACCTTTCCTGGACTGTTGAAGCAGAGTCTGTGTAAGGCTTTTAAATCATCAACTTTTCCTTTTGAAATATGATACTCAACTGCGAAAAAAAAATATCAGACAAATATTTCACGTTACATCAAATAAGTGAAATAACAACATTAAATCAAATACCTTGGAACATATACATAAATGTGCATGAGCAAAAACTATTATGTGATACAATTAATTGCTTATGACATGTACCAACTTATACAATCAAAACACAAAATTTTATTTCAATTACTAAAACAGATCATTTGCTATCGATTTCGCATCTTGATAATCAAAAAAAGAAAATCAGGGAAAGTTTATTTCTATACACACGCCTGAAGCATTGGACTTACTTCGTGCACAGTCTCCTAGTTTGTCACCAGATCCTTCTCCCACCTCAAACTTTCTAGATTCTTTTGGGACTACTTCTTGCATGCTGAGACGTTCTACTTTCTTTTTCTCTCTTCTTTTACCAGATTCAATAATTACAGGGCGCTCTAAGAGACCAGCTGTATGTCAAAAATTATTTAAAACTTAGACATCTTCAAAGCAAAGCGTTCATGTAATAAAAATCATCATGATTATTGAAAAATGGTCTTTGATTGTATTCAGGAAAAGAACATCACATTTTTCATAAGCTGCAGTAAATGATTAAGAGAATGAGATATTACGTTGTAATTCTTCCTCTTCCTCGTCATCTTCATCATCATCACCACTCATTGGTTCTTCTTTCTTTTCATTCGTGGACTTCTTAGGAGATTTAACTGGACTCTTCTTTTCCTTAGCTTCATCCTCTGAGTCTTCTGATTTTGACGTATCATGAACTGGCTCTTTGTCTTCTTCCTGCAGTAAAAAATATACACGTTGTTTGTTAGCAGATCAGATGACAATATCGAAGAGGTTGATCAACACGTGTTCAAGTCTAAAATACTTGGCAAGATGGCAGTCATTTAACCAAGGTACGGACATGAGATTAAGGGTAAAAATGCATTTGTAGAGAGACACTTATTCACATGAGAAGTTTTGCGACAAAACACGAGGCGAAATCGCGAAAATGTAAACAAGGGTTCTCCACCCAAAGTGCAAATTAATTAATGAGAGTTTTAGATACGAAATAGCATAAAATGCTTTGCATATATATATTTTCTATCAGATACGAAATGTTACCATCTCTTCTTTCTCTGGAGCAGATTCTCTGTTGTTCTCTACATCTGACATGATGCTTGAGGTTTAAATTCTTACAATGGCGGCAAAATGGCGCTTATCCTATGAGCCAATCAAAACTAAGATAACAACCGCTCTTGATCATAACTTCAAAAAAAGCCAAAATCTTGAAATTCGGATAAGTTGACAATTTTACTTTTATAATAAGTCAGTAGATTCATTTTTTAAATTGTTGTTTGCTTGTTCGCTTTATATTCAAAAATATTTCTTAATACTGTTAACTTTTAAAATGGTTAAATATTTGGAAAACGAAGAACGACTTAATGTCATGTTTAAGCGTTAAAATGACGCAGATAATTTTGACAACCTCTGGCTGTTTTTCATCTTTCAGGAAAATATTGTTCACTTTGTTGATGTCTAATTCATTCCGGACGACGACGTGAATAATCATATCACACTTACGTTTATTTTTTGAAATATGAAAAATTATATAGAAAAAAACAGTGCATAAGTGCGCGGCAGGTAACTTTTATTTTCTAGTATTTATGTGAACATTGGTAAATTTTACCAATGTTTTTGGCCTTTCATGTATTTTAAGATATATTTAAATGTATTCGACGAAAGCTGGCTGTATGAATTTAATTTTCACGAACTTGAATGTGTTTCTAATACCGTTATGAGTGAATTGGTTTGCATTATGAAGTGAATAAATCTGTCTCAAATCTAGTTCAATTATGTAGGAATGTTAGACACTTTGGGCCAAATACACCTTGCTCCACAGAAATTTTGGCCCATACACACCTCTATCTAGCTGCAGGTCTGTAGCTTCTGCCCTGAAAAAAATCGGATGGACAACCTGGCCGGGAGCTATAACTCCATACATGATGTTAATAAGTGGCAATTTAAGGTGCACAAGAACTTTCGCTAGTTTTGGGCCGATTAATCTTATTTACAAACACATTCTGTTTCTATTCAATTCCTAAAAAAATTCTTGGACATTTCACTACAGATCATCACTGTTCTTGCCTCTGATATTCTTTAAAACACTATCACCAGCCCTGTAAAGCGGAGTGGTGCAATTTGTTTACATATAAAAATGGTGGCTCTTGATCTGCATTCAAATTTAATGTACTTTATTTTCTGAGGTTGTTTTAGCCTTTTAGGTATTTAAGAGAGAGTCTGAAAAGCAAAGACATCAGTAGTAAATTGTCTGAAGAATTTAATGGTTATAATTATTTAGGTACTTAAGAGAGAGTCTGTAAAGCAAAGACATCAGTAGTAAATTGTTTGAAGAATTTAATGGTAATAATTATTTATTAAAAGACAAGAAAGAGATACCCTCAAAATTCATGAAAGTTGATCACCTAAAAAATTCCAATTATTTGGATTTCCCCAGTACTGCAGTTTCTGTAGGAAAACCCGTTTATTGAAATGATAAAAATGACAGGCGTGCGGGTGGGCGGCTGCCATTATGGTACCCCTTTTGTATGGATATAACTCCTTCTACAGTTTTCAAGATAGGAAGTTTTTGTTTTTAATATCAATTGTACATAGAGCAGTTTAAAGAAGAGCTTTGACTTTCAGTGAGATGTAAACTTTCTACTTTGCTAATCAAAATAAGCTGTAAATTTCAAATATTGACCTCTTTCTTCTAATTTGCTTATTGATATTCATAGACTGTCAAATTGGAAAGGTTTTTTTCCCCAAGATTTGCTCATTTGTGTAAAACTGAGACTGTTTCAACTGAAATATACAACCCTGGATGAAGCCGAATATGTACTGCAGATTTCTAATTAACTTAAGGAATTGATATCTGCATAAAATTGCAAGAAGCATATCGCAAGAGAGTACATCTTGCAGATTTAAAATCTTGCTTTTATTTTTCGGACAGATGTAAACTAAAAGAAACTACTAGTACATGTATTATAAAACTTCAGCGTTTGCAGTTTTATATTCTCGTGATTTGATGCAGAAAAAATAAGGAATCTATAGTATGTATTCATATCTTAGTATTAGCCAATCTCTAGACAGTTAATCATGAGTATCGATAGACCCCCACCTTGATCAAATCTGAGTTTGTCACGTACTGCTTACAGTCCAAGCTCTTGTTACAATGACTCTTTATTCAGAGATGTGCATGTTACTTGGATTTTACTTGTATTTATTGTAGATTGGGATAAAATGGCGACATACTCGGCAGGAAATAATTCAGTGGACCTGGCCATTGATCCTCTCATCACATGTCGCCTGTGTCTGATGGAATGCTCCCTACAGGAGATGTACGAATTACACGACTGTAAATGTCTCTACTGTGAAAAGGTACACTGATAAGTTACAGTCAAATTAGTGGCAAAATGTACATCTTACAAATTGTTGATATTGGCATTAAATTTTGATTTGTTTTAACACCAAAATGCTGTTTGTGTTTATTGATTTTGTTTGCATTATTTCAGTGTGTGAAACAGTATCTACAGGTGTTGATCACTGATGGGAGTATTCTTACAATCACCTGTCCAGATGCCAAGTGTAAAAAACAGGGGAGGATCGAAGCTGCAGAGGTGTGTATTGGGACCAAGAGAGGATTGACTGTAAAATGTGTAAAATGACAGAGAGTATTGATAGTGATTGAAAAATGTATTTAAGAAATGCAGCCAAATCTTACGTACACTTTAGAAACAAGAGCATTGAACGCTAAGGCCAGTAAACTTAAAATGAGTTATGGTCCTGAAGGACCATAGTAAATTCTTAATGTACATGGGTATTAATGACACTCTGAAATCATTTACAATATCTTTACCTTAATGTCAAATTAAGATACATTTGCAGAACTGTGCTAACATTTATAGAAGCAGGTATGTAAACAGAAGTAAATTATAAATTTAAATCGTATATTTTTATTTTTTAGATTGAATCTTTAGTGGATGGTAATATGTATGAAAGATATCGACGACTAAGACACCAAAGAGGTATGCTAGCTACTAATGGAACTTTTGAACATTTTGGATACTTAATTTTTTTAAGTCAATTTTATTAATTGTTTCACTCATGACTTGTACTTTAGAGATTGAGCTGGACCCCAATCGAACGTTTTGCCCAGAGGCTGGATGTGAAGCTATCTGCCATGTGTGTAGCACATCAACAGGAGAAAGATACAATCCTACTCAAGTAGACTGTCCA
The DNA here is from genome assembly GCF_025612915.1 of Magallana angulata. NCBI lineage: Eukaryota > Metazoa > Mollusca > Bivalvia > Ostreida > Ostreidae > Magallana > Magallana angulata. The sequence continues at coordinate 46,833,421 of NC_069120.1, forward strand.
GAGGTACTATATATATCAGTCCATAGGTACTATTTATCATTTCAGAGGTACTGTATATATCAGTCCATATGTACTATCTATCAGTTCAGAGGTACTGTATATATCAGTCCATAGGTACTATTTATCAGTTCAGAGGTACTATATATATCAGTCCATAGGAACTATTTATCAGTTCAGAGGTACTGTATATATCAGTCCAAAGGTACTTTTTATCATTTCAGAGGTACTACCCGGTAATATGTCAGTTCAGGGGTACTTAATATCAGTCCAGAGGTACTATATATCAGTCCAGAGGTACTATATATCAGTCCAGAGGTACTTTATATCAGTCCAGAGGCACTATATATATCAGTCCAGAGGTACTATTTATCAGTTCAGAGGAACTACCCGGTATATGTCAGTTCAGAGGTACTTAATATCAGTCCAGAGGTACTATATATCAGTCCAGAGGTACTATGTATCAGTCCAGAGGTACTATATATCAGTCCAGAGGTACTTTATATCAGTCCAGAGGCACTATATATATATCAGTCCAGAGGTACTATATATCAGTGTAGAGGTACTATATATCAGTCCGGAGGTGCTATATATCAGTCTAGAGGTACTACCGATATATATATCAGTCCAGAGGTACTATATATCAGTTCAGAGGTACTTAATATCAGTCCAGAGGTACTTTATATCAGTCCAGAGGCACTATATATATATCAGTCCAGAGGTACTATATATCAGTCCAGAGGTACTATATATCAGTCCAGAAGTACTTTATATATCAGTCCAGAGGTACTATATATCAGTTCAGAGGTACGTAATATCAGTCCAGAGGTACTTTATATAAGTCCAGAGGCACTATATATATATCAGTCCAGAGGTACTTCATATCAGTCCAGAGGTACTTCATATCAGTCCAGAGGTACTAAAAATCACTCCAGAGGTACTATATATCAGTCCAGAGGTACTTTATATCAGTCCAGAGGCACTATATATATCAGTCCAGAGGTACTATATATCAGTCCGGAGGTACTATTTATCCTATCGTACTTGTAGATCTATTGCGAGATATTGATTAAAATTTCTGTTAGCTTATTTTTGTCCTTTTATTGGCCCGACTAATAATTCAGTTAAGATCTTTACAAAAGCCCTTACACCCAGTGTTGTGGGATTCATAGATCCCTGAATTTATTGTTTATCAATTAGCTTTCCTTTCTGGAGTGTGTTAATTTACAGAATGTGATTCAATGTTTTAGATCACCACACTGTGGTTTTCCAAAATCCATAACACCCCTCTCTGAAAACGCTGACTTTGCATGTTTAAAAAGAGTTTGTTTAGAGATGGTTTTACCGTATTTGTTAAGTTAATGTTGTAAATTGATTTAAAAGATGTTACCTTTTAATGGAAGGGTATACCTGTATGATTCCAGTAAATTTATCATCATAATATAAACTTGATCCAAAGGGTGGATCACGTCGAGTTGACAGGTGTGGATGATCAGACCAAACAAGACGTTTCATCTGATGATCTGTGCCGAGCAACTCTATGGGGTGCGACCCTTTGAATTAAGCTACTATTATGATAATACAGAATATATGAGTGTGTTGTTTTGTAGTGTGGCCTCCAGTTTTGTTCAGTGTGTAAGGCTAAGTGGCATGGAGCCATGACCTGTGATGACCTGATGTTCAGCGGAAGACAGGAGGATGCTGGGTAATTTCTTTTCTTTTAGATAATTTTACCCTTTCTTTGATGGATGATGTGTTGTTTTTTGTTACAGGTATTTATCATCAAAAAGGTAGAGTTTTAAAAACAGACAATTTGGAAAATATGATTTAAATTTGTGTTCTTTATTGATACATAGATAATGTACATGTATATAATGAGTGTCTAATGACCAAAAGAAGCAGTTTCTCACCCTTCTTTAGAGATTGAAGTTAATTATGTTTTTCATTCCTTCTGATGTACAGCCAATTTGAATGTATGATAATGGTTTCTCTACTTCAGCATCCCCTACAATAGTCGAGAGGACGCTCTGATCAAGCGATGTCCGGTCTGCTGGGTTCCGATCGAGCGGAACGATGGTTGTGCCCAGATGATGTGTAAGCGCTGTAAGCACGTGTTCTGCTGGTACTGTTTGACTTCTCTAGATGTAAGTGAAATGATGCCATAAATGTTTAAGTTTTTGGCCAGAGTGTAATTAATATGACTAATTTTTTTGGCCATACATTGTTCAAAAAGAGGTTTTTTTTCCAAGTTTAAACTACCGGTACTTTTTAATTAAGTAAACCATCATTTTCAATTTTATGGGTAGGTGTTTTATAGAACATTGTTATTTTGTATGCATTATTTGTAGGTATAACTGAAACAGAGTTTTTAGTTGTATAACTGAATGAAAAGTTATAAACACGTTCCAACAGTAATTAGTTTGTTTTATAAATAATTTTTTTTCAGCATGACTTTTTGCTGAGGCATTATGATAAGGGACCATGTAAAAACAAACTTGGACACTCCAGAGCCTCTGTTATTTGGCACAGAACACAGGTGAAATTATTTTGAAAATCTCATTCTCATGAATTCATTTGAATACCATTTACCCAGCCATTTTTCCCTTTTGGCAAATTTTGCATAATTTAGTCTGAAATATTTTTATTATCGTAAGTTATTTATATTTTGAAAATTTAAAATGTTGAATAGCTCATGATAACAAACATAGTTTCTGCCTGTTGTGTCTCATGAGATATGGTAGGTACTAAAGAAATAGCAAGTTTTGTATTTTTGTATTTTAGGTGGTGGGAATCTTTGCTGGATTTGGTGTGCTGCTCCTAGTTGCCTCCCCTTTCCTGCTTCTTGCAGCTCCGTGCATTCTATGCTGTAAATGTAAGCTTTGTAAATGCTGTGAAGAGGAGGACGATGTCATTGATGTAGTGACAGCATGATGATGTAATATCCTAACAGAGACCAAAGAAAAAAACTAAAAGTGGCTCTAGTCGGATGTGCTATACAACATATTTATTCACCCCAAATCAACGGGTATTTTGTTAGAGAATTCAGTGGTTTGAAAATTCCAGGTAAAATCAGTGATTTTTAATGAAGTTAAACACTCATTTACCTTTAAAAAAATTGTGTTTTTTCGTATTTTCAAGTGAATTGGATATACAGCGTAAATTGTATCTCGTAGTAGATATATGTCTCAAAACACTTTAGCATGTGAAACTATACGCACATGTAGCAGATACAAGATGATGATTATGAAGCATTCTCTTCCATTTACACCAGCAGATATTGTTTCCTGAGTGTTTTTCATCAGTAATATAAATTATTCAAAGTATTTTGCCAATCAGGGTATGTTATGTCAGGGTATACATAACTGCAAATTTTGTCAGAAATGTTAATTGAAAATCTAGTACCTTACTTCCTACTTACAGTTTTTTTCTAAGTGTTCCAATTTAATATTTTGTTTATGAAATTGTTTGTTTATGAAATTATTTTGTAATTTTTTTAAAAAGTTGGTATGAGTCATAAATTAAATGATTGATAATTGCACAATAGGCATGTGCATTTTGTTACATGTATGTTTTAAATTTCAAAAGATTAAATCAAGTTTTGCTATAATACAATTCAAAACTCTTTTAAAGATTTATTGCCTGCAATATTTGGATTTTCCTTTGTTTTTATTTTTTTATTGGTTGTTTATTTTCTTAAAACTTTTAAGTACCTATGAAATGCATATTCTATCCATCATTTACAAATTTTAAACAGTAAAATCTTGATTTTACATTGACTAAATTTTTAGGTTTCTTGAAAGTTGTTTTTCATGCAAATTCATTAGAACAATTCAATTAAGAATTAAATGAAATCATTAGGGATCTTGTTTTTATGAAAGGTTATCAGTTATCAACATGCTCTTTTGTTTTACAAATATGCATGCAGAACATATTGCTATCGTTTTGCTATAGAAATTAGCTTTTAACATAAGAAGCTACATTATATGATGTCATGAGGCCTTGTTAAAATTGTTTGAAAATGAAATTCCAAATTTAATTTCAAACCTATTTTCATCTTAACATAGCTAAGTTAGCTGCGATAGCTAAGATTTTTTTTTTTCTTTTTTTTTAATGCCTGTTTGTAGTTTTTATTTGTTGGCTTATTATCTGTGATATGTCATTTGAATCTGTGTAATGTACGTGTGCAATGAACAATTCGAAGTGTAGACATGCATATAGATACATGCATTGGTATCTCTCTGCTTGTTCTTGTAAATGTTTACTATTTCCTTTATTGTTGCTGACTCATTGATATTTGTTGTGCAATGTATTGTTTTATTTGTAAGTTGTGTTCTTATATTAACATCAGCAAACAATATTTTCAGTTGTCCATGCACATTTGTTCCTTAAAATGAGCTTACATTTCTGTAAAGTTTTGGCCTCTTAATATATTTTTAAAAATAGCTTGAAAACTATTCTAGAATTTTTTTTTACCAAAAATACATGCAATTGCTTTCTCCAAATTAAGAATATACCGGTACATGTATTTGTGTGGCATTCATGCAAATTTCCATAATTTATGTAATTTGTATATAGTATTTAACACAGCCTAACTATTCCTGAGATATCAATTTTGCTGTTTATGGCTGGCCATTATTAAAAATTAAAGCAAACATTTTTAATCACATTCTTGGAAAACATTTTATATGAGGAACTTTCAAGTGATTGAAACGTTGTGCAATTCAAATTAGTGTCCTAGACAACAAAGCTTAAATCTTTGTAATTAAGTGACTACATCATTAGTTGTTTAATGATAGTGGTACTGTAAGCAGCTAGACATTCTATGATGGGTTGCAGTATGACATGTTTTGTTTTGTATTTTGTCTGTGATATTGTCAATTTTACAAGGATATTATCCTATGTACTTGCTGCATGCCTCATCAAATGCAGGCTTCTGCTCTAGTCTTGCATGTTTTGTTCATTGTTGTAAACTCATTATTCTTTTTGTAATGTTCACATATAACAGACTCGTATTCATAAACAGGGGTAATCATTGTTTTGCAAGGCAAAGAAAAAAATCATAATTCTATTACTTTTATCTGTATCTATGTTAAATAACTACACGTATGCATGTATATATGTTCATTTATATGTGCATCAGACATTTTGGTATTGTATGCTTTCTGTCTCATTAAATGTTCTTTGACTATACTAGTGTATAAGAGCGTTTTACAAAAAAAATCTTACTGAGTGAAGCTCCCAAACATCCACTTGATTTCACAAAAGAAAAAAAAATGTTGTAACCGTCGACTTTCATTTTGACTCCTAGCTATATTATTATGGTGCATCTTTGCAAGCCCAGTGGACCGAAAAATCCTTGGATATCGAAGATGGTTGTAGTATTGACTGTTCAGAACATATATTGCATGAAGATAGAACTACCGCTACCAGGATAGTTGCAGTATTTTTTCACATTAAAACTACCGGGTATATGTAAACTCCTGCAGCTAAGTCCATTGTGCATTTTTTGCTTTGTCCTTCATTACAGTGTATTTATATCTGAAGATCCTTTGTATCAAATACATGACTTTCAAATATTTCTAATGAAATCTATTCTCAATGTGAATTACGTAGCATTATGTTGAACCAGTTGCTTTGTTTTCTTTAAGATTAAATTATTGATGTATTTAATTTATTAAAGCAGGCCTGGGGATCTGACATACTGAACAGAGTTTTTTAAATGATCTTTAATATCTGTAATTAATGGTATTACTTCTCCATAAATGAAAAAGACCACATGTGATGTAGTTTCATTCCAGATTTGTTTTGTTCTGTGTGGGGTATATATCTAATAGTACCTGCAAGTGCTAGTTAAGGTGAATGTTTTATTGTGATATATGTTTCTGGTCATAAAATACTGTTTATTTGCTGTTGAGAAATAAATTATTGTAAATATTAATCCTTTTGTCTTCATACAGTTATGAAAGCAACATCAGGCTTATATTGATTGAGAGCTTAAAAAATGATTAAATTATTATATTGAATAAATTTATTATGTCATCAAATTATTTGTCGAGAGCAGCATTTCTTAAATCTAGGATTTGAAAAGGGCACATAATTAAATGTTTTGAAAGGGGAAATTTTCTTTAAGGTTAATATCACGGGGTCTAAAAAATTTATACCCCTATACCGCATCTTTGCTAGCCAAGGGTTTCTAATCCGAAATCCTTGGCTAGCAAAGATGCTATACCAGTACTTTATAAATCAATTTACAGTCAATGTAAATGTTAACAAGTAAGATTGTTATACTAAATAGTTTGCATAAACATTCAAATAAAAGTTATTGAACGATTCAATATTTTTAAACATTTACATCTACCGAGTATGATTTTCTTCATTTCTTATGGGAACTTAAAAGTTAATTCATAGCCATATTGAAACAGGCAGACCGAAATCTGCATGCCCCGTTTATCGATTAGACGAAACATAGCGACCTAAGAAAAATCAAGGACTGAACTGCATGAAATAATCATGATGATGTCAGACTCGATTTTGCTGTTTCTTTTAGCTAACGTTCTGATGTACGTTAACAATAATATGGTTAATTTTTCTTACTTTTTACAATCAATTTATTAAATTGTGAAAAGAAAGTTGTCAATATAAACAATGAAATGCTTTCTTTGATGATTCATGCCGGTCATGAGAAATTATGGAATTTTGATGTACAGTTCCTTTTTCATTAAAAAGCCATTCCATTTCCGAGGTGGGCATGGAGTTATGCCATGCTAAATTGTTTAACACTGATTTTTTAAATATTTTATGGTTCTCAATACACACATTCGTTCTTAATTTATGCCGTCTCAGCAAAATTGCTTGAAAATTTAAAGCTTAAAAATTTTCTGTCTTCAGGAATGTGAAGAATAAATTCTTCCGAGGAATTATTCTCTACCAAGAAAACTACAATTAACGTAGACCTGGATTTCAAGTTTAAAGAAAGGGTTTCAACAGCTTTACCATTGAAGAATATTTCAATGTTCTTACCAGCAATTTTAAATAATAGTAGCGAGAAGGCTAAAATAGGCTTCGTTTGCTGCCTTAACCCATTCAGTATTGCATTAATATTTCTTAGACAAGTGTTTTTAGCGCAGGAGTTCCAAGACCAATCTACTCATTCATGTAGCATATCTTTTAGATGTTCTCATTTAAAACATGTCATCTTTATTTTCAAATCCAATTAACTAAAATATTTCTGCAACATACCAACCCTTTCCCTGACATTAACAACACTGCTTGTACATATAAAACATTTATTGTTCATCATTCATAAAACACTAAATAACAAACTTGCACTAAGATTCTCTTGCACACATAAATAGTCAATGTCTATACAACATAAAATAGGGCAAAATAAAGGAATAAAAAATGATTAATGAGGTATTCATCTTAAAAAGCTAAAAAATCTAAATACCTCAAAACATCCACATGAGCATAAGAGATTTTAAAATAAAATAAAAAAAAATGAAATTGGAGGATTAAGAATACTTCAACTTTTTTGAATGGCTAAATATTTCATTATGGAGCTAAAAGAAAATAAAAAAAATGTTTGCATGATACCTTAAAATGTGTAAATGAAATGTAAAATAATTTTTGATAAATGATAAGATGCAGTTATATGAGCATTTAGAAGTCGGCATCAAGAGTAAACTCATGCTTGGAGGAATCATTTCCATTCATGACGCCCATTTTCTGGTATTCCCCGACACGCTTTTCAAAGAAATTTGTCTTTCCTTCCAAGGATATGTGTTCCATAAAGTCAAAAGGGTTCTCGACATTGTAAACCTGAAAAATACAAGCAAGAATTAAGACCACTGTATTTAGAGTCTTCATTTATAACAGCAATAAAAGAAAAAAGAGAAGAGACCATGTTTCAGTATCATTTATGGAATGTGGACCTACCTTTTCACATTTAAGTTCTAGTAGTAGTCTGTCAGCAACAAATTCAATGTACTGTTTCATCAGTTTGCAGTTCATCCCTATGAGGTTACAAGGCAGAGCTTCCGTCAGAAATTCTTGTTCAATCTTGACGGCATCACAGATGATTTCATATATTCTTTCTTTGGATGGACGGTTTAAGAGATGGCTGAACATCAGGCAGGCAAAGTCGCAGTGTAATCCCTACGAAAAAATAATGGGGATGAAAATTTCTGAATACATAGCTATTAATCATTTTCAAATTAAAATTGGAATTAATTTAATTTACAGAATTTGACTGGAAAGACAAGCTGTATTTCTTTAAAACTGAACTAAACTCATAAGTAGACTTCATGCTTTTGGGCTTGTAGGTTTTTCATTTCTTTAGATATCAGCCAAAGCACATTTATGATGACCAAATATAAAAAAAATAATTAGAGACACAAAAGTTGTTGGTCCATACCTCATCTCTACTAATCAGCTCATTACTGAAGGTAAGCCCTGGCATGATTCCTCGCTTCTTCAGCCAGAAGATGGCAGCAAAGCTTCCACTGAAGAAGATACCCTCCACTGCAGCAAAGGCCACTACTCTCTCTCCAAAGTCAGCTTCCTGGTCACCGATCCACTTAATGGCCCAGTCTGCCTTCTTTTTGACACATGGCAAGGTCTCAATGGCATTGAAGAGGTAATCTCTACAATAATTAAATAAGATTTTATTTTCAAGGACTGACGAGTACTGTTGTATTTCAAGGATGTAAATAACAGAAGAAAAAAAAGGAGGAAATCAATTGTGAGTCTGTACTGATCTCTAAAGTGAACATTTTCATTTGTAAATCTGCTGACAAATCACATTCCTGAATTTCTTTCTTTTCCCCAAATCACAGAAGAACGAACTATTATCTTATCTTTTTAATTAAGAAAAAAAAATCGTTTTGAATTGAGACCAATTTCTTATCACACACCTCTGTTTGGGGTCCTTGATGTAGGTATCAATGAGTAAGCTGTACATTTCGGAGTGGATGTTTTCCATGGCAATCTGGAATCCATAGAAACATCGGGCCTCTGTAGCCTGTACTTCTTTACTGAACCTCTCCACCTGCAAGTCAAATAATGGTACACAATGAATTCATATTATTACATCAATAAGTAAAGGGGGCTGTAGTCATTGCATAGCTCTTTTATTTGTTGAATCTCAGAACAAAGAAAACTTTGATGGATTTTTATGGAATGAATATTTTTTCTTCACATTGCATGTGTTTGAAAACCGTTCCACATACCAAATTTTCATTGACGATTCCATCACTGGCAGCAAAGAAAGCAAGAACATGGGAGATGAAGTGGCGTTCCTCATCCTTCAGAGCTTCCCAGTGACCCAGATCCTTGGAGAGATCGACCTCCTCAGCAGTCCAGAATGAGGCTTCAGCCTTCTTGTACATTTGCCAGATATCATGGTACTGGATTGGGAAGACTACAAAGCGTCGGGGATTGTCCTCCAGCAAGGGTTCAACTTTCTTGGGCTTTCTGGATGTTTTCTTGATTGGCTAAAACAGGAACAGCACGGTTAAGTAAAAGGACAGTGACACACTATACTAGGCATTAGGAAATATGAATATTTTTAATAGGACCATGAAAGAAACTTTCTTACCTCGTTTGTTTTTTCTATAATATTCTGTGGAATAGAAAAAAAATTTTTACGCTAAAACTATATCATATCACTAGCAATTAAAATTATGGTTAAAAAAAATTACTCATAAACTATTTTATGCACCATATAATTTTAAATTGTTGATGAGATTAACTCCTGTATAGCTGCTTTAATGATATTTATTGCTTTTATCAAGTTTGTAAATTTACCCAACAACTGCAATTCTACATCTTATAAATTAACTCACGGGTATATTGCTGTCTCCAAGAACTTTTCTGTTGTTTAAAACTGTGTTTTTTAAGTTTTCTGGCATCTGGAACAGCAAGAAATAAAAAATGCAATAAATCTCCATAACTTATAGTAATTTTTACACCTATAACTGTAACCTATAAATCACATACTATGATAGCTGAATTTGCTCCAATTTCTTCATAGAAACAGAAGCAGAATGTTAGTTTGAAAATGGTTTCAACTTCAACTCCGACGTTATTTTTAAGCAATAGCCTACATTTCCGTATTTAGGAAAAAAACTTATATGACGTGTTTGTAAATGGCGCTAAAATTGGTCAACATCCGTAAAAACATTTCCCTCCAAAAATACAAAGACAAATCATACAAACATTTTCGTGCATGTTTCATTCAGAAAAATATCAGTTGCATAGCTGTCCTAGGATAAAATTTGTATGAATGCTATTCTCCTAAAAAATCTTAAAATTTTGTGACTATCCCATTCAATGACTCAGATCAGACAAATCAAAGTTCCTCGTTGTTAAATTTCTTTTTTATCATTGAATTTACACCATTATATCAAAAGGAAGATAAAACTAAATTCACAGCAAACAATACAGTCAATTAAATATATATATTGCATCAATGCAGATTAATTACATAACACGTTTACTGACAAAGAAAACCTTGCACATTTAAGCGCCAAGTGTTTCATTACCTCGTTTTCGTCGTTAATCTTCGATTTCCTCAGTTGTGCAGTAATTTCTTGAGTTGCTCTTGGTGACCGACTTGAAAGCATCTTGACAAAATTAAGAAAATGTCAATATCTTTACAGGAACAAAGATATTTGGATGTCGTTCTCTCTTAACTGAGATGCCAATTGACGTCCAGTGCGTGAATCTCGAGTTAAAAACCGCGCTAAGCTTGCACCGGAATGGTTTTCATTGGTCAATAATGGTATGTTCCGTCATTGCGTTTCATAATCATCAAAATTTTTAAATATGAAAAATAGCTCTGTGTCTTATCATTAGACATAATGTTGTATGGTTTTGTAGCTTATAAGAATTTTTGCTCTTATTTCAGAACAAATGCCTTTCAAAAAAAATAAATGAACACCCCTCTATATTGGACCATTCCATAATTTGTTCTTAGCAACTTTGCACTATTTTCAAGTGGATATTCCTACACATTTCGCACAAAATCTTTTGAATTAGTGTGTAAAAGATGCTAATATATCAAAAGATAAAAAGTAAAATATTTCAAATATGCCTTTTTGTAATAAAACACACAAAAATGGGTATAAATTATTCATCTGTATGTTTACTATTTTATGTCGTATTTGGATCCGAAAAGTCGTTGTACGTCATTGTTTAAACATGGCGGCTACCGATAGTATTCGTGTAGTTGATGATGATTATGTGAAAAGAATTCATAGTAGAACAACATCAGGCCATTTGCATAAGGGTAATTAGTTATACACTACACTAATATGTATGCCGAATTAAAAAGATATTTTTCAAAACTGTGTAAGCGTTTTAAATCAATGTTCAACACTGTTCAATGCATCCAAACACTGAGAAAAGAGTAAGGCTAGACGTATTTGTGTTGTAGGTCATGGCATTGTTGCAGCGACAGCTTCAATACCCAGTAAATATCAAACTATTGTGACTGACAATAGCGACAAGAGAGGATTCGGGGCACAAGCGAAACGTTTTCAGTCAGATTTTGCCATGGTAAATTTTAAGATCTGGTGTTTTTTTTTATAAACCAGAATACTTTTCAAATAACGTATGATTGGGCTATGTATTAGAAAGTGGGTTTAAAAATGATTGTTTTATAAACAAAGCAGTTTTTATGTACCAGTAACATGACAAATTAAGAATTTCAGCATGTTCTTGTCATAAATTTAAAAGAATTTACATGTTCTTGGAATTATTCTTACATTAATTTTCATTTTTTTTATGACTATAGACAGATGCACCTGGTCCAGGCAGTTATGTCAAACATAATTCAGTAGAAAACAATAGTGCTTCCTTTTCAAAGAAAGGAACAGGGGGATTTGCATCAAAGGTAATATATTAGTATTATAAAAATCAAAATAAGATCAAGTTTTTTTTAAAATACTGTTTCAGTACAAATTCCTTTCAATATACATGTATATAACAATCTATGGCAATTTATATACTCATATCCATTTGAAACTTGTGAAGAATATCCTGTATTTTTGCAGTCCAAGAAAGGTTTGAAGTATGTCGGTACCAGTGCACCTGGACCTGGTGTCTACAGTTTGCCAAATATGTTGAGGACACAGAGTGATTTCAATCGCTCAGAGGTAGGAAGGCTGTTCCAAAAACCCATAGCACAAGCAACAGAACTGGAGAAGAAAGAAAAGAGACCAGCACCTAATCAATATCAAGTAATTCAAACTTTATCTTTTGTGTGTGTGTTTATGTGTATGTGTGTGTGTGTGTGTGGTTGGGGGGGGGGGGGGGGTGTTATTATTATTATCTTGCTGTCATTGTGAAAGGACATAGATATGATTAGATAGAAATACATTTTAATGATGATGATTATGTCCCAGTTTGGTCAGATGAAGATGATGGCTTTCAAATGACTTTTATAAGTGAACTTTTTGTGGTACAACTCTTGTCATTTTTCAGGTTTTAAAAGTACAGTTGGGAAAAGCTAATAACGTGTCGGCAGATGCAGCGTTTAAATCAAGAAGTAAAAGAGAGGTTATCAATATAAAAGATATAGCCAGAAATCCTGCACCAGGTAATAAAGTTAAATCTTTTTTTTTAAAGCTTCTGTCTCAGAGAGTTTAAAAAAATATATATATATATATGCTCACTGCTTGATAAAACAACGTTCCTTCTGTAAAAAACTTGTCTTAATTATTGATAAAATAAGTTGTTATTTTATTTTAAACTTAGGCCAGTATACAGTAAAAGATCATCTCCAACATGAAAGTGTGAAAGTTCCATTTTCTAGTTTCAAATCAAAATCAAAGCGACAGATGCAACCAAGTCCTGTTCCAGTAAGTATAAAAAGACTCTTAATTTGGAGAAGTATTTAATATTGAATAAACGTGTACCTGCCTGAATCTTTTTGTCCTTAATCTATCATATCAACGTTTGTAGGTGCCAGGACCTGGTGCATATAAACCAAATGAACCTGTTGATCCTGCCAAAAAACAACTTTTCCCGTGAGTAAAGATTAATCTTTGTTTCCAACTTTTACTTTTTTTTGGGGGGGGGGGGGGGGAGAGTGGTAATGATATGAAATGTAAAATATCCAGTTTACGAATATTTATTATTTTATCATGTAAACCTGAAATAAGATAATATTTAAAAGAAAAAAAAGTATATATAAAAAGTTAACTTGACTACATTAACAGGAGGAAGCACTACCTGTGTATCTCTGCCCCCGCCATGCCCCTACCAGACACGCCGCCCCAGCCTGGACCCGCCGCCTATGACCTGGTCGACTATCAGGGTCCTGCCAAACATTATATGTCTAGCTCTGCTTTTGTGTCCACAACCAGTCGATGGACAGGGAATGGTCCAACTGGAGAATTACCTGGGCCAGGTGAGTTTGATTAACATTCTTGATACGGATATCAAATGATATTATCTACTGCGATATGTTAAGCAAGAAAACTTAACAATTTTCCACTATATGACACTAAATGTGAAGTTTTACTTCGTTCTGAATTTAGCTACTGATTTTGAAGGAAAACTTCATGAGTCATCTCTCTATTTTGAACACAAAGCTCTGATCTTTTACATATTTTATGATCACTTCCCACTCTCGATCTATTCTAAAACAGTGATACAAGGCTGGTAACTCTTGCTCTCTATTTAACCTTGCTTCAGAACAGGAAAGGTTGTACTGGTTGTGTGCTAATGAACTATTTATACTCCCCCATTTTCTTCTGTAAATATTTAATCAAGACAAACATGCAACACCTGAGAGATATCTGTGTGAAAGTAATCAAGCTGTTTTAATTATGTTCATTTTAATTTCCCAGAAAATGAAGGTGCTAATTAAAATTTTTTATGAATCTCTTGTGAAGTAGAAAATTCCAGCAGGAAATGAGTCTCAAATAACAAATGTCAGTAAAATGAAGCTCATTTTAATAGCAATGATTTTCTGCCAGATTCATGCATTGAATTCAGTATATTGTCTCTAGAAAACCCTACCTCAGCAAACAATTAGAGAACTTTTAATAAGAAAACCTTTGAACAAATTTTGTATTTGGCAATTACGTCATAAAATCTGTAACCTTGTGATCAGAATGAAATTGATGCTGGAGTAGTATAACATTCAGACTGTAAATTCTATAATAGGAAAGGGTTAAAGGTGCACTTTAAATAATTACTGCCATTGGCATTTTGTGTGTGGGTGTAATGAAAATGTACTACCAGGTACTTTTTGGACACTGGAAAATGAATTTCACTAGAGGGGAAAAAAATGATGTTAAGCGTTTACTCCACATCGAGATGTTTTTACAGATTGATATAGACATGTTTTCATGTTCAATTTTTCAAACTGACATTGTTTTTGGACAAAGGTCTTTCCCCATATATTTAACACTAGTCATCTAAAGGAGCCAGAAATGTCTGTAAATAGAAGAGAAATATTGCTGTTTATGAAAATGAGTTTTCTTGACGTGATGTGTTCTTAATTTTATATAAATTTTTATATAAGAAAGTTTGACTTAATTATTTCACTTGTACACCAGCTGTATTGATCATACATCTGATATTTAGATATCATAGTTTAGTAGAAAGAAATTATTGGAATTATTATTTTTTTTTTTTTGGAGAAAAAAAAATTAATTTGCACTCCCCATTGCTGATATATATAGACTGAAATCAACAGAATTAACCAATATGCAAGAACTGAAAGCATTTGCAATATCAAGTAAATTATGTATTTCCATCAGATTTTAGTAAAATCAAAAAGTTAAGAAATATGATCCATTCATGTTTGGTTTCATCGATGCTCTGTTTAGTATTGATTTTTTCCCCTCATTTTATTGTGAAATGGCTTCCCCCAAATTTTGTCCCTAAGAGAGAGAGAGAGATCATTATTCCTGATGACAAGCTGTCAGATTTGTCGACTGACACCGTCCTAGAGCCTCCACTTTATTGATTTTAGAACTCATAGATCACAGAATCTCGAATTCCTTTGTGTATGATATCAGGAGTAAACTGGCAATATTAAATTAATAACGAATGAAAAGAAAGGGAATAACTAAAGATGTACTGTGGTTAAATATTTTATGAATGCCAAATGATTTTATTTTGAAAGACTGAAATTTAGATGAAAAATGTAGGAGTTAAAATATTATTATCTATTTGTAAAATACTAATATTTTATTATAATTTTTTTCTTTTTTTAGCTCATTATCGACCTGTTGAGCCAAATAAACAGTCATTTATCTACAACGCTGCAGGAAAATGGATTTAATTCTCAGAAGATGATTAAGATTTATATTAATAATGAGTAAAAAAAGAAGACAAACAGTATTAATTTGCTTGAAATACAACTTTTAATTAATGAAGTATTTAAAAATCACACACTGGAAATGATGTTCAGGAAATATAGGATCTTGCTCCTTGCAATGTATTGTCTGCTGGTTGACTGGTAATTTGCTTGATGTCAGATCCAGGCAAAATGCCATTTGTTGTGATCATCCTTGGATTTACAGTTGTTTCCAATGGAAATCAGAGTATTAAGATACATTGCATTGGTTTATTGAACCTTAAAATGCTGAACGGACAACAAATCCCATCTATTTAAACAATGGCATATTGCTTATTCTGTTTGTAATTATAATGTTTCTGTTTTATCAATGAAAATAACTTTACCTTTGAGGAACTACAGAATAGTATTCAATATTTCTGTTTTTGTTCCACTTCCTACTTTCTCCAAGTGTTGAATGATGCTATGATTTCCGTCCAAGTTGATCATGAAATGCCTTAATTCTCCCCATCACCATTTATCTATTACAGGCATCTGTTACTTACCTGTATGTGTATGTGAGAAGTTAAAACTGACTTGTATGTGTGGTGCTGATTGAGGAGTGAATGTCCAAACTATTGTGAAATGTCAATGGTGCCTTCATACTATTAGACCCAGGAATATTTTGTTTCTGCATTTTAATTGAATTGTTTCAATAGCCAATAAGATGTTTTACCACTTGTACTCTTACCTTAATATTTGCTTTTCAAAGCAAGTTATTTTTGTGATACATTATTGCATTCTGTGTCATCTTTTGGCAAGATTTATTCTTATTTTTGTTGATGTTTTGATATAATATTGTATGAATTATATTTGTTTATATTCTGTGATAAAATCATGTTTTAATAAATCTGTGAAATATTGCTAGGATTTTGTAATTTATGATAATGTCACTTTAATCTTTGAAGTTTTACATATTTTTTCTTTAATTAGAAAAAAAAAATGGTTTCATAACTTTTTTAAAGTTACATAAGAGGCAATTTTGGGTTTATGTAACCCGGCGTTACGTAATATGACACAATCTGATCAGGAGTGATGTTTGCTCAGTTATATATCAGTGTAAACAACAAAGCTAATTGGGGCCTCCCTGGGGGTTTACGACACTACCTTATTATAACACTACCCTATAGATAGCGGGCTTTTAGTGCGACATGCGGATTATAGATTATTCAATCAACGCTTTATAAAAACGCGTTTCATAACTCAGAAATTTGATGTAAAGATAATTGGAATTTACTGCACGTTTCTTATCATTACAGTCACATGTACAGGTTTATCTCTTGTTTTTATTTCCGAAAAAGTGACGAGGATTTTATAGCTGTCAGTCATGTGACATTGCCCAGCTCAAACCACGCTGATGTATCCTCAATTGAATCTTCTCTCCCCCATTTGAAATTCAAAATATAAAGCATCCAAACAGCAAATCGCGATGAAAAACCGTTCTAACTGTTTAAAACACAACGCCCTACCAGGGCCCAGACTCGGTTTGTTTCTTAATGATTTAACATGTTTTACTGAAAATCAAATTACTATACGTGTACCTATAAGCACAATGTATTATTTTGTATTTATTTTAAAAGAAGTTTTTTCTAGTAATTAAATTGCAGCACAGTAAATGTTGATTTTTCTGAATAGATTTTCTTTTCCCGATTAAACTGGTTATTCTGCAAATTTCGTACAGAACAAACGAGTATTTTCTAAGAAATTAGCAGAAATCCGGTTTTCCGTTTCGAAAATTCCAGCCCGTCCCGGGTTTCGCTACCCATTTTAGTCATACTCCCTTACCCTAAACCACCCCCAAACCATGCGCGTCAAACTTAACATACGTGTTCTGATGGCAATGTACACATTGTAGTTTCATAATCTAGGTTTAAATACAAGAAATATGACCAAGTTGGACAATATTGACAAGAAAAAAATTAAAACAAACGATGCCCGCATATAATGTTGTTCAACCGCTCTGGTTTGATGTGAGTAACATCCCGCATTAATGCATGTGGGAATTTATTTTGATGTTAAAATATTTATAGGAAATGGAACGAGTTGACAAAAAAATTATTCACTCACCATTTTATAAAAAGCACTCAAGAGTTTTTAGCCACGATTTCTGAGTCATTATAATAGTTTGGGCAATACTAGTCTTGGTATTCAAACATTCTTTTGGTAAGTAAATCAAAATTATTTGAAATTATTAAACATTTCCCCACATTATCTTTTTAGGGGTTAGATATCGCATAGACCGATTCTTCTAAAGAGAGACGGATCTGTTCTATATCTCAGAGCAGACCGATTTAGTATTGTATAATTGTGGAGACACCAGACCATCGTTTGTTTATTTTAATCAGAAAATAGATGCACCAGCACGAAAACACTTCACAGCTGTGATCTAGGGGTGCAGTAGCATCATACATGTATAAAACGGCGATACATATTCGGACGGGTTGAGACATACTCATTTGTCCACTTAAGATTTAGAAAGTGACTAATAGAATGTTTAGATCATTAATACCAATTTTAACAATGAAATTTTCATAATGACAAAAAGTTGAAAAATGGACAAATTTATTGAGTTACGAACACAAGAATATATCTATAGGGTGCATGCTGAGTAAGCACCGGGAACGTCCACGGAGAGAAAAGCTAATATCTAGCTCTTAACCAAACACTTGACATAAAACGAATGGGTTTCAAATATGAACATCTTAAAAAAAAACCTCAAACTAGTAGCCGTTTACCAACTGTTTGCTGTTCGGATGCTTAACAAATTTCACATAAGATCTACCTTAAAATTTAAGATATGATTATAATTCGCAATAAACTATATCAATATCTATCTAAAAATTTTAAAAATCCAAATATTCTACGCTTCAATCTCTTCCTATATCTTTACCTACAGAGCTCTTCATTTCAAGGAGATCAATATAGTCTAAAATGATGTTACGACTATCCAGCCCTCTTAATGACATGCTATCTTTGACGACCCACAATCAGTAAAAATTCTACAACGAGTCTTTTTAATTGATCAGCAAATGAAATAAAGAACTAAGGCTGTAATTAAATTTGTCGGCAGAGTCTGAGACAGAAAACGAACAAATTTTGATCTTACTGCAACGAAATTCATTGAGTAATATGCCATTGCTTAACAGTTTATACAATCACAATTTTAAACAATATCCACGTATAGCTATTTCTTGGAACAGCGATTTAATGCAGGGTGACCATTTTTGGGTAAAAGGGGATTTCTTTTCCAAACCCAAGATCATGCTGCATTTACTGTTCCTTGAATTTTACAGAATCTTCTTGGAAGTGAATTTTCTGTTTAGAACTAAATGGCGGTTGAACACCTTTCACTTTGGAGGTGGCGGGTATGGTCATCTCAATAGGACTCAGGGGTGGCTTCTCCTCTCCCGACTGAATCCGGATCGCCTCCTCGCCTATGTCATCGGAACACATGTTGGACATGAATGTCGGAAACATAAGGGCCACAGCCAGAAGGATTCCCCCGACACAGAACAATATCAGACCAACTAGCTTCAACAGATCAAGCGTGGTATTGAATCTGACAGCATCTTCGTCAACGTATCCGACGTTCTCTTGAACGTCACCCTTACGGATGATGGATTTCGTCGGTATGAAATACCCAGCCAGAATTGCAAGAACACCCAACACTAGAAGATTAACTCCAATCCATATACAAACTTTCAACCAAATCGGACGACATCGGCGTCGGCGCGCATGCGGGTTGAGGAGGTACCGGTTGTCATCATCTTCCTCGTAGATGCTGGGATCCTTGTACGTCGCCGAGTCGTAGAAGTTATGGAGGTAGGATCTCACGCCGAAGTAGTAAGGACACACCCCTTTCTTCTTCTCCGGCACATCATCGTCGAAGAACACCTTCCCTGTCTTCTTCTCTTTGGGTGTGGAGACTGAATCATGCTTTTCCTCGGCGTATTTCGGAGAGGTCGGTTTGTCCGTAAATAAACCCGTGCTCTCCTTTGACATGACGCCTCTAAACGTCTCCCGACAAAGAACGTCCTCACATCATGCTCCAGGTGGCAGTAACCCTAAAAAATAATCCCCCACAAAAATAAGATCACAAATCATTTTTATTTGAAGCAAAACTTAACTAGCAATATCCGCCGCCCACAAAATGACATCATTTCATTGATTACTGGGAGAGGGTGAACTGGTAAATGAAATAGCTGCAATTCTGTTCGTTTTTTCTCGGGCATGGATTGGTGATAATGCGATAAGGACGTTAACAATTTGATTCAAAGCTCATCGCAACGTATTATTTACATGAATTAGTGTACATGTAAATACATGACATCCAAATCTATTGATTTAGTCAGCGACATTCTAGGACACTCATCTTTCCCCGATTTTGTTTACCAAGTCTCTGGACAGTAAATCCATATTCAGCAATTCCATACAGAACCGATCTCTAAAATTGTATGGAAGTCGTTTTCCCGCTTTCAGAATTTATACCTGCTTTGCGTCGAGTACATTGATCAATGCAATCTAATTAAAGAACCTATACTACGACCCGAAGCCTTGTATCTGGTATTCAACCTCATAATTGATTTAAGAATCTAAATCTTAATCAGACTGATAACAATTGATCTGAAATTAAATAAAGATGCAAGAGAATAAATAAGTCCGAGATTTAACCGAATTTTTCAACAGTAATATTTAAAGGGTTATAAATCTATGTCTTCTAATATTCAAAAGTATATTTTATATGAACAAAGTCTTGAATTATACTGTAAAAAAATTGCTTGGATTCCTTGTTTTACAATCAGAAAATAAATCAAGACACATAATTCTATTATAATTTTTTTTTATAACTATCTTAGGGACTAGCGATGGTCTACCAGATACTATTTAAGTGCTACTTTATTTCGCTATAAACAAATATGATTAGAAACTGGGCATTTTTTAAAATAAACCCCAAACGATAATTTTAAAAGATGAAAATATTTCATCAATTCAATTCTTATTGAAAGAGAACAACACGATACTGTTGAAGTAGAAGGAATAACAGGAAAGCCTACTCACAGCACTGAACAACCCACAAACCTTATCATCAATTTATACACCTGAGATGGACTTTCAATTACCTGTGGTTTTCTCGTTCACCAATAAAAAAAAGTCAGACTCCGGAACTGTCATTGGGGGTTCTTAAACGTTTATTGATTCGAAACAGCCAAAAAACGAAGCAAAGCATACAGATTCCTACAGCATAACGGTTAATGTATAGGGTCAATTAATTGGTAGCGATAGCGAAACGCAATAAAAATGACTCTGTATTGCTGATTTTCAGGCAAAGAGATGGAAATGAATGAGATACAAATAAAAACCCAGAAAATATTCCATGAATTCTGTGGAAATGAATAAACCATATTGATGGTTTGAGTTGGAGATCGTTACGTGCAAATGAACGCATGTTAGCAGGAACCACTTCGCATGCGAGTCTAAAGTTGTGAAATAACGTTACGTAGGAAGAGAACTGACGTCATCAGACAAAATGCCACCAATAACAGTTGATAATATAATACCATATGACGTTTTATACGTCATAGAATTTTTGATTAAATGTTGATTGCAGGTCTCTGTTCAAATTTAGCGATACTCCAAATGTGGTTCACACATTTATTTACAGTTAAATCCCAAGTGGAATACCAAAAAATCCATACTGTACATTGCTCGTCTTCTGTGAACCAGATAAGTTATTGGAATAGATAGATTCCACTCTTGGAAATTAAATTAAGTCATTATGATCTAAGAATGCTGTTCAGAGGCCTCAAGTAAGGAAATCGATCTTACTTTACAATTCCCCATAATAACCGATGTAAATCTATAGATACTTAACGATTTTTTAAGAAGTCAGACCATGGAATACAAATCTTGCAAGAAATTTTTATATGACTGAAATAATTGTTCGTGGATTTTTGATTTTAATCTCAATGTTGACAGTAATCTAAAAAAAAAACCCAGCTAGTCAATAAATTGATGCCTGAGTCTACTTAATCATCAAGTCTCTACAATATGACGAAGGTAAATTAATTAATGTCAGTGTTTCATTGGTATATTATGTCCACCATTGACGCAAACCATTACTCTGATAATTAAAGTACGCATCATCCCACTATTGAGTTTCATACACGTAGAGCTACCTTATATATTGGTATTAGCACCTGACCTTTTCCTGGAAGGCTAATGTCTCATATAATTCATACCGTGAGATACATCAGATGGAACTATTAACACTTTGCCTGCAATGCCGAACCTTCTTATGATGAGAACTCAAAACTCGTTGGTGTTCTCTACTAAAGATTTCTTGATGATTTGTAAGTCTAAATGAAGCAGTGTGGTGTTTTAAAGATCGAATAAGTTTCAAAAATTAATAGTTAAAATACATTTAATTTAATTTAGACCAAAAAATAAATGCTTTATACCGTTGACTTACAAAACAATTGCTACTTCGTAAGTGAAGTTTTTTTTTTACCGCTTACCAAAAAGTAGAAATTTAATTCAATTTAAAGCTACAGATAATGCATCGCAAATTCGAACCGAAGAAACACTGGGCGAAAAAGAGCCAAGGGGCAAAATGGGAAAAGCTTGTTGCCTAGCAACATGGAATTAATTGTGATCATAACTAAATTAAATATATTGACGTTTAGACAGACCACATTACACACTTCTCTAAAATATCAATTTCATGAATGAATTAACCGTCCAACTTTGCTGATAACATTTAATACTATACTATCAGAAATCATTTTATTTTACAGTAAATACATGTATGTACATCAAGTACATGTACGTTAATATTCATCAGAAGTCTATAAGCATTTAATGAACATACACCGGTAGCTGAACATCCGAGATACTTCTAAAGGAGTTTTGTGACAACCCTCTCACGATGCATTCATCAAAACATGTCACTTGCTAATGAGTGCTATAGTTTATGCATCAACATTGCAACTTCTCAATATAATTCATTCCTATCAATATTGTTTATAAAAATTAACTTTAAGATATATGACAAATTATCTGTTCTTTTTGTATGAAAGAGAGCCGAATGATCACGGCCATTTTTAGACCCTATTGTTCTCCTTTTGAAGAAGAGCTTTATATAACGATATACATATATCTAATTAAAAAAGCAGAAATATATGGAACCTTTCTTCTCTAATCAATAATTTATAACCAAAAAACCATATTTACAGATTTAAGGTATATATCTGATGAGTAATTTGTTGACCATACAGCCTCCTTAAAAGGAAATTCGAACGATATAGTCATCACCCATCGGTCTGACAAATTGACTAATCAAATACCATTCATTCCTCAAAATCGGACAACGTAGGAAAAATGGATAACAAATTCACGGTATTTCTAACATTTTAATCCCGTCTATATACAATTATGACTCCTGAGAAAAAACGCTATGAGGAGCATCTATTGAAATATTGCCCAAATCTATGTTGTTCATTTCATATTCTTGAATACAAGTTCGTGTATGCAATGTATTTAGTTTCAACGTATATCTTGTTTAAAGCAATGTATTATTTTTAACCCAATAAAGATTGCCACCAATAGAACAAAAGAAAAGTTTATGACAATGATTCTGATCTTAGGAGGCTTGAATTTGGAAGATTGACGTCATACGTCACACAACAGTCAAATAGATTCTGCACCTGATGTTGACGAATACAACAACACAACAATGTTAATTACTGCTGATAAGACATACAAGGAACATTCCTCTGCATTCATGCTCTAATACTAGCAATGATATGTGCTTATAAAGGAATAAATAAGCTTGTTATGATCAAACCATTGAATGCTTACAGATATGGATACATGTACTTAGTTTGTTCTCGCTAACAATAATAGCACTAGAAAATGAATTCGAATTGCTCTCAAGGCAACTTAAAATCAACCATTCTATACACTATACACTATACTGATGTATGTAGACATTTATCTAAAATCCTTAGATGTTAATCTATACAAAACAAAATACATATATACTTACGTTCTACGAAATTCACAGGGCAAAGGGTAAGTAAAGACAACCATGAAATCAGCAATCTCTCTATAAGCCGAGATTGCGGGAACCGAGAGTGGGCACTGCTAAGTACACAGCGCATGTGTCAACCCAGACCTAGCGATCAATACATCTCAATGTAATCATGGTTACCATTCTCCAATGAAAAAAAAAATGTTTTTAACAATTTTTGTTTACAGTCAGGCAATCAATTTCCTTTCTGACTTGGGAAAAATAGTTTCTTCACGCCGTAATAAGTGCAGAAAACGGTAAATAGCGTGATGTCCTTGGTTTATTTTTTTTCAAATTGATCTTAGGAATAATTTGCTGCGATGTCCATCGATTTTTATTTCCTAATGATGGACACAACGACAGTGACATCCCGCCATTATGGACGAGACTTTTGCATTACAAGAGATGACAGATTGGCGTAGTTCATACGTTCACCATACTCAAACCATAATGCTGAGCCGACCCACCGCTTTTCAGGAAACATGTTCTGTAATTCTCTGAGAGGCGTATCGAGGAGAGATGTGATCTATGAAACACGTAAGACCACAAGAAAATCAATTGATTTTCTCAAGAACGAGTTAACTCTAATTTGAACGCAAGAATACATGAAATATAGATTACCCCCCCCCCCCCAAAAAAAATAAAACAAGAAATAAAATTTGTTCCCAGATTATGTTTTTCCAACGAAAATATCACTTATTATGCTGCCATGTTAGATGCGATCTTTTATTTATTGGACCGAGTTGAGTTCAAACTTTCTCAAAATATCTTTGAGGAAAACAACTGTTATTTTATTGTAGACTAAGAGAGTCAAATTGTCACATATACAGCAAGATCCAATGTTGGAACAGAATGTTTCCAGCAAACAGTATTATAAAATGTTAAAGTACATGTATTTAATGTATCCACTGACAACAAAAATAATTACAGTAAGAAATACACCAATAGCCTCTTGTTATTGTCGGTTTTGATGATTCCTATTCAGTCGCGCGATAATACATAGAAAGTATCTTTTATTGGTACTCTGCAGTCTTAAAAAATTGCTTCTTTTACATATATGAACAATCATGTTTATGTCAGAATATCCGCAAAGTTTTTTTTTAAATCAAAGTTTTATTCAATACAAACTAGAATTTATTACTTATTGATTGGTATGATGAAGTGCAAATTAATAAACATTTGCTTTATTTGATTATTTATTTTCATTTAATTGGCAATATATGAGGGTAGAGTATCCGTGTAAAAATATTTCAATTTTTTTCTATTTCTAAAGTGATGCGCGGTTTTTTACACCATGCAGTTTCACGGTTATTTTTCTTTGATTGGCCAAAAAATTTTGTGGCATGAAATTCCATATAAACATGGTTAACAATAACCATTCAAAATTCGGCAACCCCTGGATAAGAGTCAATACAAAACTATCATTGATTTTTTTTTTGGAGGGGTGGGGAGGGGGGGGGGGGAGTCCAGAGTTTTAATAAAATTCTGCTTTACTACTGAAAATCATGTTACAAATAGAGTAATTATGAAAAATTGAGTTATCGAACTTTGGTAAGGAATGAAAAAACACTGACAAACATGCATACATTTAAAAGGTTCCAAACCCCCATTGGAAAAGAAATGCACATTTAAATTAGTTCAAAAACGTGGTATTTATCGATTGGAATATAATTTTTAGACTTTGAAGTCGTCATTTACTATACAGCAAAACGAACTCTATGATTTTAAATTTTATGCAGGTGTAGCCCTTTTGCTTAGAAATAAGCAACTTTTTAACATTTATAAAGATACAAAAGATCGAACAGTACAAAATTAACCAAAAAATTAAACATTCTTGGCCGCTGACATACATATGAATTTTAAAAGGGCGTTCTAACTACTTCAAATATAGTACTATAGAATTTTTAATTTCGTTATAACCTTTTCAGCTTCGTGTTAACATTTTTTTTAAAAATTGACAGAGTGTAAGTATTCATTTACAATTTTAATTTGATCCAACAAGGCTTCCTTAGTAATGAACTCGTGATTTGTTTGTAAAGTGATTTTTAAAAAGTGAAAATGTGTTTAAGGTTATGTCTATATTTAACCCTACTTAAGTAGTTTCACAAATTAATTTGAAAATGTGCATCTTGAAGCATACCCTCTTTTTCCCAGGAAGTATGAAATGGTGATATTAGCTGGGTAAAAAATATATTACACTATTAACACTAGATTAAGTAAATAAAGAATAAATTAACTCGAAGCTGTAAGTATAGTGATCGCCTTCAACGGTTTTCACCTCCAACAGGAAATCTTATAGGATGATGTAATCCCCCGAGAGAGAGAGAGAGAGAGAGAGAGAGAGAGAGAGAGAGAGAGAGAGAGAGAGAGAGAGAGAGAGAGAGAGAGAGAGAGAGAGAGAGAGAGAGAGTTAACAACTAGGTGTATCATATATCGCGAGAGCAAGTAGTTCAAATTAGATTTCCTAATGTATGTTATATCATTGGGCACATGACAGCAAAATATATATCAGATGCCTGAATCGAAAGTAGTGTAGAGTTCTAAATATTTTCAGAAATCACGACTGGGCGTTCCGATCTTAGCATCTTCGTAAACACACTACAAATACTGCACTACAAATTGTTAGTCACTTCGCAAGGTCCGATGTTTTTATAAATCCGGGAAAGTTATTCTGGCCAACAGGATTGTGAAATGCATAAACTGTTACTCATGATAAGTTGTCATGTTGTAATTTTTTTTGTATCTACAACCGTCAAGTATATTTAAACTTTAAACAAGATGGGATAGTGAGCTCTAGCCTTTCCTCGTCCATAAATCAAAGATAACTTTAAAAATATAGTGGAAGATATACACAAATTTAAAATTTAAATGGAAAATGATTTTGTTCTTCAACAAAGCAAACTTAACGATTACTTATTTTTTTTCAGTTTCAAATACATGTAGTATCTTTGAGTATAGTTGAGTAACAGTTGACTATGCGAATATAATATTTTCTTTTGGTTATTTGTATTGATAATTACCTCTAGTCTTAATTTTTTTTATGTGGATTTCATTCCTAAATGGACGTAATTAAAATCTGAGTCGTATTCAAGATTGATAGTATTTGGCGATGATAAAATGATTGATCTGTCAGAGCGTCCCTTATTATGATTTTTATCTTTTCAAATTATATGCAAGTTCAAAAGTTTAAATCGTTTATGATCAATATTGAGGAAGAAATTCTCTGTACATTAGATAAAAATCATGTAATAAAAAGCTGGTTATGTCATGTGATAGATTTTTTAAAGATAAAGTGTAAATTTCCTATCTTTTCTTTCTCATTTTCCCTGGATATTTATTGGCATATCAAATCCACAAGTATAAATGCAAATTGAATTCAACTAAAATGAACCAGAGCTTGTGCAATGCATGCACATTATAGAGATATACTGTAAGCATGAAAATACAAGCCAAAGGCATAACATCACGAAATCTTTTTCCCCATATTATATTCGTATTTCATAAAGTACAGTTCAACTATTTTAACTCATATTAACTAGTGTTGTTGGTTCTACAGACAGAAGCACATTGAAGACTGCATGGATATGTGGACATACTCCTCACAGCGGACAGACTGCCCAGTACGTCATCGTGCATTCCTAGAGTGCGCACTGAGGGGGCCAATCTCATCTGGTATATATCTGCACACGTATATGCTCATCTGAATCGGACTGCAATTTTAACGAGTCATTGATTGTCTAAATAGAGCGATTAATCAAAACATGACACTATTTAAAGAGTACTAGTATTCAAGTATCTCCAGATGATCAGATTTGTAGCTTCACTTACTTCCTGACTTGATTTGATTGTTTAATCGCGCCCTTTCCAATATTTAAATTTGGACTTAATTCTCATTCCTTATTGTTTCCTGCTTTGTATGTAAAAATCAACAACAACAACAAAAACAACCGCATAGTGTTTATCAATATCTCTCTGTCTCTCTAGATTTAAATTCCCTTCATTTTAGAGAAAAGGGTAATAGATATGACATTCTAGTGTAGTTTATCAATATCTCAGCTTATAGCAGACAATAATAAACGAATGCGATTACCTGTCGAAAAAGTTTCTCTCAATGAAATGTGTGTAAAAAAAAAAGAAAATAGAACACCCATCTCCAAAGGTGTAATTTTTTTGACCATCAGTTTTACATACTCATGTGTATGTGGAGTATGACTATACTGGGATAAGTATTCATTTATATAAAATCTCTCGGAGCGTCCATGTACCGATCATGAACAAGTTCCTTCCTGGATGAAGTTTCAACGATGTCTAAAAATAGGTTAATGTATTTCCACAAGTAGTCACATGTTTCAAACTATATAAAACGACATGATCATTGACTTTCGATGATTTGGAAAAAATTAAAGCCAAAGATAGCAACGCGTACACAGTCGTTGTTAACAACTAACAGAATAAAATATTACGTTCATCATCAAGTTAGTGTTTTTGCAGGACTGAATTATACAAAAAAGGAAGTTTAAATATGTCGAGAGCGAGCTTAAAAATGATCCAAAGAAAAGTGCAGCGACAAGCATTGCCACAAGGTAAAGTACATGTTTCAAAATTTCAGTATTAGAAATAACATTGATTCATTCATCTGACAAACTAGATTCGGCGAATGGTAGTCATTTTCCATGAACATTAAATCATTCTTATAACTGCAAGAGTTAAATTATCATGATCCACAGATATAAGTTATATGAAATAGACCAAAACAGAATGGTTGTACAGATTTAATATATTCCAGCGGTCAGACTTGTTGTCCACTATTTTCTTTGTTAACGTTGTGTAACCGTATCGATATGAAATGAACTTATTTTTTTATGATTGACAGATACTTGTATCTGAAGTAAACACTAATATACATGTTTGTTTCAGATATGAAATATCTAAACCTTTAAAATAAGAAATAAAGAGAAATTAAGAAACCAGCAATGGTCATATAAAATCATGATATTCTCTCTTGTTAACAGTGACTCATTTCAATTTTCCCGAGAGCTCCTTGTCCGACTGGACTGCGCAACATGTGTCGAACTTTTCTTCAAAACAATTGTCTGACCGCGTGAGATACCGGAGCAAGAGAATGATACTGGACATCATAGGAGTCGGTCTGATTGGGTCTACAACATCCTTCTCCAAAACAATTCAACATTTTGCAGAAACAACTGACAGAATCAGCGACAAGGAGCCGGCGCTTATTTGGGGAACGTCTAACAAACGCACTCGGCCAGGTATGGCGGCGTTTATAAACGGATCCAATTGTCATTCGATGGACTTTGACGATACTTGGCACCCTGCTACTCATCCCAGCAGCCCTATTCTCCCTGCCTTGTTTGCACTGGCAGACTTTCTTCCAGAACAGTACAAACCATCACTTGAGGACATTCTTGTAGCGTTTAACTGTGGAGTCCAAATACAAGGAGTTTTATTACGGTGTTCATTGCAGTCTAATAATATTCCTAACAGGTACCGTTCTCTAGCTAAGAAAAATTATTATCTCAGAAAAGAATAAATATATTATTAACAAACAACTGCAACATGACATTTTTAAAGATGGATTTTCAAAATATGTTTATTTTCAGATTACATCCCCCAGCAATAGTTGGTGTAATGGGAAGTGCTGCTGCCTCTGCGAATCTTTTAGGTCTGGAACCCAAGAAATGCCTACACGCATTATCTATTGCAGCCTCGTTTGCTGGTGCTCCAATGGCAAATGCTGGAACCCTTGCCAAACCTTTACATGCTGGCAAATCAGCCCGATGCGGGTTAGAAGCAGCTTTTCTGGCAGATCAAGGAATCGAAGGAAACGAGCGTATTCTTGACATGGAATCTGGCTTTGGGGCATTTTTCACCGACTATGATCCATCCACTTTTTTTCAAGAATTACAAACTTCTGAAAACCTAATTCTGCACCACCAGGACATAGCTATCAAAAGTTATCCCTGTCATCTTGGGATGCACTGGGCCATCGAGGCATCACTTCACGTCAGAAAACAAATTGTAGATCTTTATGGAAACATGGATGCCAGTTTTGTAAAATCCATTGAAATCTTTGCTCCAAAATCCAAATATATTAACAGACCGGTACCATCGTGCGAACACGAGGCAAGACATTCGTTTCAATTCACTGCTAATTCAGCATTAATAGACGGAAAAGTATCTCCTGAAACTTTCGTCTTTGGAAATATTGAAAAAGAGAGAAAAGAATTGTTCACTTTATTACAGAAGACAACCATTGTTCACAGAGCCGACAATAAGCCTTGCTTTGACACAATGTACGTCGAAGTTACTGTTACTCTACAAAACGGAGAGAAATTTTCTGCCAGATGTCTTGAACCAAACGGACATTGGAGAAAACCTTTAACAGACAAAAGTTTGAAAAAGAAGTTTTTAGCAAACTCAAGGTTACTTCCTGAACACCAGCAGACGAAAATCATTAAACTTGTTAGCAAGATGTCATCTTGTGATTCGACTGATGGTCTGCTGGAGTTACTTAGAACGAACATATAATTGTCCTAGAAGATTCACTAACTTTAAAAACAAAACTTGATAAACTCTTTTGTGCCTGTAAAATGTTTGTTTTATTATGATTTTTATTGTTACAAAAAAAAGTCATGGTTATCTGTGTGCATATGAATATTCGGTGTTTTCTTATTGCATTATATTGTCTCATTGAAATGTATATCGTTAAGATAACTATCATTCATCTTTTTATTTTGAATATTTTAGATTGTTTAGAAAATTGTTTTAGATGCAACAATATAAAATTCAATCGTAAAATACTTTTATTTACTTTAACTTAAGCAAGGAAAGCGTTTGGTATGATTTTAATAAAAAGATTTCAATCTTCAATCCGTTATCAACACTTTTTATTATGTTTTACTGCTTGTAAATCAGAAAGCTCAAAATGGCAATATTGATTATTGTATACTTGGAACTCTCTCTGAAAGGTTGTAAATTGTAAAATATGAAATAAGAAATGAACATTGTACACAGTATCAGAATAAAATGTACTAGAGGGCGATCTGGCCCTTTGTACATTCAGGTGTTATACGGCAGAAAGAACTGTGACTGTGACTGGAAGCAAGTCCTTCCGCATAGTATCGCACTGTATTTCGCTTTTTATATTTTCTGTAATCATATTTGTCAAATCCTATTATATTCGTAAATTGCAGATAAATTATGACTGAGAAATGTAATATATACATATATTACATATATTTTACAATAAATCTTTACATAAGAAATATGATAAATTCGCACTGTTAAGATATATGTGTGTAATATCTACTATGAATATAATGATATTACTTTATTTATTAACTTTCTTTTGTAAAAATATAAACGTATATGTATCATCATTTTTTGGTACAGAATTACCGATCCAGGGAGCCCTTGGCACCCCAGGCGAGGTATATAATGAGGGATGTTGCCTCAAACAAATGTTGTATGTAATTTCAAATAAAACATTAGAAAAATGTTTTACTTTCAAACATTTGGTAGAAAATTCATTATCATAATTCTATCAATAGTAAGGAAGCTCATTGAGGCCAGTTCAGTAAATAAATAAAATTATTTTGCGCTTAATCGCAATAGTTATTGCGTTTTAATGCAATCTTTTGCGTTTCTTCGCAATGTACTTTGCGTTTAAACGCAAAAGATTGCGATAAAACGCAAAAGGTATTGCGATTAAACGCAAAGTGGATATCGTTTAAACGCAAAGTTTTGCGATTAAACGCAAAGTATTGCATTTAATCGCAAAAAATATTGCGTTTAAACGCAAAAAATATTGCATTTAAACGCAAAGCTATTAGTGCGCATAAACGCAATATATTTTGGGAATAAATGCAAAAGTTTTTGCGATTAAAAAGAATAATTTTGCGATTAAATGCAATGCTTTTTTGCGATTAAAAGAAGCTGTGAAGCAACTCATTCGAGTAGCGATCATCACTCCCAATTGTTACAGGACATTTCATCAATAGAAAAAAATGTCCCAGAAAAGAGGGAATCGTGGAGAAGAATTTTGCATTCTATATTGCCAACCCGAGTTATGAGGGACTGAAAATTGTTGAAAACAAATTGATCACCATATTTTTCGATCTGCAGAAACGAGTGCTTATTTTACAAGGACACCTCGACTGACACCGATATGCATGAGTTATCAAACTTCGGATGGCAACATCGCTTAGCTGAGTCTGTAGAAGACGCCAATGATTTATTTTACCCTGCGTCATGTAGCAAATCACGAAATGCTATATTGTATACGCGTACATAAATGTCCCATATAATGCCACTTTTTAATGCAATTTGTTTTAGTGTTGAAACAATTACATCATGCCAACTTTTAATTTTGGTATTGCATCTTTTTTAAAAGTAAAATAAAAAACCACAATACTTGTATGATAAATACATGTATGCCATCCCATTGTTGAACCTGACGTTGTACGTGATATCAGTTTCCAAGATATGAACGTACGGCACTATGTTATATATAACATAATAAAATGTATTTGAGCTTGTCCTGCGAACGGTTCTTTATTACTTTTACCTTTGTTTCAGTGTCGCGGAATTTCGCTATCACTGGCCTTGGACCGTCCCTGGCACCTCCTGGGACCGATGAATCGCGATGACGTCCGCAAGTGCGAGATCGATGTTGACAGTTGTTTTCAGTTTGTGACATATGTCATCTCGCAAGTTTTCGGTCTGCTTTTCTTCCCATTTAAGAAATTTAATATTATTTTTCTGTGAATATTGTTGATTCTGGTTAGCTAACATTAGTGCGTTCTCTGATGTATTTTGAATGTATTTCAGATTGTCCATCATGCTTCTCAACTCTCGTGCCCGGTTGCTGAACTTTTCCCGAAGAGTTTCAAATTCAAGATTGAAACCGTCCGAAATATCTTTATATTCATATTCATTTGTTTCAGTTTCAATTTTTTGTTCGAATTCTTCATTAACCGCTGTTTTGATTTCTAGTGTAGTTTTTTCTTTGATTTCTTTGATTTCATGAAGCAATGAATTTTTAACGTTCTTTTTAATTTCTTCTTTAATATCTTTTTTCATTCTTCTCAGATCGAATTAATCATAACTTTCATTTCTGACTTTTTAACCATGTTTTATCTGATATTGGACTGACTATCGTGAATAGATAGATAATCGACAGAAATACCCGACACACCTGGCGAAGCCCCCAACGGGGAATCGATGTGTTTAAAAGTTTTTTTTATATCTTCATAAACGAAAGAGATATAAAAACTCAATAATACATGGAATGTAAAATGACCTTCACACTTTACCTTTATATCATTTCAATCAGCCAAAGTAGCTGTGTACATCCCACGTGGTCAAATGTCCCTATGGCGTATAGTAAACAAGCTACTAGTATTTTTCAAAATTTAATAACTTTCATTTGCAAAAACTGTTTGAAAAGAGCTTCAGATCCTTAAGTATAAATATATTTCAAGATCCTCTAAATGAACCAAAGACATTTGCCTTTTCAGGTCTCTTTGCTTTCTGTTTCAGGGCTGAGTTTCAGTGCATGTAAGGGGTTTCATTAAAAGGGCCAAATGCCTAAATGATTTTGACACAAAACAAATTTGGTCAGTAATTTAATAATGAAAAAACAGAACAAACACTATGGGGTTTTTTCACAGGAAAGTGGTAAGACCTAGATATGGTCGCAAATAATTACTTCCTGTGTGAAACACTGTCACGGATTTTCAAATATAGGTCCAAATGTGCCCTAGCTTCTCATTGAAAGCTTTTTTTAATGACTAATATAGAATAACATACGATTTGTGATTTTTTATGTTCAAAATGGTTTGCTTTTGTATTTTGAATATTTGACCGAAATTTGAAAGTTAGGAGTCAGGATACAAGCAAGATACAGATGTGAGGAATCATTGTTTTGATATTATACTCACATAAAAGCATACTGGAGTTGACATAATTAAAAAAAACAGAAACAAGTAGATTTATTTAAGTAAAAATCAAACGTAAATGGTTGTACATTTAAAGCGAAACAATAATATGATACGTTGTAAAAACATACTCGTATTTTTTAGTGCGTGATAATGACTAAATTATTTCCTTCTTCTCAAATGCAATAAAATTATGTGTTGTTTACAAGTACATCATTCTCAAATCAACTTAAATTAGTTTAAAAAATCACATTTGTGTGTCTCTTATTTCGAAAAACAAAATGTTTGCTTAAAAATATCTCAATATTACATTTGGTCAATGTTGCAATGTGACCTGTATTTAATAAAAGTCAATATTGCCGTTATCTTGAAGATTCATAAATATTAGTCAATTAAGAAGACAATTTGATTCAAAATCTTAAAACAATTGTGAAAATGAGTAGCAAATAATGTAAAAACTTAAAAACAATATAATGAATAATTTATAAGTCCGCAAGAGCTGGCGAAATCATCACAGTTAGAAGCTTAACTGGCTCAATTCAAGTGGCGAAACCACTCCGATTTGTTGTCTTCAAAATTTCCGTATTCATCTTTCCCAGAAAGAAGAACCGTGCAAGGAAAAGTCCGAGGTCTATCGGGGTCTTGAATTGGTTTAGCGTCGGTTGCTACGTATCTGATAACAAAACCACAGCGACGCTTTGATGAGGTATTGGGCTCACTTCCATGAATAAGCAATCCATCGTGAAGAGACATTTGTCCAGCCTTCAATGGACATGTACGAACTGATGTTAAATCGACAAACTCGAGAGGAATTGACTGGTTTGAACTTAGCAAGTTTCCCCCAACTTTGCATGTCTCATGTTGAACGAGACCATTCTTATGAGTACCTACAAAATTGACATTATTTCAGGGTTTACACAAATATCTTTGTTAAATAGAAACAGTTTTAGAAAAAAAAAATAAAAGATCTGATAATGAAAACTGATGCCCAGTCTACAGAGTACCTGGAATGACTTGCAAGCATCCATTTTTCACATCTGAATCATCAACGGCAAGCCAAGCAGTAACAACCGTACCCTCTATACCCCAGTACCTGTTGAAGTAAAACCATATGTTAGCATCAAATACTAGTACTCAAATTCAATGTTTTGAAATATACCTGTATTTTAAATATCTTGTTATCTTTAAGCATTTTATTTTGTATCTTGTTTTGTATCTACGACGTATTATTTTCCTCTAATATGATAAAATTAAAAAATCCAGCAATTAGAAATATATTGAAATCATTAGAAAATACGTTAATTGAAAAATTGATTATATGTAACCAGAATGGATTCATGGAAATGATATAAATTACATTGGAAGTAGTACTAGTTTTAATAGATCACTCGTAGATATACATGTATAACGAAGTTTCTAAGAATTAAATAACACATTTATGATAACTTCATTTATATATTTGGCAAATGATGGATATCTGTTCTCTCTGTTATTTAATGTAACGTCCGTGAAAAAAATAAAAAGGAAGCATCAACGATATCATTTTTCTATAAGTAAATCTGAACCACGTCAGATCGACTTTATAAACTAAGAAACCTACATTCCGAGATACTAGTTAATATTCTAAAGCTTACTTCATATCCTGATGCCAGGCTACAAAGGCTTGGACGCCACTGTCAGACTCCGGATATTTACAGATGAATCGAGAATCTAGCAGCATTACATTTGATCCTAAGATATCCTTCACAGGCTTCAGAATGTTTGGATGAGAGGCAATTTGTAGAACCCATTGGTGCGCAAGGTGAATGTTGTGAAAAGAATATTGAGACGCTTGTTTTCCTTGAAAAAGAATGGAAATAAGGTCAAAAATGAAAGAGATACGGAAATAAGGTAATGAACAATCTAGAATTAAGTACAATGTTTTGATGAGCATTATGCAAACACGTTTCGTTAAATTAACGTTAAAATGTGAATAACTGATTTTAACACATTTTTGTTGCACTTTAGGCTTTGTTTTGTAATTGTATATTTTACTAACAAGTTGTCGTTGTAGTTTGACAATTAATTTCCGCAATTTAGTCGTATACACGTATCTCTTTATATGATATTTCAGTAATATAAATCAAATTATTTTACATTCCATTTTAAAATAATGAGGAACAAACACTGTTTAAAAAAAACCCAAAAGTACCTGCGTCTTTTTCTAGACTGTCGAAGTTTTCCTTCAGTCGTCTGCATTGTATGTCGTCTAGGACATCAACTGATGGAATGAAACCATCGGAATCGTAAACCGTTCGGTAGGAAGGCATGTTTTAAAATTAGTTCAGACTCTGTTGTAGGTTTTCTATACCTTGCCTTCTGTGGACTCCCAACTTATATACATCTCAAAGATAAGATGAACACACTAAACGTCATGGGTCGATCAATCACAGTTTTGTAATTGACATTTGGACCAGGATGTGTGATTGCTTAAATAAATTCCTGTTTCTTTTTGTTTTATGAAGAAAGCTTAAAAAGTTTGTTGAATTTCCTTCTCTATTTATTGGAAATGCCTCAAACACCAACGAATGCTAAATAGTTTGGAAAACAAGTAAAGTCCGATAAGGTTGAACCTAATGCATATACATTATATATATTTTGTTCTAAATTTCTTAAACAAAGGCCCAATATTGAAAATAAGAGTTGCATTTCAATTCATTGGAAAAGTTATATGTTAAAATTAGTGACGGCTATTTATAGCTGATATCTGTACACATTTTGAAAAATACATTTACTATTCTAAATATATAATTGATAAAAACCTTCTCCTTAAGAGTCTTTTCTATTTTTAGACGTTATCAATTTTGAAGGACAACTTTATATAGAGATATAGGAAAATTATTCAAATTTCAAAGGCTAAAATATTACAAGTTTTCTTAACTAAACAAAACTTTATTGTTAAGAATATCGTTATCAAAATTTTAATGCATATCTAATGTTATAAGATGAACTCCATAAATGGAGCCCGTGCGAGCACACGTAAACAATATATAGTATTTTCAATGGCTTTTAAGATTTTTGTGTTTTTCATGAAATGCATTATAAATTTTAGGTAAATTACACATGAGTTAACCTTTTTGTCTTGTATTACAATTTAAAATCGCCAACCATGGTGTATAAACGGCGTGAGCTTGGATTACTAACGAAAAAGCTGCTTGTGCGATAATATGAAAACGTCAATTTAGCTTTGGAAGTTTAAATGCTTAGAAAAATAAACAACTTGTCACTTCAGATGAAATATTTTTAAAGTTGAGCAGATATTCATTGCAAAACAATTGCTTTGTGGTATTCACCGGTATTCGATAATCATTAATATATAATTTATAATGACAATTGCATAACTTAGAGTGTAATTGAATTCAATGAGACTATTCTGTGACACAGTAATGATGAATGAACACACTAAAACTTTTTTTAAAGAACAGTTCTAGTTCAACATGACCGAAATTGCGGTTGAATTTTTTTCATTTAAAACCAATCTAGCTAAAAACTAGATAAAGATATTTAAAATGTACATGTAACATAAATATATTTATTAAGCACCAAATATTTTTCAAAACCAAAATTTTTTTTTATATGTATTTCATGTCCAATATTAGGGATCTAAAAGAAATAAATAAGGGATAACACCCCCACTGTTTTATTTTTGTTGCATTAGAAATGTCATTTTATCGCAATACATAAGGAAGCCAATTTGAAAGATTTTGTTTTCGGAGTTATTGCATAAAAACAAATGCTCGACCAGACGAATGGTTGTTTAGATGATTAAGACTTAGTCTAATCATTCCAATATTTTTATTCTGTCCATTCAAGTGTATTTCTTACTAACAAACATGAATTTGAATGTTTCTTATATCATTCTTGAAGAGAAAAAGGTGTATATATACTAGCGGAAAAAAGAAACTGTGCATTATAAAATTTAGTATAATTTTTAAGGTCTTCCGTTTCCAACGGGAGACCTTATAGTTTTCGTACGATTTCTTCTTATTATTATTAAGGTCTTCCGTTTCCAGCGGAAGACCTTATAGTTTTCGGACTGTTTCTTATAATTAAGGTCTTCCGTTTCCAACGGAAGACCTTATTGTTATTGCTTTGTTTCTTTTCCTCTATTATTAAGGTCTTCCGTTTCCAACGGAAGACCTTATTGTTATTGCTTTGTTTCTTTTTCACTATTATTTTTATTGTTTTTTTTTTTTTCTGTCACGTTTTCTCAAAAATGCTTCAGCCAATTTTCATGAAATTGTCAGATCTTATTCATGACAAAATTTGTAAGAAAAGTACACGGGCTTTTTTTGGTCGTCACTTCCAGTACCGAGATATTAAAGATTTTACGTTTTTGCTTGTTCACGATTTTTCTCAAAAAGTATTTACGATAGAACCTTCAAATTTTCAGAGAAGGTAGAGAGTGAACGGCCGCAGTGCCCTTCGCATATCCGAACGTCCGCCGTCACTTCCGGTCGTCACCGGAAGGAAATGAAAAACCTTAATTTTTCAAATTTTTAGATTTGAATTTTATTTATGTTTTTATTCGATAGAGACGCTTAAAACACTTCAGAATATGAAATTCGTGTTAAAATCGATCCAGGCATTCCCGAGATTTTGAGTTCAAAAGTTCTGAAGCGAGAGTCCGCGTAGCTCAGTCGTTAGAGTGTTGGACTTGTGCCCAGGCGACCCGGGTTCCATCCCCGAGTGCCGATTATTTTTTCTTCCCTAATTTTGTTTTGTTTAACGATTTTACCTTTAAAATGATGGTTTTTATTGTTTTCCGTTTTATTTTTATCATAAATAAAAATAATAACAGCTTTTTTAGTACAAATATAGAGCTCGTTTTTGTCAGCAGTTCGCATCGCCGCCATCAAAGACATGCCGCCGAAGCGCCCCTGCAGTACGACCGCATTAGAGTTCACTGGGTCGCTTTGCCGGCATCAAAGAAATGCCGCCATCTCAATGACTGTATGCACACAACATTTAGCAATGCACCAACGTTATTCTACATGGCTTTAAAAGGAGGACTGATTAGTATTTGTTCACATATATAGATACACGCTTGCATGTATGCATGCGTTTATTGACATACGTTGCTGATATACTGATTCCCTAAACACTACAAAAAACTAGAAAATCTCTCTCTCTCTCTCTCTCTCTCTCTCTCTCTCTCTCTCTCTCTCTCTCTCTCTCTCTCTCTCTCTCTAAAGTACATAAGAACTAAGTACAGGTAACATGCAGTAAATTGGATAAAGGCTAAATGTACATTGGCGTCCAAAAATTATACATGTATTTATTTCAAGTTACAGGATATTTGAAATTCATTGTTTAATGATTGTTTTCTTACTGATTGGAAGTCAACGCTAAAAAGTCATTTTTATTAAAGATGGTGTACTTTTTCCTTTTTTGTGCATGTCTATACATGTATACTGATACAAATCTATTGCCTGTTTGGGATTAAGAAAAACCTCCGAAGTTTATACTCGTAACTATACAAACGAACGGGTGACTGCGACAAGATTTGAAAACTGACCACCCGTTTATGAGTGTTTGAGCCTAAAAATAAACAGATGTAAAAAAAAATCAATAGTTACATCTTTCAAACAACGCTTATACATTGTTTTTAACATATGTATTTTATTTAATACCACATATTGCAATATGTGATATTTAGAATTTAACATTCTACGTTTAATATAGAAGTCAACGACCAACACCCCCCCCCCCCCCAATTCATAAAATCATTTAGTTTTTCTGGCCCGATTTTACTTGATCTTTGATCTTGGGCCTTTAATTTCAACTAAGTACCATTCTAGATTACTGTACTAATTACCAGACCAATTCGTTCATTATTATTTAACAGAGTTAAGAAGTTTTTGGCATTTGAGTTTCAATTGTCGTGTTTGACATGCACTGTGAAAAAAATTCTAACTCCCAAGCCCTTCACTCAATCCTTATGAAAATTCGTGAAAATGAACCTCGGACTACATTCTTATTGTCTGTCAAATATGCAGCGGATTGAACAATTAAGAGGAAATTCCTGAGATTAAACGGCGTTTATTGCCTAAACGTGGAAATTAAATTTACACAGTACACGCACCGACCCCCCCCCTTCCTATTCACAAAATTATTTAGTTTTTCTGGCCTGATTTTACTGGATCTTTCATCTTTAACCTTAATTTTCAACCTAGATCAATTCTAGATTACTGTACTAATGCCCAGACCTATTCGTTCATTTTTAAGAGAGTTATGAATTTTTGGGCATTTGAGTTTCGATTGGCGTGCTTGACATGTACTGTAGAAAAAAATTCTAACTCCCGAGCCCCTCATTCAATCCTAATGAAATTTTATGTAAATGTACCTCGGACCCCACTCTTATTGTCTGCCAAATATGCAGCGGATTGAACAATTAAGAAGAAATTCCTGAGATCAAACGGCGAGTATAGCCTGTACGGGGACTTAAAATTTACAGAGTACAAGGGATGTAAGCAGCCGCGTAATATTTCTGTTGTATGTATATTTCTTGTTTTCCGTTTAGTCTGTATCTACGATAGTGTGTGAACTACTTATGAATGTTAGAACTGTGGAAATTACTGTCTTCAAATTTTTACGTGTTACTGATTTCGTTATTTCTACATTTATAAAGATTTTATTAATCCTGCTAAATTAAAACAGTCAAACATAAACGTAAACGACACGAAAAAAATTATCAACACTGAAATACATGGGTAAAATGCATCAGTCATCGTTTTAAGACTTCCCCAAATTGTTGTTAACCGAATCCGAGATCCACACCTCAAAATTCTATTTTCGATTTATTTACGACGAAAATCAAGCTCGGGTCTTTTCACCCCCCTCCAGACACAAACACGCATCAATATTTCAAATGACCTCACACTGTAACCAAACCTAAATAGTCAGATATCTTACACTTTGTTTTTTATCTCATACAAAAACTCAGCTCTTCTCCCGGGCGGAAACGCCCCAAATTCAAACACAAATTCGGGAATTATTTCGCGTCAGCCATGTTTTGAGACACCTGCAAAGGCTGTGTGTTCTAATCTCGCCGGAGCCAAGATTTGTTCTTTCTCTCTATTTCTTTCTCTCCTTTTTTATTTCTTTTTCTAACTAAAATATTCAACATAAAAGGGTTGTTGGACTGTGGTACAAGT
The DNA here is from genome assembly GCF_025612915.1 of Magallana angulata. Taxonomy (NCBI): domain Eukaryota; kingdom Metazoa; phylum Mollusca; class Bivalvia; order Ostreida; family Ostreidae; genus Magallana; species Magallana angulata. Next base: position 46,873,993 of record NC_069120.1, read on the forward strand.
CGAAACTCTTCAATTAAGATTTACACAAAACAGTTTTTTATTATTAGGGTCTTCCGTCTTCAGCGGAACACCCTTCTATTCTTTTTGTTATTAGGGTCTTCCGTTTACAAAGGAAGACCCTCTTTTTTTTCTTTGGTTTCTTTTTATTACAGGTCATTAGACCTGTTATTAGTTCAAAAGATCTCTTATTTAATATGATATAAAATGGGGCTGGTCCTTCAAATTAGGAATCCAACGGGGTGTATAATCCTTCATCCATCGCTCTTTTAGATCACATCTGCATTTCTTGATATGTTTCGTTGATGAAGATAAAAGGCAAGGCCATTTCCTCTTCTAAAAATCGGACGGAAGACCTCCTCGTTGCTCGCAACGAGATCGTGTCTAGTTATTATTCTTTTTTTTTTCTCCCACGTTTTCTCAAAAACGCTTCAGCTGATTTTGATAAAACTTTCAGATCTTGTTTATGACAAAATTTGTAAGAAAAGTACGTGGGATTTTTTTGGTCCTCACTTCCGGTCCCGAGATATTAAAGATTTTATGTTTTTGCTTGTTCACGAGTTTTCTCCAAAAGTATTTAAGATAGAACTTTTAAATTTTCAGGGATGATAGAAAGTGTCCAGCCGCAGTGTACTACGCATATCCGAACGTCCGCCGTCACTTCCGGTCGTCACCGGAAGGAAATGAAAAACCTTAATTTTTCAATTTTTTGGATTTGAATTTTTTTTATTTTTTCATTCGATAGAGACGCTCTCAAAACTGCTGAATATGAAATTCGTTTGAAAATCCATCCACGCATTCTTGAGATTTTGGACTCCAAAGTCCTGAAGCGAGGGTCCGCGTAGCTCAGTCGTTAGAGTGGTGGACTTGTACCCAGGCGACCCGGGTTCAGTCCCTGAGTGCCGAATCTTTTTTCTCTCTTATTTGTGTTTTGATTAATGGTTTTATCTTTAAAATGATGGATTTGAATGTTTTCCGTTTTATTTTTGTCATTAATAAAAAAAAAATAACGGCTTTTTTCAGTACAAATTTAGAGCTCTTTTCTGTCAGCAGCTCTCTAAATTCCGACGCTCTTCGCATCGCCGACATCAAAGACATGCCGCCGAAGTGCCCCTGCAGTTCGACCGCATTAGAGTTCGCTGGGTCGCTTTGCCGGCATCAAAGAAATGCCGCCATCTCAATTACTGTATGCACACAACATTTAGCAATGCACCCACGTTATTCTACTTGGCTTAAAAAGGAGGACTGCGTAGTATTCAATCCCATATATGCATGTATACATGCGTTTATTGACATAGGTTGCTTATATATTGATTTCCTGAACATTATAAAACACTATGTAATCTCTCTCTCTCTCTCTCTCTCTCTCTCTCTCTCTCTCTCTCTCTCTCTCTCTCTCTCTCTCTCTTTTGAATACATGTAAGAACTAGTACAGGTAACATGGAGTAAAGGTTTAAAAACTTATACATTGTTCTAACATAATTATGTATTTTATCTAGAAATTGAGTAATATGTGATATTTAGAATTTAATATCCAACGTTTAATATAGAAGTCACCGACCGACCCCCCCCCCCCTCCCAATTCATAAAATCATTTAGTTTTTTCAGGCCCGATTTTACTTGATCTTTGATCTTGGGCCTTTAATTTCAACTGATTACCATTCTAGATTTCTGTACTAATTATTAGACCAGTTAATTCGTTCATTAATAACAGAGTTATGAAGTTTTTGGCATTTGAGTTCAATTGTCGTGTTTGACATGTACTATAAAAAAAAATTCTAACTCCCAAGCCCTTCACTCAATCCTTATGAAAATTCGTGAAATTGAACCTCGGACCCCATTCTTATTGCCTGTGAAATATGGATTGAACAATTAAGACTAAATTCCTGAGATTAAACGGCGCTTATTGCCTATACGTGGAAATTAAATTTACACAGTACACCCACCGACCCCTCCCCCTTCCTATTCACAAATTCATTTAGTTTTTCTGACCTGATTTTACTGGATCTTTCATCTTGAACCTTATTTTCAACCTAGTTCAAGTTTAGATTACTGTACTAATGACCAGACCTATTCGTTCATTTTTAAGAGAGATATGAATTTTTGGGCATTCGAGTTTCGATTGGCGTGCTTGACATGTACTGTAGAAAAAAACTCTAACTCCCGAGCCCTAATGAAATTTTGTGTAAATGTACCACGGACCCAATTCTTATCGTCTGCCAAATATGCAGCGGATTGAACAATTAAGAAGAAATGACTGAGATCAAACGGCGAGTATAGCCTGTACGTGGACTTAAAATTTACTGAGTAAAAGGGATGTAAGCAACCGCGTAATATTTCTGTTGCATATATATTTCTTGTTTTCCGTTTAGCCTGTATCTACGATAGCGTGTGAACTACTTATGAATGTTAGAACTTTGGAAATTACTGTCATCAAATTTTTACCGAATAAATTTACGTGTTACTGATTTTGTTATTTCTACATTTATAAAGATTTTATCAATTCTGCTGAAATAAAATAGTCAAACATAATAGTAAAAGACACGAAAAAATATTCTCAACAGGGTAAAATGCATCAGTCATTGTTTTAAGACTTCCCCTAATTGTTGTTAACCGAATCCGAGATCCACACCTCAAAATTCTATTTTCGATTTATTTAAGACGAAAATCAAGCTCTGGTCTTTTCACCCCCCCCCCCCCCTCCAGACACAAACACAGCATCAGTATTTCAAATGACCTCCCACTGTTACCAAACCTGAATAGGCAGACATCTTACAGGTTGTTTATCATCTCATACAAAAACTCAGCTCCTCTCCCGGGCGGAAACGCCCCAAATTCAAAGACAAATTCGGGAATTATTTGAGTCAGCCATGTTTTGAGACACCTGCAAAGGCTGTGTGTTCTAATCTCGCCGGAGCCAAGATTTGTTCTTTCTCTCCTTTTTATTTAATTTTCTAACTAAAATATTCAACATAAAAGGGTCGTTGGACTGTAGTACAAGTTGAAAAACATTCTTCAATTAAGATTTAGACAAAAACAGTCTTTTATTATTAGGGTCTTCCGTCCTCAGCGGACGACCCTTCTATTCTTATTGTTATTAGGGTCTTCCGTTTACAAAGGCAGACCCTCCTTTTTTTCTTCGGTTTCTTTTTATTACAGGTCATTAGACCTGTTATTAGGTCAAAAGACCTCTTATTTAATATGAAATAAAATGGAGCTTGTCCTTTAAATTAGGGATCCAACGGGGTGTATTATCCTTCATCCATCGCTCTTTTAGGTCACATCTGCATTTCCTGATATGTTTCGTTGATGAAGATAAAAGGCAAGGTCATTTCCTCTTCTAAAAATCGGACGGAAGACCTCCTCGTTGCTTGCAACGAGATCGTGTCTAGTTTTTTTTCCCAAATTTTGTGCACGCGATATCTTGAAAACTTTTCGACAGATATCGGTCATTTTTTCACAGAATATTGAGTGTGACCTAAACTTTATACATTTTTTCATTTTTTGTGTCGTCACTTCCGGTACCGATTTTTCGGCCATTTTGTATATTTTTACGACCTGTTTTGTGCAGAGCTGACATCAGAAAGTATTAAAGATATGACTACGAAATTTTCAGGATAGGTAGTCTATAGTTTGAAGTTGTGCACTATTATGTTGTTTTACGCCGGTGGCGCTATTTCTTGGAGCTCGCGTAGGCACGAAAATTGGGTACGAATTTTTATTCAAAAATTTCATACGTTTTGATCTGTATCTTTTTATCAGTTGATATTTTGTTAAGGGCTGGTCCCTTTTTTGAGGGGCCAAAGCACTCGTAAACTCTATAACGAATAACTAAAAAAAGTTAAAAATTTTGTACTGCGTTATAGAAGCAAAGTTGTTGATCCTAATAATATCTATCAGAAAAAATCATTGCCACGCCCATTTATGAAGTAATTAGGGATTTTAGGGGCCAAAGTACTTTAAACTTTGACGCAATATATCTAAAGAAGGAGACATATTTTGTTAGACATCGTAGAAGAGAAAATGTTTGCAATGATAATTCTAATCGATTCCATTAATCAAAGCACCAATGTCTGTCCTGATTAAGGATCTAGAGGGGTGGCCCCTAAAATATTCAATCATTTGTATCTCAAAAATGAACAACAATTTTTGATGGTTGAAAGAACAAAAAATGTTAGTATTCTTAGAACCTTTTCAGGGAAATCAGGAAAAAGGAGCTGGCCCCTTAAATTAGGGACCAAGACACTCGTAAAGTCTCGTACACATACCTTCAAAACGATCAAGATTTTGTAATGCATTATAGAAACAAAGTTGTTGATCGTTACAGTATTAGTTTGTAAAACTCATTGCCTCGACCATTGATGACGTATTTGGAGATTTTAGGGGACTAAAATCTTAAATCTTTAAAAACTCTTTGTTAAGCATTTGAAAGGATGTTGACAATCTTATACATTATCTAAAAGGGAGGGGTTGAGTGTAAATTCTGAAATTTCATTGATATTTTAATCGTATCGTTTTAAAAATTGAACGGAAGACCTACTCGTTACTGGTAACGAGATCGTATCTAGTTCTATATCTATTGTTTGTATTTATAGAATTTAAAAAATCGATAATGGTAATGTTTTTGACAATATCGGATGGTAACCGTCCGGATGCACGGACTTTTACATGGTTAGTGAGCACCTGTTGTTGATCGAAGAATTTGTACGCACGAGTTTTACGGGCCAATACTGTTTGGAATAAGAACTGTATGGTGGCATATCTCTGCCCCTTGTGTGCAAGTTATTTTATTACCAATTAGGTCGACATGCAAGATAAATATGTTGACATGCAAGATAGTTATGTCAACATGCAACATAACTATGTTGACATGCAAACAAACTGCAATCAAATAAGAGTTAAAAAAAAATCTCAAATATCACCAACATGTGACATCCAAGATGCTAGATACGCTACCTATTGATATCAACATGCAACTTATTTATGTTAACATACAACTTCTTTATGTCGACATGCAACTTATTTATGTCGACATGCAACTTAGTTATTAACATGCAAGATAAATATGTTGACATGCAACATATTTATGTCGACATGCAATTAAGTTATGTTGACATGCAACATATAAGTTGCATGTCAACATATTTATCTTGCATGTAAACATAACTAAGTTGCATGTCGACATATTTATCTCGCATGTCAACATAAGTAAGTTGCATGTTGACATAAATAAGTTGCATGTCGACATAAATAAGTTGCATGTTGACATAAATAAGTTGCATGTCAGCATATTTATCTTGCATGTTAACATAAATAAGTTGCATGTCGACATAAAAAGGTAGCATTTAGCATTTTGGATGTCGCAGGTGGGCGATATTTGAGATTTTTTGAGATTTTGAATCTAATTCTTATCTAATTGCAATTTTCTTGCATGTCAAAATAGTTATGCTGCATGTCAACATAATTATCTTGCATGTCAACATCTTTATCTTGCATGTCGACATATTTGATAGAAAAATAACTTGCACACAAGGGGCACAGATATGCCACCATAGAACTGTAAAGGATTTGTCTAAACTTTTTTTGTTAAGGAAATCACTTTAGTTTCAACAAAATTTACCCCTATGTCATGCCATGACTCAACGAAAACCAAAGTAATCGTGCTGTTGGGATGCTACAAGCTGGAATGGCACAAAATACTGTAGCAAGACACTTTAGAGTTCATCGGAACACCATCCAGTCATTATGGAGACGTTTTCAACAATCTGGCAACACTCAGGATCGACCGCGCTCTGGGCGACCTCGTGTGACGTCACGTCAACAGGACAACCACATTAGACTTGTGCATCTGAGAAATCGTTTCCAGACAGCAAGTTTGACAGTCCGTAGCATTCCAGGGCTTCGACCAATTAGTCCAAGAACTGTACGTAATCGTCTGCGCGAGCAAAACATCAGACCAAGACGTCCAGCGGTTCGCCAAGTACTGCATTAAAGTCATCGTATCGCCAGGCTAGCGTGGTGCACACGACATCTGCGATTCAGAATACAGGACTGGGCAAATATTCTGTTCACTGATGAATCCAGATTTCATTTTGATAGCAGTGACGGCCGTTGTAGGGTGTATCGTCGCGTTGGGGAGCGTTACCAGGACGCTTGTGTTGTGCAACGTCGACAATTTCGTTGAGGTAGCGTTATGGTGTGGGGTGGAATATCAGCACGTGGAAGGACCCCTCTACAAATTGTCAATGGAAATCTCACCGGCGTACGCTATCGAGATGAAATTATTCAGCGTCATGTGATACCCTTCATACAGAGAAATCAAAATCACATCACTCTGCAGCAAGACAACGCAAGGCCACACGTTGCACGTGTAGTCAGGGACTTGTTTGTTCAACAGAATGTCGATGTCTTGCCTTGGCCAGCTGTTTCCCCCGATTTGTCGTCGATTGAGCACGTCTGGGATGAAATGGAAAGACGTTTACGCCGTTTACCAAATCAGCCAATGACATTTAGACCAGGCTTTAACCAACATCTGGAACAATATCCCTCAAGCATTTCTGAACACTTTAGTGGCATCAATGAGGCGTCGCTGTCAAGCATGCGTGAACGCAAATGGTGGTCACATGCGTTATTAATTTTGTTAATTCAATTTCAAATAACCGTGACTTTCGAGTGTGCTGAAATTGACTTTATTCGACGTTGACATTAATGTGTTATGAGATGTTATTTTTAATTGTTTTTTCATATATTTAAGCATTGAATCATTATTTTTTGAAAGATGTGGTCTCATAACTGCAACGGTGTGTGCATACAAATTAAATAACGCGCGCGCTAGCGCGTTATGAAAATTTGTTTGCACACACCGTTGCAGTTATGAGACCACATTTTTCAAAAAATAATGATTCAATGCTTATATCTACGTTTTTTAACATTTTTTCTCTTTCTGCAAATATGATTTATTTTTAAAAATCTCGACATTATTCAACGAGTAATGCACAATTAACGGAAGAGCCATTGGAACAGCCGAATTATGCTGACAAATATAGTGCACAGCGTTTTTAATTCTAATAACACAATTTTATTTATCTGGTATTTAGTATACCAAATTTATTTTCGGTATTCTAAGAAATTAATCAATTGAATTCATTTATATCTTTAAAAAATATTTACATCTATGAAATATTAATCAGCCCAAGTATAATATCAGGTCGTGATCCGATTTGAAGTCGGGAGAAGGGTCGGTCATGCTCTGAAGGAAGACTGAATGTATTCATACGCACCAGATTTGGTGATTGGGTCTTCTGTGTTATGCGTAAATATCACTCAAATCTATCAATGCATTTTAATAGGAGGAAAGAAGGTGAATGTAAATATTAAATAATGCACAGTTTCTTTTTTCCGCTAGTATATTTCAGACTTGATATAAATGTATGACGTATTTTATCTCAGATATATATTTTATATGCTTATTTTATATATATATATATATATATATATATATATATATATATATATATATATATATATATATATATATATATATATATATATACTTTCAATTAGTTAAGAACGATGCATTAAACTTGACCTTAGGCTGCGACCCGAGACCTTGACTTTTGCTAAATATCACAAACACTTCCCGCTTTGTTGAATTTTGCTCAGAACTTTTGGGTTGTTTTAAGTTGCTGATGAAAAAATGACGTTACACTTATGAAAGAGAAAAATTGTCTCAAGATAATTAAAAGTGAGTAAATGTGTCTTAAAAAGAATTCAGACACCAATATTCATACGGCTATGGTTGTTTTCTCAATGATAATTTTGGCCTCAAGTGTTTTTCTTTTTAACCTATCAAATTGACAATCACGTGAAAAATATCAATTTAATGTTTTGACGTTTCAATTATTCTTGTCTCATCTCATCTGTGCTATTAATGAAAAGAACATATCAATTACAAAATGTTAAAAATTTCACATTTTTTTTTATAGTGTTTGACCTGTTGCAGATCGTATTGTTACAAAGGCAAGTTATGTAATACGATACATATGAAATTGTGAAGCCAATCAAATGAAACCTTTCAATCAGAATCAAATTACTGTGGAATCATTAAATTTTTTGGGGCTAATCTTCGTTGATGGCTTAAATTTACAGGTTCGTAGGGTTGTAATTTCGTGTATTCTCATATACAAAATAAAATATGACTTTATTACTTTAATTTATCAATCTGTTGAGGATGTTATTTCGTGGATAAGAGGTATCCACGAATACCACGAAAATTGAACCATCACAAAATCTAATGATTCCATAGTATACAAAATTTAAAACGTTGTTTGTAACGTTGTCAGTGAGGTCGTGGTTTTAAGGCATCCCACTCCTGAATGTTGTTGTATCAAGATTTTTTTTAGAAGTATATCATTGAAATTTGTACAGAAAACATATTCATATTTAATAAAAACAAAGAAAATTGAGGGGGGGGGGTCAGTATTCAGCCCTCAGAGTTATGGCCCATTTTATTTGGATTTTTTGCACCTAAAACGCCACTTCAGCCTGATTAGGATTTATTGTCAGTATTTTTAATTTGGCAAACTTATTTCCTCAAATATTGTTTTTAATTATGCACAATGGTCACACTGAATAGAGAGATTACCAAAAAAAAATGTGTGAAGCAGCATAAACTTTTTTGTGACCTTTTTGCACTTAAAATAGATAATATCTTTAATACTGCAAGTCGTTTTAATCCCACGGTGTAAACAAGTTGATCAAAGTATAAGCATTAACACGTTTTAAAAAAACTTATGTTAATATTTACGATGGGTTTATTTTAGCAGAAAATAAATCGCGAACATAATGAAATTAAATACATCGTGATTATTTGCTTTGGAATAAAAACTGTTTCAGTATCAAGAATTTTATAGGATTTATCCAGTTTGCCTAAATATGTATTCAGTATCATTTTGACGTAATAAAAGATAAGTGATATTAAATTTTAGATATTGGGCTTTAAACGTAAAATTCTCGAAAAATTCAGACATTTAATATAAATTTGCATGCTAAACGTCTATCACTCTCTCAAGATTTAATTTTGTACATGTCACACAGAACCTATAGAATATGTCCCAAACCTATCAAATTTTAAAAATGTGAACAATATATAAAGTTAAAAGAAAAGAAATGTAAATTCATAAAATTGCGTGTTTTTGTCATTTTCGTCTTAAAATCCTTTTCGCACGAAAAAATAGTTCCCCCCAAAAACTTTTTTGTTTCTTTAACTCAAATGAATTTTCTTTATGAATGGTGGGTAATAATGAACTATTAATCTTTCTGTGAAGATTAAATAAATCAAATCATTTTCATTTTAAATATAATGATCATCTGCGCAATGAAATCAAAACGTGAGGAGTGAGATACTGTAAATTTCATTATGACATCACAATATACATCAAGGGAGCGATAACGTGAACTTTATCAACGCAGTTACGCATAAAATGTAAGCAATGCATAGACATATAATAAAATACATATATATAATAAGTCTATTGTCGATTAGGTTTCGGGTTAAATATTTTAATAAAATTTTGTAAAATGGAAATACTTTTAATTTTTCCATTTCCACATGTAGCAAAGTGTTCGGAACATGGAGTGTTTAGTGTTACTAAAGACCTGAATGTCAATAAATTTTATATAAATGATATATTTGAATTTCTATGTGCCGTGTAAAATAAAGTGACTTTGTGTGTGTATTTATTATATTTCCATGTAAAACGTGGTAGAAATTATCATGAAATGATATCCATATCAATTATTTACGTAAAAATATGACAGAAATGAAAATTTGAATTGACTGGAAAATTTGAACTAATCCATTACTATTTTATCATATGGTCCCTTAAAATCATATAAACTAATGCATTAAGTTCCATTCAATACAATGCAACAAAAAATGGTTTGAAATACATAATCTCCAAGAGAAAAATGATGAGTTGAACTTTGTATTAAAGTGATGTACAAATCAATGTGTTCTCCATTACTTCATACTATGGCAATGACCATACCGTAGGAAATGCTTACAGTAATGAACTCGATTCTTAATGATGATAGTAAAATGTTAAACTTCAAAACAAGTTGCTGAAAGTATATGTGGTAGAGGCAGGTATATGGCATTCCTACTAGCTCTGGCTAGCGGGTTAACCCTTTAGCTCGATCGGTAGAGTGCTGGACTAGCGTGCCAGAGGACCCGGGTTCAAACCCCAGCAGAGGCAATAAGTGTCTCTGTTACATTTGGCGCCCACGTTGGGACCTGGGTATTCTCTAGCGGGTGAGAGAGATTGCGGGTGAGAGAGATTGTTTCCAGAACTTTGGCCCACAGGCATTGGCACTCCAGGAGAGTCGGGACGCCTCTTTCCTTGGAGGGGGACAATAAGGTAGAGGCAGGTATATGGCATTCCTACTAGCTCTGGCTAGCGGGTTTACCCTTTAGCTCGATCGGTAGAGTGCTGGACTAGCGTACCAGAGGACCCGGGTTCAAACAAATGTCTCTGTTACATATATAAGAATTTACCATAAAAATTAGTACAGCCAACTATTATTTTCTTCTTTTTGGTGTGTTTTATGTAAACAACCAATGATTCATACAACAATTATATTTTTTGCGGCCCATTTGACGCTTGCGTCAATATGATTTCTCGTTTTAACTCTTGAAGACTTTGTAGTCACAATAGTACATACATGTCGTAACATGTTGTACGGATGTTACTTTTTGTCTGAGACGGAAGTTTCTCTCGATCGACGTCTAGTTAATTAGGCCTGCAGTTCATTAAGAGCTGAATGTCATTTTAAAAGATTCTCTTCCGTTTTGGTCCAAGAGATGAAACAGTCACCCAGGTATCTTTTCCAGTTCTCTTTAATTAATTGCGTAACATCGGTTTTATCTAAAGGTAATTTTCATCATCGAAGAGCAAGTTTTAGTCTTTGATAATGAAAATTACCTTTAATCTTTTGGACCAAAAAAGAGGAGGATCTTTCAAAATTTCATTGAACTAAATGAACTGCAAGCCTCAATAAAATTCACTATAGACGTTGGTCTTGATAAAAAATGAAATGTTAAATTTTCGGAACGTTTACTTCCTTCTTTAGGAGAAAAACTATGCTAAAATCTAATTAAGATAAAGATAACGTAGCAACTAAATCCTTGTATCAAAGATCAAAAGCATGAGAAATAAAACCCAACAAACGGTCTATGTGAGATGCTCAAAGATAACGCGAAGGCATTAATTAGCTGATTAGCTATAGGTAATGATGTTATTTATGGTGTACTTGTAGGGTAACCTGTAATGAAAGTTTGTAGGGGAGACAGACTCTGTACATAAACAAAAAATATTCAAAAAAGTGTAAAAATAATAGGAATTTAATGAAAGAATAAAAATGGATAAAACAAACAAATACATATAGCCAAATCTAAAGAAAGAAAAAACATGCATATTAAACAAAAAGAACCGATGTAAATTATACCCCGATTAGGGAACCGGTTAACAAGCTGAGCGATTTAAAATGAATGATAGTTTGTACATAGAGCCAAAAGATGATAATGGTGATACTAATAAGAAAAAAAAATCAGCATGCTTTAGTTGATGATTCTGGTTCAGTCATTTAATTTGTTTAAGCCGTCATAGCGAAATGATTTCAATCTATGCATCCAGAACTTTTCAATGCCATTTGTTTTTTCCCTCTGCATCTTTCTAATCTGGGTTTTGATTAATAACTAAGACCATCATCATGTCCTCCCTTTTGTAGCCATCTAAGTTAAAATGTTCCCCAATGGGTTCTTTAATTTTCTAAGTGTTGATGGTGAAACTATGGTTATCAACGCGCCTGATGAGGTCTCCTGTTTCTCTACGTATTGTTTCTGAAAAGATTTGCAATTGGTGAGATATATACAGTTGTCTGTACGGCAAGAAGTATTTCAAAATATTTTGTAAGTCCTGCGAGTAATATGACTGCATCAGAGCTATGTTTGCACAACAGATAACTAAATTAAAATATTTGGCCAAATACAAGGAGTTTTCTTAATGTCTGTATTGCAATCAAAAATATTCCTAACAACATAGACACAGATAACATGTTATATATCGTTCTCAAACAAAGTAACATCATCATCGCAGACAAGAATGTATATTATAAATAAACACTAACTTCATGGCATTTTTAAGTATAAATAGAGGTATCCATTATGGATATGATTGACTTGACTGTATGAAATGGAATGATAACATCAAACCAACCAATATTTTTTGGTTCATTTACACCACGAAATATGACATAAAAAATACTTATTCTCTCTCTCTCTTATATATATATATATATATATATATATATATATATATATATATATATATATATATATATATATATATATATATATATATATATATATATATATATAAAACAAATAAATAATGTACATTGTATTCTGTTTCAATGTGTTGCAGAATGTTAATGATAATCTAGTCAACATTAATTTAGATACAAACCCATTTTACAAAATGATATAACGATGATAAAGACTTAAACTTGCCGTTTGTTTACATGAAAACGATATAGATGATAGTAAAATGTAAAGGTATTATTAACATAAACAGTGGTTTACTTGACTATAAGCATAACAATTTTGTTCCTGTAGATTGAACGGTTATTTTGCCCAGGTTTCGGTTAAATGTCTAATGTAGAATCAATTAAATGGGTAGTGGGAATGGAAACAACACGGTTTTAATTTTAGCTCTAAATGTTTCAGTCGTCTCACTTAATTGCTCTTTCTTGGACGGTAAATTGTATTATGTATATATTGCCTGAAATGAAAAAATACGTTAGAATAAGTCTTCAAGGAAGTTTAATTTAATATATTTCACCTACTGAGTATGATTCCCTCTATTTCTTACGGAAACTTATAGTTAATTCATAGCTCTACTGAAATCAACACGCTTCTTTATCGATTGGTCGAAACCTACAGCGACCGAAGAAAAATCACGAACCGAACGAAAAAATCATGATGATGTCAGATTCAAAGTCTCACAGGAGACGATTTGGCTGTTTCTTTTATCTAACGTATTGTTGTACATAAACAGTATTTTTATTGAATTTTACTTACATTTTATAATCTATTTATTAATTAGTTAAAAGAAAGATGTAAATATAGATTATAAAATGGTTTTTTGATGATTCATGCATGTTATGAAGGTAGCGATCATTGCAGAAAAATTACATAATCCGCTAACGCAGGTTATGTATTTTTTCTGCACTGTCGCCACATTCTAGCCCGCATGAATCACCAAAGAAAGCATTTTATCGTTTAAATAACTTCTTTTACAGTCAATCACAAATACTGGGTAGGAAGATAAAGATATAACTTAAGGTCAAGATCTAGTAAATGATTCCAGAGTGTCTTTTTGGTGCTAGAACCATTATGACTCATAATTGATTTGAAGAACCTTTTCCCCGTACTTAACGGCTTTAAAGCAATTATGTAGAAAATTACACAATGTCTTGACATTCTATGTTAAATCACAGGAAAAGTAATCCCGATAACTATATTTAATTTGACATCTTTGCCTGACAGTACTACTTAAGTTTTATGAGAATGTTTTACATTTATAATATCTCGTGGGAATGTTTACAAATCGACCTCCCCAGATAACATAAACTAGTAACAAAAGATAAACAAATTTTGAATTTTGTTTAAGCGTGTTGTAGAGTAGTAACAAGCGAGTGTTTAAGGAGTGCACATATAAACAACTATTTTTACCTACAAAATGTTATTCGATATAGCGTTATAACCTGTTCGATAATAAATGATCAATCCTGTAAGCGTATCCGTATCACATAGACCAGGTGCCATCACAATAATTCCCTACAATGACGATAAGGCTTTCCTCAGGATATCAATTTAATGTTGGTTTAATAATTACGACAAGTTCATTTTATATGGTTCGTTTATGTTAAAAGGAACTAGCTTGTATCGTCTTGTGTCGACCACGGAAAGTAAAAAAACAAAATAATAATAAATATCTGGCAATGATTTCTGGTAAAATATTGTTAACATCCATCTTTTCATTTTTTCCATAAACTGTTTCAAACAGCCAAATTGGTCAGCTGAATTTAACTTTAGCATTTCTAGTGTTGGGGTATCTGATTTAATGTGCATTTGCCGTGTGACTTCTTTGTTTTAAAAGTATATTATTTACCAAAACGCCACGTCATGTTACATTACATGTTTTTCGGCCACCTGTACTTTTAAAATTAAAAAAGCTTCAAATTTTGAATACCAGTTCTTATCAAAGCACAAAATTTGTTTCGACGACGGAGACCCCCTCAAGCATTCGGTTTTTTTTTAAAACTAATTATCTCTATTAAGCCTAATTTCAAATTATTCTCGTATATGAAAAGCATTTAGAAAAGAATGTGTGTACTAAATTAAGAATTTCTTGATCGTTCCAGAACCTTTTGTTGTATCTGGAGTTGGAGAATTTATTTGTATAATAAATGTAAAGTATCCGAAAGCGAATACCAGAATTTGATAAAGCTGAAAGTCTGTGTAGTGATCACAGAGAACATTAAAAGTTTTTTTTTCAAGAACTATATAATAAACAGGCGTATGTTTCATTTTTAAACGATGATAACCACGGCCAAAAAAATTCAAATGCATTTGCATTTACTTATCTTTGATATGTTTACCCTTTTAAAATCTTGTTTTAATCAAGACAAAAAGATCGATTGGAAGATATACACCCTTATTTACGGAGAGGTACTTTATTAACATACAATATCTATAGGTTTCGTTTGCTCTGTCTCACATTTGAAAGTCCTTAAATAAAAGACCACCACCAGGTACATTTTTCTCCTTTTTCAAATAGAAAGATTTTGCTAAACTGCATTGACCAGTTACAATTGAGAAATCGACTGTTCTCGCATGTAGTTTTAAAAAATGCAAAAACCCATTTAGCCTTTCTCACTACAAACGGATTTTGTTTGCGTGTTGTTTATAGTACTAAGACCCACCCATTCTTTTCATTGTTATTTTTGAAATGCACTTTATTACAAATCGGAAAAAATTAATGCTGCGCCAAATATAAATTTGAAGTTAAAAGCAATTCTAACCATTAACACTTATGGTATTTTTTTTCCTTTGCAATAAATATAAAATGCATATAAAGTAATTAACTAGTAGCAATATTAGTTTTTTCAACATAAATAATATTGAAACACTTTAAGTTAGGGCGTAATATTTACATTTTCCAGTTTCTTTGTCTGTGATAACACTACAAACCAAATATGTAGCCCATAGTCCAATACATTTCATATATGCCTCAAATGACTTTGTTTTAATGTCTGGTCCAATTTAGTGGACATTCTTTTTAATAATGGCAAACAATTATGTTTTGGTCTAGCATGGGATGTTATCATAAATAAAGGTTGCTGGGTCCGACTAGCTATACTTACCTTCAAATAAATTGCGTTCAAGTTTTCATAAAGGCGATTAAAAATAATTGTTGTTGCGAACTGCAACATTACACAATTCTCTCTTAAAGTCCCTTCAGTTGTATAACTAACAACACGCAATCATAAATTTGTCTTACGCAGTAATTTTTGATAAAAAATGTGCTAAATATAAAAATACGCTATCTTAAATAAGGCGTAAAATAGAGTTAGCCTGCCAATCAAACTTTGCTGTATCAAAGATTTGAATTATTTATTATAAAACAAAGGTGTGTTGAGTCTAAAAAGATATACTGATCTTCACCAAAATAATGTTAAATCGATTAAAATGGCGATTCATATCTTCAGATTTCATATTATTCTCTTAAAATCTCTTCAGTGGAACAAAATCAGAAAAGAAACAACCATTTATTCTTTCAGTATTTTAGCTAAAAAAAGTGTGATATTTCAGTTTTTACTTATTTAGCTATATTATATGTGTTAGTTACTGATTTTGAATTTGTAAAAGGCCATTCACTGTAAAGTTGTACTTTTGTATTCAAATCATAAGATTCTACAACTTAAGTGGTGAATTTGCACACATTCAAGTCTAAGAAAGCTTCCGGAATAAAATAGTAAGTCCTTGACATCGACAGCAAACTACCATTTTTAAGTTTTCATCCCGTCTTGGTTGAACATGGTGATGTGAACATAACTATATTTGCCTGTCTCCTTACCATTACCTTGTAGTGTGTTTGCTTTTAATGCAAACGTAAGGCATTTAATAAGTTGGTGCATATTAATTTTAGTAATAAAGCGATTCGAACCGTGTCAGTGGGCCATGTGTCTTCTCACAATTTTTGATTTTCTGGTCAGTTAATTCTTCCTTTCATTGTTGTTTCTGTATTTTATATTGGCAGATGTCTTTGATATGCCGTTGTGTCACACCCTATTATTACAGGAAATGCACCAAATGATTTTTTTCCTCATCAACAACATTTACAGGGATGTGAATATAATTAAAAGAGGTTCGAACAACTATTGGAAAACTTAGCTATAAGAATATGTTACAAATCGGTACTTCCATGATTGAACAGAACATTTTTAACTCTATGAATGAGATAGATGGTCAATTTAATCTCTGATTTAGAAAATACAATGTCTTTATGATTTCTTCGTTTTCGTCAGGACGTTAGGGCCAAACCATGTAGAGAATTTTACAAGAAGTCGAAGATAAAGACAGCATCACTACCTATAGAAGGTAAAACTGTTCCTAATAGTCTTGAAAACAGAAAATTCTCAAGGCTTCCGAAAACATATACCAGGGTTTTGCAAAGATTCGTTATTAAATATAATGCTGGACAAAATGTTAATTTTGAGCAAATTTAAAAGCAATAATCTTTTTCTTGTGCCTGTGATATAAATGACATAATTATCTGTTCTTAATTAAAACCAAGCACTAGAATAGTTGTCATCGTCGTACACTGTTCCTAAGTACCCTACTGTACCTCTGTTCTATTAGCTTCTACTAAGAAATAATCAGACGCTTTTAGGTGGTTGCTGGAAGTTCTTTAAAGCCTTTAAACCTCCTTTTTCAAACCTTTTTTTAAGAAACATTTACATTCTCAAGAACTTTGTAAGCAGTTGGATGCATTTTACTTCCTTATTTTCAATGTCTAGTGTTCTAATATTTATATAATAGTGTTGTGTTGTGCATGTACTATGCCTAAATAGTAGTCAGGGTTTGATACATGGTGCACGAGCCGGAGGCGAGTGCACTATGTATCAAACCCTGACTACTATTTAGGCATAGTACATGCACAACACAACACTATTGTTATTATTATGCCGACTGTTAAATATACTGACGTGCTTTGCTATAAGTAGCTCTGACGTTCGAGTGTTGACAAGTCCCTTAAAATAATCACCGGAAAAGCAAGCGTTTGTTGTTGTTTTTCAAATTACGTGTAATCAATTGATTTGATTGTTTATTTAATCAACAAGTTGTTGTACAATAAAAAGTCAACAAAGATTTATGTTCTTTTCAAGAAATAGAGAGACGTTTGGCCTTACCGAGAAAACTCGAAATGTTTAGCAGACGAAATCTCAGTGAATTTTTTTTCTTGAACATTCTTTATCAAGCGTCATTAAAAAAAGCGTTTTTGTGATTCTCATGTAGAATTTCTTTGAAAAATGTTCAATCAATTTGTTCAAAAGTTTATAGGAAACTTTAACTTTAAAATTACCGTCAATAATGAAGTTTTTTTGGAAAAATTAATAATTTTAATTGCTTGATGTCAGTCGTACATATCTACGTTTTATATACCTAAATACCGGTTGTCATAATAACGGCTAATTTAGCGTAGCGGTAACGCGTTGGGCTTCATGCTAGATTCAATGATTTTAACGTCGTGAGTTCGAATCCCGCTGTCGGCGCTTGACAGATTTTCGTTGAAAATATTCGCTGTGCTCTATTTCGGCATAGTATGCTTACGCTATATAAATCCTTTGATACTATGCGAAAATAGATGAGTATTGAATATATAGTGACAAACTAACAGAAGGCATAATAATATTATATTATCTTATTGATATGATAAGAAGTTACATATCCCCCGAATTAAAGACTTTTAAAAATGATGAAGTTTGGCTTTTGGTCATTTTTAATCGCCATTTTGACCAAATTGATGCCATTTTCATAAGATTATTTCCATATACTCAACACACATTTATGAAAACAAAAAAAAAAGACACAAGAAAAAAACATTGCTAGACCGATTTACATTTGTAACCTTACGATTTTTATATCAGGAACTGTAAGAAAAATATTATGCTTAATATTATGCTTAAGTTACCTCGACATCGGTGCGACCGTTCAACAGAGGATACTTATTTCTTCTTGGCACCCGATTTCACCTTTATACGGGGACCATATTGCTCAGCTTTGAATTAGTTTTTTTGCAAAATGGATTTTTGAGATTGTTGCTTTTAATTCAGTGCACTTTAAAAATAAAGAAATACTATGTTTGACGAATTTTGATATCATTTTTGTCATTTTGAATCGGTCGGCATTTTTACCAACTCACTCTTAACGTAAGGACATCATACCGGTATTTTTTTTGGACTAAGCACACTTTAATCATCTTAAAAACCACGTAGATCAAAATGTTGGTCCTAGATCCCTTTTTAAAAATCAGGACCATACCGGTATAAGATATACTACATGTTTTGGGCGCAAGAGAAATTTGCATAATCATACGAAATGAAATTGATGAAAAATGTTATTAATTCCATATCTAATCATAAAATTGCTGGAAATTAAAAAAAAAAGAAATGCAGAATTATTTTGTGTATGGCACTTTTTAATAAAATAAACACAGTTCATAAGTAAATAGCATTTCCCCCACGTACAAATAAACAGCGTTCAAGGAATTAAAACAATCGCAAATTTTCGTTTGTTTAATACGCATTGATATTTGATACTACATTTTCTGGTTTTGATTAGCGTCAGCATGCCCATTCGCCTCTCTGTCTACCTGTAAACATTTTACATATTTTACCTCTTCTCCAGAATTACTTTTGCCAAAATCAACCAAATGCATACCATAAAGCACCTTTGAGTGAGGATTTTTTAGCCTATTTAAATGGAGAACCAGCCCCATCCAAGGGAATAGTCATTATGAATGATAAAAATATTTTAGTCATCCACGAAATTCTACTCATGTTAAAAATCTCGTAAAGTGAGAGCTTTTACGACAAATTAGCTTAACATCTGTACCAATTAAAAAAAAGTCTTTTGAAGGTTATAATTTGACATTCCTCACTTCAGTTAAAGAGGCCACAATAAAAGATTATTTTTTTTTATTTTTTTGGAAGGGGATAGGTTATTGGGGATAGGGAGTGGTCAGGTCCATGTAGATAGATATAAAAATCGATTTATGAAGAACATGCTATAAAGTAAAAACATAAAAGCAAACTTGAATCTACACTATCTGAGGATGCTTTACACAAGTTTCATCTATTCTGGCCAAAGGGTTTTTGAGAAGAAGATTTTTAAAGATTGCAAGAAAATAGTATTAAATTCTAAAGGCTGCTTTAACTATAAAAAAAACCTCCCTCCCTTGATATGTTGGCATTAATTAATCATGCTTCGTTACTGGCATCAAATTTGACATTCTAGTTTAAGTAAACGAAGGGACTCATAAGGCGTCTGTTTATTAACGACCGAAAAGGATAATATTTTAAAATTCAGCGTACTGACTCATAAAACAATGAGGTGTACAAAGACAAAGTTGGAACAGGTAGAAATTCTGTTGACTGGGCGGAATGAGGAAGTCTTTCAGTCGATGGGGAAAGTACAATTATTACATCTATCGGAAATCCAGGAGTTCGTTTTCAGTTTTACAAACTCTTGCCCGAAACATCAATACATAACAGTTTGTTTTTTAACGTTCATTTTTGGGAGTCAATTTTATTCAACTTTCTTATGCAGTTACTCTGGCGAAACGGAGATACAGTGTTTGGATCTAAGGACAAGTCATCACCGGTGACAAGACTTAAGACTTAACACATATTAGATAAACTCGATTTCATATATTAAGAAGCATTGTTTTCCTAGGGGACTTATTAATGAATACTTTGAAAATAGTCAGATTCTAACTGGTACGAACAATTTAGATGTGTTTTGTAGTGGTATGTATTCCTACGCCAGCGTTGATTACCAAAGCACCATTTCTACAGAGGTAGCGTGTTGAATGAAGAACAGACTATCTAATCGAAGATAAAATCAGTAATGGAAAAGACTTGACTTTATTATTTCTCTATCCCGAAAATATTTCAATTACTAATACATTAAGCATTGTAGAGTTCGATGACGTTAATTCTTAAATCCAAAATCAACACAATAATTACGCTAAAACATCATTGAATTTTCATATTGTTCATCATTTTTTAAAATTCCAATTTAGAATAAGAAGAAGACAACCCACTTTTTTTTAATTCATATAAAAAATTTGATGTATGACAAGTAAAGACAAGGGAATGGTGTCGATTTGTATGTCAGCGCTGCCGATAAGTATAATGAGTAACATTACCTTGACAGAAAAACAGCCTTTTGATGAATGCGCGCAGTTTATTGTTGGTTTACATCGTGCATGTTATCGTGATTTTTCCTGATCGTTTAATCATTTTTTTTCATGTAAATTGATATCAAAGCGTTTTGTCCTAAATGTGTTTAATAAGAACTAAGGCAAAGATATAAATTCATTTATTTATTATAAATATTGTTGGAAACCACCAACCAAACGTTCTTTTAGATGAAAGGGAATAAAAAGAAATATTTGTATGGACAAGTTAAGTAAGAAAACTTGTTTACTTGATGCCATGCATTTTCCTGTCATACGGGTTTGATTATTTAACCAAACACAGGTTAAAATCGGCAGATTTTTTCTTTTGAAACATTTATTTGTGTTGAGTGTACTGTGATTGCACTATCGTTATAACTTATATAATTTCATTTCAACTTCTAACCGTTTTAACAAAAGCCACTCACGATTCAATTATAGTTCCTTCTCAATCAATTACTTTTGAGAAAAAATCATCATATTAATAATTCATTCTCAAAATATGGGATCCTATGATATTTGATACACGTATAGGTAACATAAAAATGTGTATATAAATATATTTCTAGATCATGCCAAAAGAAAAGTGCGTTAGATATGCAAATCAATCCTCAACTGCTTCTATGACTGGATATTGTCATTAGTGTATTATAGTGTTATTATTGTGTGTCGGTATGTGAATTTCCTTACATTTGCTCAGTGGTATATAGGAGACTGAAAGAAGATGCTCTAAAATGACTGTCTAAAACTATGTTAATGACTGATACAAAAGTAAACAAAAACATGGTGCAAGCCATATTTACATAACAAAGAATTGTAGGCTCTGCATCTTGTTTATAACTCTTTGACTGACACTCAAATTTTGATTAATCATTTGAAATGCATTACTAAGCATTGTAAACAATAAAACTACAAAAGTTTAATTTGACTTCAGAAATCAGAAATAATAATATACATGTAGTTACCAAATTTAAGTTTAGCTTATGTTTTTTAATTTAAATTTATGAACGTTTTAACAATTACACAGAAAATATTCTTGATAGATATCAGTAAAGAATATATTGCAAGTAACGAAATGACATTATAATGTGAATCCGTCTAACTGCACAATGTATAATCCATAAAGATAAATTATCTTCATCATTTTGGATTTTTTGTCCTACTCGCTGGAGATTGAGAGTGCTCAACCCTAAATATATCATTATTGAGAATATATTATGAAGTTGTGCAAGAATGTAAGTATTGAAGACGTACTTTAACCTGCTAGCTAAAAAAAGAAGAAAAAAGAATATCCGTGTTTCATTTTCTCTACGTGTTGATTTTATCATTGCTTTTTTCTGAGAAATGTAATTGTTTTAAGTAATTGGGAGAATTTTCACATTGTAGTTTTATTTTGATAGATCATTCCCTCCCAGTTTTTCTTCTAAAGGATGAGTAGAATATCTCAGATATGCATATAATTCAAATGTGTTGTAATTCTCTTTAATAACGTTTTCAATCATCTGTTCTATGTGGTTATTTTCCATGGTTTAACATGGTTCAGAAATAATCCTTTCAAGTTAAGTGGCCATTTTCATTACTAACCATCAGACATTTAAAACGAATACAAATATTATTTTAGCTATGAAGGGGCTTTACATATTGTGAATATTATATGAATCTATACATGTTGATTTATTATACCCAGAAAACCTGCATGAATCCCAAATTAGAATGGAGACATTACAAGAAAGTCAACAAAGCAAATAAAGCAGCTTACTTATTGGTCAGAGACACAGCTATTTTTACATACCCGGATATTCGTTATCTTTTTTCTACCTGTTTCGTACTTGTTTCATAGTTTCAAAAAATTTATCACATTGAATTACGTTAAATGTATTCAGTATTGCCATAATGAAAGTTCATGACTTCCTGACATGATAAAACCCGACTCTAGGATTGTTGGCTTCTCTCATTGGTTAAGATAGTCAGTCATGATTCTCTTATTTGATTGGATAGAACATGTTGCTAGACAGGTTTCAACAAAAATATATTTTTAGTCTTACGGATCTGGGTAATACGTACTGGAAATTTTCCGACGAAATTGTATCCTGCTTTCAATCTTCGACAATATCCTTTTGGTCCAACTCTTATCGAAAAAAGAATAGTCAATATGATTTAATTTTGGCGCGTTGCTAAAGTGCGCTACTTAGCCATTGTATATATTATTTGTGATTTCAAAACTAACCCAGTGCTTCATTTTAAAACGATCATGAACTTTTAATGCCAATACTTAAAGAGATCAAGACATTCATGTTAGGTGTTGATACACTTTTCCTTTTTTCCTTTTTAAGATTAACCAAAATTATGGAGTTTCGACTTTGCCACACGCATCATCGATTAAAACTTTTCTTCTTAATTACTCGTAATGAAGCTTATAAACTTGGAAATATCAGATTATTTTGAAACGTTTTTATGTAGTAAAAATGTTAAAATAAACCAGTTCGTTTTCATAAAAACTTCAATACAATCACATGCCTGTCCTTTCCCAAATCTTAACCAAAACATAGGCATGGATAAATCTGCATCAAGTTTCAAAATCTTTGTGATTTAAATACTATTTGAAAATATCTAAAAATATCCGGAAATACTAACGACCGCGAATAAGATATAAGGGGGCTGGATGGCCAATACACAATCAGATCTGTCTTAAACTTAAATAAAAAAATGTTTGACAATAAAGTAATTTATGGTAAAGGTTTCGACCAAAATGTTAATGCATAATTCTAGAATTTTTCCTACATCTAAATACGGAGATCTTCGTCTTAAGATACCTCAATACAACTAGACATATAACTTTTAAGACTATGTCACAAGATTGCGATTAAAATGTTTAAAACAAACCCGTTAATTTGTTTGTATCAGTCGATTTAAGTGAATATTGTCATAGCTCAGCGGTTAAAATATCTGGTTGTGAACCGCAGATCATGAGTTCGAACCTGCCTAGGCTTTTGTTCATATATACTGAATTAAAATTTTGTATCCAAAATTGCTAATTTTTTCGCCTTTATGACTAAAAGTATATTTATGACTAACATACTTTTTATCTATCATGCTATCTATCATAATCAACTAATTTGATAAACTATTTCAAAGTGTAGAGAGCAACATTAATAATTTTAAGGAGTTAAATATAACCTAAAATGGCTGCAACTAACCAGCTCCTGAAACCAACAGAGATTCTAATGACTGGACGTCGACAAATGTTAAAAAACAATTTACTTCCTTTTAATGGTATTATTGATCCGAAAGGCATCATCTGTTCCGGGGAGGTGGTGAAGATTTCTTTTGACTCTGTCAATTAAATGAATGTTTGAATAAATTGTTTTAAGTAATTATGCATACATAATTTTACAGTCATATGTAAAATATTTTAAATATTAATAACAATATCTTATGTTCTGCACTTTTTAAAAAGAATTAAACTTTTGTATTATCAGTCATGTTTTAATGATGATGTTGAAATAACTATCATTTGCACCGCCATTGAGTATAAATGTTGCTAAATGTAATAGCGTCAGGAGAATCTTATGCAATTGATAAAATATGTGAATTGAAATAGTAAAAATATCTGAATTTATGAAAGTGTTTGTGACGTTTTAAATTTGTGTCAGTTGTAATTATTTAGGGTATAACGAAGAAAAAAGTTTAAAACTAGATTTTGCTTGATTCTCTCGAATTTTGTGCTGCGGTATACGGGCTAAAAAAATCCAAATCAATCACTACAGTACCTTTAAAAAAGTCCTTCAAAAAAGACTACATAACTTACAAAATTAAAGAAGGCGGAACGAGGAAGGCATAGGATATATGATTATAAATATAAGACATTATGTAAATAGTCTTGTACGAAGTGTTAAATCAATATTTTTCATCATTGTTTATTTAACTATAAATCTATTTGCAATAACTGGTTTATTTTTGGTATCATTCATTCCTTATTGATCTTAAGGATTAAAATCCAAAATCGCAATACACTGTATTTACAATATCACTGAATGAAAATATGAAATAAACCATCCCATCAATGATCAATAGATAATGAAATTGGGGACTTCCCTACCTCTCTCCGTACTTATAATCTAACGTCAATGTTCTAAATTTAAGATGTCCAAACAAGCGAGGATGATACATACGTATGCGGTGATATCAAGATGAAAATAAACACGCTTCCTGTTTAACAAAACATTTACTTGTCAGTAACGCAAGTGGTCAGACCCCCCCCCCCCCCCCCAATGTTTTTTTTACTATATCCTACTCTTTGTTTTATCTTCTTTTTTATTTCATATTCTTTTAATCTTGGTTTTCTCCGATTATTTTAATTAACATGATTGCGATAAAACTGCCTGGTTATAACAGTTTTAGCTCACCTGAGCTTTTTATATTTTTTCCGTCGTCCGTCTGTACGTCTGTCTGTCCGACTGTAAACCTTTTACATTTTGAACTTCTTCTCTAAAACCGCTTGGCCAATTTCAACCAAGTTTGGCACAAAGCAACCTTATGGAAAGGCAAATATAAATTGCAGAAATAAAAGACTGATCTTTATTCAAAGCGGAGAAAACCTCGAAACTGTAGAAAAAGGGGGTGCATTTTTAAAAATTTTCTTCTCAAGAACCACTGAGTCAAATTCAACATAATTTAGCATAAATCATCCTTATGGGAAGGAAAATATAAATTGCAAAAATAAAGGGCTAATTCTGTTTCAAAATTAAGTAATTTACGAAAATAATAATAAGACAGAGAGAATGGGGGTCAATCAGTTTAACTTCGGGCTCGATATTTCATATATCGAAAACCAGTGTAGAGGACCAGTCTGTGTTAGAAGCAGCCATCTTGAAGTTGAACAGAGATAAAAATAATTTGGTTGTTGTGCAACAGTTTACGTGCAAAGGGAATATTTGAAACATCCAAAATATATTTGTGCCGTTTATGTGAAGTAAATTGTGGTTAAATATTTCAATGCGTTGGCATTTTCATTTGTGACGGTGGTTTTAGCTTGTTTTGATTTTCGTTTAGCATGTTTAATTTCTTTTTATTTTAACTTGAGAGGAAACATCGTCTTTATTTTAGAATTTAAAATTTTACGTGTAGACCGGTAAATCAGACAGCTGATTGTTCACATGTACCTGCACAAAATCTGATGCACTACCAACATATTATAGAATACTATTCATTATAATGGTACATGTAATTCGGTACGATCTCTACGTAATGGTTGATAAATGCAACATGTTTTCTTAAGATGCTTAGCAATTTCAATCTAAAGGGTGATTATTCTCGCTGCTAGAAATATTTTGGTATATGTATGATGAAAAAATAAATTGAGTTTTTTCTTTGTTTTAGTGCATTTTTCTCTTGTATTAATTGTTTACAAATTTCTATTTACTAACCTGAGAGTCAAGATTCGAGTTATAAGCAAGATACAGAGCTTTGCGCACAATGCTTCTGTATGTTTGTACACAAAGCTGAGGTCATGCTTTAGTTCCTTTATATTATCAAAACCGATTTGGTTTGACTTTTCCTATAGCGTCACGATCATTTCTGTCAGCTACGTCATGCATAAATTATACACGCCGCCGTTGTGAAAACTTTATGATTGGTTGAGTTAGGCGGAGTTATCAGTACATGCTTATGCAATGCCATAGCTGAAGGATTTCTCAGAACAGTTCGTTTCCCCCCAATATTATTCATTCAAAATCGACAATCCCCTATGTTTAAATTCTGTGCAAAACTCTCTCTCTCTCTCTCTCTCTCTCTCTCTCTCTCTCTCTCTCTCTCTCTCTCTCTCTCTCTCTCTCTCTCTGTAAACGGGCGTTAAACCATAGCTACGGTCCAGAGTACGGCGTTATAAAAAGTATAATATTTAGAAGTTGCATGTGCAAAGCGTTCAATTCATGTAAATACCGTAAATGTGTAATATGCACATGTATTACCTAATAACTTGCCAGTCAAAGTGATAGATATGAATTCCTCGATTTCTACACCTTTCGATCGGCAATCGACAGTCAATAAAAGAATTGAATGATGGTGTGAAAGAACGAGACGGAAGTGGAGAGTGCAAGGGGGTTTGTACATGTGCGTCTTCATTAGACAAGTGTCCGATTCGTTTCTCTTCTGTTGCCCTATCACTTTCGGTGTAATATATATATATACTAAAATATCCACAAACCATTTACTGCAGATTTCTTTATTTTACCTGTCTCTGAACCGCCAATCACCAGCTCCATACATGAACAATGGTTTGTTTACATATACACAAAAAATACAGTTCTTGATCCACCTTTCGAGTACGGAAGAAGGTTGTTTAATAGGAGAAAGTTTGGGGCAAGTAAAATACAATTATTAACAGTAGTAAACTAAATGAAGAATTATTATTTTTTAAAAAAAAATAGCGTCATTTTTATATGCGGCAAATTGCCGTAAAGTTTTTTTGTACATGTAAGTATTGTATGCACTGTAGCTTTATATTTTCTAACCCAAAATTTAAACATAGAGCCACAGCTATATATGTTATGTACGGTATGTATTGTTTTATCACAAGTGTACACTTTCGAAAAATAGCCCAATTTCGACAGTCACGAGTACCCATGTGAATTTTTCATTCTCAGATATGTTGTTGTTCTGTCCGTGCATAATTTAGTCTTAGTTAACCAGCAGCCAATCAGCGGTAAGCTGAATCCACCAATAAAAAAATTGTGGTTAAGGTGCGGGTATTGTTTATGTATGACGTAGCTGAAAGAGTTGAACGCGACGCGATCGGTAAAGTCAAACCAAATCGGTTTTAGTAATATTTTAAATGTAGCTATGCTGAATAGGAAATACCAAGTTTAAAAATCTTAATTCGAATGTAAGAAACTCATGTGAACAAAAAGATGACTCAAACCAAGCTATGTATCTTGCTTATAATTCTTTTTGACGCTGAAATTTTGGTTAATCAATAAAAATGTCTTGCTAAAAGGATGATATGCTGTAACTACTTTTTGGTGCACCTTCTTCAACGATGATTTTCATAAAATCTACACGAATTTTTTATAGTTTTTGAACACAAGTATATGAAAACGACGTCTTTCAAACAGTTTCCATAGTCCTGACACATTATTGATTTGAACATATTTTTATTGTACAAAAATACGATTGGGATTGGACACAAGTTCCATAACTTAGACCGCCCTCTCCCAATACAAAGATGTGTACACTACAGAAATAAAGGTCAGTGGATAGAATGGACGTATACATATATGTAATTGACATGTATATAATATACAGCGGTGTACTAGTAGATATAAGATCAGTTAAATCTTTCAGTATTTTTGATAAAATTATAAACTAATGTAAATAAATGCTTGTTTTCATTGTCACTTATTGAACTGTCACCCCAATAAGTGACAATGAAAACAAGCATTTATTTACATTAGTTTACATTATTATTATGAGGATAAAAGCATTATCGGTGCTCCTAAAAAGTTATTGCAACCGAAAATCATCTTTGTGGACATTTGTGGTTTTTTTAAATAAAGATGAAAATAATTGGTACAAAAGAGCAACATGCCTGTCAATACATTTATTTGAATTATAGCTCTTTAACATATGTGACAACATTTTTCAGTTAAGTTTATTCTTCAATCAAGTGAGTAAGGATATAAAACGTCGCACGAAATGAATTCATGCCTGGTAAACGACAATCGTTTATAATGGAGAAGGCAAATTACATTTTTCAATGTTTTTAATTTGAGGAATTGAGCGCATTCATTCCGGTGCATTGCGGTACTCTTTTCTTCTTTCACATATAGGATTTTTTAAAAAATAAAATACAATAACTAATAAGTAGTGGATGGAGAAAATGTACCTTTATGCTCTCATGTATTTTAATCGTTTAAAAAGTGATGGGGGGAGGGAGCTAAAATAAAGGGAACTGGAAGTTAATCGTGAACACCAACTAAAATTTAGTTATTTATATTGCATATGATCTTATTTTCGGTAAAATTGGTATTCCATAGAGGTAAATATGTCAAAGATTAAGTCTATGCAAAAATAAGTGTAAAATTTGGATATTCAGTTTTGGTTAATCTACCGAGGGGCAACATGGCACAATATCCTTTGAATGCCCATTGAAAGCCAGTGATGCACAGGTGAGCGATGTGGCCCACTGGGCCTCTTGTTTAAGGTTCCTCGACACACCGAAATTTTATTTGATGGAACGATAGAGAATCTTGTTTTTTTTAAAAATATGATTCCACAAAACAAAGATCAATTTTGGTTTTCAGTTATATTATATGATTTTTTTGTATTATATTCAGTGAAAAAGGAAAGCCTGTTTTCTTACAAATCATTTGTGTAAGAAAGTTACAGACTATTCGTTCTCCTTTGAAAGATAGAATTATCCAACGGAAATAAAAAATGTATGGAAATACAACCCCCCCCCCAAAAAAAAACCCTCCACACAAAAACCAAAGCAAATGCTGGAGTTTATTCATCCCACATTTAATTCATCATACATAGGTTTCTTTTAGATTTGCCTAAACATATTTTAATCATATAACGAAAGTCAAAGTCGATGAACGATTGTTGTTTTCTGGACGCTGAGGACGAATTTTAACGAGGGGGGAAATAACGACGTAAAATTTTTTATTTATTTAATTTCGCCCATGGAAATATTGCTTAATAGACCAGGAACGCCAATTATCATACACGTGCTACGCAAAACCGTCTTTTTAAAGCGTATATAAAATTTGATATAAAATCGGACCAATCATCTTAAAATCTTTTTTTTTCTTTATCAATTTTAACATAAAAGTTTAATTTACATTTAACTTTTGCTACTTAAACTGTCATGCAGTTAATATCGTATTTTGTTCATTCGATTTTGTTTGGCCCCCCAAAATGTATATTCCTTGATTGGAAAAGCTTGTTTCGCGACTGACGTAAAAAACTTCCTGAATTATTGAGTTTAAAGCAAACACACAGCAACAACAGTATTTAAATTCTTATCATGGCCGTACTCTTGACTTTGTACAAGACTAAATTGTTCTATCTTAAGTGCAAGCCTCTTGAATCCAAAAAACTCGTGGATAATAAAATTTGGGATTTTACAGTCACCAGTTTGAAAATAGATAACTTGGAAGCCTTTATATTTGAAATACCTGTATTGACACCAACTGTAGTTTAAGCAAAAAAAACAGCGAGAAAGAAACCAGATGAAAAAATAAAGTGTTTTTCTTTTTTGCTGTCTATATCAGTGCAAACTGACACAACACACAATAGTTAGTAGATACTGTAGGGTTTTGTGTTATGTTGTAAAGTCGGAATTAAAATAATTCATTACGATATAGTGATAAAAGCATTTTTAAAAATATTTCTTAACTTAGATATCATTAAAAAACAATGGTAATAAGTTGAAGATTGTGATGTTTAAAATATTGCCAAATATAAATATGATGTAAAATCACCCCATAAATGAAGATCAAATTGGTTGATTTCCCTGCATCTTTCCGTTCACCTTGGTGTAAGTAAATATAAGTTGTACAGACAAAAGTGATTGCATCAATAACCAGTTTTAAAATAGTACAAACGTCATGTCAAAGACATGAAAAATCAATTATTTATTTAGCAGAAGCAGCATAGCAACAAGCTACAATTAATAATAAGTGAAACTTCGCTCAAGTCGCGGGTTCGAATACGGCAGGGACTTTTGTTTTCATGAATAGCGGTAAAATTTTAAACGTTAATTTTCCCACAAAATTGATTTTTCCCCTGTCATTAGCGATTTAAACATATTAAGAAAATAGGGCGTATATGCAGAACTTTCCCCAAAGGTGTGGAGGACCCTTAAGGCATATATCACAACAAAACCTGACTTCTATTGATAACTGTACTGTTGACTTTTTAAATGACTAATACTTTGTGTCTTGAATGTGTAAGATTCTAAAATGACTTGTGAATAAAATTGGAGATTTTACAGTCACCAGTTTGAAGGTAGGCCGTCCGTCGAAACATTTTAAAAATAATACTTGTAATGGTATTGTTGTCAATGGTAGCTTAGGTAGGAACAGCAAGCGATCTGATTAAAATCAGATCATCGACCCACTCCTTTTTTTTTAAAATTGTTGTTACAGGATCCTCGTGTATCGACAATAGAAAAGAGGAGCGCATCGAATCGAGGATACAATTTAAATCAGATTGGAACAGCAAGGAACGGGATATACTAAAGAATTGTTTTATTTTTGTTGTGATTTTTTTTATATGCTACAGTTATGCTACTTTACACAGTTAATAGATTGTCTCATGCCGCAAGTTCTTATCATCAATATATAATGTAATTAGTGAATAATTGATTCTTGATTTGCAATGTAAGCACATGTATTGACCAATCATAGTGCAACATTGATATATCGCATTTTTTTAACATGGTTTAAATATTTTTTGAATTTTAAATTGCATTGGTATACATTTAATCCTGCACGCATATCCGAATTTTTAAAGCATGTTTTATAAATTGCTTTTTCCTTTAGCCTTGAGAGTTCGTGGATAAAACTGATTGTTAAATGTCCCACTATGATGTAGGGACAATATCATTTTCGTTTTGAATTTTTGTCTGTCTCAATAGAACTAGAATTCCATGTATTCAAGCTATCGTATTTTGCAGTGAAGAATTTTACAAAATTCTCATAATAGCGTTAAAGGTCTGCATTTGTCCTTGATGAAGATAAAATTAATGAATATGGATATTTAAACCATACTTCGACACTTGTTATACAGTCTACACTTGGATGGATACTAACCTTTTTTAATTAACGGTAGAGCACATGTTTTATAATAAACATGGTTGTACGTGGGACATGAAAATGTTTATTTCGTATCTCAACTAAGTTTAGTATGAAATGAGCCACACATTTTCTGATATTTTATGTATATTGATATATTTTTATGTATATTAAAAATACCCTTAAGTTAAAGTTTTAACATCTTCCAAAAATTGTAAAGCTTGGTTATCCGAATGTGTAGTTACAAAGTTTCAAATGGAAATTTTTTTAAATAGACTTTATTTAAGCTATAAAGTATAAAAATATTCAAATACTTTATTATTAGAATAATTCACTTTTTAAATAAACAAACTAGATATATAAAGTAAATTTTGTATCATCAAAAACTAAGAGGAATTTTCTTCATAAATAACATTTAACAACAAGCTTGGTATACAATTTAAAAAAAAAACCGTAACATGATGCGGAATAATGCTGCGCTTTTTGTGGCGTCCTCGAAATTGTTTATACAGGTGTACACTTTTGATTTAGCCAATGAAATAGCGCTTTACATAGATTAATTAGAGATGCTAAAATGAATCTAGCACGGAAAGACGACCTTCACACATCTATTCTTAACAGATCTTACGAAAGTGTCATTTCTGATACAACAAAGAACATAACAACAAAATCCTTTATTTCAATATCTTTTCATGAATTTAAGTGTTTAAGTTTTTATTCATTAATTTCTTCTTCGAAAACACCATTAACCGGGGTGATGCCATTTGTATTACTTTTCGGCATTTTCCCATGTCTCTTCAACAGTGTCTCAAAAATGTTTAATATTGTAGATTTAGGAGTCAGTCCGATTCTAAAGAATGCAAGGTTTCCATTGTCGATATCACGGCAGTCTACGACGGTGGATATGGCATTCTCTCTTGATGGTCCATCACATAAGATGCCATCACACTGAAAAAAAGATTAAATACAAATGTGAAAAAGATGGAAAGATATGATAAGATGAAGATCGCTATGACTGTACTGTTTGCAATGTTTGTATTTTTGTACGAACATTTTGCAACCCAAGTTTTGCCAAGACTTGGGCGTGGTGGGTGGTGTCTCCCTCTCCAGTGGGATTTGCTGAAGTCACAGCTACAGGACCACATTGATCTATTAAATGGCATGTTATAGTACTGTCTGGGATTCGCATCGCAATGCTATCTGGACGACCCAAGTACTTTTCAGATTCGCCCAATCCAAGAGATTTCACCCAGTCACCTGTTTATTAACAAGTGAACATTATGTACAAGCCTTTTTTCCAAGGGTTAAGCGGCTAGCATGTTAGTATTTCGAAGTACCTCTTTTTAAAACAGCTGATACATTGGACGGCCATATTTCATGGAGAAAGTCCCAGAGAAGAGAACTAAACTCGTTTTTTGCAGCTTCTATTTGTCGAAAGTTCGATATCCATAGGGACATAGGACGATCTTCTGCCTGTTTTTTAGACTTGTAGGCTCGCTTAAATAGTAATGTTATATGTTTTATATTTATTAAGTCATATCTCATTCTTGTTGATTAATACCAAAAAACAATAATTTCATATGTATTTTATACGCCGTATATTTTTCAGTATCTCACTACATCAAGATTTATACTTTTTATGACATTACGTCACAAGATGAGGATCAAGGTTATTGTTAAGTTGTTTGTGTCAATCCTTTTGGTTGAATAGCATCGTATCTCAATGATTTTAGTAACAAAGTTGTTAACTGCAGATCACGAATTCGAATCTGATTGGAGTACCCGATCTATTTAGGTCTTGTATATCATGCTTATGCTTTATAATATAGTAATTTTTTGTGGATGTAAGAAACTATTTCAAGGTGTAGTGAACTACTTTAATGCAGAAAAAATTACATTAGTTCTTACAACAACCTATATGACACCCCTACCTTTACAGCTTCTGGTTGGTTACAACACGCTACTAGAATATAAACGGTGTCGGATGGAATTCCACATATGCCACCAGTTTTAAGTTTCTCTATTAAAAATTAAACAAAGTATAACATTATTTTAACCATAGAAAATTTAATGTACATGTACAAAAATCAAAGGTAAAATAACTACTGCAACATTAGTAGAAAATTTACCAGCTATTTTCCTTACACCACTTGCCCTCCTTGCAGGTGCCCATAACATCTGGTCCTTGTACTTTTGGATCTTATTGATCTCTTTTAGAGGCCTTCCAAAAGGGATTATTTCTTTGCCGTAGGTCATTTTAATAATGGACGACAGAAAAGCATATACAAACGAAATAGAAAGGGCAGTGCCAAATATCCGTTCAATCATGAATCCATCATTGATCCCTAACACTTGCAAAAGTGTTGCTAGCAACATCAGATCAAAACACAGAAATATGCTTGTCCAAATTTTGTTAACATTTATAGAAATACCAGCAAAAAGTAGACCTATCAATAAAAAGCTACATATGCCTACACCCAAAGACATACCTAGATCAGTTTTGAAAAGACCAAGCGACCGTAAACCTCCCCATATTAACCAAAAGGAAGCAAAAATTAAAAAAGAAGAACTTTCAAATGTTTGTCCCCGCGAAAAACATATAAAACCAACAACAAACTGGAGGCAGCATCCGTACGTTATAATCCAGGGCAAAGAGAGAAACGAATTTTCTTGAGGAACCCAGACAAACGCTAGAACGGTAACAACATTTGCAAGATATCCTAGACTCTCTGATTCAGCATACTTAGAAAAGCCTAACACTGTGTTTGTTTCAAACAAGTTTTCAGAAATGGTGTTTACTCCAACTCTATTTTTCATAAATTTTTTGTTGGCAAACATCTTTGAAAGTATTTTCTCCAGCCCGTTTTGTCCTACAGGAAAATTAATTTTGAATGAAAAGGATTTACATAAATAGGATACATATCCATAAACATTCAGAATAAAAGATAACCAAGCGAAGGTTGAAACGGCAATCTTCGCGTTATTGTCAAAGTTTAAGGTCAGAATCAAGATGGAAAGCAAGAAATATTGAAATGAAAGCAAGATTTCAGTTTGAACGAATACAACAGCTACAGATAAAACAATAAAAGATACTGGGATTGAAACAGCAGGAGAGAAAATGTCTAAATATTGTTTTAAGAGTTCCACGTACATGCTCCCACCCACTGAAGTCCAAAATAGACCATCTATTATTGAGCAAGTAGATACTGTAATGTCGCCCCATCTTAGTCCAGAAAGCCCGTGAAAAAGAAGAAATAAGCCAGAAGAAAGGGGCCAAACAAAACCTGTGGTGGAGCTCTCGGTTACTGCTAAACTATTCAAGATCCAGGGTGACAGGCTGAGAGCATTTAGAGCGTATCTTATAACTCGTTTGTTTTGAAAATCAAGTTCCTCTAAGTTATTTATATTTTTTGTGAAGGAATGGAAAAATGTTCTCGCGCTAATGTAAGACGTTATGAAGGCCAGCGATAAGAAAGTAACACTACGTCCTTTTAAATTTGTCCACATATTGGTAATAAAACAAGCAGAAGACAACAATGATAAACTCATAAACACAACGTGATCTTTCTGATGGTTGAACAGGAGCAAAAGAAAGGAGAAAATTGCAAATAAAACTATAAGAACTCCGTGACCAGGAAGTAATACTTCCATCTGCTTGAAAGTTTCTTCTGAGATATTTTGTGATAACATAGGAGTGATTTCCTTGGATATATCTGACATTCCCATAGCTGACCAGAATGCACAGGTAATAAAAACTACAGAGGATGTGAGAGCGACATCCTTGGACGGTAAGGTGACAACTGAAAAAAAAAATATCGAGTAAAACGTTAGCACCTGCTGCGCAAAAATTCCTGTTTGTTGAAGGTAAAATAAATAAGAATTGTTTTTTTTTCAAGAATTTACTCTAGTGCTTAAAGATATATTGAACCTAGAATTGAAATAATTAAAACGAAAATAAGATGATTTTGGGGAGGAGGAGGGTAAAATACCACAAACACGAATAAACAAGTAGTTAGTATTTTATATCTCTAACAGTGTATGTAAAACAAATAAAAATGAAAATTTAATTACATACCACTTATAGCTGAAAGAACAGCTAATACTACGGTCACTATTCCTAAGACCAAAGGTTTCAGTAAGTATAATCCCGTTATTTCTAAAGCTATGTAGTCTATCGTTTGTAACACATAGGCTATACTCAAAGAGAGCAATGAAAAAACAATGCTCGACATGATTAATGTTTTATTGAACTGTCTGAGCGTATATTCTGTGATGTAGATTTAATAGTTCTGAAGTTGAGGGGCGGAGCAAAATTTTATTGTACAAATACATTTTATAACACGAAATTGCACATTTAAATTTCCAGTGATGATTATTTTTTCTGCTCTTCCTAGTAGCCTTCTTGCGATTCGTTGGTCAAAGAATTTATATAAATAGGTATGATGCACTCCATTTGTTTGGAATTACTTAACTGAAGCAGAATCGAGTATAAAGATATTATTGAAAGAAATGTTGATTGGTGAATAGAGAAAGTTACTATCGCATATGGAGAAAGGGAAAGCTACGAGCGGGCGCTCTGAGCCTTTTCCAGGCATCTTGTACTCAGAACCAGGAGCTTTAGGCCTAGTATGCAACATAATTGCGGCATTCATTGCTGCTGTCAACAACATACAAGGAGATGAAAGAGGAACTAAATTAACGGCGATTGTGACCGGTAATTATTATTTAGAGGTGTTAATTGATATTTTTTTAAATCAAAATCAGATAGAATTGTACACTTTGTTACAAATTAGAGTGTTTTGGTTTGTTTAAGTGACATCCTAAATACAATAAATATATGTATATTGAAGTTATCTCTGTTTGTGATTCATTTTTGGAAAAATAATAAAAAACAATTTAAGATGCTGAACAAAGACTTTAAATATTGATTAAACAATGAACAGAAAAAAATAGATAAGGAATTTATACTTTTTGAAATTTTGATTTATTTGGCAGACCTAAAAATCAACTAAATCTCGCATAAGCCTCGTATTGTTTTGTAGGACTCCATTTAATTCTGGTCGGCGGATTTCTTCAGATTACAGCTGGAATTATGAGTTTTCGAAAAAATGACCATCTCGTGGCTACCTCCTTAACTGTATTTGCCACACTTTGGGCATTTCAAGGCGGGGCAATTATTCTATCGAAACTCATATACAGTGATGTAACAAAATCAGTTCTTCCGGTGTACATTGCTTTCGTTACAATTGCGTTTTCGTTATTTATTTGTTCAATATTTGTAAACTTCATAGTCCCTCCTGTATTGGTTGCTATGGCACTGACTCTGACATTTGAGTCGATAGGACTCTTTTTCACCTGGGGTAAGAAGACAGCTGTTGCTTTTGAGTTTTTGATAGTTCTGACTGCTATGTATGCTGTAACGGTTATGAAAACAAAAGGCATCAGTCAGCGCTACATATTACCAGGTTTCGGTAACGCACCAATTGACCCCCTTCTAATAAAGAGAAACGCAAGCAGAACGAATAAAAAGGAAAAACGAAAGAATACAAAATATGCTGAACCTATGGGTATGGGTTACATGGGAAGTATCATTCCCGTTTCTGTTGTTTGTTTTCACGGGCTTGGGTATGTTGATGACATGACGGTGCCCATCTTAGCTGTTAGTTGTGGTGCACTGCTGCAAATAATTGCCAGTTATTACTCTTTTCTTCGAGGTGATCTCTTGTACTCCGTACAATTTTTAACACATTTCCTATTCTGGACCTCAAAATCGCTGGTCTATCAATTTTCTGGCAGTGCTGATAGTTTTTCTTCATATGCCAACTTTTATGGTTCATGGGGTTTAGTTTTGGTTTTGGCTTTTTTCACAATATGTTCATCAACGCAATCAATCGCCGTGTTTCTTTATAACTGCTTATTAACAGTAACTTCTATTTTGTCAATGGAACATATTCCTTTGTCAATTCAAAACTATACATTTGGGTTGTCTGCAATTTTGATATGGTTATTCACTGTTTATCTTTCGACCGCTCATCTTCTGAATGCATGCGCAGAGAAGCCCGTTTTACCGCTTGGGTCAGAAATTACCACCGAGGAGCGCCTCTTTGGCTGTTGCTTAACGAAAAAGTAAGAATAATAAAATGTTCAAACTTTTATTTTCCCAATTTAAGATGATACATGTATATAATCGCTTTGCACAAATACTTGTATATTCATTTTTCATATGTTTCAGTAATGCAAAGGAAAGTCGGTCCATGACAGACGAAGACATAGACAATGAAAGAAGAGATCAAACGATCAATGTGCTGTTGTTCCTTTGTAACATGGTAGCCTCATTTGCCCTATCGCCATTCGAAATATCTAATCGAATGATGTCATTGCCATTTCTATTGACAGCTGGAATCTTTGGAAATTTATTGGTGGCACGTTTTTCGTACGTCCTGCAGAGTCTCTCGCGATGCTTCATTGCTTTGTCTTGTTGTTTTCTTTGGACATCATGGTCACTGTACATCTTTGATGGTAAACTTAATGTATATTAACCGCGTGTAAATTGTATGTTGATCAAGTTGTATTAGTGTTCCATTCGATTTTTAACCAAAATTCCAATGAACAAATGACTTTATAATTAAAAGTGCCTGCTTTTGTCTTTGAAGCTACAGGGATTGCCATCAGCAGTTCTCTGGCCATTATTAGCGTCGGACTGTGTGTGCTCTCTCTATTGTTGTCCATCACAATGGCCAAGATTTTAACAGTGTTAGAATTAGCCATTCTTCTTCACTCCATCTCTTTTACAACACACATGTTTAACGCTGATACCAAATACTTCCCCATGGTTTCATCCATTTTTCTAGGTAAGTTTCCAGTCGTTTTACAAGTCCGATTATATATGTAATTATATCAGTTTTATAATGCATAATGAATTCAAATCTTTTCCTCGATTCTTACAGGTCTGGTTGGCATATATGGGTTCATCTTATACACTGTGAAGGGGCTATTGGACAAGACTTTGCTTCCAGAGGGCAAACCTTTGATAAAGGTAAATCATGAGTTTTGTTTGTGTACCATTAGTTAGTGTTTCACGATTAAGAAAAAATAAACAATCAACCAAAACGTTTTGCGATGTCTGTGAAAATTTCAAATTTTTCCTACTGGTTTTCTTAAAGATGAGGACACCAATCACGTCATCTTTACCTTGCCCCACCTTCCGGTCACGAATTGCTAGTGATCTATTTAAAGCTGCCAAGGTACTTGAAAAGGGTGAGGTTATTTGTGTTCCCACTGACACAGTGTATGCTTTAGCTGGATCCTGTAGCAAACCGGATTCTATCTCCAAAATCTATCACATTAAAGGGAGACCGCCAGAGAAGCCGATATGCCTTTGCATATCTAACCTGCAGCAACTCAGAGTAGCTAATCCACCTTTTAGGTAACACTTATCATACAACAGATGTACTACTTCTACTACTTAAACAATTTTTGCCAAAAATCCTTCTATTTGTTTAAACTTTGAAACAGATTTAAGCACGTAATGTTTTGCCTAAAACACTTCTAAAATGTTGATGGTTGAAGACTTTTGTCTAAATATTTAAAGTCTTAATATATATTTTACGCTGAAGTACGTCATTTGAATTCTAGTCCATTGTTATGGAGATTCATGGACAAGTGTTACCCTGGAGGCATTACTTGTGTCGTTAAAAAGGGTCCTTGGCTACAAAATCTTGGAGTAGGCGAGGCAGCAGACTTCGTGGGAACAAAAGAAAGCGTGGCAATCCGGGTACCTGACAGTTCCGTTCTCTCATACCTTGTTAGCATCACTGGCCCTTTAGCCATCACGTCAGCCAATCCCAGCGGGGAGCCTGACAGCACACACCACAATACTGTCCTCGATACACTAGGTATAAATAAAACATTCAATTTGCTGTAGAGTACCCCACTCTAATGTAATCATACTTTGAAAATCCGTTAACGGTCATGATTGATCTTGTATAGTTGTTTATTTGGTTTTACTAGTCATTTTGTTTGTCACAGTAGATGCTGAATGCGGAAGGTTTTTCCTCATTGCTCCATCTTACATTCTTCAAATGTTCCAATTTAGATTTTTTTAAGTCATAAAACCCGAGCTTAATAATTTAATTCTTGTATTAGACGTGAAGCCTAGAACTTAAAATTTATGTAAACTAAAGTTTGTATGCAAAGTTAAATGTTTCTCTTTTTTAATTGTGTTGTGCATAAAAGTGGAAAAAAAACAATACCAGTAAATAGCTTAACACAAATACTTGTACAACTATATGTATACCTATAACGATCTTCTTTATACACTATTTATAACTTTAGAAATTATTTGTATCAATATAATGTTAAATAAACAATAGGATGGCCCATCATTACCTCTAGTGCTAACACGTGTACTTTGTGGGTGTTTTAGGAGGGAAGCTAGCAGGGGTTGTATGTGATGACGAGTCCAATGAGACAGTAGCGTCCACAGTAGTCAACTGTATGAAGATTGACGAAGGTAAACAAATGCCACATTGTTTCCTTGTACCCTTTTCCTATTATTTAAGAGGTCTCGATGACCATTGCCATTTTTATGCTATATTGATCTCCTTAAGAAGAAGAGCTCTATAAGAAAATATAGGAAAACACCTTTTGAAAAAATAAAATGCATGGTTTTTTTCTTCACTTACTAATGGGTTTGAGATCAACAAATCATATGCTAAAATTTCACGTAGATCTGATGGTCAATTTGCTGACCATCAAGCCTCCTTAAAATATGATCACATTGTACACAGCCAATAATTATGAATTATATCTACTTAGAGAATTATTTGATCTTTTGTAGGTTGTGTAGTAAATTGTGTACTACATTTAAATACATAATATTTGTCATGATCAATGAATTAAACTTTGAAGTATTTGCAAGCCCTAGATTCATATTTTCGTATGCTGTATTTCAGAAATATTTCTATTTTGTATTGCAGGGCTAATTTCGTATTTTCGAGTCGGGTGTGTACCGAAGGACATCGTCGATAATTTGTTTGATGAAGTAAAAAAAGAACAGTCTGATCAGATAAACTATATTACAACGCAACAACCTTTTAGAACATTAAAGTGAAACTTCATTTCCGAAGAGAAAATATAATATTAAAAAACTCCTACTTTATTTTTCTATTGCTTTTATTTGTTGCAACAATATGAGTATAAAAAATAAATTATTTATGATTTTTTAAAATTGATGTTATTCTCCGGATAAATTTATTAATAACTGGTTGTTTTAAAAATCGTATAATTATAGCTCTATACATACATCAAAGATGCCTCAAGCAACGAAGCAATAAAAATGACCATACAAACATTACTTTATAATGATTTTTTGTGGCTATGCCTGTATATGCCACGGCTGCTAACAATAAGAGAGGTAGGCATCAATTATTGTATTGAGCAATGCATTGCATTATTGTTGGGCATCCGCAACAAGCAAGAATAATGAGTCCTGTGCACAGATGCTCACATGCTTGATCACATAGTATATATTAAAACGCATATACAAAGTCAGATAGGAAACAGGTGCACTACTGGTGAGCCAAATAGACGCCATGAGACTATGCCAAAGCACAGGCTGCGCCACCAGTCGGGAAATCCTCCAACCGTTAAGCTTGGGTCAATTAAATGTAAAACTAATATATCGGAAAATTTTATAATGAAGTTAACGTATTGTTCGAAAACCAAAGGGCGCTTTTGCCACAATAGAAATAAAACAAATGAATTACCTGGTCTTATCATGTTACCAAGACAATACAACAAAATAGTACTAAGTGTGTCATTACAACAGCATAGACCCTTAACAGTCTATGAGTTAATAATATATCTTTTGTGGGTTATAAAATGTGCAAATATAAAATGAAATGTAGAGTTTTGAATGACTTTGCATCATATACAAGTTATGGTTTAGTAAGTTTCATGAAAAGTGCACTTACACAGTTATATATGAGAATAAAGTCAGCAAAAAGCGTTATGTTTTATTTTGAAATTATTAATACATTGAATGAAAAATTGTAATTGTACGTTAAATTATATTTGTCTAAAGGTGACGAGGCCTTTGGATTATTGAACTTACTGATATCCCCCTTACACACACCTACAAGAGAAATTTCCTGTTGCATATGATTGTACTAGCTATGAATTAATGTACAAATCTAAATATGTATGTGTATTTTTGAAGAAATTGTAACAAACTGGTTTTTGTCATATTTACTTTGTCAGTGAGAGCTTATAACCTGAAATGTACTTGTATACTATTTTTCCTAAAATATTTTTTAAAGAAAAATATGACTCTAAAGGTGACCAAACCTTTAGATTATTAAACTGGTAGGGGAACTCTCTGACTTATATCCCCCTATACACACATCTACCAAAGAAATTTACTAGCTGATGTTGCATGTACTAGCTATTTTATGTAAAAAGATATATATTTTTGGCACATTGCCCTTTATTATGTACAATTATATGATGCCTGAGCAGTCAATAGACCAGAATATTTTTCCCAAAAGGGCAGGGAACCGCTTAGTGTAAATTATCATTACCTATAGTAGGACTAGGGCATAAGAAGAAAAAAAAACAAAAAGAAGAGACGTCCCAAAATTCTAAACTTTTATATGGGCGTGAGGTGAAATACTTTACCCAGAGGAAACGGAAACGGGGTAATATAAAACCATGAAATCAGTTTTTTTTAACTTATTTTGGCAGTATCATTTATTCATGTTGAATGACATTCCAGCTGTTTCTTGGATATTCATATCTTAAGAAAGCATCCAATCACGGGTTGATATTTAATAGTTTGTCGTAATTGTCGACATCCATAAAAAGGGACGCAACTCTTCAGTCCTGTGTATAGTTAGAGATTTCTATGAGGTTGTGGTCAGGGTCTCGGAAGTACACCGATTTGATTGGTCCAGTGGCACCCGTTCTATCCACAGGACCTTCGGTAATTTCCACATTATTTTCCTATTTAAAACAAAAGAAACAAATATATGTAAGTTTAAAATGTATTCTGAAGTACGCTAGAAATTATTATTATAATAGTCATTTAGGGTATCCTGTCAGAATCACTTTTTGCAATTTGGTCGCAAAATACGTAATTCATGTAAATAACCAGGTTTTCCCGGAAAATAAAATAGTTTAAAAAAGTTTTAAAAAGCCCGGAAATGTCAGATATTTTGGACCAAACGAAAAAATGATTCTCAATTTTCTTCGATAAATAGGGCTACAGCATAAATGAGAAATGAGAAATTTGACCAGCGCTTTCGCCATGTTAACTCCCTTCTTAAAGGTCAGCGAGTATATTAATTAAATCACATTATTGTTAATGTATATTTCTTCTTGAAATTGTGTATGTAGATAAGATATATTGCTGATGATGACCGTTGGGTAGTTTCATTTATAGATGATGTTTCATACTTTGCATAGCAATGCCTCGTACTTCGAAAACACGAAACAAAGAGCGATTTGGAATATCCCCAAAAAAATGTATTCTTAACTACCCGCCCCAAAATCATAAGGAAAAAAGATTTACCTCTAAATGTTTAATAACAGAATTCAAATTTTCCCGCGTGATAAAACAAACGTCTGCTGAGCCGGGGGTCGGTAGGTGAGCTTTTGGCTCAAATTCTTTTCCATGTTCGTGGATGTTGATCTTCTGGGAGCCGAAAGTTAAAGCTTTTCTGTTGCCCTTTATCATTAGGAAAAAGACGATTTAAATGATAATAATACATGGTCTTATTTATTGAATTAAACAATGAACAAATACTCTTCCTATTGAGTATTCTAGAATGCCAAAAAACCTTGAAGGTTGTGACTTCCATTCCCAGCACCTTCGAGTAGAAATCGCATGTTTTGTTGATATCCTTGACTGTTATAACAAAATGGTCGAGGTTGTCAATCTTAAATCCACTGTATTGCCTCAAAGAGGCACTGCAAGCTAACGTCTAAACCAAAATTTAAGAACAATTCACTAGATTAAAATTTCAGATTTCAGATAAGTAACATAAAAACTGTTTATATGAACGTTTTTCCATACGCACTTAGATAATATTTACATTACTAACCATCCTGTATGTCTGGAAACTATATACTGATTACCATATAAGATTCAGATTAAATGACAATACACCAGATTAAATTATTGGAGATCTCCATGTTGTTGTTTATTCATGGTCACGTTTTATTCTCTCTCTCTCTCTCTCTCTGTTTCTCGTAAGTGGTGAACAATAGAGAGGTTTAACAGACCAACGGGTACGCGTACTTGTAGGTGTAGGATACAAGTTAGAACTACGCCGAATGAACATACGTGTAAATTGCAAAGTACTTGTAAGGTCGAACTTGTAGCCTCTGTTTCATTGTTCGCTATTTATTTTAACAAATATATTTACTTTTCTTAAGCCTGAATATTTAATGCGAATACTGATATCAACAAACATAAATTTTCATAAAAATATAATATGTTATCTCTACATCGAAATCATGCAATGGCTCTGTTATTTTATTCAACTATGATAAATTAAAATATTATTTATAAACAATGATGCATTAAAAAAATTAACACATGCAGAATTATCAGTTTTCGACTGTGTCGAA
This sequence comes from Magallana angulata, assembly GCF_025612915.1. Taxonomy (NCBI): domain Eukaryota; kingdom Metazoa; phylum Mollusca; class Bivalvia; order Ostreida; family Ostreidae; genus Magallana; species Magallana angulata. Next base: position 46,918,001 of record NC_069120.1, read on the forward strand.
AATTCTCAGATTAATTAGTAGGAGAGGATATCTAGAATTACATTAAACATTTACACGTACAGGTACACGTTACAATTGCTAAACACGAAAAGTTATGTGAACTGGTACGCTACGTGTAGAAGTTCGTCATACCACAAACTGATGATATGATGCACATATTTTCCTTTCTACACGTTGGTTTGCTAAACCTCTCAATTATTAGTAAATAGAGAGGTTTAGCAGACCAACGTGTACGTGTACTTGTACGTGTAGGTTACAAGTTAGAACTACGCGTACCAGCTCAATTACTTTTCTTGTTAAGCAGTTGTAACGTGTACCTGTACGTGTAAATGTTTGTATGTAATTATAGATATCCTCTCCTACTATATGCATATTTTTATTTATCGCAAATTAATAAGATAACGGAGACATTGCATGATTTGGAGGAAGATATGCGTGAAATAAAACGCCAATGACATATTAAACTTTGATGAAAATTTAGATTTGCAGATATCAGTATTCGCATTAAATATTCAGTCTTAAGAAAAGTTAACATATTTATTAATATAGCCAACAAGGAAACAGAGGCTACAGGTTCGACCTTACGGGTTCTTTGCAATTTACAGGTAAGGTGATTTAACCATGCATCGGACACATACCTTGGATCGGACAACTTTGTTAATAAATATACAAATAAATGTGCATGCCCTCATGTGTTGTTTCGTATATTCCTGAATTAGAACAAATGAACTTTATCATAATTAAGAATTTGACAGTCACATTGTCAAAGAAATAGCAATATAGGCATCATAAAATGACATCAAATACGCCATTATTGAAAATTTAGTTACGAAGATTTTACACTAAAGCATTATTTGAATGTTGTGCGTTTGATTGTGAATTAGTGAAAATGCACTCTCTGCGTAAAATAATTAAACAGGAGTAAGTTATGAAACAAAATTTGATTAAAATAAGTCCAAGAAATTTGAACAATTAATGTCAAGGTCATTATTGCACCATATGTTCATTTCACCAATGGATCGGACACAAATTAACCATGTATCGGACAATTTTCACTGCATGATTTCTTCTAATAATATGGAGATTATGTACCCATTCCTTGTGATATACTTTAAATGTGAAGTAAAATAAAAATTTCAAAAATAATAGATACAAACATTTTCCCCAGACCATTTAGAAATCGAGTTTTACGGATACAGTCCTTTTAGTCCTAAGTTCCTGTAGGAGCTGGCACGATAAAGAACCTCTTATGATAAATATTCCTTTAAACAGAAGTACTAGTCTAAATTCTTATACATAGATTTGAGGATTTACATTAAAAGAAATCTGAATAGCAATTGAATAAATTAATTTTTCCGAACCTTTGTATTTTTGCATTAAAACCAGAAAATGTTGTTATTTTTAATCTCTACTGTACTGCTATAACTGTCCGATGCTTGGTAAATATTGTCCGATCCATGGTGAAATAGTTCAACACTTCATTAATTTGCTTTATTTTCTACAGTTTTAACAATTTCACAATTTTTTCTCCAATAATTAAGCAAGGGGAAAACCTGTAACTTTTTAAAACAAGTTTTCTTTATATTTGGACGATATTTGATGCGTGAACAAAGGGAAAAATCCAAAGGTGTCCGATGCATGGTGAAATCACCCTATGTTCATTCGGGTACATGTACATACGTGTAGAAATTTGTCATTACACAAACTGATGACGTGATGCACATATTTCCTTTCTACGCGTACACGTACGCTTACACGTTGGTTTGCTAAACCTCTCTATTATCTCATGAATTTTTTGGCATGAAAATATTTGTAGACTATTCCTAAATCAGTTTACCAAGTCCAAAACACTGCAACTTGTGCGCAATAATGAATATATCAAAATGGAGGAGATCATACTTAATTTGGTTTGTGGCTGTTAATATAGTTATGTACTTACATCTACCGAGTTAATTTTTCTTACTTTTTACGATCAATTTATTAAAAGAAAGGTGTAAATATAAACAATTAAATGTTTTCTTTGATGATTCATGCATGTTATGGATGTAGCGATCATTGTAGAAAAAAAATAACATAACGCGGGTTATGTTTTCTGCAATGTCGCCACCTCCATATTCCGCATAAATCACCAAAAGTTTAAATGACACCTACTGCTTTCCATAGCTTTAGTATCATAAACTACAAAGAGAAAGTGAAAAATAAATGTGATCCTTTCCTGAAAGGGAATGCAAACTACCTGTCTCAATGAAATATATATAACAATGTATCTATGAAATATCTATCATTTATGTACATACCTTGCAAAAAGAATTTGTCGCTGATCTGAAAATTGGAGTCAGTAGATTCATGACTGCTGCGATTCAAACCCGGAAGTTATATACCGGTGGATATCCTATTAATTCTTCAAGTGTCTCGTTCAAGTTCTGCCTTATCAGTTATTAAAAATTTCTACGAAAAAGAAAAAACGCCCTAACTATCAAATTAAATTGGTCTACTATATCTCGGGGGCTATCCTCACAATGTCAGGGGTCAGGCTGAGCCCACTCGTGGTCGTGGATTCAGGACCCCTGACATTGTGAGGATGCTCGAGGGCAAGCTATGTCAGTCAAATTCCGATTTAAAGTATAATTATGCACATGCTAGTTTTATAGTAACAATTGGCTTCAAATAAATTATTCACACACTTTATTAATGATAACACATATCAGTTCAAAATGGACGCAAGGTTAATAATTATTTGTGTTCCGTAAATTGTGCGTTTGGAATGTGAGGAGCTGTCAAGCTCTACGGCATGTCATCTTGATCTGAATGGTTAGATACCGTACTATAACACTAGTAGATGAATCAAAAACGCTTGTCGTCAGTTCGTGCTTTATGTTACTTGTTTTGCGAAGAACTAATTTTGAGTAAGCTTCAAAAGTATCGTGAAAATTGATTAAACACAATTTCACAACATCAACACAATAAATCATACAATATAGGTACTGGAATGAACAAGAAAGCATTGATTTTTCAAGTTGCAAAAGTTTTTTATTTTTTAATATTTTATGGCCTTTATATTGGCGGAGGTTTATTTTGCTGTTGATGAATCGGTCAAATTGCATTTAAAATATGCGTAGCATAATGATTGATAAAGCTGGTCCGAATTTATAAATATATAATAACGCACAGCATATAATTCAATTTTACATATATGTATACATGTAGTGTTATAAATAGGTATTGAAAGTTTGTAATTGAAATGATAAATGATAAACAAATCAAAAAAATAAAAAGGAAAAAAAAACAAAAAACAACCCCCCCCCCCCAAACCAAACGAACAAACAAAACCAACCCCCAAAACAAACCCATTTACATCGACCTAATATTACACAGTTTAAAGTCAATGCATGTATTATGAATTGATGCTAAAAAGAAAAGGCCTCACGAATATCATATAGTCAACTGAAGTAATTTTTTTCTTTGTAGAAAATATTCTAATGCTATAGAAATAATCTTTTCAATTGCGCGGGTATGTTAAGGCAACTTATGGAATTTTGAAGGATGAAAAAAACCGGGAAACTTTACTGTGACGTCATAATGATATGCACCGATGTAGTCTGGTTGGAAAGAAATCATTGAATAAATAAATATGTAAATAATTTAATAATGTGTTGACATTGATCGGGTTAATCACATATGTATTATTCGATCTACAATTAAATAATATATAATTTTTACGAGTTTACATACATTCAATGCACAACATCATTTAACCAGCTGTTGCGATGCGCATGCTCAGTGCGAGATCACTGTCGTTTTAAAGCTTGTCCCCGATGATAACATGTGCTAGACTTGGGAAAGAAGCGACGTAAAAAAACGGTGCGTAGGAGAAAGCAGGCAATGTCATGCGTCTAAACAAGTTGAAAAGGTAAGAAACGATAAAGCTATATATGTTTTGAAATGTTTTAAGAGGTTAAGACATCCATATTAATGTATTCTTTGTAATTTATTGCCGTATTGTAGCAAAGGACATGGCATGGCATGGCTTCCAATATACTTCAAATAAACAAAGCCTCGTGATTGATGTTTTTTAATTTCTGTGTTAAATTTGAATAGATTGCATATTTCATGTGAATGTGTGATAACTTCATGATCGTACATCAACTGATAAATGCATAAGTAAAACAATTCGTTAGCTTTGGTATATGCATACTGTATTCCGTGAAAAAAAAGTTTAATAGACAGATAGAAATCCAATGGATTATCTTTTCACGAACATGTCAGGCCCAAAAATAGTATTGTCGAGCAATGTTCAGTTGATAAAAGGTGCTGCGAATATAATGAAAGTTATAATGAATTAATTAATATTATATACATTGCCCCATGCATCTCTGTAAACAGTCAGGGGTGTGACTGAAATCCATTATATTGAAAAATAACTAATTATTGCCATTTTCACTAACTACATATTATACACATCTTTTAAATTTTGTAAATATGATTGGTTTTTATAATACTTCCATTCCCAAGTTAATTCTTCCAACCTATTTGCTTCATAGTACCAATAACATGGCTGGCATGGTCCCAGGTGTAGAGAAACATCTTGACAGTTGAAACCAAAATAGATAGTCAATTGGTTGAATACTTTCTAATATATCATTAAAGTAACACAATTTTAATGGAAATTTAATGTATGACTTGACAATAACTTCTTCCGCTTCACTAATTACTGTGAAACTAAAGTGAAAGTAAGCAGTTAAAATCAACAACTACATATTTTGTTTTGTTACCTAGTAGTAAAGGTAAAAAAAACCCTTTTTTAGTAATGGAGGGTTAGTATAATTTGGTCTCCTTAATTATATTTGCATGTTTATATTCCTAAGTAAAGCATTCCGACAAAATAATTCATGTTGCGAGGGGATGCTCGTCTTACCGGTGCCCTTCTTTTAAAACATAGAGTAACCTCTGAAAAATGAATCATTTTTTTTATCAAATTAGTAAGTCTGTAAGTTATAAGAAATAACAATAATCAGTTATTTTTCATTATGATGGATTTCAGTCACACCTCTGACTGGCAAAGTTACTCTCTTGAGAAGATGACAAGCCCTACATCCACTTTCTTCGCAAGCCCTCATATTTTGATTCTGGAAAACGTGTAAATGTCGGAACTTAAGATGGCCTACTCTTCGACCGATGTTTTGACTCCAGTTGACTCCAGTTTCCTTGAATTTTCGTAACAGATCTATTATTCCTGCTGTCAATCCCTGTACCGCTGTCAAATTATTTTCTCAACTTCTACTTGTTTACACTTGTACAACATGCGATAACAGCAGTAATATTGCCATAGTAAATAGATTCACGACTGAAAAAATGGGGTAAAATTTTTTCCTCTGTACATGATGTATATCAGGCATCCCCTACTTTTGATAAAATTTGGGCTGAAAAGAAAGCGTGTGTTATACACAAGACTTTACAATAAATTTTATTTAAAATAAGGCTCTGATAAGTTTTTATCACAAAGTATCACAACAATACTTATGACCTTTGCATCATAAGGTAACAACCACATGCATTCCATTGCATGATTTTAAGTCGGTGACTCAAAGATTCAAAATATCCTTTCTATTCCATACATTTGCATCATTTTCCTAATTAATAATGTTTTGATTAATATATAGATAATCGTGTACGTCATGTACTTTCTATTTCAACCAAGGCAATTCAATCCAAAACAATAAGAACGTTATCATATCTTTATTTTATAGCTAGTTTGTAGTAAAAATAGTACCTGTATAATACCATCATGTGTAAATTATACTTATTATGCATACATGTACATTAATACAAATTCAAAACCCCAAATCCAAATGCATGATGGGTATGTTTAGGAAAGGGAACCTTTAGATTTTGTGTCCTGATTGATTGGGTTTATTCAACCTACACATTATTCATTTATGCATATATTATGAACAAAACAAACATCAGAAAGATCATTGAAAATGTGCATAGGACTATCTTATTTGCCAAAACATTTTTGAAGTCTTACTTTAGTTATAAAGAATGTCGTAATATAAAAACACCTGCTTGAACTTCAAAGCGGGGGGGGGGTTCTTAAAAATGGGCAAGATGATGCAGTACCCTTGTATTTAGAGTTGGTATTGAAAAGTTACTTTAATTTTCCATGAAAATATGGTTTAATTGACTGGGTTAACTACTGCAATGTCTGTTATTATACAAATACTCAGCAAAACTCTTGTTTAAAAGTGTACATAAAATTTGATATGAAATGCTAATGAGACCAAGCAGCTTTAAACATCATCAACATCTATAATTTGTTTGCTAAAAATACATTCCCCAATGCTGCATCAATAATTCTGCATACAATATGTGCTGTTTTCTTACTGTGTTGTTTTCATTTAACACATTGTCTTTTAACTCTCTATGTTTTTTGCTAATTTGAATTTGCACTTTTGCCAAGCATCGGTCATAAGCTTTTTGGAATGATTTGTCACTCTTCATCAGTCTTCTATATTTTTTGAACTCTTGTGTCTCTGCAGAATCTCCAAGCAGAGTGGAGATAATGTCCTCTGTGTTTGGCTTGGAGGCTACAGGAAAAGAAAATAATCTAATACAAGTACAGGTAAGCTATATAAATCCTAGTAATATAGCAATAGGTTTTCTGGAGAATCACAGAAAAAAAAGTTAGGTTTAAAAATCAGTATGGTTTACAACTATAATGTTGTTCTACAGCCTATATGTCTTTTAAAAACTAAGAAAGTAAAACTTCATCTCTTGAGCAGAAATTCTTGAATTAACAATGATTAAGAATTAAAAAGTTTCCGTACAGGGTTTACATTTTTTAGGCTGAAATGTATTCTTGTTTGCATTCTCATCTGCATTCACAAACAACTTTCTTTTGCATCCTTTTTTAAGATTATCTTGACCTGAGGATAAAAGTAATCAGGTGATAGGTGCATGTAAAGATATACATATACTATATATTCAATACTGCAACTTCAAGCATATATATGACTTCATTGAAGATAAGAGAATATAATATTTGTATGTTCGGTTGCCATGACAAATGAATACAACATTAAAACCATTGTGGCATTATTATATAAGACCAATGACAACATAGTGCATTCATTGGGTTGTAGTACTTGGGAGATCTGTTATTTAATCAGAGATAATTAGAAAATTTAATGAGTATACTTATTTCCTTTTGAAAAGTAAACAGTCATTATACCTGTATCCAAGCAGGTCTCTTTGATACTTGTGAAGGTGGACACTGTAGTCTTGCAAATATCATGAGTATCTATATGAAATAACAAAACCAAAAAATTAAAAAAACCAAATTTACACTCATAAATAACATAAACACTTCATCTCGAGAAGTAATAAATTCTCTATTTTTGATGCTTATTGTCTTGTCATTTAGTTTTGTAAATCATTAAAAAATTCATACCATCAGGGTTAGCCAAGGTCAAATGCTCCTGGAATAGGGTTGGATTGCTATTATCCCGGTTGCTATGGACACCTAGAAAAAAAAGCGGGGAACTAGTGTTGATAATCAATTACCGCCAAATATTGTCATTATAAAAATTTGATAAAAACTCTAGAAAAAAATCATACCATCAGGGTTAGCTAAGTTCAAACGCTCCTGGAATGGGGTGGGATTGTCATTATCCCGGTCGCTATGGACACCTAGAAAAAAAAGGGATAGCTAGTGTTGATTATCAATTACTGCCAAATATTGTCATTACGGTATAAAAATTTGATAAAAACTCTAGAAAAGAATCATACCATCAGGGTTAGCCAAGGTCAAACGCTCCTGGAATGGGGTGGGATTGTCATTATCACGGTCGATATGGACACCTAGGAAAAAAAGCGGGGAACTAGTGTTGATAATCAATTACCCCCAAATATTATCATAATAAAAATTTGATAAAAACTCTAGAAAAAAATCATACCATCAGGGTTTGCAGAGGTCAAACGCTCCTGGAATGGGGTGGGATTGTCATTATCCCGGTCGCTATGGACACCTAGAAAAAAAAGGGATAGCTAGTGTTGATTATCAATTACTGCCAAATATTGTCATTACGGTATAAAAATTTGATAAAAACTCTAGAAAAAATTCATACCATCAGGGTTAGCCAAGGTCAAACGCTCCTGGAATGGGGTGGGATTGTCATTATCACGGTCGATATGGACACCTAGAAAAAAAGCGGGGAACTAGTGTTGATAATCAATTACCGCCAAATATTGTCATTATAAAAATTTGATAAAAATTCTAGAAAAAAATCATACCATCAGGGTTTGCCAAGGTCAAACGCTCCTGGAATGGGGTGGGATTGTCATTATCCCAGTCGCTATGGACACCTAGCAAAAAAAAAAGGGATAGCTATTGTTGATTATCAATTACCGCCAAATATTGCCATCATAAAAATTTGATAAAAACTCTAGAAAAAATTCATACCATCAGGGTTTGCCATGGTCAAACGCTCCTGGAATGGGGTGAGATTGTCATCATCCCGGTCATTTTGGACACCTAGAAATAAAAGGGATAGCTAGTGTTGATAATCAATTACCGCCAAATATTGTCATTATAAAAATTTGATAAAAACTCTAGAAAAAATTCATACCATCAGGGTTAGCCAAGGTCAAACGCTCCTGCAATAGGGTGGGATTGCTATTATCCCGGTTGCTATGGACACCTAGAAAAAAAAGCGTGGAACTAGTGTTGATAATTAATTACCGCCAAATATTGTCATAAAAATTTGATAAAAACTCTAGAAAAAATTCATACCATCAGGGTTAGCCAAGGTCATACGCTCCTGGAATGGGGTGGGATTGTCATTATCACGGTCGCTATGGACACCTAGCCAAAAAAAAATGGATAGCTAGTGTTGATTATCAATTACCGCCAAATATTGTCATTACGGTATAAAAATTTGATAAAATCTCTAGAAAAAAATCATACCATCAGGGTTTGCCAAGGTCAAACGCTCCTGGAATGGGGTGGGATTGTCATTATCCCGGTCGCTATGGACACCTATCAAAAAAAAAAAGGGATAGCTATTGTTGATTATCAATTACCGCCAAATATTGCCATCATAAACATTTGATAAAAACTCTAGAAAAAATTCATACCATCAGGGTTTGCCATGGTCAAACGCTCCTGGAATGGGGTGGGATTGTCATCATCCCGGTCATTTTGGACACCTAGAAATAAAAGGGATAGCTAGTGTTGATAATTTAATACTGCCTAATATTGTCATTATACAAATTTGATAAAAACTCTAGAAAAAATTCATACCATCAGGGTTAGCCAAGGTCAAACGCTCCTGGAATGGGGTGGGATTGTCATTATCCCAGTTGCTATGGACACCTACGAGGAAAATATGATATTATTTAGGGCCTCTTAAAGAAGCATGTTTTATTCTTTACTAAGATTTTTTTATTTAAATTTTAGATGACAGTATTGCTTTAGGATGCATTCTTTAAAATGAAAAAGGTAAGCTTTAATATCTATGATATTTCATTGGTAAAATTAATAGTTCATATGCATGTTTAATTGAATTGCTCGTACTTTCTGAATTGCATATTAATTTATTTACAAATGGTTTAGAAATCTGAATTACTTGAGTTTGGGTGGCAGATTTTCAATTTTCCATCTGAATCATAAATTTTGATTCGCTTAAGTGGAATAGGCAATTCTCCTCTTGAATACATTTCAATAACTCTTGTCCATGATTCTTTTACATGTTGCTGTTCTTTCTGTAGAGAAGAGGAACGGAAATGATGCGGTAATACTTCATGTATTCTTTCCTCTGTACAGCTGTCTAGGAATTCCAGTCCTTCAATTGAGGATATCCACCATTTCTGGTCTACCATAAAGTCGGCAATTCTCTCCATGTGGCTTTGAACAAGTGATGGTTTTGATTTCAGCCAGTCCCCTGGAATTATGCTGTTTGGTGACGCTGGAAGTAGCTTTGCCTGCTGACTTATTACAGACTCCTGAACAGTAAGTGAATCTACCTTGCTGTCATCTTCTTGTTGAGCGTTAAATCTCATTACAGCATTGTCAATTATATAGGAAAGTTTCCTATTGCTAGTGTTTTCAGAAATTCTTCTGAGATCTCCAAATCCTCTCTCCTCCTGCTCAGGAATGATGGATCGCAAGCTCATAATTCTGTATACTTCTGCTGCATGAGTTGTTAAACTGTGAAAGTGAGATCCGTAAAACTTTCTGGAAGTCATTTTTGTTGGCGTTGCAATGATTGTCTTGCATAGAATAGCAAATAGAAAAGTTTGGTTATAGAGACGAAGAATTGATTGTTTTGATCTTGCATTTTCTGGGCTGTAACAGATTTTGATAATTTCAACTAAGGATGTTACCATATCTAAGATCTGTTTTGCTACTCGGCCTTGAAGGTATTGAGTTTGAGTAAATTTGGCAAGTTTGATGGCATATAACCTTGCGTCTGAGCCTTTCAGTTGATTTTTGTCGCCTATTGTTGTTTGATAGAATTTATCGTATTCCTGCTTTGCTGCTTTGTCATCTATGTGGTTTGGGAGCTCTGATATTAAGTTTTGAACCACATTTGTTATATCATGTAGTGGTTCACAGCCCAGCACTTCATACTTTGGGATGCCTAATTCTGCAGCAGTTAACTTTGGATTTTTGGTCATTAAAGCTGGTGGCCTTTGGATGCCATGGAGAATGTTGTTAAGTTCTTCTTGGAGCTCTGATTTTTTTGTGTCCACAGTTTCTATGCCTCTTGCTGATAGTTCTTTGATCAATTCAGCTTTGTTGAGGTTGGAGAATGGATTTACTACCCCTTTCATTAATTTCTTCCATAAGACGCCAGATACTACCACCTGTCTCCTCTCTTCCAGAGTTTGTATTTCTTTCCTCAAACAGCTTTCTATGTTTTGATGGTCTTTTGCGCTGATTCCACAAATGCAGCTATAATTCCCCCCTCTCTGCTGTCCTGATTCGAACTGTCGAGCTGGACCATCTCCAGAGAAGAATCTGATTTCATTCTTTAATTCTATTCCACTTGTTGTTTTTGAAACTTGGCACTCTTTCAAGTCTTCTAATCTTGTCTCTATATATGAAAGCTGGTCTTTGTCTGTGCTTGGTGACTGGCCAAGTATATATAACTTTGGTGTCTCAACTAGGCTCTGGACACATACTTTCTTTGTTGAATGACGTAAGGTCATGAATTCTTCATCTGTCAGGTAATTAGCTTTATCATATATAAATGACGCCATAAAGCTGATGTATGATCTATTCAAAAGGTCTGAATGGTCATGCCAGATCTTTACGCTTCTGGTACGTTGGTAATACTTGAGAAGGTTTCGAATATCATCATCAGTTTTTGGCTGTATTCCAATCCAAGCAAGATTTTCCATGACCTCTGCATCTGACATTTCTTCATAATCGGAATCTGTTTTTAGCCTCAAAAGTCCAAGCTTCTCCTGTCTCTCAGTTTCCATTTGGAACAATTTCTTTAAAGGTATTTTTCTGCCATAAATTTGGAGATTTGAGACTTCCAATTCCCCAGCTTTGTTAATCGTATTTGAACTGCAGGTTTTTGGTGTCACTTTTTCACCTATGTAAATCTCTCCACTAGATAGTTTTCTTCTCATTTCTTCTTTTAGTCTTAGTCCAGATCTTGGTGTTGGTACCGATACATTTCCAATAACTTTTTTCTTAAATCGTCTGACTCTCTTTCCATGCTGGACGCTTCTTATAGTCGAGTTAAAGCTTGCTATGTTTATTGCATTCTCTTTTGCATATTGTGCCATAACCTGTCCTCCATTTAATGGAAATTTGCCATTGATTCTCAAGTGGTATTTCTTTGCTTTTTCTGTCCAATTGACTATCTGTCCTTCAGGGGTTTCTCTCATTTCTTTCAAAAAATTCTCTGCCTGAAATTCGTAACGGGAAAAGTTGCCATGGTGTATTTTAGATTTTACTTTTCCAATCTTTTCTTTTAAGCTTCGCCTTTCCTGAATTTTTTTTGATTCTTCCTTGGACAAAAAATTGGTCTTAATTCTCTCATTATCGTGTTTTTTGAAGGAATTTCCAGAGGACAGAAAATGTCGTAGATCATTCTCTTGAATCGAAGAAAGGATTTTTGTGTTTGCTTCTCTTGTTGTGTTTATTTTAGCTTTCCATTTGTCTGATGGAGACGGCTTGTCAATAAGATTGAATTCTTTTTTGACAATCTGCTTTAAAGAGACACCAAGCTCTTTTTTTACAATGGGATCTAATGTCTGAACTATTTTAACAGCTGCCTTTTGTTCTGATTGACTGGATGACAAAGCTTGTTTTGATAATGCATTTGCTGATTTTTGTAGATCCTGATCAGATTGTGAAGCTTTAAAGACATGGAGAGATGATGGAAGAAAATTTTGGCAGGTTGTACAGTTTAACAGTCTGTGAGTATGTTTTATTCCTTGTGGAAGGTAATACCATTTTTGTACAGAGAAGTTTTCAAGAAAGTTTTGCTTTTCTTGATTTTTGTTGCCATGCTTCCAGTACTTCGTGATTTTGAAGTAATCTTGTAATCTTTTAATTGAATACTGGAAAGTGGTGCTATCAATTTTTAATTTTGGGTTGTTTTCTACAAACTCATTGTAATTCTGAAGTCTGGCTGTATAGCTTAGATTGTGGTTGAATTTATGAACTAAGACTTCTTCTTTGTCTTTACGCTCATTTCTCCACCACTCAATCGCAGAGGAATCTTTCGATGCATAGCAAAGAAGCACCTTTGCAAAATTGCAGAAGTTCATGCTAAAATAAAAACAAATGGAAATGGCTTACTCTTAATTCTATTTGTAGAATGGACACGTATTTGAGAACAAATCTGACAGCACAATGAGAGATGGGAGAAATGTTGATTGGGGCCTTCATAGCCGAATAAAACAATGGCTTAAGCAATGACATTGGAAAATGCATTAATGGACTGTGACAATTTTCATTGGTAAGACTTTATTCAGATAAGAAAAATATTCTTTTTCTTTGGTATTTAAGATATAATAAAAACAACGTAAAAAAGTTCACCAGGATATGAACCTGGTTGGTCACATGACAAATCCTCTATTATTTAAAGGTTAACACTTTTCCTGAAGGGCTTTTCTGTGACCAACCAAGTTGATACCTCAGTTAACTTTTTACCATGCTGATCTTACTGTATACATAGTAATATTGATTGATATAATGTGCACTGATGTATACTTTGAATCATTTTCATTCGTGGGGGTCAGTGTTGAGGGATAGCTGGAACTTTTCCTGGTACTTTGGATGTAATTTTGTTGGTAGTTTAATAAGGATAGTTTTGATAAATATTAAAGAAATGGGGTTTAAATCTGATCGCTAGGAATACCCAAGAAAGCCATGTTTATTGGTCCCCCAAGAACAATTATGATTCCAAAGTAATATCAGGCAAGTATCAGTGCTTTTGAAACTGGGGGAGGGGGAAGACATCCAGAAAATATTGACAACCCCTCCCCTCCCCTCCCCCCCCCCCCCCCCCCCCCAAAAAAAAAGGAAATGACAAGTATTTAAAACCATGAAAATCCTAATCGTTGAAAAAGGGAGACAAGACCCTCAATCTCTTAGAATTGGGTCAGTATTATGCTTCTAAACAAATGATGAAGTATTATCGTTTTACTAACAGCGTGCCAGTTTGCTTTTCGGGCCGTGCTAAAATTTTGTACGTTGATTATCATATCCCTCATCGATTGGTTGTTCGATTTCATTGATGTTAATGCTGATTTGCATATCAAGCACAGAACCCAGAAACGCAGTGACCAATGACAATACATGATGTTTTGGTAGTGAATATCAACACGTGGACAGTCGAAAGCTTGTTGTTTGTTAACTGCATTAAATATATATGCCTAGAAATAAGTGATTAAACTTAATAGTTGTATGCCTACACCATTTTACTCAGACCCACTCGATGGGGTCTTCTGCATAAGTTACTCACAGTTACATACTGTTTCATTCATTTTCATAACGGTGACAAAATGCAAGAAAGGGGAAGATGGACAATGTATTCAAATAAAATAAACGTCATCCACCGTGTATACTTGTTTAACGGACGTCGCATTAATCGAATACATGTACTCCCCGATAAATCTATTTATACTGGGAGCGGAAGCGCTCTTGCATGAAATAACCAGTCTTGAAGTGAACCAAATATTACGGAAACTACCGGATATTAACGAAGTTAAAAACGTTAAAAAAAAAATTTAACAAACAACAAGCTTTGGACTGTCCACATGTTGATATTCACTACCAAAACATCATTTAATGTCATTGGTCAGTGCGTTTCTGGGTTCTGTAACATTAGCGGGTGAATGAAATCTCCGCTGAACTAATTCATAAGTTACTTTAGACTTAACAAACAACAAAGACACAATTTTGCTATTCATGCCTTTGGGCTAGGTTACTATCCCCCCAGTTTAGGGGAAAAAAATATCACAAAATAACTGACTTTTGATCCATACATCCCGAGTTTGAATCCCACAAGGGCTTTTTGTTGTTCCTTACTGAATTGATTTTTTTAAGATTAGGAATCAACACTAATTTTTTTTGCACAAGTTCAGCCAGAATGGTTTCCGTTTAGTACATTAAATTCATTGAAATTCATAGCAACCTAAGAAAAATCCCAGACTGAATGATTAAGAAACAGCCAAATCGTCTTCTTTGCATATTAGTGGTAAACTTTGGCTTCTTATCATTTTACTACAAATTTTTGGAACTCTTCTGTGTATTGAGGTGATTTTGTTCAAATCTCATAGCATAGCATACCATATCATTTAAAAGCCCTCCATTTCAATTTCTCATAGCATAGCACACAAATTTCATAGCATTGCATTGAAATCTCATAGCATATCATTAAAATTGCATGATTAACAGGACGTATCAATTTCAATCTTGTTAGTTTCAGTCGCTGTAGATTTCGACCAATCGATAAACGAGGCATGTAGATTTCAGTCTGGCTGTTTCTATAGAGCTATGAATTAAGTTTCCGTAAGAAATAGAGGGAATAACACTTGGTAGATGTACATATTTAAGCATTGAATCATTATTTTTTGAAAGAAATAGTCTCATAACTGCAGCGGTGTGTGCATACAAATTGAGTAACGCGCGCTAGCGCTTTATGAAAATTTGTATGCACACACCGATGCAGTTATGAGACTATATCTTTCAAAAAATAATTATTTAATGCTTATAAATATTTATATTTTTTTAACCTCTTGCCTTGTCTGCAAATGCGATTTATATTTCAAAATTTCTGTTTTATCCTAAGGGTAAGTTCAAATTAATGGAAGAGCCACTGTAACAGACACAAGCGTGAACTTTGATTCTCGTCTGTGACGTTGCATTTTACAGCGTTCAACGTTTGTTACGTCATAATAAAACTAGTCATTCTAACCTTTGAGTACCCTGTGTGTGTTATGGTCTTATAACCGCAGTGTCTTTTCACACACTTTACATGCAAAAAATATTTGGAATGTAAATATACTGTGATAAAGGCAAGTTATGTTATATGATCAATGTGAGTTAATTTCTAAGGTAAGCCAATCAAATGAGGTATTATAACAACTATAATGTTTGGTAGTGAAATTATAATCGCTGTAAAAGGTACTAACCCAGGAAATCGTGAAAATTAAGACACATGAAATTAAAGACGATTACAGTATAATAAAACTATAAAAAAAAAAAATTACAGACTTATTAAAAGGACACATTGTAATTATTTCTCAAGATTTTTGATCAGTCTAACATTCAAACTATTACTCATATAATCATACTGTATGGCTTAAACAATGTGAACATGATCATGATAATCCTTTAACCTCTGTGTGACTTTTTACTGTGTTTTAAAAGCTGTTCTGTGCCGCGTAGTAATACATAGAATGTGCTACCAAAAAAAAATAGTGGTTTTAAAATAATGTTGTTTTAAAGTTTACAAATTAGAAATAATATAGATGTAAGTAAGAAGAAATCATTCTTTGAATATTATGAGGTGATAATTTTGGTAGGAGAGTGATCAAATTTATCATAAAGCCCTTCTTGCTTTATTGGAGGACTTGACCACGCCCCAACTGAAATTATCACTCCATTATACTCAAAGAATGATCCCTTATTCCTTTAAAAAGTAAATGGTCTATATATATTTTTTTTAAAGAAAAATCAATTTACACAATCCAGTCATTTTTTCATCCTTTTGATTAATGAATAATTCATTGCAGTTGAATTGGATTTTGAATAGATTTATTTTAAATCAATTTTTTCGTTCAGCTTGGTTTCTTTGTTAAAAGAAGTCAGAAATATTGAACACCAATATTTACATTGCAAATATGTTTCCTTAAATGAAGGTATAGTGAAAACATAAATTTCTGTGTGAACTGTTTGATGACGTCACAATTATAACCACATGCACATATTGCTTGACAGTTGCATTTCTGTAAACATAAAAAAAACACTTTTTTTTTTTACAATATTTCGGAACAAGTTGTCTTACTCCAACGAAAATATAAGTAGAACGCAGCAATTTAAAAAGTTCATCAGGCCATAAACGTGGTTGGTATATGATCAAATCCTCTGAAAAGCTCTTCAACTGAACTTTTTTTTACTTTTTATATGCATTTTCTGTTTGATTGTAATGCATACTTGTGTATATCTACATGTTTGTTTCTAAATGTGCGGCTCTAGAACTTGTTTTTAACATTTTGAGATATCATTGCTTACATTTCCATCCATGGAGCATGTGTAATTTTGTGTTTGTTGGTTAACCAGTTTTACCTAGAGGGAAAAGGGGGGGGGGGCGGGGTTAGTTTATGTATTGCTTTGTGATATGGGCATGAATAGATAATGTTGCAAATAATTTTATCATAACAATGTTATGTTTATCGAGTATAAATATGATTCTGTACTTGAAAACATGTATGTCTCCACTCTCTCCCCCCTCTCTTTCTCTTTCTCTCTCTTTCGAATTATTATTGAATGTAGTTTTTATTAAATGTAATGAGTTGATTTTTTTCTTTTATAGGGCTGCTGAAAGTTGTTTGACAGACAGACAGGTCAACTTGATTGAGAAAATGTTCATTATATTTTAATAGAAGAATTTGGACATCTATGTTCTATGCAGTGGTTCAGTTTACTGTACAATAATTATTTTAGTTGTTGGTTTCTCCATTCAAAGAAAATAGCCTAAACGTTTTTTCAGTTCTAAATCATGTACATGTATTTTACATATTTTACATATATTATTTTAAATAAAGAAAAGTTGTACATAGTATTTTGATTGTAATGTATGTTTTTTTAACATATGAATTTTATTGACTAGTATAATAATGCTGAATATCACAATAAAAAAATTCATTGACGATTTGGCTATTTTTTTCCATTAAACCAAAAATATTCACAAAAATAAAGAAGCATTTTAATTTTATGTGTGCCCTAAAAATTGAATATGTAAATTTTCTTTCCTTTTTTATTACAGAAAAAAAAATTAATAAACCTGATAGGATAAACATTTCAAAACAATTCTCTAAGAAGGGGGTGTAATTTGTACATGTATATATATCTACATTTGTATATATATAAATATGTTTCAACTGAGAGAAAATGTGTTACCTGGTATATCATGTTCAGGTTTCCATTTTAAATGCCTCTTATCTTCAACATATCACATAACCTTGAATTCGACTGTACTCTTAATACTTTCAATGTTCATTTCTGACAGGGATTTTCAAAAATAAGTGCATTTGTGTCTTGCACTGATAATGGAAATTATGTACCATTTGTGTTAAAATTAACCAATTTAATATGAAAACGAAATGAATTAATGAAAAGAAATAAATCATATGATTTGTTGTTTATTCACTCTTATTTTATAACATTTACAACGTAAAAAAAAATCCATCAACTTCAGCCAGTTCAGGGAGAGTATTTTGAACGAATCTGTAGCTCCATCATATCTCCGTTATCTAATGTTTCTTGAATGGAGGTTGATGATGTGAACAAACACCAGGCTTTTCCAGATCAACACTAGAAAAAAAAGATAAAAATTACACATAGTTTCAAACTAATTTTGTAAAAGCCCGCTTTGTCAATATCAACAAAAGTATGAGTTGCGGCCCTTGGAAAAGCTCGATCACTTGAGCGTTTTATTATGGTGTTATATTGAAGTTACATGTGGAATTTTACTAGAGTCTCAAATATTGCAAAAGTGTAACACTACCCTCAGGTTTTCAAGATGTAAGGTTGGTATATTTTAATAGGAAAAATCGTCAAATTTTTCAAAAGTGCTGCTAGAATCCTGCTAGTAGTACAAAACAATAAATTATTAATCTTTATGTTGAACAAACTGTAAAAGTTGGGAAGGTTTTGTCATAAACATGACAATATTGTATTTAAACGAGCAATGACACGATTCTAGCAGCACTTTCCAACAAGATGAATAAATACTTCAATTAAATAACATCAATTTTTTCTCCAAATTACTTGGGGTAGTGTTACACTTTTGCGATGTATATTAAGGCACTTTTTGGAGCTAAATTTAGACGTCACGTGATTACGTCACCTCCGATCGAAGAGCGCATAACTCTGAAACCTGAAGAAAATCAATATTTATTAAACATTACGTATTTTGATAACATATATAAAGAATTAAAGATTTTAAAGCAAGAAAATCGAAAGTAAGGCAAATCCATGCATTTTTTTAGCATAAGTTGCCTTAACATACCCGCGTGCCTGAATTGACTTGATTTAAACATATGTAATAGATAAAACACTTATTACTTTAAAGTAATAGAAATTCAGTTGTCTTTGGACTTTGACTTTAAAATTTTTGGCATTGTTCACAAGTTCATAGATGGAATCTACCGGTTCATCTAATTCATATGTTGCATGAACATTCTGTAAATTGTGTACAACTGTATGCATCAATTTCAGTATTCATTTGCATTGACCACTCATGTATTAGCTACACTTAGTTGAACCACTCTTTGCATTAGTAACAAATATTTCTATTACTCACTTTTAAAATTTGTTTGAATGTCTTCTAATGTTATAAGTGTCGGTATCTTATCTATATATAGTAACATGTTGGAATTTATTTCCGATATATTTGATTAAATTCAATAAAATATGTTCTAATCTTTAAATAGTAAGGTAAACGTCGTAGACCACCCCCATCCACGGCAAACGCTTTATCCGTCGGGCTTTACATTGATTATAAAACCTGCCAGCTAGAGAATGTAAATTAGGCATTTAGATTAGATATCCGAACAGTCTCCACCGTCACCAAAATTTTCAAATCCCTCAACTCCTTCCTCAACTCAAATCCTGTAAAGAAAAGTGCATAAACCTGAGGCCAAACCTAAGAGGCTGAGTATTGACTTGAGGAAAGTTGGTGACGACGAAGCCAGAACACTGGCGTGCGTGTATGATATGGTACGTCACAGTGATTCACGCGAGAGGAGATGACGTAATCAAATTTATTTTTGTTTTATCTGGAAAAAAAGATTGAGATTTAGATTAAAAAAAAAATATAGGCCTATGTATGGTTAAAAATCTAATTCCAAACTCTTGTGCAATGTGACAAAGTATAGTACAGAAAAGCTTGGTAGCGATTTCCGTCAGCACCGGCCGTATTTATCTCACGTGACTAATACATCCGGGTGTCTGTTGGTAAGGCCACAGAATAAAGGCCGGAAAACACGACTCCTAGGGTAATTTAGGTAACTATTTTGGTCTTTTTTACATTTATATGTGATGTGTAGATGATATTTGATACTCATGTGAAAATTCAAACAATATTGTTAAAAATTATTCATGTTTTGTAAAGGGCATCCATCGTCATTCATAACAAAGCGAACGTGCGTGAATGATGTTTATAGTGTAAATATTAGAAGAACGCGCAGCACGTGCAACGTTAAACCTTTAATTTGATTAAATTTTTGTATCCATTAACTAAAGAATTAAATTAATACTTTGTTTAACATAATCAAATTTATGGCGTGGACCTATTGGTCAACAATGGAAGAATTTTAGGCATGGTGTGCATCACAGCTATTTCATGTACATATGTACAAGCAGTAGTAATACCTATATATAGCTGTTATGTTTTGGCTTCATTGTACCAAAATGAGTTAGAATATTGTTAGAACACATTTACACATATATAATATCACCCATTCATGTTAATCTAAAAAGAATTTGTTAGCTTTACTTGATTTACTGGCAGGTACACACATTTTAATGGATGTCTATAAAATTAAATATATGCATTTTTAATTGAATATGATAAGGAATCGTAGATTTGAGCAGAGATTCATTGACATACACAAAAGTATCTGGTTTTATGATTATCAAGAAGCAAATTATGGAATAGCAGCTGATCTCTAGTTTTACAGGAAAATTTACGTTTCAGTGCCATTCTAGTGTGCAACTAATTTTCACTAAATACCATTTCTTGCCAGTGCACTATTACATCATTTTTCGTATACAATTTTATGTGATCGGAGGTTTATCCAATAAAACAACTATCTTAATTTGTTTAGCGTGAAAAATATCGAAATAATATTTATATGAAAACATCCATTGACTAAAGGACTATCTTTAAAAAAACTTATATAAGCAGTGCGACACATAGACTAGTGGGTAAGTCACCCGATAAACACACGATAGGTACGCGGTTCGACACCCCGTCACGGCTGTGACTTTTTATCTTAATCTAATACTTTCTACATTGAAAATGATACAAAAAAATAAATCTTTTTTAAATTGGTAAAATGAATTATCAAAGCACTGGCAAAAAATGGTCCTTGGCAAGAATTGGTCTTAAGCCAGTAGAGTTTCAGTTCCTTGCATACGAAAATCTTACAATTTATGGAGCACCAAAATTCTAATGAATGTTCTAATTTCCTAACACATGCTGTGTAACTATTTGATGATTAAAATTTCCTCGTTATCATTACGTTATCATTTACCGGTACTTGCATTAGCAAAGTAAAAATGAAAAGTGAAAAAGTGTTCATGCATGTAAAAAAAAAAATTTATTTGGTCTATGAGCATGATTAAAAGAAAGTCTGGTTCAAGTTATTACAATATGAGTTAACAAGAATAAATATTATATATTAAATTGTTATTTGGTATTTTATTGGGAAATAAGGCCAGACTTTGAATTGTAAGTTTTGTTTACTTGAGAAAGGCTCTACAACATGTCAACCCAGATTTTACCTTACCGCTACTGATCTGCAGCTTTTACCGTAACTTATCGTGGACTTTATCAACCTTTATGAAAATTTAAATCATGTTTGTAATAAGGTATTCCGGATAAACAAAATCAACACACAGGTCCAGTAGAACTTCACACAAAATCTAATAAGACCTCAAAACTCAACTGAAACGTTATTTACTTATATGTTCTTATTTTGAAACTCCTTTTTTTAAAAACTCATTCATTGTTCATTGATTCCCAATATACTTGCCTATTCTTGCCAGTTGCAACTGTTGACAAGCATTGAGTACAGCAAAATAGTACCTGTCAATATTTTTTGGAAGTTGAGAGTTGCTGTACTTTGAGGCTTATGTGTGTTGTTAAAATTCATGAAATGATTTTTAATGATTATCACTAGTGAGAGGGATGTCTCTTGTTGAAATTTGTTTGCAATATTTAGGCCCCTAATGTTAAGTTCATGGGAATCAAAAGTAAAATGCGAAACTTGCGGCCATGGCTGTTGTGTTAACTTTACACAGTGAAATTGCAAGTTACAGACGAGAGGTAAAATAGCATGAAATGTAGGTGGATGATTAGGTAAACTGTCTGTGAACTATATACTGGTAAGTTTCTGACATGTGATGGTACAAAGTGCACATGGTACCGAATGTCGAAATCTCAGAAAAACCAGTATGTAGAAAATTTTACATGTTCTGACTATTAATTTTCCTCAGAGAATGGTGATTGTTTTAGAAGGAGTGAATTTAAGGTATTTGTACTGTGTGAGAATTGAGGAAATTCTAATTACAGAGTTTCAAACACACACACACATCCCCTGGCTACAGTGAATTGTACAAAAAAGATTTGTCCCGTGCCACCTTACCATATTTTCATAACTTTTATTGTGAAGTTTTGTGATTGACTACATTAAAAAGTTTAATAAACCAGTAAGCAATTTCACTCATTATTTGATTATTTTTAGAGATCTAAACTGACCATGTCAGACTCCAAAGATGACAAGGGTGATGAGGAGAAGACCTATGGGGGCTGTGAGGGGCCTGATGCCATGTACGTAAAACTGGTGTCCTCAGATGGCCATGAATTCATTGTCAAGAGAGACCACGCTTTAACATCTGGAACGATTAAGGCCATGTTGAGTGGTCCAGGTATGATACATTGTGCATTTTGTTAAAGAAAAAATTCACAGCGAAAAGGGAATTAGTTTCACATAATTCATTTTTTGAATGTTTTGAAAGTTAAAATGTATTATTTTGGTGAAAGACTGGACACATTTTTATTTCTGATTAATTTTACTTTTCAAAGAGGCTTTGATCGTTAAAATTTTTTAAACAATAGTCTTGTTGTAAAACACATTATTCTTCCTTCAAGGAGGAAAATTCTAGTTTATTTTGATTTCATTATAGGGAAGTTAACAGTAATTTTTCAAAACACAACTTTCGTTTTATTTGCTCACCTGAGATAAAGGCTCAAATGAGCTTTTCTGATCACATTTTGTATGTTGTCCGTCTGTCATCTGTAACTTTTCTTCACATTTTGAACTTCTTTCTAAAACCACTTGACCAATTTCAACTTTCATTCAAAGTGGAGAAAACCTCAAAACTGTAAAAAAAAAAAAGGGGATGCATTTTAAAAAATCTTCTTCTTTAGAACTATACTGAGTCAAATTCAACGTAATTTAGTAAAAATCATCCATATGGAAAGGAAGGTATAAATTGCAAAAATTAAGGACTAAAACTGTTCCAAGTTTGAGTTAAATACAGAAAAATAATAGAGAGGGGTGGTTTAATCAGTTTATAACTTCAGGTTCAGTATTCTTTATCTTGAAAACGAGGTTCTTTGTTTGAAGTAGCCATATAGGAAGCATGATAAATGGGTCAATCTAACAAAGATGAATTTGTTTGTTGTAAAACAGTTCACATGCAGAGTTATCTTTCAAACATTCAAGATATATTGGTGCCGATTTTGTGAAGTAAATTGGGGTTAAATATTTCAATGCGTTGACATTCTCACTGTGACGGTGGTTTTAGCTTGTTTTGATTTTTGTTTCATTTTCATTAAGTATGCTTTTTAACTTTGGGAACTATTGCCTGTATTTTGGAATTTTTACGTATCAAATCAAACATTGACTTCAGTTAATCAGACAGCTGACTGTTTACCTGCACCAAATAAACTAAATCTGATGCATTTACAACATACTAAAATACAAATCTTTCTATTGGTAATTCTGTATGCATTTTCTCTGCATAAGGGTTAATTAATGCAATGTGTTTTGTTAAAATGCTGAGCATTTTCTCGAGTCTATGATATGTCAATACATTGATTAAAATAACTCTTTAACATATCACGTGACAACTTTTTTCAGTTCATCGATCATGTGAATAAGGTTACAAAATGTCACACGAGTTCACGGCAAGTAAACAATGGTCGTTTACTTTGGAGAAGACCAATTAAATTTTTGTAAATTTGAGTAACTGAGCACATTGGAGTAAAATTTTCTTCTGTCACATAAAGGAAATTTTCAAATAAAATACAATAACTAGTAAGAAGTTGAGGATAAAAAAGTAAATATCTTGCATAGGATCTTATTTTCAGGAAAAATGGTAGGTACATATGTCAAAGATTAAGTTAGCTGCAATAATGTAACCCTCTCCAATTTTTTTATATCTGATGTTTACTGGAGAGAGCTACAATTCCATAGGATCTCTGTATGGTGCAAAATTATTTTTTTTAATGTGGCCGACTTTGGTCTGAAAAGATTGCTTTTATGTTTGACTTCCTTTTGATAAAATGATTTATTAATTCAGGTTGAACAAAATAATCATATATAAATCGAAATCAGATAAGACACACCAGCAAAAAATTTGGGATTTTTGTTTTATTATTGAGGGGCCATATGGCACAATATCCTTTGAATGCCAATATAAAGCCATTGTTGCTCAGATAAGTGATGTGGCCCATGGGCCTCTTGTTACTAATTTTTCTAATTAGACATTTCCCAATGAACATACATTTGTTCCCTCAAAAATCATTAAAAGTACAAAAGAAAAGTTGATATGTAGGAAATACCAGTGGATCATATGAAAAGGTTGAAAAGAAGAAGGAAGCTAAAAAATTACTGGTATATGGAGATAAAATACAACAGACAGTTGAGTCTATTGAGACAACAACAGTAATTTTAAATCTATCTTATTTCTTTTTCAGGACAGTTTGCAGAAAATGAGACAAATGAAATAAATTTTAGGGAAATCCCGTAAGTACTGATGTTATTTATATTCTACTTTGATTAGTAAAGATTAGTAAAGATAAGTCAATGCTTCAATTGCAATGGTATACAGAACAGCTCACAAGTATGTGACAAAAACATCATGAACCAAAAAAAACCAAACTCTTGTTCTAGATCTCAAATTTTCTGCATTGTAAAGTTGATATCATAAATGTAGGATGCATGTCTGTTATGGGTAATGATAAACAGTAAATGTATTTATTTGCACAATCTGTGTTTTAGGTCACATGTTCTTCAGAAGGTGTGTATGTATTTCACATACAAGGTTCGATACACCAACAGCTCCACAGAGATCCCCGAGTTCCCTATAGCACCTGAAATTGCATTAGAGTTACTTATGGCTGCCAACTTCTTAGATTGCTGAACAAGAGTTAATATTTATTATATTTGCTTTGTTTGATCCCATTCTTTTGTTGGTGCCAAAATAAGTTCCTATTTGCATGAAGTCATCATAATATTTAGATCCCCCATATAAAGATCAATGAGGAGAGAAAAAAAAACAACATGGCACTAAGTATGTATTTATAATTATGTATGGGTATTGCAGGAAAACAAATGTGAGGTGATGTCTACTTTATTAGATTATATTGTGTATTCAAGGATTAAGAACTGCTAAAATAACTTGTAAAAGCCAGTTTCAGTTTATATTATATGAAAATTTGATTGTATTATGCTTTGTATTTCTTTATTGTTTATTAAAGTATTATCAAAATTAGTTCAGTTGCTGTATAAAGCCATTGTAAGGAGGGTTGCCCTGCATTATGCACTGTGATGTTTGTGTTAGGATTGTTTGAGCTTTGATGTACTTGGACAGAGGCAAATGAAAGTAGGGTCCATGTTGTTGTATATCATTCAGTGTTATGATTCATTTAGATTTTCGTCATTAAATCCTTTCTATGTAAGGAAAACAGAGTAGTTTTTATTATCCTACATGTATTAGACGTAAGGGAAACGTAAAGATTATTTCATCCACTAACTATATACACATGTAATTTTGCTCCGAATGACACAAGCATTACATGTACCAATAGCATTATTTTCAAAAAAAATTGGCAAGGGATGGACTGCAAAATAGCACTATTGTGTTTCATATTTTAAAAAGTTTAAGGTGTGTAAAATGTACATTGTCAATATACAATGTTAAACTTTGGTAATTAGAAAGAATTTATTTTTTTATGTATACATTACTTCTGATTTCATTTACTGAAAAAAAGTTTATATTGCACAAACCAAACCTATTTTGTCTGCGTGACATAAACACTTATAAATTCACTCCACCTTACATGGTATATTTAAACTTTAAACAATATGATTTCCTTTTATCGGTTAAATCCCCTTTCAACACCAAATAACAGAAATTGAATTATGGTGAAAGAATTCAATAGCTATCATTTCAAAGTTTATTTATAAGGGTTGGGTAGAATGAATTTGGAGCATGATTTTTATTAATGGAACAGTTGAATCCTCAATACCGGTTAGACGATGCACAAATTAACACAATAAATTATTGAGTGGCGAAATGATATTTTGCAAGAAATATGGATTGAGCACTGCGACAGCTACGCAATCGGAAAAAATAGAAAAGGCGATTGCGGCAAACCCTCGTATTAATATCAATGCTTTGAAGGCTCTGAAGGTGTCGAAACTCCCATAATCAGCTATTTTCAAAAACAAAATAAAATGCCATGTAAAAAAGGCTTGTTTGATTCATAATTTGATTCATTAATGACTCTAAATTAAAAGAATGAAATTTGTTATTCATGTTAAAGAGCTGTCAAAATAAGGAAAAACAACCAATGAATGAAAATGTATCGCAGAATAAGTCTCGTGGAGACCCCGGTCCCAATACTCCATTTCTCTACTCTAATACTTGCTATCCCCCTAAAGCCCAATTCCCTCCTTTTTACATGTACTTAATGATCTACCGCTGCGCATTATAATATACATGTATGTCAATTTAATTTCGTACACTTATAATACGGAAAATCTTTTCGAGGACGGAAAATCTTTTCGAGGACGGAAATTCGTTTCGAGACATAATGTCGCTTGATCATGCATGTTCTTATGAAAAAAAGTTGTCATAATACACTTTTTTTGCTTATATGCCCCAAAATCCATTAGGAACTTTTTCCATAACTTACATGTAGTTGTTTTAGAGTACCGTAATTTTAGCTTCCTTATTTTTCGTGCAGACCAAATTTTCAGAGAGTTTTTGCATTGGGATATCTTCGAGTTGTTTTGAAACACATATTTTAACAATTTTTTAATATTTCTATCGATATACATTGACATATTAAACTGATATTTCATAAAAGTCCAGAGAAGATGAACTCCAATTTTTGCTTAAAATTAGCTAATTTCATGCCATATTTCAAATTTTACATCATAGACCCATACTTTTGGTTTTATTTTCTAAATTTATAACATTTTTCTAACAACCTGTGATAATTTGAGAAAAAGTTTGAGACTTTTTAATAATTTCATTGCATGTTGAATCGTTAATGGCTAAAAATAGGGTTTTGTAAATGCAAAAAGGTCAATATATTATTTTTAAAACTGAAGAAATTGCAAACTTTCTTAATGTTAATATTGATTTAATTTTATTTATTTCAAATAGTATAAATTTTTATTTGATGCCATGGTTCATTCTGATAAAAAATTATAGAGGGAAAAGCGATTTATGTGCAGAAAGGTCATGTATATATTGAATACACCGTAGCACCGAAAAAACAATTGAATTTTGGTTAAGCTATGTGTGCAGATTTTTAAAAATACTTAAAAAAAACTTAACGACTTTTGATCGTAGGATCCAACGTCCTTAAAGAAGAGTTGTGCATCTTGCATTGAAATCGTCAGCAGATCTAAAATTCAATTTCTGTACGTTGTGCGCTGTTTTGATTGGGTTTGTGAATCATATAACATTTGAAATATCAACAGACGCTGTTACAGCGCACTTAAAAAATATTTCGCACTCTAAATTTTTTTTTCAAGGTTCGTTAAATTTGGGACCAAATCAACGCACTTAGATTTTTTTTTTCAAAGTGCATTGATATGGTTGATATTAACTTTGAAAAAGAAATTGTGCATGGTCTAGTCGAAGTGTTTTAAAGATCTTCAAATATGATAGTTAAATGGCTTAACCTAGTTTTGCTCGGTAAGACATGGAAAAGAGATTTTTAGCTTTCCTAAATAGCAATTTCGCAATGAAAAGACTTGTCGATAAGATCATATTAAGAGTTAATTGAGATATGTATATCAAAATATCACATGAACTGCACAAATTCGTCAGCCGTCCTTCCAAATAAGTTATCTGTTTACTTTGTGAATATTTACTCTCTAAAGAAAACAGAAAATGATTAATTTTGAGGAACACAATATCTGACATATACACGGCGTTTATAGGCTGATGATCAAATATAATGACAATATTAATATATTTGTTTTAAAATTAGTGTAAAAGAGTGCAGGCTTATTTTTGAGTTGATTTATTTTAACGGCTGTACATGTAACTATCTTACTTTATATATCAAAATAATTCATTGGTTTGAATTTGAGAAAGGGGTTTATACTTGGGAGACCTGCAGATGTATAAGTTTATAGAATAGATATGATGTTTTGGGAAGAAAAGAGGATGCGGGTGCAATTCTTCGAGTAATTAATATAAATATTAATTGGACATTGTACTGTATCTTTGGTTGTCCCCTCCATATTCCCCATGAAGTGATATAAATATTTATATTAGAAATTGTACTGTCTGTACCTTTGGCCGTCCCCTCCCTATTCCCAATGATGCTAGAATATATTTAACAGTGTTTACAAAGAAATATAAATACTTAATCTGAATAAAACGAAATCAGTTAGGAACGAAGCTCATATTTTGTGATTTATATATTATTATTTTTTTTAGAGTGTCTTGATGGTAAAAAATGTTGATGTACATGTACACTCATAATGCACTTTGAAAAATTTTTCATCGTGCGCTGACTTGGTCCCAAATATAAGTAACGCACTTTGATTTTTTTTCAGAGTGCCAAATTTAAGTGCTTTGCCACAAACGCTCAATAGCTGGAAGCTGAGTAACTGTTCCCAAATTCATTTTTAAGGTCTTCCGTTTCCAACGGAAGACCTTATAGTTTTCGTACGATTTCTTATTAAGGTCTTCCGTTTCCAACGGAAGACCTTATTGTTTTCGTACTGTTTATTATTTTTTTTTTTTTCCAAATTTTGTGCACGCGATTTCTCGAAAACTACTCAACCGATCTAAACAATTTTTTCACAGATGATGGGAAATTATCTGAATTTTATATGTTTTTGAATTTTTTGTCGTCGTCACTTCCGGTCCGGATTTACGGTCGATTTTGTAATTTTTTACGACCAATTTTGTGCAGAGTTGATCTCAGAAACTATAAGAGATATGACTTTGAAATTTTCAGGATAGGTAGAGCATGGTTTGAAGTTGTGCACTATTTAGTTGTTTTGTACCAGTGGCGCTATTCCTTGGAGCTCGTTTAGGCACAAAAATGGGGTACAGATATCGAATCAAAATTTCCATATGTTTTGATCAGTATCTTTTTATCAGTTAATATTTTGACAAGACATATAGAACAAAAGTAGTAGAGAATCAAAAGTTCTATCCAATATAATCAAGAAAAAGGGGCTGGCCCCTTTAATTAGGGACCAAGAGACTCGTAAATTCTATTACGAATAACTTGAAAACGATAAATATTTTGTTATGCATTATAAAAATCAAAGTTGTTCATCTCTACATTATCGGTTTGAAAGAGTCATCGTCAGGCCCATGTATGACGTAATTAGGGTTTTTATTCTTTATCTTCAATTTTTTTTTTTTGGGGGGGGGGGTAATTTTAAAATTATATCGATATCTCATGGTATCATTTTATCTAAAAAAAAAAATCGGACGGAAGACCTACTCGTTACTCATAACGAGGTCGTATCTAGTTATTATTATTTTTTTCCACAACTTTTGTGCACGAGATTTCTCGAAAACTATTCGACCGATTTCGACCATTTTTTCAGAGAAGATGAGTCTTGATGTAAGCTTCATACGTTTTTGAGATTTTTCCTGTCGGCACTTCCGGTACCGATTTATCGGCCATTTTGTACATTTTTACGACCTATTTTGTGCAGAGCTGATCTCAGAAACTATCAGAGATATGACTATGAAATTTTCAGGATAGGTAGTCTATAGTCTGAAGTTGTGCACTATTATTTTGTTTTACGCCAGTGGCGCCATTTTTTGGAGCTCGCGTAGGCATTAAAATTGGGTACGAATTTTCATTCAAATTCTTCATACGTTTTCATCTGTATCTTTTTATCAGTTGATATTTTGTTAAGACATATATAACAAAAATAGTAGATAATTAAACGTTCTTTCCAACAAAATCAAGAAAAAGGGGCTGGCCCCTTAAATTAGGGGCCAAGACACTCGTAAACTCTATTGCGAATAACTTAAAAACGATCAAAATTTTGTAATGCAATATAGAAGCAAAGTTGTTGATTGTAGCAATATTTATCAGGTAAAATTATTTTCACACCCATTTATGACGTAATTAGGGATTTTAAGGGGCCAAAGTACTTAAACTTTGATGCAATATATCTAGAGAAGGAGACATATTTTGTTAGGCAATGTAGAAAAGAAAATGTTTGCATTGATGATTCTAATCAATTCCACTAATCAAAACTCCAAAGTCTGTCCCCATTAAGGATCTATAGGGCTGGCCCCTAAAATATTCAATCATTTGTATCTCAAAAATGAACAACAATTTTAGATGGGTGTAAGAACAAAAAATGTTAGTATTCGTGAGAACTTTCGATTGAACTCAAGAAAAAGGGGCTGGCCCCTTAAATGAGGAGCCAAGACACTCGTAAACTATGTTACAGATAACTTGAAAACAAGCAAGATTTCAAATATCTTTGGTACTTAGCCTTTTTTACAAAATTGATACCAGCGAGATTTTAGTCACCGTAAGTGATTGAGACACAAACTTTTATAAATGATAGACAATCGATTGAAGATATATTTAACGGGTTTTCTTTTGTCAACCGTCACTTCCGGTACTCACCAGAAGAGTTCAAACAATTCATTTTTTTCACAAGTTTACCTGATTATCTTTGGTGTTTCATCTGCTATGATTAACAGTAGTGTACACTAAACATATGTATAAAAAACCCTAGCTTTTATTTTCATAAACCTCTTTTGTTCGTCCGTTTTCGGTCTCGAGACAAAAAACCTAGATTCACCAAGATCGCAGATTTGGCAGAGAATATCGATATTTCATCGTATCATATGAAAACAAAATCGGACGGAAGACCTACTCGTTACTCGTAACGAGATCTAGTTATTTCTATTTTTCAACTTTATAAACACATTTTTATCCAATTTATGACCAAATGTTTGGAGTTTAAGTAATGAAATTTTTATAAAATATACACGATGTTAGAATGCTTGCATAGTATTTTTACAACAGGTTTTGAAAGTGTGTATGTTGGGGTGGGGGTGAGTAGGGGACGACTCGTCCAAAAAATCTTGACAAACCATTAAAAAACCCAAACCTAAACAGTTCCTTAAATCATGAGAATCCTATTCCGGGGGAGTAGGTAGTGCTTATAACTTCATTTTCACTGTTAGTTTCCTTATATTTTTACTTCAATTTTTAACTGTGTGTGTGTGTGTGTGGGGGGGGGGGGGGTGCAACTCCATCATAATTCAATTTTCTATATTTAATTTAAAAAAAACATGTCATCTTCGATAGCCAAGGGTTTCTGATCCGCATCGCTAGGGTTCACGAGTAGCGATGCGAACCAGAAACCAAGTTGCGAGAAATCCGCCCCTTCTCTCTCTCTCTCTCTCTCTCTCTCTCTCTCTCTCTCTCTCTCTCTCTCTCTCTCCTTAAGCTTCGTGCCTGCATAAGGTGATTCGTAAAAAAACTCTACTTCTTTTTCTTTTTATACCTATTTAACCTTTGCATGACTCAGATATCCCATGTATTTGCTATTCTGGTTTGTTGAGACACCAGTCCAACCCCTACAAATCTCCCTTTTCCCCCCAAAAAACCCCAAAACCAAAAACAGAAAAAAAAAAAACAAACCAAAACAAAACATGGCTCTTTTTTGGAACAGAGTACAAAGTATTACATGTAATCTTTTGTCTCTCGAAGTTTGACTGAAGTCGGCCCTGTGGTGAATAATGTCAAGGACAAGGACAGATACGACGATGACAGACGCCAGACAAATTTCAATTAGACCTTCAGCTCAGGTCAGGTAAAAGTACACATGCACTTTTCTTGTGCTCGAATATCTCTTCCAACATTATTTCCATGCAACATAGACCTATGACGTTGGTGCTAAATCTGTATTCATTATTCAATTTCTACAACCAAGTTTATGGCCGACTGTGCTTAAGTACATCTGTAGGGAAAAGAAACCTGGTAAAGATTTCAATCTCTGACCGACATAAAAAAATGCTAGAAATACCTTTTCTCTTGAATTCTACCTATTTTAATGTAATATTTCATAGGCGATACCGAATGAAATGAGGTGAGTAAACTTGATTCTACGGTAAGGTCTGGTATACTTGTCTACACATGTATCAAGTAATTTAGGGATTATATCAAGAAGCTCGAAGCTGTGAATACACGTTGTCTTCATGAACGACTGTATTTTGATAATAAATGACTAAAACTATACATAGGCGTCGGAACCGGGGGGGGGGGGGTGGGGGGGGGGGGGCTTAGGGGTTCAGCCCCCCCCCCACTTTTTCTCGCAGGAACGATAATTTTTCCTAAATTTACCTTGAAATGATGGAAATATTGAGATGTTGGAGTGATAGGTAAACTAGACCCCCTGCTTCCGACGCCACTGCTATTTATATACAAATGTATCATCATGGACATGACATGTGCATCATTTACTTGAAATGGATCGTATTGATAAATGCATTCTCCTCTGTTTTTTCGTCCCACTAAGCAAATCATATCTTATATAGTGAAAAATGAAAACTTATCAATACGAAAGATTCTATAATTAAATTAGCGTAATGATTTTAAGGTAGCTCACTATATTAATACAACACAACGTAGCAAGTTGGCGATATAAATGTATATAAAATATAAATTTTATCACATGTTTATCTCAATAAACGGTGGATATCACTCATGGGACATTTTTTTTTTTATATTTCACTGTGTTCTTACGCTACGTGACGTCATCGCGAAGGCTCGCCTCGCCAAGGCTCGGTAACAAAAAACACAGCTTGTTGTATAAAAATCATATACAATCGAAAATCATGAGAGATCCTATATGTATTTTTGAAATGCTGTTTAGGTACAATGGTAACACTATTAAACTATTCATTTGCCAATAAAATTTTTCAAATAATTCAAAAATTCACAATATTTTGTATGCGATAATCTTATTCTGTATAGCTGAAACGGCTGCAATGTCTTACAATTTGTGTTTTAAAAAAAGCTCAAATTGGCCATTCTTAAAAATCTTTTGCTTATGTTACCTTGACAACCGGTCCCCATAGCAACCGTTTAAATTGGTCTTGCGTCTTAATTCATCAAAGGGTCTCAAAATACGAAATAAGAAGAAAATCGATGACTATGCGCCGCCACCGAATTTTGATATTTACAGAGAATGGGTCTTTAAAATATTATTTAAAGAACAATGCGAAATTTAAAGGAAACTAATTTAAATCAATAATTGGAGATCTTGTTTTTAAATGTGTTGATTTTCCATATAAATCACAATTTTGCTAGTCTTTGTTTTACCCAATCTGTAAACACTTTTGAGTAAAACAAAATCACTGAAATCTGGGCTTTTTCTCTCTTATTCAATGGTCAATACACATGTTTTCCTGTAAATTTATAATAATCAAATAAAAACATGCTCACGATATGTAAAAATCAAATAAAAAAGATTGTGCGGAAATATCATTTCATTTACAAAGAGATACATAATATCCTAAGATAGATGTTAGTGTATAACCCCATATTAAGTTTTCTTATCCTTTATATATAATTTGAAAAAAAGATTGAAACAATTAATCTGGATCCGCGTTTATCCAGACTGCCACCTTTTGCCAAGCTTTGATTTTATTCCTTAATTAACCTTCCTTGATTTCTTTAAAACATTCTACTTTCTCATGCCCAAATAAGCACTAACATCCCCGAAAGCAGCATTTTTGGTGCTACACGGTGTATATAAAACTTATTCATCATGTTATCTTTCTTGATGAAGCCGTTTTTTGCTGGGTTAAGAAATCATTATAAGGTATTCTGAACCAACTTAAAGGGGCATGGTTACGATTTCGGTTAAAATTTTAATGTTTCAAATTCTTCAGTCACAGGCGCTCGAGGACAGGACCAACTCCCTCCCCTTCCACCCCAAACCCAAAGTATCTAGACCCCCGGAACATTACTCATTTTTTAGAATTAATTTATTTTATGACATATTCATAATTATGTGCAATGAATGCATACATTAGATTATAAATATATCATAAAATGATAATTTAATTTAAAAATGAGTAAAGTCCCGGGGGTCTAGATACTTGGGGTGGGGGATGGAAGGGGAGGGGGTCGGTCCTGTCTTCTAGCACCTGTGGATTCAGTTAGGCATTTCTAGTAGTCAACCAATATTAGAATGTCAGTCGTCGAGTTATAAGCGAGATACAAAGCTCACAATTCCTTGCTATGTAAACAAGGTTCGTGTCATATTTTTGAATGTTGAAAAGAAAATTCCAGGTTAAAACGAATACATCAAAAGCTAGGAACTGTTCATTTATGTCCTCTGTTTTACCGGTATATTGAACCAATTGAAATTTTCCAATAAAAATGACTTACTGAAGTTTAATAGTCATTTATTTCTTTTTTGTTTAACATTCAGATAAGTAAAAAACTCTTATTTATGCGAATTTATTTCATCAGCTTGGTTTAAAATATCGACCCAACTCATGTCTGGTGTAAATTTTTACGTTTATCAAAGTACAAAAATAAGAATAAAAATCCTCTTAAGCTTTTTTCCCTTTTTCAATATTAATACATGTAAACCATTATCATTAAGACATGTTGTAATGCTTTATAAGAAGTCTGTAAAGTGGGTAATTAGTAGATAAAACAATGAAACGATGAAAACAGTCTGATATAGTATAGAACAAATATAATACAAATAGACAGCTGCACATTTATTGGGTGCAATGTATGTTAAAAAATGTTACACGGGTCAAGGTGAACACGTGTTCGTAATGTTTGTACCGCAAAATTTCTAAAACCATCTTGTTTTGACATTTCTACAAGCACCAATCGTGTCTGCATCCACAAGGTCGGGCAGCACGTGGTACAGATTCACACTGATATTTTCAACACCCCTATCTATCATTTTACGTAACATAGTTTGGCTATGTATGTTACATGTTAAAGATAGATTAATAAAAGGATATTTTAATAGCAACCAGTTTCGTTATAAAAGCCATAAACAAGGATTATGTTTTTTTTTTTTTTACCTACTATAGATAATATTTCAAGTAGTTTTTACTAAATACATCACTTTAAATTCAACAAAACTAAAAAATTAAAGAATTCAATCGACTAAAGATTGCACAATAAGTTTTAGGTGTATGGAGATTTTTTGAATGATTCTACTTTTTGAAACTGCAAGATCATTTTTATGAAATGTTTTATTTCCTAAAGCTTAACAATATTATATCACTAGATATGAATCTTAATGTGCTAAAAAAGCATATGAAGAGAATTTTAATAATATCAGACAAGTTATGTTTGAAACTAGCAATTGAATTTTAATTAATACGTTGCAAACTGGTAACTAGCAGATAAAAATGTAGTTTTGACGCATATTATATGCTATCATATTTCAACACTACTAAGTCATATAAGTACTGACATTCCCATTTTTTACTGATAAACTTAGACATTTACTGACAATGTACTGACATTACTGATAAACTCAGAAAAGTACTGACGTTTTTACTGACGGTACTGATAAACTTAGAAAAGTACTGAAAAACTTAGACAGTACTGATAAACTTAGAGAAGTACTGACAATTTTTACTGACGGTACTGAAAAACTTAGAGAAGTACTGACAAGTACTGAAAAGTACTGACCCCATTGTTCTTGCTCCCGTTAGAGCTTAAAAGGTGTGAAATTGTATTAAATAATGTATTTTAATGATAATAAAGAATTAAACTATTATTAAACTTATAAATAACATTTTTCTTGCATGAAAATGTCAATTTTATATGTTATTCTCATAAGTGAAAGCTAGCTGCTTGGTCCGATTTTTTGGTCAGTTTTTACGTATAGTCTCAAATAATTTTCCATACAAACCAATTATCTTAGAAAGTTATAGACTTTCTCCTATTTACATCAGAAGAATCGGCCTCCGTTCAAAGGTAGAAATATTTAAAGTAAATAAAATAATTTATTTTTGGGCTAACGAAAAAACAAACCAAAATGCATCACGGAATGTTTAGAAAAGTTTGGTTTCGTCCCCCGGATGATTGGGTTTATTAAACCCGCATGTTATGCATTGATTGTAAACAAGGCAAACTTCAGTAATATTAGTGAACAAAATGTACACATGTTTTTATTTAATTTACCTGAACAATATGACCGTTATTTATAGCGATGTCGAAGTCGTGATACAACCATACCGGTTTCTACGTCAGGGGCGAATTTTAACATGAGGCGAAATATCGCGATTTCCTTTTTGGTCGCTTGTTTTCTTAACATATTTGGTACATATTTTTTTCATTGAAATGTGGCTTAATTGACCGGGAAAATTACTGCAATGTCTATTATTATACACATACTTAGCATAACCATCGTTGAAAACTATACCTATGGATTTTAAATCGGACCACGCAGCTTGAAGGAGAAACCGAGCCTAATTTAACTTTAAAAAAAAAAGAAAGAAAAAGAAATTGATGGATTTTTTAATATTTATGTTGTAAGCATGAGTTTTGATCCGAAAAGTCAGTAAAAAATTGACACCCATGAGCAAAACATCCATAAATTCGATCACCCTTAACAGCTCTCTCAATCTACCGCATTATCAAATGCGCGGATTTAGAGGGGTTCGGGAGGTCTGGCATCCTGGAAAAATCTAATTTCTTAAATGTGCATAATTACCAAAAATATGGCTCAGACTCCCCCCCCCCCCCCTCCCCCGCAGAAAACACAAACGTTCCTGATTTTGGAGTCCATGTATTTTACATATAAAGTAAATTAATGCTCTGTGTTTCCGTATACATAAGATGGAGCGCTTGGGACAGAGGTCGAATGCGTTTATCAGTAAATCTCAGGTTTTTTATTTTTGTCTTTATGATATAATATAGAT
This sequence comes from Magallana angulata, assembly GCF_025612915.1. Classification (NCBI taxonomy): domain Eukaryota; kingdom Metazoa; phylum Mollusca; class Bivalvia; order Ostreida; family Ostreidae; genus Magallana; species Magallana angulata. The sequence goes on from NC_069120.1 coordinate 46,954,923, forward strand.
CTCAAAACGAACCCTATCCATCTACATTAAAGCTTGAGTAGACTAGATTTTACGTAAACATACACGCGTACATGTGAAACAACGAGACGAAGAAATGCGATAAATTACTTTCTACTGAAATTATATTCTATCTTAGCACACGTTTTTTGTTAATCTAAAAAACTATTTCATATTCAAACCGGGAAAGCTACAATATTTATTTAATATTGATTATATTATAATTACGTGCGATTTATTTGGATTGACAGTAATTATACACGTAACACATATAATCTCAGTGTTTATTGTTGTTGGGTTTTTTAATTATTGTCTTCATAACAGGAAAATTATGTTTGCAGGAGTGTCACCAACAAATAAGCGTGAATTTTTTCACGCTAAATCAGTTTATCTCAAATACAAATTCATTTTTTCTATCTCTTCTTAATTGATATTCTTGTTTTATTATTTTTACTGAAGCTATGCCAGGCATTTTGACCATACCAGCAGATAGTTGTCATGTTGGTGGCAGTAATAGAAAATTTACAGCATGACAACATATCAATTTCTCCATCACTAACTGGCATGTTCTCTCTCTCTCTCTCTCTCTCTCTCTCTCTCTCTCTCTCTCTCTCTCTCTCTCTCTCTCTGTAGAAATAACAACAAACAATCAAACAGTATTACATGAAAGCCATTCTATTTGTCCATCAATATCGATGCACATCGCATATGGTTTGCGAAAGCAAAATGTTCATGTCAAATTATACAAAGTTCATACTTGATATATAACAACTGTTTTAGCAATTAAAAGATCAATAATGAATGTTACTGTTTATGTAAACTCAATGAGATATACTGATCTTATTTCTGATATTGAAAAACAAGTTGCATTCAATCCATGGTCCATGTATGCATGTAAGCATTCCTATACAGTTTGTGACTGTGTTCATTACATATATTTCCTGCAAAAGAAATCTTTAACAAGAATTAAGAACATGAATTGTCTCATTTTTTTTAACATACACAGCAGGATCACAAATTAAATCCACATGAATAAGTCTTTGACCGATGACGGTGTCTGGCACATCAATACTTCCATCTCTCTTCTCAGCTCGGGGGTAAACATCCACCACTGCCCAGGTTTGGAGGGTCAGGTTCACATTGTGTTCAAAGAGACTGCGAATGTTTCCAAACAAGTTGCTGTCGGATGGACAAAACAACTTCACCAAACTTCCATTCTTTGATGTGGCCGCACTTTGTGAAAACAGTTTTTTTTCATCAGAGTGGAATCGTACCTTCTCCTTTACCTTTTCTTCAAAATGAAAGATGTTGAATTTTAAGACAAGTTCGTAAAATGTCTTCATATGTGTTTTCAACTCACTAGTCAAAGTCACTTTTGTCCCTGATTCAGCATCGAATTTGTACAATGGTCCAAAGTCGTCACAGATGGATGCAAGGCGATTCTTCACTGTAGATGCTGATGGAACATATTTCTTGCTCAGTACCATGTACATGCACCAGTCATAAACCTGAAAAGAATTAAATACGAACACATAAAGGATGTATAGAACTCATTATACTGTATGCATAATACATACATGTACATAGTATACATAATTTATGGTAACAAATTTTTCTACTTTCATGGTATGAACTTACACCTGCCTAGTTGTTAAGAACGTTAATCTCTTAATCTGACAGATAAATTGTCGTAACCATTTTATACCTTCAGTTGAACTGCTATAGTGCTACTATGACTATGTGACTATGACCTGGCAGCTACATATATAATTGATAAGACACTGAGAGCCAAGCATAGAATGATCTCAATTTTAAGATATTGACATGCAGCACAAAATGTGTTCATAAGAGTTAAGATTAATATTAATGAAATTACACTAGAAATCTTCCAAATACTCACTGCATAGGTCTCCATGACAGTGGATTCTTCGGATCCTTTCTTCAGGCATTGTCGTGAGATCCATCCATTCGCTCTCTCGTACGCAAACAGCCATCTCCCATACAGTGGTCCATTGGTGGAAAAGCCATCAACAAGATGATGCAACAGATGAGTGACCAGGTTCTAAAAAAAATTATATTAATGTAATTCACTAATTAAACTGTGAAAAATCATATACAAAAATGATTGATTTTGGGCGATCCTTTGCTAATTTGCTTGTTCCTTTGGTAAAGAAGTATTATTTACCATTTATTTTAAAAGCATAAAACAAATTGATAAAATTGCAAATGAAATCTGATCTCTAAAACCTTAAATACCTGCATAGACAAAGGAAAATCTCTCTCAAATAAAACCAATGCTGTATGAGCATCTTTCTGCAGAAAGGGCAAGTCCTGTTGGCTCAGAGTGGGTGTTACCAGTCTTCTGATTACATCCAAAACTTTGCGTAGAGTCTCTTCTTGTTGAGTTGGCAAAAACCCTTTGATGCACCATTCCAAAGCTCCACTGGTTACAAACTGTAATAAGAGATTAAAATTGATATAGTAAATCAAAATAAATCTGGTTATAAGGAAAAACAAATTGTCCTGAAGTAAAATGTATGTATAACTATATTTAAGAATTTGTATGAATCAATATACCAGTATATTTTATTTTAAAATAAAAAACATGCTACATATAAGTACATTTGACTACTTATTTTCATGTAAATCTTGGGCTAATGAAAATATAAACGTACCTGTAATTTTGAACACATAGTACGTAGGGTCCAAGGTTTAGAAAAGTGTGGTCCCGGTGTCACTTCATGCATTGTGCTGTATCTGATAGTGGACGCTCTTTCATCTGCAGTCTTTATTTCTTCCTTTGAAAGTGACCAAGGGGTGCGTGGCAAAGCAAAGTGTCCTATGTCCAGTGGATTCACATTTTCACCAATCCTCTTTCTTTTCAAGGATTTCTTTCCTTTTGTACTCTGTGATGCTGCCATGGTGGATGCTGAATAATCCTCAGGAATCCATATCTCTGGAAACCGGTTGAATTTTTTTTCACAGTTTCTGACACTGGAACTGTCATGTTTGCCAGTTAACATGTCCATCAAATGATTTATAAAGTCTGCAATGGTATGCATCCCATCTGGCTGCATTTGACTGGCTCTGTCATGATATGGCAGTTTCATGAAGTTATATGTTCCTTTCAGCCCGGTCTGTTTTTGGTGTTTCAGTTTCTGGGTTTTGTTCGGTAAGGTGTCATATTCCTTCCTCTTTTGTATCTCTTCATCTCTAGAATAAGCCACAGGAATATTAGTGTCTCTTTCTTTCAGTCCAAAGCCTTCAGAGTTTCGTAAACTGTCGTCCAGTGGTAAGAAACTTCTGTTTGACAAATGGATGGTTTTCTTTAAATGGTGACAGTAATATCCATTCTCTTGACAGTAGGGGCATGATCTAAGGGCTGCTTGTCCACTTAAATGTAAAACTTTGGAGAATGCTGGAATGTCACACAAGAACTGTAACAAGGCAACTTTCACTTTCACTGGTGCTCCAATGTATGACATCCAAACAGGGAATTCAGTCAGCTCTAGGAGTTCCTCTGTTAAAAGTTCAAAGTATGGCTCCAATGTTTTAGGTTCACAGCCCTTTAATCCACTAGGAATTATTCCCACTAACAGCATTGGACCAAGAACCTGTCGAATATTTCTTGGCAAGTTTATCCAAGTCAACATAACAGGCCACATAGACTTCTGAGCAGACTGGTGTTTATTTGGATTCACTCCATCCGCAAATAGAGAGAGGGGAACACAATGTTCTTCTTTCATATTTTCAAACACACCTCCTTCTCGAAACCAAGATTCGTAAAGATCACCATCGGTAAAGTCTGTCAATGTCCCATTGATAGATATCTTATCCGCGTAAAGAAGTTGGCACAAGTTTGATGTCCCGAACCATCTCGCAAGTCTTGGTCCAATTGGCATGTACGTAAACGACTTTCGGACACAACCATTCAGCCTCCTTGGTTCACCACACGATGGGCACTGGTCCAAATCTAAGTGTTTGTCTCGAAATATGACACAGTCATTGATGCACACTTCATATTTCAAGAGGGGTATCAGCAAATGTTTTATCATCCGCTTAGCTTCCTGAAACGATCCTGGCAATTGATTTGGTTTAGGAAGCGTCGCTTTATGACTTTGTAAAACATCAGAAACAGCTCCTTTGGACATTCCATGATTTACAGCGAAAACATACAAATGTTCAGTCACTGCCTCCAAAATGGTAGTTTCGGATCCTTCAAACAGAGGTGATTGAAGCTTAGGATCTCTATAGGCATCTTCATCGAAACTGAACTTGGGGCAAAGGGCTCTCTGTTTCCTTGCTATATCATCTTCAGCATGGCGGTAGAAAGAGCTTGTTGGGATCCATTTTCCACAGCAGGATTTGCATTTGCAAAATCTAAGCCCTATATTGTAAATGAAAAAAATAATTTTAATTGTTATATATTCATTTCAAAATCATAGGATTGTCTTAATAAAAACTATATGTTATTGACATAATACATTAAGTAACCCTGATTCAGTAAAATGAGTCAAATTAATCCAAATATAAACTTCATGGTAAATTCAATAAAACATACCATTATTCCTTTCTTGGACAAACATAATGTACAGGACAGATACAACAAACACATATACAGAAAACCCATGACCTCTCATTACACATGAAAATACTATGAGATACATTAGGCTCAGATGATGGTCAGCTAATTCACAGAGTGCAGCTATCGCTTCATTGGCTGATTTTCTCAACCAATAGAATGAATTGACCCTCCCCCCTTTTCAGTCAAGTGTTAATTACACTGTAAGTTCATGAACTAATTTTCAATTTAATTGATATCATATTTAAACAATTACTTAAAATTTCGTTTACCATTAAGAAAAAAATTACTACAAAGGAGGAGATCAAAAACATATAATAAAGATAGAATTAAAAAAAATATTTCATTAAAATCATGATATGCACAGAGCATTAAAGGTTAATATTGATTCTTATGAATAATTACTTATCACTTACATAGATTAATTTTATTGCAATGGTACATATAAATACTATTTTCCAGGAACTGAAAAACATTTTAAAATAAAAATGCAATGTTTTATAGGCATATTTTGGTCCATCAACTTCATATTAAATATATAAATTTGTAACATTTGTTTTATTCTTTAAACTTATTATCTCAAATTAGTTGCAGTGTAATTAAATTGAAATTGGTCGGATCTTTCATTTTGAGCAGTTTAATTGCCTTAATTAGTACCAAATTAAGCTGTTTGTTAAACCATCATTAATCTTTCGACCAATGGAATACTGTGTGCCACTCTAAGTAAAACATTGTAAAAGCTAAGGTTTATACCCAACAGAAGTGTATTTTGGAATTAGGTGAAAGTGCATGTACAGTGTTCATCATGAATCCTTACCAAAATTTATCGTTTAGTCAATCGGACTTTTCCTACAATGCTAACGGATCAGGCTGTGTGCAGAATATGTCCAATGTTGTGTATCATGTGCCCCCCAGTGTGACTAAAACTTGTGACTTTAACTGTGTATGTTGTTTGCGACTAAAAGTTGGCCAGGATCCTCCATGCAGTATTTCCAAAGTATCAGTTGGAACCCAGACAATGCTAGAAACACCTCAAGGTCTTGATCCCAGTGGATTTTGGACAAGGGGAACCTATGAACACACAGTTCTACAGGTAATGTTGATCCATTTGATGCACACAAATACAAAGTGTGTGTGTGTGGGGAGGGGGGGGTGATAATTTTTGAAAGGCTCAATTAAGAATGGGTTAAATATTCAGAAACAAAGAATGAAGTATTTTTAATTAAGGAGCAAGTTTCATACCAACATGCAATGACAATCCCTTGATATTTAATCACTTGTTAATAAAATCTAATTAATAACTTGATGCAGTTTTCTAGCACAAATTAAGTTGTACTTATTATATAACATAAGTAAAATTAAGTATTTTATGAATATGTATATTATGACAGTTTTAAAAAGGGAATTCAAAATAATGTAAAAAATAAAAGTAAAACCTTCGTATTTGCAAATGGGATGATGGTAGAAGTACAGACTCATTGAAGGCTTTGATTACCTGCTTGTGAACATCACACAACTAATTTCTACTGAATATTTCTTGCTTAAAAATGTTTTCACTAAGTTCACTTCATAAAATAGTTAGTTTAGTTTAAGAAGTTAGGCCTACTGTATTTTATTCACAAATATACAGTTATACACAGAAGTATATAAATGAATATGAACAGCATCTCTCAATTAAAGATCAAGGTACATAAATACATGTTTATTGTACTTATGATAGTAGTAGTGTATGCATTGTTAAGCTTTACATATGCATTATACTTACTTATACAGAATGAAGAAGATAAAGCAACTAGTTAACGACAGATGATAGAGAGCGAGAGAGAGAGAGAGAGAGAAATTATATATATTTGTAATATATAGCAGCTATGATGGGCTCATGAATTGTTCTACATTTACATTTAGAATTGAGCACTTTGTTTATTGTTGGTGTTAAGTTACATTCTAAACCCTTTTACAGCTTTTTATAAAATTATGAACTTGGTAAAAAAATGACATATTTTCTGAGAGAGATAGACAATCATAATCATGTGGTAAAATATTAATAACTTTTGGTAGCTAGGCCTGCCATGATCATTTAATCATTAAAATAGTCAATATAGCCTTGTCCTAATCTTTTATGGATAAATGATATCATAATTGATTGATCAGAAGTTAAGAACCCATGAATATGATAAATTTTGTTAATTTATATATATATATCAAAGAAAAATGTGTATGAATGGTTCTATGAATGCAATATTTCAAAAAAAAAAAAATACACTGATTATGATAACAGCTGTGCAAACTAATTAATTCTTCTTATTTCTTGCAGAAGTCGGTCAACAGTGTTGTGACCAAGTATAGTCTGACTGGAAAGAAGGACTCTAACTGGGAAGCAGCAACAACTGAAGTGATGACTTCCTTTTCTTGTGACATGCCTCAAACTCCAACAATAAGACAGAAAATCCAAGCCAGAATGAAGAAATCCATATACTGGATGCGGTTCTACACCAAAAAGGAGTAAGTTGAAAATGTGCTCCTGCTATTAATTATTGTAATAATTATACACCCAATAGACAGTAACTTTCAAGTTAATGAGCATAACGCTTGAGATAAAACTGAGCAACCCAGACAAAATTCAGTTATAATTTTTAATCCCTCACAAACTGTATAGTATTACTGTTAAGACTTTAGAAAAGAAGCAATTATGGTACATTTTTAATATTTTAAAGTCTTTTTGTCTTCATGATTTAATGTGATCAAATTTGCAGTAATTTACATCTTACATCAATACTAAGGAATTTATAGCTATCAACTACTACTTGTTTATTTGCAGTCAAGTCAGCGTGTATACTTCTGTAAGGGTAGCTGTTCTCAATGTTAGTTGGTCTCACTAGCCTAATTAGGTCCTATTGTTCTTTTTGACGGTCCAATTTACACAGAATCAACAACTAACTAACAATGAAATCAACAAACTTCCCTCTGGGCTATATACGCTTACAGGAAATGTAAATAGGCTTTTTATTTTAATATTCATCAGAAAAATTGTTTATTGTTATCAATTAGAATTAGCAATTTAAAATTAGAAGAAATTATTTTTTAAAAAACTAATTATTGACATTTTTATTAAAGATCAATTCATCTAAATTGTTTTAAACAAATTTTAATGCAAAAATACAAAAAGTAGAGGTGAACAAAATATAAGTTCTTACATCTTTTAAGGTTAATTGCTTAAAAAATATAATTAAAAGATGTTGATGGAATTTTGATTATGATAATTTTCTGCAAGCTTAAGGCACAATTCAAATTTACATTAATTCAATACAATGTCAAGCATTTTTCAATCGAATTTTCTTTGTGAATTAAAAGTGATTCCATGAATGATTAAAAGACTTGTTACAGTAATAACAAAATAAAATAATAATAATAAAAGTTAGATGCTTAACACTTTATTCCATTAATAAAGTTCTTGGAATGTTTATAAATATGCATGATTTAACATTTATGCAGTTTAAAATTATATCTGATTAACTAATTGCTAAAAACAATGTGATACATGTGTTGTACATGTATTATTATTGATATATTTATGTATAACATAAATTGTTTTATTTAATTTCAGGAAGGAAGCTCAAAAGAGTGGCATTTCAGTGAGGAGTTTTTTGAGCAGGAAAAGGAAGATCAACAAAAGTAAAGATGGAGAACCAGCAGGGCTGTTGGAGGAGGAACATGAGACGTATGTTATAATAACTTTCAATATTTTATATACCCATTCTTTACATGTAGTATGCTTTAATTCCAAATAATAAAACAAGAGGCCCATGGGCCACATCGCTCACCTGAGGAACAAGAGGTATGATAAAATCAGCTCAATGGAGTCATAATACAAACTATCTGGACAATGTACAATAATTCATGTAAATCCTGTATAAATAAAATCCATTTTCCCCTGGATATTCTTATGTTTATAATCATTAGTCCCTTTTCTAACAGGATGATTTTATAGTCATATCATATGTTGAGTATTGCAGATCTAAAAAAGATCCCTAACAATAGTTTATATATGGGATATAAACGTACATCAAACTCTGAACCTTCTCGTGAGGCCAAAGAATTGTCCTGGGGCCAAAGTCTTAACAATTATAAAGAATCATCTGGCTGATTAGTTTTTGAGAAGATTTTTAAAGATTTACCCTATATATTCCTTTGTTAAACTTTGACCCCCCCCCCCCATTGTGGCCCCACCCTACCCCTGGGGATCATTATTTTCACAACTTTGAATCTACACTACCTGAGGATGCTTTCACACAAGTTTCAGCTTTCCTGGCTGATTAGTTTCTGAGAAGAAGATTTTTAAAGAATAACTCTGTTTATTCATATGTAAAACATCGACCTCCCATTGTGGCCCAAACCTACCCCCAGGGGTCATGATTTTCACAAATTTGAATCTACACTACCTGAGTATGCTTCCACACAAGTTTTAGCTTTCCTGGCTAATTAGTTTCTGAGAAGAAGATTTACTGTATATAATAATATGTTAAACTTCGATCCCCCATTGTGGCCCCAACCTACCCCCAGGGGTCATGATTTTCACAACTTTGAATCTACACTACCTGAGGATCCTTCCACACAAGTTCCAGCTTTGCCTGTGAATTAGTTTCTGAGAAGAAGATTTTTAAAGATTTACTGTATATATTCCTATGTTAAACTTTGATCCCCCATTGTGGCCCCACCCTACACCCGGGGGTCATGATTTTCACAACTTTAAAATTTACACTACCTGAGGATGCATCCACACAAGTGTCAGCTTTCCTGTCTGATTATTTTCTGAGAAGAAGATTTTTAAAGATTTACTGTATATATTCCTATGTAAAACGTCGATCCCCTATTGTGGCCCCTCCCTACCCTCGGGGGTCATGATTTTCACAAATTTGAATCTTCACTACCTAAGGATGCATCCACACAAGTGTCAGCTTTCCTGGCTGATTAGTTTCTGAGAAGAAGATTTTTAAAGATTTACTTTTTATATTCATATGTTAAACTTCGACCCTCCATTGTGGCCCCACCCTACCCCCAGGGGTCATGATTTTCACATCTTTGAATCTACACTACCTGAAGATGCTTCCACACAAGTTTCAGCTTTCCTGGCCGATTAGTTTCTGAGAAGAAGATTTCTTAAGAGTTACTCTATATATTCATGATAAACTTCGACCCCCCATTGTGGTCCCATCCTCAGGTGAGCTAAAAAGGTTAAGTTTACAATTCAATAAGTGGGTTTCTGGAAGAACAGATTTTGAAAATTTTCGTAATAAATATTGACTATTTTTTATACTTTTTTAATCTTTAGCTTTTAAGATCTGTGTACAAACATAGAATTGTGAGCAAATCTCTGTATCTTGCTTATAATTCAAAGCTTAACACTCAAATATGGTTAGTAAATAGAAATTGTAAACAACATGCACTACATGTATAACAAATAAAGAAAACAATTTATTTTTTCGAAATGAATCATATATATATACATGGATATACCTACATATTTCCGTAAGCGATATTAAACTCTATTTAAACTGAATAAACTAGAGAAAATGCCGAGCATCTCAACAAAACCTATAGCATTAATCTACCATTACGCAAAAGATAATGCCGAATTACCGATAGAATGAATTGTATTTCAGTACCCCTACATCAGACTTTGCTTAATATGCGCAGGTAAACAGTTAACGTAACTGTTTGATTTACCGAAGTCTCTGATTGATTTGATACGAAAAATCACGAAATACAGACGATAGTTTCCAGGTTACAAAGCATAAATAATGAAAACGAAACGAAAATCAGAACAAGCTAACACCAACATCATGTGTGAAAACTGTCAACGCATTGAAATATTTAGCCTCAATTTACTTCACAAAATCGGCACCAATATATTTTTCATGTTTCAAAACTTCCCTTCATACGCGAACTGTTGCACAACAAGCAAATTCATCATAGTCAGATCGACCCTTTTTCGTATAATGTCATGGCTGCTTTAAACAAAGAACCTCGTTTTAGAAGTATGGAATACGAGTCTTGGTAAAATGGGTAATGCAAACCCGGGCCGTGGCAAAATAAATGCCAGGGCAGATCGGCAATTGTCAATTCCAAATACGCATTATTTTGCAGCAATATCTACAGCGAATACAAATATACTAGTCCATCAAATATCCTGAAATTTTAATGAGATTGGCAGATTAATAACTGCCAATCTTTTGTTTTGCCTAGGCCAAGTCTTGCCTACCCATTTTACCGGATGCCGAGCCCGATTGAAATACGCCTTTCCTTTATTATTATTTTCGTAATAACTTCGATTTGAAACAAAATTACCACTTAATTTTTGCAATTTATATTTTCCTTCCCATAAGGATAATTTATGCTAAACTACATTGAATTTGCCACGGTAGTTCTTGAGAAGAAGATTTTTAAAAATGCACCCCCCTTTTTCTACAGTTTCAAGGTTTTCTCCGCTTTGAATACAGATAGGACTTTAATTTTTGCAATTTATATTCGCCCTCCCATAAGGATGCTTTGTGCCAAATTTGGTTGAAATTGGATAAGCAGTTTTAGAGAAGAAGTGCAAAATGTAAAAAGTTTACAGACGGACAGACGGACAGACGGACGGACGGACAGACGGACAGACGGACAGACGGACGACGGACAAAATGTGATCAGAATAGCTCACTTGAGCTTTCAGCTCAGGTGAGCTAAAAATTAGAAAACTCATCTGCAAACATCTCCATGAACCAGAATGCTGTAATTTATATATTTTTTTTTTGTTCTCAGTGGCGCAGACAACCGTGATGATGCGGAAGCCGTACCCCCGCACCATGAGGACACCGACAGTGACAGCTCGGACAGTGACACCCCCCTAGCACTCTATGCCCAGAAGATGAAGAAGATCTAGCATCCTACCTAACGAAGACTGAACTCTTTAATTAATATTATCAAATTACGTATTGACAGTGGTGTGTTCTATATAGTACAGCTAATGTAGTTCTACATTCTGCTTTTAAGTTTAATAAAATGAAATTAAATTATCATACTTGTTATACATTTTTCTTTAGTTTTACACTTTATATCAGTGTGTGTTCAATGCATACATTTGTGTTCAGTATATATTTTGTGTAAACATGTATTTAAAAATACTTACACAAGCTTCTAAGAGTTGACAGTAACAGCCGGGTACACCATAGGCAAGGGACATGCTCCGTTGTAACTTCGATTTGTAGAACACAATCGTGTGTCGATTACAATCAGTTATATCTTCTCTATAATAGATCTTTTTGAAGGCGATAATGCACTGAAATAATATCCAAGGTGTCCATAGTATAGATCTACAGTTTTCACTACTGTACACAAAACGCACCCCACCTGCATGTGCACGAGTGAATCATCTAGTTCGAATTTCCTCAAATCCGAATACCGTGTTTAGCACATCCATTAAACAGTTATATTTTTGTGATGTTAAGATTTTGCGCAATATTATTTCTTTCAGAATAATTCCTGTCCAACAAACTGTACCAATGTTGGTATAAAGTTAACACAAGTCGTCTTTACCATGTCACCATGCACCTTCACTTGATTTTTTTATTAGCGCGGTAGGTCTAAATACCGGTTAGCCTTACGTTGTATCCCGCATCAAATTATGTAATATACAATTTTTTTTAATTTTACATGTGATTCGCTGCATATGGCAAAACATATTGAATTAAAAACATTAAGATGTTTTACGTCAAAATATTGAAAAAAAAGTGACATCCCGAGTCATTCGCAAACCTCCATATCCAACACCCCCCCCCCCTTTCTATTTGTACAACACAATTCTATGTGTAACAAATAAGGCCCCATATTACACATTATTTCTTAATTTAGACAATTTTTCTAATCATAATTTGTTTATCAATAAACAAATTAAATATAACAGACCCACTTAAAACTTCAAAATTAATATCATCATGCAGTCTATATAAAATTTACACTGCATGTTTATACTACATATATAGCTTAATTATAAATTATTAATGATGAAAAATTACATAAAAGATAAAAGATCAGGTAAAATTTCACTCAGTAAGAGTAAAAACAATGGGGTCAGTACTTTTCAGTACTTGTCAGTACTTCTCTAAGTTTTTCAGTACCGTCAGTAAAAATTGTCAGTACTTCTCTAAGTTTATCAGTACTGTCTAAGTTTTTCAGTACTTTTCTAAGTTTATCAGTACCGTCAGTAAAAACGTCAGTACTTTTCTAAGTTTATCAGTAATGTCAGTACATTGTCAGTAAATGTCTAAGTTTATCAGTAAAAAATGGGAATGTCAGTACTTATATGACTTAGTAGTGCAAGGGCATCGTATTAAAATCTAATGCAGAGGCAAATATTATTCAAATGTTTTGTAGTTTATGACAATCTAATGCCAAGAACTTATTACGTAATAAAAGAGTAAAACTATATTTATCAGGGCACGTGTTGAATACTTTCAAAGTCTAGTTATAAATGTTTTATTTGAAAGATTTCGTCAGGTGCTAAGCACTTTTAAAAGTTCTTGTAAATCATTTTTGATATTATGTCAAATTGCATAATTCTGTTAAGTGGAAGTCTAGCAGAGAAGAGGCCCTGAGCTCTATCGTATATATGGGATACATAACTTTTTGTTTAAAGAGTGGATTCAACCTTGAGGCAATAGTCATGTTAGCATACTCGAAACAGATAAAACATTGCCACTCTTGTGTAACAATGAATTTTCAAAGTTAGGATAAGAAAAACCCCTTTTCATATCAAAGAGTAATTTTACCAAAGCCAACATTTTTTCTCTTTATAGCTGCTTAATCTACACAGTACCATTTTTTAATTTTAAATTAATGAATATAAAGAGATGTGTTTAATATAAGGTATGTTTTGGTTGAATATGAAGGGAAAATAATGCTAATCCTTTAAGTGAATAATCAAAAACAAACACAACACAATGCTTTTACATAAAAAAGACACAATTAAAATTTACACTTTTATTAGGTTACATATGCAGTGGTTAGAAGCATGGATTAAAATGAAACAATGTAAGAAGTATTTAATACACGAACGTTTTGAAAACGATGACTAAATGAATGAAAAATCATAAATATTAATGGGAGATGACCAAAATCTATCAATGTAAATCATAACATACTTCTAAAGTGAGACATCGAAAACAGGACGGATGATAAGGATCGCGAAACATTGATTTTAGCAAATAAAAAAAACCTCGACGAAGCTGTTCAATTTGAGCTGCACTCAAGAACTCGCATCTGGGACACAACTTTAAAAAACAAAGAGCCAGATGGGCCACGAAACACAATGCCTTGTGAGCCATACTTGGATGGTCTACAACAACTGTGATCCAGCAGAGAGACATCCGGACAATATGCGTATAATCTTCGCAAAATTTCGTAGTTTTTTAGCATATTGATAGGCTTGTTTATAGCGTTGTCGCAGTTTCTTGATTGTACACATTTTCCTTCACATGCGTTTGCGTTATAGGTAAGTGGAAACGAAATGAACTTATCCCACCCCAGTTCGGCAAAATCGACAGTCCATGGAACAACGTTACACGTGTCATTTCTGGGATCCATCTTTTTCGTATCTCGTTTGAATCTAGAAATCCCCATATTGTCTAACTCGTTATACACCTTGTCTTTTGTTAAATTTCTGTAGATCACAAAAAACGAGTAAGTCGGTTCATGCTGTCTGAAACAATCTGAGGAAGGCACTATTCTGATAGTCGATAACATAGAGGAATGCTCTATTGCCAGTAGATGATCAATATTAAAGAAAACGTATTCTTTGATGCGTCTACCATCCAATTCTAAGAATAAATAAAATAAAAATATCCGTGATAGTAAAAACTTTAAGGTATTATATAAATTAACTTTATTTGTACTGAATACAGTAGGCCGCTACGATGAGAAAATGTCATATTTCATTTCACTGAGTGTAGTAATAATAATACAAATAATGTAAGAGTATTTTAAGAAATCAAAATCTTACTGATGTCATTTTCCACCCAAACGAAACGACAGGAACTGGGTGTAGATGATGTCATTATGAGATCCACTCCAGTGACGTCATGGTCCGCCAGAATTTCCCTGATGTCCAATTCATACACACCATCCACGTTTTCTGAAGCAAAGATAAGTTCAATTAGATTTTTTCAATTTTTTTTTTCAAAACAATATTGTAAATATTTAGTTACTTTTTCATTGTTTTTTTTTTTGACAAACAAAAAAACTTTACCTAATGAATGAAAGGAAATATCGGAATTTTCATCACCGTTAATGGCATCTACGGACTCCATAAATTTGTCCAGTAAACGTTGCATAGACAAAGGAAGGTCCTTTGTGAAGGTGTTACCCGTGTTAAGCATTTCATCTGAGAACAATGGTCCACCATTCACAAAACAATATACACAAAACATTAAAAAAAGGCCAAATGATCTCATTAACAAGCCCATGATTCTATGATAAAGTATTCGTGATGTTTGGAATGTGATTTGAAAATGTTTCATTTTATATAAAGAGGGGTCAACACTAGGTTACCAACAATGATGTTAAATAGGGTGACGGTACACGTGTTAGTGTTGTGTATCACGCCATTCACAGACCCATCCCTCCCCAGAAATGTGTTTCGGTACCATCGCTGCATTTAATTAAAAAAAAAACAATAAGTGAAATCAACGAATGAATACAGCATTGCTAAAATATAAAAATATAATCAAATTAATTGCAAACATATCATCTAATCGTATATGACATAGAAAATGTCTAAGAAATAGAAGAATAGATGCATTAAATTGGCAGAAACATACATGTTTAATTATATTTTTATGAGTCTGCGAAAATGGCTAATCTATAATTATGTGATTCGACTTTTCTGTTTTTAATCTTTATTCTCTGATTGTTGGTATTTAAACATAAGGTCTGAGCAAAATAGAATCATATTTCGCATTTAATAATGATTCAAAATCTCCAGCAAAATCTCTCAATTATTAAGGACAGAAATCGTTACATTTTGTTTGAAATGTAATAATATTTTTGATTCCCGTTGCAAATGACTTTCAACCGTATGACTTGGAACTGCTTTTGCGTATTGAGATCTATACACTAATAATAAAAACATGCAATTAAATATAAGAAATCGTTAAAAAGAAGAAAGCATTGTTGCATCATTCAGATTAAATAAAATATATCTCTTTTACAGAGCTCTATGAATAACGTAGTTTTTTAAATTAAAATGTGCCTTAAAGAAAAGGTATAAATTGCCTTAACATTATTTGACAGTAATTAAAAAAGCAAAAAATCACATTTTTGATAAACAGTTTCCAGTAAAAAGATGTTGTTTCTTACATTCAATAAGCATGCTAACTAAAAAAGTTATTATATTGAATTAAAATTAACCAGGTGAAAAAAACATGAAAACTCTAATACTAGTATTCAGTAAACTGATGGTTACTGAGATGTACATCTGGAAAAGTGACTGAAAGGATAACGTAATCGTCTACGTCTATAGGAATTGTTTTGAAAAGTCATTTAAGGAAGGAGTCTTTTCTGGTTTTCGACTTAAGCTTGTCAAACGTAAATTTGATTAATTGTTCATTAAATCAAGATGAAAGGAAATTAAAATAGTATATTTTTTCTTTCTTTTTTATTATCATAAAACTTGGCATAGAAAAAGTAATCAATGTTCAGAATCTAACAAGGACTATATTTTTGGCGTAATATTCGCGTAGGAAAATATCACATGTTTCGCAGTTCAGAGTTGCTGCAGATTAATGAGTCCGTTTTAGCATTTTAAAAGCAATAACATTAATGTTTGATTTTTTTTACTAATGTAAACTAATGATATGATACTTGGGTTTCAGAATATGTTTTTAAAAAATCGATTTGCCTATGAAATTACATTTTTATAAGGTTTTTAAAGCGCCCATTCTATACATTGATTTTTGTGAAAAAATCACTAAAATCAGTTTTTTCTCTCTTATCAAATGGTCAATATATTAGCTTTTCTGTCAATTTATATCTTTATATTAAGTCTTCATAATACATAAAAATCAGAAATATTCTATTATTGGAAGCATTAAAAAATAATCAAAATTTCTTCAAAATTTAAGAAAATTAGAGGAAATGCGGGCTAAGCAATATCAATTTTAATATAAATATTCATTCCAATTTAGTAATATAATCTGATAGACATTCTGATATTCTATCATTTCATTGAAGAATAGAATCTTCAAATCTTCAACAAATGTCCGAATTACACAGATCTACCCTTATTTTTATCATCCTTTACGTTGATGAAAAAGGTAGTGACCTTGACGTGACCTTTATGCAAAAACAAAAAGGTCAAATTTGATTAAACTGATAGAATCATTTGCTAATATGATCTGTTTGACTGTGTCAAAATTTCATGAATTTCTTATTATAAGAAGTATGTTTGACGACACGAACAATAGATATTGTCAATTTCTATTGTTCGTGTCGTTAGCCATTTCTAGTGCTTTATATATTCAGTTAACTGGTTTAGTATATATAGTAGATCCGACACTTTAAAGATACCTAGTGTTGTTGATTCTATTCAATGCTTTCTATATATATATATATATATATATATATATATATATATATATATATATATATATATATATATATATATATATATATATATATATAATGCGCAAAAGCCCAAAATACATTCTATTTTAGTCTGCTTGTGTTTGTCATTTTCCAGAGTAGTATCCTTGAACTGATGTCATGTAAATGGGGTCACATATGTTTATGCCAAAATGAGTGAAAAATTAGTGTTTCTCATCACAGCTTGAAAAAAGGAGGATCGGTTGGCAGTGAACATTTCTAATATATTTATACATGTCTTCCTGAACAGTGGAAACTGTGTAATCCATCGTGTCAACTGAATGTAAACTGAAAAGGTGTCTTTTGTTATCCTACAGTCGGCTTTCAATTTACTGAATTTCACTTCTCATTCTGTGATTTCCCCTTTGACAGCATTTCAAAGTTACCATAACATACATTTATAGTTTACGATATTAACGTATGTGTTTTCCTACGACGGTTGGTTTGGGAACCTGAAACATGCTACTTAGTATATATCTATACATTTAATATTGCATTAATTAAAAAAAGAAAACGTGCATTTAAAATCTTAAAGTTAAAGCATTGCTTCCCGTAACATATTATTTTATTGATAACTTGTCAATGTCGAGGAAAAACGCAGCAAATATCTCAGCATAGTCCGAGAGTACGCACTTCACCGAGACGAAATTTGTCTAATGCCCCTCCTGCAACCGCAAATGTGCTTCTGCCTTTGGTTTTTATTTTGTAGCAATGGCTACAATCTCACCTATGAAAACACAACAATTCGCCATCCTTTGTTTAGGAGAGGCTACCAAGGTACCAGATATTGAAGTCCTGAAAAACTTATTCTTAGCTCATTTAGAATTTAAAATTTGTTTACAACTATGCATTAGTATATTTACAAATAATTATTTTTAACTTGAATATTTCACCTGCAAATTAATGCATTAACTGCATTAACTGATTTTTGAAACGGTCTTTAAATGTCTGATACATTGTTAAACAATTGATTTGGATTTATAAATGTGTATTTGATTAAAATTGCATTGATATTTTCGTTCCAAATTAATGATTTTTAAAAAAGAATTTTATCCTGCTTTGGCAGCGAAACTTTTTGTACTAGGACACTAGCTCTTTGTTTTGAACCAATGTTCGGCATTTTTAAAAACGAAGTCATATTTTAGTTCATAATTATGCTTAAACAGAATGTGTCAACTTAATTTGCATGTACTTATTATAGAATATTATGGTATTTTTGTCGCATGTCTGTTTACTATTTTTTTTTTTATAGATCTTTACACCGATCAAAAAGCATTAATATTACTAGTGTTTAAGTTCAAAGTCAACTGTTTACAAACAAACTATGAAACGTTTGTACTTAACTGTTTATGTCCGTCTAACGTTCTATTAACAAACTTCCTTAATATATCTTTCTTATCTTCACAGCGCCATACTGTGGAATCATGTTGCAACTTTTGTTTTTTGCTTTACTTAATACTAGTAATTGCTTCAGCGAACACTATTTAAAAAGTAGGAAAAGTACGTTTTTTTATCCATCTGGTTCTAGGCCTTTCTTAAAACCTCTAACCAGACGCCGACCCAAGTGTTAATTAAGAGCGATTTTTGCATTTTTGTAATTCTTATGAAGCATATTTATATGTGACAAAGTTTACCCACATGGCGCATGTTGGCGTATGTATTAAGCTCCCTTGTCCTTGAACGACTATATATAAGGAAGAGGAATGGTATGAAACGAGCATATTATTATTTTTGATAAAGAATTAAAAGATCAACAACAACAACAATAACAACCTAGAAATGAATAAGTGTTCCACCTTTATGATATGGACAGGATGGTTAGCTTTCATTTCCATTTTCGTCCGATTGGAAGCGAGAGAGGATTTCCCTTTTTCGGATCCAGACCATTACCTTACAAGTGTGGTTCCAGATGGCGATGGAATGTATGACTGTTCAAACCAAAACTTTTTAAAGAGTCTGAAAGAAAACAGTCCACGTTCTTGTCTGTTTTGCTATGTGAAATCAGAAACTGGAATCCGGAATGGAACTTGTGCAAATTTTGAAAGTGGATGCGATAGGAAATGTTGTCAAGGGGTAGTACGTGCTGTTTATGTGCCATCCGTTTTCGATACGTTTTCAATTGTTACATCCTGTGTGTGTGATGCTTGTCCAGCAGAATCTGAAGTAAAAGACTCGTACTTTCTATATTATTGGATTCCTCTCCTGAACTAATCTATCTATGCTGAAAGTCTGATTAATTCAAAGCTTTTAATGATAATTCTGTACAAAGTGTTATAAAAAAGTGTAAGTAGATAAACTGAAATAAATTGTTGTTAATCTATTCTCTTAAATTGTTCCTACGATGCTTTATATTGAGAGATGCATGTTAATATTTTTCTAAGTTAAAACCTGTGAATTCAATTTAAGACGTTGCAAAATGTAATCCTAGGCGGAATAAACTAGATTAAATATGACTGTTTGAAAATGTAAGTAATGAGAAAGAATCAAAGAGCTAGATCAGTAAATGAGGTTTCCTTCGTTTGATTGCATATGATCAATATGCAGTAAATATCTTCCATATTATACAATTTTAATGTTACACTTCACGGATATCACGATAGATGTAAACGCATTGGTATTAAAATGACATAAGGATTTTTTACAGTTAAAAAAATAAAACATCTTCATAGATTTGACAGTGATAAAGCTGTTATATATTAAGCATTTCAAACCAAGCTGAAACAGCAGCAATTTTATTGTATTTGTGTTGGCGTACTTTTTGTTGAGAGTGAGGATCGGTACAAGTATTGCCATGAAAGATTTATTTATTGCAGATTAGATTGCTTCTCGCATCAAACGAGAAACGCTAGTTTGATTTCTTTGTTTGCTCATTTTATGTAGACTTTATTTTATTCCGCTGCATTTTATAAAGTAGAATTTCTTCGTTACAATTTATAAACATTTATCTATATCAATCTAGTGAATAATACACTATTTGAAGGAGCCGATTTTCACTTGAACTAACATGCACAGATTACTATAATTATAAATAATATGTTTTGATTTTCACACTAACTTTTTAAATACTTTTTTTTAAACAGTTTAAATGACTATAAAATTTTAGTACCACCTCGGCACCCCAAGATTCCAACATCAATAATTCGGCTGTTCTTTATAAATTTATGATTAAAAATTGAGCAAAAATTGACATTTATTTATCATTAGCTCTACTGATGGGAATCTCGTCGAGTTTTTAGTCGTATACAAAAGCTGAAAATTCTTTGTTTTGTTTAGTATGTATTATTAGTTTGTTATGAACTCAAAGTATCAGTTACTAATACTGATAATATATTATTTTATTTTGAATCTCATATTACCTTGTAGTATGAAAATGTATGCGAAAACGTGCCATGAATTTAATCTAGCTCACATAAAAAAGAACATTACGTTATATCACTCGACGATTGATTCTCAAATGTTTGTTGACTAGAATTATCTTAATGATACGGCGGCCTGGAAGGGCTAGATGGAAAACATAAATTTATTAAAACTGGACAAAGTAGGTATTGTAAGAACTAAGAATTAAGTTCATGTTCCGACGAATTAAGTAATATACTTGTTATGCCAAAAAAAAATCCTAATCAATTTATATAAAAATAAAATTTGTAATCAAATAATTTATTTTCAAACAAAAGTTTTGCTAACGCGGGGTTTAAAAAAATTTCATTGAAATCGGTTTCTATGAGTGAGGAAATTTTATTTAGCGGCCAATATGTGCATAAAAACTTAATAATAACATATTTATGATATATATTAAAGTAAAATTTCATTTTAATTCACATCTGTTAATCAGTTTTCGAAAATTTACAAAGCAAAATTCTTTTTTCTGAATGTATTTCGGTCAGTAGACATATGTCCCCCCCCTGAAACGACAAACCCTTTGGTAAAAATATGCTAAATAACAATAATTAAAACCCCTCAAAATGAATTTTTGTTTCACGGGGGTGGGGGGGGGGGGATGTTTTAAAAATAATTTCCGTTTTCCGATATTTTCTATTATGAAATGAGCTATTTTAACCTAAAATACAAAGTTATCTCTCTTTGTTTGACCAAATCATTTATATTTAATAAAAATATAAATAAATGTTTACATTATTATAAAAAATTAACTTTAATTAGACAACTTTCAAAAAATGACTTTTAGTTAGGCGGCTAGACAATGCTATCGTTCGCAGTCCTTAGCTACATAGCATCTAATATGTTTTCATATTGCCCTGTACAATGAAGCATTGTTAGTTTTGAAAACTAAAAAAGAAACAACTTTTTAACTTTTCAGCTCAAATTTTGACCATATCCCTTTAAACAGGCTAATAAACATTAAATATACTGTAAACATGTGATAAAGTCTATTTCTGATTAAACACGGTAACAGCAACTTTTGCATAATTTGAAAATCGTTTGCATTTTACAAATCCAGAGATCTGAAGTAGAGGGCCTGTTTGCATCCTTGTGAAGGCTCCACAGCTAGCAAGTGTTCAAAACGATTACAGAAAACCCAAATTATATCCGTTGATGCGTCTTTCAAGCAATTCTAAATAACTCGAAACACGAATGTCCAGAATATTTTCACATTATGGCAATGGCCGTATGCTTAAAGATCTTACATGAACATATCTAATACAGTATTTGCTCCCGTTTTATTTTCGACTTTTTGGCCCTCGTTGTCTAGCTGGTGAATTCAAGGCGGGGCAAAACTGTTTGCAAGTGTAAGAAGGCGAAAGTTACACGGGGCGAAAATAACCTTCTATGCATACTTGAGATCGATACGTCTATATTACGTTGATTTATAAAAAAAAGTTTTTACTATGAAAAATTTAACTATGAAATTAATCAATATTTTTTGTTTTTATGGAAATATCATTTTGGTCAGCAAATGTTCAAATACAATAAAGTCCGATGAATAATATGTTTTGCAGTTTGGTTTAAAACAAAGAAAAATAAAGTATTGATTTAATATCAATACTAAACCTTCAATTATAATTATAAGGTTGTGGTTGTTTCATATTTTACAAGCATGAATCTTCATTTAAAACAAGATTTATTGCCAATATTAATGCAAATTTAAAATTTGCAATAACAATATGTGTACCCAAAATGTATGAAAAATGATCATTAAATTGCATGCATACGAACGTAGTTTGAAAGTTAAAGAAAACTGGGAGATCATGACCTTTATTGAACTATTTTGATCTCCTCGAGAAGAACATATTTGTATAATTGGAAATGTTTTGCATACTTAAGAATAGTTTATAGCTACAATAATCAGATCTAATACTCTAAGGAAATAGTGATGGCTCATTTTTGACCACCAAGCCTCGTTAAATGCAATATTTGATTTTTTTTACTATTGCCGTGCCCCACTCTGCCACAAAGAGGTTGTCACTGGAGTCCACACATAAACCCCAGGGAGAGAGTAAATCACAGTTGTTTATGTATCGCAGGAACTGTCCATCTTCATTTACAATGTGGATACGGTGATTGTTCCAGTCTGCTGTAAGGATCCGACTCAGGCTGTCGGTAGCAATACCAACAGGACCGAAAGATTCCTTGGTAGTAGAGGGAGGACCAGTGTAGGTAAAGCGGAGTTTCCCGGTCTGATTGACTACCACTACCGCGTGGACTCTACAGTCACTTACGCAAATATCGCGATTCCTGTTCTCACAGATGTATTTTACGGACCCAGATGAATAGAGAGGCCTTTTTTTGTCATCAAACTGATAGCGTTGTTTTTCTGTGGCGCCAGAGTAGCGCACGACTTTTATCTGTTTATAATCATCACTCTCCATGACAACAAGAAGGTCGTTCGATGAGGTACAACATAAACTTCTAGGAATCCAACCCGTTATTTTGATCACTGCCTGCATCTGTTCATTCTCATACAGCACGTTAACAGTTCTGTCATTGTATTCGGTAAAAACTAGATTTTCGTTCCTAGTAACTGCTATGTCCCGTGTCTGATTCTCAAATTTGGTTTCAACTGACTTCACTATTTCTTTCTGAAGGTTATAAAGTTTCAGAATTTTTCCATCTCCACACGTCCAGATCTTATCATCGTTCAAACAATCTACGCTGTTTAGGCATTTATACCCGGTATCTATAGCTGTGATCACCCGAGGTACATCGATCAGCGACCGGTCTGGAGGAGAGAACTCTGCTCTCTGGGTCGGTATTTTGTATTCCTGTTCCTCGGTTGTAAAAGATAATGTTGAAAGAGAACCAAACTGTTGAATAAGCCAATTTCTTATTATGTTTTTTGGCACAAAATTTGGTAAGGACACTTTGACTTTTGACGGCAATCTTCTAAATTCAGCATTTTTTGGTTTATACTCTGAGATAAGCAAAATATCGTCAGATTCCAATATTTCTTTCAGATCTTCTATAGCTTCGGTGATTTTAGAAATATTTTGGGTGATATTGACTTCATGATGACCAAGCACAGTCATATGTTCGCATTCCATTTTATAGACGTCAGATGTAAGGTTCTTTACAATGGTGTCTATTTCTCTGTGCCAAACTTCTCCCTGTTTGTTGATGGCTGTTGTCAATAACTGCGAGTTTCTACTTAGGTCAGCTTTCTGTACTGGAATGTCAGATGCAAGATCTAGATAGCGTGGATAGATGTTTTTCTCCAATTCCTGCAAATCATTCTGCAAGAGTTTCTTTTTGTTTTCAATGTTAATAGAAATGTCAACTGTCTTGTGTCTTAAATGTTTTCCGGAAGAAACACATTTTGCACAAAAAGGAATGTCACATTGTTCACAGTGGAATTCACATTGTTTGGCGGGATGTTTCCTGCACATAGGATATTTCAGAGTCGTCAAGTATTGTTTGAATGTGACCACTTTGTGAACTTTAGAGAAATCAGATAAATGCTTTTCTACACAATCTTTACATAGATGTATATGACAAACTTCACAGTGCATGGGGTCTTTAGGAGTTTGACACAGGGTGCAGCGTACAACATCCTGGGCGCTGTTCCAGGGGTCCATCGCTAGACACAATCTTTTGACAAACAAAATAGAGAATCTTTAAATAAGTCTGTTTTCAATTGGAAAAATTGATTCATAATAATATATTTCGATGAAAAGTTTTCCGTATATAGGCTTTATTCCGTTTATATCCAATAATAACTTTGAAAATCTCTTTTGTCTTTTGCCTAATTTTAGCTCAATATTCTGTAAGCAACTATCAAAACAATCATATCCATACTTTAAAAGTTACGTTAGAAAACAGAAAAGATATTTTTTATTATTTTTTTAGTTAAAAAGGAAAAAAAACCCATTTAAGTAAACTTCTCACTTACTTGCTATTAATCCATTGAAATATAATCACAAAAGGTTCGGTAACCATCAAGACGAACAGTTTCTCTTGTACGTTTTGTTATCAGATCGTAAAAACGTGATCGATTCATATGTCAGGAACAAACTTTTATGTGAAATATAAAGCACAAACTCTTAACGAAAACCACGAAATAATCTAATTTACAAGCGACATTTCAATCTTGATATGGAGAGAGGAACGGGCACATTAAACAATCAAATTAAAGCATGTTCTGGTTGGAGTGTACCGGTGTATTAAATGTAAATAAGCTTGAAAAGAAAACGCATACCTTCAGATACACTTCCTGATTTTGAATTATAAATGCAAACAGTAACATAATTGGACTAAGGAAACGTATAAATAATCGTAATCGTAATTTAGAGTCATACAAGTGTACCGGTATATCAAACGTAACTAAGCTTAAAAAGAAAACGCATACCTCAGATACACTTCCTGATTTTGATTTATAAATGCAAACAATGACATAATCGGACTAAGAAAACGTATGAATAATCATTATATAGAGTCATACAAGCACCTAATTATCTATATATCTTTACTATAATAATCTTTTAACTATTATAATTCAAAACTTGTAACAATTTTAATTAAAAGTTTTAAAACTTTTAACACAAACGTTAGTGAAGAGCGACGCTTTAAGTTATAAATCCATTTTGAACTGCATTTATCTGGTAGATCGCCTGGAATATTTACAATATGTTTAACAATTTGTGACAAAATATCCCAATGAAAAAAAAGTGTAGCAACGGGATTTCATATATTTCTGGATGAGGTTATTATTATGACATTTGATATCTTGTTTTCTTATCTTTGTTTTTCTATTTTGGTTGGTACAATCAATTTAACGTTTTAAAATAAACACACTAAATCCCACTTTAAATCTAGTATACAGAACAGACATTTAAAAAAACAGTGGAATTTAACGGAAGCCCTAATTAACTTTAAGAAATAATAAAAAAAGGAATATGGTTTCAGTTTGGGAGACCAGTTAAAAAAACGTGAGATTTAAGTTCGAGCCATCGGACGTCAACTGTATTTTAAAGCTGGCATGAATTCATAAATACGCATTTTTTACCTTTTATCTCCGACTACCGCCATATTAAAGCTGACATGAATTCATAAAAGCAATTGGCCGCAATATTAGTTTTGGTCGCTCCTCTACTGCCACTAGGGTATAAATATACCGGTTGAGAAAGTTAAGGTCGGTTGCTTTCCGATCGAGGCATTCACGTTGCACGGACTTCTAAATACATGAACTACACATTGAAGTAAAATGTAGTAATAAATAGAAAACAACAATCAATGAAATACAAAATATATTTATTCTTTGAAAGGCTGTCCAAGGTATCCGTATTATTTTGCACAGACAATGCTGCCTTACTTCGCATGCACATCGAACGCGTGTGTCGTTCATACAGAGTGTATAACGTCTGCATCTTCTTGAAAACCCCGGCGACACTACATCCAAGTAGCTAAATGATAGTAAATCCAAGAAAATAACAACGTTTTCATCCGTTTCTACAAAAACTCCCCATTTATAAAATTCATGCGATAATGACAATGCTCGATCTGCCACAGTGTGTGGTTTGCGCATGTGCGATGTTATAACAAACACAGGAAAACGGTCTTCAATTATCGAGGAATTTTTGAAGTATCTACGCCTGGATTTCAGTCTTGTTTCGTCGTTTATTGGATATATCTTGCCAGAGAAGTAGTTGTCATATAATTTTTGTTCAAAACGCATTTTTACAAGTCTGTGAAGCATGACGAGGGCTCTCGGCCTTATATAAGGGGTGTGTAGCGATGAGCAGAACAATAGAAATCGACAACTAATATGGCGGTAGTCGGAGATAAAAGGGAAATAATGCGTATTTATGAATTCATGTCAGCTTTAAGTGTCGATTTATATTGTATCGCTACACACCCCCTTTATAAGGCCGAGAGCACTATTCATGCTTCATCGCATTCAGGAATTTCATTCACCCGAACACGTTACCTTGGACGAGAAGACTTGTAAAAACGCGTTTTGAACAAAAATTATATGACAACCACTGCACTGGCAAGATATATATATCCAATAAACGACGAAACAAGACAGACTGAAATCCAGGCGCAGATACTTTAAAAATTCCTCGATAATTGTAGACCATTTTCCTGTGTTTGTTATAACATCGCACATGCGCAAACCACACACTGTGGCAGATCGAGCAATGTAAATTATCGGATGGATTTTAGAAACGGTGCGTTTTTGTAGGAACGGATGGAAACGTTGTTATTTTCTTGGATTTACTATCATTTATTAGATACTGTGTTGGATGTAGTGTCGCCGGGGTTTCCAAGAAGATGCAGAAGTTATGCACTCTGTTTGAACGAAACACGCGTTCGATGTGCATGCATATGCGAAGTAAGGCAGCACTGTCTGGCAAAATAATACGAATACCTTGGACATCCTTTCAAAGAATAAATATATTTTGTATTTCATTGATTGTTGTTTTCTTAATTCTTTATTACTACATTTTACTACAATGTGTAGTTCATGCATTTAGAAGTCCGTGCAACGTGAATGCCTCGATCGGAAAGCAACCGACCGTTACTTTCTCAACCGGTATATATACCTCAGTGGCAGTAGAGGAGCGATCGAAACTAATATACATAAAAACCCCCAAAAATGAACCCATTTCGAATTTAAATTGCCGTATTTCGAAGTTCCTTTAACAGTGTTGATTACAAAATTAAATAGAATTAGAAAATCAGGTTTTTTGATATATAACAATATTAATGCATTTGTTATAATGATAAACTGAAATTGGCACTGTTACAAAACCAACACTTAGCTAAAAAGAGTATGTACGGTAAAAAATTCCTAATCTTAGGCCAAAAGTTTGAGTACTGAATTTGCGCGGAGAGTAAATTTGTTTGAAATGAAACAACAATGGGGCGCATAAAGTTTGCCAATTGGTGATAGACAAAATAATACTGCATATCGAATGTTTGACACTATTAGGGCAGGCTGCTGAAAGAAAAGGGACAAATTATGACACCCCGCAATTGTTTTTAAAAATGTCAAGTATAGATCCAAGCCTGACGAAATTAGAATACTCGGCTCCTTTGTATGTTTTTGTGGTAGAGTGGAGTTCACGAGAGAACATCGCCGAAATTGTGACATGTTCCGTCCTGAAATTGTCAACTATAATAATGTACATACAGGTGTTTCGATTCTTTTGGAAATAAATAACACGTGATCAAGCAGTACATCCAGTACAAACACCTGCTCTGTAGAATTTTATGCGAATAACACACTAACAGATCTGTTATGTGGAGACATTGAGCCAACCTAGACCCCTGAAATTAACGAATTAAAGAGGAAGCCGGAATTGGTTTGACCAATTTGCGTGGTTTGTTACAAGCAGGGTGGACAACTGTGATCAGAAATGCTAGACCGGGACATTTTGGCAGCAAAGACCCAAAGAATATCGATGGCATTTTAAAATAGCCGAAATGCATAATTATGAAGAAATTAAGAAGATCAAACAAGTCTCGTTTTAATATCACGTTACTTTGTTTATCGTCAAATTATTGATGTTTTAGAAAAAATATTGAACACGCGTACCAAACTTAATGTTACGTGACACGCGTGGTACAGGCAAGTAACTATCATGAAAGGTTAGAGTTATCACCTCGTAAACAAAATCATTCATTTTATAATGGGGGAAGCCAAATAGACTTTTACCTTTTTTTTACTGTTAAGTACATTTTTCTCCTTTCTCATAGATAGATATTGACAAAATACATTGACCAGTTGTGTAATGTAAACAAAGGAAAAACCCTGAATTGGATTTCAAAATCTAAATTAAATTCGGTAAAGCAAATACATTGAATGCAGTATTTTATGGCACGCCAAATTCACAAAAATTAGCTAAACATAGTTTCACAGTCTATATACTAGCTTTATTAGCTGTTAACTATAGTTTACGGATCCAAAACTATATTTAACGATCCGTTAACTATAGTTTACATCTGGGAAACTATATTTCACGAATGTAAACTATAGTTTACAAATGATAATCATAGTTTATCTATCTGTAAAAAACGTTAACAATAGATTTTGCTGATAAATAGAGATTCACATTTGTTATATTATAATTTACAATCGTAAACTATAGTTAAGAGCTGTCATTTATAGTTTCACAAATCGTGAAACTACATTTATCAGACAAATTCACAAAAATGAGCTTGACTTTCAAAGACATAGATCAGTCGATTAACTGAAGTTTTAAAAATACTAAATTCTAATTCTCTCTCTCTGTCTCTCTCTCTCTCGTTAAGTCACGAGCGGTAATGTCTCAACTCCACCCAGCTGCGATCTGATTGGACAAAGGTCAGTCAAAACATTACGTAGAAACTTTTCTGGAGTAAGCCCCTGTTACACGCTTCAATGTAGTTTGCTGTACTAGACTTTGACCCGTGCGAACACGGGTTGACATTGATATGATATCGGACATTTACGAAACAGATTCATCGACAGACCGTATTGTTGACATTTATATAACCAAGCTTAATGCTACTAATTTCACTACACTCTGCTTAGTTAGATATTATCTAACTGTATCTCGGGACAGGCCTTCACGACAGCTAAAATGCATCACATATACCCGTAATGTTGCAAAATATTGTATAATGGCTCCAAAACGATTTAAGAGAAAATTAAAGCAGCTGCATTGAAAATAACAGTCAAATTATTCATAACAAACCATTTTGAAGCTGTAAATACCTCTCATCTAAAAACTTAATTCATATAAATGAAGAATTCAACACTTTTTCACCGACATTTTTACTCGCTTCGAATATAAACACTATGTTGATATTCGGAACTCTCGGGATTTTTCATATTAAATGCACAGAGTTAGAGTTATCTCCCGTATTTCCATTGATGAACAGAATATGACAAATTTTCAATGAAAATTTACACGTATTTGTGATATCGTTTCTGAGTTTATCCATGCAAATATGATATTGTGGAAACATGTACTAAAGGGCTTTCCGTGATTTAGCGTCAGTGTAAGATTGTAAAATCCAAAAGATCCAGATGATTTCCGGAATCTCTAAAGAAATTTTCGTTGATTATTAATCAGCAAAGCTTGATTAAGAAAAAATAAAAACAAATTGGTAATTTTCAAGTAACAATGATGTCTAAAATATAAACCAAAAGACAGTACTCTTCCAATTTCTCGGTATTAAAGCCCAAAAATTCGAGTCTATTTTTTTAATATAGTAGTACATGTATAGATAAAATTCGACGAGATTTGTAAGTGGATTCCAATGTATTTGTAAGTTATATCTATTACAAAGAATAAGTGAAGATTACTGATATATTACAGTGTAACAATTTTTCTATTAATTTCATAAAACTTTGAAAATGACGATAGAAAAACTTTTTGTCTGTATAAACATTTAATTTGCAATGCTTGTTTTCAGTACTCTCAGTACTTTGATTTTCTTCATATCGTATAGAATACTAAGTTTTATCAAGACATATGATTGATTAATTTCTAGCTCTATGATTTGCTGATATCGAGTAATCTAGCAAAAATTAAAAAGTTATATTCACCTGCCCGTGACCAAGGAGGTTTTGATTTTCTCTATATTGGGCCAAAATAGATCGTTCAAAGAACGTTTGGATATGGCTTCAAACTAAAATCTTCGCTTGAAAAAATTCAATTTGATATTGTTGTATCAATTCATCGCAAAAAAATACAATAAAAAGAATATTGTTTTTTATCGATCAAAACGATGATTTAGCTACCCTAGAAGTACAGTTTAACTTCTCGGGTATAGCTTAATCAAAACAGCAAGATTGTTTATTATTTACATGTTCCAGTGTCTTCGTCTGTGATAACAATACGAATCAAATTTGTAAAACATGGTTCAATACAGTTCATTACTACCTAACACAAATGACGTGCGTACTGTTGGGGCGCATGTGCAAATGTCATAATTATTCGAAAAGAAAATACATGTTACGTTAAAATATCAATACATCTAGCTGGATATTTATAGATACAGTTGCTGAAAATTACCTAAACAAAAGTAATAAAGAATCATTTTTGCACATTTTTGTATGGGGTGATATTTTTAGTCGGTGCGTAAGCAAACTTATCAAGAAGCCCTAGGGGCTTTTATTGAATTTGACACTCCCGACTTAGTAGCCCTTCGATTTAGGCTTAATTGGATTTTATCGCGCCCCGGCACATTTTTGTATGGGGTGATATTTTTAGTCGGTGCGTAAGCAAACTTATCAAGAAGCCCTAGGGGCTTTTATTGAATTTGACACTCCCGACTTAGTAGCCCTTCGATTTAGGCTTAATTGGATTTTATCGCGCCCCGGCAAAAGTATTACCTCATAATACCCAAAATATGATTTCTTATTTTTAAAATAAAGGACATTGCTGAGCGTTTTTCAGACAATTTATACAATCCCTTTATACAGTTTTACAAACAAAACAAAAGTTTGCATGTTTTTTTTTATTTTACTTTTTTCACTATTTACTATGAAAAGGAACAGGGTGGATTTTCCTTTTTCAGAAACAGACATGAAATCATGGTAAAATGATTAATTTAAGGTCCTCTTCCACTTAACACTATAACAGCAAGAATCAACCCAAGCTACATGTAGAACACTCACACTCCAAGACACGCATGTTTGGCACGATTCTTATTTCATAAAGGTCACGGTCTCTGTCATATAACATCATGGTCAGTGATCCGTATTTAGATGGTTTGCAAGAACTGTTTCCAGGAGGTGAAACGCCAAGTTGTGTACTGTAAATATGTCTCAGAACTTCATAATTCGATGGTTTCTTTGATCTAGAATGTAAGCAGTATGTTTCTGTTTGTTTACATTGAGCACGGGTCCTTTGACAAGCGTTGGCCTCATATATCACCGGAGCAACGATAAATGTATCCCACTGCAACCGGATAAAATCCACGGTCCAGGGAACGAGGTGACACCCGGGATCTTTTGTGTTGGATTTTACCTCCCTTTTTAGCTTATTAATGTACTTTGTGCCTAATGGCTGTAAAGATTTTGAATCTCGTTTAATTCTTGAAATCCTCAACTCCTGTAATTTTTGAAGCACAGGACCTTTCGATAAGTTTCTGTAGATCACCAAAAACGAGTTTGTCGGTTTGTTTTGAAGGGGGCAATTCGGTGTTGGCAACAATCGAATTTTAATCAGTTTAGAGGAGCGCTCCATTGCGAACAGGTGATTAAAATCAAAGAAAACAAAGCTGTTAATGCGTCTTCCATGTAATCCTACTTAAAAAAATAAAAATAATACATTACCATTCCTTAGAGAATAAGTGGAAAATGTCATATACCATTTCTTGGCAATAGTAGATCTGATAGGCGATGCAGTTTTGTTTTGTTTTAGAATCAAAAGAATAATCTACGGCTGCTGGAACTTATTGTATACATATTGTATGTGCATGTATAAAAATGGCATTTACTATGCATGCACATACAATATATTTACTATAACTTAAAGTGGCTGTGCAATAATTCAATTAACAAAGGGAAGGCGTCCAGATATGAATTTTACGTCATTTATTGGCAATATAAGAAGTCAAATTCTTACTGATGTCATTCCCCGCCCATAAGAACCGACAGGAGTTATATATAGATGTTGTCCAGATGAGATCCACCCCTGTGACGTCATGGTCAGCCAGAAGTTCGCTGATGTCGAATTCGTACTCACCATTCACGTTTTCTATAAAGGGAGAAACAACTGAATTGAGCTTATTTCAAAATCGCACAAAAAGCGATTGTAATGTTGCAGCAATGTGAACAAGTCATCATTTCTCAGTTTTCGAAATAACATTATAAAAATACCAATCAAGTCATTGTAACCGAGAAATAGAGTCGTTTGCTTAAACTGCATTTAAAAAGATATCTTTGAAAATCTGAAAGAAATCTCATTTGTAGGTAGCTGTAGGCGAACATAAAACTTACCTATAGAATGAAATGAAATGTCGGAATATTTATCATGGTCTAATCTGTCGAGCGCGTCCATAAAATTCCTGAGTAATTTCTGCTCTGATACAGGGATGTTTTTCGTAGACGGGGTGACCATTTCATTCTCTTGATTCAGTGGTCCACATCTCATTAAACAAAAAACAAAGAATGTCCAATAAAAGACGCAAAAACTGAATTGAAAATCCATGATTCTGCAAAAAAGATGCGTGATAATTGTATATGCTTTTAATCAGACTGTGTGCCATTGTCCCCAGCAATTTCATATTATATAATCATATGGGGTCACAATCACATCATGCAACACTGAACTACATTGCGTGCCAGTCGTCGCCTATCGGTTGGCAGCTCATTTCTGTGCCATATTAGAAGAATGTTGCCACATATGCTATATAGAAAAAAAAAACCCAAATATACCTTTAAAACGATTTTTTTTGCATTAATTTTATTTCATATTGAAGTAAAGTATAAGTATTTTTCCTTAAATATGTCATCTATCCAATGTTTAATAAATAAAAAAAATCAACTTCCGGTGAGATATCTCAAATATCTCAGATAGCCTTTTTTAATTAGCTGTTTTACCTACAAGATGTCAGAAAGTCAAGCGATCAATACACCAGACTAAGAAAGATGATAAACATTTGATAGAAAATGCATAAAAACCACTTTCATTATGTCGACCGTCACTTCCGGTCCTCACCGGAAGGGTTCAAAGCTTTTTGAAAATTTAACTATTTCTTTGACAATTTTAGTAAAATTGATAAACAATAAAGTACAGTTGTCTTCTGTTCATGAAATACTAACTTTTATTTTCACTGAGAATTTCCGTTTGTCCACTTCCTTGTCAAGAGACACAAAAATAAAAAAATAAAAAAAAATGACTCCACGAGACCTCAATTACTGTGACGACTTGAACAACAAAACTTTATGATGATAGACTAAAGTATGTATCTGTGTTTACCTTATTTTGATTGATTCGTCGTCACTTCCGGTCGTCACTAAAACCACTTAAAAATGTTTTTTTCCCCCTTTTTTTAGATATATTTTACATGGAATGAATATATCAGTACACGATCTGATATATTTTAACTATGCAATGTTAAATAAGCAATCTAATTCTACTTCCAGTGAGTTACATCAAATATCTTAAGTAGCTATCCATTTTATAAATTTGATATCCGAGATTTTAGTCACTGTAAGTGATTGAGACATGAAACTTTTATGAATGATAGACAATTGATTGAAGATGTGTTCAACGGGTTTAATTTTGTCAACCGTCACTTCCGGTGCTCACCAGAAGGGTTCAAACAATCCACGTTTTTAACAAGTCTAACAGATATTCTTAGGTGTTTCATCTAGCATAATAAACAGTGATGTACACGAGGCAAATGTACAAGAACTACTAGCTTTTTTCCATTAATCACTTTCGTTCGTCCGTTTTCAGTCTCGGGATAAAAAATATCTAGTTTCACAGGGATCTTAGATTTGGCAGAGAGTATCGATATTTCATTGTATCGTATAAAACAAATCGGACGGAAGACCTATTTGTTACTCGTAACGAGATCTAGTTTTTTTTTTGTCGTCATAGAGAGATAAGATTAAAAAATTTAAAAATTTCTTACTATATGCAGAATACGGCCATAATAGCCCATCCTAAAAATTAAACCCCTTATCAAGAGACAAGGTATTTGTTAATGCTTTAAACCCATCCACTTAGTTTTATTCCGAAATCAGTGGGAGAAAAGAACATTTTTTATTTGGCGGCTTTGGCGCCAATCATAAGGGAAGAGAAAAGCACAAAGTCTAATTTACACTCCTCATCACCTAACCAAAGAAGCTTAAAATAAAAATGCCAATTACAAGCATTAAATGTTTCAAAGGAGATATTAAGGAGGCCGACTTTAGTTTGCATTGCGCATGTTTTTGCGCATTCTAATATAATACAGTCGATTTATACTTCTTATGAATTTTTTTCGATATCATATATAAAATTGAACACAATAAATAAATACAGATAAAAATACTTAGATTGTTAAAGGAAATTTTTATTTTTAACACGATTTTTACGTTGTGCGGTAGGGGAGCATTGCCATTGCGCTTTTATGACGTTATGATGAGTTGAAGCTTTGTAGGAGTACGTTATAAGACATAACATAAAAGAAAAAGTAAAAATTGTACGCTGTTGAAATTATCTATACAGAATGATGCTATCCTCGAGGACATTTTCCTCATTTTTGGAATGAATTCATTATACCAATCATCATTCGTGATGATACAAATATATAGCAAAATTTGGTACATTTTAATATTTTGAGATGACCCCCACTAAAAACCAGACGGTAGAATTTTGTGTTTTTTACATATAAGGTAGGAAATGATATTACTAATCATATATGACAATTTGAGAAAAAAAGCTATTGTAGTATTTTTCAAAAACTGCTTTGATGTGCGGAAAATGACAGTTTCCTATATATTCCTAAAGTAAATGTACCTCTATTTTGAGATGGTCCCTAAAAAGAACCAGACGGTCGATTTTCATGAACCTTCGCAAATAAACTAGAGTTGGTTTAAATTACATATGGTTAAAAAATAAAGAGTTATGCTATTGTAGTTTTTCCGCAAAAAACCCCAAATCGGCCTCCTTAAATATGTAAAATTGTAAACTGACGTTGAACGACGACGGCGATGACCAAAGGCAAAAAGTCACCTGAGTGACCTGGTAATTCTTATTCTTTGGAAAATTAAATGAATGTTAATTCATTAAGTTCATTTCTTCCTTCAGTTTTACTGAATTTTACAAAATGTCATTTGCGATTTGTTTACATGGAAAAACCACAAGGTCACAGCAGGTCGATTCGGACAAAGTTTTCAAATAAAGCAAAACAAACACTGCTCTCATTCCATGCCATGAAACCTGCCTTGACATACTTACGAAAAATTGTCCGACCTAATTATGAACATCGGAAAAGGACAGAATATACCACAGCCGACTTTGCCTCTTGTAAAAATAGTATGAATATAGTTTGCGTGGAAATATTTAAGTGAATGTACTTGACGTGAAATTATTATTACATTTCACAAAATTTTACCATAAGCTTGACAAATTCTTCACTTTCACCCAGTTGGGTGGTTGATCTCATTCAGAATTATTATGCAATGTTTAAATGTAAAAACTAAAAAAAAAACCTCTGATTACCTTTCACATACCTTAATTGCAAGTTTTTTTGATAAACGCAATACTTAGTTTTAAAAAGTATTTCTCAGTAATGTTTTTGTTAACATAATTTGACTATCATTTTGTTAAATCTATTACTTTAATGACAAAGAAACTACAAAGTACGGTTTTTTATTTGTCATATATAAAACTATATTATTTATTGTTTTACATATCTATAGAATATTACATACAATTTGACCAAGTAGCATAAAAGCACTTCTACCAGAGATAATTAGAAAATCATACATGCTGTGAAAATGTTAAAAAGTACTGTACACATCACTTAAAACACAATTCCTTGTTTAGGTTCCATGTTTATTAATATCCTTATGAAAAATAATGTTTATATACATAATAATATTACATTTACATATTACATTACATTTGCTCAGGCAAATAACACCAACTTTTGTTAAAGTTTGAACATGTTTTGTCATATAGATAACTTGTAATAATGTTTCAAAAAATTATAATTTTTTTGTAACTTTGTAAGATTTTTTGTTTTTAAATGATATGAAAATGATATATTTACATTTTCCAGTGTCTTTGCCTGTGATAACACTACGTATCAATTTTGTACTATATAACCAATAATACAAATGACGCAAAATTGAGGCGCCAGCGGGGTTTGCTTATTTATATTTAGATATTTAATCTTACGATGGCTTAAAATTATATAAATATAAGTAATAAGGAATCATTCTTTGAATATTATGAAGTGATAATTTTGGTCGGGGCGTGATCAAATCTATCATAAAGCCCTTCGGGCTTTATTGGATTTGATCACGCCCCGACCGAAATTGTCACCTCATAATACTCAAAAAATGATTCCTTATTCCTTACTGAATACCAATTTGAAGGTACAATATAGTTTTCATAAGCAACTAATTACTCTCATACAATCACAAAGCAACTATACATCATTTGGTTTTTTGTACAACCAAGGAACAATCAGAAAATGTTTACTGGTACAGTGTACATGTGATAATACTATAATGCAAAGAGATACATAAAAACATTTAAACCTGCATGTACATGTAAGCAAAAATGTAGAACATAGCCTCTCACCTTGTGGCAAACTACAGCATCATGGTCACCTAGATGTTTGACACTCAAAGAACAGTCTGCTGATAGACAGTGTACAAATATGACACTCAAACAATGTCCTGTTGTTAAAATTGGTTCATCACTGACATAATTGGAATAATCTGCCCCTTGAATGGTTCTCTTTATGAATGGCGTTCATTCACTAGAAGTTCAAAGTTCGTCGTCTTCGAACTTGTAACAGGAGAACGTTAACTCTGCCTTAGACCTCTCTCCTCAGATTATCCATACTGTAGGTGTAACCTGTTATAATCACAGGAGGGAATTATAACAGACGTGTGGTCAAATACATGCTTTTAGTACTGGCATATTTTTGATTTTATAGGGAATAGACAAAATCGTTTCCCAAAGTTGATTAATGAAACTAGACACAAATGTGCATGCAAGCATATTTAGTATTAATTACGATAAATTATTATAAGAACCAGTTACACCTATATCCTCAGTATAAAGTTCTAAATGTTAAAACATTATTTATTTCCCAGGTAAAGTTAGATAATAAATTTGATTTAAAAAAAACACAGTATCTTAGAATGTAGCAGCTATGTATAGAATTAGTTATGTGACTGCTTATATTATCATTTGTCAGTTTGTATAACGCGACACTTTTTGATTAGAAATTTGCAAAAAAAAAAATTCCAAAGATTTTTTATTTAATAAACATATCATTGGAATTTTCATTTGGCAAGTCAAAACGTCAATCAATATCGTTACATTCAATCCGCAAAATACTTTGGTGTACATCTTTTAAAAATCATTTTTATGTAAATTTCAAAATCTTGTGACCAAGCATTGTCATCGATTTTTTTTCCATATATATTTTTTTCCATATATTTCGTATTTTGATACACTTTGATGAGGAAAGATGGAAGAAAACCTTACATGATTGCTATGAGACCGGATCGTAATAGAAGCAAAAGATTGAAACAGTACTGTTTTAAGCTATTTTGGAGACAAATTATAGGTGATTGAAGCAGTTTCAGCTATACAGAATAAACAATCTTATACAAAATATGATGAAGTTTTAATCATCAATTTATCTTGTGGAATAAAGAACAAGTCCCCAGCCTCCATAATTCTCTTGGTTCTGTAAAATTGTCACTGAAATATTCTCTTTGAGCAGACAAAGCACCTTAAAATAAGTGCCACAGTTTAAAGGGGCATGGTCACGATTTTGGTCAAATTTTATTTTCTGTTTTTATTATTTACAGTGCTTTAGGAGTGCATTTTTAATAATAAAATGAAATTTGAGAGTCAGTCGTAGAGTTATAAGCAAGACACATAGCTCACAATTCTTTGAAATGTAAACAAGGCTCGTGCCCTGTTTTTGTTTACATAGGTTCGATATATCTGTACAAAAATCTTTTAAGGCTGATTTTGTACCTTCTTACTCATTTTAAGCATAAATAAACAGCTCTTAATGTTTAACACATTCAGTTTAGGTCTAAAACGGCAATTTTCACCTTAACAAACAAAATTTGCTCTGTAAACAAAGCTTTTGTTTACAGAGCAAATAATTGTAACCTCTGTAACTTGCTTACAACTCAACGAATGACAGTCAAATATTGGTTGCTTTTTAAAAATGTCTTACTTAAGTATTGTAAACATTAAAATCGTAAAAATAATTTTTGACCAAAATCGTGACCATGTCCCTTTAAGTACCGTGTGTTTCCATGTTATTTTTTCCCTTCTACACTTGCAAACGGCTTCGTCCAGTCTTGAATTTTCCAAGATACAGCGGTGTCAAAAGAGATATAATTTGGGACATTGGAATTCACCAAGTCTTAAATTCGCCCACCGTCAACGAGGACAAAAAAGGTGAAAATGAAATAGGGGCAAAATCTACATGCTAAATCCCACTTCAGATCGTGTATGCATAACAAAAAAATCGAGTAATCAAGAGTAAAAACAGTGGAATTGAACAGAAGCCATAATTCCATTTCTTTAAAAGATCGAACACTTAACAATATTATGTTTATTAAATGAAACAACAATAGCGCCCACAAACTGCTGTTTAGTGATAGACAAAACTAATACTACTTGTCATTGTTTGACACTATTAGAGCAGGCTGCTGAAAGAAAAGGGACAGATTATGTCATCCCACAATAGTTCGATGTTTAGACCTCAACCCGACAAAATTCGAAAACTTGAATCTTTTGTGGTAGAGTGGAGTTCATGAGAGAACATCGCCATCGAAATTGTGACATGAAAATGTCACCCTCTTGCGTCCTGAAATTTTTGAATTATTACAGTTTAAATACAGGTATTACATGATCTAAAGCCGTTCACTTAGTACATTCATCTGCTCTGATGAATTTGGCAGGGTTAATACCGCTACCTCAACCTCCGATATTGAAGAATTAAAGCTGAAGCATGGAAAAATTCAACAAATCTGCAAAGTTTGTATAGAGGCAGGACACACAATTGTGATAAGAAATGCTGGACCGAAACCTTTGGCTTGCAAAGATGCCACTGTTGATAAACCGTGTTAATACACAGGTACCTGGTATAAATGTTTGTCATAATAAAAATAAATACCCTTTATCTAATAATACACAAGGTACCCATCTTGGATTTTATTTCGAACTGTCACATCAGGTGAAATTTTTGCTTAAAACTCATCGGTAAAATTATTTTGTGATTCTCTTTGTCTTCCAATTGGTGCATCAACACCTTAGCTCACAACCGTTTCCACC
The DNA here is from genome assembly GCF_025612915.1 of Magallana angulata. Classification (NCBI taxonomy): domain Eukaryota; kingdom Metazoa; phylum Mollusca; class Bivalvia; order Ostreida; family Ostreidae; genus Magallana; species Magallana angulata. The sequence continues at coordinate 46,994,604 of NC_069120.1, forward strand.
AAAAAGTAGCATTACAGCTGTCGTTAATAAAAATCACCCCCATTCTGTATTTACTGCCTTAGATATGCGATAAATGTCTAAAGGGTGGATGGAAGGCGTCACTGTTATGTAAATGAGATTTTTCTGCAAAGTGTATTTGTTTCAATATCTAAAAATCTATGCATTTTAAACATGTTTATATAAACTTTGTGATAAAGAGGTAATGCGTCGTTTTGTTTGAAACGGTTCTAAGCTTAGACGTTGAATGACCGATCGGGAGACGGTGGGGATCGTAAAATAAGTTATGAGGACATGATGGTAAAAGAAGCACTGATTGGAAAATTGCTGTTTTAAGCTATTTTGGAGATAAATTGGTAGTGATTGCAACATTTTCATTTATACAGAATAAAATTATCCTATACAAAATATAATGAAATTTTAAATAATAAAACATGTTTCATGGGCAAATGAACAGTAGTAACATGGTAGCTAAGCAGCACATCAAAAATTACATTTTTTTTTTCATTTTTCAGTTTTTTTTAGACAGAAAATCTCTTTGATGGCTAAATTTTAATACTGTGTGTTGTTGTGATTTGGCAACAAAGAGAATATATAACAAAATTGAAATCCGCTTCTATCTTTACAAGGCTAAAATCATAAAAATCTGCATTTTTAAAAGGTATTTTAAAATGAATTTTATTCATAACTTTGACATGATACTTCAAAATTAATTATTAAGAATGATCAAACATGCCCTCAACATGCATGTTATATCATTTGTCCAACACACACTTTGCAAAAGTTGTTTCTTCTTTGTGGAGTCAACCTAAAGGTCAAAAGGGGAAACTCTAATTATCTCCTTCCTTATGCAATCAAATATTTGGGCGTCCTGTGATAAAATATATTTGAATTTAATTTATTCCTTCGATGTGTTGTTTGCCCCATCCTGGGGGAATCAAAATACACAACAGAAACGGATCTTTAATGTCAAACGACAAAGTTACAAACCTCTTCACTACAAATGTTACTGAAAGAAATATATGGGTTTTTCTCAAAAGATGGTGGCCAAAGAACGTAACTTTTGTAGAGTGTGGATTGGTCGATCGAAACTGAATTTTAGCAAACAAAATGGCCGGTGCTATGACGTTCTTAACAATTAAAATCTTTTCAAGGATTTTCTTTAGTCACCATATTTCCTTAGCAACAGCATTTTTATGCTGCTGAATAATTCATTCGATATAAAATTTAGCATGTTTCCCACAAATAGCAATAGAGATTAATTTTGACTTACATGTCGTTCCATCTTATATAGCCAATTTAATACTTTTGAAAAATAATCATTAGATTATACCTACTCCTAGCGCGCGGCACTCAATTTGTCTGCACCGCTTGGTGTGTTACAGGACCGACGACATCCAAATATAAGTATTCAACTGATTGATGATTTTGTATATCCTGTAAAAGTGAATTTCGTTCTAGTTTTTTTTTTACTTTTTCCTTTCAATGAATAAAAGTGGTGGACCTATATATGCACAATAGATGCTATGTAGATAAAAAATGGCAGAGTCTCAAATAAAATCATGGCTTGCATTTTCTCGATTTTTTTTTTCACTTTTTATTTTTCTGCATATTTAATTGAATACTTTTTTTTTAACATTTTCAGTGCATTTGCAAATACAATTTGTAAAGAATGGTTCAATGCAGTTCATCAATAAAGCAAAATATTTTAATGACGTATTGTCATTTAAAAATAAATTTTAAAGCATCAAAAATTTGAATCTTTTTGGTAAAGTTGCTGAAAATTATCTAAAGATAAGTAAAAAGGAATCATTCATTAAATATAATGAGGATTATAGTCAGAGTTGTCACGCCCTGACCACGATTAAAGCCTTTCGAACTTTATTTGATTTGATCACGCCCCGACCAAAAATATCACCTCATAAATACTCAAAGAATGATTCCTTATCCCCTAAATAAATGATTATTGAGCACTTTTCTCACAAACATATCCTTTATAATTTTAAAAACAAAACAAAATTTGGCATGTTTTTTTTTACACTATTTACTCGGAAAAGTAAGATTAATAGTGGATTTTTCTTTTTAAAATCATACATAAAATCATAGTAAAGTAGAGTTTCTTCCTCTTAACATTATGTTAGTAAAACGCCGGTCAATTCAAGCACACTCACACTCCACCACCTGCATGTTAGGCAGGGTTCTCAATTCTACACGGAATTTCTTAGGTTCTATTAACAGCATGGTCAGTGATCTGTATTTAGATGGTTTGCAAGAACTGTTCCCAGGTGGTGAAACACCAAGTTTTGTACTGTAGATCTGTCTCAGATATTCATAATTTGAATGTTTCTTTGAAGGTAAGCTGCATTTTTGTGTTTCTAAACATTTGGCACTTGTCCTTTGACAAGCGTTGGCCTCATACCTAACCGGAGCAACGATAAATGTATCCCACTGCAACCTGGTAAAGTCCACGGTCCAAGGAACGAGGTGACACCCGGGATCTTTGATGCTGGATTTTATTTTATTTTTACGCTTATAAGTGTCCTTAGAAAATATCGGAGGTAATGTATTTGAATCTCGTTTAATTCTTGAAATTCTCAACTCCTGTAAATTCTGAAGCAAAGGACCTTTTGATAAGTTCCTGTAGATCACCAAAAACGAGTTTGTCGGTTGGTTTTGAAGGGGACAGTTAAGTGATGGCAACAATCGAATTTTAATCAGTTCAGAGGAGCGCTCCATTACTAACAGGTGATCAAAATCAAAGAGAACAAAGCTGTTGATGCGTTTTCCACGTAATTCTACTTCTAAAAAAAAAAAATATAATACATTACGATTTCTTACAGAATAAACGGAAAATTTTGTACATCACTTCTTGGCAAAAGTAAATGTAATAGGCGATGTAATTTTGTTTTGTTTTAGAACAATGGCAATAATTCAATTTACATTGAAATGGCGGCCAGAAAACGAGACTTTTACGTCATTTGTTGGCAATATAAGAAGTCAAATTTCTTACTGATATCATTTCCCGCCCAGACAAACCGACAGGAGTAATTTGTAGATAACTTCATGATAAGATCCACCCCTGTGACGTCATGGTCAGCCTGGAGTTCGCTGCTATCGAATTCAAACTCACCGTTTAAGATTTCTATAACGGGAAAAACTGAATAATTATGTATTTCAAAATTGTATTAAATATTGATTGCAATGTTGCAACAACGTGTTCAAGACTTTGTATCTAAGTTTAAAATAACATTAGAGCCATTCAAGTCACTGAGACCGAGAAAATAAATATTCTTCCTCTTGGATCGATTGCTTAAAGCGGCATGGTAACAATTTTTGGTCAAATTCTATTTTTATGTTTTTATTATTTACAATGCTTTTAGAAATGCATTTCTAACGATTTGATTTGAACATATTTTATTGTATACATATATATAAGATACATATACAAATGGTTCGGACACAAGTTCTGACAACTTACTAGGTCTTTACCATGAACTAGAAAAATTATCCAAAAACTTACAACTGTTATTACATGATATAGAATTGTTTTTAAGATAAAAAAATATATTATCAGTGATATATACGAAAATAAGAAACATGTACATAAACTATATTAGACAAATCTACCAGTTTCGTTGATATACAATTGAACTAATTAGAATAATTGCTTGTTAATATCAAGGGATAATGACTCATCGCCCCATAATAAAAGATGAGTATTAATTATATGAAAATTGTCTAGTTGTAGCAGATTAAGAAAAAAATTATTTCTAGCTATAGTATAATTTTTGCATTTGAAGAAAAAATGGTAGGCATCTTCGGGTGATCCACACCGACAATTACCACTTTCTATAATATTTATTTTGTGTAAATCATAATTGAGTATGCAATGGTGTCTTAGCTTGGTATATATTATATTTAACTTGCGCTTACCATGTGTAAAAAAAGAGGGAGCTTTATTAGCTATGTTTTTAGATTTATATAATGAACTCTTAAATCTTTGTATAGAAGTTTCATTTCTTACCCCTATACTTAACGTATTCCACAAATGAATAGTGTCCGGTACAAATGATTTCTTAAATAATTCTGTTCTACACCTAGGTAAACTATAATTTTCAATCTTCCTAGTTCTATATGCAGAATCGTTACTCCTAGAATTAGGAATAATCTGAGATAAATATTCAGGTACACACTTGTTATGGATCTTGTACATAGCGGTAAGTTGAGACGTCATTTCTAATGATCAAACAAGATATCTGTGAGCCAATGCTCACCAGTGATACCCCCGCTCTGATGTGAATATGCAAAATAAGGAAAGTCGACATTTAACAGAAAGCTGGCATCCGATTGGTACAAAAATACATCCCACAATATGGCATGCCTAAACAAATAGTGTGTTAAAAATTTCAAGCATCTGCGTGAAATAGCTGCTGAGAAATCTTTGAGGAAAATTTGTTTGAACATTTTGGCTAAAATAAACAAAGTACTCATTTAACAGGAAGTTGACGTCCGATTGGTACAAAAATATATCCCACAATATTGCATGCCTTAACAAACACTGTGCAAAAATTTCAAGTATCTGCGATCAATAGCTGCTGAGAAATCTTTGACGAAAATTTGCTTGAAAATTTTGGCTAAAAATAAACAAAGTCGTCATTTAACAGGAAGTTGACTTCCGACTGATGCAAAAATATATCCCACAATATGGCATGCCAAAACAAATAGTGTGTTAAAAATTCCAATCATCTGCGATAAATAGTTGCTGAGAAATCTTTGACGGAAATTTGTTTGAAAATTTTGGCTAAAAATAAACAAAGTACTCATTAAACAGGAAGTTGACGTCCGATTGGTACAAAAATACATCCCACAATATTGCATGCCTTAACAAACACTGTGCAAAAATTTCAAGTATCTGCAATCAATAGCTGCTGAGAAATCTTTGACGAAAATTTGCTTGAAAATTTTGGCTAAAAATAAACAAAGTCGTCATTTAACAGGAAGTTGACTTCCGATTGATGCAAAAATATATCCCACAATATGGCATGCCAAAACAAATAGTGTGTTAAAAATTTCAATCATCTGCGATAAATAGTTGCTGAGAAATCTTTGACGGAAATTTGTTTGAAAATTTTGGCTAAAAATAAACAAAGTACTCATTAAACAGGAAGTTGACGTCCGATTGGTACAAAAATACATCCCACAATATAGCATGCCTATACAAATACTGTGTAAAAATTTCAAGCATCTGCGATAAACAGTTGCTGAGAAATCTTTGACGGAAATTTGCTTGAAAATTTTGGTTAAAAAATAAGCAAAGTGGTCATTTAACAGGAAGTTGACGTCCGATTGGTACAAAAATATATCCCACGATATGGCATGCCTTAACAAACACTGTGTAAAAATTTCAAGCATCTGCAATAAACAGTTGCTGAGATAAATGCGACAGAAATTTTTGTTACGGACGGACAGACAGAGAGACAGACAGACAGACGGACGGACGGACGGACGGACAGACAGACACACAAGGGTAAAACAGTATACCCCCTCTCCTTCGGAACGGGGGTATAATAAGATTTGAGAGTCATTCGTAGAGTTATAAGCAAGATACACGGCTCACAATTATTTGTCATGTAAACAATGCTTGTGTCCTGTTTTTTGTTTACACAGGTTCAATATACCAGTAAAAAATCTTTTTCCAACTTATTTTTCTATCTTTTTTATTCATTTTAAGCATAGATAAATAGTTCATAATAATAAAAACATCCGGTTAAAAACTGAAATGTTTACTTCAACGTTCAAAATGTAATAAACGCTTTGTTTACACAGTGAAGAATTTCTAGCCCTGTAACTCGCTTGTAACTCAACAAAATGACACTCAAATTTCTGTTGCCTATTAAAAATGCCCTTCTAAAGCATTGTAATAATAAAATCGGAAAAATAATTTTTGACCAAAATCGTGATCATGTCCCTTTACACTGTTTTGAAAAAAAAATATTTTCAAAAAATATAGGAAAATCCCCAAGACTCATTTAAAAAGGGCTAAATGCGAACAAAAATTTACCGATTGGATGAAATGAAATGTCAGAATATTCATCATAATCTAATCTGTCGAGCGCGTCCATGAAGTTCCTGAATAACATCTGCTCCGATACAGGGACTTCTTTTGTAGACGGAGTGGCCATTTTATTGTCGTGGTTCAATGGCCAACATTTCACCAAACAAACAGCAAAGAATACCCAATAAAAGACGCAAAAACTGAAATGATAATCCATGACTCTACAGAAAGATACTTTGGGGTGCTTTTAATCTGACTATGTGCTGTTGTCCGTAGAAATGCCATATTTTATAGTCGTAGGTAGTCACAATTACATCATGCAACACTGAACTACATTGGGTGTCAGCCATGCCTAAATGTTGGCAGCAGGGATGGGATAATGGTAATTTGTAATGGTAATTGAGTGTAATTACAAATTTTGATGTTATTGAGAGTAATGTGTAATTGACCTATTTTTCAAAGACTTGTGATGGTAATTTAATTAATTACTTCCAAAAGGGCATGTTCTTGAAATTACTTTTCAATTACACTCTCATAATTGTGTATATGAATAAGAAAGCTGTACACAATCCATTGTCCGTCATACTTCCAATAGTGCAAAAGTATTAAACTATACAAAATCAAATAAGGAAGGGAACTTAAACGCATTTTATTTTTTCAGAATGTTTACATGTAGTTTTTTATATAAACGTTTTTACATATTAACTATCTAATTATGAGGTTCCTAAATTTATGTCAAATGTGAATATCACTAATACTTGAATTAATCAATTTGTTAGGGACCAAATAATTTTGATGGTATGCTCAATCTCTTTTACCTAAAAATTTAATTATTTTATTGGAACAATTAATGTTTCCAAACATTGAGTTTGATTAAAAATCATCTGTTTATGTTACAAATGAAATCAATGTTATTTGATTTGTATAAACTGTTAACTCATGCATTTTAATGATTGCCAGTTTGACAACAGCTACTGCTTCATAGGTTTTTTGAAGTTTTGTTGCCAAATCTTGATGGGTGGTTCCCTTAAAGATCAATGGACCTATAGGTGTGAATTGTGTTTTGATAACAATTATAGTCTGCTCTCTATCCCAGAATTACCCAACCTGCATCGTTTCAAATTTATAAAGAAGAGGTCCTAAAAAAGACCTGTAAACATAATAGGTGTTGTTTAAAGGACATGGATACTGAACAACGGATTATCATGAAATTAAACTGAAAACATGTATAGGTGTTTTAGCTAGATCATAGGTAAATTTTCATGAAACAATTTGTAATTCATAATCGGCTTTAATTCAATAAATTTGTGTGCCATATTACTAGAATGTTGCCACCATATGCTTTTATGAAAAACAAGACAAAACATCAATTGTAGCGAATTTCCAAAGACTTTAGAATTTAAATCCCTACAGTAGGCGATATATCCGTCAGACAATGGATTTTAAACACAAAAGTAGCATCGCCCATATTGGCTACATGAGAACCAATTTTAAGCCTACAATGGTCACCTTAGAAGCATAGTGCATATTTGTCAAGTAAATGAGCATCAGTCACCAGAATATCACAACCGCAAATAGTCAAATGAGTAGCATAGTTCATATTTGTCGGTTATCTGAGTACCATAACCTATGATGGTCACCCGAGTACCATAGCTCATAATGGTCACATGAGTACCGAAGTCCATATGATGGTAACCTGAATACCTAACCCCTGATGGTTACCTGGGCATCATAGCCCAAACATAGCCTGTCATTGATCAAACGTTTAAACCAAATCAAATGCAGGATCTGCATGTTACTTCATATTCCTTGTCTACACTGTAACCCGAAGACAATGTTCGAAAACAATCACACTTGTTAAACGCGAAAATATGAAATATTGTATAATAAATGAAGTAGTATTCCCGAATGTTTTAAAGATAACGGTATGTGTCTACTTGAACGTGAAAATATGAAAAACTATATGTTTAATAAGGGAAATAGTATTCCCAAATGATATCTATATGTGTCTACTTAAACATATGTAGAAATCAATACATTTGAACATTATATTTTAACTATATTGCCATGACGTTCCAACCGAAAGTTTAATCCCTTTTCCATGTCATGGCTTTTCACAATCTAAATGGAAATTAATATCTTATCATACATAACTATGAGTAGATAAGATGTAATTTTTCCTTACTATATGCAGTATATGGCCATAATAACCCTATCCAAGAACTTAAACCAAGAGACCAGGAACAATTTGTGAAAAGTTTTAAAACCATCAATTTAGGTTTACTCCGACATCTGTGGGAGTAGAGAAAATTGATTTTATTTGGCCTTTTTTGCAGTTTTGGACCAAATCATAAGGGAAGAGAAAAGCACAAAGTCTAAAAATACATTCCTCTTCTCTTAACCAAAGAAGCTTTAAAAAATCCTAATAACTAACACCCAATGTTTTCAAGAAGAAATTAAAGACGACGACGGCGATAACCAAATGCAAAAGGTCACCCGAGTGTCCTGGTAATTCTTATTCTTTGGAAAATCAAATAAATGTTTTTTCTTTTTCTTGTTCATTTCTTCCCTCAATTTGAATGACTTTTAATTAAAATGTCATTTGCGTTTTGTTTACATGGAAACATCAGCTCGACTCGGACAAAGTTTCCAATTATAGCACGATAAACACCGTTCTCATTACATGCACACGAAACTTGCCATGACATACTTACGAAAAATTGCCCAACCTAATTACATTGTAATAGGCTTTTTTGATGTCCATGATTACCAATTATGAACTTCAGAAAAGGAAAAAATATACCACAGCCAAATTTGTCTATCGTTAATTGACATATTTAGGTGAATGAACTTGACGTGAAATTATTTTTACATTTCACAAAATGCTGCCAGATGGTATGAAATAACTATAGTAACTGCTTGAGAAATGCATTGACATATTAAGGTAAATCAACTTGACATGAAATTATAATTACTTGTCAATTATAGATTTCACAAAATTTATCATATGGTATGAAATTCCCAGCTTGACAAATTCTGCACTTTCATCCAGCTGGATTGTTGATCTCATTCCGAATTAATATGCAATAACTTAAAAAAATCAAAGTACTGAAAGCCGGGCTATCTTGATGTGTCATTATGCATATTGTGTAATAAAAACTGAAAATCTCTCTCTTTTCTCTCCCTCTCTCATGCTTTTAATGTCGGCAAAGTGTCAGAGCGACCAAATTTTGTAAGCGGCTATAGACAAAAATGTATGTTTAGTAGAAAAAAATTCAACAGTTGCTGCCTTTAATTTTGCAACAAGTGTTATAAACTCAATTCCTATTTCTTCAATGCGCAGCAAAGTAGTTCATGGCAATTTATGCGCATTGTCTGTGTCCAAAATGCATGCATAGTCTTGTTTTTTTTAACACGAAATTTATGAGAAACCTAAAATATAAACAATTCTCTCGAAATTAAAAATAAAACAAACAAAAAAAAAAAAACCAAAACTTTTTACAAAACGTGGCTCTTTGTGTAACTATTTGGTATAGCGGAAGCTTTTACTTTGACGCTATTCGGTTTTTTGTTTACATTTGAAGTAGTGCTATTTATAGTAACATTGGCGATTTGCCAGCCTACAGCCAGGACTCTGCTTTCAGCAGAGCCCGTCTAAAAATTTATAATCTTACACATACCTTATTCACAAGTTGTTTTTTTGTGTAAATAAAATACTTTTGTCTTATTGAATTTTTCTCAGTAATGTTTTTATTAACACGATTTGATTATTATTTCATTTTAGAAATATTACTTAAATGACCAAGAAACAACCTACGGTATTTTATTGGTCATATATAAAACTTTAAGATAATATTTGTAGAGTTTATAAACATTTTGTATTGTTGTTTTTTAATTTTTTAAAGTTTAATTATTATCTAAATACATTTAGAGTTATCTTCCAGTATCATATTCATATGTATTTTCTGCACTTATCTTTCATTATATGAATTAAGAGTTACTTTTCCTTATTGTTGACTTTCTGTTTTGTTGTTTGCGAGTCTCACACAAGGACACTCAGTCCACCCAACATGTTTTTTGTATCCGTATGCTGCCACACATTGTAAGTAGAGTTCTGTTGGGTTTTATTACATAAGCAGATATTCATTTTTAGCCAGGATCTGCTGAAAGCAGAGTCCTGGCTGTAGGCAGGCCAATCGCCAATGTTACTATAAATAGCACAACTTCAAATGTAAACAAAAAACCGAACAGCGTCAAAGTTAAAGCTTCCGCTATACCACATAGTTAAACAAAGAGCCACGTTTTGTCAAAAGTGTTGGTTTTTTTGTTTGTTTGGTTTTTTAATCACAAGAGAATTGCCTTTCTTTTTTTAGTTTTCTTAATTATAAATTGTGTGTTTTAAAAACAAGACAAATATGCATTTTGGACGCATTCAATGCGCATGAATTTCCATGAACTACTTTGCTGCGCATTAAAGAAATGGGGATTGAATTTATAACGCTTGTTGCAAAATTCAAGGCAGCAGCTGTTGAATTTTTTTCTACTAGACATATTTTTGTTTACAGCTGCCTACAATATTTGGTCGCTCTCTGACGCTTTGCCGACATTAAAAAAAGCATGAGAGAGAGAGAGAGAGAGAGAGAGAGAGAGAGAGAGAGAGAGAGAGAGAGAGAGAGAGAGAGAGATTTTTTCAGTCTACTACACAATATGCATAAAGAGTTAGACACTTCAAAAGAGCCCGGCTTTCAGTACTATACAGTACTTTGATTATGTTTGCTGTTTTGTATTTTTATATAAATGCACCTTATAAGTAAATCTCTCATTCTCTCTAAAAAATATGGAACACCATTATTCTCATAGTTAATTTTAGTACATAGACGTACGTAACTTTTTTCTATTGACACCCATTTGTGTTAAAATTCATTATTTTGAATCTTATTTTAAATACTGTCAATTGTTATTTTTTCTTTCTACTCTATAATTACAAACTATTATTATATGCATTTTGTCTTTACATGTACATTGTTCTTGAGAGCGTAATATTCATACTTTGATTTTGTTTCAGTTATTTAATGCATACACAATAAATTCGAAGTAATGGACTGTTGTGTCCTGGTTAACTATCTGCGGGCAAAGGCAGACTATTATTCATTGTTTTACAGTGTCTATATATTATTACACACAATTGGACCAAGTAGCTTAAGGTAAGGTTTGCGGCTTGCATTTTTTAGAGGTTGTACCAAACTTACATACCATTTTGTTCACTATATTTAAGTCTTTTTTCTCATGAAATTCAAATGAATTTTGCCCGTCCCGTTTTATAACTACAAAAGGTCAAAGTTCATGATTTCCAATTTTCATTTTGATGAAATGTAAACAATTTCGTGAAAATATGTACATTTTATATGTAACTATTATGGGGTTATTTATGCTTAAAATGTTTGAAAATAATATCACTATTAATATCATGATTCACTTTTATTAATTTCTGATGAATTATCTAAAAAAAGAATAAAATGCAACAAAAGTCTTAATTTTGGACTACTATTATGTAAACGAAAACATCTTATTTGAAACCTTTCCAAGTCCACCGATTTCAGGAAAAACGTATCTTAGAATATGTGTAATCTGATGTATCTAAAACACTATTCAAAACCATAGGATGCGGATTTCGTTTTTGTGAAAATTGATAATATGCTTGTGTCCTCTTATTTTTTCATTGAAACTAAAAAACTACGCGAAATAAAAAAAAAACTGCAATCAATTATGACGTCATATAAATTTTGACGTCATAACTGAAATAAAAGGTAGTTGGTGTTACGTTACAATGAAAATGTGTGAGTTATCTCCCTGTAACCGCAAACCTCACCTTAAAAGCACTTTTCCAAAGTATAATTAGAAAATCATGCATTCTTTGAAAATGTTAAAAATCTAAAATACACATCATGTTAAACACAATTTCTTCTTTTTTTATAGTTCAATGTTTATTTATATACTTATGAAAAATAATGTTGTTAATATACATATTATTTTACATAATCATATTACATTTGCCCAGGCAAATAACACCAACTTTAGTTAAATTTGTATAATTTTTAAAAGAATTATAACAAATTTGGAAACTTTTTAAGATTATTTTTTTGTTTTCAATGTCACAAAAATGATTTAATACCAATTTGAAGGTACAATATAGTTTTTCATAAGCAACTAATTACACTAATACAATCACAAAGCAAATATACATTGTTTCTTTTTTGTACAACCAAGCAACAATCAGAAAATGCTTACTGGTAAATGTGATAAAACAATTCTATAAAGAGATACATTTATACCTTCATTTAATTAAATGAAAATGTAGCACATAGCCTGTAACCTTGTGGCAGACTACAGCATCATGGTCACCTAGATGTATGACACTCTTGGAACAGCCTGCTGATAGACAGTGTACAAATATGACACTCAAACAATGTCCCGTTGTTAAAATTGGCTCCCACTGACTTAATTGGAATAATGCGCCCCTTTAATGGTTCTGTTCATGAATGGCGTTCATTCACTGGAACTTGAAGATTCGTCCTCTCCGAACTTGTAACAGGAGAACGTTAGCCGTGCCTCCTCTCTCCTCAGATTCTCCATACTGTAGGTGTTACCTGAAATATTCACAGTAGGCTTATAATGACGTATGATCAAATACATGCTTTTAATACTGACATACTTTTGATTTTAATTGGGAAAAGACAAAATCGTTTCCCAAAGTTGATTAAACAAACTAGACACAAATGTACATGCAAGAATACGTTATATTAATTATGATGAAATATTTTAAAACCAGTTATATTTAAATTCTCAGTACATGTATTAATTTCTAAATGTTAAAACATTTTTCATTTCCCAGGTAAAGTTCGATAATTACTTTGATTTTAACAAACCACAGGCACTTTACTGTGTATTGGGCAGATTCTTGACTCATTTAATAAAGAATTATTCTTAGTCTTGACTCTTGAAAGAAGTCTGTGCTTGTCAGTTTATTGCTATTCAACATATGAAAATTACAACAAGGTCAGCTACCTATTGTACAAAATTCATTGATGGTGCCAGGTGGCTACATGTACATGTCTATAGATTGCATCACAATAATTCTAAATGAAATTCAAATGATTTCAACATTACGATGAGAATAACTACATACGAGATGAGCAATTAAAAGTCCTTTACCTTGTGGAATAAAAAACATGTCACCAGCCTCCATAATTCTCTTGGTTCTGTGAATGGTCACTGAAATCTTCCCTTTGAGCAGACAAAACACCTGTAAATAAGTGCAACAGTTTGAGTATGTTCACCTTAAATAGAATACAGTGTGCAGGTTATTTTTAGTCTCATGTTATTTTTGCCCTCGGCCTATGTACTATGTACAGACACAGTAGTGTCAAAAGTGATAAAATTTGAGACATTGGAACTTGCCCTGTCTTAAATTCACCCACTGATAATGAAGACACAAGGGATGAATATAATACAGGGGCGAATATTTCCCTGTGTACAATATGTATCATACCATGTAGTTTAACTTGTGTTGCAAGTATACATTGTATAGCACATGAACATGCTACAGTATAGAAAGAACAATTATTAATAAAATAATTGAATTGATTGTAATGCAATTATTGAGCATCTTGCATTTCAGTGTAACATACATGTACATATAAGGCAGATTAAAAGATTCGGTAAATTATAAAATAATAATCACTTAGGCAGTAAAAATTGACTCAATATTCTTTTTATAAACCACATTTTATAAAGAAAACCACAAATTACCAAAAAACCCAATTTTTTAGAAATAATTTTGATAAAATAAAAAGGTCTACTTGTTATTACCATGGTTCCTTTATTGACAATTTGCTCCGGCTTTGTTTTCAGCGGCCTCAAGTACAGGCTACCCATCATAAACTGCTTCTGATTCAGTCGCAGAGACATGACGTATGGGTCCGATGAAATCGGGTCGTGTTTTGACGGCCCAACAAACACCTCTGAATCCTTGGAACTGAAGCACTCTGAGGAAAATAATAATCATAATGTTCAAGTTCCAGTACATTACAATTATGAAACCTGATTACCTCAATAGATGGCAATTGCTTGATTAACAATCATTCTCCTATATGAGCTCTATGTACATTAAAACTAAAAATAGTACAAGTATATTTCTGTAAAAGGTTTACATTTACAGTTTATACAAGTATGTGAAAAAATGAGAATACTTGTCTGAGTTTTCAATTATTCTAAGATAAAGTCCAGCAGATGTGAATAAAGTACATGTACAATCATTCAATGACAAAGTGGGCAAATACTGTGAACACCAGATAAGACTTGCATATACAAGTATATCAAGGGACATAACTTAAAATCTAAACTGCTAAGACTAATAAAATATTAAAATTATTTTAAGAATATAGTGAATATAAAACAAATCCTATGTTTGATAAATGTTATCATTTTATTAATACAAATCTTTTCTACAAAAGTATCATCTTATAAAATAGTCTTTCTAATGATAATAAAAAATTTATTGATTAGGGACCCAAATTTTTAATTCCATCTTGATTATGATTTCTATAACCTTCCTAATATAAGTAATTATGTCCATAGCAAAGCCAGTCTGTGAGAAAATATAGCATTTCAGTTAGTCTATGAAAAACAATTCCTTCCTTTAAAACCCAATTTCTTTCCTACCCATAATAACTTCCTCATCTGTACCAGGGATCATGACCGGGATTTCTGAATCACTGCCGTCCTGAAGCTCAGGGTCCAGAGTGGTGTGAACTGACAGATTTCTCCTGGGGGAGGGGGTACTTTTTACCTGTTTACCTGCAGAAAAAAATTACCAAATACTTATATGTGGTCTACAAAGTAGGTACCTTTATTTAAGGCTATATAACACACTTAACTTAGATGAAATCTATCAAATGTGTGACAGATGTGTGATTTCAGAGTAAAATATTGACCTTTTTGGCGTCTTCGCTTGAGGACGTTCTTCCTCCGTTTGGCTTCCTGGGCCATCAT
Organism: Magallana angulata; assembly: GCF_025612915.1. Taxonomy (NCBI): domain Eukaryota; kingdom Metazoa; phylum Mollusca; class Bivalvia; order Ostreida; family Ostreidae; genus Magallana; species Magallana angulata. The sequence continues at coordinate 47,009,707 of NC_069120.1, forward strand.
TAGCATCTCTACATGAGATGGCACAACTTTCTTAATGCCAAGACCTAAACAAGAAAATAAGAAAACAGAAAATTAAAATAACCCCATAGCTATTATCAGAAAACCAATTTACAGAAACAATATCAAAAACAATTTTATGGGAAGACAATACCGAAGTATCCAAATGATCATTTACTGAAATATATTCCACACAACTTTAGAAGCTGCAGAACCATAATTATGATAATAAACAATTGTTTTGCAGAATAATGTATCCAGAGGCTCAGTGAATAAAAGAAATATATTAATTTTGCACCGCTTAAGAAATTGATGCATTTTTGACTTGAATGATTGTACAATCAATAAAAGAAATGCATTCTGTACAACTTGTCATTTCACCTGACTTTCTTCGTTCATACACCAATCGCTCCCCTTTGTACCAGGCCACGGGTTGGCAGCGAACTCTTCGTGACCTTCTGAGGCCATCAGGGGCATCCTCAGGAAGGACTGGTAAAACACAATCAACATTAAAACATACATCACCTGGTTAAAGAATTTATTTTTTTAATTAATTCTAAAAAAAAGATTTTAAGTCTATAATTTAACTATATCATTTCTATTTTTTTTTCATTTCTTGCCTGTAATAACACTACATATTGATTTTGTACTATAAAGTCCAATTAATTCAAATGATGCTTAATTGGGGCCCAAGTGGGTTTTGCTTATTCATATTCAAATATGCAATCGTACAGTTGCTGAAAATTATATAAATATAAGTAATTAAGAATCATTCTTTAGATATGAAGAGGTGATAATTTTGGTCTGGGTGTGATGAAATCTATCATACAGACCTTTGGGCTTTATTAAATTTAAAAACAAAAATTATCACCTCATAATTCTCAAATAATGATTTTTTAATTCCTAATGTTTTTTTTGTGCATAGATTTCAATTAAGATATTGGTCTTATTAAATACAATTATTAAACAAAAGAGACTTTGTATCTCTCTCAATGACATACACATATACATGTACAAGTACATAGAGGAAAAACTTCTCCCTGAAACAAACTTTAATTTTTTTTAATTAAAATATGAATAAATTGCTACTTGATGGCAATATGAACTGTTCTAGGAGTATTATCAAAGTTGCTGGAGATCACATGTCAAGTACTTAGTACATGTACTTTACGTTCTGTGTACTGGTAAAATATATTCTCAAGTGACCTTACATATTTTGGGCTGTGGTGGCATTAGCATCTGTGGAACAGGGGATTCACTGGTGGTTGTCTGGAAGATGTGGACAGGTGTTGTATTGAGAGACATCGATGACAGGGAACCAACACTGGTGGACAGTCTCTCATGCTCTCCTTCAAAAACATTCCAAAATAATTTCAACAATGGGTAATTTCAGAGAGATGAAAAAACTGCCATATATCCTGTTATTTTTTATGTATTTTCCCTTTTTGGTAATCAATTTCACATTGCAAAAAAATACAATTATATCCAGAAGTGTTTATTAGAAAAATTGCTCAAATAAACAAGGTAACCCTGATACATGTACATATTAACCCCATTCCCTTAAATTTTGTGAAAATCCTCTGGATATTTAATATTTCACTTAAGTTATCCACTAACCAGTTTGAAAAGACTGCTCCTGCACTAGATGGTTGATGGTCACCCTCCGCTTCTTGCCTCGCTTGACTGACCCTGGCTGTCTCAGTATCGGGGTCAGACCTGGACCAGGGGATTCCATAAAACTCATCTGCTTCTTTCGAGCAACTGGAGTTTCTATCACAAATAGAAAATGACAAAATGATCTCACTAAACAATCAGTACATTTTTGTCTGTTTTTACACTAAATTTCATTGTAAATAATACATTCATATAGAATATCAACACTTTTGAAAATGCATTGTTAGTTAGTAATGTATGCTCTGAAAAATATTAAAGCCCAGTGTTGAAGTGATGAAGCATTTTTTTTTTATTAAAGACACAAATGATTTTAAAAGTATCCATTAAATTAAATTTAATTCAGCTAATGCACATACAAACAACAAAACTTAGACCTCCAAATCTATCGAGGATTCTTACTGTCAAATGTGGTAAAATTCATGGTTGAGTTTTTGACTAGGGTGCGGTTCCTTTGTCTAAATGAGACCCCGCTCTTCAGTAGGTCTTCATCAACCTGGTACACAGAGACTGGGGTCATTGCCAGGCTCTGTTTTCTGCTTAATGCATTTTCCTGCTGAACTAAAAATCAAAAGAATTACACTGTTCAGTTTTCAAAAATTACAGCTTACATTTCAACAATACATTCAGCATGTATCACATTTGACACACTTCAGAAGATAAGATGTTCATCTTAAATGAGTAGATGCTATGAGATAAGCAGTTTGCAGTGGTGTACTTTGCTTACTGTTTTTTGATAGCTTTAAATGTCCATCTCTTGCATATAAAATACATGTACATGTATAATAAATGACTGCTCCTAGATTTTACCTTCATCATGAACACTAGGCTGGTCATTCATTGCTTCATTGTCATCCATATTTGTTCCGTCATCAGCTTCCCTCAATACATCACCATTTGTCAGGTCTACTGAATCTTCATTAGCCACTTCTGCTGCAACTTCCTCAGGCATTTCCACTTCATCTAAACTCTTATTCAAGTTTTTTTTGCCTGATTTTCCTTTCCTTTTCTTAGAGGTTGTTAAACTTTTTGCCTTGTTTTGCCCTGTTTTATTCTTTATGGAACGATTTCCAGTTTCATTGTGTTCATTTTGATCATCATTATGTTCAGCTTCATTCTGAACATCTTCAACATCTCCCTCCTCCATGGAATCTTCAACTGAATTCTCCATTTTCTTTTTTGATTTTTCAAGTTTCTGTCTTCCCTTTGTTCTTGTTTTCCTTTCATCAGGTTTGTCTTCTAGTTGTTGACTCTGCTTCTGTCCTTTTCTTTTACTTCTTGTGGATTTTACTTTCTCCTTTTCCACATAAAGGTCATTGGGGTCAATATCTTCCACAGTATTAATTTCAGAATCCTCTGGAAGATCCTCCTTCCCTGGAAGACTCTCCATTGTGCCAATAAAAGCTGAATGAAGACTCCTGGATTTCTTCATTGATTTCCTTCTACTAACATCAGCAGCGGACTGACTAGGCACATCTTTTCTTACTGACCCTCTCCCATTAGAAAAACTTTTACTTTGGAACTTGTTGGATTTCTGAGCACTGTTCAGTTTTCTTTTCATCGAATCATTCCTGGTCTTGGCTTTTCTTGTTTTATAGCCCAAACTTTTGGATCTTGAACTCTTGTTGCTATTGTCCTCCTCTTGCTTGTCATGGTCATCTAACAAAAAACTGTGAATGTATCTACTCGCATGAATCGAAGCATTTGTTTTAGGAACAGTAACTTCTTCACTATTATTAACGTCTGATACATGTGATTTGTCTGTGGATGACTTTCTGGACTTTTTAGTTGGTAACTTCTGACTCCTATTCCTAGGCGTCTTGTTGGTAGTTAAATCAGAATCAGACACACTGCTTTTGCTTGTTTTAGAACCTCTCCTTTTTTCAGTAGTAGACACACTTTCTTGATTATCCACATCCTTCTCTGTTAAATTGTTTCCACCTTCTTCATTGGCATGATGCACAGAGTCCTCTGCCATTGTCACAGCAGTGACACTTGGAATTTCCACAGAATTTCTTGACACTCCCAATGGAATACTGTCTTTGGTAGAGCTAGATTTCCTTTTTCTCACTGATTTTGAACCATTTGTGACTTCTTCCTCTATAACTAACTCTGATGCCTCTATATCACTAAATACTTCATTGTCTTGTGTATCCACATCATCTACTACTTTATCAGAAACTTTACTATCCCTACCACTTTTTTCTTTAAGTATTTTTGGATCATCATCATCATCATTTGATTTTGATCTTCCTCTAGAAGCACTGCTGTCCTTTCCTCTTTTCTTCCCTTTCAATTTCTTTGGTGGAGAATGAGGTGGAGGTTCATCGCTTGCGTCTACATTGTTATTCTTATTGACATCAAGTTCATTTTTTCTTTTCCCTCCCACTTTGGGCTTTCCCTTTTTCCACTTCTCTATCTCAATGTTTGGATCCACTGAATCGTCCGCACTGAAATCAGAAGCTGTGTCCTTTGCACTCAGTGATTTGACCAGGAGACTTGACTTTCTTTTATGCTGAGTCTTGTTTGTTGCCTTGATTTCTTGTGTTTTACTGAGCATGGTCTGGGATTTCTCCACCCTTCTGTCTCTGAAGAACAAAAACTCCTGACTGGCGTTAGATGCCGTCTCGTCATCTTGTTGATCCAGCTCTTCTTTCTCCATGTTGTTCCTATCATGACTAAATATCATTCCAGAAACAAAAATATAAGATATGAACTGAAATGAATTTCATTATCAAAGTACACTGTATATAACTGCACTAATCTTGAATTGTTAATACAATATAGGAGCAGAACTTTTGACATTACAAAATTGGTTGATTTTAGTTTGGCTGTTTCAATAGTAAACATATCAAGTGCATGCACCAATAAATATAAAGATAAAATAAAATTGATGGGTATGTACATGTTATTTCATAGAAATGCTGTGAATGAAAAAATGTCCAATGATTTCCAAATACACAATTCTGCAATTTTGATGGAAAAAATTAAATAATCACTTGTTAGCCAATTCTGTGAGTGTGTGGCTATAACTTTACACAACTTGGGAATGCGTACCTCTCTATGACAGCTTTTGTTAGCTCTCTACGGTCTGATGAATTCAGTTCCATGGAATTATTATCCATACTCCTTCCTCGAATTTTCCGGGACGATTGTTTTTCACTGGAATCAAGCTGAGATGTTTCCAGTGGCAACAAAGAGGAAAGAGATTTTCCACGTGCACCCCTTTTAACGAAAATGGCGAAGTAGAAATAAAAGAATAATATAAAATTCCTAGACTCTCTTCCTATCCATTAAATTTTTTTAATATAATTAATCAACTGAATAAACTACTATCAGAATTTAATTATATTTTATTACATAAGTGACATGAATTATTGTAACAAATCACTTTGTAAATACCTTGTTCTTTTAACTAAGGATGAATTCTTATTCTGTATAGATTTTGAACTTCTACGACCTTGGCCTTTGATCTTGACCTGTTCATCATCTGATTTAGCTTGAGATGATCTTAATGTGGCAGATGTTCTTGTTTCCTGAGAACTCTTCCTGCCCCTTGATTTCCGATCTGTTTCCTCTTCATCTTCATTAACAATGATAATATCCACACTATCCGCATCACTGTCTGGATTTACTCCTGGTACTGTCACTGGTATACTGGCTTCACTTCTATAAAAAACCCTTCATGACCTATACTTCAAATTTCATAAAATACATGCACAAGACATTGTTTCCTGTCTTCTACAATTTAGAAGTTGGTTGAAATAGAAAATTTTCTTTCCTATAGTTTAAGAGAATGATAAATAAATATAAAATAAAATATAAAATATCCAAGTATTGAACATTTAATACAGTAAATATGCATGTATTTCACATTTTTACTTTTTAACGATCTCCAATCCTCAGTAATGTTTGATAACTCTAATTTATATGGAGTTTTTTAATTCGTACCAAAAATCTGCCTTTTAGATAGACAAATTTGATTAGTCTTGTAGTGTTAATATTACAAACAGCTATTCAATGAAATGCTTGGCTAAGACCTACTACATAAAGGTAAAGGGGTTTAAGCCACCGATGCACTGGTACAACCATTTTTTTTTTTTTAATTTGATCTCAACTTGTATATGCATTCCATTATATCCATCATGGGCAAATGTGCAATATCTTTTTAAAATGCATGAACATCTTCAGTAAATTTCTTTCTATTTCATTTCATTTATAAAGTTCGAAGGACAAAGAACATTTTTATGATGAAAAAAAAATACTTTGAGGCTGAAGATCTGAGACCTTAACTCACTTGTTCTCTGCTGTTGCTTTAGATGATCTCCTGCTAGCATTGAAGTCAGTGACTGAAAATGATATCCTGCAAAGAAATGCCAAAATACACATTTAACATCTAAATATAAATATAAGCAAGACATTTTTAAGGAATATCATTCAAATAGAACCCCTCTCAGGTATTTATTGTTATAAAGACAAACTGCACTTACATGTAGCATGATTGACATTTGCCTTACACAATGATGACTCAGTTAAAAAGGCACTTTCCCTCTGTTCATGAAACATTAATACATAGGTACTCAGTCTTGTACAAACCTTTTGCGAGTCCTGAAGCTTGGCACAACACTATTTGTGAAATCCTCTGACTTTGTTATCGACCCCGTCTTGTTGCCGCCAATGTCCATGTGGGAGGCTTTTGTGATCTCTGGGTCAGTGGCATGTTCCTCTATTCTACCCTGGGTGGGTGTCTGCCCACCAGATTCGGCCTGTGAGGGACTCCCCTGGGAGTGAGTGGCTGTCCCTGCAGTAAACTCACCGGTTTCTTCATAGGACTGAGTGGGAGTTTTTCCATTGATCTGGTCATTGTCTGGAGAATTGGAACTGGCAGTGTATGACGATTTATCTGCTTTTGGGGTCTTTTCATCTTCAGATCCAAGAGATTCTAAAAAAATAAATTATCATGTATTGATTTAATGGACCAAAACATCTTTGAAATGGGTTTGACAAACAACTTTAGACTAATACGTATGGTTAACTGATTGATCTCTACATCAGTTACCAACAAATAACACATTCCTTACTTTCTGGGACTTCACTTTTATTGGTTGCCTGAATATTCTTGACTTTCCAGAGGATAAAAGTGGTCATTCAATGTGGGATAAGGCGTGATTTTTAACATGGAAAATTAATTGTGGACACTAGCAACTTGAAACCAGATTTCATCCAATGAGTCATTAAGAATAGGTGCAGAGCACTGGATAACAGTTACAGTAATTTTATACACAGGATTATTTTTGACCCATGTTTTTTTTTTTTGTTCTAGCAAACTGTTTTGCCCCTTCTTGAATACACAGTATACACAGATACTCTTTCTAATTAACAAAGTATTGAAATCTAAAAATTGCTTTGAATTGGCCCACTTTTAAATTTGCCATTTGACAAGGAGAGTGAACAGTGCGAATGAAAATAAATAGGGACTAATATTACCTTGTGTACAGTATCTCCTCTCTTGAAATTAGCAAAACTTCCAGTATATTTCACCAGGAAAATACATAACAAAGTGTTTTTGAATAACTCCTCTATTAAATGTGTGAAAACGAGAGAAGACAATGATTGCTGTAATCTATTAAGAATGTTACATACCTTTATTACTGGCCATGGACTGGGTCCGTGTATAAGTGGGTGTGTCTCCCTCCTCATGGGTGGTATCATCCTCCATACTGTCTACAGACCTGGTTCTGATTCCGGACGCTAATGCCAGCAAAAAGGAAATATCTTTTATTATTTCAGAGCAATTTTAAAAGGTCCTTAGCGTGCTTTATGAAAAACATAGGTAATCACAGATTACAAAGCTCACCGAGACGAGACATCACCCTTATGAGACTTCACCTCTATGAGACCACCTTTATCATATTAAATGAAAATCATACTTCATGATCTTGGATATTCATGGATTCTGTTTTGACACAATATCGTATATCATCTGTTAAAAAGTTGTATGCTAATCATATGTTCATATGTTAATCAATACAATAATATAAAATTAAATATTGCATCCTATCATATTTACAACATATATCATATAATTCAATAAAATACCATAATAATCAATGATGAGATATGATATTGTAACGTATGATATGACATTGTATTGTGTTATACGTTATTGTATTTGATCAAATAATACAATATCATAAAATATAAAACAATATAGTATTATATTACAATATCATATTACATATTACATCATAACATTGAAACTTATGATATTATATTGTATAATATAGTATGATATTGTATGATACTGTATCATTTTTGATACATAATATGATATTGTACCATATGATGCACTGTACAATATTATTTGATACAACATTGTATCATATCAAATGATACAATTTTATATGATAAAGTAAAATATTATATAATACAATATTATATTATACATATTGTATCATATGATACAATAATATATTTTACAATATCATACAATACAATTTCATGTGATGTGATAATATATCATATTATAAAACAATATCATATTTAACAATATCGTATGATACGATATTATATTAATATAACAGTATCATATTATACAATTTCATGTGATATTATTCTATATTACAGAAACCAATATCATATTATACAATATTGTATGATACAATATCATAGAATATACAATATTGTATCATAGGATACAATATAATATTTTGCAATATCTTATGTAATTGTATCATGTGATAAAATAATAAATTAAAAAAACAATATAATATTATACAATATTGTATCATAATATACAATACTATACATAGCAATATCATGATACAATATCATATCATAAAATATAAAAAAAAATTGATACAATATCATATCGTATCGTATAACTTTTTATAATATAACATATGATATCATATTGTATCATATCAAACAATACTGTTTCATATCATACAATATTATATAATAGGAATCATGTTATATCATTTATCAACAAATACATCTATCTATCGAGCAGGTTTGAGTGAGGTAGGAGATTTCTTTAGCATACTTGATAATGGAGATCAGGCTCTGCATCTGAAGCAACCTCTGCGTTTCATTTATAATATAGTTAAATCAACTATGCAAGCTTTCATCTATAAAACATGTGACCTGTTCCAAAAAAACTTAACCTCATCCAGCATCCGAAACCTATGGCTCAGATTCAGCATTCAAGCCTGTCAGGTGCATCAGTATACATAAGACGCATCTCCATGCAAGTTTGGTGAAGTTCAGACCAGTAATAACTAAGATATCATCATCAGAAGGCACTAGCAATTAAAACCTTAACCTGCTCCAGCATCCGCAACCTATGGCTCAGATTCAACATCCATGCCCGTCAGGTGCATCTGTATCATAAGACACACCATCCATTCAAGTTTGGTGAAGTGAGGACCTGTAATAACTAAGATATATTTTTTAGCATCCTTGATAATGGAGATCAAGCTCTGCATCTGAAGCTTCCTCTGTGATTCATTCATACTACAGTTTAATCAACTATGCAAGTTTGAAAAAGTACTATCATCAATTAAACATGTGACCTGTTCCAAAAAACTTAACCATATCCAGCATCTGAAACCTATGGCTCAGACTCAGCATTCAAACCTGTCAGGTGCATCAGTATCATAAGACGCACCATCCATGGAAGTCTGGTGAAGTTAGGACAAGTAATAACTAAGATATAATCATCAGAGGGCACCTGTTTCAAAAACTTTAACCAGCTCTAAAAACCTTAACCTCCTTCAGCATCCGAAACGTATGGCTCAGATTCAGCATTCAAGCCTGTCAGGTGCATCAGTATCATAAACACACCATCCATGGAAGTCTGGTGAAGTACGGACCAGCAGTAACTAAGATATAATCATCAGAGGGCACCTGCAACAAAAACTTTAACCAGCTCTAAAAGCCTTTACCTCCTCCAGCATCCGAAACCTACAGCTCAGATTCAGCACTCAAGCCTGTCTGGTGCATCAGTATCATAAGACACACCATCCATGCAAGTTTGGTTAAGTACGGACCTGCAGTAACTTAGTTATTGCTATCAAAGGGCACCTGCAACAAAAATTTTAACCAGCTCCAAAAACCTTAACCTCCTCCAGCATCCGAAACCTATAGCTCAGATTCAGCACTCAAGCCTGTCTGGTGCATAAGTATCATAAGACACACCATCCATGCAAGTTTGGTGAAGTACGGACCTGCAGTAACTTAGATATTGCTATCAAAGGGCACCTGCAACAAAAACTTTAACCTGGTCCAACAACCTTAACCTCCTCCAGCATCTGAAATTTAGGACTCAGATTCAGCATCCAAGTCTTTCAAGTCCATAAGTAGGTCCAGATGCATCATCCATGCAAGTTTGGTGAAGATAGGACAAGTAATAGCTTAGATACAGGACCTGCAACAAAAACTTTAACCAGGTCCGGACGCCGACGCCGACGCCGACACCGACGCCGACGCCGACGCCGAGGGTATAGCATAAGCTCCCCCTGACTTCGTCTCGATGAGCTAAAAAAGCTGGTATTTTTTTCTCTTTGTAATGTAAGTTATGGTATTTCATTATGAATATCTTAAGACAGACCTGAATGGGAGGCTTCAGCACTTGTAGACATGCTATCATCATAACTAAAACATAATCATTAAAATTTTAAACAAAACAGACATTGGAGATTATTGTTCATCCCAGAAGAAATTAAACTCAGATCCCCAGTTCTTTAAAATAAAATTATTGGAATATATCATAATTTGTAGTTGCATATCAAACAAAACCAAAAAATCACGAAATAATTGTAAGTACAGTCAAACCTCAAAATCTCGAAATAGATGGGGTTGGTTAAAAACTTCGAGATATCCGAGTATTTGAGATATCAAGGGTAAAATACTTAAAGTTTAAGTGTTTGGGATTTAAAAATCACTTTGACATATCCATTGTATTCGAGATATCAGTGTCCGCGATACGGAAGTTCAACTGTATCTAAAATCACTTACTGTGTATGATCTTCTGTCTACAAAAACAAATAAACAAGGATTACCATATAATCATCAAACATCATAAAATAATTGTGTTTTTTTTGCCCGTTGATTCATGGAAGGCTTCTTTTTTTGCCTAAAATCTACTTCATATTTAATTAAAGATCTACCATGCCTAGTAAAGCTGTTTAAGTCTGAAATCTAGTTCATGTCTAATTAATCAAAAATCTACTGAAGATGTTCATCACAATGGATTTACCAGTTTGGAAGGTTCTCTTGTGAAGTTGGTCCCCGTTCTTGACAGATAACTGTTCATTCCTGAACTGCTCAAACTGTCTGGCTCTGTTGGTTATAGAATCTATTTTACAAATGTCATCTGAATAATCATTGCATGTCCGTGTACATGGGTATGCAGCTAACTTTTAATACACAGCACATTTTTATAAACATCCCATAAAACTCTATCAACTTTGCTTGTAGAAACAAGATAAGTCACTACAACATAAATTAAATGTTTAGGTGTACAATTATACCTGTATAGTTTGTGTCTTATTTATTTTTACCTGACTCTGATAAGTAATCTCGGAAATCTTCGAATCCATCTGCATTTTTCTTTACAGTTTTACCAGCTAATATTTCAATGCCAGTTCTCCTATAAAATTAGAATAAGAAATTCTAAATCATGAAAATCATGTAAAAATTTAATCTTATTATCAAATGACAATGCTTATCCAAATCAACAAGACTTACATTGTACTTTGAAGCTTGAATAATAACAAAATTAGCAGAAAATTGTTAAAAATATAGATTATAAGAAACTGGAAAGTCCACTAACCATCCATATTTTCTGCTAAATGGATTTACAACCTGTCTTCTATTATTTTTCTGGAATGGCAATTCATATTTCATTACTAAAACATTGACTTTTATGTAATTTTTATGTACTGTTATACAATTCCAATATTCAAGTAAACAATAGACGAAAATGACTCCTAATTGACATTGATCAAATTTTTAACAAAGTACATATAGAAATATTTACTTTTTCAAATGCAAGACTTCTTTGAATCAAAGTAAATAATGTGCCTTACTATAAAGATTTCCTTAAAATGTTGCCACATACATGCTAACATAAAAAAAGTACATGTTAATCTTCTAGTTCCAAGCTGTTTATGGATATCAATACTCTCTTTTATTATTAACTATGAAGACAAACAACCCTGTATTCATAAGTTGAGTTTATGAAAATTTGCCACATACATCATGTACATGTAAATAAAACTTTAGTAAAAAAAAAAAAAAAACAACTATGAAAATGACACTGTTCAATTTTTCAAACCTTTTGTTCATTTCTAAGCTATTGATTATCTAAATGTAATATCAATACTCAGAAAGTGAATGTCTGACCTGGCTGTTATTGATTGAAGATATCCCGAGAGTGTCCCCATTGTAGACCTCCGACAGTGCCCCTCCCCGCGAGGTCTGGCTACACATGGAGGAGTACGCTGTTGAATGAGCAGAGGGCTGGGGCAGATATTTCCCCGCCAGCTTTGAAGGGGGATAGGGATTCTGTCTGTTCTCCTTTAGCACCGAGACATCCTCCACAGCGGAAAACTCTGAGGTGGTCTCTGCCTCTGTGATACACAAATCATCCTGTCAGTCAATCTACAGGTATATTGCTTATATCCATTTTAATACTGTAAACGTTTTATATTTAGCATGTACTACGTTATTGGTAGAAAATGGTTTTTCAACAAATTAGTGTGGATTTGAACTGGCGTACAACCATAACTTGTTTGCCCACAGGAAGGGCAATTATGACCAAGAAGACTGTTGTAACAACAGAAAATTGGATTAAAAAAATTGGATCCTAGAAAAGACAAATACAGATTTACAGTAATATATCTTGGATCCATATTTTACCTGACTCAGATAAGTAATCTCTGAAATCTTCGAATCCATCAGCATCCTTCCTAATTGTTTTCCCAGCTAATATCTCAATACCACTTCTCCTGTGAAAAAAGATAAATAAGAACTGGAGACTATAGTTTCATTTGAAATAGCTGTCTCTATCTGATATCCTTTTACTGTGGAAAACAATTACAACAGAACCTGGTGGACTTTGGGATATTTTTAAAAATTAATTTCCTTGAATATTAAACTTCCTTAAATTGTGTTAAATCGAACAATATAGAATGACTAATAAAATTAACCACCTTTGTCTTTGAATTGCATATAAGATATTACTAAACAAGACGAAAGTTTTTTTTCCAGATTTATACTGATACATGTAATAGCATACACATTTACACAGTTTAAAATGAATGTAAACATATAGAGCATATTTTATGTCCAATATGCCTTGTAGTATAAATATGCTTAAAAATTACAAATGTATGATAAGATGCTTGGGGTAAAAGCATTCTTAAACCAGGGACATACTGTCATACTCAGGTAATAGCACCCAGTCTGGTCTCTCATTATTTCTACCATCCTGTTACATTTCATGATATGCCAACCCCTGGAACTGACAGGTTGACTCCTGCCAGGGAAAGAATTAACTTTGGGAATGTTGATTTTTGATGGCAAAAATCATTTGAGGGGAGTTCATCTTGTTAATGGTCAGACCCATTTAATTACCAGCGCCATATAGTTCGATTGGTAAACCATCTGACTAGAGATTCTGGGGGCATGGGTTCAAATCCTGGTCTTGTCAGTCATTATTTTTCTCAACCCAATACACATTCATACCACATATACAGGTACTGTTTAACGTAAATAATATTATATACATCATGCAACATTAGAGGCATACCATCCGTATTTTCTGCTAAAGGGATTAACAACCTGTCTTCTATCCGAAGCTCTGGTGCTTTTCTGAAATATAAATTGAATTATCAAAATATTGCTCTATTATTATACATATGTAATATCCAGACTAACACAGAAGTGAATGTGATTTTCATTTGTGTAGATTCCATTGTAAATGTATTATCACCGATATTCCTTTAAACTCAATGTTCGTCTAAGTCAAATTTAACATGTTTAAGTACACTTCCCTACATGCAGGTAAAACAGTGAAAATGAGTTCAGATTAATATAAAATAATAAATTCATATTGGTACACTGCTGATTGAGGCAATACCAACGCAGTGGATACAATGAATGACTAAAATTACAAAAAAATATATTTTACTATCGTTACACTAAACTTACTCCTACCTGTGACATCTCAGTGCTATAAAATAAGTTATACTTGTGGAAGTTGGAGTACGCTTTTTGTTTTTTCCGCCATTTGTTCGGTTTAACGAATGTAAAGTTTAAAATGAAAAAGTGGAGTTACAGTTTCCGGAAAGACAACAACTTAAAAATTAGTGAAATGTCTACTACAACGAATATAATTTAACAAATCTTCTTGATAAGTTCCAAAATTATTGATCGTTTATAAAAATAAAAATTTCTATAAAAAAAACATTCGAATGTTAGAACACGTTTGATTTTTCTTCTCAAAATCTCTGTGACAGAGGCGCTTAAACTTCCCGCGAAGATAGAAGTTTCTTTACGATGAAAACATGCATACTAACCATGCTAACAGAGTTACAACAGAGTTTTTTGATTAATTTATCTCTTTTCACGCCAGCTACTTAGCTTCATGGAGTCATACAGTATACATTATTGCATTAGGATGAGAGAATAGATCAAAACTACACCTATAAAGACTTGCATAATGTACGTGTACACTACAGCAAAATAAGTGACTTGGTGAGTGTATCCTTGTGTGCCCATATTTCGACAGGCGTAATCTATAGGTCTTCTTTCCAGATAAAATGAGCAATAATTTTGAAAGCTAAGACATTTATCATGAATATCAATCATAGCCTGCTGTATTAACATAAGTTGATTAACCATTTTACATGTTGTTATTTCAATATACAAAGTATAAATTCATCAACAAAAATTACGGGTGCTGTCTTTACTGGGTCCAAAATTCGACGATTGCTCTACATTGTCTTGTCAGTTTAATTTATTCTCAGAACATGAATTGTTTTTCATCAATGAATCTTTGGTCCTTGCAGAAGATACATCATGGGGTTCGTCATAGTGTTTATATTTGTGAGTTGATTTTAATCAACTCTCCTATGCAGTTACTCAGACAAGCCGAAAGTGAAACAGTGTATGGACCTCAGCACAAATCATCGCTGCTGACAAGACTTAGTTCTCGAACATAATTGATAAATTCGATGTAATGTATGCTAAAGCATTGTTTTTCAAGGAAAATTAATTTATAAATACCTTGAAAATAGTCAGATTTTAAATGGTACGAACAATTTAGATATTTTTTGTAGTTGTATGTATTCCTACGCCAGAGTTCAATATAGTTTCGTTTAACTCGACACTCGGCTGTCTCCGTAAATCTCCAACAAGCAGAGAGTCTCTCTTGCTTGTCCGAGATTTACGGTGTCAGTTGAGCGTTTGGATGAACGAGACTATAGAGTTCAATATTGCTTGGATCCGTACAATTTTCGAGAAATATTTATATTACTGATGCATAGTTTTATTGAATTAATTTTATCTTTAAATATTGATGATATATATGGGGGTTTCTCGACATTCTTGTCGAAAAAGTCCAAAAATTCATATTGTAAAAATGCGCGTAATTCAAATACAAATTAGAAACTACATGTACTTGTCATGCAAATTACATATCATTGATTTTAAAATACATAAACATCGACAAAATCAACTCCCGTCAGTTCTTCAGTACTTTGATTTTGTGTTACGATGATCTAAAGTCAGGGTAATGGTGGATTAACAATATTTGCTGATTTTTTGTTAGGAAAAATTCATAAATTAATTTCTTACTTGTTTGAAGTGCATTTTAATAAATACTGGACCAGTTGATTGCTTGTTTATCATAGTATCATATGCATATGAAATTGCTATTGTTCCTGCGAATAGGAACGAGATGTAAATAAAAGATGAACACCCTCGAAATTTGGACCCTGTTGATTGTAGGACATTCGACCATATGTTATATAGTGATAGTAGTTTGTGTACTTTCAACTTCATGAATACAATTATTTCACTGCTCCAGAATGAAGTTTTTACATAAAAACAAGCAGGGCAAGAGATCTTTCCTTAGTTTTTTTGCTCAATATTCATTATCAGGTCTAGTACAATCATTAGATTTAGCTACCTACATAGTTTGAATTACTTACATTACTTACATAGCTTTATTAATCTACCTGAACATGCTGAAGTAGGATTTATTTAGCTACTCAATGGTACTTTACATAATTGAGCATTTATTTGCACAAAATTTCGAGGTGCAGCAATAATTTTCAACTCTATAAAATCATCTGAAAACAACATAAACAATTCATGCAAAAAATAACTCTTAAAGATGTTGCTCTTTTAGTGCAATCGCAGTCAAAGTTTTAAGTTCAAAGCTTTGTATGACCTGTTTATGTGTGACCAAACAGCTACTTCTGAAATGAAATTACAAAGAAGAGCATTTTGTTTACCATAATAAATGGTTGGTAATAATTCAGCACAATGTGAAGTAATCACACTTATCCATGCCTCGTTGCACACAAGATGACATACAGGTACTCAATATATAGATTGAGGGTTCATCGCGACTTTTTGTCTGTTTTATTTTAAAAGCATTGCATAAAAGTAGTTTATTGATTATTAAACCTAGCTGCTTCATGTAAGGTTGGTAAATAAAGCTAAGAAGGTAATTTCAGCTACGTAGCTAAATCTAGTGATTGTACTCGACCACAAATTAAGTTCATCCACTACGAAAAAGACCAGATTTTCTGATTTGAAATGCCCCCTCTACCACTTCAGGTTTCAATACACAACCAAAAATAGAAAGCAAAACCAAAAGAGATAACAGAGCATGACAAAACAGAAATTTATTGTAGTGAGTGAATGTAGTTTGGGTTAAAAGATATTTATGATTATCAAAATACAGATTAATCAAAAAATGGAAACACATTAATAGACCATGCAAAGTTAAATTGCAGTCGGTTTCTATCCTAAAAAATATATTTTATAAAAAATCGTGCATTCAAGTATTGATTAATGTTACTTTTTTTGATAGACAATGAATTTTACCTTATTTGGATAATTTTTTTAAAAAGTAGATAGAAATAATGTGTGTAACGTTGTAGACAACTACGACATACTTCTTGTATGTGTTTATGTGTAATACACATGTATAAGCTAGTCCAAATCTCCGTTTTTCTGAAATCTTTTAACCCTTATAGAAACATACTTGTCCTGAAATGTCTTGACCCTACACCAACTATTACTCTGTCCTGAGCTTTTTGCGTCCACCACTTTTCGCTTGATATTTCGATAATAATAAATACCTTTGTGCTCAAACTACGTTCATCCACTAATTTGAAAATTGTCCAGATTATCTGTTTTGAAACGCCCCCTTCTACCGCTTCAGGTTTCAATACACATCCCAAAATAGAAAGTCTGCAGGGATTTTGCATTGCATCAGCCTTTAACAAGCCCGCATGATAACTTTGAAAAATTACGCGAGGCGTCCCGAGTACTTCCAAATGGAGAAAAGATGTAAACATTTCCCGTTATAAATCTCCGTAAAAAATATGTTTTCATTCCTGTAAACTTTTATGAGTGAAAAGGGATAATTTGTTAATAAAGATATCTTGGACATTTTCCATTTCATCGATTTCAACTGTACTTCTTTCACATGTATGTGTATTTTTATCAAAAAGTGATGGAAGCAATAACTTGGGACAGACTATAGGCTGCAGAAGTGTAATACATATATGTAATATGAATACCTGTTCTACTTTGATCTACACAGGTTTTGAGCTGAAAGAAAGATGAGTGCTAAACAAATGATAGCAGTCCTCCAGGAACTGGGATATCCCAAGGCCAGTAAGCTGGATCCCAAAGGTCTGGAATGGATGTTTGAAAATGAGGCCATGCTGCCATTTTTGGAATGGTTCTGTAACAGTGTGAGCACTGCTAATCTCCTCTCCAAAGCTGAAGTTGAACAGTAAGAAAATGATAATTTATTCCTCATTTTGCATCCCACACAAGTACATTTATGTCTTATCCCAGCTGAGAAATCTCTGTCGACGTGTCAACTTAAGTTGCAAATTTAGTCAGTTTTATAAAATGTTTGAAATTCATTTTCGGAATGAAATTGCAAATGATTGGCTTGCAGTATAATAATGAATTTTAGTCTCATATATTGATTTCATTTTATTGACAATAAATTATGTCGACAAACAGCCATGAACAAATACACATTGTATACATGTAATTAAGACCTGCTGCATGATGATAATTTTATACTAGTAGTATAAATTGTATTATCTGATTTGAATTCATAAATTCTGTAGATTTCATTCATTTGAGAATTCAGAGGAGGGTATTTTGGAAGGAGAACAGTTAGAACTTGCTTTGAAAAACATGAAAGTTTCTCAGGATGAACATGTTTCTGAGGCCCAGTTAGAGTAAGTAACTAAGTCTATTGTTTACCAGATGGATGCAGGTTATAAAATAAATCGTATGTGAAGTTGAGGAATTTCATTATGGTATTTGACAGACTACATGAGTGCACTTCATTTGAAGACTTTTAAGATCATTGTAAAGATTATCTTTACAATTTATTTATTATCATTTAGTTTTTCCAAGAGAAATGTGATGGCAACTTGTATAAGTAAATCTATTGCTTATATCTATAAGTGAATGGTGACTTGCTTTGTTCATCCTGTTGGGTTATTGCTCTTTACACACAAGAAACTTGCAATGAATTGATTTTGCACTAGTTGACCAATCACTTTTTTTGTCTACAAGCAAAACCAATTGTATTCCATTTTTATCTTTGAAAAGAACCCCTTTAATAGATGTATGTAGTAATATACAAGATATTAAATTATCTTAGACAAGAAATTGAGCAGTTGACAGATAGTTTGGAGAGAAGTCAAAAACGAAAGCAAAGCCTTATTCAAAAAAGGAACAAGTTGAGGTAAGACTTTTTTTTTCACTGCTGATTAAAGATTTTTTCTCATGATTTTTTTTTTTGCAAAATTAATTTTATATAATATATTAAGATTGGCCTTGTTATGTGCTTCAGATACTGTAAACGTACTACATTTGGCTGTGTATTCTATTTAGCGCTTTTGGCGGAACAATACTTTCGCTAAATCAAGAACCGGTACATCGCTAAATTCCTTATTTTATGCGAGTACTTAATTTCGCGATTTAACGGTTTTGCATCAAATTCCGAGAATATAAAATTGCGAGCACCGAATTATTTTCATAATTCCAAATAGTTTAAGTCTGTTTGACAAATAAAAGTGAGATTTTGAAATCTGTGAGATGTGCTTCTCACGATTTTACGTGGATATTAACTCTTCCCATTAAATTTGGAATTTACAGTACTTTATGTAATCTGTGCTTAAATGGTAGATGAAAATAATGCACTTTAACTGGATGTTGATTTTTTTTATAATTTTAGTCTCCACCACACTTCACTGAGTCATACACAGTCTAAACTGTCCCAAACAGAGACCAGAGTAAGAGCTCAGTATAAACGAAGTCTCGATCAAAACCAGACAGATAATGCAAAGGTAGGCAAAGAACATGAGGAAGTTAATTTAGAATTATTAATTAGTAATAAACCATCAATATTTGTATTTAACTACTGTAAAATCTTGTTGAAATCCAGATCAAAACCAGACAGATAATGCCAAGGTAGGCAAAGAACTTTAGGAAGTTAATTTTAATTTAGTAATAAACCATCCATATCTGTACATTGAAAGTCTTGTTTATCAAACAGGAAAAGGCAAGTAAATTAGAGGAGGGCTGAAGATCATCAATACCGTTATATTGAAATTTACACATAGCTTGGTCAATAATAGAATATGTCCTTTGTAGATTAACACTAGTTTGGAGCAGTTAGTTGAGACAGTTGGTCAGCTGAGTGAAATTTATGAGCTGCCTGTTCAGGAAAAAGCAGAGGAAGCTATGCCAATGTTTTTATCTCAGCTCTCCTTGGACGAATATCACCAGAAAGAGGAGAGATTTTCTCAGGAGTTGTCTCACTTTACAAAGAAGAAATTTTTTGAGGTTAGGCCAAAAAAAATTAATGATTTGTTTCTCAGGCACCGCCGCATCAGTAAAATCATCGCCGCATCAAACTTTTTTATCGTTATTTTTCCGGATTTTTCATATCTTATCAATATCGGTTTTCTCTTTTATAAAATCAATGTAAACAAACGCTCAGAATAAAGGCTTGACTATGTCAGTAAAAACGTTATTTTATCTGACACATCTACCCATTGACCAACCTAGGGGGCTACTTGGGCTAAATACAAGTTTATGTAAATATAAGTACTCGTTTTGTGGTCGGTAACTTCGCCAGAATTTCCTCAGAAAGAGAGGTTGAAGTTGCCCTGTATTCTGAGTTTACGATCGTGAAAGTTAACCCCAAAAGCAATAAAATGATAATCATCTAATTCAAAAGACATTTTCATAGCCTAATTTAAATCTTGTTGTGATTAATAACTAGCGACTGGCTTATTTTTAGAGGTTATAACTACGGTTGATGCATTCTCATACTGTGCACTGAAAATTACAACCGATGTTTATAACTTTAGGTGCTGATATTACAGTTAGTTAGTAACATGTAATTAGTTAATAACTCTGCCAAGTTCGTGCTAAAATAATCTTAAAACCGTTTGTCTACAGTTATCTTTAAAATAAAACAGATCAAACTATATGACGGTTGTAATTGGGTCAAAGGGTTGGACTAATACCTCCAAAATACACTGAAACACATAGACTGATTTCGTTTGTCATTTAGCCAACACAATTACGAAACATTTCATCTACAAAATGTATGAATACATATAATGAATTAAATTTTAAAAAATGGATAAGATTTTAATTTTTTAGGAGTTGTTTTATTTTTAATTGACTTGCTTTTAATCCAATTTAAATTAAGATTGAATCTGTATATTCTATACATGTATTATCATTAGCATTATGCCATTTTCAAAGAATGGAAGTCTACCTGATTTCTCAAATTCCTCCCTACTTTTCTGTGAGGGAGAATTTCAGAAATGAAGTCTTCCTAAACTAAGTTTGCTCTAGGTAAATTGGTCCCTGTTAACACTACCACTGAAATTTCTCTGTTATATTGCCTAATAGCAGGAATAAAGGACAATTGTATTGTTTGAGAATTTTATGATGACTAATTTACTTTTGCTTGATTTCTGTCCTCAAGGCACTGGAGATTGAAAAGAAAACACCCCAAATGAATGCTTTACTTGATAAATTTTTATATGGCAAATTCAACTAGTGAAATGCCATAGAAATTCCCCTATTTCAGTTCAGACTTGTGTTGTTATGTGGAGGGGAAAGATGGGCCGCAAAATGAAGCAGGGGCACAAACCATTTGTCATGTTTGTTCAATTGCAAAAACTCAACCTTTGATAAGGAAACAGAAACAGCTAAAAAGAACAAATTAAAACAAATATTTAAACTTTGCCAATGTATCAGCTTGATGAATATCTGCTGATGAGTACACAAATAAATCATAAAATATGGGTTAACGTCATTGTAAATTTTGTCTTAAAAAAAAAAAAAAAAAAAAAAAAAAACCCTGCCTGCCTCATCAAATTTTCAAAATTTTGGCCCGAGAAACTAATGATTAATTTTTTTTGGCCTTAAATTTTCATTTTTTCAAAACATTTCTATTAAACTTAAAAAAAAAATGATTGATAGAATCAAACTAATGGTAATAAATATTGCTTGTTCAAATTACTATTGACTTTTAATGATTGCAGGGTATAGCAGATGTGGCAGGCCAGAGTGAAGGATCTCGTTATGAAATATTAGAAATTAATGACCCCAGTATTTCATTAATTAAAGGGGGAGGCCAGGAAGTCAATATAAGCCAATGTAAAGAATTGTCCAGAATACAAAAAAGGTGAACATTTCTAAAATTAAACTTTTAAAGTTAATATTATGGTGATTTCAAGATTAAGTATATATACTTGTGAGTATTTTCTTTTAGGATTGGATAAAAAGCAAAAGCGATCTAATTATTTTTTAGTTTTCCTGCTGCTAAACTAAAACACATAGAAGCAAAGTTAGCAAGTACCCAAGCTGACCGTCGTTTAGAAACTGCAGAGGATATACTGAAGTTAATTCAAGCTGGAGAGTTTGCCAAGGACCATAACTCTATCAAGTAATTCTTGGAACAATTTGAATGCCAACTTTTTATTGTTAAAGTAGTATTTAATCCACTGATGAAACTTTCATATAGATCAAAATGATTGATGAGGTGATGAGTTCTTGATTCAACTTATTGAATATTGCCCTAAAAGTGTTTAAAGTAATTATAAAACTTCCCATTAATTAACGTATTAATGTAGCTAGTATAATGCTATCATGGCTATATAATTCTAGGTTCAATGATAAACTTGATATTTGATCTATTTTTAAGTACATGTATTTCCATGGTCCCTCTAAAGTTTATTTTTCTTTCAACACTTGATTTTGATCCTCATTACCTCATTGATATGTGGTAAACTTGCTTCCTGTTTCTCTAAGTGAACGTTTAAGTGACACAGACTCCTCTCTACAAATGGTGGTAAGGGACCTAGAAATTTTGTCCCAAGATGAGATCCCAGGATTAATTCAGGAGAGCCTAAGTTCCCAAGTCTCCCACATTCTAACAGGGGATTACAATCTCAAGCTTGCCAGGCAGGATTACTTCATTTCAAACCAGGACCAGGTATAGTTTGTCTTGTAGATCATCCCAATTCTGGATCTGTTCAAGTAATTTATTTGTTTGGATTCATGTGTTTGGTTGTTATTTGGATTCCATGTATACATGGAATAGTATGCAACCCGTAATCTGGGTCAATCACGTCTCATGTGATATGTTTTACATACATCAGATCCATTTTTTTTCTAACCAATGCAAGTTATTTAACGCTATACGTATGATCTTTTTTTCCTTCCGTTTTGTAGGTTATACATCCTTTAGTTCAACAAAGAGCAAGGAACGAATTCCTTACGATGGCCTTTGAGCTTGAGAACCGTAACCATAGAGACATCCATCGGCTCCTTGTGGCGGTCAAGCAGCTTCTACAGAATCATTTAAAAGATTGGCATGCTAGAATGGTAATGAAATTCATGATTTATATGTATTTGTTCATCATATACATGTAATAACATTTTATTATGAGACATTGCTAGTGTCGGTAAAGGTTTATAGAATTTAACCTGTGTGTGACTTATATGAGATATGAGCTCATGAATCAAAAGGGGACTTACCGATAATCCCTAGTGAATGACTTGCACTATTCAATTTTGTTGTGATTTTCTTTAACCTTTTAAGAAAAGTTCTCTCAAACACTTACTGGTTATGAATTTGCATTTTTTTCCCCACCAATAAAATCATAGCTAGCAAAACTAAAATCATCTCATGATGACGTGCATAATAAACATTGCCTCAAGTGGAGTACATCATCTCCACATTATTTTGCCAGACTCATTTTGGTCAGGGTTGAAAAGGGAAAGTGATGATATAAGGAATTTCTTGATTTCTTTTATTCTTCACATAATAATGCTTGGTTAATAAATATATTGAAAACGTTCAAATGCTTTATTAGATTAAAAAAAAACAGGATGTATATATCAGTTAATTCTACATCCAGCATTAGCAAAAAGACTCTGTAAGAATCAGTAGTATAAATTTGCTCATTGATGTATGATTAAACTAAATTAAATTGAAATTTGGACATGTAGATGAAGGCAGGTAGAGATATTGCCAATGTGAAACCAATATTTGTCTTGTCAGAATGTCTACAAATTTCACTCATTTTGAGGTTTTGACCATAATCGAGGCTACGTCATCATTCATCCAAAGAGGTCCCACAAAGGTATTCCAAAATAAGTTTTTCTTGGACAGCTTAGTTTAAAAGAGTTCTGAATCCTAACTTATTAAGTTATTTAGTCAATTCACTTCAAGTCAATTATCTTCTATGAATAACTGATCTGTAGTGTTTTAATTGAATTCAATTATGTTGCCAAAATAGTTCAATTAAAAAAAAAAATGAACACTGTCAGCTTTCATGTACTGATAGCCTGCAAAACAAGCATGGGATGGGCTTTATGAAGTCTGTTGTTGAATTTAAAGTTTGTGCATAAAGAATTCCTTTACCTTGAAAGTTCAAAGAAATTGGGTCAGGTGCATGTTAAATGGGTTTGGAGGCAACTGGAAATTTTTTGTTAGGCCTTTTAGAAAGTAAGACATCATTATACCTGTATATCAGGTTTTTCCGCGAGTATCCAATTTCCTCTTTGTTTGAGATGATTTCAGAATAGCGGAAAATAAATAAAAGTAAAGGACTATATATGGTTTGAGCCTAAAATGGCCCCCTAAAATGAACATTGTCATGTTACTGTAATTCTTTGTTTTATTTGTACACATATACATTTGAAGTTTTTTCATTATTTTCATTTTGATTTAAGTGCCCATAATTTAAAAATATGACATCAAAAAGTTTACCTTTTCCCGCCATTTTCTCATTTTTAGCATAAAATGGCTTGTTTTGAGGCAGTTTTTCTTTAAGGAAACATTGAGCGACTGCTTGAACAAACAAAATATTTTCACCAAAGATGTATCTCTCCAATACTTACCATTGACAAAAAGTTCGTTCTTGTTCAAAGAGTCACTCTATATTTCCCATTCGAAAAAAGATAAGAACAATGTCAATTTTTGATTGATTTTGATTGAATTATAAAAATAGCGTCACTTCTGACGTCATATACAGCCAGTGAGTGCATATCAATCAAATAAATAGGTGAAAAACATATTTCATGTCATCTCTTCTATAAAATAACACAACAAATTAATGTACCTGAATCATTTTAAAAATAGCGAATTTGGGGGGCCAAATTTGACTAATATCATATATAGTTCTTTGGTACAAAGTCTTGTTCTTGTAACAGAGTTCTCTCTTTCCTTACAAAGTAAACAGTAAATAATGAAAGTACGATGAACTGTAATCAGATAGTATAAATTAGGTAGAGGTAGAAAATGCGGGATCAGGGCCTGGGACAAGCACCAGATAACAAGTAAGCCTCTCTGTTTATTTAGAAATCCACTGAAAAGCTAACTAAAGTAGTCAGAATCGTGAAATATATTCTCACTATGACTTTGAAATAGTGAAAATGTGATTTGCGCTAATTTTATATACCGGTACTATTCTAGGTTCTGATTCGCGGAAAAAACATGACGAAGAAAAAACCTGATATTCAGTATTCATTCCATTTATTCATTCTATTTATCATACATCTTTCTTTTTTTTTATATACGGTATGTATTTCTTCACATGCTGAATGTCATTTTAAACTTGTCTCATGGTTTAGTTATCAGAAAGTACAGAAAAAAATCCCAAAATTTAAATGTTTACTTAATAATAGTCATATGCATATGATTAAAAGACCAATAAAGGTGTACTGATTAACTCTTTGATATATTGCATGCCCATTTATAAAGTTTCTGTATAAAATTTTCAATATTGTATTTGACTTTTGAATTGGAGTTGTTGATAAAAACTTTTATCTCTTTTCTTTGTTAAACATTTAAAAGAAAAATCAAACAGGTTGATAGAATTCATAAACATAGAAAATCATTAAAGAGGGTAAAAAAGGACTTTGCAAGATTCTACATGTATATCTGGAATTTTTTTTTGGGGGGGGGGGGGGGAGGAATATGAAATGGCCACATAAAAGGTAATAAAAGGCACACTTCTTGCTGATTGATTGATTGTTATCAGTGCTGGCTCTCATAAAGGACATGATCTTCTGAAATGTATTGCTTATCAGGCAGTTGATCTCTTTTTATGTAATCTAAAAATAATTATAATATATAACTGGTATTTAATATACAGAATTTAACCTTCAATGTAACAGACTAATCACTGCTGTTTTTGTTATCAACTAGAATAATGTGATTCCATGTCACACTTTTTATTGTGGTTCACGCAGCTGAAGGAAATGTGTTGGTGTCCCACAATTAAACGTAGGTTCATCAATTTTTAGCAATTTCAATGAAACCCAGCCCTATTGCCACATGTGATAAATATGTTATTTTTGCCTACTTGCTGAATATAGCCTTCCTTAAACTACTTATTGATCACCTTATACCGAATTTGTGGGTTATTCATGCAACAGTGCATATTTTATTTTGTGCATATAGCAATGTTTTTGTAAATAGCTGGTTGACACAGTGAAGAATGCAGAGTTGAATCACTGATATG
Source organism: Magallana angulata (assembly GCF_025612915.1). Taxonomy (NCBI): domain Eukaryota; kingdom Metazoa; phylum Mollusca; class Bivalvia; order Ostreida; family Ostreidae; genus Magallana; species Magallana angulata. The sequence goes on from NC_069120.1 coordinate 47,035,710, forward strand.
GTTGATTGATAATGATCGTAGTAATTGCCCATTGAGATCATTTTTGTAGGTAATAAAATTATTTTCGCAAAAGAAATAGGTTTATGAATGTTTGGCCTTTATCCGTGATAGTTTTGTGTTTATTTGCAAAAGCTACACGTTTATTCGCGAAAGTTTTGTGTTTATTCATGAAAAAAACCATTTGTTTTATGTATGAAAATGAGCTCAATGGGCTTTGGTAGAATACATATATTACGTTAACAAAAATAAAAAATATAAAAAAATTCCAGGTAACATAATGTTGTGATAGAAGGATTGATTGACAGTTGGAGAGTGACAAGAATCTTTTTAAATTCAAACTCATTTTTATGTGTGAATTAATGTGTACTACAACATGAAGATATCAACTGGCCTAGAAATGGGTAGAATCTGACGTTATGTAGATAAATGTTAACAAAATATGGTAAACAACTTGTTTATTAGGTTGGTTATGTTAGTTGACATTTAAAGGAAGTGAACATGAAGAAATAATCAGGGCTAAAATCTGTCAGTATGATGTAAATAATGATTTCTGAAAACCATATACACACAGCTTTCCTCCGTAATAAAATATTTCAATAAGAATAACTAATTCGGCACTGCAATATTGTTAAATTTATTACCTCCCTGCTGGGTTTTCTCAAAGCATCTAAGAGAGGGCAGCACCAATGCTGACGTCAGTGAGACACATTGCATTTTTACCCACACTTAGTAACAGAGTTAAATTGCCATCATCAAAATTGGAATTAATTAAAACTTGGAATGGATGTAAAGAGTTGTTTTTTTGAAACAAGGTTTTTGGAGGAAGATATTGGAAATCAAAACACCAGGGAAGCAATTCCTGATTGCTGGTAAACAATACTAAGGACACAGAGATATATCGTGTTGAATAAATTTAAAAGGGCATGGTCATGATTTTGGTCAAATTCTACTTTTCTGGTTTTATTATTTACAATGCATTAGGAATGCATTTCTAATAATCAAATGAAATTTGAGAGTCAGTTGTAGAGTTATAAGCAAGATAAAGGGCTCACAATTAACAAGGCTGATGCCCTGTTTTTGTTTACATAGGCTCTATATACCAGTAAAAAATCTTTTTCAAGCTAATTTGTTTATCTTTTTATTCATTTTAAGCATAAATAAACAGTTCCTAATGGTTAAAACATTCATTTTAGGTCTAAAGCTGGAATTTTCACTTCAACATTCAACATGTAAACAAAAGCTTTGTTTACATAGCAAAGAATTGTAAGCTCTGTAACTCACTTATAACTCAGTGAGTGACTCAAATTTTGGTTGTCTATTAAAAATGCCTTACTGAAAGTTTGTTAACATTAAAATCGAAAAAAAAAATTTTGACCAAAATCGTGACCATGCCCATTTAAAGAACTAGCTTCGCAACCTTATCAAGTACCGGTATTTAATCATTGTTTCAAAATAAAAGAAAGAAAAATAATCTGAATCTTGGAATGCAATCAATTTACTGGACTTAATTTAATTAAAAAGGGTCATAATTTCATTGTGAATGTGCATCCAAAAACTAAAATGTCTTATTAGTTATTTTGTTTACTCACGAATATTCTTTATATCAAACATATTTAAAACAAAGTGTTGTAAATATAATATCATAATTTTACATTAGCTTATTTTGAAAATGTTTTCAAAATAATTGTTAGAATTGTTTCCTTACTTCATAATTTTTTTTCAAAATAATATCTTATTCAATGGCTCTCAAAATACACATATGGCATATTTTTATCTTAAAATTGGTTTGCCTTGTACATTGTATTAGATTTTTTTTTTTTAATTTTTGTTGTTTTTGTCTGTTTTTATATTCAATGACACATAAACCTCAGATGAATCCTTTATCTGTTTTTTTATTTTGTAGAAAATGATGGATGATCCTATGTTGACTCCAGCTAAATACAAAAGAAGTACCATTGACTCCCGGGATGGCTTTGCTAAGAGACTTCACAATGTGCTAGGTATTGTCAGGATTTCTTGAGGTTAATCTGAATATGTTGTAGTGTTACCTTATATGATAGCAGATTCACAAATTTGGTCAGTTGTATAGTTTACATAATTATTCAAAGATTATAAACACTCAATACCTCATTAAGGTGAAATGAATTTAAACTTAAATGTTTTACATATACAGGGATAGTAGCATGCTTTCTCATGTCCTTCACTCAGAGTTATTTTTTATAAAATTTGTAAATAACATTCAAAAGAACTTTATCTTGAAGTGATGTTGAGCTAGAATGGTCAGCTTTTAATTGTTGTGATAACTTTTTCAGAGGTAGACAATGCTCAGCAGTTATTCCTTACTTATTCAAGTCTGGAGGAGGGAGCTGATAGGTTGAAACAAGTGTACTCTATGAGCTGTAACCAGGCAGAGACGGCACTTAGCAACAAGGAGGAAATACTGGAGGCTTTGTAAGTCATAACTTGCAACATGTATAAACAGTGGAATCGTTTGAAGTTGTTGGGGCCAATGTTCCTTGATTGTAGGTTATTTGCTTATTAGTGGGGATGTAATTTCATGGATCCATTTGTTTTCAGTTTCAGTAAGATAAACTCTTTCAAAATTTGTTTTCTTAAGGATGTAAATTCGAGGGGGAGTGCTACCCATGAAAACCCTGAAAATTGAGCCACCATGAATTCTAATGATTCAACAGTAAACAAAGAATCATTGCTCTAAATATGAAAAGTTAACAACAAATATATTGGTATTTCAAATGTGGGTGTAAGAATTGAGGTTAAGTTTTGTTTTAATGTGACAGCAGGATTCAAATGTAAACATACAGTGAACAAAGGAGAAAGAGAGTTGATATATGAAGTCCATCTTTAAAAAATTGTTTAAACCTAAATTGAGCCAAAAGTTATCAAAAAAAAGAAGAAGTGATCACTGGTTCATGATTGAACACTCTGCAAGCCATTAGATATTTTGAAGAAAAAGATTGTCTTGAAAATCTTTCCAGGTTTTGTAGTTTTTTGCCAGTTGATCAGAATAGTTTCCAAATAGTGTAAAATATTAAAAGATAAATTACAAAAATAATGTTAAAAAGAAAGAAATAAGTCTAGGCCATCTCTTCCACAGAGAACAAAATATGCACGGCTGTGAAGAAATGATCTACTCTGGGTCTAGTACCACGCACGGTCAACCATCCCTGACACCACCTCAGCTTCAGTCAGCCATGACACAGTTAGAGGGAATGCTGGGAAGGCTGGAACATAGCATCAAGGATATTGTCAGAAATCTAGAGCAGAAAAAACAGGTAGGCCGTAATTTTTTAGTCAATTTATAATGCTTTCGAATATCGGTAAGTCTGTTCTGCTGGATTCAAAACAATAAAAAAAACTACCATTATCACTGTTTGCTGTAAATTAATTGGTAATATATGCCCTCCTTCAAGAAGGAAGGGCATATTGCTCTGCAGCTGTCAGTCGATCGGTTAGTCCATCATAAGTTTCCATTCAGTTTCTTCACAGAGAATCGGTATGAATGACTAATTTTTGACAGAGTTATGCCCCTTGGACTTAAAAAAATCCTAATTATTTGCAGTTTCCGTTCATTTTCTTAGTAGAGGTTGCACCCACTGAAATTAAATTTTTGTATACTGGCACTGTACCAGTTATCGGCTAAAATGTACCGTTTTCTTTTTGTAATCCCTAATTTCTTGATATTTTTGGATAAAATTTGACATACTTTAAAAAGTGAACTCCTTATTTATCAATCTGTTAGTTTATATCATTATTTAGAACCCAAAACATATTGTTTTGTGCTTTTAAGCATGCCCCGAATTTGCCGAGTTTTTACGATTTACTGTACCAGTTATCGGCTTCGTGATGATAACATAGTAAAATCCCTGTACATGTTGATTTTATACTCTGCTAAAAGTAGTTTGAATTATGCCCCTTGTGAGGTCAGACTAAAGTATTCAGGGTCATGATACATTATAAACAAAGCTCATAAAATAATTCGTTTATTATCATACGGTAATACACCAAATCGTATACTATTCAATACATAATTGTGCAATCAGGCGTTCAGTTGCGCTACGAATCTCTCGGAAATTCGTGAATTCCTTTTGTTTATACATGTTAAATGTATTGATTTTATATGTCAAATCAAAGAAAGGATATAAAAACGTATCTTAAAGAGGTAATTTTCTATTTTTAACTTATTACGTCACTTCCCCCACTGCTGAAAGTGCAAAGATGTAAAATCGGCGGTAAACAATAATCGTTTAAGCTCATGTATAAAACATATTCAAGAAAGTTTTCAAGCAAACTTACTTTTCTTTATTAGAAAAAGACGACTGAATTAAAAAATCTTGGATTGTCGAGTGCTATAAACCCGAACTCTCAGTTTAGCCGATAACTGGTCTTAGCCGATAACTGGTACAGTACCAGAACAGATTTACTGAATATCTAGATCAAGTTCACTTTTGGGTGTGATCAAGCAATTTTTGACAGAGTTTTGTCCTGTGGATTAAAAAAATTCCAATTATTTTAAGTTTCTGTTCATTTTCTTTACAGATGTCTTCAAGGGAGGGGGGCATAAGTGTTTCACAAGCATCTGTTGTTGTTTTCTTTTCTGATTTGTGACCTTAATTTAAATGCTCATTTCTTTTACGCAAAACAATTGCTCCAACCAAAATTTTATACTATTTTGTTTTCAAATTTTGTTTCAAGTTGAAGGGTGCTAATGAACAATCAAATTCACAAACAACATTTTATGAATTATAACTAAAAAATTCATTGTTTGTGATTAGCTTTGAAGTGATCCATTGTTATTAAAAGTCACGTGATGTCGATTTAAATGTTTTGTTAAACTTTTTGTATCAGTTGATTAGGTTTAATATCATCATGACTGAGTTGTTAAAGTATGGGGCTTGTGAACTGCAGATCAGAAGTTTGAATCTGCCTTGGGCTTTTGATCATATATTCTGAATTAAATTTTTGAAATTACATGTATATTTTTTATCCAGAATTGCATTTTTTGGCCTATTTGGCAAAATGACATATATTTCTTATACATCCTGCTATCTTATTTTTCTTTTTTTAAGAAACTATTTCAAGGTGTACTGAGCCACCTTAATAAATATTTATATTTATATATGAACCTATTGTTTATTAACAAATTTAATGAAAACATGTGTTTTATGTGTGGGCTTGAATTTTGTTGTTATTTTTCAGACTTTGAAGAGTGACCCATTGTTATACAAAGAAAGAAAGCTCTATGTCTACTTCTTCACCAACCCAGCTTGTTTAAGACAGCTATTTGATGAAATGTCATCCCGATTGCAGGCCCAGAAAATGTAAATCATCGTCAAATTTATTTCCTGATTTCTGCTCTCTAGCATGATTTGAATCACATTGTTGAGAAGGAGCTATTTTTTTGTTCAAAGGAGAATAGCTTATGGTGACTGATTACTCTTGATTTGAGTATTTATTCATTGGATCTGATTATTTTTTTAATTGTTGTTATAGAAATTAAATAAAGTATTTCTTCACCTTAGCTGATCGCTCAATATTTGTTAGAGTTTCTTGAGTTTGTTTTATTTTTCAGTGTAAAGCTAATAATATTGTGTTAAGGGGGATGTGCGGCCATCTCATACACATGTGGTCCAACATGTATAAAACATCCCTTTAAATGACTTGTTTATGTCCAAAATTGACCGAAACTGCGGTGAAAAGCTTTAAATACAAAATCAATAAATATGAGGTTTTACATGTTGTTTCACATGCAAATTGCTTTCATTGCCTTTGTTAATCACTTAGAACTGCACAGCTGCAGTTTTGGTCAGTGTAAATAAGTCATTGGCCTAAACTCTTTTGACCAGTCAAATGCAGCAGTGAAGCTTGCTTGTTCCCATATTGAAATAAAGAGAGTAAATCGTAGTAAGCTGTTAAATCATGGTCACTTATTGAAAATGACGCGAAATATTAGACACAATAAGCACATCTACAGGAGCTGCTAGACCCCCAGTTTTAATCAAAGGTGCATTGTATGGCATTGTTGTAGGTTTGTATGTATATAAAGAATGAGGTAAATATTCTGGACAGGACACAAATTACAAAGCATTTTGATATCAGCAATTTTATGTTTGTCAATGAGCAATGTCGGGGTTTTAAAAAAAAAAATTCATGCTGTCACGATATTATTAGGGCCGGATTGAGGTGGTTATTATTTAGCTATATAAATCTTCTGTTAACTAAGAGTCGCGTTTAAAGATAAAGGAAAATTTGAAAGCCATAATATTTGGATTAAAAGTAGTGTCTGGTCAAAATTATCATATGTAAAAGTTAAAGGCAGATCTGGTTGGTTATTTGTTAACCACCCAGCGTACTTAATAAATTAATATCTTCCGACTTTTTCTTTAATGTCTTTTAGGATTTCTTTCATTTCTCTTCATTTAAATAGACCGGACCAGAGTTTAGTTTTTCAAAATTTCGTCCCTCATACCATCAAGGATAAAGGATTTATTCTTATTTGCAAATATCAATTTGAAAAGGCTATAAAAGTGTAAATGGATGGACCCGCAAGCCTGCCTGTTATCTGTAAATCTGAATACGAAAGGTTGCTAAGCTTTTATAAGTGGTTCTAGGAAATTCTCGCATTTCTTGTTCATTGCAATATTTCCACTTACCTGATTCCTTAACTATTTGCAAATTCCCTCTTGTTCCTCATACAATGCGTCTATATATTTTTTAGAGTGACTACGGTATTACCTCCAGTTATCCCCCTTAACTGTAACTCTTCAGTTTTCTCTCGACGCCATTTTAGACATGCGGTTTTCCTCATGCAGTGCAAATAAATTTTGACTTTGGCGTTTTTGGATGTAATTATCGCGTCTGGAAGATGATTAATGAGGTTAACGATTGTTCTAAATGTTCCGGTAAGATGAACGTACTAGACGATCATGTTTTTTGTTATAAACATCGTCTTTGTAACGAGGCCTTTCCATGCGACACGTGTAGAACGTGGTCCAAAGACCAAAAATGAACAATAAAGTGCCTCAATCCGTCTGTGGAGATGGTATGACAGTCCAGGACACAAGTCCGTCTGTGGAGGCGGCAGTCTGGGGGACGAGTAACATTGAAGAGTCCCATGTCGGGATTTTCAACCTCGGAGGTCGTAAATTTATCAGACATTATTCAAGACCAAGTTAGGCAACATCTTGAATTATTGCTCAAGCGTAAAGACGTTGATTTAAGTTTTAATGATCAACATACAGTCACTGCAAACGAGATAAGGACGACCGGTAAAAATGAAAGCGCCAATTCCAAAATGGCGACCATAGACAGACCTCATTTTGACAAGTTTAAGGCTTACGATGAACAAATGTCGTCCTTTGAGTCCAGTGCGGCAGACGTTTTGTCTGTTAATGCACAAGACAATGACTATGAGGATATTGATTCAAATGCATCTATGACAGGTATGTGTACTATTTCAAATGCACCGGTAGAGGTGCCTTTTGGTGCACCTGATTCTTCTAATCCTCTGCAGTGGAACTGTTTTGTATCCAAGATGGCAAAAGTTCTCAATATTGACATTGAAGCTGAGGATCCGTTGGAGAAAGAAAGGAAATCGTTTATTTCTTCACGATTGAAGGGAGACAAGAGTGACAAGAAAAAGTCTCTTGTTAAAATGCCTATTGAAGGTACACTTCTTGACATGATCAAGACAGCTGAAAAAGAGGCAACCTCTGGACATTTGAAAAATAGGTCTGTACGTGGTAGAGATGACAAACCATTTATGGTATAAAAAAAGATGACATGCATTTTGTAATCCTCCTAAATTGGATGACAATATTGAGGAGGGGTTAGTTGTAGGTCAGAAAGGTAATTTTGGGAAATCAAAAGTTTCTCTCACGCCTTTTCATAAGGAGTTAGACAATGATTTTCGTCGAATTGACAATTCACCAAGAGCCCTGTCCAGAGCCATTTCATATGGTACTATGATAGCGGCATTTTTAGATGAGGCAGAATGCGAGGATGATAAAATTGAAGGACGCAAAGCTCTTATCAACTGTTTCAGAAGTATGGCTGATTTGACAGCAAGAGTTATGGCGAATTCAATCCTGAGTAGAAGGAAAGTTTTTCTTAAGAACGTAGATTTTATCAGCAAAGCGATAGAGAAAAAATTGCTGAAACACCCTATTTTTGGCAGCCAGTTGTTTAATGGACAATACTTTGAATCTCTCCATACATCGGCAGAGAATTTACGAGATGCAAGAGAAACTCAAAACGTTTACAGTACGTCAAAGGGGTTTAATAAGAATCACAAGGGTAGAGATAATAGGAACTCTACTGAATTTGGAAGGAAGAGAAAAGCAGATGTAGCTGAGACTCATAAATCTGCAAAGATCAGCAAATTAAATGACACAGGTTTTCCTTTGACTGATCAGGGCAAAGATACTTTTCGTACTGGACAAGAAAGCAGAAGGTATCCTTTTTCCAAGAAAACTTTCGGGGGTCCAAAAGGGCTTTCACCTCCAAGGAAGTAAAGTATCCACGCAGTTACAGTCAGTCTGTAAATATGTTTCCCCAGTTAGGGGCACGCTTGTTAGCATTCCACAGGAAGTGGACTTGTATCACTCAGGATCAATGGGTGTTAGAAATCCTAAGGGAATGGTTAAAATTGGAGTTCATAATTCAACCCGTACTAAAGATCAAGGAAACAAGTGTACCAAGGTATGGTACTCACGAGTCGGTTATTTTAACAGAAATAAACACATTATTAGGAAAAGATGTTATAGAGCCTGTACCTGTCAGTCAAGAAGACGCAGGATTTTTGTGGTGCCAAAGAAGCAAGGAGGGCTTCGCACAATCTTAAATTTGAAACCTCTAAATCGGTTAATTGTGCCTCGACATTTCAAAAATGGAGACGCTGTGTTCAATTATGAAAGCATTAAAAAAGGGTGACTTTGCTATCTCCCTGGATCTGACAGATGCCTATTTTCACATTCCAATTCACATAGATTTCCAGAAATATCTACGATTCCAATTTCTAGGCCAGAGTTTCCAGTTTCGAGTAATGCCGTTTGGACCGTTCAGCTCCAAGGGTCTTCACAAAAATATTGGCAGTTCTTGCAGCACACTTAAGGAAAATGGTAATCCGAGTTTTCATGTACCTAGACGATTGGTTGCTGGTCAGTGCAGACAAAACAACTCTTATAAGTCAGAAGAACTATGCTTTACAGCTGATTCAAGAACTGGGATTGTTGTGAATTGGGAAAAATCATCTCTAGTGCCGTCCCAACATATAGAGTATCTGGGGGCACATTTCAATCTAGTAGAGGCCAATGTGACACCCACGGAAACCAGATTGCAAAGTATTCTAGACATTGTGCAGTCTCTATTTACAAGTCAACATACTTAAGCATTTGTGATTCTCAAATTATTGGGACTGATGGCTTCATGCATTTATCTGGATCCGCTGGGAAGGTTACACATGTGCCCTATACAGTTATACCTACTAGCATTGTGGAGAGCGAAGATTCATCCTCTTACTCATATGATTGTGATTCGTCCAATTCTGCTTCAGCACCTACAATGGTGGATGAATCGAGAAAATTTCTTCAAAGGAATGCCCTTACAGGACCATCCAAGTCAACTAACATTGATAACAGATGCATCAGAACACGGTAGGGGAGCACATATAGAGAACTGGGGGACAACAGGGATCTGGCCTCATCAATATCAGCAGAAACACAAATTGGCTAGAACTGAAGGCTGTGCAATTAGCTCTTCAAGAAGCTCTATATTTGATAAAGGGGAAAGTTATCCTTATACGATCAGACAACACAACAGTGGTAAGTTATATCAACAAGCAAGGGGGACACATTCACCAGAACTCTGTTAATTAACTTGGGAGTTGTTCCAGTGGTGCATTCAGTACAAAATTACAATACGCGCTGTTCACATTCTAGGGAAGAAGAATTTTCTGGCCGATGCACTTTCTCGGGGGAAAGTAGTAAGAATGACAGAATGGTCACTCAACAACACTGTGGTAAATTTGCTGTTTCAACAAATGGGAACCCCATGCATAGACTTGTTTGTAACTGCAGAATACAAAAAGTTACCAGTCTATTGTTCTCCGTTTCCGGACATGAAAGCCTTTCAAGTAGATGCGTTAACAATCAGTTGGAAATGGATGTATGCTTAAGCATTTCCACTCCCAATTCTTGTACCCAAAGTTCTGCACAAACTAAGGGAAGAGACAAGTGTTGTACTTCTCATTGCTCCAATGTGGCCCAGGCAGTCGTTACCCTCAGATATTCAATCTTCTGATCGATATACCCGTCAAGTTACCACTGTGGCCAGATCTTCTGTCTCAAAATCACAATCAGAATTTTCATCAAAATCTAGAGACTATCAATCTTGTAGCATGGAAACTGTCAAATTGCGGCACAAGTCAAAAGGATTTTCTGAAGAAATTGCAGATATTATGGCAAATGCCAGAAAGACTCCTACACGGACAGTTTATGATGCAAGACTCAGAATATATAACAGTTGTTGTAAAGAACAGGGTGTCAATCCCATTATAACATCTATACCAGAATTAGCAGAATTTTTTATGTACCTCTTCAATGTTAGAAAGTGCAAACCTCAAACAATAGCTGGATATAAGTCAGCTATTGCAATTATACTTCAGAATGGAAGCAGTGTTGGTATAAATTCAGAGCTATCGTCATTGTTGAAAGGTCTGTTTAATAAATACCCATCAACACGTCAATTAACACCAAATTGGAATTTACCATTGGTTTTGTTAGCTCTAACAAAACATCCATTTGAACTCCTAGAGTCAGCTGATCTAAAGTTTTTGACTCTGAAGACGGTTTTCCTGGTCACCATTGCCTCAGCTTCCAGAGTGAGTGAGATTCATAGTCTTTCCTTAGATGATGGTCATTTTAGAATGGAGAGAAAAAGGATAAAAATGTTACCAAATATGGAATTTTTGGCAATGACGCAAACAATGAATAGACCTTGGGAGCCTCTATATTCCTGCTTTCGATTCATACGCCACAGACTCTGAAGATTTGAAACTATGTCCTTGTCGTGCTTTGAAACTAGGTTTACTTCGTTTTATCTGAAGAATGTTCCAGATCACCAGACCATTTTTGCCAAGGCAGCAATCCTGGACTCATCCAAGAGAGGGAAGCAGAAATAGGTAATTATATTACTTTGATCACTTGCTTTTCCTCTCCCACCTCCAGATTGGGCTGCAAATTCCTTTGCAAATAGTTAAGGAGGCAGGTGGAAATATTGAAATGAGCTTGGATTTTTGGGCGTAAAATCCGTGTTCATGAGATATTTACAATTACCTGCTTCACCCGCCCACCTCCCCTCTCGATGAAATGATAATGTTAATAATTTTAGTTCGTCGAGAAAAACTGAAAAGTTATAGTTAAGGGGGATAACTGGAGGTAATACCGTAGTCACTCTAAAAATTATATAGACGCATTGTATGGGGAGCTAGAGGGAAATTGCAAATAGTTAAGGAGGCAGGTAAGTGTAAATATCTCGTGAACACGAATTTTACCCCCAAAAATCCAATTTTTAATCAAAAGGCTAAAATGTGAGATGTCATTTTTTAAAAAAAATCTTCAATTGCATAAACACGGATATTTTCTTTGTTCATACATGCAGGAATTCCCTATAATGTGTTGTTAAATGTAAATAAGCCATAAAATTGTTCTTATTATTTAAAAAAAGATGACTGCACTTAGCGCCGGGTTTTGGCCCTATTCGGTTGCTTCTGTTGCGTTTATTTCTTGACCTAATATCACTGAAAAAAATTAAAGAGTCTAGTCAATTTCCAACATCAGTTAAGATTTTAGACTGTGATATAATAAGCTCATTCTATGTTTTCCTCCGTACAACTTTAGAAAAAAGATTTTTCGCTTATCTGCCCTTGATCAAACATAAGATTGATATTGATATGCATGAGAGGTGGAACTGACATTATTAGAATGGTACTAAAATTAGACTAGCATGGATAACAATGATATATATATATATATATATATATATATATATATATATATATATATATATATATATATATTTATATGATCACTCTTTCAACATGACCCTATCTATTCTATATTGTATAGTATACTATTTACGAAGCATAAAAGAAAGCATTTTATTGTTTATACATGTATTAACATCTTTTTATCACCAAATTAATAAATTGATTGTGAAAAGTAAGTTTAATTCGCTTAATTACTGTTAACGTGCATCAGTATGTTAGCTAAAAGAAACTGCCAAATCGTCTTTCATGGGAACTGGATTCTGACATCATCATGATTATTTCATGTAGTCTGTGATTTTTCTAAAATCGCTTTAGGTTTCGACCAATCGATATTTTTCTACACAACTATAAATTGACTATAATTTTCCGCAAGAAATAGTGGGAATCATACTCGGTAGATGTACATATATGCGTTGAATACAATAAATACGGTGATGAAGGACAAGAGCATATACACCGTATACAACCCCCATCGCGGGAGAGACGACAAAGAGTATGCGGGAGTCAATTTCAACGTATGGGGGAGTCGATTTTCTCCGCTTCGGAGACTGGAGAAATTTTGGACACGCCCTTTGAAGGTATTTATTACAAGTATTTCCAAAAAATATATGCCGCGCGGAGGACGGTGATAGTCAAATTTTGTGTTGGTCATTGGTCCGAGTACTCTATGCGAATAGTAGTTTCTAACACTTCGAAACTACATGCATTTGGCAGATTTCAAATTCAAGGTAGTCGGGTAGTCAAAATATGCATGATTTGTAAAATATACGACTCTCTCTTTTTCGACGCCCCAGCGTTAGGGGTTGTACACGGTGATATACATGTATCATCACGTGCAACATTACGGTAACAATCTTTTATATATTAGGACACGTCGTTTCAACCAATCAGAATAGATAAATAAATCAATTTATGAATAAGATTACGTCCCTTTTTCAAATAATTCGATGAACACTTCAAGGGGACGTGTGGATCCTATCACGCACGCGGAATTTGCACGAGATTCTCATTAACACAAAAATCCTAGCGGCTGCCTTTTAATGGCAGTCTATCTTTCTTTTCTTTTTTTGTTACTTGATGTCAACTTTAAAGATTAAAATGCTCGAAGAACCCTCTTTTTTCATACTTTTGATAAGCGCTTTTTAAAAAATATTTTATACTGTGCCTCTGCCACTTTACAACAATTGTTAGCCAGTTTATGTACATGTACCTCATGCATCATCATAGTGTGGGTAGAAGAAGGAAAATGGTGAGTAGAAGCACATGTTGTCGTAATTTGTTTTATTTTATTTTCATTCATTTTATTTAAGAATGCAAATTATGTTATTTACATAGTCAGCTTTTAGCTACAGCATATTGGTTTTATTTTTTTTGCTCCTAATAGCTAAAATGTTTTGGAAATTATTTTTAAAATAACTGTAGCATTTAAAAAAAAATTAAATGTTTATTTTAAAAAATAATTAAATTGTTCATTTTTTGATCAATTTCTTATTGACCTTCACAATGATAATTTTCATATAGTAATTCACTAAAGTTATACATATTTTTGTTCATTCTTTTTGTTTTACGTACAATTCCATAGTTTTTAGTAACAAAAACTCACCCGAGAGACTGAAATAAAGTGAATTTTCTTGAAGTTTAACATTTCTGTACTTGAAGGCTTATGAGTGCTGCTAAAATTCATGAAATGAATTTTAATTATTATCATTAGTTAAAGGGATGTCTCTTATTGAAATTGGTATGTAGACCTACACGAGAATCAAAAGTAAAATTCGACAATTGTGTTGACTTTACAAAGTGAAATTGCAAGTTACAAACGGGAGGTAAAATAACACGAAAAGTAGGTGGATGGGAAATAGTAAACTATACATTGGTAAATTTCTAACATGTGATGGTGCAGCATGCACACGATAGAGACAGTCAACCGAAATGTCAACCCTTTACAGGGAATTAGCTTGTGAAATGTGAAAGGGTAAAAAACTCAGAATAACCAGATTGGCCGGATACATAAGATAAGGAGTGAAATAATTCAAATTGCAGGACATCTCGAATTTATGTAAATATTGCCTGTTTGGGAGGGTAACTGTTGAAATTGACACCCCAAGAAAACCATTGTCAACCGACGCGAAGCGGAGGTTGACAATGGTTTTCGAGGGGTGTCAATTTCATCAGTTACCCTCCCTAACAGTCGCTATTTATTTTATTATACTGAATGTCTTTATTTTAGAGAAAATTTTACTGCTTTTATATAGAAATGAAGTGAATTCCTCGGCTAACTGTTCGCGCATAATTTACGCGCATGTATCAATTCGTTGTGTTACCCGTTGCCAAGTGTGTTGTTAACGCAGAGGATAACAGAACGGATTATCAACTGCGTCTAAACCAATCAGATTTCAGTATTTAACATGAAAGTATAATAATTTTTAATGCCCCCGAACTGGATACGCACGTCTCATTTGATTGATATTTGGATTAAACACATAAGCATCAAACAACATACTTTCATATTACTTTATTTTCTAAACTGGCGTCTTAAAATTTACCGGACACAATGCCCAACGGAGTTTTAACTTTTACCGGACACATTTCGCCAACTCGGTCGGATCTGTATGTCTGCTAAATAGCGTGCATACGTAAAACGGTAGTTTTGTCTTCGGAAATAGCCGAAGAAAAGTGCTTGATTCCGATTTTTAAAAATTTATTCTTTTAATGCCTTTAATTTTCCGAAGTTGATAAATTGAATTGTTTTCTGCTAACTTATTCAGTCTCTAAAAGATCTGTTTCTTTAATATGAGTTTATGTTACATCTAATAATTTGATAAGATATACGTGAAACATTTCGTATCTCCTAATTAAAGAGTTCTATACTATTAGTTAGTACATTGTACTTTGCAATTGTACTTTGATATTTTCATCTTAATTAATTTCAATTGAACATTGGAAAGTTTTTGATCGAGATTCGGGGCAAAACACATCGACAAGCGGTAGTCATTTATGATCGAGTTAACCTTTTTAACAAAATTGCGGACAATATGGTGGCGCCCAGGGTGATAGAAAATTTGTTGGCCCTCAGAACTGCTGATTCAACTATCATTTTTCACAGATTTTCTTATATACGTGTAACCTTAAAGTCGTGCTTCTCGGGGCGGGCTTCGCTCGCCTCTCGCTGTGCTAGGTGTAAAGAGGACATGCAAATAAAAATGATGTTCGTCTTCAACAACAGCATGACAATTAATACAATATCTTCCATCTTTGGGGAAAATAGGGTGACAATATCTGCCAACCTTTATATGTACTTTAATGTATTTTTGCTAAATAGGAACTAAGGCAATCCTAGTTATAGAGTTCCGAAGTCACACATCCCCTGGCTACAGTGAATTACTTTTTTAAAAAACTGTCCGCTGCCAACTAACATGTTGTGAATAATTGTAATGAATTTCAAATTTAAAGTAATGAAATGACGAAAAACAAAAATCAAGTTTTAAAGATCCTGTTTATTTGTTCCTTTGAAGAAATAATGACATCATCTCTTGACCACTTTTGGAGAAAGGGGTCTTGTACATTTCGCCGGATGTAGGAGGTAATCCGTTTGACATTCAATTGGAGACTTTCTTCAAACCATATGATTGGAACTTACTTACTAGTACTTTACTTTGGTTTTTTCATGCCTGATGGCACATAAGTATGGCAGCCACACTGTCCCTCCACCCACTCCGATCCTTTGATGGTTACCAATCTAATCTTTCAAAAGCTTTTATGTGTATGGAACAACACATGAATTAAAAGTTTTCTGTATTCAATCTACTACATTCATGAATTTGATACATGTTTTCTGCAGTGTAATTTAAAAATTTAAAAAACCATTTATACAATACGCACACGGTTTTATTTTTTTGGGCATGAATAGAGTTTGACCCAATGTGAAACCATTTTACAGTATACAGTGATACAGATAGGAAAAAGGTTTAAATCACAATAAACCTTGTATAATGGAGTTGAGATTTTGAATTAAATACGTGTTTTAAACACTTTATATGTAAACGTTCAATAACATCAATGTTTAGACTAAGTGCTTTGCATGATATTGCTTATCTTATGAATGATACCAGTAGATGTTCAATGACAAAGCAGATTAAAAAGAGTAGAATTGCTATTTTGCCTGTTATCACTTTGCTGTTTGTGTTGCCAAAAAACGTAGTCTAAATGTTCTCTGTATATTGAATGATTGGGAATTGTCTTATGCAGTTTTTGAAAGTTAACATAATGACCAAATGTTAGCGTCACAGCCTGTATTTGTTCGTTCCGATGGACCCCCTATTTACTAATTAAGATGATTTTTTTTATGAATATAATTATGTGAATATTCATTCCTTGTCTTATAATTACATGTGTTGCATGTATGCATAATTGTATGTTTTGAAATAATCCTCATTTGAGGGAAATAAAGTCTGAATGAATGAATAAACGAATGAATGAATAAATGAATGGGTTAGTGTAATTAAAAATAAAATTTTTGAAATTGGTCTAGGGCATATACGTTATGAGCAAGAATACAACTTGTACATGTGCAACTTATTTTCCTATTATAATTAATCAAGGAATTATTGATCATTTCATTCAACAACTTGTAGAACAGATGAATTCCTCATCTTGTGGTTATTTTTACAAGCATATTATTGATCAATTTTCATATGTTGATATTATTTATAAAAAATCTCATAGACTTGCAATTGAAAGTGGGCATCACATGAACGTATTAAAGGAAAGACGTTTTTGTAAATTTTGTTCTGATATTGACGATGATTTCCATTTTGTTTTGATGTATCGCGAGTATAGAGAAATCCGCGTAAAATATATAAAGTATTATTAGAAAAAAAACCCAACTTTATACAAATTTATACAATTATTAAGTGGTCAACATTTTAAAGAACTGTGTAATTTAGGAAAGTATCACCACCTAACGTTTAAAACTTAATAAAGAAATATTATCCGGGGTTTTTTCACCTGTTATTAAAAGAATTATCATAAATATATCGCCAATGTACTTTTTAAATGTACATGTACCATACCATTGTAACATTGCATTTTAATTATCTGTAAAAACCTATGCCATAAGATGTATGTCTTGTGCAAATATAGAATGAATGAATGCGCACAAACGATGATTTAAGATTGATTTATCAGAGCGTAACCTTTAATTGGAGTAATATTATTTATGGAAAAATTATTGCTACAAATAAAGGCATTATGACTTGAACTAAGCTCAAATTATTACACTACGTTGAATATTGACGACAGATGTATCGGCATGTAGAAAGGTATGTCAACGTTTTAGACTAAATTGTTAAATGAAATATTGAAATCTCTACAAGCAAGATTAGACGAGAACTTTTAGTATCATATTGTAAAATATCTTTAAATATTAGGTCTACTGGAACTATCAGTCTATTTTTTTCTAATTTGATAATGTATCACGCAGGGCAATAGTATTACCATGATCTTGTATTCGCGAACTATAAAAAGTTCTTTATGAAAGGAAATGGTAAATGGTTCGCGTTTCCCTTTCTTTTATTTTTTGAAGAATCGAGGTATTATCAACCAAAATAACTAAAAAGGTTGTCTAATTTTTAGTCTGTAAACGTCAAAATATTTATGCTGACGAATTTAGATGGATTCTTTAAAATTTTATATATTCAATGGATCTTTTCTCTTTTGAAATGATACTTTCATGGGTAAAAGATGGGTATATGTTCTTCATGATTACATTTACTCAATTCATATACAGTATATTTTATGTTATAAACCTTAAATTGTATTTTTTCTTTAAAAAAATAGACCGATTACCTACTTTTAAAGTAACTGAGCCTGAAATTTATATTAAATTGTCCAAAAACTACTCTACTCTATGATTAAGATTTTCTTAAATACGAATTTGTAACTAAATTTAAGGAATAAAGAATTGTTCCTTGGGTATCATAGCTGATCAAACACATCAGGCGTGATCAAATCCAATAAAGCCCGAAGGACTTTATGACTTTATGATAGTTTATGATGTTTTTGTTTACATTGGTTCAATAAACCGGTAAAAATTCAAGCTGATTTTTCTATCTGCTAATGCGTTTTAACATAAAAATAACAGTTCCTAGCGTTTGTCACATTCAATTAAGGTCTAAATGTGGAATTTTCTTATCAACATTCAATTGTAAACAGAAATATTATCTAAGCTTTGTTTTCATAAAAAATATCATTGTGAGCACTGTATCTCGCTTTTAACTCGAAACTAACACTGAAAATTTGGTTGACTATTAGAATTAAAACCGGAAAATTGAATTAATCAATAATCGTGACCATGTACATTTTAAGACGGACAGTTTAGCTTGATAGAAATAAAGAGTTGGTTTTAACCATCAATCTTTCAAAGGTATTTCGGTTCGAATTTATTTCATTAGTTTTTGAAAATGTATCAATTTTAGTTCAGTATTGCCCCCCCCCCAAAAAAAAAATTTTAAAACGATGATATTAATATAACATACATCAGATTAGATATGGGTGCTAAGAAAAAAAAAGAGGGCTGCAAGTCCCAACTCATTCTAACTTGATTGTGATAGTTGTTTTTTTTTTCGTTTTTGTTTGTTTGTTTGTTTGTTTGTTTGTTTTTTTTTTTTTTTTTATAAAATCATATGATTCCTATTCCTGTAATATTGCATTATAGTTTATATCTTATTATACCTCACTATAATAATTTAATAATATAATATTATATACCTCAATATGAAAATTCTATATGACGCGAAATTTGATTGGTGTGAATAGTCACATGACGGGGCAAACAAAACGTCTTGTCTCCCGGGAAATAAATGTCATATCCCATCTTTACGGAAGACTCGGGGGGTTTTCATTTCATTGATATAAAAATGCCTAGATGAGCATACAACGTAAATAAACATGGTTAAACATGGTTAAAATCTATAATATTTCAAAATTCTTACATCAGAAAATTGAACTATATGTAATTCGAATTTATGAAAGATAATGACGAACGATTTTTTACAGTTGAAAAGCTATTGTGACTCGACTTATTTTGTATTAACGAGTGTCGTTTAGTATAATAAACAATTTGATGCATGCATGACTGTCTGGGATATATGAAGATTTATTCCACTCGAAAAATCATGTTTCCCTTGGGCGTTGTACTCGGGAAATTTGATTTTCCTTGGTGGAATAAATCTTCATATCTCCCTCGCCATCATACAATAAATGTATTATATCTTATCACATTATAAAATATTATATTATAAATAGTATGATATACTATCGTTTTGAATCATATATAATTTTGTATCATTTTGTTTCATATTATATAATTGTTAATGAATCAAGATATGACATATAACATGCAATGAAATACTCAGTCATGTATGTGATAAAATGTTCGATAAGTCGATAAAAAGGGGCTTTACACAATTGCATACGAGCAGAAGCGACTGAATATTCGTGCCGAAATAATCGCATTTGAAAAAAGTATTCGTACAAAATCCGCACGATCTAAGCGAGCATTGTGCGATGTAAACGCATTTAATCTTGCGATATATCTTGCGTCTATATGCGACTGTTGTACAATGAAAGCGACTGTTGAAAGGTAATGCGATAGGATCGTGCGAGTGACCAGGTGATCGTACGATTGAACGTGCGCCAATGCGATTTGACGTGCGATCATGCGTTCTATGGTACGAATGCTCGTGCGAGTCAGAGGGGGAATATACCTTCCATTTTCAACGCTCTTCAGTAGACATAGATGAAAGCGAGAGAACATGCCGCTCAAGAAGAAACAGAGATGCGGCAGAAAGTATTATTATAACTCAATATGTTTTTCTTTTACATTTGATTGGTCTAGAAATTCACGTTGCAGGGCGATTTCATATGAATGAAAATGCCGATATGAGCATGTGATGTATGATTAAATCAAAAATATTTAATCATTATGATTCTATATATATCACAAAACCAACTTAACTATCTATGATTCAAAATTATGAAAGAAAAGTGAGACAGTGACAGAGGAAATCAAACAATTTTTAGAAACCAACGTATTTTGTATAATTATATGTTGTTCGTTTATTCAATAATATTCAGGGAATATGAAGATTTATTCCCCCAGAAAAACAAATTTCCCTCCGGCGATGACCTTGGGAAATATGATTTTTCTTGGAGAAATAAATCTTCATATATTTCCCTCACCATCATGCAATAAATGTATACTGTTGAATTGTTGTCTGAAACAGAGATGCTTATACAGGGTATATATACTAGTGGCAAAGCATGGCATATTACTGATAAGTCGTGCAATGATAGTAAAACGTTGCAAGATAACATGAGACATGTTGAGCAACAGTTTCATGGTCACACAACAACTGCGATTCATCTTTCGACCTTTAAAACTCGTGCATTACTCTTGCGAGTACACAAAACGTTGTAAAATGTTCGTACAAATGTTCGTGTGTTGCACTGCGATGATTTGGATCGCATTCGGTCGCGTCGGAATAGTGTGCATGTTAGACGTGATGCGAGCACTAAAACGCATGCAACGAATGCGAGATGAGAGAGCTCGTGCGAATCTAAAAAAATCCTGTCGCAAAGTGTTGTAAAGTGCTCGTGCGCAAATTGTGAAAGGGGCTTTACTAGCGTAAACATGTTTCAGGGGGTATTAGTATGATCCCTAAATCATATTATTTACTTCAAACTACAAAAAATTGATATATCCGCATTTGAACCGCAATTTAACTGTGTACGTGAAATAGGCTGACATACGTGAGGTAAAGCATGGCATCTGGCTTTATCACGTGCTGTTCAGTTATATAAAAGGATAAATTAAATGACAACGTGCCCCAGCCTCTCCGAAATGATACACATTAGCAAGTCACTGAGAGGGGGAAAACATCAAACAATCCTGTTTAACACAGAAAACATTATTTTCCTTATGTTACGTTAATATATTAGATAACACTACAAATGTCACACCTTCATTTATCTTTCATCGCTCGATATTTAGCGATTTTTTTTTCAACACCAAGTTCCGCATCCATAGTCACATCAATACTGCTCAGCACCGATGTGTTTTAAACGCTTTCAGCGGTCATTTGGGGTGAATCTTAGGTGAGGTCCTTGAGATATGATAATACCGCAGCTGCGCCTGCGCACTTGTTCCCTTTACAACTGCAGTCAACGTCATGCATTCCTCTGTTTTATTATATTGGGGCGACCTTAATCGACCGCAAATCTCCATTTTCTCGCCAGGGAAAGAATAAACAAGTAAAAAAGTTTATCGATTGCCGCTCATCGACACTGAACTAACAATCTTTCTACTAGCCCTTGCGTTTTAGAAAATGCAGGAATGATAGTTGGCTCAAGGAGTATACAAATATTAAAAGAAAAAACGAAACATTTATAAATGATATATAAGAAGGCATTATTCACTAAAGTAAGAATCTAAAGCATATTGATAGCAATATAAAGATAGAGCAAATTTGCGTTGCTATGGAGAAGTTGATATTGATCTGTTTCTGTAAAACGCATGAATGAAGGAATGAATTTAGATCGTGTCCAGTGAGGTCAGCGGGAGAGTGAGGGCGAAGAGAATGTTACCCTCTGATTGACCCATCCACCACACAACCCCCCCCCCCCCCCCGAAAAAAAATGAAATGAATGCCACCGACAGCTGTTTCTAGCAAAATCGGTTATCTATCCGTATACTATAGTACGTACTACACATTATCGTGTGATATTTACAACATTACAGTTCATTTACAAGCATTCTGTTTTTTCGCATTTACGCCTATGCAAAAAAAAAATAAAAAAATTAGTAAACAAGACCGAATCAGGTTTTAGTGCATATAGGTAGTTGATCATTATATCTCACTGCATGATTGCACGCATGAATCATATTTTATGAATGAACAGAGTGGCGGCCCGCTATCGCCCTCTCTGTCTTACACTTTAGAATACTTTACGTTGTTCCCCATTGTGTTCCTTTATCGCGGATCAAATTCAACAGTTCACAAAAACAAGCTACGACACATCTATCCCAGTGGGGATGACACGCAACCCCTTTTGTATTCCCAAATAATTGACCTAGTTCTTATTTTTTTACGATGTATTAGTTACGCGCCCATTATATAATTTGTATGCGCACGCATTTGAATTGCCAGGTCACACAAGCAGTGCTGAAAAAAAAATCATGGCTCCGAATTGGGAAAGATACGATAGGGGATCCTATGCGACCTAATGGCGTTGCCTCGGATGACCTTTAAAACAGGTAGAAAATTCTTTTATAATAAGATGGCCTCGGTCAACTTTTGTTGTCCAGTCCGAGTCTTTGTTGTTAAAACGATCTGTTTCCCGGTTATATTTGTTGTCCTCAATCTAAGGCCAGTGAGGTCACGTCGGTTCAACTGCAAATCACGTGATCCGATATTTTTTGTCCTCTTAAGCATTACATAATATGTTCTTTGGGCAGATTCTACCTCAGAAAGCCATGAAAATAAGTCCTTCTCGGGCAAGGATACAGAGTGCTTGAAGCAGAAGGAGGTGAGATTATAGTTATTTTTAATTATCTTTTTGTTTGAACTTTTGGCCTGTGTTTTTGGGGTCACGATATAGTGTTTACTTACTTACGATGAATGTGTTTTACATGCGAGTCAAGAGTGTATGGCATTAGTTGATACAGCTTCCTTTTGGTGGGTTTGATTTATTGAATAATGATAAGTCCTTCACGTGGGATTCCTTTCATCGATATGTATGACAGTGATAAAAATAGCCTTGCCGTGGTGCAGCTTTACTAACTAGAGTATTGTTTTTGAGACATACTTCAGTACTGGCGTAATTCATCACGTGCAGTAAATGTAAGGCCGGGTTATCTCGAGGAGTAGATCAAACAAAACAACCTTGCCCTTGCAAATTACATAATTCTTTTGGAGTATTACGTAAATCAGATTTGTTCGCATAAGTTTATTGTAAAGTCTCCAGAAATAAGGCACATTTGTCTATGGCCTGCTTCGTAAACACACCGATATTGTGGGAACAGCGATCAATCGAGAGAAGAAGGTAAGTGATTGTGAAATTTCCTTTAAAAAACATTGTCATGGATGTGATGTAATGATTAATAGGATCATAATTCATTTACGTCATTTCTGATACGACCCATATGGAATTTTTTCGTTGAATAATTTGGAGTTAATATTGCGTCCTTTTAATTTGCGACTCTAAGTTCACATGTTTTTGATTCTTCTTTAATGCACGTTATTGCTAATACAATGAATTTTTAAACTAAGATTTTATTAGCCCGACTTTTTGTCTGGCATTAGGGGTTAAGTATATGTAATTTGTCTAAGTATGTTAATTTTCTTTAGATTGTTTTTATTCCTAACACGTGCCATAGAAAATTCAGCCAAGTTTTTAAAAAGTTAAATCCATTATTTTTTCTTTGCAATTAGTGCAGGTTTAAAACCCTGCGCCGTGTTTATTCATCTGTACTGCGATTTACAAAACATAATCATAAATATTACGTATATATTTCAGTTCATGAACTCGTGTGTTATGGACTTTTTAAAATATGTAGGAATATGTCTTTACGTTTTCTCGTAAAACATCGCAATGAAAGTTTATATGCTTAAAATTTACCACAGGTGATTTCCACATTTTTACGCTATTTTAGAAGTTTGCATTCATTGTCAGCTAAAACGGACAGATGTGCCTCGATATCCACTTTCAAAATATCAAAAAATGGAATAAAATAGAAATAATTGTAAAGAACAAACAGCTAGGGCTCTTGGAGTCATTCTTTCTTCTAAATGTCACACTTGAAAGGAGGCTTAGAAACAAAATACGATCGCGAGAATGCTGACCAACGGAGGGAGAGCTCTCGCGACTCTTTGACCTTTCTCTCTCTTTCTCGTTAAGACTTTGTATTTTTCTTCTGTATTTTTAATGATTCGGAATTTGCAGTAAATTGAGTTGCTGGTCTGTGAGTAGCAGCAGAGTGTACTGAGCGAAGGGGAGAGGAGACGGGCGGTCGTGTCCTCACGGTGACCTTTGGCCTGCTAACCAATGCTCTATCAATGATAGAATCACGCTGCTCACTTACAAGAAAAGATACTACGATATGTGTACAAAAAATTGCTTCTTTCTTTGTTTTTTAGATATACAAATGTACACGTTTTCCTTTAATTCAGTACTCATTAGTAATACATTTTTATTCTTTGTTAAAAAAAAAACCCCTAAAGTACACACTAAATATTTTTTTCTCGATTTTTTATCTGTAAAACTTGATTGATCGTTTAGCATTTATTCAATGATATCTTTAATAAACTGCAGGAAATTACAAATAATGTAGGCTAGGTAACTTGTAAATCCATAATTAATTAGAATGCGTTTCATAGATATATTACAAAATGTTTGGTGTAACATTATGTTATGTAAATGTGTAATTTATTCAGAGCTATTTTTATGGGACACGAACATTATATTTTTTAAAGTTCAAGCACGAGAAAGCAGATAGTGTGTTTTTTTTATTTCAATGGTTTTTATTGATTTTTACCGGGAGCCATTCCAGGCTTATGAAACAACGACTTTTGTGTAGCTTACATTTTGTAACTTACTAAGTATTGATGCGTTATATATCTCCATTTGTTTCCTTTTGAAAGCATTCTTCGGGACGCAAACGAGACCATGCATAACAAATCCGCCCGTATATGTTTAAACTAAATTGATTTTTCCTTGTTCATTCATAATCAAATGGAATATTAATGTAACGATGAAATAAATGAAAATCATGAACAATTAACGCAAGATTTTAAATTAGTTATAGGGATGCTATTGAAAAATATATGTTCAAATGCAGTTTGTGTATATCCAAAATAAGTTGTTAAACATATAAGAAGAAACAAAACCTTCAAATGTTTTTTTTTTTTCATTATCATTTGAAAAAGCTGAAATTTACTTTAAATAACTGCTGTAACTGGTGCAAAACCACGGTGGAAGGATTTTAAAAGTCCTCATTCGCGTTTCATGATACCGAGAACAAATCACGTGGCGCAAAGCCTTTCATCATTTGCATCCCACAACACTGGAATGCAATTCCATGACGCAAGGTTTTCGTTAATTTTATCCGCATCCATCGATACACTTTAAACGCAATGATTTTGTAATTTATTCGCGTCCCAGGATCCTTTGACGCAAACATTTAGTCATTCGCGCCACACAGGGTATACTAGGATAAGAGGCCAAGGAGCAAGAGCTTACAGTAGAACGGAAGTAAAATTTTCTCTCAGGGTGAATTCTTTTATATTTCTTAAAGAAAGAATATTTCCCTCTACCGCCCACTTTTGAAATTATTGTTCCTAGTCCTATATTTTTCACTATAGTTTCGCGTGACCTTTTACAGATATAAAACAACAACGAAATCTTGTATCTTTAAAGCAACCCTCACAATTTACTTAAGGAATTTTTCTTCGATTTAAAAAAATCGTTCTTACTGATGGATATGTTTTCTGATGGACATGTTTTGTGTTTTTCATCGATCGGTATTAGATTTATATATTCAAATCTTTTTTTTTTTATATCTTTATACCAGAGAAACGGCATCGGAAAAAAAGTGAAATAAAAAAGATATCCGATTATCCGTATTTCGAGATGAAACAAAAATAAATAAAGAAAATGTATATTCATTCGTTCATTTGAAAATCAATGGTGTAATATATTCGCGATCTGGGTTAGCTTTGCACTTGATCTCGATGAATATATAATGTTCATTTATAATACATGTTTATCTTTTTATCAAGGTTGCGCGCTCATACTGTGACACAGAGATGCATAGATGTAAACTCAGTTTTCCTAGTATTGCTGTGTTTAACATATACTGATAAATCATCAGATGTTCCTCTATATTAATTGTTCACTTTTATCTATAGAATTTTGAATCTTATGCTAGCTTTCTTTGACTGAAATTATTCAATAATGAATCTGATTATTAGAAACTAAATTTCCCAGAAGAAGTAAAAGCATATTTTGCATGACACGATTTAATTGAAATATTTATTCGAATTATTTATATTAGCCGAAACGTTTGCCATTGATCGAATGGCACTTCCGATTTTAATATTTTGAAACGTTACATCGTCTTTCATGATTCAATATTTACATTAACAAAAAAATCAATCCCATTTTGTGCGGCTTTAAGGAACAAACTAGACCATAGCTTATATTGCCTGAATTAATTTTTTCACTATTCTGAGAATATCATTTATTTGAAATTATTTCTCTTTACGAGAGATGTAAAGAGAAAATTCCTAATTCTTTTGACCTTTACAATCGTAACTTAATAGGAAAATGACGAATTGTAAATCTGTAAATCTTGCAACATTTTTGCCATGTAATGCAAAAATGTAACTGTTAATCATAAAATAAACAAGGGATGGGGAAAATTGAATTTTAAAAAAAAATCTGTTTTATCTGGTTGGTAAACTCAGCAATACAGTTGTACACATGCATTGTTTTCGGAGATTAAAATGAACCGACCATTTTGTTTTCGATCTTTTGGTTTAAAAATCCATGGCACCCGCCTAAGGCGCGCTCCTGCATCTGGTCCCAAAATATTATTCTCAACAGTTTGGGACTGACGTCCATATTTAAGCAATCGTCTTTAGAAATCATGCATCTCATTGCCTGAAATTAATAGTCAAACACATGTTATCACATTAGCAATTCTTCATAGAAAAACCACATACGTCTAGTTTTTTAAGGCATATTCTTTGAACAGACTGCAAGGAATATGATACATAAATACAAACCGTCACGAAATAAGTGCACGAACAGACTCGGCATTTCTGAAAATCTCAGGATGACAGCTGATGGCAGTAGTAATTTTTTCATTAAAAAAATTGATCTTGTTTTTAAGTAACTTTACATTTAGATTTTTTAAAGCTTTATTTATAGATAGGTTTTCAATACATGCGAAACATCGGCTTTTTAGGGCAAAAGGTACTAAAAATTATTTGTGTACAGGTCTTATTTTTGTTAATTCATTACTAATTTCTCTATCCTTAAAAAAATCCCAATATCGATTCTTTAATGCAAATATATGCAAAAACATGAAACATTGATATCCTGAAATACAATATATATGTAATTTTACCTCCAAAGTCACTCAGATGAACTATTGCAATGGGTCTTCGTCCATATTAAAGGAACATTTATAAACAGTTAAACTTATGACCATATATACTACACCATGGCTTCATGGGCAGACCAAATAAGCAAAAAAGCATTATTTTCGAAAAATTTCTTCTCTACTTCCACACATATTTGAAAGAAAGTAAATGCATGGTTAGGATGTCCATTAAGCCCTCTATCAAAATTTTGAAGTTCATGGCCCCAGGAAAAGGGGTTCAGGCCCTATGGCGGGGCCAATATGATTAGATGACCATACAGTGAAAATGTATTAAATCTTCGAAAATCTTTTTCCACTTCCATATTCATTTTAGATAATACTAAATGCTTGGCTACAATGTCCATAAATTCTTGTACCGAAATTGTGAAATTCATGGTCCCATGGTCAGTGGTTCAGGCTTTAGACCAGGGATATGGCCATATGGTTAAAAATGTATTATATATTAAATAAATTTTCTCCACATTCACAGCAGGGGAAGATAAACTGAATGCATGGTTATAATATTCATGCAGCCCTCTACCTAAATTGTGAAATTCATGACCCCTGGGAATGGGTTCAGGACCCTTGGGTAGAGCCAATATGACCACATAGTGAAAATGTATTGAATTTTCTAATATTTTCATCTGTTTTTCACAACCGTGGGAGATGAAATAAGTTATTGTTTTTATGTACATATTGTCCTGTTCCTAAATTGTAAAGTTCACTGCCCATGGGGAGTGGTTGCTGTTTTTTATAAGGGGGGGGGGGGTGACAAATATGGCGGTTTAGTAAACATGTATTTTTTTTAAGGTCAGACTGTAGCACTTTGTCCTCCTTTAGCAATATTATATTTTTTACTTCTACTTAAAAAACAACAATTAAGGTAAATTATCACATGGCCATATCAAATTAATTATGTGTTTTATTCTAGGAAATCTAGGAATCTAGTAATATGTTTTCTTTTCTAGGAAATCTAGTTACTTTAATTTCTTGTGCATTTTATGCTTGTAGAAATGACCCGCATGCATGAGTGGAACTGAATATTCTAAAAGATTGACCATTAAAGGTCTGCATGTCTCTATCAAAAATTTTACAATGTTTGTACCCTTGAGCTGGGGTATATTTAATCCGAAATTCCTCCGACTTTCGCCCCCCCCCCCCCCCAGCCCCCTCACTCCTTTATGCATAAATGTTTCTCAAACATCAAGGTGGGGGGGGGGGGGGGGTAACAGTCTCAGGTAAGGGTGGCCGTGTAAACCTGTAGGCATCTTGTTTTTTCTACGGAAATTTAATCTGCAAAATGTACAAGGCTAGGACATAGACGAATGAATTATTCTAAAAAAGCTATAATTTTACGTTAATTTTGCCGCCATGGAAGAAATGACATTGATTCTAAAAACAAAGGAATGTAAATGCTATGACTTCCCGCTAAATTTGCTTTTATTTTGAATATAATTTTCGTATTTTCAACCTCAAAATTTTAATATTATAAGACTGACATCTGTTCTTCTGTTTTAATATAAATTTACATTTCAGTGTACATTGAAAAGAAGCAAAAGTTTAGAAAATAATGATATTTTGGAATTGTACAACGATAATTGCCCAGTTGAGTTATAATGTAAACAAATACAATAAAATTGGAGATTTGTGAAAAATTGCTTTGGTTCATCGACTGCCCGAACCTGTGATTTTCATACGTTGCATTTTGTTGGTCTCAACAGAACCAACTAATTTGTGGGACCTGATATGTAATGATACTTCAAACTCCGCAAGATTGATCCACATATTCCACATGAAATCCAAATCTATAGCAGGAACAAATAAATATCCGGATATTTTATTGATATCTAATATTGCCAAGGATCGGAGATCGCTAAAAGATTTATTTTTACTTAAAAAAGAACTTTAAAATGTTGATAATTTTTAAATATAACAATTGTTTGGTATGACACACATTTCTATTTATAATAATATCTTGTGTTTTTATATAGAACTTTTCTTCTCCAAAATGCTTAAATATTCTCAAAATAGGTATGCCAATCAAGTTATAAGTTATGAAATCAAATTTAGGACTAAGAAGTCTGTAAAAGGTTCAATAGTAAACATTAATTTTTTGCTCTAATAATTAAGATAGAGGAAGTAAATTTCATAAATTAAAGTCCTTGTTCATTATTCAAAGGAAGCTGAGACAAACCTTGCTCAACAGGAGAGCTGTATAATGTGTTTCCTCGGCGTAAGTGTTAGTGTGTCATTGTTTGGTGTTATTGATATCTCCGGTGATAAAATTATCTTAAAATTATTATAAATCTGAATAATGCCGGACTATAACGGGCTTTAACGAAATCAGTCCTCAACATCTACACAAAGCCTGATGAAGTCTGTTGATCTTTCGTAACAAACCTATCTTTGCAATGCACACCATTAAAGGTGTCTGATAAATATGTAAAAATATGACACCGTTGCTTTTGATGTGTCATTTTACACTTTAAGGAAACCAAAATTATTTTGCGTGAACATCCTTCATTCAAAGAAAACCATCTTCATGTCTTAAGTCTTTCTAATATAGTCAGATATGCCCTACAAGCTTAGAACGCTCCTCTAATAACTGTGTCTCGAGCTGCCCTTTCCTTCCTCAATATAGGGCAAACTTGGTAGAAATTGTTCCGCCTTACCAAATGTAGCACATTACATGGCTTCTATTCTTGGTTATGCAACGCATTGTTTGGCTGATCATGAGCTTATCATCAGCAATATGAGCACATATCATACATGAACTCTCCAAACATGATACTAGTGTCTTAATGACCTGGAAAAGGGGAAAATGTATTTTAAACATTTAACCTTGAAGAGCGATTGATCCTTAAATAGAAAGCCATAATATTTATTTTTTTTTTTTTTGCAGGACCGGATTAGAAGCAGCATTTGCGGACGGAGAACTCAGGGAACTTATATACAAAGAGCGCAGAGAGTGCTCTTCATATAGTTATGCGGACTTTAACTCTGCAGTTAGAATTGAGAGAAAACAAGAATTAGTGACAATGGAGCAGGAGGATCAATTTAATGAAAACGCTGATTCTCTTGGAAGTAGCTCAGACACAAACTCACCAAATCCTACCTCGAATATACCGACCTGCATCGTGGCTCCGACCGCAAACAACAGATCATCGGACAAAGGTGCGTCCAGTGACGGTTCCAATCCGTATATACCATCGAGAAAACAACGTGAATTCATACCCGAGAACAGAAAAGATGACCATTACTGGGAAAAGAGACGAAAAAATAACGAAGCTGCACGCAGATCCCGAGAAAAGCGTCGGTTTCATGATGTAGTCTTAGAAAATAGAATAGTAGAACTAACTCGAGAAAATTGTCAGGTAAGGAATGAATTGTTTGCAATTAAGAAACATTTCGGCATACCTCTAAACGAAACATTTGATATTAACGAAGACAGTAAAGCACCCGCGTCTAAAACAAGGGAGAGGTCATTATCACCTGTTTCCAATCATCACGCCAGTTCTTCGATGAACATGGCCTACCTATCAGCAGCCAGAAGTAGTGGGTCCATGCTTCACGGTGCTCAACCGCCGACCATGGTTCCCATGCAATCGTCCATTCCACTACCGATCTCTCTACAAGGAAATTACAACTCTAAAGGACCAATGTCATATTTTATCGCGGCCGTTCCATCGCCTGGAGCCCCGGATACCTTCCAGAGCCAGGTATCATCAAATTCTCTCACTTCACCTCATATGCAAGACAGATACCCGCAGCAAAGTTCCAGCGCATCAAATAATGAAGAATTAGGCACTAGTAGAAGAAAACTTTACCTCTCAGGGGAATCAAACGAAACTCAGGGTCGTCAATTCAATTCCTCTCAATCTACCTCACAATATTCTCCTCCGTATTCTTCAAGAAACATTCAAAAAGCGACCGAATCTAACGCCTCCTCTGTTAAGGAAGAAACCGTTCCCCCCTCAGATTATACCTCGGACGATCATACCCAGGATGAACCATTATCTTTGACTGTACGAAAACGTGGGGACAGTTTCTCAGGTAATGAAAGTTCTGTATCTTATTCATCCCCAGATAGCCCCGTATCACAAAGTCCACCAACGATGGCATTACCGCACAAGCTGAGACATAAAGTACCGATGGACTTTGGGTCTGCTTTTCAGGGTGCAGTCTTTGATCCCGTTTCGAACGGACTCACACAGCTTTCAGAAATAGCACTCGCACAGTCTGGTCCTCTGTCCCTCGTCAAGAAATCCAAGCACGACGATTACGACTCCTCTTCAAGAAGTGGGCGGATGAACACGCGGTCACTCATTGACCCGAAATATGCCGAGAGACGCCGAAGAAACAACGAAGCTGCTCGAAGATGTCGAGAAAACAGAAAGAGTTTAACCAAAATGAGAGAAGCAAAGTCCAGCTATCTGGAAACAGAAAATGGAAAGCTCCGACACGAGTTGGACACTCTCCAAGAGGAAATGAAGCAGCTTAAAGACATGATAGATAGAAAGAAAACGGTAAAACCGGACCCGGCGGACGATGATATGCCGGAAGAAAATAAATGAAACATATCAGGCGATTATTGGTTAAATGCTGGATTGAACAACGGGTATCAAGTTAGATTTGGCAATGCTAGATCATTTAGGTTATTGATTTGTTTGTTTGCAATTTGAATATGTTCGTTCTTATTGGGACATTTATTTTAATTATATAGTTAACTAGATACTTCATGAATACATTTATGAAAATAATGCAGATGAAGCTAATGTGATGTGTTTCCGCAGCGTAAAGTCTTGAGGTTATTTACATATAGAGTATATATAGAAACATAAGCGATGAAATGCGTGTTCGATTCTACTCCTGGTAAACCAACAGTGCTCTTTATTTTATGTTTACATGTTTGCGGGTTAAAATATTTTCACAAGTATTCTTAAATTTTCAGGTTAAGAAAAATGAAAAAAAATGGAAATTTGTTAAATTTAATCAAATATTCTTAAATCCTACCTCTGGTATGCCGGGTCCAATTCGTTTCTTATTCGGACTGGAAAATGATATTTGAAATCAATCAGGTCGCTTTATTACGGGTGTAGCCATTGTAAATATATTTTGTTTTGTGATTGAATGTGTGTATGCTTCACTTTTTCTTCTTCTAAAAAATGTTTATACACGTGTGTGGTGTATGGTGTTAAACTTTCAAGACTTTGTTTTCTATTTGTTTACTTTAGATGTTTTAAGTACTGTATTTCTAGAACGTTCGTGCATGAACAATAGACAAAACTATTCTTGTTGATTGAAGAAAAATTCAATTTTGAAAATAAATTAAACAGATTTTTACGATCTAAAAAAGTGAATTTTAAAAAAAACTTGTATCATTCTGCTTGAAGTTACATGATTTATTTTTGTACTAAAGTTACCCGCAGAATTGTATACTACCTTACCATGTACACATGCTATTGTAACAAATGAAGAGAATTTGTATTTCATTAGTGCTAAACAAAGAAGTGCCATATAAAAATCTGCCATACTTTAAAAGCATGTGCTTTCCCTCACGTGTCAGGTTTATATAACAATCTGTTCCTGTACGCACCTTTAAAAGGATTGGGAAAGTGTGACCTATATACAGCGTGCTTTTGTTTTATTCATTAAAACCTCCTTTTAACTATAGTTATTTTTATTTTTAATTGTAACGTTAAAACGATTTTATTTTTACATGTTGCCATCCGTGTTTAATTTGGCTCAGAAACATTTGATTATTTCATGTTGTAATGTTTTTTCAATAGTACAGGTACAATGTGAGCATTTTATCACGTGTGTTTTGAATATTGATTGATTATTAATTAATTAATTATCATAGTATTTTGTATTGCGAATCCAATGTTATAAGTTGACGTTTTGATTAAATGAAGTTTTTATTGAACAAAATGCAGATCAAATCCTATTTATAAGAATAAAAATGTCAATCAATTTCTATTTTGTAACATAAAAATTAATGAAAAAAATTTGCAACTTTGTAATGTTTTAGGTCTTAAAAGACAAGTGCTTATGTGATTTTTCGAACTAGAAAGTTGTTATGGTATCAAGTTGAAGAACATATAATGTATTTCTGACTTGCGAATATTTTTTGGTTTTATTGTGCCATCATAATCTGTTGTATAGTGTTTTGCCATTCTGACATAATAGTTATTTGTTAAGGTAGGTCTCCTCTCTCTTTCTTTCTCACATTCTAACAGTGCTGGAGTCTAGCGTGCGTGCTATTTGTATATTTTGAACCATTTTAACAAGACCTTGGACTTTCAGTAGGACGTAACTATCTATTTTTTGCGTCAAAACAAGTTAAAAATGACGTTGGTTTCAAGCGAAATATTCACCGATTGCATAGTCTTAGCTCAAAAGCTAGACAAATCTTGTTGATTTCAAAGAGCAATGGCCGAGTGGCATTCAATGAAATAGACAGGCCTACGTCACATTGCTGTTTGACACCACTATCCAAAGGCCAAACTCTTGTTAAAATGGTTCTACTTTACATGGCTAGTAAATTTGTTACTGATGCTGTTTAAACTGCTTGATCAAAGGGAGACAAAGTCTACTTTTACACTTTACAACTTTTGATTAAGCCAGTGACGATATGTCTTTTTGTAGTTATTTGCAAGTGACAAACAGTGGTTGAGGTGTTTTTCTCCTTGATAAAGAGTAGGAATGTGAACTAGGCTTGTATGATGCTGTTTTTATTTTTACCTCTGCCCTTTGACATTGTAATATATGTACATGTAGTTCAATAAGCAAATATGATTTTAACATATACATATAGTTTTTATAGGTAAATATACCTGAAATAAGATTTCCATATGATTTTGATATAAACATAATGCAAATGAGACACTTTATTTTAAGCAAATTACACGTGTATATGATTTAGAAAAAGTTGAATTTGGTCTTGTTTTCATGGGTACTACTATTTGTTAACTAAGAAACCGTCATTCCGTATACTTTTATTGAAAGATTCTCCGGAACTACCTCCAAAATTATCAGTTTGTTTTATAATGCGCATGAAGTAGATATTAGAAATTTATTTGTTACTAAAAATAGCAGAATTTACAGAGTCTATTTATGAAGTGTGTTTTTTTTTCCTTCAGATTAATCTACCTCATTCTCTAGTTGAATGCTTTGTTCTATATCATTTCAGAAATAAATACAGCTCATCTATATAGTGGAGAATTGTTTGTTTTGGTTTATGCTGTTAAGAAATTACAAAGTACATTTTGCAGCAGACCTTATGGCGAAAGCAATTACTTGGGGTCATTAACAGCTATTCTTCCAAGCTCATCATCACCATGATATTAAAATCTTCCTCAATTTTCATCGGATGTTATTAATATCAGTAGGTTGATGAGCAAACATATTACATAATACTATTTTTGTTTTAGTTGTATAACATCAGTTATGACTGTATCAGTATTAATTGTACCTTGTACTAGAAATAACACTTGAATAGAGGGAGGATTTCAGAAGTGATTCATAGGAAAAGGTGAAAAAGGAAATATAAAGTTTAAACAATACGTCAACAACGACAAGCTCATTTAAACGACAAGATAACTTAGGAGGGTTGTTCGGCAATTATTGAGAGAACACGGATATTATGAATTTTGGAGAAAATCGGCATTAATATTGAAGAAACAACAACAAATAATTGAACAAAGTAATAATACAAAAGTATTTAATATTTTGTTTACGACGATACATAAAGAAGTCGGTGATCAGGGTATCCAGAACTGGCATAAACTCCCGAGATTAAAAATAGTAAACACCTACTTACTAATTGTCGGTAGATGACCTACAGATAAATGAAATATGAATGATATATGTCAATTTTGCCATTTAATATGACTAACTTTTTTGAAAGTTCCACTAGAGTTTGAGTAAAATAAGGAGTACAAATATATTTACTAAGCAAAAGAAAAATGACTTCGACGGTAAATAAATTTGGCGTCAAGGCGGCGCAGCGAATATATTTTAAATTGGTGGAAATCTCGGAAGACTGCTATTGCTTAAACAAAAGCTATACGATCTAAAGGGATCTAAAGCTTCAGTTTTTCGTCCTTAAAAGGACTTAATATTAAATACTTTTTACACACTAGCCGATGTCAACAGCTTGACTTTAGGGTAGAAATTATAACTCGATTTTTGTTTTTACAAAAAATCAGGAATGTAGAGAATATGTTAACTTTGGCATGTTAAAATTAAAACAAAAAATGAGGAATGAAGAATAATTCTAATTTCCGTTTGTGTGTACGGTGTTTAATAGATGGGAGCAACGAGAAGCACATCTCCGCTAGCCAAGGTTTTCTGAGGAGCGGTGCGGATCAGAAACCTTTTGCTAGCGAAGATGCGAGAAGCGTTAAAATGACGTTTGCGGTTGCTCCGGGTCACTGGATGAAAACAAGTTTGTCAGCTTACCAAGGATGATCTCATGATTTCATGCACATTTTGGTTAAATCTTTCGGTTTATCTCTCCCCCCAAGATAATAATAATAAATGTGCCAGAAATTTCCGAACATCCCTCTTATGCAGTTTATTTTCATCTTTGTTTACATCCTTTTCTAAGGCTAATAAATAAATTCATTGTACCTCTCAAGTAGTGTTTGTTTAAAAGTTATAAGGAAGTTAACAAAGTGACATTAGGTTCAGTGAGTTAGAGTACGACATAGAAATCTTAAAATGGTTGTACAACTTGTCCTTAAATAACGAAAAGGCTACAATGATACATTTCGAACAATTTTTAAATCATCCCGAAAATAAGACGCATATTATAAAGGTAGAGTTTGTGTGGAATACGAGATTTAACATAAATACGCCGATTTAATTTGCACCTGATCATTTCATCAATGTGGATCCCACGACGTTCATTTGAGTTCTGTAACAAAGGTTTGATATACACAAATATGAAAAGCTAATATCATTAACACTTGGTCAATATGTTCCTATTTGATCTAAAATAGTATGCAGAGTGAAACTGTACATGTTAATCACGGTTATTTTTTCCTCGTGTGATAATTTTAAATTACGTCCTTAAAATCTTATTATAGTCGGAAATATTAAGTATATAAGGAAACCACCTGATCTTTGGTATTAGACGTACCAGAGAAACTTCCCGTATCAACAAATTTACTGTAAGGAAAATGCACGTTAAAGCTTCGTAGAGAAACATACGACTTGGTATTATATAAATTATGTTTCCTATCAAACAAATTACGTATGTGATTATATTATTTTTAAATCGGACTTATATGTTGTTCCCGACACCGCAATGAAACTATGTAGGTAATTTCAGGGACATTAGTCAAACACAATCCGTATTGTGAAGAATGAACCTGGTCGAACTATGATTATGTGAACACGTGCATAAAAGTGCATTTTTAGATTCTGTCAGATACCAAACGAAGGAAAACATGTAAAATTGTCAAACTACTCAAGGGATCATTTAATAAGTTGTGTTGTACATGTATCTGTGTTGTAAAACATATGTAAATTTCTTTATAAAAGAGATACAAGATCTAGGGTTACTTGATATCTTAGCTCTTGTTAAATTAAAAAGGTAAGGTGGAGAGTGGGATGGGGCTAAAAAGCGAATATAGAATTTGTTAATTTGAAGAAATATTTGTTTTAATTGAATTTAATTTACTTATAAATTTTATTGCCTTTCATTATATTGCACCTTTCCATATAAAACAGACCTTGGATCACTAATGAATATTGCATATACAGATAAAGAAAAAATCCTATAACAACATATTTTGATTAAATAAAGACAAGAATAAACGACCAAAAACAAAGCAACAAAATTATTTCTATTAAAAACAAATAAGTAACATCAATACGAAATTCAAAAGAAAAATTACAAAAAATATTGCTAATTACAATATAACAATAATTCATATATTTAGAATGCGAACTAAGTGTTTAAATGAAATTGTCGTGGTACAGGATGGTCCATTACATCTTCAAAATTTCTAACGAAAACACAGTGTTAACAAAACAAATAGTACAATAAAATATAACTTTTGCAGTTCATATTAAACATAAAACACTGCCAGATAATTACACCAGTGCCAAGGCGGCAGTTTTGCTTCCGTCTAAGCTGCATATATCGAAAAATTCAGATATGACATATGAAAGACCATTACTTGTAGAGTTTACAACCTCCTTTGTTATCATGTTATCATTTACCTTTCAAAAATAAATTCCTACA
Organism: Magallana angulata; assembly: GCF_025612915.1. Taxonomy (NCBI): domain Eukaryota; kingdom Metazoa; phylum Mollusca; class Bivalvia; order Ostreida; family Ostreidae; genus Magallana; species Magallana angulata. The sequence continues at coordinate 47,073,231 of NC_069120.1, forward strand.
GGAAAATAAATTTCCCCATGGGAATAACAATATTCCTACCGGAAATTTAAAATCTGCTATCGGAATAAAAGAGCTTCCTACAGGATTTTCCATTCCAACAGGATCTAATAAAATTCGATAGGAAAAAGAAAAAAAAAGAAAAAGAAAATTAGTTATATACATGTACTCTCTATACAATGGTCATTTGATTTTTTTTTTTTTTACCAAACTGTATCTTAAGCGGGCGCAAATATGCCACCTTGGCACTGGCATAATTATCCCGTGCAGTGTTATGATATTTCTCGCTGTTAAATAGTTTACAAATTAAGATATCATGGTTAAAAAAACCTTTTTGTTTTAACACAAATATAAAAGTGTGTCTACAATAATTCATTTGATACACCATGATATTGTAAACAAAATATGTTTAACTTTAACATTTGCTACATGTTTGCAGTTATCAGCTGAAAATTTTAAGAAAATTAATACTGTTTGAATTTTATAAAAGCAGATAAGAGATACAAAACTTAAAATAATTATTTATACAAATGTAACTTAATATCAAAAATTCATTATAGATGTTATTTACAACTGATATTCTTTACCACTTTATTGTAAAGAAGAAGCAACAACTCTCAAACAATTTATCAAATGCATATTTTATGTTGAAAGTAATGCTTCAATGGCTGGGATTTATTTCACATACTGTAGAATTGTGTTTAATTCCTCTTCTGTTATTTTTGATTTATCAGGGGTTAGCGCGAACGCAGACCCCCACACTAAAAAATTACGTGTCCGAGTAACCTGCATTTGGGGTTATCGCAGACTTCAGCCAAACCGGAGTGCAATGGTAAGGCCTCGATCTGGGGGAACCGCCTTGCTGATCATGGTATCCCCTACACCAGGTAAGTATGATTAATCATGGTTATAATGGTCATTATATATCAAAAGTAAAAGACTAATATTTGATATGAAAAATCATAATATTGCATGTACATTTTTTTAATTTCTCAATTAATAATGACAAAATATGAATGGCTTAGTTTTTATTTTACTATATTTCATTTATTTTTGATTACAGAAATAATTTATCATGTGTTTCTTTTGAATATTGAGAAATATTTTGCTTTTACAGTATTTTTCTATCAAACGAGAATGAATTCTACGAAGTGGATTATCTACCTTTGATATTAAGATGATCTGAAAAGAAGCGTTTGTATGTATTTCTGTATGTTTGTATATATGTATGTATATCTTTTATTTTCATAATTTACTATTTAAACTGGTTTTCCCTTTTAAAAGAGTCAATTTGCATTTCAATTTGGTTGGGTTAATGGGTAAGTTTTCAAAACATCTCACATATTGATGTAGAGTTATCTTTCTCTCTGTAAACCATTTGCTTTGATATATAAATATGAAGTATGTTATTATTTTTCATAATTAGCAGTAGGGTTTTTTCCGAAAGGTAAGATTTACATATTGTTTATTCTTGTAAATCATATGTAGACTAATGTAATGAATTAAGATTATTTAAAATATTAAGCCAAAACGTTTATTTGCTGACAATTTTTTTTACGTGAGTGTTCAAATCCTTTGAAAACAAATAGGAATCATAGAAAATGATATTCTTTACTATCCAACGTCATTAACACCAGTAGAAAGATACTCTTTTGCTTAATTATTTTGATGAAGTTAATTTGTTACTAGCTGTATCATTTTATTTACAATGATAAAACTAAGTTGATTCACATACTTAACATTATAAGATATGAAATATGATGTGTCTTTCAAATTACTTTAGTTCGCATATTTTAAAAGAGCTTCCTACAGGATTTTCAATTCAGATAGGATCTAATAAAATCCGATAGGAAATCTTTCAGGCGAAACACACTAAAAAGAAAAGTGGTTATATACTTTCTACACAATGGTCATTTACCAAACTGCATCTTATTTAAGCGGGCGCAAAAATGCCACCTTGACACTGGCATAATTATCCCGTGCAGTGTTATGATATTTCTCGCTGTTGAATAGTTTACAAATTAAGATATCATGGTTAAAAAAACCTTTTTGTTTTAACACAAAATAATATAAAGGTGTGTCTACAATAATTCATTTGATACATCATGATATTGTAAACAAAATATGTTTAACTTTAACGAATCATATTTGCTACATGTTTGCAGTTATCACTGAATATTTTTAAACAATTTTATTACTTTCAACATAAAATATGCATTTGATAAATTGTTTGAGAGTTGTTGCTTCTTCTTTACAATAAACTGGTAAAGACTATCAGTTGTAAATAACATCTATAATGAAAATTTGATATTAAGTTACATTTGTATAAATAATTATTTAAAGTTTTGTATCTCTTATCTACTTTTATAAAATTCACACAGTATTAATTTTCTTCAATGGCTGGGTTTTATTTCACAAACTGTAGGATTGTGTTAAACTGCTTCTTCTGTTATTTTTGATTTATCAGGGGTTAGCGCGAACGCAGACCCCCACACTAAAAAATTACGTGTCCGAGTAACCCGCATTTGGGGTTATCGCAGACTTCAGCCAAACCGGAGTGCAATGGTAAGGCCTCGATCTGGGGGAACCGCCTTGCTGATCATGGTATCCCCTACACCAGGTAAGTATGATTAATCATGGTTATAATGGCCATTATATACAAGAAGTAAAAGACAAACATTTGATATGAAATATTATAATATTACATGTACATTTTCTTTTATTTCTCAATAAGATATGACAAGATATTAATGACTAAGAAATTATTTTATTATGTTCTATTTATTTTTGGTTATAGAATTGTTTTTATCATGTGTTTCTATTAAATATTGAGAAATATTTTGCTTTTACAGTATTTTACTCTCAAATGAGAATAACTATTATAAAACGGATTATCTACCTTTATTTTTTTTTTATTGCGTTTGAATGTTAATTCTGTATGTCTGTATATCTGTAGGCAACTATGTATGTATGCTTATTATTTACACACTTTAATATTTGAAGTGGGTTTTTAGAGAATCAATACGTATTTCATTCTAGTTTTGTAAATTGATAAGGTTTTGAAATATGACACACAATAATGAAAAGTTATCTTTCTTGCTTTACACCATTTTTATTAGTTCATGTATATGTAGTATGTTATTACTTAACATCGCTAGCAGTAGCTAGGCTCGAATGCCCAAGGCTCATTTGCAATGTAATTTTTTCTCTAACCCATTACTATAATTTTTTTCTTAATTAATGATATTGTTTTTATCATTTCATGTTTATTTTTAATAGAAGGAATAATTGCATTTATTTTTTAAAATTAGCTATTCATTAGGCTATTTGTTTCCTTTACGTAATTTTAATATACATTTTACGTTGACCAGAATTCTTCTGGCTTATTTATATATTCCAAATATATGTATTGAAAACAATGTTAATGTTACCGCCGTAACAATGCATATAATCGAAATGAAGCAACATAATCATATTACTGAATTTAGAATAACACTCAACGATCCATTTTACTACAAAAAGATTTTTGTTTTAAAAAATCTGGATATCTGCGCCTAATACCATCGAGATATTAATTTGTGTTAAAATTTCATTTACATTTCAGATTAAGAGAAAAACCAAGCAAACATCAATATGAAGTCAATACATGTTTTTAAGTCCTGTTAAAATAATTTAGATTTCAAGTATAGGTTAAATTTTTACAATATGCAGAATCTCTTAATTTTTTTCAATTTCTCTCAACCATTGCTAGGCTCGAATGCTCAAGGCTTATTTGCAATGTATTTTTTTTTAAAAGGTTTACTGATTTTACATAGATGCTTTCTTGAAAGCCAGAATGTACAAAAGAATGACGAATGGCCAGATAACTAAACCATGTTTTATCATTTATGATTACATTATACAATATAACATTAAATGTGTCTTTTGATGATACTTTAGTTCACTTATTTCACAAGAGATATGAAATTCATCTTTTTAATTTTCCCTTTCATTTGCATACCAAATTGTATTAACTTCCATTATTATTGGAAAATTAGGAACCTTTTATTACCATATGGTATAAAATAAATTAGATTAGACAATGTTACTGTCGTAAGGTCACTCAATCAGTGTAAAGTATAATTAAAATTAAAAACATCCCATCTTTTAAAGTAGCTGCAACATCTTTTTTTAAAGTCACGTTGTTTTCTTTTAAGAACAATTAGTGACCCATGGACCACATCGCTCACCTGAGCTACAATAGACATAGACATAATAAAATCAGCTTTATGGAGTCATATCCAAAATAGCTGGACAATGTAGCATAATAGATCCTGTATAAAAAGATTTTCAAAAAAAAAAATCTGGATATTCTGATGTTTATCATTGAGCTCCTTTTGTATCAGGATGAATTGATAGTCATATTTCATACTGAGCATTGTAGTTATCAGCATCTTAAACAACTGTTTATATATGGGATATAAACTTCCATCAACCTCTGAACCCCTTGTAAGGCCCAAGAATTCTTCAGGGGCCAAAGTCTAAACAATGTTCAAGAACCAACAATATGTCAAAATGCTTGCATATAAGTAAAACCATATATTAAATAATTCGAGTTTTTGTAAATACCAAAATTTAATACTTTTTCCTTTGTAAAATTTGACCTCCGAAAATAAGGCCCCACCCTGCCACTGAAGATTATCCACACTATCCTAGGTTGCTTTCACTAAAGTTACAGCTTGTCTAAGCGTATTATTTATTAGAAGAAGATTTTAAAGATTTTTCTCTATAATATATTCCTATGTAAAAGTTCGACCCACCAATGATTCCCAATCCCCAGAGATCATGATTTGAACAAACTTTAAACTACACTCTCTGAGGAGAGAATGTACGAGGTATCATTCAATAACAAAACAAACAGCCTGGTAATGTATAACTTGTGTTTAGGTTACATAGTGATTATGATATCTTTTATTCAAAATGAAGTTTTCCGCGAGGAAACTTTATAAATTGTTTAATAGGCTATAATCAAGATCAGTTTACCTAAGAAATATCAGGTAAACAAACACATTGTAAACATGTAATAATGAAAGAAACTAAACTGTTCTTATATGTCTAAGTAAAAATGTAATAACTTTTTAAAGGGATCAAAGTGAGAATTATCCGATAAGCAACCAATACTTCAACAGTTCAGATGTTTTTCTTTCATTGTATTCATTTCATTGAATAATCAGGGGTTAGCGCGAACGCAGACCCCCACACTAAAAAATTACGTGTCCGAGTAACCCGCATTTGGGGTTATCGCAGACTTCAGCCAAACCGGAGTGCAATGGTAAGGCCTCGATCTGGGGGAACCGCCTTGCTGATCATGGTATCCCCTACACCAGGTAAGTATGATTAATCATGATTATAATGGTCATTATATAGCTGAAGAAATAGACACAATATAAAAATGGAAAATTATCATATTGCAAAAAATATGATGTACTTTTCGAAAGAAAATAATTGGATAATTATATAGACCTTATTCTTTTTCTGTATTTATGTCATTTATAATTGCAGCGCTAGTTTTTGGTTTGTTGCTCTTTAATCTTTTTAAATATTTTGATTAAACGTTTCTCATTATGAAAACACTACATTAAAATTGGAAAGTGGGTTATCTTTCTTGGATATCTAGAGAGGGCTAGATGGTCGTAAAGTTATTTAGACTATATTCATCTCCTTAAGAAAAAGAACCCTGAAAAAATATTTGGCAATATGTTGATATTTTAAAGCTTAGGCAGACAAAATATGCAAATTGTAGCTAAAATAAGGAATGTCTTTGCTACCTGACAGTTATAACCAAACAAATTATACTAAAAAATTTAAGACATATATTATGGTTAATTTGTTGACCAAATGCCTCCTTAACACATACTGGTATTAACAAAGAATTTCGTGACCTTACTTTGATGATGCCTGCAGTACACATTGTTCCATCCATCTACATTTATTAGATAATGAAATAATCTAAAATTTTGATATGTTTTTGAAATGTAAACTGTAAATAATATACTAAATTCGTTTTATCTTAACAGGTTTGTAGGATATTGTTCCATCACTCATTTCTTCTTACATAGACAAACATTTCATTTTATGTAAAAATGCAAGATAATTATATTATGCAGGTTACAAATATTTTTTTATTATAATAACCGCGCAAGAATCTGACATCTTTTATGTAAGTTGCAATATAATGTGGTTATGCTAATTTTTTATCAACATGCGAGTTAATTAAGTAAACATACAAGATATGGCAGAGTGCAAGATATGTATGTTAACATGCACTTATTATGTATACATGCAAGATAACTACAATAACTTATATAACGATATACCTACTTTTGGAAATATGCGAGACAATTAGAGAAAAAAAATACGAGTTTTTCATGTCAACATGCGGCTATTAATGTCAACAAGCAAGTTCATTATGTTTACTCATTTTGTTTACCATTCTGATTGAACACAAGTACTCTGAAGTTGACACTAAAAAGATGTAGACAACATCTATGTAGTTTTTAAAAATCAAGTCTTCCAACAATTGCATGAAGAATTTAATGGTACTAATTGTTTTCACAGAATTTGCGTATAAATAAGGTAAATCAGTCCAAAACTAGCGCACGTTTTTCTGCGCAATATATATACAATTTTTTCAATGGATGGCCCTGTAGCTCTCCGGTCTGTCAATATTTTTTTCCCGGAGAGCTACAGTTCTACAGCTACTGCATATGGTAGTTTTGTCTCTCAGTTGATTCGATTCGCAAGGGCATGCTCTTCGTGGGAACAGTTTCTAAGACGAAGCAAGCTACTGACAAACAAGTTGATAAAACAGGACTATCAACAGTCTCGCTTGAAGTCATCTTTTCGTAAGTTTTATGGTCGATACAACGACCTTGTTTTCACTGGGTCGCATGCTGACTGACGTTTTTCATACTAATTGTTAGACCATAATTAATCATCTAATTTTCTACGGACTTTTCCGATTGTTTCCCGATTACGACAAAGAGCACACGGCGGGTGTTATATTTCTTTCTCAACGCAATTTTTGTAAGTACGCTGTTAGTTCAGCTTAAATTTTTCATAAATGAGAAATCCTAGCTTGGACATATCAACAATTTGAAATTTGTAGAATTTATCGATGGAAACGGATTTATATATCAAGTGTTTACGCGTTTCTAAATCCTTGCTCAATTATGCACCATAATATATATGTAAAAATTTTTGACGTTGTAAATAATTAATCTTTGAGAATTTGAGGTGATCAAATACGGTCGAGAATAAACACATACATGTACTTTCTTTTTTTTTTTTTTTTACAAAACTGCATTCATATCATATTATATTATGATAAAAAACAGAGAGAGAGAGAGAGAGAGAGAGAGAGAGAGAGAGAGAGAGAGAGAGATTATTACCACACTTTAAGGTTTTTATTACTTTTTAAACTGGTTGATTAAATAGAACACTCAGAATTCGAAGAAAATGTATATATTGTAATATATATTTATTGTGTGGAAGATGAATTTAATTTTCTATTGGCGTATGATCTTTTTCATAAAAAATATAAATATATCAAACCATATTTTTGGAGGAGATCTTCTATGTTCAAATTTGTACAACTTTTAAGATCAGAAAATTTCGAAATTATGAATAACCTTATAAAATATACAGATAGTAGTTTAAAATTACGAAATGAATTGTTGCCATAATATAAGTAGATTGTCTGTTCTTCTGTTTCACTTGCATATTTGTATGTTATATGTACATGAATACGGATGGGCTGTTAAGCCTAGTAAAGTGAATAAAGAATGAATGAATAAACCCTTTATATATACCTGTAGTCAATCAAAACATGCTTTTTAATAATAGGTACGTGTATCTTCTAATTAATTTCCTATTGTATTTTCACGCCCTTATAGTTACAACAGTTACGTATGTACACTATACTGTTAACGTATATCCCTTTTGTTCAGGTAATCCATATATGCGGCCTCTTATTATTTATCTAACATTAAAAATAAATCTATCTAGAGACGTATGAATTATAAGTGTATAATAATACGTTCTTGATCTACTGAAAATTAAACAAAACACGAGATAAAAAGATATTCTAAGTTGTATAGAACACTACAGAGGAGACATTTTTTCTTTCCCAGTTCAGGGGTGTATTCTGATTAGCACAGGTGTGAATGCCTGCACGGCTTCTTTTACCCGTGTTCACCTGTCGTGAAACCCTCTGTTAATACACATACACCGGAAGAGATTTAAAAACAAAGGAACTTAATAGTGTGTGCAAATTATTGTCAAAATACTCCTGGTTTTCATTTTTTCAGATTCTTAAACAATTGGTCAAAATTTAACCCGCTATAAATATTCGATATTCCAAAAGTAATTTAATTAGTAATACGGTCATACATGTACGATACGCAAATGTCCGATTTGATTACATAAACAAAGACATCTTTAAGATACATGTACATGAGCAAAAAGTATAATTACTTTAAGAGAACTTTTAATAAGAGACTGCGGGTAGGACCTTTTCTTATAGGGGAAAGCCGGACCCTAAATTTTAACATTTAGGGTCCGGCCGGACCATTTTACAGGGTGGACCTTAAATTATACGACACCGGTCAGCTGCGGATGCTCACTCCTCCTAAGCACCTCGTCCTACCTTCAATGTAATGGAGGTCCGTGTTTGCTCAATGTTTGTATTTTGACCATCACAAACAAAACATCAACGTTTCGTTTTTTCCCTTATATGAGTATAGGATGCTTACTCCTCCTAGGCACCTGATCCTACCTCTATCTATTTGGAGGTGTTGCTCTGCTTCGAATTTGAATTTAGTTTTATTGATTTTTGAGATGGTTCACGGTTTGTTATTGTCATTTTTTCATTTTAAAATATTAATATCATTGAAGATTGTCCTGTTAACATTTAACTTTTTATGTCAACATGTGAGATAATAATTTTGACATGTAAATTACATGTAAAGATTTCAATATGCTTCATGTTTACATGGTTTAATCACATGTAGACATATATAAGACACATGTCGATATAATGTTTTGCATGTTGTCATAGTCATCATTTATTATGAGATATACAAAGTGCATAATACCATAATTATCTTGCAATTTGACATAAATGTTATGAAACTTAAAAATACCCCGCATGTTGACAAAAGGAAGGCGCATGTAAAAACAAATCAATGTGTTGCATAAGATTCTGCGGATAGTGATACGGGACAGGAAAATTTTCCATTTCAAAATATACATTTTTAAGGTATGTACATGTGCTATTAAAATACTGAGTGACATAAAAAAATATTTTTTTAGAGTTTCTTTTGCAAAGGATAATCCCATTCTCTTTTTAAAAGTATATATTCGAAGCACGTACTCACCTTCGCAAAAGTCTTTGATTGTCATTCATCAAAGTTTCCATTACACTTAGAACTATATCGCAAAAATTGGAGAGCATTCAAATTAAGAAAGGAATCAGTTTGATGTGTTAATTCGAACAAATTGAAAGAACAGGTATAGTGTGACTTCACCTACCCTCCTCTTCGAAGAGATCTACTAAGTCTAAGACGCAATCAGCATATGCTTCATCTCTGCCATTTATTTAGTCATTCTATTATGCTTTAAATGCTGGAAATGAGCATAAAATGTAGAATAGAATTGATATAAATTGTTGTTTTTCAATTCATTTGTTTCCTGTTAAAAGTTTTTAAAAGAATGTTTTCTAAGTTTCAGCTTATTAAAAAATTGTTTGATCATTCAACATATCTAATGACAATTTTTCAAGAGTGCTCAAATATAAACATCGATATTTGACCAAAGTAAACCACCGTATTCAAAATTAACAAACTACTTCCTATTACACTCAAACGTTGCATAACCTGTTATTTACTAAAAAAATAAAAGAGGATCCAATTAACACAATGCTGTTTGAAAAGCTGCTGATCAGCTTGACATTCACCTTTATTTTTACGTATGGTTATGGTAAGTTGAAGTCATTGTTTACTCTTAAAATAGTAGGTACTTATTTACTTTCGTTATGATTGTATAGACTATTTTACTCTTTTTGTCATATTAACATGAAATTGATTTTTCTCATTAAATCAAATAAGATAAATTAGATTAGGATAATATTTACAATTCACTATGAAAATGCAATTGATCCTAGTTTCATGAGAGAGTGTGTCTAGATGCCTACCCCCCCCCCCCCCCCAAAAAAAAAACCAAAAAAAAAAACCCTAACATTTAAGACAATCATATGCATGATATGTAGCTGCCTTTGTTTTAAAAATTAAACAGATATAAGTAGAAATATATAAAGCATTGATTCATTCCATAGCAGTTTCTTTCATCCTGCATGATATTATTTTTTTAAATATTTTTTTTATAAATATATGAAATATGTCAAATGGATCAATTGATATCTTAAATATTAACAATGGGAATGTAGTGGCTTGAAAATAATGACGTTTACTGTATTTTGATAACTAAATTACATTTGGATTCTGCAACTTGACAAAGTTCATCATCAAACTAACCAAACAATATATAGTTCTGCTTATCAAAAGACGTCCAGTCCAACACGTATTCATGTTAGAAGTTATATTAGTGTATTTGTTGGATATTTGCCAAATACAAATCTGTGTAAAAAAGATGTATGAGACTCAACTTGTACTTAATTCATTAGAAGCTACATTGTAAAACCGTTTGTTTATGCATTCCAGAAATTATCTTTGTTAATCAATCAATTTAACAAAAATATTACTTTGAATGACTAGCGCCTAACAAAACTTCTAAGTGTCCATCTTAAACTCTTGTAAATTATGTGTCTTTTAACAATAAGACAAATTAAACAAGACAATGCCTTTTGAAACCAATAACCCGTAACGAAACCCTGAAAACAAGATATTGGTTATTTACATCACGTGCTTCATGTGTAAAGTATACTTTTGCGATTGATTTTAGTCTGTGTAACACAAATGCATTAAAAACTCAAAATGTGCAGAATGGCCATTGCATAAAGAGCTAGAGCCATTGAAAAGTTGGTGTATGAATTGATTTTACGACATGATAAACTAAGTATTAATTTACAGGTCTTTTTGTCCTCTACGTTTTTCTAAATATTTTACAATTCTTATCAAAAATTATTTTAAGATCGTTTCTCTCTTTTCTTCTTGCATGTTTTTTATCTATTGGCACCAAGAACAATCCGATAGTTTTTGGCGAAATTCAAGCAAACCGGAAGTTATACCCAGCAATGGACAAGGTCTTTATTTGCAACCGCTCAAGATTGCTTAACCATTTATAACCACTTGCTATATAGATTGAAACTAGCCTATTCAACAGCAAGACAAACAAAAGTTTTCAACGTCGCGGGGCTGTAAATTTCTCCTATTTATATTTCAGGGTGTGATCTATCACGAGGGTGTTTACATTAAAGTCATATGAGAAATAATCACTCAACTGAATTGGCAACATACATCTTTATCTATGAATCAAAGCTTGGTGTATAGTTTATTTTATAAATTAGTTATATTAGTTGACCACTTATAACTTTGGTCAGTTCAAATGAAATCATAAACAGATGATTTATTGATACGAAAGCCTACAGACCCATTTCAGACATCTGTGACTTGTCTTTCTAAAAAACGAGTTGATAGTGTCATTAATACTGTATATAAACAGTATGCATGTTATCTCAGCGTACAATCCAGAATATTAAATCGTAAAATTGCTGAATATATATTTCAGAAGAAATTTGGCCTGAGGATAGATGATAACTTCGCAATAATTATTTTAAAGGGAGCATGGTCAAGATTTCAGTCAAGTTTTTTTTTTATATTTTAATGTTTGCTTTAGTAAGGCATTTTTAATAGACAACCAAAATTTGAGTGTCATTCGTTGAGTTTTAAGCGTTTTTCATTTTGAATATTGATATAAGAATTCTAGTTAAAGACCTAAAATGAATGCGTTAAACATTAGGAATTGTTTATTGGGGCTTGAAATGAATAAGAATATATACAAATCAGCTTGAAAAAGATTTTTTACCGGTATATTGAACTTACGTAAACAAAAAAAGGGCACCGGCCTTGTTTACATGACAAAGAACTGTGAGCCCTGTATCTTGCTTCACTGACTTTCAAAATTCATTTGATCATTAGAAATGCAACCCTAAAGTATTGTAAATAATAAAAACAGAAAAATAGAATGTGATCAAAACCGTGACCATGTCCCTTAAAGATACTCAAAGCATGATTTTTTTTTATATTTTAACTAGCTATTAGAAAAAAATCTGAATTACGTTGGCTCTATTTACAGATAATTTATCGGCAAAAAAGCGAACAAATCAATACAGACATACGTATACTTGCCCTTCGTGTGGTGCTGGTAAAGCCGTCGATGGAAACATGAGCACGTGTATGCGAACAGATGACATTGGTATAACCACAGCTTACGATTCCAAAACATGGTGGTATGTTGACCTTGGAGGGATATACAATGTGTACAACATCAGAATCGTGTTCAAGGATTATCCTGGTTACAGTAAGTATGTCATTTGTGGTTGTTGATACTTTTGTAAGTTTTCAAAAGTAAAAGCTTATTCTTACATTACTTTTTATGAGTATCTATTTTGCTCTGATACCATTGTTCAAGGACTATGAACAGGGTGACTATAAGGTAAATATGTTTATTTGTTGTTCCTTTAGCAGTAAACACACAATACAAACTGAAAGACAACTTTCATTCATTAATATCTTTTTAAAGTGAATTTACCAAAAGAAAAGAAATATCCAATTCTTTCATTGTTTTAAATAACTAAATTTCATTGCCTTTAAAAATGCCTTTACCAGCACATTAAAATTTGGCTTTGTGATTAGATAAATAGAAGTAACTTTTCATTGATATATCAACAAAACAGGAAGCAATAAGCTCACAACAACAAGTGTTGCGAAGTTCTTGTGTCGTAGCATATATAAATCTACTCATATCATAAATCTAAAAAGTCATTGATGCTAATTTAGATGTACACTTTATATAGCCATGAGACAGAGAGGTCGCTTCGCCGGGTTTTCTTTGTATGTGTCTAACTCAACTGACAGACACCGTGGATACCAGTGTTACAAGAACGGACCGGAATTACCTCCTTTGGATTTCAATACAAACTGTACAGCACATGGACGCTACGTTATATTCTACAACGAGAGATTGAATAAATTAAATTACCCAAGTGGTTATCAACTCGCGTCAGTTTACACAGAGCTGTGTGACGTAGCAGTGACAGGTGAACTCATGTTTTACTCTATTAAATAGGTGATAGTTTTTTCGTTTAATTGAACATATAACAATTAAGTAAATGAAACATGTAACTATCATTAATTTTTAAGGACCTATACTTTTTTTGATAAACATCAAAATGTCTAAATATTTGAGATGTTTTTTTTTTGTTTTTTTTTTATCAAATTTCAATGAAATTGGTATTTTGGAATTGGTCAATATATAACATTACAAGATACTTATTGTGTCTATATATTCATAAAAATAAACTAAGAATTTTCAAAAACACAATTTTGAGACAGTTCAGTAGTAATGTTCTTTTTTTCAGGGTCGCCGGTTTTTATAATGATTATAATAAAAAGACAGCTCAGGTTAAACCATTACAACTTTACAATAATAATATAATATAAAAAATTGCTATTTGTGGTAAAGTGGGTATCTGTTCGTACTTATTGAAAGTAGAAGATACCAGATGTATTTTAATTGTAGTCCAAGTAGATATATTTACTTCGATTTTCACCGTAATAAAAAAAAGCGATGTTGTTTTCAAGATAGTTAATCAATTTGTTCGCGTAATTTATCTACGTATGCATTTATTTTATTTAATTAAAATTGTCATCATCGGTCTCTTGTCGGATATATATCAGTGAATTATTTCATTTACAACCGAACATTGTTCAGCTGAAAATTTCTCAATGTTAATGACGAATCAATTAGTGGACCAATTATTCTGTAAAACAACAAATGTTTATACTAGTAAAAATGCTTTGCATATAAACAGAAAACTATAGTTCTTAAAATACTTAATTCTGATTAAAAAGAGAATTGATTTTATGCTTGTAACTACATTTTGTAAATCATCAGGATGTAGAAAAACTAATTAAACAGAGTTTATAAATGTAGCAATTTACGTTTGAACTTGCAGCAAAAAAGTGAACAAAAATCAAATGCAAGAAGGAAGGTATTGATATTTCAATAAGAGAAATTAATTGATAGAGTCTGAAATTTTAAAAGCAAATGAGCGAACAAATTTTGATTGTTTTTCTTGTTATTTGGAATGATAGAAACAGCCTTTGTGTATACGAGAGTTACTATAAATAACCATATACTGTTTATTTTGATGGATCCTATATAATGTGCTATTCCCTCTTTTAAAGTGTGGAAATGCAGTCAGTATTTAATGTTTAACTTAGGTTGTGTCAACCTTGATGTTTATGGAAATAACTGTGACATCCCTTGTCTAGACAGTTGTCCGGAAAATAGATGTCACATTGCCAATGGAGCTTGTTTCCGTTGTGCACCTGGATGGATTGGATCATTCTGTAATACAGGTTAGCAAACAATCTCAGGCTGTATTGTATATAAATGTTGGTGTTAGCTTACATGGACTTATATCTCATAATTATTTGATCTTGTCTGAGCAAAAGCTGTCAAGCCATTACATCAGCTGAATATTAATCAAAGGCCTGGTAAGATGGATCAATGGACAAGTTTTGCCATCAATCACATTTTATTTGATTACAACTGTTGACACAAATGGTACATTACAAAAATTTCGGGTGTGGAAAGTTAAATAGAGTGAATCGTCAATTTTGTTTTTAAATCTGATATAGATTAAGCCCGGATAAATCTAAACAAGGACAAGTTTGTGTCCATAGATTACATAATTTTTGACACAAATGATTTTGTCATTAAAAGTGTTTGTATAACTCTGTACTGTGTTTCTTTAAACATGAACTTTTAAAGTATTTTATGTTTAAGAATGTCCACCAGGAACATACGGTGCTGGCTGTGCTCAGTACTGTATTGGACACTGTATAAATGACGTGACATGCAACAGATATACTGGCAGGTGTGACCAAGGCTGTAAACCGGGATATATTGGGGAACTCTGTGAGAAAGGTTAATATGTTTGATAATAATTTGCATCATGATTTAAGAACTACTAGTAATTATAGTCATGTGAAAATATATTATTATTAAATGAATATTAATTTCAAGGGAGTTGAAGCTATTAAGTTTTTATACATGTTAAAGAATGTCCACCAGGAACATACGGTGCTGGCTGTGCTCAGAACTGTATTGGACACTGTATAAATGACGTGACATGCAACATATCCACTGGCAGGTGTGACCAAGGCTGTAAACTGGGATATATATGGAAACTCTGTGAGAAAGGTTAATATGTTTGATAATAATTTGCATCATGATTTAAGAACTACTAATAATTTTAGTCATGTGAAAATACATTATTCACATGAATATTAACTTAAAGGGAGTTTTAGACACAAAAGACACACTTAATAATAAACATAAACTTTTACTTACTATTTTGATCTTAACTCCTCTCTCGATTTGCAAAAGTATCGAACTGGTCTCGTTAAAGCTGACATGAATTCATAAAAGCATTTGGTCGCCATATTAGTTTCGATCGCTCCTCTACTGCCACTGGGGTATATATACCGGTTGAGAAAGTTACGGTCGGTTGCTTTCCGATCGAGGCATTCACGTTGCACGGACTTCTAAATGAACTATACATTGTAGTAAAATGTATTTTAAATAAAGAATAAAGAAAACAACAATCAATGAAATACAAATATATTTATTCTTTGAAAGGATGTCCAAGGTATCCGTATTATTTTGCACAGACAGTGCTGCCATACTTCGCATGTACATCGAACACGTGTGTTGTTCATACAGAGTGCATAACGTCTGCATCTTCTTGAAAACCCCGGCGACACTACATCCAACACAGTAGATAAATGATAGTTAATCCAAGAAAGTAACAACGTTTCCATCCGTTCCTATAAAAACTACCCGTTTATAAAATCCATGCGATAATTGACATTGCTCGATCTGCAACAGTGTGTGGTTTGCGCATGTGCGATGTTATAACATACACAGGGAAACGGTCTACAATTATCGAGGACTTTTTTAAGTATTTGCGCCTGGATTTCAGTCTGTCTTGTTTCGTCGTTTATTGGATATATCTTGCCAGTGAAGTGGTTGCCATATTATTTTTGTTCAAAACGCGTTTTTACAAGCCTTTTCGTCCAAGGTAACGTGTTCGGGTGTATGAAATTCCTGAATGCGGTGAAGCAAGACGAGGGCTCTCGGCCTTATATAAGGGGTGTGTAGCGATGAGCAGAACATTAGAAATCGACAACTAATATGGTGGTAGTCGGAGATAAAAGGGAAATGATGCGTATTTATGAATTCATGTCAGCTTTAAAATCCCATGAATGACGTGTTTAGGCGTTCTCGGGCGTGTTTTCGTTTTTTGTCAGTATAAAAATCTGAAAGGTTCTGATTATCCTAATAAGGCTGTAAGGTGTGTCATTGATAACACTAAACACTTTTCTATATACTAGTGTTGTTCCGTAACAAATTGAATTTTGAGTTAAAGCCATTAAGTTTTTATTCAAGTTAAAGAATGTCCACCAGGAACATACGGTGCTGGCTGTGCTCAGAACTGTATTGGACACTGTATAAATGACGTGACATGCAACGGATCCACTGGCAGGTGTGACCAAGGCTGTAAACCGGGATATATTGGGGAACTCTGTGAGAAAGGTTAATATGTTTGATAATAATTTGCATCATGATTTAAGAACTACTAATAATTTTAGTCATGTGAAAATACATTATTCACATGAATATTAACTTAAGGAGAGTTTTAGATACAAAAGACACACTTAAACTTTTCTCACATCTTCACAATATCCTTACGAGATTTGCAAGTATTTTAAAACAAAACATTGATGTTCACGTCTGAAAGTCCTGTCAAACAGAATGTGACAAAGGAACATACGTAATGGGCTGTATACACAACTGTAGTAGTCACTGTCTAAATGATGTTACATGTAACAAAACAACTGGTATATGTGACCATGGATGTGAGGTGGGATATTCAGGGATGCAATGTGAAACAGGTTTAAAATTTAAACACCTTTTTATTGGTTAAGCCCCTTTCACAATTGGCGCACGACCACTTTACACCACTTTGCGAACGAAATTGTTGAGCTTCGCACGAGATCCGCATACGTTGCACGAGCCCTCGCTTACGTTGCACGAGCTCTCGCATTCGTTGCATACGTTTTACTGGTCGCATCAAGTCTCCTCTGAATAGTGGACATGCATACTATTTGGACGCGACCAAACGCGACCCAAATTATCGCAATGCAACGCACGAACATTAGTACGAACGTTTTACAACCTTTTCTGTGTACTCGCAAGATACACGATTTAATAGATCGTAAGATAAATTGCTGGTGTTAATGCGTCTGTTTTGCGACCGTGAGACTGTTGCTCAACGTGTTTCATGTAATCTTGCAACGTGTTAATATCATTGCACGACTTATCAGCCTCAATATGCCATGCTTTGCTACTAGTATATATACCATGTATAAGTATCTCTGTTTAAGAACAAAATTTACAATATACATGTATTGCATGATGGTGAGGGAAATACATGAATGAAGATTTATTCCCTCAAGAAAAATCATATTTCCCGAGGGCTTCGCCCGAGAGAATTTTTTTTTCTGGGGAATTAATCTTTATATTCCCTGAACATTTATGCAATAAGCGTTTTATTCAACCAAGCAACATAATGTTTGACTTTTCAACAGTCGCAACATAAACGTCGTGATTGTTTGATTTCCCATGTACATGTAACTGTCTCACTTTTTTTCATAAATCATAGAAAGTTAAGTTGGTTCTGAGATATAAAGAGAATCATAATTATTAAATATTTTTGATTTAATCATATATGTATACATCGTATGCTCATATCAGCTTTTTCATTACTATGAAATCGCCCTGTCACATGACTTTCTAGATCAATCAGATATAATAGAATAATCATACTGAGGTGTAATAATAAATGCTGCTGCATACCCGTATCTTCTTGGGCGGCATCTTTTCTCGCTTTCAACTATGTCTTCTGAATATGGGCGGTGTATATACCCCCTCTGACTTGCACGATCATTCGTACCATGGAACGCATAATCGCACGTCCAATCACATTGCCGCACGTTCAATCGTACGATCACCTAGTCTCTCGCGCATTCCTATCGTATTATCTTTCAACAGTTGCTTTCATTGTACTACAGTCGCATACAGACGCAATATATATCGCAAGATTCAATGCGTTTACATTGCACAACGCTCGCTTAGATCGTGCGAAGTTTGTACGAATGTTTTTTTCATATGCGATTATTTCGGCAACAATTAACGATTCATATCTAACTTTTCGGTCGCACGAATATTTGGTCGCTTCTGCTCGTGCGCTAATTGTGAAAGGAGCTTTACAGGCACGTAGGATCAGGGGAACCAGGGGTGCCCCCCCCCCCAACACTTTTTCTTGCCGGAACTAAATTTTTAAAATTCACATATAAAAAATTGAATAATAGAGTTGCCCCCCCCCCACTTTTTTGGAAGTATGTTGCAAAATTGGTATGAATATAAGGAAAGTTCAAGTTATAGATATACTACACCCCACCACCACCACCACCACGGATTAGGACTGTTAGGACTGAGAAGATTTTGGAAAATTCAAAATTCCTTTTTTTTTTTTTTGCTTGTCAAGATTTTTTGGATGAGTCTGGCCCCTCCACTTTCAAAAACGATGCTACGTGCCTATGTTATGTTCAAAACAAGCATACATGTTAATCATGGTGAACAATTTAACAAAATGTATTTAAGTTAGGCAATAGACAATACAGTGGTTATTTTCAATTCTTGCAGCTAATTTACAACTCGATGGATTGAATGACAATTGCAAGGAATCATCTTATATCGCTGGATTGTCGTTCCTTGTAGTAACAGCTGCTATCTTAGTTACCACAATCCTCGTAATCATTAGGTATTATGGATTTTTTTTTCTTCAAACATGCTGATTTTTGTTGATATGTTAACGAATGTTGTTGGTGTTGTTATTATTAACTCGTCTGTGCCGAAGCTCATGTGTGAGATTTTCTGATCAAAAGGACAAGGGCGTACAAGGCGATACATATCCCCCATCTTGGATCAATAAAAAAGAACTTGATCAAATGTTGCTGATATATAAACTATTTACTGGTATACATTGTTTATAACATGATTTTAACGTTGCAAATCAATAACAAGCTTTAATTCTGTAAACATAAGAGATCTAGGTTTCCAAATTAGACCACACGACGTTTTATGCATAAATCTTTACCATTTCCTGTGCTATGCAGTACAATACAATTTTGGTATGAATGGGTCTAGACTCCATCGTAAATGTACTTTTGATAAAAGGATAAGTTTTCATCATTGATTTAATAAGTGGAGTCTAGACCCATTATGGGCGAAATCTCGTGGTTTTCACAAAAACTGAAAACTTTATTTATAAATGTCAAATTGTTAAAGTTTTCACAGTGATTAGTATGTGTCTATGTAGCTCAGTGTGATAGGTGGAAGACTGTAGACTGTGCCTCTCGGCGAAGAGGGTGTTCGAATCATGATGGTCCTTTTCTTTTTTTAATTTCTGCGCATAAACTTCCTTTTAGGTAAACCTATTTTAAATTTTTTGATACAATTGATTTATTTTGGAAAAATATTTTAAACCTGTCAGATGACAATAAACCCCTCAAAAGATAATATTCTTGTCCAGTCCAAATGATTTCAAATAAACAATAGCGCTAGCACAGTCAGGGATTGTTTGAGATCACGTTATAATGTAAAGATAAGACACATAGAAATGAAACCAAGAAGAAAAGTATAAATGTATGTTTGTTAATGATCAAGTTCTGTATAATAGCATTACATGTACAGATGCACATATTCAAATGTACGATTTTTTTAAATGTAGCCTATATGTATATAAGAGATGTACATAAGTCGTTTAAATGTCCTAGGTGCGGGGGATTTGACAGGCATTGTACGCTCTGTTCCTTTATCTGTCTGTCTGTCATCGTCGGTTTTGGTGTCGGCGTTGTCGTAAACTGTTCACATTTTCATCTTCTCCAGAACCACTGGTCCGATCTGAACCGAACTTGTCACAAAGATCAGGTAAAGGTGGTTCAAACGAAGGGTCATGCTCTCTTTATAAGGAAGATAATTTAGAATTACTGAAAATTTGCTATTATGTTTAAAAAAATGTTTGGTAAAAAATGTGGAAGGTAGTTAAGATTCAAGTTTGTTTAAATCATGATCCCCGGAGATAGGGTGGGTCGACAATGGGGGGAATCAAGTTTTACATAAGGATTTATTGTGAAAATCTTTAAAAATCTTCTTATTACAAACAATTAGACCAGAAAAGCTGGAGCTTGTATGGAAGCATCATCAGGTAGTTTAGATTCAAGTTTGTCAAAATCATTATTCCTGGGGTTAGGGTTAGGCCACAAAGGGGGATCAAGTTTTACAAAAGAATATATAGAGAATTTTTTTTTTAAATTTCTTCTCTAAACCCATTCAGCCAGAGAAGCTGAAACTTGTTTGGAAGCATTCTGAGGTAGTGTAGATTCAAGTTTGTTCAAATGATAATCCAAGGGGTAGTATGAGGCCACAATGTGAGGATCAAGTTTTACCTAGGAATAAATAAAAAAAAATCTTTAAAAATCTTCTTCTCAAAAAGGCCAGAAAGGCTTAAATTTGTGTGGATGCATCCTCAGGTAGTGTGAATTCAAGTTTGGGGGGGGGGGGGTGTCAAGTTATCCATAGACATATATATATATATATATATATATATATATATATATATATATATATATATATATATATATATATATATATATAGTTACAAACTTTGAAATCTCAAAAACCATATGGCCAGAAAAGCTCAAATTTTTGTGCTTGATCAAGCTATGATTCCCTGAAGAAAAGTGAGACCACAGGAGACACGTGTGTGTGTGTGTGGGGGGGGGGGGGTGAGTATAGGAAAAAAGAGAAATCTTCTCGCAAATCCTTAAACAACAAAAGAAGCTTGGTATTTCCCACAATTCACAATTATATGTGGATTAACATCGGCAGATATTTCAACTTTTAGTTTACTTATTAGTTGTCAAATTATTTTGATTTTGAGACTATAATGCTGATTTAAATTTGATCAAAGTTATTGCTATTGTTGCTAAGGTGTGCGATGTGCCAATGCAGAAATGTTTATACGATTTTCCACATGTTCAAAGCCCTATGCACATAAACAGAGGACATACTGGATCTCTAATATCTTGATTTATTGCAAACAAAATTGTTTATTAATTACAAAATTGTATATTTTACCTTTAAAAACACGTGACGACTTATAATGATTTTTTTCAAAATCTAAATAAAAGTTACATCGTTTATTGAGGTCTTGGGGCTGGAATCAGTTACGATGAAAATGATTAAATAAATTAATTCTGTTGTTAACTTTAGGAGATATTACAAACTTGTAGAGGAGATGCGCTCAATGCAATACTCTGCCATCACCAGAATAACACCACAATTGGAGACCGATGCAAAAGAGGGACATCAATACCAAGAACTTCGTATAGAAGAAAACTCATATCACAACCTCACACTACGAAATTAATCAAAAACAGGTGTATGTTATTCAAGGGGATTTAAACCAAACGACTTGAGATAGATATTTGTTACACATCACAGTTCCATTATTCTTGCTCAGAGTTTAATCTTCAGTTGTTTTCTTATTCTGCATAATAGTTCTTTTATTGTTTATAATTAGTTATGCATAACTGATTTTACATTTTATTCGTATGTGAATTAATAACTTTGGACAAAAATCTCTACAATAGGACATTTTATGAAATATTGAAAAGAATCGGTGTAATAAACAAAAGATAAAATTACTGAAATAACTTACCTTTTTTAACATTGTTCTTGTTAAAAATATTTCTTATTTAGCTCATTTTCAATGGAATATTACGGTAGATAAGATTCATTTTACAATAAAATCAATATTAATGTTAAAATCTTTTTTATTAGTTATATAATCATCTAATGATGTATGACGTCTGAAAGATGATTATTAATCATTTTAATTGAAAATAAAACGATTTATGCTATTGCCTTTTTTTCAGAGAAACAGTCCATGTGTATTTATGTCTTTGTTTTCCGGCAGGATTATATGAATCTTATGCAAACGTTATGAAAATACTCAAATTCCATTGAAAATTATTTTTTGAAATCATACAAATATCAAAGTATGGATAACAATGTCAACGACAGGTAGTTTGAGAATGTATACAGAAATGAGCTACATTTTTAATGCTGAATATGCAAGACTTATTGACCATCATTAATACTATGAACTTGAAACAATTCACTTTAGATGATATCTACACTCACACTCATCCATGCATGCATAATTGAGCTTATGAAAATAATGTGAACAGAGAAATTAATATTTGAATGCATACATGTATTTACATTGCAGTCACTCACTACTTGCAATAAGAACAATATGTGTTGATAATGATGCCTCTCAGCAAGACATTGCATCACAATCGATTTAATGTTGCAGATAAAGTGATTTGTAACGTTATATTTTCTCAATAGGATATACAAAAAAGTCTGCGATGAATCAGTTTAGAACTACAAATCACTTGATGTAGACACGATATAATGAAATATACTAAACTGAAACAAAACAATGTTATGAAAACAAACCGTTCTCGTTTAACTATACACGCTAGCAAATGAAATGTTACATAATGCAAGTACAATATATCAATGTATATATTAGATGAACAACGATTTCAATGTCACTGTGTACTTTATCTATGTAAAATAAATAAGATGAATAAAAAACGACCGGAAGTTACGACGAAACAAACAAAATAGTGTAAAAAATGTACATACATGTACATAAGACTATTATGTAGCAAAGTTTGGCTGTTCAAGTGGTTACTATTTTTGAGATCTCGATGAGACAGGTTCTTTTTTGTCTTTGGACAGAAAACGGAGAAACAAAAGTGCCTAATCAAAAGTAAAGTTGGTATTACTTTAACATTTGCCTATTGTACATTATTTGTTTATCAAGCGAACTAAAATTATATTGTCAAAGAAAAGCAGCAAAACTTATGAAAAAACTTCCATTATTTAAACCCTACCGATGAAGACCGGAAGTGACGGTCGGCAAAATAAAACAAGTTAAACACATCCCCAATCAAATGTCTATGATCAATGCAATTTTCGTGTCTTGATCACTTACAGTTTTTGAGATCTCGCGGGTACATAATTTGTTTTAAAATGCTACCTGAGGTGTGCGAGATATCTAAACGGAAATAGAACTTTTTATTTATTAAACATTGCATAGATAACATATGTAAGGATTTATACTAATATATTCATTCTATAAAAATTTGAATGTTTGAGTCCTTCTCGTTTCTAAGATTTCGAGGTGACAAGCTTTTTTTGTCACGGGACAGGAAACGGAAAACTGGAAATAAATTTTGGAAAGATGAAAAAGAACGTCTCGAAATATTATCATTTTCTATCAACTCTGAAATTTCAGGAACATCATCTCTGAGAAATTCTTCCGACAAAAGGGGAGAAAATAATAAGAAGATAGATAGAAAAACCAAGGTCTGTTGACAACGGAAGACCTTAATAATACATATTCGGAAACAAACAATGGGTAGGATATCAAGTGAATTCTTTGTTACTTTCAGGACCACAGAGAGAGAAAAAAAAAACAGCAAAGCCAAGAAAAAGCATTAGACTAATTGTTAATAATAATAACCATTTCACGTCCAGTTTATTTAGCTAATTAGCTTTCTTTTTGTTCACTTCTCAAACTCCTGTCTTTTTTATATCTGACCATATAAGGACATAGTTGAGTTTGAATCTAAAATGATGTTTACATAAAATAATAGCAATCATGGAAAACAATGAGCCTAATAAGTCAAAAACGACACGAGCCTAAATCAAATTTGAAAAGAAAAGTCATTCATATATATTTGTGTTAAGCAACATTTCAAAAACTTTGAAAAAAAGTATTTCCAAGGAATCTGGAAATTTTCAATACATGAATTATCCAAAGTTAAACTTTTATTACCATGATATGCTATATCAAACCAGATGCAATTATCATGTAATGCAAATCATATAATGATACTCAAATTTTTATCTGAATAAAATTATATTTTTAAATTATGGGAGTTTGATATAGTTTACTTTTGTAATTATCATCTGTTGCAAACTGTCTATAAAGGAAAGCGCAAATATCTTTGGGAGATTTTTCACTGATGAGAAAATATCAACCATCCGAAACCAACTTGCACTTTCAAAAGATGATTTAGAAATTGATACTTTAAATACAGACATAGAGTTTTATGGATCTCTATAGCCTGTTTTCAAAACCCATATATAAGATCTGTCGCAGACATGGAATGTCTTACCAAACCTATGCTCACAATACCAATATATAAGTTTTAATGGCCAGATCATTGAGACATCATCCTCTGTTAAAATATTTCGGTGTATTTTTTGATCGGTCTCTTGGAATGGAAGATCAGATAAACTTAATTTCAATACAATGTTTATACCAACTTCGTAATATTGGTCGTATTCGAAAACTTATCACTGAAAATGTTTGCAAGACCTTGGTGTGTTCATTTGCCACCTCTAGACTGAATTACGGAAATGCATCGCTGTATTGGTTGAGCTTGAACTCCGTGTCAAGACTGCAAATAATTCAAATACAGCGGCTAGAAATATACCAAGGGCAGGAACATGATCACCACTGGAATTTCGAATCCAGTAAAAGTTACTTGAGACTGTTTTTATGCCCTTCACGGAAAGTCACCTTTATATATACAGCACTTTGCAAATTATATGTTCCTATATGAATATTGCTTCCCGAACATTAAAGATGTCTTGTCCAACCTCCTGTTCGTACAAAACAATATGGTAAAAAATGGTTTGATGTTAGTGCTGCTGTACTGTGGAATGGTCTACCGGCAGACTTAAGGCACGAAAAACATCTTTGTGGTTTTAAAAAACCACTTAAGACTCATCTATTTTTATTAGCTTTTTATAATGGACACTGCAATTTATTTTTTTGATGTCTGTGTACAGGACTTATGGTTTTTAGTTTCAGTATAAGTATTGTATTTCCTATCACTGTTTAATCTATTTTAATCATGTTTTATGCCTGTTAATTGTCTATCTTAATCATGTAATGTAATTGTACTTCATATACCCATTTTATGTAAAGCGCTTTAGAATTTTGTAACATTTTTAGCCCTATAAAATTCATAATAATAATGATAATGATAACTAGATACAATCTTCTTGCAAGTAACGAGGAGGTCTTCCGTCCGATTTTTAGAAGGTAATATGACATGGACTTGGATTTATGACAACGAAACATAATCTGGTAAAAGGGGCGGAGTAAAAAGGACCAACCGTTTGGATTTCGATCCCCTAAAACCCAAAATCTGTAATAAATGAAAAGAGTAAAGTGCAATGGATAAAATAAATTAGACCACTCTTCGTATGTAATTTGAAGGAGGTCCCTTATTTTACATTAAATTATAGTGCTTATGACTTCAAACATATTTTGTTCAACAAGACTAGTGTTTATGAATTTGTTACCGTTATTGAGTTTCCTGGGAAGGATTTTTTTATTGGCCGACCCTTAATCTACTTCTTTGGACAATTAACGAAATATTGGTTGCATACTCTAAGGTACTCATCTTTGTGAGCATCTTCTTTTCTATATTGCTTTTTCAAATACTTGTATTTCTTCTAATTGAGATAAAACAAATCAAAGATTTATACCTCCTTAAAACCCCTAACTACACATAACATAAGAAAATCTTTATATTGTTAGGATGCACAACAATAATATAAACATTTTTGCTTCTATAAACTATTACAAGATATCCCCATTTGTATCCCTAATTTGAAGCCCCCATTTACTTGATATTTAACGAAAGCTCTCATTAATGTTAAAGGGGCATGGTCACGATTTTGGTCAAATTTTATTTTTATGCTTTTATTATTTACAATGCTTTAGAAATGCATTTCTAATGATCAAATAAAATTTGAAAGTCATTTGTAGAGTTATAAGCAAGATACAGGGCTCAAATTCTTTGTCATGTAAACAAGGCTTGTGTCCTGTTTTTGTTTACAAAAGTTCAGTATACCAGTAAAAATCGTTTTCCAGGTTATTTGTCTATCTTTTTATTAATTTGAAGCATAGATAAACAGTTTCTAACGTTTAACACATTCGTTTTAGGTTTAAAACAGAACTTATTACTTTAACGTTCCAAATGTAAACAAACGCTTTGTTTACATAACGAAGAATTTCAAGATCTGTAACTCGCTTATAACTCAACAAATGAAACTCAAATTTCGGTTGCCTATTGAATATGCCTTTCTAAAGCATTGTAAATATTAAAATCGGAAAAATATCGTTTGACCAAAATCATGACCATGCCCTTTTAAGTAATTTTTTTTTTATCATTACATGTCTTAACAAAATATTTTACAGAAAGGATATAAACAAAGAAAACCAGACACAATTGCGACCTTTTTTTAGCTATTACTCTTCGGTATCAGGCGAGCTTCAAGTTTTATAAAAGTCGACTAAGTCGTTTCCGAGATATCGCGTGCAAAAAGTTTGTAAGAAAAAATAATATAGGGTAAAAACCCGAACGAAAACCATAAATGAAAATAAAAATACAAAAAGTGTCTACAAGATGATACTGATTTCATTCTTGGAAGATAACCATGTTAAGCATGAAAGTTGCAAAAAAAAATAATAGTAAAATCTAGAAGGAGACAATATCAATCATTTTTCACTTGAACTTATGATCTTCTATAACTGTTTTAAAATATATTTCATAATGAAAAGTGAGTTAACTTCTTTCATCAAAGTTTTATTATATTGGAAAGCTTAGTACTAAAAACAAGAACATCTTGTTAATATTTAAAGATCGATTGTACAATTGTACAAAACGCTGATATTTGACTGAAGTTTACCACCTTATCGTGTCAAATAACTTCCTGATTCACCTGTTCAGTATATAGTCGACTAGAAATTCCTTGGTTTGAAAAACACACCATTTAATAATATGCATATTGGAACTTTGGGGATTAATTGGGCCTTCTTCACCTGTATTGTAACTAGTGGGTATGGTAAGTACACATTTTATTAAGATAGTACTCTGAATGTAACTAATGTATGTTTACTTTCGTTTTATTTAAGAAAAATACATTGTATTTCCTTGTTTTGGATATTGTTATCTATCATTAGTACATGTTTCACACCTCGAACATTACATACTAAATGACTTGGTATACAATAATTCTAAGTATCATAGCGTAGTACTAATGTAAAGCTTCACGGTTCAGTGATTTTGTCATCGTATCAATTTAGGTCATAACAGATCATTATTGCTTCTTGGGTTGAAAAAAAATCCCCAAATGATGTCAATTCGAGTGAATAAACACTGTATAACGGAATAAATTAATTTAAAACGAAAAAACAGCAGGCGAGAAAAAAAATCCCAAAATACTAACGGGATAAATAAGCAATATTTCCCGGTTTATTTTGCTTAAATGAAATCCGGCTATATTGGAAAATCTATAGATTGACCTTGAAACAGAACATAATACAGAAATAACTTTTTAAAGGATACCGGAAGATCACTACAGTTGGAACGTCACAGAAGACAAATGTACAAAATTTCATAAATGAACCTTCACCTTTTCTTCTTAATGCATGTAATTATTCTTATCCTTTCTTCACACAGTTCTTCCTTATAACTCATTGAACGTGAATTAAATATTCTTATCTTCTGACCAAATTCCATAGCAACTTGAAAATGAACAAAAATCATTATTGATATTATTAGATTTAAATTGCTCATTTCAGTCAACTGTTCTGAATGTTTTCAATTTAAACTTTTATAATCATGATCTAAATAGAACTTATATAAAGAAATTTATAGACAGGTAAAATCAACGAAATTTAATTTCTAGTTGGGAAATGAATAAAATATGTTGCTGAACATATTTTTGCCGTTGGTTAGATCCCTCGCTTCGCCCGGGGCTAAATATTACAGTACGTGGGAAAAATTTACTAAGATAATAATGATAATACGTTTATATCTACAATGTAGTTAAAATGGGTATTCATAATTGTTTCTTAACAGAATCCCGTATAACTACAGTATTTTATCATTTATGGTTACTTGGCTTCATACCAAAACCTTAAATCTAATAAACATGTGAACAAAAAATACAAGATGATTGTTTGTGGGATTATCTAGGTTTATTGTGTAAATAATGAGTCGCTAGTTTTGTGAAAGAAATTCTATGTTAAAAGAGACTAGTTTGTCACCTTCTTAATGCATGCATTAAAAACTAAATATTAGATCTAACAAGTTTGACATTTGGAACATAATAAGCATAAGTGAATCAGAATCTTATATCATTTTCAACTCAAAGTACTTATCATATTTTTAAATAAGAATAATGTGCTTATAAAATATTTTGAAATCGTTTTGTTAGAGTTTTTTTTTCGAAATTGTTATTATAGGCATGTGTTTTTTAAAAAACACATATATATACAATCTTAATAATTTTTAAATAGTGTGTTGACCGATTCCTTTACAGATGATTTATCAGCAAATAAGATCGCTAAGCAGTACAAAACGTCAACTAGCTGCCCAGCGTGTGTTGCTATTAATGCTGTCGATAGAAAAATACAAACCTGTACAAGAATGGAAGAAATTGGAATTACTTCACAGGATAAGAGTACCTGGTGGCATGTTGACCTTGGGGATAGATACAATGTGTACAATATCAGGATACAGTTTAAAAACTATGATGGGTATTGTAAGTATTCAATGAATGAACATATGTACAATTTATAGTCAGAAAGATAATTGATATATTAAGTATATATAATGTGTAGGATAGCAGAATACAATTCAAAAAATACGGACAGATGTACATGTGTAGTAAGGCAAAATTGATAATTGAAAATGAGATACACGATACACCAATATAATTTTCTACTGTTATTTATATCATGCTTACCAATTCAACTGCTATTTACTTATTACCAGATACATTTAACGGGCTTAGTCATGATTTATTTTCAAATCTCATAGTTAACAATGTTCCGATAAGGCATTTTAAAAAGTCAATCCAAGTTTGGATAGCAGGTTTGAATTTAAATCAGGATACAGAGCACACACTTTTTTTATGTAAATAAGGTTCGTTCAATTTTTTTTAGCTCACCTGAGCTGAAAGATCAAGTGAGCTTTTCTGATCACTTTTTATCCGGTGTCCGTCCGTCCGTCCGTCTATATTTGTCTGTCCGTAAACGTTTAACATTTTTGACTTCTTCTCGAGAACCACTGGGCCGATTTCAACCAAAGTTGGCACAACGCATTCTTAGGTATAGGAAAATCAAGTTTTTTAAAATGAAGGGCCACGACCTCTTTCAAGGGGAGATAAATAAAAAATCATTGAATATTTGTTGGTATTTTCAAAAATCTTCTTCTACAAAACTATTTAGCCAGAAAAACTGAAACTTGTGTGGAAGCATCCTCAGGTAGTGTAGATTCAAATCATGATCCTTAGGGGAAGGCCTAGGGTGGGGTCACAATGGGAAATCGAATTTTTACATCAGAATTTATAGATAAATCTTTAAATATCTTCTTTGATAAAACTAATCAGCCAGAAAAAATGTAACTTGTGTTGAAGCATTGTCAGGTAGTATAGATTCAAATTTTTTCAAATCATGATCATCAGGGGTAGAAAGGGGCCACAATGCAGGGGTGGGGGGGGGGGGCGAATTTTTACATAGAAATACATATCTATACTACTATATTAATATAATAGACTGGAATTTTGGTCTTTAATACCGAGAAATCGGAAGAGTACTTCTTTTGTTTTGTTCTAAACATCAATGGTACTTGAAGATTACCAATTTATTTTTATTTTTTATTTTTTCTTATTTTATTTTTTCTCAATCGCTAATTAATAATCAGCGAAAATATTTTGAAAAATCCGGAAATCATCTGGATTTTTTTTTATTTTACAATCTTGCGCATGCGCATTACATTCTCACTAAATCAAGGGAGGCTCTTTAGTTTATGCTTCCACAATATCACATTTGCATGGGTAAACTCAGAAACGATAATAGAAATACGTGTAAATTTTCTTTGGAAATCTGCTATATATTCAGTTCACTAAGGAAAATACGGGAAATAACTCTAACTCAGTGCATTCAATATGAAACATCCAGAGAGATCCGAGTGTCAGCATTGTGTGAAAATTAAGCGAGTAAAAAACGTTGTGTTGAATTCTTCATCAATATGAATTAAATTTTTAGATGAAAGGTATTGACTACCTGAAAATGGTTTGTTATAAATAATTTGACTGTTATTTTAAATGCGGCTTCATTTATTTTCTCAAAAATCGTTTCGGAGCGATTCTGCAATTTGTTGCTTCATTACGGATGTATGGGAGGCATTTTAACTGTGCTGAAAACCTGTCTTGAGACAGATTTTTCTAAGTAAACAAAGTGTAGTGAAATCAATAGCATTATTGTAGGCTTAAAGCTTAGTTCTGTAAATGTCAACACTATGGTGTGATGATGTATCTATTTCGTAAATGTCCAATATCATATACATGTATGTCAACCCACGCACGCACGGGTCAAAGTCTAGTGTATATATATATATATATAGAGAGAGAGAGAGAGAGAGAGAGAGAGAGAGAGAGAGAGTAAATTTTTTAAAAACTGTATTCTCTGAAACTGTTCAGCCAGAATAAATGTAACTTATGTGTAAGCATCCTTTGGTAGTGTAGATTCAAATTTATTCAAATCATGACCCTTAGGGGTAGGCAGGGGCAACAAAGGGGGGTTGAATTTTTACATAAAAATAAATAGAGTAAATCTTTAAAATCTTCTTCTCTGAAATTGATTAGCCAGAAAAGCTGTAACTTTTGGGAAGCATCCTCGGGTAGTGTAGATTCAAGCTTGTTCAAATCATAATCCCTAGTGGTAGGTTGCGGCCACAATGGGGGCTCAAATTTTTACACAGAAATATATAGAGAAAAATCTTTAAAAATCTTCTTCTCAGAAACCGATCGGTCAGTAAAATCTGAAACTCGTATGACAGCATCCTCGTTAGGGTATACGTAGATTCAAGTTTGATAAAATCATGAACTTCAGGGGTAGGGTTGTGCCACAATTGAGAGGGGATATAAATATTCTTCTCAGAAACCGATGGGGCAGAAAAGCTGTAACTTGTGTGGAAGCGTCCTCGGGTATGAAAAAATCAAGTATGTTCAAATCATGATACTGGGGGTTAGAGGTAGGGCCACAATGGGGGGTTTGGGTTGGGTTTAAACTTTTACATTGGAATATATAGGGAAATAAACTTTAAAATTATTTGCATAAAAAGTCAGTTCAGATAGTGTAGATTTTGAATTTGTCAAAATCATAATCATCAGGATAAGTGTTGAGCCACGGGGGGGGGGGGGGGGTCTAATTTTACAAAGGAAAACATTTAAATTATCCATAAAAACTCATATGTTATTATATATGGTTTTACTTATTTGCAAGCATTTTGAATTATGGACGTTGTTTACTCAGTGTTTGAGTTCTCAAATTCGGATTGTTATAAGGTTCAATGTCATGAGTAAAATGTGTTCTATACACTAAAAATATTTATGAAATGAATTATTATTGGTAAACCATTCAATATTTTTACCAAGTTATGGAATTAGGCTAACGCAAAGTTGGACTTTTAGCAAAACTGAGGAAATTCTGGCTAAAATTTTCAGATTTTGTTTTTCACTAAAATATTTTTGGTAGTACTGTAATATTCAAAGTTAAGATTTAATTTGTTAGTTAACATAATTTTGCATATTTTCTGTTGGTTTTATCTCACTTTTTTGTTAAGATATTCGAATGGCTCACACTACAACAATATAAAAAAAATGCTTAAAAACGATAAAAGACACCATATCTCAAAATTTTGATCATTGACCTCATATAACTTTTATGCCTGCAGAGTAAGGTCATTATACCTAATTTAATGCTATTAATGATAAAGTGTTATCATCATTCAGTTTTTTGTAAAATTGAATCAAAAAAGGGTTGGAATATGAAAACCGGTAGAGGAAATTCGGACTGGAAAATTCATAAAAATTGTAAATCAAAACTTATTGCTTTGTGTCTGTTTAGTGTCACTGCCATTTATGAGCTGTATTTCATTTTTAAAAAAAGTTTGGCAATTTGTATTATTTTCACAAATAAGAAAATTTCAATCATAGTGTAAAATTTTTAGGGACTTTTCTTAAATTTACAAAAAATATTCAATGACCATTATCTCTAAAAGTAGGTCATTGACCTACTTTTTTAAAAGTGAAAATTAGCACAACCATCATAGGTCTTTAACACACAATAGATGCTTTTTTATTATCATCAGTGGATTTTTTTTTCATTCTGAGTAAATGTATACCTTATTGTTGACTAATTAAAATTGTTTAGACTCTGGCCCCTGGACAATTCTTTGGCCTCACAAGGGGTTCAACGTTTGATGTAGGTTTATAATCCATATATAAACAGTTGTTAAAGTCTGATCATTTTCTCGAGAACTGAAATGCTCAATATGTAATATGACTGTAAAATTATTCTTTTTAAAGGGGGTCAATAATAAACATTAGAGTCTGCAGGGAAATTTTCATATACAGGATCTATTATAAGACATTGTTAAGATATTTTGTATATGACTCCAGAAAGCTGATTTTATTATGTCTATCATTGCTCAGGTGAGTGATGTGACCCATTGGGTTTACTTTTAGATTTTTGATACTTAATAAATACAATATATAAAACAAAATTAAAAAAAAAAGGAAAACACTATAAAGAAGCTGTTAAATCGTGTTTATAATAAGTTTTAACAGTTTTTTTTAAATTTCTTCTACGTTTTGTTGTATTACTATTCTAGTTATATTAAATACCATATTATTTATAAAAAGTTATACCCCCTTAGTTACTTCTTCCCTTGACGATTATAAATAGTTTTTGAAACAAAATATAGAGAATTTAAAAGTTTTAAAGCTTCGAAGTGGTAAGAAATAATTTCTCGTTCCTTTGTTATATACAGTAAGTTATGAACAAACCAAAGTTTAACTGTTGTAAACATTAAAATGGAAGAAAATAAATTTTGAAAAAAATCGGGATCATGCATGCTTTAGAGAAATCCGTGTGGATAAGTAAAGAAAAATAAAATGAAGCCACTGGAAATCGTAATATAATATTCAGTGTAATATCTAT
Source organism: Magallana angulata (assembly GCF_025612915.1). Lineage (NCBI taxonomy): Eukaryota > Metazoa > Mollusca > Bivalvia > Ostreida > Ostreidae > Magallana > Magallana angulata. The sequence continues at coordinate 47,106,814 of NC_069120.1, forward strand.
TTATTTTTGTTAATCATTTGTTATTGCATTTTACAGCCCAAAGACAGAGGGGTCGTTTTGCCGGGTTTTCGTTGTATGTGTCTAACACTACTGACAGACACGACGGATACCTCTGTTACAAGGACGGACCAGTGTTACCTCTCTTGGATTTCAATACAAACTGTATAACAAACGGACGATACGTTATATTTTACAATGAGAGGCAACCTAGGACAACCTATCCTTCAGATTACGTAAAAAATTCAGTTTTTATGGAGTTGTGTGAAGTAACGGTGACAGGTATGTTAAAAATGTTGAAATTGTTTGTTCAATTTAGACCATATGAGCTAAAGATAACTAATAACACAGCTTTAGAAACGTACCTAATCGCCCTATAATGCTTAAAATGCGATTGAAAAATCAAATCTTAATATAAACTTCTAATGAGATTGACCGGTGAAAATATTAAAAAGAAACAAAAACGTTTCTAATGTAGAAATTTTGATAATTTTTTTTCCCAACAGCTCAAATGCTTTAAAACTAATTCAGCGGTACATGGTCGCCTTAGCTAAGGAATTATGGGGGTGGGTGTCCTATCATGTATTTAGTTCTCATAGCTTTATTATGTAGAGCTATTGAAACATTCAAGGAATCAGATATGCTTTGTAAATCCTTCATGCATTTCTAATATTGCTGTCAAAATGACCAATGAGATAAACTGCTAGATTTATACTCAGATTTAATGATAGAGCACATTTTCAATTTTTGAAACAGGACATCTAGTTGATTATAATATAATTAGCAAGACAGCTAAGAGTTATAAATCATATTGTAAGTTTCAGCAAATCTTATTTTTGTATTTAAAATGAAGAGTATGGTAAACAAGAACTAATGATAATGTGGTTCATTACACTTAACTGACTTATCAGTCTTCGCGTTCGAGTGCAAACGGAAAAGTATCATCGCATACTTTAACTGGTAAGCATCTCTTTAAAAAATTCTGTCAATACTTCATGCTACCAATTCTATACATAAATTAATTACACGTGATCACTCAAAGACGACGCCCTAATGTAATGGATACCCGTTTAGCCGTATGGATGCTACGAAATGGAATGACACAGATTGGTGACACAGAGTCACAAATTGTCATTGGTCGTGTGGACCAAATGTTTCAGGAAACAAAATCAGTCAAAAAGTCCTTGGAGTTAAAGACCACGCTGTACGACAGACCCGCAGGGGCGCCAACTTGTACTGCTAGCGAAGTGAAACCATTTAACTCGGCTGTTGCCTTAGAGATATTTTTGAAGCATACATCGAGTAGACAGTTCTAACAATCTTGCAGGAATAAGCTTCATTAAGCTGACTGGAAAGCAAGCTTCCCAGCCATAACCCGAATTTTGATTCGAACCACATAGTAAGATAATTGGAGTTTGCAAGAGATCGTGCAAATGTGCAAATCCGTCGCTTATGTTCCGTACTCTTTATTGAAGAATTGCAGTTTTTTATAGATTTCAAAAATGAAAAGCGTCAAGTATAGAGGAAGAGGAATGAGAGTTTTCGTGACTGTTGTGGCTCAACATGCTTGTTTTCTTGATTTTCGTAATGCGGGGAGTGATATATATTTAAGGATGTACTGTTTTGTTCGTCATCAGGAATAAATGACAGGTATCAGATATAGCAATGAGACTCTTTATTTAATCGAAAGACAATACACCGATGCCATAGATACAGAATAATTGTTGGTATGTACGATACACAGCACAGTTAAGGCTGTCAATAAATTCCGTTCAGACAAAAAGTACGGGAACTGTGCATTATGACATCACAGTATATTACAAACCTAAGAAGTACTTATTAATTTATTTATTAGCAAAATTAATTTATGGTAATCTTTTATTTGAAAACAACGAATGCTATTACTTCCAATTTTAATGTCCGTTATATCGTTCACACTGAAAAATAAGCGAGATATCGATCTCCCTGTACCTCAAAATGTGACGTCATATGCTTCAAAATGACGCATGAAGTCAGTGAAGGCTATCAAGCAGTTTTTTAGCGAAGAAAAATAAGTGTCATAGATTAACGGAAAATTATAAACGAATATTTTGTTTAACATTATGACTAGTAGAATGCTACCTATATATTCTTCTTTTTATTTTGTTATAATTATGCATCGTATAAAGAGGCAACCTCTGTTTTGTGTAAAATATTGTATATCTTAAGGATGAGTACCTAAATAAATCACTTAATTGCAAGGGCATACACTTAACTGATCCTGACAAACTTTTCCATGTGAATTTGAAATATGCTATGTGACTTAAAAACTTCTACGATCCTTGTAAAATCTTACAAATTAATTATTTTTTTAATGAAATTAACCCTGTGACCTTATTCAATTATTCAACTTATGCATTAAAAATTACGGTTTCTACTAACTAATAATCTTATCTAACAAAGTTCGCAACGTTTTTCAAAATAAAAAGTTATTTTATTATTCAGTTATTAATTTTCACATGATTATGCGCTTGCAATATTGATTTTTTAAATGACCTCACAATACAAGTACATCTGCATGTACCATGCGACTGCCATTTCACGTGACCACTATGACCATAAAATATTGTACTGTTATATATATATATATATACTTTAGAAATATATTGCATTTGAGTGATTGTTATTGATTTTGAAAAGGACATGACAGTTGAACTAAAGCATACTTGTTTTCATCACAAAGATTTGCCGATATTTTTATTGGCTGTCTTAACTCTACTGCGTAACGTCAAACCACTAAGAGAACGTGAACCTAAACCTAGAGGCAAAAACTATCAAGAAATTGAAACAACCATCTTAGTCCCCAAACCCTAGTCATTTTAACCGTGTCTGGGAAGTTATGTTTAGGCAGATTCAGCAACGGGATTATTAGTCCAGTACTAATGACTCTGGAGTTACTGTTAGAGAAATGGGATTGATTTAATTCCCATAAAACACAAATTCAATTATTCAAAGTTTCTCTTTCTAATGCAGGACTGTAATTCAGGGAAAGGAAGGTCAAATAGAGCACTGGTTTTCCAAATGCTTTCTTTCTATTACAAATAAACTAGTTTCTCAAATAGAGACAAAGACGAAATAGAAAAAAAGCATAATTTCATTCTTAGAAAAAAGCATAATTTCATTCTCATTTTAAATATACATTAATTATCGGGTTTCATGTATCCTATAATTTATTATTCATCACTTTATGTTTAAAAGATATATGGATTCTGACCATTAAAATAATAAAGCAAATGGAGACGGTTCAAGAGAATTGTGCAATAAGATTCTCAATCATTCTTCATTTAATTTCACATGTATTCACATTGTTGGATCAAATGTTGTTCTATTTTTAAATAACTTTTGCAATAAGTGGATGTAAATTTACTCTGATCAGAAGTGTGTCCATAAATTGTTAGTCCTGATCTGCTGTGCAAGTTAATATTTGCCATACGGGTTTTTATTGTGTTTTTAATTTACAGTAGCAACTTATATTCCCAATTTGATTAGATATTCCTTTTTGAAGAAAAACCTGAAAACGAAGATTTTTTATTACCCATACACTTAATTCCTTTATTGAAAGCATATTATTTTATCATTTGTAAGGTATTAAACATAGTTATCAATGTAACACTTTATTTGTTTTTCTCTTTCGCCTAAACATCAACAAATTTAGTTTTTAGTCACCTTAGTCACTCTGATGACCTATTGCATTTGGTCTTCGTCCGTCGTCGTACATAACTAATTTCCATTTTTAACTTCTTCTTCTTAAAAACTACAAAGCCATGTTTTACCATTTTTTGTGAAATATCTCTTCAGTACGAGGAATCTAAATTTTAAATTCATAAACTTATCACCTCCAGGGCGCCACAGGCGGGGTTAAATATAATTTTTTTTTAAATCTTCTTCTCTGCTCCCAAACATTTCATGTCTCCTGGACTGTGGGTTTTGACTCTAAGGTGGGTCCGAAACGGATGTATAGTGTTAATGCATATTATGATAACAAATTATCTTCTACTTTCAAAAACTTGTAAGGAAAACTGAATACTTAATTCAATAGACCAGAAAGCCCTCTACCAAAATCATAAATTTCAAGTCCTCCGACCTAGGGGTTCTGACTCTAGGGCGGGGCCAAAAAAAGTCATAAGGTATTAATGCACTTAATGATTAAAAAGTCGCCTTCTTTACTTCTGCTGACTGAATAAAAACTGACTCCATAGAAAGAAAAAATACAGTTATCTATTAACATTTAAAATTTTATGTCACTAAATGTAGTGATTTGAATCGAGGGAGGGACCAAAACACGCACATAGTGTATAAGGTAGGGGTTCCTAATGCAAAGTGTGTGTAAAATGATCATTTAGTGTTAATTTATATAATGTTTAAGAAACGTCTACTGATAAAAAATAAAAACTGACTGCATAATTAGAAAAAAAACCAACACTAAGCTGCAATCTTTAATAATATTTCATGTCTACTGTAAGGCAAGGGTTATGGCTGGGAGAGGGGTATATATTTGTCTTATCATATCATAAAGGAATTTCAATGAATGAAATGATTAAATAATATCTTTAGAAAAGAGAAAAAATGAAGCTATCTATGAAACTTATAGATAGATATAGAAAGATATTGTGAAAGCATTTGGAAAGAGTTGGGGGGGGGGGGGTGTTACAGTTAATGGAGTTATTTCCGCTTGCTTCTTCATTATGGAGTTATCATGCTTTGCGTGTTCAAATTTAGTAATTAAGCATTGAATATAGTATAATTAAAATGTATGACCAAGAGTTATGCAAGTATTTCTAATCATTTGGCACAAAACAGATTTTGAACTATTTAAAAAAACAAGTAGATTTGATGAAAGTAAAGTTACAATTGGCTAACCAAAACCACCCATAAGCAGTACATGTAAGATGATTTTGCTATCTATGCCAAATGGTGATTAAATGCCAGTGAAGGTTGAACATTGAAAAGCTTGAACAGAACCAATGAGAAACACAATATAATAGCTTCAAAGCATTTTTTGTCTCAATGCTCACAGGGAGAGTATCTGTCTGCCCATTGAAATGGGGGTGAGATTTTGTTTTAAATAAAACAATAATACTAGCCACCTTGTGTTAATTAATATATTAAAAATATAAACATAAAACCTATCTTGAAAGTTCACAAATGTAGGAAAACCTCTCTATCAGTCTTTCACGTCATGCACTCTGATATTATGTTTAAGTTTTTTGCTAAAAATTACATGTAAAGGTTTCATGGCCCTTTTTGAAAAAATTCAGGTAAAAAGGTGGTCGTCATTACAATATGTTAATATTTCTTCTCCAGAATGAAACTTAATTAAATGCATATATGAGACTCCTGGACAAGTTTGTGTATGAGCTATGGTAATCAAGTGACCATTTATGTCTATTGGCCTCTTGTTATAAAAATAAAAAAGTATGATCAACCTATAATCGTTAAGCTTATAAAAATGATATACTTTGGTTTCAGTTTTATTATGTATTTGTTATGAAGGATGTAAAAAGCTTGATGTTTATGGCAATAACTGCGACAAGCCCTGTACAGACAATTGTCCGGAAACAAGATGTAACATTTCTAATGGAGCCTGTTTCAGTTGTGGACCTGGATGGATAGGAGATTTCTGTAAAACTAGTAAGAAAAAAGTTAAATCTCGATCTCATGAGCTCTGCGGATTGATATGTTTTTTATGTATATTAAAAGTTATATTTTATTACTTTGCGTAGAGTGTGAATCTGGATTTTACGGCTTCAGTTGTGTGCTACCATGCGGTGGATATTGTAAAGACAACAAACCATGTAATCATATCAACGGGACGTGTAGCAATGGATGTTTAGATGGATGGATTGGAGTTAACTGCAACAAACGTAAGAAATAAAACTGTTTGTTTAAAGCAAATACCCCTAAACGTTACACATATAAATGACGATGAGTGAGTGTATATTATGTGTTCTTGAGATGCTCCGACTGGTTAATTTAACATAGATTACCCACAGTTAAAAAGACGAAGTCACTATCAAATATCTAAATTAGTGTTAAACATGATTGCTGTTCTTAAATATATTACAAAAGTTATTAAACATAACAATATTTGACTGAGAAAAGGAGACCTACGGCAGGACAAATTGTCTTTGAGGGCAGCAAAATATTACTTTAACTCTTTGTTTGTTATCATAGATATGGTGGTGTGAAGGTCGACAGACAGACAAAGTTTGGTTTTAAAAAATTAATACAATAACTTTTATGAAGATTATTTAACGTTTAATTGTAATTTGTGACCAAGTTATGGCTGTTCTGAGACCAAATTCACTGATATGATTTTGACTAATGTGTACAAAAACACAAAATACTGATTTTGATAATCTGACTAGTAAACAAATGCAAAGAAAATAATGTATGATATTGGGTTTTTTTGTATAGAATGTCCACCGGGTAAATATGGCCCAGCATGTCTATATAGTTGCACTGGACATTGCTTAAATGATAAAGCATGTAACATAACAACAGGAAGATGTGATGCTGGCTGTAAACCTGGATACACGGGCGATATGTGTGACACAGGTATTTCAAATTAATGGGATATTTGTTAATTCAAATCAATGTTCGTAAAATTTGGATTTTTTTTTGGTCTACAATTACGAGGCATCAAAAGCCATATTTTATTTTTCAGTTTGATCAACAAAATGACAAATTAAATAATAAAACCAACAGCAATGATTTAACATACCAAAATATGCTTTGCCATACTTCTATCTTATAAATTGGTGATTTTAAAGAGAGAAATATAACAAAGATTTTTTTTTTTTTGGGGGGGGGGGGATGAAATATACATTAGTCTTGTCCGAACAAATATTAACAACAGTGAAAGTAAAGAAATAGTAATATATACCAACTTCTAAAGTATAGATGTGTTTAATCAAGTTCTATGTTTTAGATTAGTTTTCACTAAAAGCAGTGCGGTCGACAAATCGTGCCTAAAATGTAAAGATTTCGACACGTCTGATAAAGAAACATGGTCACAATTTTGGTCAAATCGTCAATGTTTACAATTCTTTCGCTTGACTTTTCTAAGAGTTATCTAAAGTCTTAGTGTCGGCTTTGTGTTCTAAGCGAGATACACGGCTTACATTTTTTATGTAATCAAAGATCAGATTTTGTTTACATTTTGAGTGTTAAAAAGGAAAGCCATAAACTGTATGATATAAACGCTTGTAACTGTTTGTATAAATCAAAAATAAAAACAGATGAGAAGTCAGTTTGAATCAAGAACGTTTACCAGTTCTCGAATCAACGTGAACAAATACAATGAACGAGTGCTGTTCACCTAAGAGAGAAATGTTAGTTTCGTATTTATCTTATATATTTACTACTGACACTCAAATTTTGATTTAGTATCAGAAACACAATACTCATGCAATGTAAACAATGAAGACGGAAAACAATCGACCAAAATCAAGATAAAGCCTCTTTAAACAAATGCAAGAATCTATTAGCAGTAGGTAAATTACTCAACTAACAATCGATGTACGAGGAAATGATTGATAGTTGTAACATAATATATTTTGTTATCTGTTTTTTTCTTACAGGTTGTGAAAATGAAAAAAATTGTACAAATCAGTGTAATGGACACTGTTCAAATAATCTTCCTTGCAATTCATCAAATGGACTTTGCTCTAATGGTTGTGCGCCAGGATATGTAGGAATGTTCTGCAACACTAGTATGTACATAAAAACTATTTTTTACTCTTTGAAATGCAATTTGGAAAAACTTCTCATAATTTAATTATAACTACTATTTTTTGATTACCATCTGAAAAGTGAAAGTTTACTGATCAGTCAAATAACGAATATGGTTTATTGATATCATAATTAAACAAGACAATACTTTGTAAAGCGTGTTTTTCTGGAACCTATGGACCTAACTGTGAACGGAATTGTTCTGCTGTTTGCGATGAAAGTATATGTAATTTTGTCGACGGATCATGTCCTTGCAAAGATGAGCAGAATGGATATCAATACTGTAATGAAAGTAAGTGATACCTTTCTGTGGTTAATTAATACTTTTGTATTATATTCATCGGATCAGTCTAATCATTAGGCGAAGAGATGAATATATATGAAGCAGATATATATGTAATAATCTAAATCTCCAATAATATAGAAAATATTGTGTTTAATATAAAACGAACATGAACGTTTTTTAACTTCATATTAGGATCAATTTCATTATAAAAATGTATCAGATATAGGTTTTTAAACTTTATTCAAATATATTTACATTCTACTGTGTTTTTTCATTAAATTCTGCGATGTTTAAATGCCTGTAAATGCAACACCTATTCACTGCGTATGAATATACGAGTAATTTACATAAGTAGTTCTCAAACAGTGATTTCTATGTTATCGGTTAAAAAAATGTAATTCATGAATGTTGTCAAAACACCATGTTTTATAATTATTCAACAAAAAATATGACTTTAATGTTAAAAGCAACATTTCAAGAGTTATTTATCGTGGATTCTATTTTCATGCTCGTGGATCTCATCTCAACAGTCTATGTGAAAACCAGTTTAAACCGGTTTTACAAAACAGCTGTTCTTGCTGTTACTTATTCACTCCCTCCGTGATCTGCACTTTATATCGATTTATTTAAGTAAATAATTGATTTCTTCAGTAAGGGAACGTAAATATAAGCATTAAATGATTTATTTTTGACGTCGTCGTGTCAATAACTGCAGTCAGGTGAGCAGATAAATCATTCAATGCTATAGCAAACAAGTTTGTTATGCTGTTAGATAGACAAAAATTGTAAAAATGAAATAAAAATTCGTTTTGCATGTACAAATGTGATGTATTCCATGAAGTTGTCTAAGCTCAGAATTGTGTATATATATCATTCTGCTTTTGTTTCTGACAACCGTTATATTAGTTCCACATCTATAGTTACATTCATCGGTACATAAGGTTAAAGAAGGATGAAACGTTATTCATTTTTCTTCGCACTTTAAGTATTTCAATTGCCCGAACCCGATTCTCTAAGCGTTTTACGTAACATTTATGAATTCTTGTCAAAAGTAGTTTAATATGTACTTAATTAACACAAGTAAAACAAAGCTTAAACACAAACCAAATATGCTTTATTTTCATCTAGAAACAACCAAAACTCTCGAAAAGGAATCTAGCAATGCAGGAGCGATAGCAGGGGGAGTAATAGGGGCCTGTGTTGTTCTAATAATTTTTGCTGGGATACTGTTTCTAAGGTATCATGCGGATGCTATATTACAATGTCTAACAAATGTTGCTAATTCAAATCATATTTATTAGCAAAAAGGTTACTGTAACAAATACAAATACCATTTTTAAGGTTATGCAAATTTCACTCTCATATATTTGTTCATATTATAATCATTTTCTGATTAAGGTTGAGAAACAATACTAGCAAGAAATCCAAGAAAGAAACGAAGAGTGTAGGATTTTCTAATATGGACGAAACATTAATAAAACGTATTGTATTTTTACTTTGAAAATTTTTCAAGATAATGTTATGCTTTTCATACTTAAATGTATTTAGAAAATTCTACTGATTTAATATACATGTATATTTATAAAATTTAACCCACATAAATTTATAGTAAGATTTCATCATTTCAAATTAGGAATATAGGCTTTGTATCTTATGTTAATAATAAAACATTGTGTATTCATGTTCATCCATTTTGGTAGCTGAACGTAAGCGAGCTGACAAGAATGGAAACCATAATGCACAATTTACTACCGAAACTACAGAGAAAGTTGGAAATAAAAAAACTAAATCATCCAAAACATCTATGAGCATAGAAACTTTAATGAAAAATTTCAATGTAATCAACAATACAAAACTGGATGAAGAATACAAGGTATGTTGAATTTATCATTTAAAAGTGTCAAATTTTTTGTTATCCTGAATATCAGTTATACGGTTTTTGTTTGCATAATCAATGATTTTAATGGCCAAAACCTTAACTAATATTCATAAAACATTTTTACAGGCAATTGCAAGAGGAGAGTTACATCCATGCTCTGAAGGAAAACGACAAGAAAACTTGTCGAAGAATAAATACACTACGATATTTCCTTGTAGGTGAACTGTTTAAAAAATAGTTGTGCCGATTTTGTTTTTTTATCAAATCTTAGTTTATCATTTGATCAATACATTCATTTTTCGATATTGTTTATAGATACACCTTAGATAACCACCCACTTAGATGTAACTGTATTTAGGAAGAGACGAATGCAATATCGAAATGAAGTTATCATAAATATTGTATTATTTAATTTCAGAGAATAATACGTCAGTAAATACACATGTATAAATTTTGAGGCAAACGCAAAGAATGTCAATTCAATTTCTGCTTTATACACATGTGTATACCACTTTATATATCTTAATATTTTAATTTTGATTTAGAAAACCTTTTGAATTATATGTGGGGGTTTTTAATTTTAAAAAAAATTATCATCTTTTGTATGAGAAATCCTTGACTGGATATTTCTATTAATCTCTGCATGTTAAGATGACCATTCCCGTGTTGTACTCGACACCTCGACAAATGAATCGGACTACATAAACGCCAACTATATTGAGGTCAGTCGACATCACGAACAAGAATACAATCTAATGATATAATAGAGATTACAATTTATAGCCCATTTTTTCAATAATATACAGTCGTCTAATTTTGTCATTGCTCACTGTAAAGTTTATCATAATATGATATTGCTATTTTTATTTTTATTTTTTGCAATAATCCTAAATATAATTGAACAGGATGTGTTTGGAAAGAAATCTTACATAGCAACACAAGGTAATATACACTATAATAAATACATAAATTATGAATTGCATCAACTTTGATGATATGAACTTACTTCATTTACCTTTTTAATCAGGACCAAAAAAAAGTACCGTCGTTGATTTCTGGAGAATGGTGTGGCAAGAAAACACAAGAATCATTGTTTGTTTCACAAATACCAACGAGGCCAATTCTGTATGTTTTTCAACTTTTTTGATACCTGTTATAATCACAGTACTGAAGCTCTTTTGGTGTGTCTTTATGCATATTGTGCAGTAAAGACTAGAAATCTCTCTCTCTCTCTCTCTCTCTCTCTCTCTCTCTCTCTCTCTCTCTCTCTCTCTCTCTCTCTCAGGCTTTTAATGTCGGCAAAGCATCAGAGAGCGACCAAATTTTGTAAGCGGCTATAAACAAAAATATGTAGGTCGAGTAGAAAAAAGTTCAACAGTTGCTGCCTTGAATTTTGCAACAAGCGTTATATATTCAATCCCCATTTCTTCAACGCGCAGCAAAGTAGTTCATGGAAATTCATGCGCATTGTATGTGTCTAAAATTCAGAGTCTTGTTTTTAAGACACGTTATTAATAAGAAAACTAAAAAAAAATAGCCAACAAAATGCCAACACTTTTGACAAAACATGGCTCTTTGTGTAACTATTTGATATAACGGAAGCTTTTACTTTGACACTCTTTGGTTTTTTGCTTATTTTTGAAGTTGTGCTATTTATAGTAACAAATGCCCAAAACCCTGCTTTCAGCAGAGCCCTGCTAAAAACAAACCATCTTCAAATGTACATATAATGCACATGTATATTGAGTGTTGACATTTTCGTAACTTATTTCCTTAATTCTCGGATTGTTCAATCTATTTCAGAAAAAAATTGCAAAGTACTGGCCAGACCATAACGATACTAAAACGAATGGCAACATTACCATTCGGTGTCAAACAGAGAGAATATATGCCGAGCATGTCATAAGACACCTTAGAGTACACACAAGTTCCGTAAGTTATTTAAAATACTGGTGGTTATAACCTGAATTTAATATTATTTATTATACTTTATACGATATCGTATAAGTATAATGCAAATATATACAATATGTATTTGCGAAGGTTAATTTGAACTGTAAAATATTATAATTGCGGCATTTTGCAGTTAAAAAGGCATGATTTTGTGTAAAATAAAAAGAAACCTGCAAAATGCATCTCATGAATTTTAATACAATTCTTTGCGTATACTGAAAAACATGAAACCATGTCATGTGGCATTAGGAATAATCTATATTCCCGTAAAATATTGCAATATAAAAAACTGAAGTAATATAAATTTCATAGTGTAAATCATAATGTACAAAAACTATTATATTGAATAAATTAATTTCATAAATCTTTCTAAAGGGATGAGAACAAAAAAATAATTAACTGTCTAATTCATGCAAGTTTTTTGAAGTTAACTAGATACAAATACATGAACTGACTTTTTTTTCATTTTAAGTGACCTTTTTAATATGTGTTTATTATCATCAAATTCTCAGGATAAGACAGAGCGAGACGTGTTTATGTTCCACTACACACAATGGCCAGATCACGGGGTCCCAGAACCACTCAGTCTAGTAGTGTTCCATCGTCACGTGATGAAAACTGCAGAGGAACATCCTCAGGGATGCATCGTTGTCAACTGCAGGTTCTCTCTCTCTCTCTCTCTCTCTCTCTCTCTCTCTCTCTCTGGTCCAAAGTAAAGCATTACCGTATTGTACGTTTTGCAGTGGAGGAACGGGCAGAACTGGAACCTTTATAGCACTAGATGCGTTGTATAAGGAAGGAGATAAAACTGGAAAAGTGAACGTTCCTACGTATGTTGAGAGGATGAGAAATGCCAGGATGAACATGATCCAAGCAGAGGTAAGATTACATTATCATGAGAAAGTTTTACATATATTTTTGATAACGTTACAAAGTTGCTGGAATTAACAAACCATATATCATTCAGGATACAAATTGATAAAAGGAAATTAAAAGAGGAGACGAGTTCGGACCGATTTGATTTTAAATTCTTTTTGTAATCGTACATTAGGAATTTTACTTTTTCGCCATCATCTTTTTGAAATAGTTTGAAATTAAGCAAAGTTGTCTATTTATATTTGCTGTTTCTCTATATATTATCAAAATCACATATACAATATTTGCGCAATGAATATTCAATATATTTTAAAAACATTTGTTGTGATTTAAAATTCGATAACTGTGTAGTAATTAGACGTCAAATTTGCTATTGATATTCTTTCTCCAACATTAAAATCAACAGTAATTTGATTTAAAGATGCTGATGCTCTTTAAAACTCAAATAAACGTAGTACCAAGTATTTCTTTTTTAGTGTTTTTATAGTAGTTTTATTATCTTTTTTCTGTCGTTTTCTTAGGATCAGTACAAACTAGTGTACCTGACGTTACGAGAGTCTTTTAGAGGAAGACCACGTACTATATTATCAACAAAATTTCTACAAGAATTTCAGGATTCCTGTGGTATCAAAGGTACTGGCAACACGTATCCCATTGTGGTGGAGTTTGAGGTATTTTAGCGTATAATCATTCTAAATTTTTTCTCTAATTGTTTAGTGAAAATAAGTAATCAATGCTGAATGAAATTTACCATTTTCATTTCTTTATTCATTGTAATATCACCAATATTTATGTATTTAATGCATTACCTAGGAACTTTTGTCTGTGAGAAAAGAATACACACAAGAAGATTATAAATCAGGACGTTTAAACATATCGGCGAATTATGTGCCAAGTGTCTTACCAGGTATTTTTGTATTCATTATAATCTCATCAAGATTTCATAATAAAGAATGTAATTCGAACATTGTTCTTAAGATGTTTTACGTTTCAAAGCATATAACGAGTTAGGCTTATAATAAAACCTTTTTGCATAATACTTTGAAACTCCATCGTTATACATATTCTACCATTTTAAGACAAAGGCTGGTGCTTAGATTGGTATAATATTATTTACCAAAAAATAGATAATGGTTTATTTGTTTACAAATAAACTTGATTGTAAAGGTAATTTAAAAATATTTCTTTTTACAATACAGTTGAATGCTACCTTTGTCCGTTAACCAACACGAAAAATAAAAACACCTATTACAACGCAGTCTCTTTACAGGTAACCTTTTTCTAAGCAACGTTCTGACTAATTATGCGTGTAGTGTTAAATAATTAAAAATGCTAAGATTGTTTAATTTTTCATGTTTATTTATAAGAAATTATCCTGGCTTAAAGACACAGTATGTGCATCTTATCAAAAGAACCGACTTGAAAAATTTTTTTCAATCGGGTTCGATATTTTTTGTACTACTCAAAAATGAATAAACTTTCAGAAAATTACTAATTTTTCTATTAATAAATAAATTCAATTATTTCATTAAAATTAATGATTATTTTTGGTCCAAAAATATATACATTGCAACGTGCTACGGGGTTCCACCTTCTATATTATTACGCATGCGTATTTACTGTCAAAAATACATGCAGGTTTCACAAAGATTCTATTGGACAGGTTTATTGATAAAAAAATGTTTTTCTACTTCTCCCATGCAATAATTGTTCAAAGGTTTTCAAATAGTTATAATTATTATTTTAGTTTATATTTTGCGTTCTTTTTTAAGATTTGATCACAGGAGTTGCTACAAACTAAACTCATTCTGTAAATAAGGCAACTCGAGGGGGAAGGGGGTCATTTGACATATTTATGTCGGTTCATAATAAAATAAACCAGAATCGGCAATCCATTTATAATTTATAAAGGAAGTGATTATGTGTTCCGTTTAAAGAGTCTCTTTTACCTCGTATACCATGGTGACTGTAGTCGGGCGAAGGTTTTGTAGTTTTCAGCACGTGTCAATTACCGTCAATTAATATCCTCCTGGTACAAATAAACGGTATAAGATTGATTCGGTTTGTACGACCCTTCAAATTCCAGAAGCTCATAGTTACATAAATAAGGGAGTGGAAAGGATTTTTTTGATGGTGAATGATTGTAAAATTTGATTGCACTACCTTTCTTCCAATATTTTGTTTCAGTCGTTTACAATAACCGACCGATTTATCAGTGCCCAGTTTCCTCTCCCAGACTACACAGAAGACTTCCTGAGACTTGTGGAAGCCTACTACACTCCTACCATTGTATCCCTTTATTCTTTAATGGAGGTGGAATCGGTAAAGATTTTGACTATATATACGAAGTGAAAAAATATACTATACTGTAGGAACCTTCCAAAATATATTTTCACTTTTGAAGTGATATTCTGGATAATATGGAAGTTAAAGGTAATAGGTACATGTGCATTTAATTTTTTTTTATTTTAAGACTTCTCTCTGGCTTCCAACAAAGCATGAAAGCAGAACGGTGGGGTCATTTATCACAGCCATTTCTGAGAAATCAAAGACTAAATCCATAGCCAGGACTAACATTACGTTGCAGCACAAGGTTTAAACTGTTTATCTATCTAACAATGTACACAAAAGTTCAAGTAAACGTATGATAATACGCAAGTCCCTGTGTTACTCTGTTACTTTTGCAGGGAGGTGGAAGCATGCCAGTTACTATACTTGAGTGTAGACAGTGGAAAGAGAATGAAATCGAAAATGCCAGCATATTAGTTAACCTAATACAAGATACAAAGAAGGAAGAAATGGCTTATCCTGATGGAAGAATTTTAGTTCTCTCTAGGTTACATATTGACACTGTTTATTTTCAGCTAAATGTTATACCTTACAATTGCGATTTAAATCATTTGAAATTTTTAAAAATATTAATACCATTTATTTACTAATAAATGTAAACTAACATATAAGAGTACAGATTTGAAGAGTAATTGTCTGTGTGTTAACAGTGATGGTGCCAAACGGTGTGGTTCATTCTGTGCTGTATTTAACGCCCTGGAACAAATGATGATGGACGAAGAAGTGGATTTGTTCACCATCACACGACAGCTTCAGACACGGAGACCAGAGTTCTTATCAAGTCTGGTATGAATTATCGTTAGCAGAAGTTCATAAAAGTATATATCAAACGTTAATCTAAATTAACAGTTTTGTAAAGAAAACAAGAATATGGTATATTATGTATGATTTTGTGTATGGTTGTAACAATCAGATAAAACAGATGACGTAACGTATTCGTAATATTTTTTTCTTAATGTTTAAGGAGGAATATCAACTGTGTTACGGTGCGGTAGCAGAATATTTACAGAATGACAGTGTTTATGCGAACGCCTAGATGCTGTACCGCATGTGTACACCGTGAAACATTTTATCAATCAAGGATTCCAAATTAAATGGACGTAGTATGATGAAAATGCAATAAGGCTAGATTTTACACAATGAACCGGTACATGGGTTTTGAAGACTGCATATTTAAGATTTGTGTACAGCTCATATTGAAACAAACGCATCAATCAAAAAGTTCGTTATGATTACATGTATGACGATGATTTCTAAATGATTAAATGAAAAAACTTTAATGTTAAACATATATTTTTTAAAATTTGCATACTAAGTATTGTAAATTCGGAAAATGAATAGTGTTTATTTGATGGTTGTAAACGATTTATTTGCCTTATTTAAGTTTTGTAACGATGAATAATTTTAAAATGATTCGAGTTTACTGATTGAGTAAATATAAGTAATGCTTGAGCTTTGTCAATGTAGAATTTTCGTAGTCATTCATTTTTATAACAAACTTCATTAGAAGATACCATTTTAAGCTTACATTTTTAATAAATAATCTACTTGATCATGAATAATTTAACAAAATCTACTTTGATTGAAATTTATTTGACAATGTTTTGAAAATTCTATTTTCATTTTGGTATTACAAATGTTTTCAAATATTCTGTAACTTCATGAGATCAATGCGTATTACATAAAAACTGTTTAGAACATTAAATAAATCCAGTCATTGTCTATAATTAGTTCTGAAAACATGCTTATCGTTATATAAGACGCGCCTCGTGTCTTTTCATTGTCAAAACATAGTTAGAGATCGCATGCTCATTTACATTGATTTCCATTTCTACTCGCATGAAAAAAGTGTTATTCACTGAAGTTTGAATAAATTAAGAAGAATTTGAGGCCAATTTTGTTTTTTTCAAATAATAGTGGTAACTACTTAACCCTGTACAAAAAAGCAAAAAAATAATAATGAATAAATAAATAACTCAATTTAAGCATTTGTTGGTAAAATAGGTTACACATAAACCACGACGTGTGTGCTAACAACAACGAGGTATTTCTTCTTCTTAAAATCAATTTTTGACAATAGTGACGCCGTTTACCCAATCATATAAAGATATATATTTCTTTCAATTACACATATAGGTTCAAGCAGGGTTAAAATATATTGTTTACTCTTTTATTTATTTCCAACTCAAAAAAGAGGACAAATGTTTCAATTTGAAAACTCAGCTTTAAATTGGTCTCGTGATCTCTACCTATTTCTCTCTTTTAAGAAATTCAGATAATCAAGTAAATAAAAATAGAAAAAAGTTTAGATTGGAAAATATTAGTAAATAGTAGTAATATGTAAGATAGAAAAGTCCCATATAAATACAAGATTCATAAAATAGACTGTATTCTAACGCTCAGGGGCAAAGTGTTAAAATGACTTATAAAATTAAAACAATATTCAAATAAAAATACAGAGATATATGTAGGTAAATAATCGGAGGTACTAGGGTTCCACAATCGATGAAAAGTTTAATTTTAAAATATTTAACAGGAATTTTACTCAAAATAATATTTAAAAATTTAGCGAAAATAAAAAAAACTAGAGCAAAGCTCGTTGCAAAGCAACGAGTGGGTCTTCCGTTAATGTCAGAAGTAAAGCTGGAAGTTCCTGTAAGAAGCAGAGCTCTTAAACCAATAACAAGAGAACTAAAATAAAAAGATGAAAACAATCGAATTATTCCTGGTACGACTTAACAAAACCCGAATGATTTTAAGTACGAATAAACAAAAACCTTTTTGATTCCAAGAACGACTTAGCTAAAAAAAATCCGAATGTGTTTAAGCACGACTTAACAATTATTTTTGGTACGAGTTAATTTTACTATAAACATTACGCTATTTTTTAAACCAAGAACGCGGAAACAAAATTTCTGGAAAAATCAATTTTTAGACCCCGATATCTCTGTAATGCATCGTCTGATTTTCTAACGGATTTCAGTTTTAAATAAAGCTTAATAAAAGCTGCTTTGTTGCTTTATAATAAATATCAAATTATTGGTCAGAAAAGAGTTATCATAGAAAGACTTAGTAGCCCTTGTACCCCCTAATTCGTGGGGCCAGCCCCTTTTTCTTGATATCAAATAAAAGGTCTCGCTAATATAAACATATTTTGTTCTACAAGTGTTCATGAATTGTAAACCGTTCTCGAGATATTTGTACAAATGTGTTTTAGGGGCCGACCCTTTAACCCCTTACCGGGGCCACTAACAACAAAATTTTTGGTTTTATATTGTTCAGAAAATTATTTTGAACAACTTTTGTTCTACGTTGCTTTTTAAAATATTTCTCCTTTTTCAGATATTAATGATCATAGTTTTGAGTTCTGGCCCCTTGAAACCCCTTATTACGTAATATATGACTTAGGTATGGTACTGTATAGATGAACAGCTGTACACTGAAAATTTTTGCTTCTATAATTAATAACAAAATATTGTTCAGTAAAGAGTTATTGTAAAAAGACATTAGAGCCCTTTTGTCCCCTAATTTGTGGGGCCAGCCCCTTTTTCTTGATATCAAATAAAAGGTCTCGCTAATTTAAACATATTTTGTTCAACAAGTGTTCATGAAATGTCAACCGTTCTTGAGATATCTGTACGAATGTGTTTTAGGGGCCGACCCTTTAACACCTAAATGGGGTCATAAACAAAATCATTTGAGGTAGCATATTGACAAGAACACCATTTTATGCAAATTTTGTTCTACATTGCTATTAAAAATATTTCTCCTTTTTCAAATATTAATGATCAAAGTTTTGAACGTCTGGCCCCTTTAAACCCCTAATTACGTAACATATGACTTAAGTATGATACTGAATAGATAAACAGCTGTACAATGAACATTTTTGCTTATATAATTATCAACAAATTATTGTTCAGTAAAGAGTTATTGTAAGAAGACTTTAGAGTCCTTTTGGCCCCTAATTTGTGGGGCCAGCCCCTTTTTCTTGATATCAAATAAAAGGTCTCGCTAATTTAAACATATTTTGTTCAACAAGTGTTCATGAATTGTCAACCGTTCTTGAGATATCTGTACGAATGTGTTTTAGGGGCCGACCCTTTAACACCTAAATGGGGTCATAAACAAAATCATTTGAGGTAGCATATTGACAAGAACACCATTTTATGCAAATTTTATCTACATTGCTTTTAAAAATATTTCTCCTTTTTCAGATATTAATGATCATAGTTTTGAGTTCTGGCCCCTTTAAACCCCTAATTACGTAACATATGACTTAAGTATGATACTGAATAGATAAACAGCTGTACAATGAACATTTTTGCTCATATAATTATCAACAAATTATTGTTCAGTAAAGAGTTATTGTAAGAAGACTTTAGAGCCCTCTTGGCCCCTAATATGAGGGGTCAGCCCCTTTTTCTTGATATCAAATAAAAGGTCTTGCTAATTTAAACATATTTTGTTCAACAAGTGTTCATGAAATGTCAACCGTTCTTGAGATATCTGTACGAATGTGTTTTAGGGGCAGACCCTTTAACACCTAAATGGGGTCATAAACAAAATCATTTGAGGTAGCATATTGACAAGAACACCATTTTATGCAAATTTTGTTCTACATTGCTTTTAAAAATATTTCTCCTTTTTCAGATATTAATGATCAAAGTTTTGAACTTCTGGCCCCTTTAAACCCCTCATTACGTAACATATGACTTAAGTATGATACTGAATAGATAAACAGCTGTACAATGAACATTTTTGCTTATATAATTATCAACAAATTATTGTTCAGTAAAGAGTTATTGTAAGAAGACTTTAGAGCCCTCTTGACCCCTAATTTGAGGGGTCAGCCCCTTTTTATTTATATCAAAGGAAAGCTCGTGAAAATTGAAACAACTTTTGCATTACATGTTTTAACAAATTATGTGCACATCGAAAGGTATTACAGAAAATGTGCAAAAATTTCGTGGAAAAATTTAGTGCTAATTTTCAGCTTCAGGCGAGCTTCGAGGCCTTGAGCAATTTTCATAATTGGAAGCACGGGGGTACATCTACAGACATTCATCTACAACCCCTGAAAATTTCAAGCTTCTATCTTGATTAGTTTCGGAGGAGATGCGTGGACAAAATGACCCTTAAAAATTTACAAAATCGTCTAAATCTGAAACCGGAAGTGACGTCATCATGCGAAAATTTAATAATATGTAGCGACGATGATGTTCTATCACTCCTGAAAATTTTGGGCAAATCGGTTGGGTAGTTTTTGAGAAATAACGCTCCAAAAAAGTCAGAAAAAGAAAAAAAAGAATAATAAGAATAAAGAAAAAGAAACCGTAGAATAACAAGAGGGTCTTCCGTTGGAAACGGAAGACCCTAATATACCGAAATTTTGGAAAAATTGGAAAACCGAAAATGAAAATTTGTTCTTTAGCATAGCAACCATTAGTTTTATGAACTCAATTGATGAATAAGAATATTGAGAAGTGTTTGAATTAATTACTTAGAAAAGGGATGTCAATTGATTTGACTGACAGGATCACTTTTTCTATTTATACAACTTTCATATCCCTGAGCCTGCATTAAATACATGTTTACGTTGGTATGCATAAAGTGTACGTAGTCGTACATCATTATCTGACTTTATGCAAAGAAAATGATTATTGTAAATGTGCTTGGGTTAAAAACTTTTAATGCAACCTAGCAGTATTTCTTGCCTGTTTACCGTTCATAAACTGTTCAACTGTTCATAATTACTAGCGTTTTCTGGCGGTAGCATCTACGCAATTCCGCCTGTACTTGAAATATATATGTTGTAGATATGAGAGAAATTTACTTATTTTGTGTAATGCTAACACAAAATAATTATATGTAAAAGTTATTTAATATAATTTGTGGAACTCTCCAGTAGTAGAAGTGATAAAAAGTTAGAAGAATGGCAACTTAGCTGTGCCTTTTTTACATGGTGTTAAAGGGTTGCTAATTGAGCGATCGACATAGTTACTCAGAAATTGTGAAAGACGCCTCATTAAGGATTTATGACTTGTTTTAAACTACAAACAAGAACTTTCTGTCGACACGGTCATTCAGAACTTCGTCTGATTTCATCTCTGTGATGGTAGTGGATATCAAAGGTATAAGGAATGCGATATATACATGTATATATAATGCATTCATTTGGAGCGTTTAGATTTTAAACTATGTTTTTGAAATCAGTTGTGGGTGTACACCTCTGCGTTCATTGGGGAAAAAACCGAACATCAACGGTAAATAAATAACTGAAAAATAATATTATAGCTTTTGAGACGTTGAGCAACAGTCTCATGGTCGCACAACAATCGCATAAACAGCTGCGATCTATCTTCCGATCTTTAAAGCTAACATGAATTCATAACAGCATTTGGTTGCAAATTTTAGTTTCGATCGCTCCTCAATTGCCACTGGGGGTATACTAGTATATACCGGTTGAGAAAGTGTCGGTCGAAAGTTACGGTCGGTTGCTTTCAATTCGAAGCATTCAGGTTGCCAGACTTCTTATTACTTAAACTAAACATTGTAATAAAATATGTATAAATGAATTAAGGAAATTATCAATCAATAAAACATAAAATATGTTTATTCTTTGCAAGAATTTCCAATGTATTATTATGCACAGATAGTGCTGCCTGCATGCACATCAAACACGTGTGTCGTTCATACAGAGTACATAACGTCTGCATCATTTAGAAAACCTCGGCGGAACTACATTCAACACAATAGATAAATGATAGTTCATCCAAGAAAGCAGCAAAATAACACCGTTTCCATCGGTTTCTACAAAAAACACATTGTTTCTAAAATCCATGCGGTCATTGGACGATCTGCCATAGTGTGTGGTTTATTTGCACATTTGCGATGTTATAACATACGCAGGAAAACGTTCTATAAATGTCGAAATTTTTAAAATATGTGTGCCTGCATTTCAGTCTGTTTCGTCATTCATTGCCTATTCCTTACCAGTGCAGTGGTTGTCATAATATTTTTGTTCAAAACGCGTTTGTACAAGTCTTTTTGTCCTACGTAACGTGTTTGGATGAATGAAATACTCGAATGCGGTGAAACATGAATTGTGCTACCAGCATTATATAGGGTGTGTATAGCGCTGAGCGGAACAAAAGAAATTGACTAATAAGGCTGTAGTGGGAAATATAAGGGAAATAATGCGCATTTATAAATTCATGTCAGCTTTAAAAATCGTGTATGGCCTTTTCGAGTCCAAAAACATTGTAAAACGTTCGTAATAATGTTCGTGCGTTCCATTTAAATAATTCCAATCATATTTGGTAGCGTCTGAATCTAGTGCATGTCCACTATTTTGAGGAGACTTGATGTTACAACAAAAATGCATGCAACGAATGCGAGAGCTCTTGCCACGTATGCGATAGCTCGTGCGAAGCCAAAAAATCTAATTGCAAAATGTTATAAAGTGCTCGTGTGCCATTTGAGAAAGGGGCTTTAAACAACGTAGAATTCAAATCAAATCAAACACAAGAATCATTTCAAACCTCACAAAGCACTGTTAAAAAGCTTTTTTTTTATTGTTCCTCATATTTCTGTTTTCTTTGGACTTGGCAAACAATTACGGAACGACAATAAAATTGTTCCTTATCGTGGAGGGAGCAGTGGCTGATTTGATAGACAGGTAGACTTTATTGCTGCCTATTGCAATGTGAATTACTTTAACGAACATATGGAATCATTATTTAAAAAAAGCTTTGTATAAATATCTTATATTAGTAAATAACAAGTTATATTTACGTGAAATTAAGCCTCTCTCTCTCTCTCTCTCTCTCTCTCTCTCTCTCTCTCTCTCTCTCTCTCTCTCTCTTATATATGACGACCATGAAGCAATCGAAGGCATTTTACTCATTTTAATTAGTTTCTTGGAAAGAATGGTGGTTCAATCAAATGTTTAACGATGAAGTCAAATCTTTAAGTCAGAAGAATACGAAAGACACTAAGTATCTACCGATTCTCTGATTCTACGCGTTATAAAAATAAATATGCACTATATAATAATGCACAATGTACATCACGATGTTAAACCTGTGTTACAGAAAGAAAACAGATTTTAAAATTATACCATATATTAAAGGTACTGGGTATTCTTCTTGATAAAGTATAATTGTTTACATTTCAGTGTTATGGAATATAAAATAGAATTGTATATAAATGCGTTAGATTTTTGCAAGCAGAAGTTGATTTCTTTGCTTGAAATCTGCATCACCCCTGCGAATGTCTTTATCGTTGCTATATATATAATAAATCCAGAGATGCTCGAATGAAAGTTCACAAGACTCCACCGAGATATGTTCAGTTCCTCAGAAATTTCGAGCGGAAGTATAATATTTTCAAAATACGTAAGTACAGGTCGTTTTATACATTGAGTTGCTTAATAAAATCATAGCCATGTTTGATGCTAGTGGTGTGCAATACCATGTTTTTAGAAAAAATAATGGGTGTCTGTTTTGCATAAAAACCTAGTATATCGAGACATTTTCAAGGAACATTCTGCATAAAATAGTATATTCTGTTTCACTATTGATGCTATTTCTAGATCAGGCGCGGATCGAAAATTAATCCTAGGGGGGATCTCTATCAAAGCATGTTAATTGTTGCAACAGCAGACAAAAACTGTTTTTTGTATTGTCACATTTATTTCTAAAACACAATTTATTCACCAATAAATGAAGATAAAGTTTAAAATCAGTAAACCTCTAGATTTTAAATTATTACAAATACTATCATTCAATGAAATAGACTATTAACACGAAGCATGTTTATAACTGCGAAACTGAAAGAGTCAAATAAAACCACGTGGTCTTAAATTTAAATGACAATAACATTCGCAAAGGTGCGCATGGTCTGGCGAAATCAGAAGTAGGAATTCTAGAAAGTGTAAAATTGAGCTTTAACCAAGCATGCAGCTGTTCTCTGAATGTTGCTTTAAGCTTTATTCCCTTTTTCTTGCAACTTGGTGAAGAAATACTGTCTTAAACTAAAAAACTGGATTCAGTATTATACGAAATTTTTGCGTTATACATATACAAATATACGAATTTGCCAGATATACAGCATATTTTCGTATGGATTTTACAATATTGAAAACATGGATGAAGTTTAATTGATGAAATTCAAAATTTGTTTTAAAAATCACCTCATTCATTACCTGTTTTTGACTTCTTAAATGTTTCTATACAAAACAGCGATTGAATACTCTTAAAGGCAGAAAAGATACTTCCAATAATTCTCCAGAACAGCTAAAGGGACCGAACAATATTGCATAAACAGACCGCACCGAGGGACATAATTTTTATATAAAATTCTAAAAGCATATTTATCTATTTATTCAAAAATACATTTATTCACGACTGCATAACATGTCATACCCTTTTATGGGCCGCCAGGAGGCGGTCCGTTATTTGATATACATTTAAATATTGTAACTGCGTTTCTGCGGGATAGTTTTTTTAAATGAATTAATATTATGCTCATTTTTATCAATTAAAAGTAAATTTGCATGTAGAAATATGTTTTATGGCTTTTAAAAAATATTATATATTTTTTGTTTTACTCGTAAATGAAAAGTTGGTTATAGGGTAAGCGAGGCAATAGACTGTGGTGTTAGACGCGTTTTTATCGAGACTATAATATATGCAGAAGGATAAAACGTACGCTTAACTAGGACCCCAGGTCACCTGCTTATTCACAACTACCAAATCTGTGCACTCCGCTACAAAATGTAGTGCATTGCAACCGCAAAGTGAAAGTAGAATAACTAGTACCACTACTTAGCATTTAGAAATGATATAAAACAGGCAGAAATGTATTTTTATTAAAGAATATCCCTCTAAGTATTGGAAGTACACTATAGAGGATAAAAAATTCAACATTGACTGTTATTTGAAAGATATATGATATACGTTATATAGACATAAGGTGACCTGTGGTCCCCCTAAGGATATATAAGTTAAATGTAACACAAAATCCTCCTCATTAAAATATCAAAGTACTTCACCTTCTTACTCTGTATACGTAGGTGTAGCCTGTAGAAAGAAGTAGTTTTGCCCCCCCCCCCCCCCAGCCACCCACCCATAGACTTTTTACTGATACTTTAATATAATGGTAAAATGATTTGATAATAAATTACATTAGATGACATCTGGTTTCCGTAATGGATGCATGCCAAAACAGTTTTGTATAAAAAAAAAATATCTGACATTTTCGAGCCCGTTAGTGATGAGAACTGTGTGATATTTTTTTTTCCATACAGAGCTGTTTTCGGCATACATCGTACTAATTAAAAACACTGTTTTTGAATTTCATTGTTGAATTACCTGAGACAGTCTGATTTTGAAGGATATCAGTACTGTAACCACGAGTAACGGTCTTATTTTAAGAAGCTCACTAATATCGGACTGTACATGTAAAATTTTAGACTGCTGGAACAAAGGAATGACATCAAATTTACATGTACAACAAAGGCAACCTTATAAACTAAATGCTCTAGCTAACATCTGGTCTCTTTATTGTCATTACGTAGTAGGTGTTCCCCTGTCTACAGGTGTTGCATGAGGGTTGGAGTTCACCACCCCCCCCCCCCCCCCCCCCCCCCCGCTCCACCTACCACTTCCCTGGACTGGATTTTCACTCATCAAATTAAAAAAAAATATTTAAATTGCTAAAATAAACATAGTAAATACGGACCTTTTGTGAATTGCATCTAAGAAATAAATGAAGACGAGCAAATCGTCACCCCTTTACCCCCCCCCCCCCCCCAACTTCCTTTGACGTCAAAAAATAAGGAATAAATGTGATCGAAATGTGTACCGTTTTTGCTTGTTTATAAAATCAAATCTGAACTTTTGTGTTCAGTAGATTAGAGTATAATTTTTCACACACCACATTTTTAAACCTGTTGTCTCCTTATAAGTTATGCAATCTCTGGTCTCCCCAATGATGTACAATATATGGCGAACTCTGGTTTACGTATTTATTATCATCTTTATGTGACACATGTTCCCTCTAACAATTATGTTCTTCTTAATAAACAATATAAATATAGTGCATGATTTTCGTCTTGTAAAATGACATAAGATAACCTCTGGTATCCGTATTGATTTTCAAAATATAACATTGATTTAGAAGCTAAGGTGACCTCTGGTCTCCTAATAGACATTGGTTTCTTTACAGTGGATGACTTCTGCATGGTAATTCTCCATCTTGAAAAAGAAGGTGGCATCTGGTCTTTGTATTAATGAACAATTTACTACAATAATTTAGGTCTAAAGGTGACCTCTCATCTCCTTATTGATAATTCATAAAATGTTATCCCTAGTCTCTCTACCGTGGATTACTTTGGTCTCTCTACAGTGGATTACTTTTTTATCTCCACCTTATAAAATGAAATAAGATGACCTCTGATCTCCTTCTTAATTAACAAAATTATTACGACACATATCCAAGACCTAAAAAGAACTCTGTTTTACCTACAATAGATGATATTTTATGATTCTTCATCTTGTAAAATAACATTAACGGATCTCTTATCACCGTATTGATTTACAGAATTAATCATTATACTACATCAATTTCGATCATAAGGTGACCTGTGGTCTCCTTTTGGATAGTTTACTTACGGTGACCCTTGGGTCCCCTACAGTAGATGACTTTTTTGAATCTCCATCTTGTAAAATGACATTAAGTGACCTCTGGTCTTCGTTATTAGTTAACAAAAATATAACGACATAGATCGATTACCAAAGGTGACCTTTGGTTTTCCTACAGTGGATGGCTTGTTGGGAATCTCTATCTTTTAAAATGACATTATCTGACCTCTGGTTAACGTATTGATCTTTGAATTAAATCTAAACCTTTTTGAAACTAAGGTGACCTCTAAATTCCTTTTAGATATTCCTCTTAGAATGACCACTCGGTTTCTCTACAGTAAATGACTTCAGGTAAATGTCTATCTTGGAAAAGAAGGTGACATCTGGTGTTCGTATTTATCAACAAACTATTACATTGATTTAGGACATATCGAGACCTATCATCTTGAAATTCCATTCAAGCTGACCCATGATCTAACAAATGGATGATATCTAGTGAGTATACATCTTGTTTAATGACATTTGGGAACCTCTGGTATCCTATTGATAAACAAAATTATTGCTACATTAATGTATGACATAAGGGGACCTCAGGGCTCCTCATGGATATTTTACTAAATGTGACCTCTGCTCTCCCTACAGTAACTGACTTATTTGAATCTACATCTTGTAAAATGACATTAGGTGACCCCTAATTTCCGTTATTAATGGACAAAATTATAACGACAGACATCGATTTCCAAAGGTGACCTTTAGTGGAGGGCTTCTATGGATATCCATCTTGTTATGACATTAGCTGACCGTTTCTATATTAAAATTATTTTATTGATGAAGGACCTGAGGTGACCTCTGGTCTCCTTGTGCATATTTTTACTTCAGGTGACCCCTGATCTCCCTACCATGGCTGAATACCTATCATGTAAATGACATAAGGTGACCTCTGGTCTCCCTATAGGTAAGGAAAATAATCATTTAATTGATAGGGGACATGAACTGACCTCTGGTCTCCTTATGGGTGTTTTTGTAAATGACATATGTTGACATCTGGACTTCATGTCATTTTAAGAAAATTAAAACAACATTGTCTTTAGACCCAGGTTGACGTCTGGTAGCCTTTTAGATATTCACTTATGGTAATCCCTGGTCTTCCCACTGTGGATGGTTTTGGTAAATCTTTACCTTGAGTATTGATATTTTGTTAAAACTCAGGTCTCCATATTGAATCAAAGAATTGCAACGTCAATCTAAAACTATTGGTAACCTCTGGTCCCTTTATCGATTTTTTAATTAAGGTGACCCCTGGTCACCCTACCGTGAATAACGTTAGTGAATCCCATCTTGTAAAATCATCTGAGGTAACACCAGGTAGTCAAAGAATGGATGAAGACTGATTAATCTCCATCTGCAAAATGCATCTGCTGACCTCCAGTTTCCGTATTGATTTACAAAATCACTACGACATTTGTGTAGGAAATACATGTAAATAGGTCACTTCTCTTTCTCTCATGATATTTCACTTACTACAGTGGATGACCGGTAGCTCTCAATCCTGTAAAATGACATAAGGGGACCCCTGGTCACCCTACAATGGATGACCAATGACTCTCCATAGTGTAAAATGACATAAGGTCATGACTGGTGACTCTCTGTCCTGTAAAATGACATAAGGTGACCCCTGGTCACCCTACAGTAAATGACTGGTGACTCTCTGTATTGTAAATTGACATAAGGGGACCCCTAGTCACCCTACAGTGGATGACCGATCACTCTTCATAGTGTAAAATGACATAAGGTGACCCTTGGGCACCCTTCAGTGGATGACTGGTGACCCTCTATCCTGTAAAATGACATAAGGTGATCCATGGTCTCCGTATTGATATAAAGAATTAATACAACAGTGATAAAAAAAACTTAGGTTACCTCTGGTCCCCTTGGGCATATTTCAAATAAGGTTACCCCTGGTCTCCCTACGTTGGATGGCTTTGGTAAATATTTCACCTTGTATATTGAAATATTTGTTAAATCTGGTCTCCGTAATGACTCAAAGAATTACAACATCAATCTAAAAACATTGATTACGCCACTTATTCATTTTTTACTTAAAGTGACCCTTGGTTATCCTACAGTGAATAACCTTAGTGAATCTTCATTTTGTAAAATGATCTGAGGTGACACCAGGTAGTCAAAGAATGGAAGAAGACTGATTAATCTCCATCTGCAAAATGCATCAGCCCACTTCCAGTTTCCGTATATATTGATTTACAAAATCATCACGACATTTGGGTAGGAAATACATGTAAAGAGGTGACTTCTCTTACTCTCATGATATTTCACTTAAGGTGACCCCTGGGCACTCTACAGTGGATGACCGGTCCCTCTCCATCGGGTAAAATGACATTAGGTTCACATAATCATCACGACATTTATGTGGGAAATACTTTAAGGAGGTGACTTCTCTTTCTGTCATGATATTTCTGTTAAGGTGACCCCTGGTCACCCTACTGTGGAAGACCGGTAACTCCCCATAGTGTAAAATGACATAAGGTGACCCCTGGTCACCCTACTGTGGAAGACCGGTAACTCTCCATGGTGCAAAATGACATGAGGTGACCCGTGGACATCCTTCAGTGGATGACTAATGAATCACCATCCTGTAAAGTGACATAAGGTGACCTCTGGTCACCCTAGAGTAGATGACCGGTGACTCTCACCTTATGTCATATAACATGATGGAGAGTCACCAGTAATCCACAGTAGGGTGCTCACAGGTCACCTTATATCATTTTGGAGAGTCACGGGCCATCCTCTGTAGGGTGATCAGGGGTCACCTTTTATCATTTTACACG
Organism: Magallana angulata; assembly: GCF_025612915.1. Lineage (NCBI taxonomy): Eukaryota > Metazoa > Mollusca > Bivalvia > Ostreida > Ostreidae > Magallana > Magallana angulata. Next base: position 47,136,418 of record NC_069120.1, read on the forward strand.
ATGGAGAGTCACCGGTAATCCACTGTAGGGTGACCAGGGTTTCCCGTATATCATTTTACACAATGGAGGGTCACTGGTCATCTGTAGGATGACCAGGGGTCACCCTATGTCATTTTACACTATGGAGAATCATCGGTCATCCACTATAGGATGACCAGGGCATCCACTGTAGGATGACACCTTATGTCATTTTACACTTTGGAGAGTGATCGATCATCCTCTTTAGGGTGACCAGGGGTCCACTTATGTCATTTTTAACTATGGAGAGTCACCGGTCATCCACTGCAGAGTTCCCAGGGGTCCCCGTATGTTATTTAACACGGTTGAGAGTCACCGTTCATCCTTTGTAAGGTGACTAGGGGTCCCCGTATGTCATTTTACATGATGGAGAGTCACCGGTCATTCACTGTAGGATGACCAGGGGTGACCTTTTATTATTCTACACAATGGAGAGTCATCGGTTACCCTCTGCAGGGTGGCCAAGAGTCACTTTATGTCATTTTACACTTTGGAGAGTCACCGGCCGTCCATTGCAGGGTGACCAGGGTTCTCCGTATGTCATTTAACACGATGAATAGTCACCGTTCATCCACTGCAGGGTGACCAGAGGTCACCTTATGTCATTTTACACGATGGAGAGTCACCGGTCATCCTCTGTAGGGTGACCAGTTGTCACCTTATGTCATTTTACGCCATGGAGAGTCATCGGTTATCCTCTGGAGGATGATCGGTGACTCCATTATGTAAAATGACATACTGGGACCCCTGGTCACCCTTCAGTGGTTGACCGGTGACTCTCCATTATGTAAAATGATATAAGGTGACATGTGGGCACCCTGCAATGGATAACTGGTGACCCTCCATCCTGTTATATGACATAATATGACCCGAGATCTCCGTATTGATATAAAGAATAAATACAACAATGATAAAAAAAAACCTTAGGTTACCTCTGGTCCCCCTAGGCATATTTCATTTATTCATTATGTAAAATGACATACGGGACCCCTGGTCACCCTACAGTGGTTGACCGGTGACTCTGCATTGTGTAAAATGATATAAGGTGACCTGTGGGCACACTGCAGAGGATTACTGGTGACTCTCCATCCTGTTATATGACATACGGTGACCCGAGATCTCCGTATTGATATAAAGAATTAACACAACAGTGATAAAAAAAAAACCTTAGGTTACCTCTGGCCCCCCTAGGCATATTTCATTTATTCATTGTGTAAAATGACATACGGGGACCCCAGGTCACCCTACAGTGGTTGACCGGTGACTCTCCATTGTGTAAAATGATATAAGGTGACCTGTGGGCACCCTGCAGTGGATAACTGGTGACTCTCCATCCTGTAATATGACATAAGATGACCCGAGATCTCCGTATTGATATAAAGAATTAATACAACAGTGATAAAAAAACCTTAGGTTACCTCTGGCCCCCCTAGGCATATTTCATTTTTTCATTGCGTAAAATGACATACGGGGACCCCCAGGTCACCCTACAGTGGTTGACCGTTGACTCTCCATTGTGTAAAATGATATTAGGTGACCTGTGGGCACCCTGCAGTGGATTACTTGTGACTCTCCATCCTGTTATATAACATAAGGTGACCCGAGATCTCCGTATTGATATAAAGAATTAATACAACATTGATAAAAAAAAACTTAGGTTACCTCTGGTCCCCCTAGGCATATTTCATTTATTCATTGCGTAAAATGACATACGGGGACCCCAGGTCACCCTACAGTGGTTGACCGGTGACTCTCCATTCTGTAAAATGATATAAGGTGACATGTAGTCACCCTGCAGTGGATTACTGGTGACTCTCCATCCTGTTATATGACATAAGGTGACCCGAGATCTCTGTATTGATATAAAGAATTAATACAACAGTGAAAAAAAAACTTAGGTTACCCCCCCCCCCCCCCCCAGGCATATTTCAATTAAAGGGGCACGGTCACGATTTTGGTCAAATTCTATATTTCTATTTTTATTTTTTAGAAATGCTTTAGACATGCATTTCCAATGATCAAATGAAATTTGAGAGTCATTCGTGGAGTTGAAAGCAAGATACAGAGCTGAGAATTCTTTGTAATGTACACAACGCTCGTGCCCTGTTTTTGTTTACATAGGTTCAATATACGAGTAAAAAAATTGTAAACCTGATTTGTCTATCTTTTAATTTATTTTAAGCATAAACAGTTTCTAACGTTTAACACATTCATTTGAGGTCTAAAATTGGAATTTTCATTTTAACATTTAAAATATAAACAAACGCTTTGTTTACTTTGCAAAGAATTTCAAGCTCTGTAACTTGTTCACAATTCAACAAATTACACTCAAATTTCGGTTGCTTATTAAGAATGCCTTACTGAAGCATTGTAAATATTAAAATAGGAAAGGTGATTTTTGACCAAAATCGTGACCATGCCAATATAAGGTAACCTCTGGCTTTGGTAAATGTTCACCTTGTATATTAAAAAATTTATTAAATCTTGTCTCAATATTGACTCAAAGAATTACAACATCAATCTAAAACCATTGGTTACGTCACTTATTCTTTTTTTTTTACCTAAGGTGATCTATGGTTATCCTACAGTGAATAACCTTAGTGAATCTCTATCTTGTAAAATAATCTGAGGTAACACCAGGTAGTCAATGAATGGAAGAAGACTCATTAATCTCCAATTTGCAAAATGCATCAAATGACCGGCGACTCTCCATACTATAAAATGACATAAGGTGACCTCTGGTCTCCCTAAAGATAAAAATTATTACTCCATTGATTTCAGACCCACGTTGACCTCTAGTCTCCTTGTGAGTGTAATTTGATATTTAGCCTTCTTACAGTGATTGACTTTTGGTGAATCTCCATCTTCAAAACTACATTAAGGTGACCTTTGGTCTCTCTATAGATTCACAAATTATTACTTCATTGATCTAGGACCTAAGATGGCCTCTGGTGTAATTTTGAATAGTTTACTTAAAGTTACCCATACTCTTTAGACTAACAAAATTATTTTAATGGTTAAAGACCTAAGGTTACCTCTGGTCTCCTAATGGATATTCCACTTAAGAGGACCCCTTGTCTTCCTACAGTGGCTGAATTATGTTGAAGCTCTCCACCTTGTAAAATCTTGTAAAATGACATAAGATGAACTCTGATCTCCCTATAGGTGAACAACGTTTTTATTTGATTGATTTAATACCAAAGGTGACCTCTAGGCTCCTTACAGTGGCTGACTTCTGGTGAACCTCCATCTTCAAAAATGACAAAATGTGATCCCTGGTCTTCTTATAAATTATTAAAATTATAACAACATTGATAACGGACCTATAGTGACCTCTGGTCTTCCTTTGGATAATCTATTTAAAGTGACCCCTGGATTCTCTACAGTGGATGCCTTCTGGTGCAGCATCCTTTACACATTTTTTAAAGATAGAGTTTGGTGGTGAACGTTAAAGCATCAGGTCTACCTTAAATTTTAGAAATTATGTTTTAAGCTATAAACTATATCTTTTTGTAGAATTTTATTATCAAGGAGATCAATATAATATAAAAATGGTCACGATCATCGAACCTCCTTAATATGTGACCTCCGGTCTCCCTAAAGATTAACAAAAAATATTACTTCAGTGATCTGGGACCAAAGATGAACTCTGGTGTCATTATAAATGGTTCACTTTAGATTAACAAAATTATTTAATTGGTTACCTAAGGTAACTTCTGTTCTCTTTATTGGTGTTCAAAGTAAGGTGACCACTAGTCTCCCTACAGTTGCTTCTGGTGAATTAATATCTATCTTCAAAAATGCATAAAGGTCAGACCTCTGGCCTTCTTTTGGATATTTCACTTAATGTGATCAATGGTCTCCCTATATAGATTAATAAGGTTATCATTTCATTGATTTAGGACCTTGGGTGACGTTGGGTCTCCTTATTGAAGTTCCACTTAAGGTTCAGGTAGTCTCCTACAGTGGCAAACTTTTAGTGATTATCCATCTTCAAAAATGGCATTAGGTGAACTTGGTCTTCCAATATATTACCAAAATTATAACAACACTTGATTCAGGACCTAAGGCGTACTCTATTGATATCGTTTTTATAATGATCCCTTGTTTCTCTACAGTGAATGGCTTCTGGTGAATCTGTATCCTTAAAAATCTATAAATCTCTAGGCACGTAGCATCGTTTTTGAAAGTGGGGGGGGGGCAGAGTCATCCAAAAAATCTTAAAACTCTTGACAAACAAAAAAAAAAGGTCCCCAAAGTCTTCAAAATCCTAATCCGTGGGGGACGGGGGGGGGGGGTAGGGGGGGCAGCCCCCCCCCCCCCCGATATTCCGTGCCTGGACCTTTAATTTCCCCATAGATTAATAGAATTCATAGGTACTAATATAATATGACCTCTTGGCATATTATGAATATTTCACTTAAAGTGACACCTGCTCTATTAATTACCGAATTATTTTTTCTCTCTTCATATTTAGGACCTAAGGTAACCTCTGGTCTCAAACGAACATTCCACTTAATTTAACCCCCGGTCTACATCTCCCCATTGATATTACACATTAGGTGACCCCTGGTCCCTACAGTGGATCACTTCTGACGAATCTCAATATTGTAACTTTTGTTTCCGTATTGATTAACAAAATGATTACGACATTGTTTTATGACGTAAGGTGACCTGTGGTCTCCCTATGGATATAGAAAAAAAGAAAGTAGATTTACATTCTTATCTTCACTTGTAAAAGAGTTCTATAAGTGTTCATTAATACACTCATTTTGGAGAACTATTTTCGGGTGACCCAAGGTCCTAGTTGAGCGTACGTTTTATCCTTCTGCATAATATATTCGAAAATTTTCGGAGTTTTCCGACGTATCGGGATCGGTATACGGGACATACTAAAGACCTGAAATACTACAGACCTGAATGACATGAAATTTTGTATAAATGATGTATTTGATTTTATGTGCTGGGTCAAATAAAATGACTGTGTGTGAATTTATTATATTGCCATGTGCTTTGTGGTAGAAAATTATCATGAAATGACATCCATATCAATTATTTACGCAAAAATATGAAATTCTAAATGGACCTGAAAATTTGAGCTAACCTGATTTATTTTTAATTCTTCTGAAATAACCATGATTATCATCATAAACTGTTGTGTAGATAAGATTTATAATTCCATTTAGGAAAAAATATATCCAACTTATTTTTTTACCTTTAAAATTGTGCAGATTGTACCGGATGATCATGATCTTACATGTACCTTTATATTAATCCTTTTCTATTTTAGTATGTGGTCTTTTGAAATTATATAAACTAATGCATTAAGTTTTAATTCAATAAAATGCAACAAAAATCAAGATGGTTTGAAATATATAATTTTCAAGAGAAAAATGATGAATTGAACTTTGTATGAACATAATGTAAAAATCAATGTGTACTCCATTACTTCATACTATAACAATGATCATACAATTACCGTTAAAATGCTTACATAACGAACTCTGTTCTTAATGATAATTGAAAATTGTTAAAATTCAAAACCTGTTCCTGAAAATAAAATAATTAAAATTAAAATCTACCATTAAAATTAGTACAACCAACTCGTTATTTTCTTTTTTGTGGTGTGTTTTTTATGTAAACAACCAATGATGATTCATTCAACAATTATATTTTTGCGACCCATTTGACGCTTGCGTTAATATGATTTCTTGTACATTTAATGTAATGCAGTTCAGTTTTATGTTTTCCAGATAATAACTTGCCTACATGAAATGATAAATCGGAAACAGACACTTTAACGTGCATAGATGAATTCAGGTAATATGCAACATTAAGCCGTAAAATCAAAACATTGAGTTACTGGCTTACTAGAAATAATTTTTCTAAAACCTGAAATAAAAGCGTTTGGGGAGAGCCTACTACGTAAAGTATTTGGCATTTATTTTTACCCCGGGGGTGGGGGGGGGGGGGGGCGGGGGAGAGGGTTTAAGCAAGTTTTCGGAGAGAGGAGGGCTACTATGCAAGAAAAGCTGCTATACGACACCTATAAAATATGTGTTGAAAAGCAGATTCATTGCAGGGTGGTTTGGTGTCATTTTGACTTAAGGAAGCTGGCACATAAAATATTAGTAATGTCAATCATCCAAAAACATCTTGGATTAAAAAAAATGAGGGTCTAACATTTTCATTTATTTTATTTGTGACCTATGTCACATGCCATTTTTTTGTTGTTGGAAATATTGGGCCCCAAACAAAAATGATAATTTTTCTGAAATTATGTACTAAATTTTGCACGGAAATTGATTGGTTGAATAAATCAAACAATTATTTATAGTTTGAAGTATTATATAGTTATGATTTAAATACAGTATGAAGTTGAACACATGTAGTGACTGAATGTAAAAAAAACCGATGGTTTTAAATGCCAGTACAAAATTAATACAACAGCAGATGTAGAGATTGTTACAAAAATTTTGAGTAATCAAACTATAACGCAAAAAAAAAAGTTATGTCATCTTAACAAAACTTTGCATACAAATAGACATGAATTTGATCTAAAAAAAATGAGATATGACATGAAATTAGCTAATTTTGGGCAAAAATTTGAATAATTGTTTTCTTGACTTCTATGAAATTTAAGCTAAATATGCCAAAATATATTGATAGAAACATCAAAATATTATTCAAAAATGTTTTTAGAATAACATGGATGTATCGTAGCACACAAACTATCTGGAAAGAGCTAGAGCCACGAAACATCAAAATGTGCCTTAAAATTTTCACAAAACTCAAGTTTGAAATAATACAAATTGTAATTACTTATCATGTAGGGCACAATATTCTGCTTCTATGCATATGAAATTTTTCCACTTCGGCCCCACCGTTTAGCACATGCGCATCATCAAACATACTAGGATCGTTAAAAATAGCTGAAAATTGTAGATTTTACTGCAGTATTTCCTAAATTTGAATGTGGCCACACTTGAGTACCTCTTTGAAACTTTTAATACTGAGAGATATTGCATAAATGCTTCTGCCTGCAAAATTTCGTAGAGGTACTCAAGTGTGGCCAATATGTATTTTACAAATTTTGAAAATTTTAGTAACAGAAAATAAAACAGACCACTCTATTTTAGGGTAATTATTTGCTTCCTTTTTTTTGAAATAGCAGAATTTAATTAATGATGATAAAGAATTATTTGTTATTATTTACAAAATCATCATTTTATTAAATGTTTGAGGAAGAAATGCATATAAACTGAACTTTAACATGTTTTATCTAGTAATTTTATACTGTGTATTCATGCTTATATCGTGCATCATCAATGACGTCATAGTTTGACGTTTGCGACGTCAGATGAATCTGTACATGGAATTTTGAGTTTTTTCAGTATTTTGCCAATTGAATTTACCAGTAAAGTCTGCATTTTTAAAAAGCATTATTTCTAAGTACCACGGTATTATTCAATTGCAGTAGAACATGAGATACATGAACATTGCTAACAAACAGAAAAAAAATTAAATTATGGCAAAGTTAACATTGTACGTACGTAAGTAAATATATATTCCTATACCTTTATGTAGCATAAGCGATAGCATGTATAAGTAGCTAGTTGTGGTTTTTTTGTCAAACGGTGAAATGCATTAAATGAAAGGAAAGATGCAAGCGATTTTTTTACACAAGTACGTGTTCCTGAATACCGCGGGAGAAAGACAGTCGACATCACGTGTAAACATGTACATGTACATATATTTGATTAACTTAACTTATTCCGTCAAAAAACTTGATTGTTTAATTCTTAATTACAGCTGCAATTGAATATTAAGCCATCGTCCCTTGCATAAAAACATTTTGCCAATGAATACGTCTTTTCTTTATCAGCCACCTGTTGATCAGTGTTGATTCGTCGCGTGGTCAATGCCGTTACATGCAGTTACACTCCTTTCTCAAAGATCGATTGTGTCCGTTTCGATGAAGACGGCTTTTGGTATACACTGCTTAGAATACATTATCAGCATGTACACTATATAGAAGTCTAATCCTAATTGCGATGTCTTTGATGATAATTTGTCCAATAAAATAAAAAATCGCCCTAAATATATGTACATCGGTGACTTACTTTTGCCTATAAAATTCTCGATTGAAATTATCTTCGATTATTTTATGCGTATTAAATCTAGATAAAGTTTTTCTTGTATGGCATATAGAAAAAATTCAGATTGCCGGGCCCTTTCTTTAAAAAAAAAACAACGATGAGTACAGAGAGATTTAAAACAGTATTTGTTTCCATTCAACCCTCCTCCCTTCCCTACCCTCTGAAAAAAATCGATTTACGGCCGAGTTCATGACAAATCTATGTATATGTTAATGCTTGATATGAATTCGACAATTTCAAGACAATTTTACGACATTATTTATGTGCTACTGCTTGATGTTTTAAATAAAAATGTTCATTTTAACCCACATTCTCTCTCTCTCTCTCTCTCTCTCTCTCTCTCTCTCTCTCTCTTTCTGAAATATGATCTTAATTTTCAAGACATATACGGATAGCTAATCACTTGTAACAATTCTCAAAAGACATGAATATCACTAGAAAAAATTAAATGTAAATGAATAGACGTTATGGCATTTATAAGGAATAATTACCTCATAAAAATATTTTTAAAGAAATCGATATTTTTTTTCATTTAATTAATGAACATTAAAACACTGCTGTAATGTCATTCCCTTGTTCCAGCAGTCAAAAATTTTACTTGTGACAGTCCGATATATTAGAGAGCTTCTTAATATCATACCATTATCAGTGGTTACAACACTGTTATTCTTTAAAATTGGGCTGTCTTGGGCATCAACAATGATATTCAATTAAGTACTATATATGCCTCAAACACTTCTGTATGAAAAAATATCACAGTTCTCGGCCCTATAAAGGGCCTCGAAACTGTTTTATATTATTTCATACAGAACTGCTTTCGGCATACTAGTATATCCATTACATAAACATGGTCGCTAAAAGGTTTTATTGTTCACTTGAACAGTTCGTGAACGGTGAGCGCACAGTGAGTGCACTCTAAACGAACGGTGAGTGCACGCTGAGCCGAATTTGGATAGCACTTATGAATGGTGAATTATGAGCGAACGCAGAGCGCAAACACAAGCGCAAAGTGAACGGTGAACGATATACACATGTATGTACCGTCTCTATGTGAACGCAAGAAGAACGATTTATTCGGAGTGCCCCGGGAGGTATTGTTACATTGTGTTTCGTTGGTAATCAGGAAATAACAACAATAAACTACATATTTGTATTGTTATAAGCCTAAATATAATACTTCTGACTAAACAATAAGTGAACACAGTGAGTGCAAGGCGAAATCTTTGTGAACGCACGGTGGGCGTTTTGTGAACGAGAGCGGAGAGCGCAAGTGAACGCACGGTGAGCGCACATGAACGCACGGTGAGCCCACGGGAAAATGGGAAAATAAAACATTAAAAGGACTGAACCCTGGCATCTAACTGCTGTAAAGCGCCAGGATTGGGTGAAAATATCGAAGCCTTGAAACAAGTAAAACAATCATGTAGAATAATGTACACAGACTGTTACAGTAATGCATCAAAATTCGAGATTACATATATCTCTATTAAATTCAATTACCGTATCTCTGTCATATTTATATATTTATTTTTAATAATTTGTTATTACACTGGTAGAATTCAATGATTAATCCTCATTTATACACTGCGCATCATCAGCATTACTTCATGCAGTTTCAAATTGCAGAAAAAAGAACTTTTAATACACCGACATATTTAAATGTACCGCCGTTATATTGACCTTCAGCACTGGTCCCTGTAATATTTTTTAAACTTTATTGTAATAAGCTTTTCATGGTATTTTTATCAATAAATTTATTTTCATAAATTAATTATAATGTCTACGGTACATGATAATTTTATTTGTTTTTTGTTTATTTTATTAGATTCAAGTCATACGTAGTTTTATCATTTCATGACGTTACTTAACAAAAATGACGTCTGTTCTACATTTTTCATCAAAACAATGCCATATTGTAAACTCCGTTTATAAAAAAGTATGATAGATATCGAAAAAAGAAAAACAGTTATGAAAAGCTAAGATTCTACCCTATATTTTACCAAAATATGGTAATTTTTAATGATAGGGCAATTTTTTATGCTTCGTGGCTCTAGCTCAAAAGTCTGCGCTGAAAATTTGGAGGCTAAAGTACTCTCAAACTATTGACTTTGAAAATTGTTGATTTTCTTCTTGAAAACCTTCTGCCAAAATACATGTATATATAGTCCCTTACTAAACTTCGTAAATTAAAATTTTCTTTTAACAATTTTATTAAATATGGTTTATTTGGCATGGTTAATTATACATATACAAATAGAAATAATATATGACATTCAATGCCAATACATATTTCTTTTTCGTTATCATCAACATCGCGATGTATACAATATTGATACGAAATCGATTCTGCATTGTCAACATTGCCGATATTTCTTTGCTGTTAACATCGTCGACATCGCAACGGCAACAATGTTGAAACGATATCAAATTTACATCTTTAACGTTGCCGCTATTTCTTTGCTGTTTATATCGTTGACATTGTCGACATCGCAACGTTGACGATGTTGAACCGTTATCGAGTTTACATCGTCAACATTGCCGATATTTCTTTGCTGTTAACATCGTCGACATTGTCGACATTGCAATGTTGATGATGCTGAACCAATATCGAATTTACATAGTCTACATCGCGAGTAGGAATATACAATGCAAGAAATATAAAATATATCTCCATGTTAGTCGTCATTTCGATATTGACAATGTCGACGATGTAAATATGATATAAGAGGTACCATGTAGACAAGATGTTGACTCGATGTCGATTAACATTGCGATGTCGACTTGATGTTGTTTAACATTGCGATATCGACAATGTCGACGATGTAACAGGATATAAGAGGTACGATGTAGACACGATGTTAACTCGATTTCGATCAATATTGCGATGTCGACTCGATGTTGGTCAACATTGCATTATCAACAATATCGACGTTGTAAACATGATATAAGAGGTACAATGTATACATGGTGTTGACTCGATGTCGATTAACATTGCGATGTCTACTATGTAAACAGGAAAGAAGGAACACGATGTAGACACGATGTTGAGTCGATGTTGGTCAAACTTGCAATATTGACAATGTTGACGATGTGATCATAATATATAAGAGGTACGATGTAGACACAATGTCTACACGATGTCGATTAACATTGCGATGTCGACGGTGTAAACAGGTTATAGGAGGTACGATGTAGACACGAAGTCTACACGATGTTGATCAACATTGCAATGTCGACGGTGTAAACAGAAAAGACGACACACGATGTATACACAATATCGACTCGATGTCGATCAACCTTGCGATATCGACGATATCGACGATGTAAACAGGATATAAGAAGTACGATGAAGAAAGGATGTCGACCCGATATCGATTAACATTGCGATGTCGAAGATGTCGACGATTTAAACAGGAAACAAGACACACAATGTGGACAAAATGTCGACTCGATGTCGGTCAACATTGCGATATGGAAAATGTACACAGAATATATATGGTACGCTGCAAATGCAAATATAATGATTATGCTAATATGATATTAACATAAAGTCTACTCGGTATTGGCCAACATTGCAATGTCGACAATATTGATAAAACATCGTGCATTAGACATACTTCATATATGATGCAAATTTTTTTAGATAAGACGTGACATATAATGGTTACCCCAAAAGAGAGGATCAAACCTCTTTAATAATAAATTTCAATAATGGTTGGGCGGTTTCGGTAATATTTTTTTTGAAATCTGATGTCCGACACTTTGATTATGATGCAATTTGACCATGAGTCTTACACGTATGAGACAGACATAATAATACTTCAATAGCCGAATCAAATCTTTTGTGACCAATCTGTGAAAAGATGTTAATATTGTACTTGTTTCCTGGTTTAAAAAGAACTAAATTGGCTAATTTATTAATCATTTTAAAACATTACTACGTAACATGTGCAAACCTAGATAATTTGCCTAACTTATATTGTCCTCTAAGAAATATTAAATTTCCAATTGAAGGGGTCAACATCCCCCTCCCCGATACATCTGCGATAAATCTGCATGATTTAAACCTATCACACCAGCATACATTTCAAGTATCTGTTCGTGTGAATTAGTATGCTTCCTGTAAGTTATTCACTATATAGTTAAATACTCATCTACTACTGCATACCGGTAGTATAGGGTGTATGTATGTAGCGTAGCATACTATGCCAGAATAGAGCGCGGCGAAAGCTCTGTGGCAAAATCTTAAGCCTCCTGCTCGTTCACTATATATCAAAACTCGACTACTTTTTAGGCATAGTACATGCGCAACACTATTTTATAAATATGAAATGCCATGTGCTTTTATCGCATTTCCAGTTAAGGGAGGTTTTTGTTAGGCGCAACACATAATTGTCAAATATATTTGAAAATGTGGTATGTGTTATAAAACTAAGCATTCTGAATGACATTTTTTTGGATTTTATCATGAATGCAATCATCAGAAAACATTGAATAATTTCATTTCATTTAAGGTTTCAAAGATGAATCAATAAAAAAATTCGAGAATTAAAGACCTTGGCTATAAAACTAAATACAACATACATAATGGTGATTTAAGATAAAATAGTTTAGAGTTAGTTTAAAGTAATAAAACTTAGCAAATTTGATATTATTGGAAAATCTATGAAGCCAATGTAATTCTTTTAATATGTAAACACTTATTTATGTTTCATCAATTTTGTAGAAAATGAATACGGCCATCAAAATCTTTACACAATAAACTACCATTATGCAACTACATATGAATTCGAATTTCAAATTTTAATTGTTACTTAATTGGATATTTAAATCGCTTATTGTAGAAATAATGACTTACTGAATTAAATAAAGCAGAGTTTATATGCACTAATTCTCTGACACTAGAATGGTACGAGTTTTTAATTTTGATTTGAGCAAAAAGTATGAACATATTAAGCAATATATGCTCGCAGTTAAATAACAAGTATTAGATATCCATTACAATCTTTATGTACAATGAATAAGAATACATAATGCGTTTGCTTTTAATATTTGGACAACTATATTGAACAAATTTATGATAATACCAAATCCTGTATTTGTCATGATAAATAAAAGTCCTTCTGTCTGAAGAGTTATGTTTACCAGCATGGTGATCGTCTAATATTGTGTGGAATTTATTAATTTACCCTTTATGACAACTCATTATCAGATTTAACTTGCCGGGTTAAACTTGAACACAAAGAACTATTTGAGAACGATTCTCTTTCTAATATATTGATATTTGACTGAAATTTATCACCTTACTTAATGATCAAAATAACTTCCTGTTGCATTTTCAACTTGATATCTTTTAAAACTTACCTTTTAAGATAAAGAAATGTGTATTGGTCTCACTTCTATAATATTAACGTTTACTACTAATACTATGATTTTGGGATATGGTAAGTTTTAAATTTAAAAGTTATGTATGAATTATCAATGTATGTACTTTAACAGATGAGATGACTAATCAGCCAAAAAGACCACAGCGCAGTTAAGAAAACCATCTAAAGTTGCTATTATTTTAATTTAATAAACAGGGTGGACAAAGATATATGAACTTATTAGGTTAAGAAAACTATTCTTAGACAGATTTTGGTGCAATTTTCAAAATAACGAAGATTATGCACCGCCATCTTGAACCGCAAATTTAAATTTATTTGTTAGTTTTTTTCTTTAAAGTCTTCTTTGTTATCACATAGACACGTAATCTAATGGAAAATCTTTGCTCTCGATACACTTTGGTCCATGAACTGTCTTCGCCTCTTATATTAATGTATTCGATCAATTCCGACGCTATTTCATACAGCAAATCCAAAGTTTGACTATCAAAACCAATAATACATGTAGATGTTTTCAATGTACAAAAATAATTAATGTATAATGCACTGAAAATTGTTCGAGGCATCGGTTTCACATGAACGTGTACATCATCAATTTATTAACAGGTGATTTGTCAGTCAACAAGAAAACAGCTCAGTATAGAACAGTCATAGGCTGTTCTGCGTGTGATGCAATTAATGCAGTGGACAGAAACATAAGCACTTGTGCACGAACTGAATTTGGACAAACATCACCCGATCAGATCACCTGGTGGTATGTAGACCTTGGAGCTGTACACAGTGTGCACAATATCAGGATACAGTTTAAGGACTATGGACAAACGTATAGTAAGTGAATATTGGTCAAAACTTGATTGTCAAAACGGAAGTATTTTAATTGAGGTGACATTATCCGTAGGTTTAAAAGATATTAAAGAATAACAATTTTAACTTTCAGAAATAATCATTCAATAAAAAGTTCATAAAATAAACTTGACCAGATCTTCTTTGGCATGTATTTATTGATAATAATATTACGCATCAATCGAGACTAGTCGAGTTTAAGCTCTAAAATACCCTGTTAATTTGCAGTCAAAGCAATTTTTCCCATTTCATTGAAAAATCACCAAAAAAAAAAATCATTTAAAATAATTAAAAGCGGTCTCTGTTTTGTGAAACTATATTGAAAAAAAAATTCTTCATTAATCCATCAATTAAAACTTTGGTGTGTCGAAGAACCTTAACTTTATTACCATTCATTTATGTAAATATAAATGTTTGCAAATCTATATCTTCTTCATTTTAAAAGCACGTTTAACAAAACGTAAAAATACGAGTATAACATTTAATAGCTAGAAGGCAGAGGGGTCGCTTTGCCGGGTTTTCATTGTACGTGTCATGATACTCAACTGACAGACAGAGCAAAGATCTGTGTTACAAGGATGGACCAAAGTTACCTCCCATGGATTTCAACACAAACTGTACAAAATATGGACGCTACGTTATATTTTACAATGAGATCTGTGTGAAGTTACAGTGATAGGTACTCACGTATTTTGTAATTCAGTACGGATAAAAAAAAACACAAATATATCCTATCTGTTTCCTTATAATAATAAACATCTTAATTTTTAATTAATCCCGAAAAGGTTGTTCCGGTTTTGGTGTTTATGGAAGTCACTGTGATTTACCCTGTCCAGAGAATTGTAAGGAACATAGATGTGACATCATCAATGGAACCTGTTTTGGCTGTACACCTGGATGGGTGGGGGAGTATTGTTCAATAGGTAATATCTTATTTTTATCAGTTTCACATGATAATGCCTTGTATAGTTTGTCATTTATGCATATTTTATTTTGTAAAAGGTTGCTCCCCCGGGTATTATGGTCTAGAGTGTAAAAAAATAGTGCCTGTTTGGGAGGGTAACTGTTGAAATTGACACCCCCCCCCCCTCGAAAACCATTGTGAATGGTTGTCTCGGGGTTTCAATTTCAACATTTACCCTCCCAAACAGGCACTATTTATACATTGTATAATGGGACTTTAACATTACGTGCTGGTACTTCAACATTACATATTATTATACTTTCATGTTAAATATTGAAATCTGATCGGTTTAGACACAGTTGATAATCCGTTCTATAACCCTCAGCGTTAGCAACACACTTGGCAACGGGAAACACAACGAATTGTTACATGCGCGTAAATTATGCACGTACGGTTCACCATAGAATTCACGTCATTCCTTTATACAAGCAGTAACGTTTTCTTTGAAATTAAGACATTCAGTATAATAAAATAAATAGTGCCTGTTTGGGAGGGTAAGAGTTGAAATTAACGCCCCGCTTTGCTTCGGTTGTCAATGGTTTTCTCGGGGTGTCAATTTCAATTCTCACCCTCCCAAACAGGCACTATTTATATAAAGCGTAAACTGTATAACCCAGTTTGTTTTCGTATAAATTTTGTAGCTATTGGACTTTGTACATTATTTCTGAGTGATGTAAAGTTTTTTCCATTATTATTAGAAATATGCAGCACAACTTTTGGTCAATATCATAAATCCTTTTTTTTAGAAAGTCCAACAGGTAAGTTCGGGTCAGATTGTGGGTACAACTGTAGTGGTCACTGTATAGGTGACATTCCATGTAATAGAACAACCGGAAGGTGTGACTCTGGATGTAAACCTGGATACACTGGAGAGTTGTGTGACACAGGTGTGAGAAAATAAATTAAGTATTAAAACTTATCAATAAGTGGTTTTTTTTGTAATAAAGCTCTACTGAAATGTTATTGTCTGAAAATGTAATGATAACTTTTATTTTTTAATATGGCAAATTTTGGCAAGATTAACGATAGTCTGCTATTAAAAAACTCACCATTACGAGCTGATTAATGTATTGGATTAATATATTGTATATATCAAATATTATCCTTTGAACACCGACATCTACTAAATAACTTTTTCTTTCTGACTACAGGTTGTGAAAATGGAATGTATGGCAGAAGTTGTAGATATTATTGCAGTGAAAATTGTTTACATAACGTTCCTTGTAATTCAACCAATGGACATTGTGATAGTGGATGTGCCTCCGGATATTTAGATTTCTTTTGCAACAAAAGTAATACATTATTTATCGTGAGTTTATTACATTTTATTAGGTCACCTGTGTAAACCCAGGTGAACTATTGCTATCCGTTTTCGTCCGTCGTCGTGCGTTAACAATTTTATATTTTTAACAACTTCTTAAAAAATTACAAGGCTATTTGTTACCATTTTTGGTGTAAGGCATCTGTATGGTAAGAAGAATCTTAATTGTGAAATTCGTGGCTCTACCACCCCCGGGGCACCACAAGTGGGGCCAAACATGCAAAAAAAAAATGAAAATCTTCTTCTCTACTCCTACACATGTGAGGAAAAACTGGCTGCATGGTTATGATGTCCATGAAGCCCTCTACCAAATTTGTGAAATTCATGGTCCCTTGGTCAGGGGTTCTGGCTTTAAAGTGGGGCCAATATGGCCATGTAGTAAAAATGTATTAAATCTTAGAAAATCTTCTTTTCTACTCCCATATATATTTGTTAAAAACTAAATGCATGATAATGATGTCCATGAAGCCCTTTACCAAAATTGCGAAATTCATGGCCCCTGGGTCAGGAGTTCTGTCTTTTGGGTGGGACCAATATGGCTATATAGTAAAAATGTATTAAATCTTAGAAAATCTCGTTCTCTTCTTTCATATATATTTGTTAAAAACTAAATGCAGGATTATGATGTCCATGAAACCCTCTACCAAAATTGTGAAATTCATGACTCCTGTATCAAAGGTTCAGGCTTTCGAGTGGGCCAATATGTACATATAGTAAAAATGTATTAAATCTTTAAAAATCTTCTTCTTTACTTCCAAACATGTGGGCAAAAAACTGAATCCATGGTTGGTTATAATGTCCACTAACTCTTCTACCTAAATTGTAAAATTCATGGCTCCTGGGTCAGGGGTTCAGGACATGGGGGGGGGGGGGGGGGCAATATAGTGTTAATGCATATAATGTTTTCAAATCTTCTTCTCTATTTTCACATATCTGTATGAAAAACTTACTTCATAATTATGTTTACCGGGAAGTCCTCTACTTAAATTTAAAATTTCATGTCCTTTTGGAGTATGGGATTTGACTCTAGGGCAGGGCCAAAATGGATGTATAGGTGTTAATGCATATAATGTTTAAAAACTATCTTCTTTACTGCCACACACCTGAAAGAAAAACTGAATTCAAACTGATCTTTAAGTTTTAAGACAAAATTATAGGTTTCATAGTTCTTTATGAAAGATTTCAGGCAGGAAGGTGGTCGTCAATACAAATTTA
Organism: Magallana angulata; assembly: GCF_025612915.1. NCBI lineage: Eukaryota > Metazoa > Mollusca > Bivalvia > Ostreida > Ostreidae > Magallana > Magallana angulata. Next base: position 47,154,322 of record NC_069120.1, read on the forward strand.
TAATTTTTCTACTCTAGAATGAAACCCAATTAAATAAATATATATATGAGACTCCTCGACAAGTTTGTGTATGGGTTATATGCTACTCAGGTGACCGTTAAGGCCTATTGGCCTCTAATTGTGACAAAATGAAATCAAAAAATTTCAAAAGAGAAAGCTATAGCGTAATATAATTTGCATGCAATTTTAATAATTCATTAAACTACAAATAGAATAGAAAATAGGAAAAAAATCAAGTGTTGAGTACTGTGTTTCATAGCTTGCGATCTTGGAACATATGGACTGGATTGTAAGCAAAACTGTTCAGTTGACTGCAAGGATGGGTTATGTAACAATGTCGACGGCTCTTGCATTTGCACAAATGGAAAGAAAGGATCTTCTTTTTGCACTGACAGTAAGTTATATATTGTTCATATGTAGTTTTTACCTTATAAATCAAGATTCATGGGATTGACAATTATATTTATAAAAATAATATGAGTACATGAATCATATTTATTTTTAAAACAACTGGACTGATTGAACAGATTTATTCCACCACTGTAAGCAACAAGTACTTTTTATATTTTCTTATGAAAATATTCAAAATATTGCTTAAAAAATTAAAAACAAAATCAACTCACTGCTTTTTATAGACTGATAAATATTTACTATATTGTCATTATATTATTAATGATAATTTGTGTTTGCACTAACAAGATAAAAGATAAACCAAATTAAAATAGTTGTAACTGAACACAAAGATGTTCTCTTTTTGCAAATGATCGAAGTAAGGTATAGCTCAGTAGGATGCCTCTCCGCTTTCTACTGGTTGCTAATGGAAAAAAGAAACAATTCCGTAAAATTGAAATTAGTTTCTTTGTTCTTTAAGCATCGAATGGAAAGTGAATTATTAAGTAAATTCACTCACCATCCGGCTTATTTCGGAATTATTTCTTTATTAAAAATATGTATGTTGAAAATAAATAAAAAAAATACTGTAAACGGCACGTCATCAAATTTTTAAAACTATAATTCCGGGGTCCGTCAAGGGGTTAATCTATCACCCTTTTTTTAAAATTTTCATTTAATGTAAATGGCTTAGAAAAATATATGATTGAAAAAGGAATTAGTTAGAGAGTTTGTCTAAAGATATTGATGATGACTTATGTATATTTATGAAACTTTTTATACATCTATGCAGACGATACTGTAATTTTATCTGAAACCCCAAGTATCTTAGCATGCTCTTAACGAATTTTCTATATATTGTGAAACATGGAAACTTCATGTTAATGTAAAAAAAAAAAATCATATTTTTGACAGGACCAGCTCCTAAACATAAATATTGATATAACGACGAAGTGATAGAAATTGTCAAAGAATTCAACTACCTTGTATTTTATTTTCAAGATCGGGATCATTCTGCAAGGGAAAAAAAACCCATCTTTGTGACCAGGCACAAAAAGCCATGTACGGCATTATTATAAAAATAATTACCTTTTGACTATCAACTTGATTTATTCGACAAAGTTGTGACTTTTGTCCTGTTATATGGATGCCAAATTTAGGTTTTGAAAATGTTGATAAAATGAAACGTTTACATTTACGTTTTTTGAAATATATTTTAAACCTCAATCTAGTACTCCAAATTTTATGATGTATAGAGAAACCGGACGTTATTCTCTTAACATAAGTATTATTACAAGAATGATATCATTTTGGGGGAGATTGGTGTATGGAAATGATAACAAACTGTGTAGAATTGTTTATAGACATTTGTTTGATAGATATACTAAAAAACCAGTTAACCAATCCATGGATATCATGTATACTTAATATTTCAAATACAACAGAAATGATTAATATTTTGATGGATCAAAATTTTTACAGTGTCAAGTGGATAATTGTTTCAATTAATCAAAAATTTAAAGATCAGTTTCTTAAAAAAATGGTACAGTAATAACAACAATTCCAGTAAAGAAATCAGTTACAGAATTTTTAAAACAACGTTTGTTTGTGAAAAATATTTAGATACACTATCTAGAAAATTTAGAAATATTCTTGTAAAATTTAGAACAAGTAAACATAGTTTATTGACAAGTAACCGTTGTCTTTAATAGAGGTTGGTCGCTGGAATAATTTACAACGCCATGAAAGAATCAGCAATCTGTGTAAAAATACCAAATTGGGGGCGAATTTCGTAATCTGTTTGAATGCAATGCATAAGCTTCAATAAGAAAAGATTTTAGCAAGAAAATACTACGTCCAACCAAATATTATTAAATGCAGTAGTTAAACAGCGAATAACAATTCTTTATTTTTAAAAAAAATGTGTATTTTCATAACAAAAAAAATATGAGATCTGTTCTTCATATGCAAAACGAAGAAGCTCTGCTCATTCAGAATGTGTATATATGTACATGTATATATGTTATATATTTATAATGTACCTCTTGTACCATTTACATGGTTTTGAGAGAATAAATGAATTGAATTGATTTGGAATTGCTCTCATTGACCAGTTAGGATGCTTAATTGAAATGCTCGCAGGCTAATTTTACATAATTTTTTCTACGAGTTGACACTGACTACTAAAAGCCCAAAAAGGGATAAAGTCAATTAAACGAATTTCGATGCAAGTTCGTTAACAAAGAGAAGATTATGTAAAGCAAAATTTGTGTCGTTATGAAAGTAGAATAATCTCTCTGATAGCGCTAAGACTTTATCTTAAAAGGTTTGCCCGAACGGGGAATTTGTCAATTTATCTAATAATTATCTTATTATCCTACTTTCTTTTGTAACTAACTTAATTTCAAAAAAGTAACAAATTGTTTAATTGACATTATTACTCAATTAAAGGTGAAACCATACAAATTTTCTCCCTTAAAAAATAAATATCACTTTTAACAGTGAAAAAAAAAAACCCAACTGAAATAAGTAAAAGTTAGATGTTTTTAAAATCAAAGCTGTTTATATGAAATGCTAAAAATAGAATAAATTGATGTTTGCTGAATTTACATTTAGAAGTCATAACCAAATTGTTTTAGATTGTTTTTAATTCTTTGAATTTTAAAACTGAAACCTAGCAGTAAATTAAATATGTAGAGAGATGACGCTTGGATGCCAACTTCTGTCCAACAAAAGATAGCTGTATGGTATGTGCCCTGTACCCACTTCTTTTTTCTTCAGAGTTCAGATATGATCACGAGCGTTGAAGTAAATGCGTCTGTTATCAAGTATTGTTTGTCAAACATAGTAAACATGTTCCAAATTATGAAGAAAAACGAAAGTAACCACATTAAAAACTGCACATTTATGGTTCATTTAAAACATCTAAACAGTAATTATTGTTTGTTATCTTGATGTTAAATATCACCAACATGTTTAATATAATTGTACTCCGTGCACATTTAAGCTTTGTAGGGTTCAATTTTATTTGACAACACGAAAACGAAACTTGAGTATGCAAAACATGATATGTAAAGTACTCATCTGGCTAACTTTTGCACATCCTTTGATACACTGTGATCTAATTTACAGCTAATTTACAGTCTAATGAATGCAATGAATCATTTTACATCACTGGAATGTCGATATTGGTTATCATAACCATTATATTAGGCGCTGCATGCATTTTATTATTCTGGTAAGATTTTAGCTAAAGACTTTCGCTAAAGTACAGTCTATCTTATTGAAAATGTCATGTATTATGCAAGTTCGATTATACATATTGTCCATAGTATTTTGAAATAAAATGTTTAAAAATACATGTATCTGGATCTCTCATTTATTAAAGGGACATGGTCACGATTTTGGTCAAAAATTAATTTTCCGATTTTAATGTTTACAATGCTTGAGTAATACATTTCTAATAGTCAACCAAAATTTGAGTGTCATTCGTTGAGTTATAAGCGAGTTTCAGAGCTTGAAATTCTTTGCAATGTAAACAAAGCGTTTGTTTACAATTTGAATGTTGAAATGAAAATTCCAGTTCTAGACTAAAAATGAATGTGTTAAACGTTAGAAACTGTTTATCTATGGATAAAATGAATAAAAAGACAGACAAATTAGTTTTAAAAATACTTTAACTGGCGTATTGAACCTATGTAAACAAAAAACAGGGCACGAGCCTTGTTATCATGACAAAGAATTGTAAGCTATGTATATTTCTTTTAACTCCATGAATGACTCTCAAATTTCATTTGATCATAAAAGTGCATTTTTAAAGCATTATAAACAATAAAATCAGAAAATTAGAATTTGGCTCAAATTTGCATAGCCTGTAATTTGCCCACGTTAATTTTAGGCTCTATGTTTCAACAGACACATACATATTGCATGCTTGACAATATGCATAGAATTTTATTAAGTTGATATATTCTATGCTTTTTATCAAATTTTTAATATATTTTTTATATATAATGAAAATTCTAATATAAATGTACATATTTTAGGAAATATAAAAGACTAGTAAAGATCGTGCGCTCATCACATTATACCTACATAACAAGGACATCACTGCAACCGGAGAACAGCGACAAAGATGGACCGCAATATGAAGAACTACATGTATCAGAAAATTCGTATAATAATACCGAACTACGAACTTCAACTCAAAATCAACAAGTTTGAAAGTTTTAAACCATAAGTCAATATTTATGTAATTGATGTAATTCTCTTTTAGATGTTCTAAAAAAAATCTAGAGTGAGCTAATTATGTAATATATATTATTATATTTATTCTTTTTGTCAATTTGTTACTATAGCTTAATTTTTAAATTTAATTGGAAAGAGATGTCGGAAATTGGATTTACATAAACATGTTTGCATGTGCTGAAATACCTCATTAATGCATAATGCACAAAAATATAGTAGCATGTAAATGTACTCTATACTGGCCCATAGCAACTATTTAAAAGTGGGAGGGTGCAACTTGTCAATTGAACCAACAAACAGCATCTAAAGGAAAATTAATTTTACTGTAGAAAATACCATACTCAAAAAATGGTTAGGGAGGGGCTGTCTCAATTCTCCCCTCGCGTTCTACTGGCCTGTGCATGGTGTTTTGATACAATGAACACATTTAAAATGAATTCACCTAATTCAACTAAATAAATTTTGGTTCATGTCAACATTTTCAACACGTTTGACCATGTGCTCGAAAATGTTTACTCTTCATACTTGGTCTCTGAACTTCCCAATATCTATTTTACATGGATTTGTACACCACATCGTTTGACCTTAACTTTAATTAAGCTATGTCAAAGTAAACATAAATACTTACAAACTGGATGCATATGTGCAAGGTATTGATTTCATTACGCTCATGTCATATGAAAAATGGCGCAGATACAATATTATGAAAAGTAGCATGGATGCTGTTTACCCATGATGCCTACTCATGCAGATAAATGACATTGGACCAACTTACAGCCGATGACTATCCCCCAACGAATACTCTCGCTACAATAGTTTTATGATGTTATGCCAACAGTTAGCCCAACATTGGCCCATAATATCATTATGCATCACTAACTTTCAATATTCCATGTGGGACCGCCGTAGGCGCAATAAAGGTACTTAGTAACCCAACAGCGAAATTGCAACCATAATGTGAGATTGTGCCAACGATATGCTTCTATCTGTGAATGTATTTCACAACGACAACTCTGAGTTTATATATCGTAAAAATGTGTACATTACTGATACATTATTGACTTTAAATCAATTCTCAGTAAGCATACACTTTAATTTTTTATTTTGAACACCCAAAAAACCTTTTCAGTTAACACAGTTTAAACAAAGCCTATATTTATATTCATATCAGATAGAAAAAAGTACTGCATCTATGTGTTAGACGAAGGCTGAGACTAATTTCATTTTTCAGCAAATTTGAATAAATAAAACGAAGTGTTTTTAAAAAATTGAAATCCTCCTTCAATAACGAAGATCTTAAAACATTTGCAGTTTTAATATGTTCTTTTATGTGGTTGTACGTGCTTATCAATACCATTTGCAATTTCACTTCGGGTGTGTATTCTCATTTGCATCTTTTTACTCCTTGTATCTATATAAAACGGTATGAATGCTACATGTAATTCTAAATGAATGAATCCTAAGAACATGCATTTAGGTAAAATAATAAAAAAAATATTATTTTAGAATGCAGAGTTTGTGCCAAATGTATTGACAAGCATTTTTCAAGATTCTTGAAGATTTGTTAAACTCACTTGCATGTCTGTAGTACTTGAATTTCATAAATCAAATTTATTAATTGATCAATTGACAAAATATTTGCTTTTATATCTAATGTTGATCGTAATTGATGTTAAATACATGTAGGTATAGTTTACTAGAAATGATATTTGAGCGTATGTATTGTCCATATGTACTCATAAAATTGAATTAAATTTTAACCACCTGAATTCATGTTAGTTTTGTGTTTCATCATATGCAAGGTATACAATGTATATATTTAAGTTTTGTTTTTATTTCGAATTTTTCGACTTGCAAAGACGCTTTTAAAGCATTTTTTAATTATATTGTGCGTTATGTTCAAATTTATCTAGCTTGTCATACTTATGCATGTTTAGACAATTATAAACTACAACCCCCTCCCCCACCACCACCCACCAAAAAAAACCCAAAAGAGATAGGAAAACTAGAGCCGAGCTCGTTGCAAGCAAGGAGGAGGTCTTCCGTTACAGCTTTAAGTCAAGACAGGATTTTCAATCAGTCTTAATAAAACCATCCCTCTTCTCCTTACACTTGTCAGGGTCTTACAGATTTTGAAAGGAGGTCTTTTCACACTACCTTTACTTCTGACCGATCAAGGCTTTAGAAAATCAATGTGAACTCTTAAAAATTAGTTCATGCGTATCTTCTATGTATTAATGTAACCCACAGACTGCAGAGTATTGAAGAGTTAGATTTCTCGTAAAACAGATAAAGGCATGTCTATGATAAGTTGGGGATATATACAAGGAAAGTATTGACTGCGACTTTAAAACACTATTACACACAGGGAGCTATTCCCTATAACCAAAATGAAAGCGGGTATGCATGTCTTCATGTGAAGCTTTTAACTCTCATATTACGAAATATCCAAACAATACTATATTACAATTAGATTGATAAGATAATGAAGAACAACTTTTCAGCGACATCATTATCGTAGCATTATCGCTTTTTAGTTAAACAGCAAAGACTTTCCAGGCGCCTAGATCCCTTATTTTTTTTCTGGTCACAAATGAAAGCCCTTCAATCTATAAACAACTTTTGTTCTATATGCATTTTGCAAATATTTTAAACTAAAAAGTTATGAAGCAAAAACATTAGAAAAAAATAGCAATTTTTAATACATTAATTTCGATTATATAGTTCAAGTGGTACAATTTTTAAAAAAATACAAAAATCAGAGAACAACATTCAAAGTGTCAATTTTAAAGATTTCAAACTTTGGATCATTTTCTACAGACCATTTCGGAGCCTTTGTCCGGATACAAATGTCGCTAAAAAAATTTAAAAAGGGAAATAACTCGAACCCAGAAGTTACGATTTCTCATCTTTTTTTGTGACACTTCATAACACTTCATCTAATTTACAATACACAATGAAAATTTAAATGAATTCGGATGACGAACAAAAAAGTTATTGATGTTTTAAAAACATATAGGAAGATTTACAATAATGAAGAATTACCATCAGAATCAGTACATGGTCTTCCGTTGGAAACGACAGACCTTAATAAGTATGACGTTAATGTTTTAGTCAAAACAGAAAGACCCTAAATACCTTTTCCGGAGGGGAACGGGGATGTTTTAGATGCCTTTCCTTTTAAACCTAGGAAACCTCTCATTCATAAAATAGTCATCAAATAGGGAAAAAGTGGTCACTTAATTGTTCATATATCTATATTTTAATCAAAGTACACAGTACTTTCAAAACCCCTAAAAACAACGAAAACAATTTATTAAACCAAAAATAGGAGAAGTAATTGGTAAGACACATGCCTCAGATTTTGATATAATTCCTGTGTTGTTAATTGTTGACAAGTTTTTATAATTCGAATAGCAGAATAATCAAGAATCGTGCATATCTTAAGTTGTTTTTATAAACACTTTATTTAAATGAAAGTAGATCAAATGCCTATACACGTCCAGACATGCTGTGGTTTTAAAGAAAATATAGCTATCATGTAAAAGAATCAGATGATAAGAGGTTGTAATAACCAAATATATGGCAGTTGAATGTATTGTATACGATATTGAAACACAAATGTGCAAATTGAACTAAATACTGCCCACAAATCAATATTCGTGTAAAATTGAAAATATTTATAGAATACAGGGTACAGAAGAAATGCATGCATACCGTGCATAATGATAAATCATACGTCATAGATATATAGTCAGTTTCAAATGCTGAGACTAGGCTCAATACTTTTTAATATATCATTTAATTATTGATAAAAAAAATAACATGACTTTCATTTAAGAAGTAATCTACAAAAATCGAAAATTTCCACTGTATAAGTAGCATGTACATGAACCTTGAACATGTATTTAGTGGAAAGGAAAGTTCCATCCTCTGGTCCGTGCTTTGATTCTTTACAACACAGTTGGATGCTACCTTTGTCCGTTAACCAACACGAAAAACAAAAACATTTATTACAACGCAGTCTCTTTGCCGGTATTATTTTTCCAAGCAACTTTCTGACTTATTATGCGTGTAGTGTTAAATAGTTAAAAATGCTTATACCGTTTAATTTTTTTTTTGATTATTTATATCAAATTCCCCTGGCTTAAAGAGACAGTACGCGCATCTTATTAAAAGATCCGACTTGAAAAAAATTTCCAATCGGGTTCGATATTTTTTGTGCTACTCTAAAATGCATAAACTTTCAGAAAATTACTGATTTCTTCCATTAATAAATACATTTAATTATTTCATAAAAATAAATAATTATTTATGGTCCACAAATATATGCATTGCAACGTGTTACGGGGTTCCGCCTTCTATATTATTACGCATGTATATTTACTGTAAAAAAAAATGCATGCAGGCTCACAAAGATTCTCCTTGACAGGTTTATTGATAAAAATTATGTTTTTCTTCTTCTCCCATGCAATAATTGTTCAAAGATTCTGGAATAGTTATAATTATCATTTTCTTAGTTTGTATTTTGCGTTCTTTTTAAAAAAATTATTAATGTAGCTGCTACAAACTAAATTCATTCTGTAAGTATGGCAACTCGAGGGGTTATTTGACATATCTATGTCTGTTCATATTAAAATAACTGGATTCGGTAACCCATTTACAAATTATAAAGGAAGTGATTATGTGTTACGTTTAGGGAGTCCCTTTTACTTCGTATACCATGATACCCCTAGCCGGGCGAAGATGTTGTAGTTTTCAGTACGTGTCAATAACCGTCTGTAGTCAGGGAGAGGAAACTGGGCGCTGATAAATCGGTCGGTTACTGTAAACAACTGAAACAAAATTATATTGTAAGAAAATGTAGAACAATATTTGAAATCATTCATCAACATGAAGGTCCTTTCCCCTCCCTAATTAATGTAATTATGAGCTTCCGGAAATTGAAGGGTAGTACAAACCGAATTAGTCTTACACCGTTTATTTGTACCACGAGGATATTAATAGACGGTTATTGACACGTACTGAAAACTACAACATCTTCGCCCGGCTAGGGGTATCATGGTATACGAAGTAAAAGGGACTCCCATAAGATTTCTTGAGACTTGTGGAAGCCTACACTCCTACCATTGTATCCTTGTGTCCTTTAATGGAAGTGGAATCGGAAGAATTTTAATTCTCTCTAGGTTTCATAAAGTCATTGTTTATATTTTGTTTAAATCTAATACCTAAAAAACTGATGAAAATCATTTGAGATTAAACTAACAAATAAGAGTACAGATTTGAAGATAATTTGTTTGTTTGTTTACAGTGCTGGAACCAAACGGTGTGGTCCATTCTGTGCTGTATTTAATGCCCTAGAACAAATGATGATGGATGAAGAAGTGGACTTGTTCACCAACACACGGCAGCTTCAGACAGGGAGACCGGAGTTCTTATCAAGTCTGGTATGAATATTCGTAAACAGATGTTTATATATATATATATATATATATATATATATATATATATATATATATATATATATATATATATATACATATATTTCACATTAATCTAAAATTATTATAACAGTTTTGTTAAGAAAACAAGAAAATGGTATATTATGTATGATTGCGTGTATGATCGTAACAATCAGATAAAACTGATGACGTAAGGCATTCGTAATAATTTTTTCTTTATGTTTTAAGGAGGAATATCAACTGTGTTACGGTGCGTTAGCAGAATATTTACAGAAAGACAATGTTTATACGAACACGTAGATGTTGTACCGCATGTGTTGTGTACACCGTGAAACATTTTATCAATCAAGGATTCCATATTAAATTGACGTAATAAAATGAAAATACAATAAGGCTAGATTTTATAGAATACACATGAGTTTTAAACACTGCATATTTAAGATTTGAGTACAGCTTATATTGAAATAAACTCACGAATAAAAAAAAGTTCGTTATAATTACATGGATGACGATGATTGCAAAATGATATATATATATATATATATATATATATATATATATATATATATATATATATATATATATATATATATATTTAACATTAATCTAAAATTATTATAACAGTTTTGTTAAGAAAACAAGAAAATGGTATATTATGTATGATTGCGTGTTTGATCGTAACAATCAGATAAAACAGATGACGTAAGGCATTCGTAATAATTTTTTCTTTATGTTTTAAGGAGGAATATCAACTGTGTTACGGTGCGTTAGCAGAATATTTATAGAAAGACAATGTTTATACGAACACGTAGATGTTGTACCGCATGTGTTGTGTACACCGTGACACATTTTATCAATCAAGGATTCCATATTAAATTGACGTAATAAAATGAAAATACAATAAGGCTAGATTTTATAGAATACACATGAGTTTTAAACACTGCATATTTAAGATTTGAGTACAGCTTATATTGAAATAAACTCACGAATAAAAAAAAGTTCGTTATAATTACATGGATGACGATGATTGCAAAATGATTAAATGAAATAATTTGAATGTTAAACGTAGGTTTTTAAAATTTGCATACTAAGTATTGTAGATTCGGGAACTGAATAGTGTTTATTTGTTGTTTGTAAACGATTTATTTGCCTCATTAAGTTTTGTAACGATGAATGATATCAAAAGGATTCGAGTGTACTGATTCGTATATATTATTATTGCTGGAGCTTTGTCAATTTAGAATTTTATTAGTCTTTCGTTTTTAAATCAAACTGATGCTTCATTGGAAGATACCTTGTTTAAGCTTACAGTTTTAATAAATAATCTACTTTATTGTTGTTTTCATGTTTATCATAAATAATTTAACAAAATCTACTTTGAATGAAATTTTTTGTGTTTGTTTTAAAAATTCTATTTAAATTTAGTTATAACACAATATTAAACACTGTTGCATTATCACTAATTTTGTCAAATATCACAGGATGAATGACCATCTTTAAGTTCTCCTTAAAGATAGCTTAAAGGTGTTTAAAGGTAGCTTAAAGACGATCTTTAAGCCACCTTTAAGCTATATGTGTTGCTTAAAGGTGGCTTAAAGAAAGCGTAAAGATGGCTTAAAGGCAGCTTAAAGACTATCTTTAAGCCACCTTTAAGCCACCTTCAAGGACAACTTATAGGTCCTTAATGTCCAAACTTCTTTAAGCCACCTTTAAGCTACCTTTAAGCCACCTTTAAGCCAATAATAAAAAATTAATTCAATATCGTGCTTTATTTGCCAACAAAATGTATTAACTTTATGAAAGAAAAGGTATAAAAAACGGTTTTGTTCTAGAAAAAAACAAAACAAAACAAAACAAAACAAAACAAAAACGCCCATGGCGAGAATTGAACCCGGGAGCCTTTGTTTTCTAGCATCACCTTACTTCCCCTGCGCCACGGTAACTTACATATTTATGGGTGTTTTTATATCCTATATATCAGTGGATATTGAATCAATGTATTGAATGTATTTACTTGAAAAGATTTTGACAAATCATTCAGTTTGTAACAATCAATTATATCTAATTTAAAAATTACATGCATGCATGTATTTAGAATGAAATACGGAACTTGGTCTTCAGTGAACAAAAATATATTATACCTAAATGGAAACCGTTAGGCTCACTAGAATGCTTTCTTAGTTAATAAATTTAAACCGAGTAGATATACGTTCATCTAATTTATAGCTATAAAATGTAAGAAAGAAAATGAAATCATTTCTTTTATTAAATGCATTGAAACTATTAGGGTATTTGCTCAATTTCCCGCAATTTCCCGGTTTTCATGATCGCGGCGCCGTTCCAGTATGTTAAAATATTTGATTGCATACATAATTTTTAAACTATCAATTCTATAACAAACAAAATTACCAATTACCGGTGACGTATTTACTGCATGTGGCAATTGCAAATGATGTACATATATACTTGTACGTACAATTGTATGATGTACCAGGCCGGTTATGTGACATATTTTCCCTTTTACATATATTTAAATAATTAACCCCTATTGATGATCACCGGTATATTAATTAATTAGCCTCAAGATTTTGCTCTTACATACATGTATCGTTAATTTGTAGACGAAACATTTTTGAAACCCAGAGCTAGGAAATAATACTTTGAAAATGAATTACAAATGTAAATTTACTTTTATTCACTAGACTTATCGTATACTCGTACATACTAAGATTCAACGCCTTTAGAAACCCTGTCGTGCACCTGGGCACACGACACACCTGCTGTGTATATCTTGTATATTCTGTGTTAGTTCCAGGGGTTTTCTTAAGTTGGACAAACAATAGACTTTAATTAGATATACACAAACCTGCACCTGGGCACACGACACAACTTTTGTGTATATCTTGTATATTCTGTGTTAGTTCCAGGGGTTTTCTTAAGTTGGACAAACAATAGACTTTAATTAGATATACACAAACCTGCACCTGGGCACACGACACAACCAAAGAAAATACCTCGAAGTTCTAAGAAATAACACTATTTGCAGGTTTTGATACGTATACGCCTATTTGAGTCAACATAATCTAAGTATTGAACATATTTATAGGCTACAAATCAATGATATGTTAAATATATATTGTTTTAAATGGTTTTAAAAATAATTTATCAGATTTATTGATATTTTATTTTTTCAGTAGCTTGTCGGCCGTGTATGGGCATTTTACACGCCTTATCCACCCATCTTCTTTTTTAACAAGTTTAATCAAAGTAAAATTGATGTCTTATTATTACAGGAAACACGTTTTATAGAAACATTTAAAGAAAAATATGATACTAACTGGAATGGTAAATCTTTACACGCTTTTTCAGACTCGACTTACAGCAGAGGTGTCTCTATACTTTTTAGAGAAGAACTAGATGTTCAAATTCTTATTACACATAAATCAGAAGACGCACGAACAGTTTAAGTAAATGTGAAATTTAATGAAGAGATTTTTCAATAGACTCAAAAATGTCATCACATGTAATATTCTACGAGAAAGTATGTTTATGTGGAGATTTCAACTGTTGCCTGGAAAAGAAAAAAGATTATTCTTCGAAACGTTTATAAGAAATTTGAACCAGCTTGATTTTTAAAGATCTATGGCATTATAAAAATCCACATTAAGATGGACGCACGTGGTGTGATGTCGAAAATATCCCCAAAAGCAGAATTGATTTTATCTTTGCTAAAAATCTTAATCTAAGACAGATGAAAACTTTTGTTGAAAGGCACGTACCGGAAACGCATAATAATAACACAAGAATGAGTGATCATAAATATTTAAAAAAATGTGCCAATTTCAATACATTAGAACGAGGCTCGGGCTACTGGAAATTAAATATTTCTCACTTATAAAAAGAAGATTAAAAAGAAGGTATTAATTTATTCTTTAATCAGTTAGATGATACTCTAGACGCTTCTTCAAAATGGGAACTATTTAAAGAAAGAGTTCGGGATTTCTCTGTAATGAAAAATGACAATAACAAACTGTCAACCATCTCAAAAATCCATAAAACGAAATACAAATTCAAAGCAGAGCAACACAGACATCTAAAAAGATAGAGGTAGGATCAGGTACCAAACAGTCTAAAAACAATTTGAGTTAAAAACAACAGAAAAAGAATTAGATTATATGAAAAACTCACCTAGATCAGAAATGGACATTCATTTAAAAAGAAGATTGGAATCAGATGTAGATGCATTTTATAATGAAATAGCTAAGGGAGCACCAAACAACAATTATGTTAATAATTGTATTTATGTGTTGAATGCTATAATTTTATTTGCTGATTTATTGTATTTTTCATGTTTATGTTTGATTAGCACAGGATGAATGACCATCTTTATGTCCTCCTTAAAGATAGCTTAAAGGTGTTTAAAGGTAGCTTAAAGACGATCTTTAAGCCACCTTTAAGCTACCTTTAAGCTATATGTATTGCTTAAAAGCGTAAAGATGGCTTAAAGGCAGCTTAAAGACTATCTTTAAGCCACCTTTAAGCCACCTTTAAGGACAACTTATAGGTCCTTAATGTCCAAACTTCTTTAAGCCACCTTTAAGCCACCTTTAAGCTACCTTTAAGCCACCTTTAAGCCATAAAAATTTTTTTTATTCAATATTGTGCTTAATTTCCAACAAAATGTATTAACTTTATGAAAGAAAAGGTATTAAAACGGTTTTTGTTCTAGAAAGAAAAATGAAAAAAAAAAAAAACCGGCCACGACGAGAATTGAACCCGGGACCCCTAGTTAACTAGTATCACCACACATCCTCTGCGCCACGGGAACTTACATATATCAGTGGATATTGAATCACTGTATTGAATGTGTTTACTTGAAAAGATTTTGACAAACCATTCAGTTTGTAACAATCAATTATATCTAATTTATAAATTACATGCATGCATGTATTTAGAATGAAATACGGAACTTGGTCTTCAGTGAACAAAAATATATTATACCTAAATGGAAACCGTTAGGTTCACTATAGTAGGCTTTCTTACATGTAGTTAATAAATTTAAACCGAGTAGATATACGTTCATCTTTTTTAAAGCTATAAAAATGTAAGAAAGAAAATGAAATCATTTCTTTTATTAAATGCATTGATACTATTAGGGTATTTGTTCAATTTCCCGCAATTTCCCGGTTTTCATGATTGCGGCGCCGTTCCAATATGTTTAAATATCAGTTACATGTAATTGTATGTACATGATTTATAAACTATCAATTCTATAACAAACAAAATTACCAATTACCGGTGACGTATTTACTGCATGTGGCAATTGCAAATGACTTGTACATACAATTGTATGATGTGCCAAGCCGGGTATATTTGACGTATTTACCCTTATACATATATTTAAATAATCAACCCCTATTTATGATCACCGGTACATTAATTAATTAGTCTCAAGATTTTACTCTTACATACATGTATCGTTAATTTGTAGACGTAACCTCTTTGAAACCGAGAGCTAGGAAATAATACTTTGAAAATGAATTACAAATGTAAATTAACTTTTATTCACTAGACTAATCGTATACTCGTACATACTAAGATTCAACGCCTTTAGAAACCCTGACGTGCACCTGGGCACACGACACACCTGTTGTGTATATCTTGTATATTCTGTGTTAGTTCCAGGGGTTTTCTTAAGTTGGACAAACAATAGACTTTAATTAGATATACACAAACATGCACCTGGGCACACGACACAACTGTTGTGTATATCTTGTATATTCTGTGTTAGTTCCAAGGGTTTTCTTAAGTTGGACAAACAATATACTCTAATTAGATATACACAAACGAACAAAACTATGTCTAGACAAACAAAGCAGTAATATCCTGCCCGATATAACAAAGGCAGTTGATAGTCTTCTCATCTTTAACATGTATCTAGCAGATCTAGAGTTAGAAATAATGAAAATTTAAAAAAAAATTCAAACCTTAAACCGATTAACAAATTAAATCATGCATTTTTGGTTCATTATCTATATTTTGTTTAATAACCGGATGAACTGAGAGAGAGAGAGAGAGAGAGAGAGAGAGAGAGAGAGAGAGAGAGAGAGAGAGAGAGAGAGAGAGAGAGATTTTTTTCACCGATTAATTTTTAATAGGAAACAAACATACTTTAATTAGTTTTATGCACATATTAAAATACAGAGACTGCGCTCATCCCTACAATAATTTTGAAACCCCCAAAAAATTATAAAGAATTTTATAACGGCAATCTGTGTCCATCGGAGCGGTGCTGATGATAGCGATCTGTGTTTAATGGAGCGACGATTAAAACCGCCTGGAACACCCCCCCCCCCCCCCTTCCTTGGAAATTATATTATCAGTCGGATGACCCCCTCCCATCTCTCTAAAAGAGCTTTTGCATTTAATATATGTTTTTATTGTTCAGCTTGATCAATATTGACTTAAAGGCCACTTAAAGACAGTGTAAAGGCACTGTAAAGAGAGCGTAAATGCCACTTAAAGATGCTTAAAGGTGGCTTAAAGAAGTTTGGACATTAAGGACCTATAAGCACTTGCTTAAAGGTGACTTAAAGGCGGCTTAAAGGTTGTATAGCCTTTAAGCTCCTTTAAGTCACCTTTAAGCCACCTTTAAGGACTTGCTTAAAGATGGTTTTTCGCCCTGTGTAGATAAGTTGCATTTCTTTCCCAGGCCTTGTAGAGGTCGTTGGCCATATTATGTAATTTCCCTGCAGTGGTCACTGTCCATGTCTATTTTTAGCCCAAATTCCTAGTCTAAAAACCTCCCAGTGACCTATTATGTAATTGCTAAAAATTCCATGGTGTAATTCTCCCCAAATTTGATTTAATAGCCAATCAAATTAAGCAATACGGTCACGTGGTTTGATGCGGTCAGTATCTGACCAGTGAGAGTAGGGTCATTCTGTCTTCATCTATGAGAGTGTTAGCACGAGTAATGTTTTGATACACTAAGTTTTGAAACGCAGTTTCTAGTTTTTTAGCTCACCTGAGCTGAAAGCTCAAGTGAGCTTTTCTGATCACCCGTTGTCCGTCGTCCGTCTGTCCGTCCGTCTGTCCGTCCGTCTGTCCGTCTGTCTGTCCGTCTGTAAACTTTTTACATTTTGATCTTCTTCTCTAAAACCACTTGGCTAAATTTAACCAAATTTGGTACAAATCATCCTTATAAGAAGATGAATATAAATTGCAAAAATAAAAGGCCAGATTGTATTCAAAGCGGAGAAAACCTCGAAACTGTAAAAAAGGGGGGTGCATTTTAAAAAATCTTCTTCTCAAGAACTACTGAGTTAATCTTAACGTAATTTAGCATAAATCATCCTTAGGGAAAGGAAAATATAAATTGCAAAAATTATAGGCGATTTCTGTTCCAAATATGAGATAATTGCGAAAATACTAATAAAGAATGGCTCGTTATTCCATATAATGTAGACTGGCAATTCATTGCGATAGACTGGTCTTATGACAGGCATCGCCAGTCTACCGCATCTCGAAAACGAGGTTCTTTGTTTGAAGCTGGCAGTCTGTTGAGCAACAGTTCACGTGCGAATATAATCTATAAAACATGAAAATAACATTGGTGCCGATTATTGTGAAGTAAATTGAGGTTACATATTTCAACGCCTTGTCATTTTCACTTGTGAGGGTGGTTTTAGCTTGTTTTGATTTTTTCGTTTCATTTTGCTTTTTAACTTGGGGAAACAATCGCCTTGTATTTGGAACATAGACTTCGGTAAATAGGCAGTTGATTGTTTACCTGCGAAAATGATAAAATCTGATGCATTAACAACGTACTAAAGTGCATTTCCCTCTGTTTTTATTGTTTATTAATTTCTAATTGTGCCAACAAGGATCAAATAAGGGAGCGACTTTGGTTGAAATAATCGATTTTTGATGAGTAACTTCGCCGGAATTTCCTCCGAAAGAGAATTTGAAGTAGCTATGTATTCCGAGTTCATAATCGTGTAAATTAAATCCAAAGACAATAAAAAGATGTTTATGAATTTGAAAAGACGTTTTCACAGCCTCAGTTAAACCATGTTGTGATTAATCACCCGCGACTGTCTTATCTTGAGATGGTTATAAATACGGGTGATGCAAACACATATACCGTGCACTGAAAATAACAATCGATAATCATTACATTTCTTGTTGATACTACAATTAGAAGGTAACTTGTAATTATTTAATAACTCTGCCAAATTAATGCAAAACCGTTTGTTTACAGTTATCTTCAAAACTAAAAACTGTTGTAATTGGGTCATAAGGTAGGATAATCCGAGATTCCTCTGACTCTAACCTCCGCTTTTATATTGGGACGTGCGTCCCAATATAAAAGCGGGGGTTAGAGTCAGAGGAATCTCGGATGCACGTCCCAATATAAAAGCGGAGGTTAGAGTCAGAGGAATCTCGGATTAAGGGTAGGACTAATTTCTCCAAAATACACAGTGCATAAACTGATTTTGTGTCACCTGTCTAACTCAATTACAAAACATTTTATCTATATAATGTATGAATGCATTAAAAAAAATGAAATTAAACAAATTGAATAAGTTTTTAAAAGTTGCCCATTATTTTACGACTGACGCTGAAATGTTTGTTGATCATTGGAATTGTCTTGCTAAACATTATATACTTGTGTACAGAAAAGTCAAAAGGATGATGTGCTATAACTACTTTCTGGGGTCCTTTCTCATTTGATAAATTATTTGAAATCTGCAATAATTTTGGTATTTTTCAAACGAGTAAATAAAAACTTCTTTTAAACAGTTCTGACACATTATAATGATGAGGATATCCGTGCATTATCATTATTTAAAGAAAATATTGCAGCAGAAAATCATCTTGGTTTGTAGGCGTTTGTTGTTTTTGAGGGAATATGAAATAATTAATGGGCCTTAGTACAGAACTGATACCTGTATGCCTGACAAGACATTAAATTATATAGCTTTTTAACACATCATGTGACAACATTTTCCAGTCAAATGTTTTCATCGATCAAGTGAGTAAGGATATAAAACGTCACACAAGTTTACATCAGGTAAACAATTATTTAAGGGAAGACCAATTAAGTTTTTTACTGTAGCCTTAGCAACTATTGCCACAGAGTTCAAACACTGCGTACTGCCTTCCAGACTAGCTGGCTATTCTCTGTCCGTCAATCTTTGTTAACTTTCACATATTAGATATCAGCTGTGAAAATGAAATGTATCTCATCTGCATGGTATATTCATAGAGCTTGGCATCTTAAATAAACACACTAAAAATATTCACTTAGATGTGGAAAATGAAAATTACACTAATTTAAGTTCGATATTTTTTTTCATAAATACCAATATACCAAACAAGAAATATTGCAGGTAAATGGTAACTACCTTTTCCAGTATTTTCATCATATAAAATAAATATGCATTGCATGGCCTCTTAGACAACATATTAATGAAATAAAATGTTGGCATCCTTTAATTGTGTAGATTCAAAATGTTCAAATTATGAGTACACACAAAAAGGTAGGCCCACAATGGGTGCTGATTTTTTAACTGATATACGTCTTAGGAAATGTATGATTTTTTTTATCTGAAATGAGCTAATACTGTTCACATATGTGCAAAAACTGTAGGAAATAATATACCGGTGTTATATATAATTAATATATCACAATAATTATATATTTTCACCCCTACCCCTTTATAAAATATTGAGTTTTAGGTCAGAAAATTATCATGGTACTTAACTTTGCTAAATATTAAATTTTACTGTTCTTAATTATTTAAGGACACACGAGACGTTCCTCAATTTTATATAATTTTCCTTGATAAATTATTCCTTATTTATTAACATATAAACCTGTTAATTCCCAAAAATTCAAGGTTTATTACCAGGCTATTTTTAGAGCTATAATATTTAGAATTTTCCTTAGAATAGCATGCAAAATGCATTTGAATGCTTATAAATAAGGTCATAGTATATATTTTCAATTGAACACTTTTAGTTATATCTAAATAAAAAAAAGTATCATATAACAGGAAAATATAATTATGGAATTACTTGGTGGAAAATCTTCACATTGTGGAGATAGGAAAAAATAGAAAAAATGGAAGATAGGTCGCGTCTGACCGTAAAGTGTGTTAAGTCAATGTAGTTCGCCATTGTTGCTCAGGTGAGCGATGTGGCCCATGGGCCTCTTCTTGTTGTATGCGATATCGCATGATTATTTCTGCTGGTTCCGGTTGGGGTACAATATGTAAACAATGAGTATTTTAAATGTGTGCGTGATTGGACATTCTTACATCAGAAGATTAAGAGATTATTGTATGCAGACAGAAACAGACAATCTGAATTTGGACCCTGAAGTGTTTAAAGTATCATTTAGAGGAAAGGGCGGTTTGAGATTAAGCAAGCGTGTCTTCAGGGCGGAGATTCTGCATTTTGACTCAATTCCTGATGTGGTGTTTTTATATTCTCTTTTGAGAAGTGGACAGGCATAGCCTATATCCACGTGGATGTAGTCTATGCCTGTCCACTTCTCAAAAGAGAATAGTGTTTTTACAGATTGGTGAAAATGATATCTGTGAAAGTACAAACAGTGAGAAATTAGCTAGGGATATTATATCTGTTGGACAGTATTTAAGAGATGGTGTTAGAGTAAAGGTAGTGATAATAGGCCAGTTAATTCGCCGAATGCAGTTTGCATCATGCCAAAATTTTAACGTCTTTGTGGTTCAGACTAATGAACATTTGAAACGTTTTGCTGAGCCCCTTTGGTGGAATTTATTTCTGGGGACATCCGCGGGGGTTTTGGAAGGACTTTCATTATTTAGGCCCGGACGGTGTCCATCTGCTGTGTACCCCTGCCGAGGACCAGCCCATAAGGAAGTTTCACCGCAGCATTAAGAATGCGATGATCCTGCACTCAAACGTTTTGAGGCCAGTATGATTTTAGATCTTATGTGCTACCACTCTAGAATAATGATATTCAATAATATGTGAATATATATATCCATATTTATATATATTTACATTTAATTTGTTTTAATTAAGACAGTGTAGGGGCAGTTTATGTCTTAACTCCCTGAAATTTAAATGCGTGATTTTTTCATGTTGATGAGTATCAGTTCAAGTTCTAGCTTTCATTTTTAATTAACCGTTTTGGCTGGAACTGATAAATTTTATGTTCGTTGAGTTTGCATACTAAAGAATGATGAAGGAATATTGGGTCTGTGTTACCCATATGGCCAGTGGGACATGTTTCCTTACAATTATGAATTTAATGTTAACATGTAATTAAAAATCACGTTGAGACTATTTAGTTACATGAATGTTTGGATATATACATGTACTAATAATGATGAAGGAACATTGGGTCTGTGTTACCCATATGGTCAGTGGGACATGTTCCTTACAATTATGAATTTAATGTTAATAATGTTATGTAATTAAAGTCATGTAGGGACTATTTAGTTACATGAATGTTTGGATATACATGTACTAATAATGATGAAGGAACAATTGGTCTGTGTTACCCATATGGTCAGTGGGACATGTTCCTTACAATTATGAATTTAATGTTAATAAGGTTATGTAATTAAAGTCATGTTGGGACTATTTAGTTACATGAATGTTTGAATCTACATGTACTAATAATGATGAAGGAACATTGGGTCTCTGTTCCCCATATGGTCAGTGGGACATGTTCCTTACAATTATGAATTTAATGTTAATAATGTTATGTAATTAAAGTCATGTTGGGACTATTTAGTTACATGAATGTTTGAATCTACATGTACTAATAATGATGAAGGAACATTGGGTCTGTGTTACCCATATGGTCAGTGGGACATGTTCCTATTATTATGAATTTTATGTTAACATGTACATGTATATCAAAATCTGTGTTGGTATTCGCTTAACTGATCAGGTCAAATTACCAAGTACATGGTTGAAATCATCTGTTAATGCAAACGTTATTATGAAAAAATGGTTATGGGTTAGGCTAATCATATATGTGAAAGGATAGGATTCATACTTATTATTCTTATTATATATTTAGCCATTATGCCACCCAAAAAGAGAGCCAGGAGAGATGATGTGGCAACGGGAGGAGTATCACCACCAACACTACTAACTGAAGTACATAGGGGGGGAAAAGGGCAAAAAAGAACCCGAAAACAGTCGGAGACCGACACTGTCAATGTGCTACCAAATATTGATTATGAACTTCTGGCAAAAGAAATTGTAAACCAACAAAAAGCTGCTAGTGAGAAACAAAACATCGGTGAAAGTGTTAAGCAATCTCCAATGGTGAATTCTGTTGAGGATACTGCACCAGTAGTTGGGGAAGCTATACCGGCCGCTGCCACAATTCCTGCCTCTGCGGCTGCCACAATTCCTGCCTCTGCACTGGTAACATTACTGGATAATGTGTTCACAGGTGAGCCCGCAGGCAATTTATCTCAGAGTACGGGTAGTAGTTTTGCATGCTTTAGTAGCCCTCAAATTCACTTATCAGATTGTGTGCCTCTAGGAGCATCAGTTTCCTCAAAACTGAAACTTAAAATTTGGGACAATGAATTTGTTGACTTAAAAAATTTATTGTTGACCTCAGGAGATGAACCCCTTTCAATTGTGGTACAAGCGGGGAAAATTGAGCTACAACAACCGGCTTCACATAAAACACCTATTACAATCCATCAATGGACAGATGCTTTTCTGGTATTCAGTACAATTTACTTACAGATATTTCCCCATGAGGCATGCAATCTGTTAAAATACATGTTTACAATTAGGGAGATTCACAATCTGATGGGGACCAACCCTGGAGAATGTATGATGAGTCATTTAGGAAAATAAGAGAGACATCTCTCCTGCCGTGGGAGAGAGTAGTAACAGAGTTGCGACTTAAGGTAGCCTCTATGGGTTTAAAGTCTCCTACCCAATTCCAAGCTTATAATGGTAAACAGCAGCCCTTTCGGGCAAAACAGTGCTACAATTATAACAATGGGCAAAAATGTAACCCCCTACCTTGTCGATTCGCCCATACTTGCCAAGCCTGTAGTGGACCCCACCCCCGATTTCAGTGTAGAAACATGTCATCCAAATCTATCACATCAAACAGGAATGGCGCTGGTTCTTCCAACTCCAGTAAACACGTTAAGACTTCACAATGAACTATTAGGTTATGAGGCAGATGAATTGAAATTGTTAGTGAATGGCTTTACATTTGGGTTTAGATGAGGCTGTGTTAAGTCCCCTTCCATTCATCCTCCTCATAATCATAAGTCTACATATGAGCACCCAGAACTTATTGAAGATTACATTCATACGTGTTTAAGTAAGCAGAGGATAGCTGGCCCATTCACAAGACCTTTTACCTCTTTTTAAAACTTCTCCTCTGGGGGTTGTACCAAAATCCGACCAAAACAAATTTCGAATCATTCATGATTTATCCTTTCCTGCTCAGGACTCAGTTTATTCCAATATACCTAGGGAATACTCTCAGGTTCATTATGATTCAATTATACGGTACTCAGTTTGGTTCATCAATATGGGATGGGTTCTCTTATGGCTAAAACAGATATAAAGGATGCCTTCAGAATTATCCCCGTGAACCCAAAGGATTATCATTTTGGGGGTTTTACTTGGAAAGGTAAATTCTACTACGAACGCTGTTTGCCAATGGGGGCAAGTAGCTCCTGTCAAATATTTGAGAAGTTAAGTACAGCTCTTCAATGGGTTATGTTAAACAAGCTAGAAGCATGGGGTATGTCTCATATGTTGGATGATTTCTTTTTTATTGGGCCTCCTCAGTCTGAAAAATGTAAAAATGATTTGATGAATTTCTTGGATTTATGTGGAATGATTAATATTCCAATTAATGATAAGAAAACTTTCTGGCCAGTAACATGCATCACCATTTATGGTATCGAGGTTGATTCTATTGATATGATGAGTCGGCTGCCACCAGACAAATTAGAAAAATGTAGGACTCTTGTATATCAGTTTAGTAGGCGTAAAAAAGTTACTTTGCAGGAGCTTCAATTATTAATTGGAGTCTTAAATTTTGCTTGTTTGGTAGTAGTTCCTGGTAGGGCATTTTTACCTCGTTTGATTGACTTGACTATAGGTGTGAAAAAACCTTATTATCGAATAAAGAGGTAAGAGCTGATTTAGCCATGTGGCTAGATTTTCTTCAAAATTTCAATGGAAAATCAGTTCTTTTTCCAGAGGAATGGGAATCTTCAGATGTCACGCGACTATTTACACATGCTTCTGGTTTGTTAGGATTTGCTGCTGTGTTTGGTTCAAAATGGTTTGCTGATGAGTGGACACAAACTCTTCTACCTTTGCAAATTGCCGTAAAAGAATTGTTTCCAATTGTTTTGGCTTTGGAAATTTGGGGTTCAGAGATGGCAAATAGAAAAATCTTATTTATGTCAGATAATATGGCAGTGGTAGAAGTAATCAATAAACAGTCCAGTAAGGAAAAGTGCCTCATGCATCTATATCGGCGGTTTCGGATAGGGGCAGCAACACATGCTGCACAGTTAGGCTATTCTGAGAGTTTTATTCAGCATTTAGGACACTGGAACTCCAATGCATTACACAGATATATTAGAATACAATCGTTTCAACTGTAATTATTTGTATCTACATTCTTTCTTACCCCTGCAGTTTATTTATAGCAGGCCAGTGATTAACTGCTGCTATTGATCTGTACCAAAAAATGTCCTTATGTTTGTTACTTTTTCCATAAGAGAATCTTGTGCGTAAAATAAGGAGGGTGTCTCAATTAATTTTGTTAGTAATAGTATGTTTACAGGTGTAGTAATGTGTAATGATAGGTCAGTGTTTAACTTCTATTTTTTAGTTGCACATTGTGTCATTAGATATTGTTAGTATAACTTTTTAGTTAGTCTATTAGAGTGCCTACGGGTTATCACCTTGGAATTGCCATTCATGTTACATTTGTACGGGTTATAGTATAATGAATTATATGCACTTATTGCCAGGTCAGTGTGTAACTGCTGGTAACAGTATGCCAAGTCAGTGTTTAACTGTCGGTACATTTGACTATAAACTGTGATTTGTGTATGTGTTCACATCAGCATCAACAAGTGCACAAATCACCTTGGATGGCACAATGGAATTGCCAATTGTCATTATGCAATTCACATTTGGTGGCATATTTTATTTTTGAGGTGCCATCTTTTTGCTGGTTTTGTATATATTGTATATAATTTTGAACAAAATATTGTTTTTCTGTATTTTAAGGGGATCAGCATATTGATAAGTTATTTAACATTTTGTGTGAACAGTTTTGGGTCTGATCCCCTACTATGTTGTTTATATTTTTCTTTACTTTCGTCATTTTTAATAAATGACATATTTCATCATGCACAAGTGTTGAGTTCATTTATCAGACAGCAAAAACGGAGCTGCGGTGAGGTTGTGCAGCATGAGAAAACATAAATTAGATCTTTAACAAAATGGATAAGTGAAGGTGAAAAAAAATACAAATTTCTTTCTAGGAATAGAGAACAAACACCAACAAATAATACCATATACGAGCTATATAGAGAAAAAAAACCCGTTACGTCTAATTCTGATATTTTAGAGGAAATTTCAAAAGTTTATGAAAATCTGTACCAAACTTGAAAAATTGAAGTCTAAGAAATGTGTGATTATTTAGAAGATTTCAACTGTCCAAAATTAAAGAAAAATGGAAGAGATAAACTAATTTCTATACATGTACATACACTCGAGAATGTAAAGAAGCTATAGATAACATGAAAAATAACATCTCCTGGGTTAGATGGATTCCCAAGTGAGTTATATAAATGTTTTTGGAAAATTATTAGTCCTTTATTTTATAATGTGCTAATGCAAATATTTATAAGGCGAGAACTGTCATTCTCACAGCGTTTAGCATTAATTACTGTTCTTTACAAAAACGGAGATACGAAAAATCTATAAAAAAAAAATTACAGGCCTCTTAGTTTAACAAACACTGACTACTATTGCGTTTATATGAGCAAGAAGGTTACAAAAAGTTATTATAATTTAATCGGTAACGAACAGACTGTATACATCAAAGGTCGTTTTATTGGCGCCAATGCCAGAACTATTTTAGATATTTACGAGTACTGTAGGCAGAATGATAAGACGGATTATTATTGTTTTTCGATTTCTAAAAAGCATTTAAATGGAACTTTTTATCTAAAGTGCTTAAAAAACTGATTTTGGAGATTATTTTATTTTATGGGTAAAAATACTGCATACTAATCCAATTTTTAAAAAACAATGGCTTGGTTTCGAAAACATGCGAAATGTTGCATAGTATAAGACAGAGATATACAATTTTAGCTTTATTGTATTTATTTATTGCAGAAATTATATCTATAAAACTGAAAACCAATAATGATATAAAGGGTATAAAAATTGCTAATATGAGTACAGCAATAAAAATCTACAACATGCAGATGATGTTACCTTAGCACTTAGAGACATGCTTTCCTTAGACAAAGCCATTGATACAGTAAAATCTTTCTGTGATCATGCTGGATCCAAAGTTAACTTAAACAAAACACAATGTATACTTCTTGGAAAACTTAAAGATAAACATTTTAATATTGCCAAGATTAATGTCACAAACCATGCGGTAAGATGTCTAGTAATTTTTATTGGACATGATAAAGAGCAATGTTTTGATTTAAATTGGAAAAAAATACAATAATATGGAAAAACCTTTTTGAATCCTGAAAAAAAGAAAGCTTACTGTATCTGGAAAAACTTGTATAGTAAATTCTCTAGCTATTTCAAAATTGATTTACGTAGGGTCGATTTTACTATCCCTAATCAAGATTTTTTGAAAGAGATCAAATGTCGAATTTTTAATTTTATTTGGGATAAAAGAGATAAAATCAAAACAAGATACAATAATTGGCAAAATTGAGAACGGATGTGTTGGTCTGGTAGATATAGAAATGAAACTTAAGGCTATAAAAGCATCATGGGTAAAAAGACTTGTAGATGAATCTTGCATGCGTAATAATATATTTCAAGGGTATATAAAAAAAACCTCGGAATTACATATTGATTATTTACTATCAATGTCGGAAAGAAAAATTGAAAATTTTTTTGGATCGTTTTTAAATCTACCTATTGTGTATAAAGAAATGCTGTGTTGTTTTAATGAATGTAAAAGGTTAATTAATATATCTGAACTTTCAAATGTAACATTTGCACAACAACCAATGTGGAATAATACTCTGTTTGGACATAAGGGAAAATCATTATTTTTTAAAAACTGGGTAATGAGTAAAATTTTGTAGGTTAAAGATTTATTCAACAAAAATGGTAAATTCAAAACACTACAAGAACTTTCAAATGATCTAAAGAAGAAAAATAATTGGTTGTTGGAACACAATATTTTAAAGAAAATAATCAAGAAAAAAGTGAGCGTTTTGATATGAAGTGTTGTTTTGATACAAAAATACTGAAAAAAATGTTTATAATTTTCATAAGGGAACATTTGATATATTCGATAAGAGATGTAAATTTTACTATGTAAACTTGCTTCATAAAAAATTCAAACCACCTTGCTACCAATCTGCATTAAACAAATACTTTCAATACAAATGTTAATCAAGGTCTAATGTAAAATGTGAATTCTGTCCGTGTGAAAAGTTAGACATTAAGGATGTTGGCACCTGAAATCATAGGAATGTCAATCATCCGAAAACCACTTGAATATAAAGATGGGGACCGATAATGTTCATTTATTTTATTTTTGACCCATGTTTTGGAAATATAGGGCCCCAAACAGAAATGACAATTTTCCTGAAATTTTTGCTAAAATTTGACAAAGAAATTGATAATTTGAAGAAATCAAACAAATATTTATAGTTTGAACTATTATTTAGTTATGATTTTAATAAAGTATGAAGTAAGTTGAACACATGTATAGACTATAAAAGTGAAATCTAAGTCAAAGTTTAAAAATTCTTGCTTTAGTGGTGGTTTCAAAGGCCAGCACATAATGAACACAACAAAAGACGTTACAAAATTTTGGAGTTGTCAAATTATAACGCAAATTAAAAAAAATACATCATTCCAAAACTTTGCATACAAATAGAAATACATATAATTTATCATTTAAAAGTAAAACAAGTAGGAGTCACATCTCAAAAATTTGAAATATAGTATGAAATAAGCTAATTTTTTTAACTTTGATTGTCTTTCTGTATAAAGATTGTGGCGAAAATTGAATAGTATTTTGATTTTCGATGTATGCTGGAAACAAAACATTATAGGCTTCTATTTAAAAATAAATTAAAAACTGTATTTTAAATACAATTACATCATATGTATTATTTGTGATTTATAAATATAAAATGACATGTAGAATGAAAGAAAATTTTCAATTTTCAAAAGGTCACTCTCTAAAGAAAAGGAAATGATGTTGAATTTTTCAAAAACAAAATGTATAGAGGGAAAATATTAAAATTTATTCGATTTTTATAATATGTTTATTAGTTAATATTTAACTGCTTGTCCTGACCCGGGGCAATCAGATATTGTAAAGGGTTGCATATTTCGGAATAAAATATATATTAAAAGGAAAAAAATATATACTTAAGTGCTTTTTACCTGACGTTTACCTTTTATTTTTTTCAATGTAATTTAAAAGAAAAAAATAGTGATATTAAATGCAAAATAGAGAATTTTCTTCCATTTTTATTTTGCAGAAAAGACTTTTAGACTACATGTATCTATGTTATGGGAAATGAATTTTGACACAAAATGCAACTGTAAACGCGTGCATAATGGATTGTTTATAAACCTTTACCACTATTGATGCCATCTAATAGTATTTTGTGGGGAGAAGAATCAGTGGATGTCAAAACCAATGATTTATGAGAGACGGTGGTAGAATTTCTCAATAATAACTGCCAAGAACCAAATTCAAACATTACTATTTATATATACAATGATATGTACTTTCATAGAATGAAGTGTATCAAATGGTAATCAATACACTTATAATTTTGATATTACACTACACAGACAGTTTATTTGATTAATATGCTTTTTGTTAAAACGATTTGATCTTTCTTCTTTTTTCACTTAATGATTTCCGCAAAGTAATTGTAATCTAATTAATTACATTTATAAAACTTATATTAGCAAGTTTATTGAAGGTTTTAAGTAAATAATTGCAATCTAATTTATTACTTTCCAATGAAATTGACCCCATCCCTAGTCTCTTGTTAATTAAGACAAACAAACTTACATTCATATTGAAATAAAATCGTCATATATAGTTTTTAGCAAAACAAAAACAAACAAAACAAACAAACAAACAAAGAAAAAACAAATATAAACGATATTAATTATAATCTTCTTTGCAAGTAATATTCTGATAGTGTAAATAATTTGAAAACATCATTATAAATTATGCAAATATCGTCATATTTCCAACAGGCTTCGGCAAATTTCATGAATATTATCAAAACAACCTCAAAAGGTCAAAAGGAACTTATCAAACAACACGGACAACATCATAAACAATTCATACGAAAATTTAAAAAGGGTTAAATTACTTTCAGATTAAAAAATATTTTCTCATTTTGAATTTTCTTTAGATTAAGATAAATCGAAGATCTTGCATTAATTCATTAGATTAATATATGTAGCAAATAATGTTTTCTCTTCGGCATTTACTAATTAGAAACATATCTGAAATGAAACCTTGCATATTAAATTCTGATCTTGCTCGCAGTCTTTTTTATTACATAATGTATGGAATTTTGACCAACATATGCCACCATATATGACTGTAAAATTTACTTCCTGGTAATGTTCAGACTCGGAATGTTGCAAATCTAAGGTTTTAAGGTAACCAGACATGTTAACTGCTCGAGTTATATGGATATTAAATACTCTTGCTATTATACTGGGTTTCGGTAAGATATTTGTTTTTATTTAATTCAACCTACATGTATTTGAAGTGTGTTCTCTTTGTTCTTTAACACATATTTAATCATTTTGTTTTATGATTTATAAATTGTGTTTAAAGTACGTGTAATAGTAGCGTTTAATGTCACCATTTAGTAAAAACAAACATGTAAAAAGTGTCTGATGTCCTTCATTATGTAGGCAATGATCGGCTATGTGTCAAGACAATTGACTGATATAGGAGTAAATTTATGAAAAGTTATAAAATAGAGATACCGTAAATCATAAAATTAATTTTCAGATGATTTATCAGCGAATAGGAGTGCAACTCAGTATAATATAGCGGAGTCCTGTCAAAATTCTCGTACATGTGACGCAACAAATGCATTAGACAGGAACATAAGCACATGTATGCGAACACTGATTGGTATTACTACCCCCGATAAGGAAACATGGTGGTATGTAGACCTCGGAAATGTATACAGAGTGTACAATATCAGGATACAGTTTAAAGATTATGGAACGATGTATCGTAAGCTAACATCTATTTTAGCTATTGTAGAATTTTTAAATACACATGTACAACAGTAGTACAAAAGTTAATTTTGTCTTTGAATTTATATCTATACATGTACATACTTTAATCTGCAATGAACACATTTTTAGGTTCCATTATCTATATGAGATATGCAAAGTAATTATAAATTTCATTTAACATTACTTTCAACAGTCTTTCGCAATGTTTCTCTTTTTCCTACCTTAAAATAATCAACGTTAACAGTGATATGTTCTATGATATAGGGTTGAGACAGCGAGGTCGCTTTGCGGGATTTTCTTTGTATGTGTCAAACACCACGAACTCAAATGGAGGGTATCTGTGTTACAAGGACGAACCTGAGTTACCTCCCTTAGATTTCAACACAAACTGTTTAACCAGTGGGCGTTATGTTATATTTTACAACAAAAGAATAAATATAACATATCCATTTGGGTATGAAACAAACAGTGTTTACACAGAGCTGTGCGAAGTAACGGTGACAGGTAATTAAATCAATATTTTTCATGTTATACAGAGACTTGTAAAACATTTTGTGACCTTTTATTGTTGTTTTTATCAATAATCAGCATTAAAAACCAGTATTAGTTCAAAATCAGTATTAATCATTCATAAAAGGTTGTTTCTCTTCTGATGTCTATGGAAAAAACTGTGATAAACCCTGTCCAGCAAATTGTCAGGAACGTAAATGTGACATCATCAATGGAACCTGTTTTGGCTGTACCCCTGGTTGGGAAGGAGCACACTGTGACAAAGGTAATATGTAGAAACGCTCTTGACATGATGAATCTTTGCGTTTTTTGTCAAGAATGTATATTGAATACTTTTTTTAAAACAAGCATGTCCTGCCAGATATTATGGTCCACAGTGTGAATCGAAGTGCGGTGGCTATTGTAAAAACAGCAAGACGTGTAATCCCACCAGTGGTCTATGTGACAACGGATGTGATGATGGTTGGACTGGATCATACTGTACCAGAGGTATTTATATATCTAGTTTATTATAATAAAAAAGTCAATTCAAGGATGTTTAAATTTTAATACAAAATGTTTATATTTTAATTGGCTCGAATTGATTGTTAAGCTGATACAAAAAGAATATAATTTTTCCACAGAATGTTCATCGGAAACATATGGGCCAGATTGCGTGTATAACTGTAGTGGGAACTGTTTTGGGGACGTTACGTGTAATAGAACAACCGGAAAATGTGACACTGGCTGCAATTTTGGGTACACTGGAGAATTTTGTGAAAAAGGTTTGATAAAATGTAGATATAACTATATATTTTGAGATTATTTTTTACAGTTTAAAAGATTTAATTCTATCATATATATCAGTGATGAAAAAGAAATACAATCATAAAAGTATCTTGCGACTCTTATTGACATTTTTAAATGTGAATTAATGACAACCGACAAAGTTGGTTAAAAAAAAGATATATCAACATTTAAGTGAGATACGGCAATTAGAAAGAACCCAGCCATTTTAGATACTGTAGATTCCTAATTAACCGCGAGGAATTAATATCCGCGTAAAATCGCGAGAAGCACCCTTCGCGGATTTTAAAACCTCGCTATTATTTTCTAAGAGTTCAAAACTATAAGAAATAAGGATGGAAATTCCATGTTCGCGATTATATATTCTCGCGATTTGATCCGAAACCACCAGATCGCGGAATTAAGTACTCGCGTAATATAAGGAATTTACAGTAGTTAGGTCAAATGGGATGCCTGTTTTACCTTTCTTGTTCAGTATGAATTTGTATTATAAATACAACCTTTCAAACGTTGTGCATCATTTGTTTCTTATTACAATAATTTTAATGTTTTCTGTAGGATGTGAAAGTGGAACGTTTGGTAAAGGTTGCAGCAAGAACTGCAGTGGACACTGTCTTAAAAGCGTTTCTTGCAATTCAACAACTGGGCACTGTGATAGTGGCTGTGCTCCAGGATATGTCGAACCTGTCTGCCACAAAAGTATGTGTGTCATCATTACATGTCTAAAGTTAAACTTCATCCTATTTGAGATACAGTACCGATAAGACCCAACCTAACGGAAAGTAAACCCATACTAAACTTACTTTGGCTTTACTCCGGGTTTATTAGAGTGAACCCAGAGTAAACCCAAAGTACACCAAGAGTAGATACAGATCGTAAACCCCGATCAGAAGAATACCCCTGAAAGCAGACACTACATATGTATTCGGAATATACAAGGGGAAGGAATTACAGGCATTAAGATGATTAGATAAAATACAGGTCTGCATCACACTTCAGTGCGTACAGTTGACCCAAAAAGCAATTCTCGAGTGAACCCAAATTAAACCTCGAGTAAACCCAAAGTAAACCCCGAGTGGACCAACCTTTTCAAAATGTAAACCCAATGTAAACCAAGAAAGTAAACCCGGGATGTAGGTAGGGTTTACTCTTGTGTTAGGTTGGGTCTGATCGGTGCTTTACGAGTACTGCGAGGTCTATAAAACAATGGGATGGTTTTTTTTTTAAATAAAAAGCAGCGAATAAACACCACGATCAAATATTGATGTGCGAATTCAAACATATCGTAATTCGAAAAATCAGAGTTTATTTTTTGTTTCCAAGCATTTTAATCAATAGGCTTGGAAGTACATGTATGTTCTACCAACTACCAACTCTATATTTTTTCTGTATTAATATGACAGGTGTCTTGCATTGGAAGGGAAAACACTTTACATGTACATACTAATATAACACTACTGTCTGAGTCTACAAAATCCATCTAAAACCAAAATAAACATCGAAACAAAATGTATTCGTTGTTTTAAAATAAAGATTTCTAAAACTTATCAAAAACTTTGCGTTTGAAAAGAACCTTATTAAGTAGCCAAACATGCAATCATTTTTGTATGAATTCTATATAAAATAAAGGGAAAAATACAATACAAGAGACGCACTTTCACTCGTTAAGTTTAGATATTTAAAATTAAAAGGCAAAGTGTGATTTCGACCCTTTTACAGACGCAATATTGAGACAGGTGTTGTTTTTTTCATTATACTGTCGAATAATATGATTAATAAAAACCCAAATGTTTATTCTTAAAGAGTCTCTACTGTTTGTGTAAACAAGATGTATATTATTGTTACCTTTTGTTTACACAAAACCTAACCGAACCAAATAAACGTTACAGAACAATACGTTGTTGGTATCAACATTCCTGTTGAAAACACAACAATACGTGCTTCATTTTTTTCCCATTAGTTTAATTGGAAAAAAAATGATAAGTTGTTTACATATGTCATTTTAATGACTTTTACATCTTTTACTATAGAACTATATTAATACTGAATACATAGAAATTGTTGCCCCCTCTTCCCATTTTATTTTTGCCCCTGTTACGCCAGTTGTCAGCAGGAAAATTTAACAATTGGTGAATTTCAATGTCTGTTATTATCTCTCGTTTAACACAAACAGAATTCAAGACGGAGCAAATCCGTTTGCAAGTGTAGAGATACGAAATTAATATGAAGTGAAAGTATCCTTGTATAATATGTCAGTTCTTAGGTATATTAAAATCAAAGGGTGGACTTTGATAACTTAAACATTGAGACACCTTAAATGGTATTAAAATACAATCTAATTAAACAAATGTATATTAATTGAAAAAGTTAAGTATATTTTTTAAACTTCTATTAACATTACGAACAATTCACTCAACTTCCGAAAAAAAAACAAAAAGAAAGAAAACAAAACAAATTGCAAAATTCCAAACAAAACCAAGACGGCCGATAATCCCTTTGACTATTTATACACGACTGTTAATAGTTTTGTACCTTAGGTTTCTCGTCGTCTTCGTTTAACATTTTTTCTATTGCTTGTGCGAACAAGCAGATGAAAAATGTTATTTGTAGCTTCATAAGTTCGAGTATATGTATTTGCTGCAGATCCGTGTTTGAGATTGTGTATGAGATTGCAAGACAATCTGGCTGTAAAACATCTGCCGTTCTTTAAAGTCGAAGTGTTCCCTTAAGCCATATTCTTATCATTTTAAGAAATTGAATAAATAGGGTAACTGTTACGATCGTAGCCAAGCTTATAAAAATCTGGACACTAGTTAGAACAAGGTTCACCAACATCAAATACTGTTGATCTATTAGATATTTTTGCTGGTGATTTTGATCCGATATATTGGTAAATCAAATCGAGCGCGGTGATTTACTTGTATATTCTGTTCACTAAATCAATGAAAACAAACAGATTTAAATTCAATTCATATGATAACAATCTGAAAACTTTTTATCGTCATTTTTCTCAAATGACTGTCTTTCTAAAAAGCTCAAAGTAGTTTTAGTTGATTATAATAACATTTGAGAAATTTTTATTACATGCTATTACTATTATGCCTAAAATTATTGAGATTATAATAATTTTCTGTGTAAATGTTCGAGAAATTTAACTTAGCCCAACAAAAATAATATTTGTCTAAGGGAAATTCGGCCGGGTTTTTAAGCGGAATGAATCTTCATTACATTACTGTCATTATGCTAAAGATTAACAAAACGTGGTTTTCTTAACACCTCTATAATGGGTATTAATTTTCTTGCATTTGATATTCAGTGTTAAAGATAAGTAAATTCTTGGACAAAAGCCATATCAATAATTTTTTTTTCTTGATTTTATTGTTTGTCTCTACCATTTATGGAAATCCAGAAAAATTGGCTTAAAATGATTATTGATAATAACACAGTACTCACCAAAAGAAAAGAGTTATTGTTTAAAATGTTAAAATGTAAAATGTTTACAAATCAATCATAGAAAACGAAAATGTTACATTTGCTTTTATTCTGTCGTTTATGTATTTCTTGTTAGTCACCTGAGTCACTCAGGTGACATATTGCTATCTGTTTTTGTCCGCCGTCGTTCGTCGTTCGTCCTCCATCGGTCATTAGCTTTTGAACATTTTAAGCGTCCTCTATGGAATCACTGAGCCAATATCAACATAAATTAGTAAATAGCATCTATGGGTTAAGAACATTAAAAATAATTGTGAAAAACATGGCCCCTGCACCCCTGGAACCTGAATAATGGGGCTTAAACCATCAAAGTTAATGCACCATAT
This sequence comes from Magallana angulata, assembly GCF_025612915.1. NCBI lineage: Eukaryota > Metazoa > Mollusca > Bivalvia > Ostreida > Ostreidae > Magallana > Magallana angulata. The sequence goes on from NC_069120.1 coordinate 47,190,065, forward strand.
TTACTCCTGGACCTCAAGTTGTCAAACTGCTGGCATGATTGTAATAAGCTATGAGCTCTCTATCAAAAATGTGAAATTCATGGCCCCGGGATCAGGGGTTCTGGCTTAGGGTTGGGCTTTAGTGAAAATACATTAATTCTTTTAAAGTCTCCTCTGCTCCTTTTTATTTAGCAAATGACCTAAGTACATAGTTATGATAAGAGAAAATGCCTTTTCCTAAATTGTGAATTCCATGGGCCCTGGGTTAGGGGTTTTCGTGTTAAAGCGGGATTTTGATGGTTATATAGTGAAGATACAGTAATTCTGTGAAAGTCTTCTTTCTGCCCATGTGTATTAAGCCCATATACTAATTACATACTTATAAAAAAAGAAGAATCTCTTCCAAAATTATAAATGTTACGGCCCCTGGGTCACGAGTTCTGGTGCTGGGGTGGGGCTCTAATGAGTATATTGTGAACATGCACTAATTTTGGTATATATTCTCCTCTCTCCCTGAATATAAAGATCATGCATTTTAAGTACATAGTTATGATATTATAAAGAGGAAGGGTGTACCATTTAAAATTGTGAATTTCTTGGCTCCTTGGGGATCTAATGATTATAAAATAAAAGTGCATTTCTTTCCCTTTGCTCCTAAATGTTAAGCAGATGAAAGGTAAATACATAGTTAAGATGAAAAAGAGTGTCTATTCCAAAATTGTGAAGTTCATGGCACCTAGGACAGGGGTTTTGGTGTTAGGGAGGGCGTCTAATGAAAACAGTAATTTTTTAAAATATCCTCCTCTGTTCGTGGGTATCAATCCGATGAATTAAGTACATAGTTATGTGAAAGAAGAGTTCCTCTTCAGAAATTATGAATTTCGTACCCCTTGGTCAGGGGTTCTGGTGTTACGGCAAGACTTTAAATGATTATATAGGGTAATGTGGAATTTCGACCGATTATTTTTTTGTACTTTTGTTCGTGTATTAACTGTATCTTATGCTACAATTGTATTCTATATATATAGAATTAGAAAGATTATTGGATAAAACAATCCCGAATATTGATATAATTTTATTAGCCCTGTATTTCTAACTCCTATGAATATACAATGCAATAGCCACACTGCAGTTACTCGGTGAACGATAAGGCCAATAGGCGTCTTGTTTTGTTTTGGAGGTTTTTTCATGTAAAACAATTTACTATTTTTCAGAAGCAGAATCAGAAAACGATAGCCTAGATATTAAAACAGAATCGGTACATATCAAAGCAGTTACGGGAGCAGTTGGGGCTAGTGTTTTCCTTCTAGTTGTTGTTGTTATCATTACTTATATGTTAAGGTAAATATACATACAAATGACATAAGTTAACCAGGGAAGTATTTGTCCCTATTTTATATTCACCCTTCAGCGGGCGAATTCAAAATAATTCTTATATACCTCTACTAATTATAAAGACTATCTATTTCTAATTATGGCTACGGTTTGCAAGTGTAGAAGGACGAAAATAGCACGGGGTGAAAATTACCCTGTATGCAGCTTTCTAATATTAACTATAAATATAAACCATGTTTTTTTTCCCTGGCAATTATTTGACCAGGCGTCTTTTCTCCACGTTGTGGGTATGTTATCATCAAAATAATTTGATCGACCACAAAATAAATATCAATCAAATGTGATGAAAAGTTCCTAAATTTAAAAAAATAGGATTTCATGTTTGTTCAAAGTATTTTGAAAGTGTTGGAAATGTTATTGTTGTGGAAAGAGGACGGGTACTATAAATTCTCATTACCGATATAGCTATAATTTGTAATATGCTAGTTCAGTGTAATGTCTTCAATGCTGCCACATTCCATCTTAAACTAGAACTCTTAAGTTCAGACGTAAGAAAGTAGATTAAATTTAAAGATTTTGAGTTGGAGCCTACTTGTGATCATTCTCCTTTTTCTGTTGTTACAAAATATGAAATTTATGGGGACATCATTGGGGATTTTATATAATTTATAACATGAGTGATCTTATCCGGATTTTTATGAGTTTAAAGTTATCTGTAGGTAAATAAAACAAGAAAACAAATGTAACTTTAACGCAATATCTTTCTTGTCGATTTAGATCAATCTTTCATTTTAAGACAAAAAAATATTATTGATACTAATATATATTTTACATTGTGTACACGATTAATAAATTTTGGATTTTCGTCACAGGCAGAGAAGAAATAAAAGTAAAAAAGATGAAAGGGAGGAGACAATGGGATTTTCGTCCATGGATGAAACATTGATGAAAAGTAGATATCTATGAATTTGTAGTTCTCTTAATTTAAAACGAATAAAACATTCAGAAATTTAGGAAAGTAATATAAAAGATTGATTAATTTACAGGTAAAAGAAAGCCAGCTGATAAGACCGGAATCCAAAATGACTTTTTAAATTCAAAAACAAAAAAAAGAAGCAAAAGATTAACATCAAAAGATTCTCAAAACTTGAATGGTTTGATAAAATATCTTTCTGCAATCAAAAGTACTAAGATGGAAGAAGAATATAAGGTGCGTTGAACAAAATATCATCAATAGATTTATTTGTAGGTGGAATTGACATGACTTAGATAAAATAATTCATTAAATACATTTATGACAGACAATTCCAAAAGGAGAGTTACATTCATGCACTGATGGGAAAAGACAAGAAAATAAATCCAAAAATAGATATACTACAATATACCCATGTAAGTCTCATTGGGGATTTATTAATGAACATGGTTTTCTTATACTCGTAATCAGTTGTATGTACTTATATATTCATCATAAATTAGAAAGTTATAGGAAAAACGTCATTCCATTGTTTCAATATTTAATATTTATAGATGACCACTCTCGTGTTGTTCTCAGTTCCTCTACAGCTGAGTCGAACTATATAAATGCCAACTACATCCAGGTCAGTTTAAAATATAACAAGGTTAGATCTGCTTAATGCCAAAACAACGTTAATTAACCATTACTGCTCCAATGTTTGATACAAAAAATATTCAATTCTCTGAGTTCTATTAACAGGATGCATTTGGAAAGAAAAAGTATATAGCAACACAAGGTAGATGATTCTTAAAACAAGAAACGTTTTCCCTTTTTCTAATCATGCCTCTTTTTCTAAATATCGTTGTTCTAATTAGGACCAAAGGATAGTACAATTGCTGATTTCTGGAGAATGGTCTGGCAAGAAAACTCACGAATCATCGTTTGCCTTACAAATATTAGTGAAGCCAAGACTGTATGTTTATTTTTCATTAATCATATGTTTTGAACAAATAATAGAGATATATTTGTGTTTGTTTTTATAGTCATGGAAATTTAAAAAGTATATTGCATTGGCTAATTGCAACAATTTTTATACATTATTAGTAATTTGCAAGTATTACCTTAGAAAAAATGTGCCAAGTATTGGCCGGACCTGAATGATAAACACATGGAAGGGGACATCAGCATACGCTGCCAGAAAGAGCAAATCTATGCAGAAAATGTCGTCAGGCATCTTAGAATCAAAAACATTTCAGTAAGTTGAACTTTACTTTGATAGTTTTTATAGTTATAGTTCAAGACTATGTCGATCTCATTTAGTTTCATTTCAAAAAGATCATTAAATAAATGCCATAAAGAATGGATATACCCATGATTTTATTTTTCCGTATCATACCAATAGAGACACTTTGATTCCCTTTTGAATTGTTTCATTTCACCTATCGGTTTTCAAAAAGTATTATACCATTTACACAATTTACATACGTTTTGAATTGCAAAGTTCTCTCAACTAACTTATATATTTATAAAGATTGAATCAATCCAGACTATAGTCTTTGGAGAAAAAACCGCTTTGCATCAGGGAATAAAGTTAGAAAATCAACAACACTTTAAGAATACATGGCTCTATAGATTCAAAACAATTATAATTGCAGGTCTTTTTTGCATTTTTTTTATTTAGTTATAAGGATCATAATTAAGGTTAAAGATAAAATAAGAAAGTAATGAATGTTAGCGCATGTGTTTAGATGATTTGTATCTTGGACGTTTGTTTACTCTTTGCTGCATGGTGATGTGTTAAAAATGCTGTCTGCTTTTTAAATATATCATGGTTATTATGATTGTTAAAGTTTAGCTTAAAATCAATTCAAATTTAATAGATAGGGTGAAAGAGAAAAAAACACTCTGAGCAAAATTCCAGTGCAATTTCAATAATTTAGTAAAATTGATGAAGGAAGCAAGAAAAATGGTTCTAATTATTGCATGATAAATTCATATTCTTTTATTTAAGACAGTGTTTGTATCATGATATATATAAATTCTCGTTATTTTAATCTAATCGACAACAAGCATTAATAGTAAGCTAAACTGATTCTGAATCAACCCTTCCTCTGTAATGGCAGCATGTCTAATGCTCGTTGAAAATGACGATGCAACATTATATTTTATCAAACATTGTAAGCCGGAAGAGCCGAAAAGCTATTATCGTGAAACACTTGAAATTCATACCATGTGTGTGAGAGAGGGTTAGTTATTTCAAAAATGTTGCTAGAACACAGAAGACAAAATTTTTACTCTACAGTTTTTGAAAATTGTTTCTTATTTTATTGGATTTAATACCGTAAAATTGGTTATTTATACTTGATTAAACGATTTACATTTTTTTCCGATGGGCTTATAGGACTTTTTGAATTATCAATGTAATCTAATATTTTAAATTCTCAGGACAAGACGGAGAGAGGCGTGTTCATGTTTCATTACACACAGTGGCCAGACCACGGGGTCCCAGAACCACTCAGTCTAGTGGTGTTCCATCGTCACGTGATGAAATCTGAAGAGGATCATCCCATGGGTTACATTGTGGTACACTGCAGGTAATTTTTTCGTAAAAGATCCTAATGCTTATTGTATTACAGTTGTAGGTAATGACCGTGTCCTAATGTATTCTTTTCATACAGTGCAGGTGTAGGTAGGACCGGAACCTTTATTGCATTAGATGCCCTGTATAAGGAAGGGGAGAGAACTGGAAAAGTGAACGCTACACAGTATGTAGAGAAGATGAGGAACGCTAGGATGAACATGATACAAGGAGAAGTAAGTGACTTTCAGTCATTTGATATGAGTAAGTAAAATTCTTTGTAGATCATATTCATTAAATAAATTGATAAATTTTCAAATTTTTATTAATATATCATATTTGTAATTGATAGTATATCAGTCAGTATACTATAGTCTGTCCCAAGTTATTGCTTCCATCGCTTTTTGATGATTTTAAATAAAATTACACATACCTGTGAAAGAAATACAGTTGAAATCGTTAAAAGGTAATATATCCAAGATATCTTCATTGAACAATTATCCCTTTCCACTCAGAAAAATTCACAGGAACGAAAACAGATTCCTTACAGAGAATTATAATGGGGAATGTTTACGTCTTTTCTCCATTCGGAATACACTCGGAATACATCGCGCATTTTTTAACGTTATCATCCGGGCTTATTAATGACTGTTGCCATGCAAAATCTCCGTAGACTTTCAATTTCGGGATGTGTATTGAAACCTGAAGCGGTAGAGGGGGCGTTTCAAAACAGATAATCTGGACATTTTTTTTTATTAGTGGATGAACGTAGTTTGAGCACAAAGGTATTTATTATTATTGAAATATCAAGCAAAAAGTGGTGGAAGCAAAAACTCGGGACAGAGTATAGTATTTGTTTGGTTTAAAGTGTACAAAGTATTCCTTTTAAAGAAATGATTGGTATGAGACATTTATGATCAGCATCATAAAATGTTTTAAATGTTTTTAAGGATTTAGTATTTTTGCTAAAATAATTAAGAATTTTAATTTTTTCACCAGGATCAATACAAGACATTGTATTTGGCGTTACTTGAGGCTTTCAGAGGACGGCTCCGCGCTGTACCGGTAGATTTCTTTCTCTGGGAATTTCAGGATCACTCTTGTTACTTGAACCACGGAGACGTCTCCAAAATATCACCATTTGCTTTGGAGTTTGAGGTACATGTACTTTGAAATAAAAGTAATTTGACAGTCCATATTATAAAACTGGTTCCTTGCTCACCTGAACTAAAGGTTCTGAGAACCTTAATAATTCACATGGTTTTTTTTTTCTCGAAACAGTTTTATAGTTTTGACTTATTTGCATTAACCACGCAGCAAATTTGATTCAAAGGATTTGAGCAAGACATTCATTTTGTCATTGTTGAGGAGGTTGAAATTTGGTACTTGCTTATTTTTCGTTTTGGGAAAATGAAATATATTTATTTTAGTCTAAATCAATTTAAGTCAATTTAGAATTGTATATATGTCGATCTTTGACACGCTTAAGGTGGTATAGGACACTTCCATGTTGTGACGTACATGTATTGTTTATCGAAATAAACAGTAAGATAAAGTGTAATTTTATAAGTAGTTTCATTCCGAATATTGTTAAATAACAGCGTTACGCAGTGGGCTAGAGAGTTTACAACGAATCTGTAGGTTATGAGTTCGAATCCCGGTGTGGGTTTTGCATGTTTGACCTCTCCAAATATTTTTAAAATATATTTTTGTAGTTAAATATTGTAAAATTTGAAAATTCTAACCCGGTGAAAGTATTTCAATTATATTGTACTTCTATCCACATTTATATAGACAGATGTCCCATACCACCTTAAGTTAACTAACCTATTTTTTTAAATTGCGTTTCTAATATTACTGCATCCCTTTTAGGAACTGTTATCCTTTAGAAAAGTGTATACACATGAGGATTATAAATCTGGAATGTCGAACATAGCAGCAAACTATGTTCCAAGTGTCTTACCAGGTAAGTTGCTTATACTGTATCCATGGTGTGTGAAGTTAATGGCAAGCAATAAATAATCTTGAACTCTTTTTAACTTTTTTTTTGCTCAACTATCTTTACACCTGCTCAATGTGGGCATGATCTTTATATCTATAGGTGATTTTATCTGTCATATGTCTGTTGAGGGTTATTTCACAGTAACTATTCTGCTTCTTTTATATGAATGCAGTTGAAAGATACCTATGTCCATTAACAACAGAAAATCTATATTACAACGCAGTCTGTTTACAGGTATAGAAATATACAATTGTCATAATAATTAAAGGAAGTGAAACGTTACAGATTTTTTCCGGCTTTTCCTGCCTCTCAGTATGGTGTCTAATTTTCTTAAGTAAATTCAAGTATTTTTGTATTTGAAGAGGAACAACAATTAACATCTATATCTAAGCGATGTAATAAGATTATTGCTCCGACCATTAATAGTCATAAATAATGATCCCTTTAAACATCCTTTGATTATCAATATATTTTGATATCACTTGAAAATTTAGAAGCGTTTTTGAATTGCAGTCGTTTACACGATGTGACCAATTCATCAGTGCCCAGTTTCCTCTCCCCGACTACACAGAACACTTCCTGACTCTTGTAAAGACTTACTATACATGTACCATCGTATCGCTGTATCCTCTAGGGGAAGTCAAATCGGTACCGTATTTTTTAAAGTTTGTCTATACTAGTAAAATAAAGAAACAAACTACTATTTCAATTTCAATAAGTGAACTAGCAATTGTCATTTGATTAACGTGTCTATACTACATGCAGTAATAAAAAGAACATTTTATATCTCATCTTGCAGACTTCTCTCTGGCTACCAACAAAGAATCAACAAAAAACTGTTGGACCTTTTACAATCAAATTGGCTGAGAGCACACAAGCAAAATATGTGGCCAAGACTAACATTACGCTACAGCAAAAGGTTTCTCGCACTACCTATACAATATACTAATAAATATCAATAAAGACTGAACAAATGAATAAAATAATACATAATCCTTGTCAATATTTACAGGGAGGCAGCAGCATGCGAGTTGCTGTACTGGAGTGTAGAGGGTGGGAAGATGAGTATGACAGCAAGAGTAGAAGAATACTGATTGACCTTGTTCAAGAAGCCAAAATAGAGGAAAGGACCCATCCTACTGGAAGAATACTTGTACTTTCCAGGTTTGATATAATCAAGCATACGCTCTTTCTTTGTTAACAAATCTCCATACAATATGATTCGATACTGTCGAGTATCTGTTTTGATAAATACTAGTAGAAGAGTTGATTCATCCAACTTAATGCCCATCAGAGTAGCAAAGATAAAATAACTTGTCTGTTTCTTAACAGCGATGGTGCTAAACGATGTGGTCCATTCTGTGCTGTATTTAACGCCCTGGAACAAATGATGATGGATGAAGAAGTAGATTTGTTCACCATCACACGACAGCTTCAGACACGACGACCGAAGTTCCTGTCCAGTTTGGTAACATTAAACCTCTTTTATACATTTTAGCTGTCGGGATTATTCCATTTTTTATGTTCAAAAACCGGTGATGCTATTGATTTTTTATTACATTTTTGATGACTAAAATCGATCATTACAGTTAATGTCACAACAAAGGCTTTTCTAAATAGTAATTAACATTATGGTTCGATATTTAAATTGTATCAAGAAAGCAGCATATTTGTATTGACAAGGTGTATCATTTTTTTCTTTTGATTTAAAAGGAGTATCATTGTGTTAACTATTTTGTTTTTGTTTCAGGAGGAGTACCAGTTTTGTTTTGACACGATTTCAGACTACCTACAGAATGACACTTTGTATGCAAACATTTAGACTTTTTAGAAAATATTTCGGAGTGTTGTTCAACAAAACAATTTCATTTCGTATTCAGAATGTAGTACGTGTATGCAAGATTCTAAAACAGTCTGTGATGAAGAATAGTTTTCCTTATATTTTATACAACATTAGATTTTTTCAATTGAAATGAAAATTGTGTTGTGTTTACTAGCAGAATTGTGTTCTATTTATTTATGTAAAATAATATCTGATCATTGAATTAATTTAGATGAACTTAGCATTTGTATTTGACTTTTAAACTTTGAAAAATTTTATTCAATGAAAATACACGCTAACTGTCTCATGCTGTTAAGTTCACATTTTAGAAAGTGTCATCTTAGTTACACACCATTGTTGTATTCTTAATTGTTGGTTGTTAAAAAATGTTTATTTGTTGCAGTTGTTTTTTTATTTATGTGCTTATGTGTTAGGTTTTTTTTTAATTGTTGAATTTAGTGAGTATTTTTAGAATATCGTCAATTGTTTTCCACGTAATTTCATGTCAAACAGAGCATAAATCCCAACATTTTGCACTAGTACTGACATAGTTTATGTTTGTTAATGATTGTTTTTATCAAATTGATTAAAACCGAATCTCTTATCCCCTTCTACAAATTTATTTATGAAATTATTTTTGTATATTTTAATATTTGCCTTATTTTGAGATTTAAAATCTTAAGTGTTTTTAAATAATTTGTTTGAAATTTGTAAAATTTACATTAAATGCTGTTTAATAGTTTATGCAATAAAACAAATTAGAGCTACATATAATAAGATACATTATAAACCCGCGTACCTTTTCTGTGTGTTGATTTTCCTTCTGAATAGATACTAGATAGATGAAGAACATAAAGCGATACTTGAAATGTAATTCAAATAATCATCTTGACTAAATCGGAACATATCAAGTTTCAAAAAAAAGAACTTTGTGCATTTTAAAGTAGTCCGAGTATCGCACTACGTCATAATACGGATTTTACAATATTGGTTTGACTTTTACACAGCGTTTTTGATACCCGGTATTGATTTTGCTCTACATCGCTGTTGTAAACAATGGCAATAATAAGCAATTAGAACGGTAATAAATGCATTCTATGAGAGATAGAAATGATTAATGTTGAGAAACTCGATTCTGTAAACTTAGTAAAATGAAAAACGAAGTTTCTGATTAACCAGGATCTCAGGTATGCTAATATCTCTTTGTTTTGACCCCCCCCCCCCCCGCCCGATTTTTTCTTTTTCTTTTACTAAAACCGGTTTAAATTTAGAGACAGAAGCTATTTCGAATTCAATTAATCGTCAATTAATTAATGTTTAAATGTTATCTAACATTGTTGACAGATCTAGGCAGAAAACTGTAGCAAAATGTGACTTTTACTGATTTTTTCGTCAGGGTCTACTTGGTTTAGAGCTTATAGCGTGAAAAGTAATCCGTCAACATATAATTTATTTTACCAAATCTTTTTTCGAAGATGTCAATCTATAAAATAAACACCATGAATTTAAGTTTGAGTCCATAAAATAGTAAAAAAAATTATCAAACGCGACACTAGCATTGCATTTTTTGTATTCTATTGTTACAACGGTTTTCTCTATGTACTCGCTTTGCTGAGGTACCGGGGAATAAAGGATCTTCGGGGACTTCGAAATAAAACCAAATATTAAAATAAGCCAAAATATAAAGTTTATTAATTTAGATTGCAAATGTCAAAAGATGTAAACTCACAATAAAAACAGTTCTTAAAATTGACAAAGAAAAATAACATAAAATGAAAATATATTTACCTTCAAAATAAAACCAAATATTAAAATAAGGCCAAAATATAAAGTTTATTAATTTAGATTGCAAATGTCAAGGTGACAATTTGCGTTTGGCTTTTGGTCTTATTTCGACGATAATTACAAAATCACGCCCATAAAGTTAATCCCGAAATATAAAATATAATTGGATATTTAACAACTTATGGGCGTGGATAAAAATGAAACGAACAGGTAACAATCATTATAATTAGCGTTAATAACCACTGTTCAAATTATGTAATTAAAACGCTCACAGGTGCCAGGTAGGATGAATGGCTTATCTTCCGAATTTTTCAGCTGTAATGTTGGAGTACGCCAAGGTGAAAATTTGTCGCCATTTTTATTTTCGTTATATATTAATGACTTAGAAAAATTCATGATTGATAAAAATATAATTGGGTTACAGAGTGTTACTAAACCTTTAGAGGATGAACTGTTTATGTATTTTAAACTATGTATTCTTTTTTATGCTGACGACATTGTAATTCTTGCTGAAACGCCTGATGATTTACAAAATGCTCTGAACGAGTTTCATTTATACTGTGAGCAATGGAAGTTAACGGTTAATATAAATAAGACAAAAATATTGGTATTTTCTAAAGGTCCAATGATAAAAAGGGAATTTTACTTTAAAAATGAAATCATTGAAAATGTGAAAGAGTTTAAATACCTTGGAATTGTTTTTTCACGTTCAGGGTCTTTCAGAAAAGCAAAAACACATCTCTGTGAACAGGCACAGAAGGCTATGTATGGGGTCATTAGGAAAATAAGGCAATTTAATTTACCTGTCGAGTGTCAGTTAGACCTTTTCGATAAAGTAGTAATGCCGGTATTATTATACGGATGTGAAGTATGGGGCTTTGAAAATATAGAAACTATAGAACGTATTCATTTGAAATTTTTGAAACATATACTGAATTTAAAAAGCTGTACCCCATCATACATGGTTTATGGAGAAACCGGAAGGTTTCCGTTATCTGTTAATATATATACTAGAATGGTTTCATACTGGGCAAAATTGTTCACCGGGCCAGAAAATAAAATTGTTCATATACTTTACAAATACTTATTGAATCAATATAATAATGACTTTTCTAAAAACCCATGGATTGATTGTATACATTCTATTTTTAATAAGTGTGGTTTTTCAAACATTTGGAATGAACAATGTACTGTAAATGTTAATTGGATTACAAATGCTGTCAAGCAAAGGCTTAAAGACCAGTTTGTGCAGAAATGGTCGGCTGATATTGCAAATTCTTCAAAAGGTCATATATATAGAACTTTCAAATTTATTTTTGGATATGAAAAATATTTGAGTATTCTGCCATCAAAACTTCGAAAAATTCTTGTTAAATTCCGTACGTCGAATCACCGACTTCCTGTAGAAACTGGTAGATGGTTAGGCATTCCTCTTAATGAAAGATGTTGCATATTATGTAATAAAAATCAAATAGCCGATGAAATGCACTTTATATTAGAATGTAATGCTCTTTCATGTATTAGACAAAAATACTTGGAACCTAGATTTTGTGTAAGACCAAACACTTTTAAATTTTGTGAATTATTGTCTACTTTAAAACTTAAAAAACTAAAAAAACTCTGTTTATTTATAAATGAAATTTTTGAATCAGTCTGTCCTCCTTGAACATTTGTACTTTTTTCTCATATTTTTTTTTCTCTCTAATTTGTACTGTCCATGTACCTCTGACTCTATACATACATTTGTAAATATTTATATATATATATGTGTACCTCATGTACCGTCATGTTGACGGTTTGAGTGAAAATAAATTGAATTGAATTGGATGTCAAAACAGGTTGAATTATGTAATTAAAATACTAAGCGGTCCTGTGAGGCTTAATTAACAATTGACGTTGATTTGAAAATTAAAGAAATAAGTATTTAAAGATTTCGACATAAAAATAATATTACCTAATTATTAAGTTAAATCATTATTGCGACATTTGACCATTCTTTTTTTTTCGTTTTTTTTTTCATTTTAAAAACGTATATACAAAATAATTTATCTACAAATTAAGAACATAACATTATAAAATAGCATTTGATATGAATGAAATATACACAAAATATACAGGGTAAGTGTTATATAAAAATATAAACAAATTATATACACGGAGCATAAAATTCTGTAACACTATTTTGATACATCAGGTCCATAAAGCGTACTTACTTACAAAAACTTGCGCAAAATTATTGATGAGATATGGCTTAAATAAATATTTATACTCTATTTTTTATGTTCAGTTCTAATTTTCCCAAAATTGGTAATTATTTTTATGAAAAACGGACGTCTGGCCAATTTCATAATTGTCAATAATTTTCGCAAGGGGGTACACCCGTCTGAGAGGTGATAAAAACAAACTAGCATGTAAACATACATATTTTCTTTTGTATACATCGTATGTATTGCTAGAATGTATATTTATCATTTAAAGCTCAGCTTCCAATGATTAAGCCCATTAAGTGCCGAGTATAGGACTACCTTAAGTAAACTTTCATCAACAAATAGAATCATAGAAAACTAAGTCAAAATAAAAATGTAAAATTTATAGGGTTCTAATCCACTTATGTGAAATTCATATTTGTTGATTTGTATAGTTTACATACGCTCTTGGCGTTTGGGTATATAAATAAGTGCTCATTTGCCAAGTGGACGGGAGTAATATCCTCCTGTTGACCCCTAAACGATCAACGTGTATATACACATGTATATGTAATAAGAACCCCCTTCCTCTCAGTCCCACGCACGCGAAACCAGATTTTCGATATCCCAGTAAATTTTTCGATCAGATTCATCGCCCCCCAACTAATTTTGTAAATGATGAATAATAGGTCCAATACCATATAAATACTGCTATAAAATCAACGTAGTATAGAGGATAACATCAAAGTTCATTTTTAAATTTAAAGGGTAAGCGTTTGTATATAGACACCATTCGTCATTTACAAAATTAACGCTATAAAAATAAAAAAAAGTATGTCCCAAGTTATTGCCTCCATCACGTTGTGATGATTTTTAATAAAAATACACAAACCTGTGAAAGAAGTACAGTTGAAATTGGTGAAATGGAAAATATCCAATATATCTTCATGGACAAAATATACCTTTTCACTCATAAAAGTTTTGAGGAACGAAATCAAATTTCTTAGGAGATTTATAATGGAAAATGTTTACATCTACTTCCATTCGGAAGTACACGGGAAACCTCGCGCAATTTTTCAGCGTTATCATCCGGGCTTATTAATGGCTGAATCTATGCAAAATCCCCACAGTCTTTCTATTTTGGGATGTGTATTGAAACCTGAAGCGGTAGAGGGGGCGTTTCAAAACAGATAATCTGGGTATTTTTCATATTAGTGGATGAACGTAGTTTGAGCACAAATGTATTTATTATTATCGAAATATCAAGCGAAAAGTGGGGGAAGCAAAAACTCGGGACATAGTTGTTTTTATAGATGGAGCACAGGCACTTGTTTCTGAGAAAAAAAATTACCCTATAGTATAATAATAACACTGTTTTTTTCTCAGAAACAAATGCCTGTGAGATGGAGGGCGCCTTTGATCAGATTGAAAAAAAAGTTCAGTTAAAAATAATGCTTATAACCATAGAAGAAAACTTAATTTTAAATAAAAAAAGAAGATAATACGATTTGCATTTTAATATAACTTGCATGTATTATAACTGCTTTCTTTTGGTGTAGAATTTTTGTGCAAAAAAAAAGGCCCAACGGAGTTCCGTACCGAAGCTCTCCAGTTTTGAAGGTAAATAAGACATTTCCTTTTATGGATGGAAAAAGAGTCTTGGTAAAATGGGTAGGCAAACCCGGGCCGGGGCAAAATAAAAGCCGGGGCAAAATAAAAGCCGGGGCAGATCGATGTTTTTCAATTTTCTTTGTTAATACCCAACCAATCTCATTGAAATGTTCAGGATATGTTCCTAATTGAAATAACCGTATTCGCTGTAAATATTTCTGCACAACATTGTATATTAAGAAATTTATCGACGATTGTTGATTTTCAAGTTGGTAAAATGGGTAGGCAAACCCGGGTCGACAATTTTTACGGTTTTGTAGACTTATTTAAGAAATAACTGAACATTTTACGTTTAACTCCGGTAAAACAAATGAAATACTAATAAGAAATAGGCATTTATTGAACGGAAAATAATTATTCTTTGATTAATAACAGTTTTCTTGTTATTACTCTGATGTAAAACTACTGGAAGACTTGGAAATTTGCATCAAAGCTATTCAAAAATGGAATGACTACTCTTTGTGCATGCTGAAGTTTTCCAATTGTAATGCAACTGGTCCCTACACCTTCTTAAAGGCTGTTGTCAGACTGAGCGATACAAGCATGGGCATAGGAAAATACATAAATCTGAAATTGTGAAGAAGTTCTCGTTTTCAAGTATTTTCAAGTATGGAGAAGAACTACTGACAAGCTATGTCAAACCTAGAAATGAGTCTTGCTTGCCCCAAAGGAAAGGTGCATGACTTGCATTTGCCAAGTTATTACATTTCTTGTCTAATGAACTAGAAGGTCAGTACAAACAGAATTATATGTAGCTATGTGCATTCATGAGTTATTGGCAAAAGTGCATTTAGTTATACATGTATATACTATTCTGAAATGAGAATGCATGCACTTATAAATAATGCAGTAGTAAAACATAAAGTACCAGGTAGTTTAATAATTGACCAATATGAATTTCTAGAAAATAACAACAGGCTTAAAATAACATTTTATAAATAACAAAGGAAAAAAATAATACATGTACTGTGTACATATCTTACACACTGTAAATTTCCATGAACAAATCCAGGAAAAAGCCTCATGCAATTTTATAAAAGTTAATATAATAATAACAAAAGCTATTAAATTATGTTCCACAGATCCAGTCAACCATTCAAGAAAATCGCGTCAATGTTCCATTTTCGTTTCACTGTCATTATTTGTGTTACTTTCACTTTCAGAGTCACTATCAATTTCCAAGTCTTCAACATCATCATCTCCCTCAGCATCATCTTCTTCTTCATCATCATCACCTGTCAACAATATCATAATATAATGAATGCAAAACTTAGTACTTTTTCTCTTAATCATGCATCATGATAGAAAGCACTAAAAAATTGTCTTAAATTAATTATTGTACACGTACAGCATCACCATAACTTATCTGTTTCATATATAAAAATTTGAAAACTTCAAATTGTACGCCTTTACCTGGACCAAGCTCAGTAAGCAGTTCTTCTGTGTGCTTCAGTATCCCCTCATCCTCGTATTTTGTTTTCACGTATACCTTTGAATAAAGAATGTTAAAATTTGTTTTCAATTAATCCACCAGACTATGCCACAAAAGTTTCAAATTAAGCAAAAGAGGTAAGAACTTGTAACCAAATTAATATCGTACTTTTTAAATTAAAAATCCTTTGTATTTAAGTAAATTTTCCTGTACCTTTTAAAAAAAACTTTTACAAAATATAACTGATCTACAAAGAAAGAAACCTTTTGTTTTATATTTTATCTTACCTCTTTACATTTCTTGAGATAAAATCTTGCTTTTGATTTGTAACCCCCCCCCCCTTGTAAATAATTAGCCCATCCAATCATATACCAAACCTGTGGGCCATCTTCATTCTCATCCAGTAAGCCTTCCAAAACAGTAATTGCAGTCTACAAATATAAATCAACAGGAAATATCTATTAATGTGACCACTATAAAAGTTTAAATTTTGTTATAGAGATAACAGTTTCAGGCATCTTTTTTGTAGTCAGATACTGTAGGTCCTAAATTCAACTAAATGTACAGTTTAGAGTCTTCAAAATTATTATCATTTATGTGATTCTAGTTCGCTATAACAAAATGTTGATTTAGATATATTCATGGAGAAAAAAATGATATTTATAGATCCTGTATATAATTCCAAACAATTTAGAACCTGAAGTTATAATACCTAATTTTTAAAATTTAAATAATTCCTCTCTTTTTTCACATGTTAAGCTCTCACTCTCGCAATCAAATACACAAAATCATTAAATGGCATCATTTGTCAAAATGGATTTGTACCTCAAATTCTTCTACTTCTATCAATATTTTGGCTGTTGTTACTCTGGCATCATAGGATAGAGGCACTTCCTGTAGAAATGCAACATCAATGACAGATTTTAGCCTCAAAACTAAAAAGTTGACATGAAGTTCTGTAACATCATTCCAGATCCTAGCTAAGCAGACGCATTGTGATTTTAATTATTATTTTTTCCAAACTTTCGACCAGCTTTACAAACTGTGACGTAATCATCGCAGTACATTAACATTTTCTTCAATTTCACGGGATTACCATTGCAGACCGCCGTAGTGCACGAGCGAGATCTAGTGCAGGTGCCCCGTACGATCGTAACAGACCCGAGAACTGGACAGTCGAAAAACTCATAGAGGAGTTGAGAAAGAACAGCGTTACTTTTCGTCAGTCCGACAAAAAGAGTGAGCTCTTGAAGAAGGTGAAGGACCTGACCCTTAGTCGTCGTCGCGTGGAACATGTTGAAGATCGCCCCGTAGAGTTAGCCTCGGGCTCGAGTAACGGGAACGCATACCAAGATGGCGGCGACCATCGCCAACTTATGCAAACGATCTCGACTCTAACGGAAACAGTGTCTAAGCTACAAGATGAACTAAGAATCGTATCAAGTAAAGTATACAGCGATCAAGCAACGAGTTCTGATGCAGGATACGGGACGGTCGATCACACAGGAACAGCAGAGGCCCGAGGACGATCATCACGATGGTTTCACTCTACAATCCGCTCTACAGAATCCAAGCCAAAGTGTCGAGGGTAGGTCAAGCTTTCTTAAAAAAACAAAGTTTGGTTATGCGATTGAATCATTGCCCTTTGTGGAAACTGTGTCCCCTTCGATTCGTAAGGCCATTATTGAAGGCAACGACGTAAACCTGGCGCAGCTCCTGATACCAACGACCAACGCCATTTCTCTCAGGGACAAAAAAATAAATATGGAGAAGAGAAAAAGACCCAAGACTTTATAGAAGCCTGTCAATCACAGAATTCGTTTATGCGTTTGGCAAAAATATGAAAGAACTGAAATTTGAATTGACCTAAAAATTTGAGCTAACCTGATTTATTTTTGATTCTTTTGAAATAACCAAAATTATCTTCACAAACTGAAATGTGGATAAGATTTATAATTCCATTTACGAAAAAAAAAATATCCGTTTATTTTTACCCTTAAAATTGTGCAGATTCTACCGGATGAGTATGATCTTATATGTACCTTTAAAATAACCCATTTCTATTTTATTATGTGGTCTCTTGAAATCATATAAACTAATGCATTAAGTTTTAATTCAATACAATGCAACAAAAAAATCAAGATAGTTTGAAATACACAATCTCCAAGAGAATAATGATGAGTTGAACTTTGTATTAGAATAATGTACAAATCAATGTGTTCTCCATTACTTCATACTATGGCAATGATCATACAATTACCGTTAGAAATGCTTACAGTAAAGAACTCTATTCTTAATGATAAAAGTAAAATGTTAAAATTCAAAACGTGTTGCTGAAAATATAGTAATTAAAATTTAGCATTAAAATTATTACAACGTTAACCAACTCGTTATTTTCTTCTTTGTGGTGTGTTTTTTTTTTTAAGTAAACAACCAATGATGGTTCCTACAACAATTATATTTTAGCGGCCCATCTGACGCTTGCGTCAATATGATTTCTTGTACTATTTGTTTCATATTTTTGCAATAAAGATTTACTTGTGTACCACATTATTTCTTCGAACAATTTAACAAGGGTAATTAAACAAAACACCCCCCCCCCTCCAAAAAAAAAAACAAAACAACAAACACATATATTGTGATGAGCTGACTTTTTTTTTTAAATATAAGCTTGTTCTTCTAATCAACTAACAAGTAAAAAAGTCGTATATGCGCTTAGGTTGGTTATTTATTTTTAATTTTCGGTTTCTCCTTTTATGAATAAAAGTTTATTGATTTATTTATCTAGTTATTTATTTTATCATTAGTCATCTTATGAATTGATTAAATGTTTTGAAGAATAATGAATTTTACTCGCGTACCTTGTTCGTAAATTTAAAAAAAAGAGCAGAATTAAACGTAATTTTCAATAATTTTGATAAAGAAATATATGGGTGATTGTGTATTTTTTAAATGATGTTTTTATTTTTAAATGACCGTAAAAATATGTTCATGTGGTCATCTATAGTTTTTGAGATATGGGGCCCTAAAAAATACATATTCTTTATAATTGGATTTCAAACAACGGACTCGAAAACAACAAAGGCTCCTACCCTGCATGGGGGCTTAAATTTTCGGTGTCATCTACTAGTGGTATACCACTATCACTGTGAACAGATGGTTAATTGGTCATCTCTTGAATTTGAGATTCGGATCCCCACTTATAGAACACTATTCAATCATTATAATGGGGTTTTAAACATCGGGCCCTGAAACATCAAGGGCCCCTACCCTGAGGGCTGAAATTTTCAGAGTCATCTTCAAGTGGTAAACCACTGCCACTATAAAAATATGGTGATATGGTCATCTCTAGTTTATGAGACATTGGCCCCTAAAGAATATGCACTATAATTGTTATAACAGGATTTTAAAAATCGGGCTCTGAAACATCAGAAACAAAATTTTTCTAAAACAGAGGTTTAGCCTGGATGAAATTTTCACAAACAGACAGTCTGATAGATTTATCAAAAAATTCTTAAAACATTCTCGCTTAATACAATTTCAGAACACAGAATTATGCATATAAGTGTATAACTTGTAAATCTTTTTTCAATAAATTACCTAATTAAGTTCTATGTGTAATTCCAGTACACACATGTTCAACTTTCAGCATTGTCAATAAAAATAATAAATCCGCAAAACGAAACTTAACCTGTATGAATGCAGATATACATGTATGCAACCTTGGAGTGTAAAAACATTGATTCTAATTCTTACTGGATTTCCATAAATATTTTTTATAAAATCTGAACCAAAAACGTGAGGGAGAAACCCTACTATGGGTGAAAAGCTACTATTTAGTAGCTTTTCCCCCCGGGGGAAAGGCTACTATATAGTAGGTTGTCCGAGGGGAAAAGCTACTATGGGGGGAAAACTGCTATACAACACCGGGTTTCTTAAGTTACAGCTAATAATTTCCTAATGGTGTCAACCCAGGAGTTTTTCAGTTTTATATGTGAGTAGCCCCCGAGAAGGCCAAAAATGTTGTATTTTGTGTGATGTTTTTTAATCTATGCTTTGTCACTAGATTTATTTGTTGTGCTTTTGTTGGTGTTGAATAATTGTAAAGTATTTTCATGTTTATGTTTAACAAATTGTTCAACAAACTTTGATTTGTTCTTGATTTATGTAAACGTATGCATAATATTGTAAAATATCTTGTTCCCCTGACCAAGTCACTAAGCGTTACAATTCGTTTATCGTTCTCGTCAAACCATGTGCACAGAGATGCTGGGCGGAAGTTACATAATACACTAAGTTTTACCGGACCCAAAAATAAACAAATTGCCCATCCATAATTAATTACATAAACTCATACGCACATGCAATTGACAAATTGTAAATAAAGGTTATTCAAACATTTGAAGTTTTGAAGAAATAGCAACATTTACAGTTGTCTCTCCTGTGATGAAAACTGAGATCAATTCTATGGTGGCATAGATCTGCCACCACTTGTCAGATAATTATGTTAACTTCTCATATGATAATGTCGACTTATCAGATATTTATGTCAACTTGTCAGATCTTTATGTTGACTTGTCAGAAAATAACCATAGTGACTATAGAGACTCAACATTTTGTTGTCAAAGCGTAATAGTGCCACCAACTGCCATTTTCTTGTCATCATGATACCATATAAGTCGACATAAATATCTGACAAGTTTACATAATCATCTGACAAGTCGACATAAAGATCTGACAAGTTAACATAATTATCTGACAGAAAAAATAATATGGCCACTAGTTTAAAGAAAATTATCATTTATATTGTAAGTCGACTTGTCAGATAATGATGTTGTCTTGTCAGATGTTATGTCGTCTTGTCAAATAATTATATCGACTTGTCAGATAATTATGTCGACTTGTCAAATAATTATATCGACTTAAAAGATGATTATGTCGACTTGTCAGAAAATATTATTTCAAATGGGTGGCACAAATTGGTGGAAAGGTTAACGTGTTGAATTCTTAACCACGTGAATAAGTGACAAGTCGACTTAAAGAACTGACAAGTGAACATAATATATATATAAATATATATATATATATATATATATATATATATATATATATATATATATATATATATATATATATATATATATATATATATATATAAAATAACAAAAAGCCGATTCAAAACTGTACCAGTTTCATTCTAATCTTCAGGAGTTTTGAACAATCACCATAGATACATAAGTATATACATTTCAAATGATCATTGTGACGTCATATAACATCAACTATATATAGATTTCATTAGGTTGTCATAGCACAGCGTTTTGTAATAGTACGGAAAAAACATATAATATATTCAAATATTCTATAATTGTACATGAAAAACATAAAATATATTCAAATATTCATAATTATAGTGCATTTAGTTTTGGTTTATATAATGAATTGATATGTTTTTCTTTTGTTTCACGTTCTTTTTCGGTAGTTGTTTTATAAAATTTATAGATAGGACACATTGTAAAGTTCGGAAAATGTTTTTGGCACAGTTTCTGAGATGTCCGCTAACAGCCGTGCACTGGTATTTTGTTTCACGAATTTGTTGTCGGTGGACGGTCATTCGATGTCTGAGGGTATACCCGGTTTGACCAATATAGTGTTCCCCACATCAAGCACATGTCATAACGTAGATTAAATTGGGACTTTCACGTGTAATAGAGGAGTGTATCTTAAAATATCTGCCGTTTTTGAATTTGAATTGTTGCCCTTCATGTAGGGAAGGACAGGTTGCACATCTTGGCTTCCAATTTTTAAATATGGCACGTGTTAAAATCTTTTTCAGAGACGGACTTTGTCGGTTACTTTTAATGTCTGAAAGTTTAAGACTTCATTAATTTTTTATCACGTTCTAAAAGTGGAAGGTTGCTTTTTGTAATTTGGTAAAACTCTTGATTTTGCGGGTTGTGTGTTGAGACGTATGGAATAACACATTTTTCTGCTTTATCTTGTATCTGTAGTAGCTCATTTCTATCATGGCATGTGGCTTTTTGATTACATGTTCAACTAGTTATTTGGGGTAGTTCCTTTGTTGTAGTAGATAGCGTTAACGTTGTTCACTTAGTCTGGAATTTAGAAGATTTTTGTCCGATATTATAGTACAAAGGCGCCTGGCTAAATTATAAGGTATGTTTTTCTTAATGTGTTTTGGTTTGCACGAATCATAAACAAGGTATTGTTTGGTGTCCGTAGGTTTATAATATATATAAGTAATAATTATGTCCTCTCTTTTTATGATCAAAACATCAAGAAATGGGAGTTTTTCTTCGCTACAGTCCATTGTAAATTTCAAATGGTTGTTCAAATTGTTTAAAATATTGTAAAACTTATGTAATTCACCCTTGGTTTTAGTCAAAATGATAAAACAGTCGTCCAAAAATCCTTTCCATGATTGTTGTTTGAAAGTTTTAAATTCAACACTAAATTGCTCCTCCAGGTTTTTATATAACTTTTCCTCCAGAAATCCTAAACAAGTGTAGCATAGGTTGGGGTAACTTTAGTTCCCATAGCTATTCCAAGTTTTTGCTTATATGTTATCCCATCAAAATTCATGAAATTGTGTTCCAAAATGAATATTAAACTTTGTAAAATGAAAGGCTTGGAAAAACGTTCTCAGGAATGGAATTATGTAAAAATATGTAAATATGTAAATATATATATAAAAAATATATATGTTATTATACATACATGCATGCATGCATGCATACATACATACATTCATACATAAAAACGTTACATACGTTATATACATACATTACATACAATGATAAAATTGCATCATTTGCTCAGACACATGCATTATTCGAAATACCTAAAACCCAATAATTCCACAGGTACAGTGAAGAGCTATGACATTTGAAATGCCAAAACATATACAAGGAGGTCAAAGGATAAACACTGAAAATTACTCAAGTGTAGGGTTATATCTGTTGTAGTGGCTCTCCCATTAATATCAAATTATCAAAAGGATAATACGTGGATTTTGAGATATTTAAAATAAATAGAATCTGTGAATAGAGGCATTATATCATTTTTTGAAGATGACACGCGAAAAAACCAAATTTACGGTAACCCTAACGAATCACAGACATGATTCTATCAGTTTTATGAGATGTGTAACTCTTCAATACTGGAGGTTATATAAAAAAAAGCATGAATTAATTGTTCTATCTAGATTTTCTAAAGCAGTGAAAACCCTTCCCTGATTGATTAGAAGTAAAGGTCGTGTAAAGATGACCTCCTATGGATACCTGTCAGACCCTGACAATAGTCAGGAGAAGGGGGATTGCTTTCATCACACTGATATATGGATCGATCTTGTTAACTCTTTTATGTATTGATTTCTCACAAGAATATTCCACCATAAAATACCATAAATTTTACTTCCTGCTATATATCACGTTAGGAATGTTGTTTTAATAGGATTTAAAGGCGTCCAGACATGTTAACTGCTCGAGTTATATGGATATTAAATGCATTTTTAGTCATACTTTGCTATGGTAAGGCATTTATTTTCAATTAGATTAACAAATGTAAATGATTTTCTATTAAGAATAATTGTCAAAAAAATCACATCTCTTAAATGCATTCAGATACGTTCTCTATTACATATGCTAAAATTTCGGGTTTGTTTTTAAATTTTGGTCTGTACTTGCTCAAGACTTTGTATAGTATGACAGTAGCCCCCTTTGTTGTTTTTTTTAAGAAAAAAGTATGATGTAAAGTCATACAGCAAAATTTAGAGTTTGGCTACCAAGCTACCAAATGCTATATGTTCTTATATGTATACAACAACATTGTCTCTAATAAAATAAGTATCATTTTGATTACGTTAAAATAATGATATGTAATAAAATATCAATTAATCATAAAATACATAAACAGATGATTTCTCTGCAAATAAGAGTGCTGCTCAATATAGAACTTCTGAGTCCTGTCCTAGATGTGTGGCAACAGATGCATTGGACAGAAACATGGGCACATGTATGCGAACTTTAATGGGAATAACATCACCAGATAAATTCACATGGTGGTACGTAGACCTTGGAGATATACGCATTGTGTACAATGTCAGGATACAGTTCAGGGACTATGGACAGGAATATGGTAAACAGACGTTGTTCTTGTTTATCGTGTAAGATTTTATAGACATGTAATCAATAGTTTAAAATGTTAACGACATTATACCATTTGAATTCACAAACTTATTCCTACACACAACATATTGTAAGTTTACAGAAAGCAAAGAAAACATATCAATTTTTCGGAAATTTGTAATACTTATCTAAATCACAAACCTCACAGTGACATCTTTATATTATATAGTTCTCAGACAGAGGGGACGCTTCGCTGGGTTTTCCTTGTATGTGTCCAACACAACTGACAGAAATGACGGGTTTCTATGTTACAAGAACGGACCGGAGTTACCTCCCTTGGATTTCAACACAACCTGTATAACATATGGACGCTATGTTATCTTTTACAATGAAAGAGTATATAGAACAACCTATCCTATAGGTTATGAAATTGTTTCAGTTTTTACAGAGCTGTGCGAAGTAACAGTGACAGGTAATTTTACTGATATTTTCAACTGTTCAGCATGCTTTCAATTTATTAACCTATGTATCATGTAATAATCAACACTAATAATTCGTGAATAAGGTTGTTCCTCATCCGGTGTTTATGGAGAAAACTGTGATAAACCCTGTCCAGATAATTGTCATGAACGTAGATGTGACATCATCAATGGAACCTGTTTAGGTTGTAAAGCTGGGTGGCTAGGAGCACATTGTGACTTAGGTATGACAAAAAGTTCTCAACACGATGACAATTTGCATAAATTGTTATTATTTTAAATTATTTTTTTTAACAAAGCATGTCCTGTCGGATTTTATGGTCTAAAGTGTGAATCAAAGTGTGTTGGACATTGTAAAGACAGCAAGACTTGTAACCACACCAGTGGTTTGTGTGACAACGGATGTGGTAATGGTTGGACTGGATCAAACTGTACAAAAGGTTGTAGGAATAAAAGAACAATGTGCATACATGTAGGATGAGTTTGTTTACTATATTATGTATATGATAATTGGTCAAACATTTTCAGGTATTAAAAAAGAGTTTTCATCTTTGATCATTTATATGTTAATATGTTTGATTTTACATGATATCAAATGAATACATATTTTTTTAGAATGTCCACTAGGAACTTATGGACCATATTGTGCGCAGAAATGTAGTGGGCATTGTTTAGGTAGCGTTGCATGTAATAGAACAACTGGAAATTGTGACACTGGCTGCGATTTTGGGTACACTGGAGAGATATGTAAAACAGGTTTGTAAAAATCAAATGTAGACCTAAATATGCAGTGATCATGACAGGCGTACTTTTTTTTTTCAGGTGGATCGAAATATGCACAATTCACAATTTTACAATCAGGAAAAGCATTGATTATCTGATTATTAATCAAGGATCTTCAATTTTACATTATTTTTTTTAAAAAATAACATGTATGCTTTAAAACTAAATCAAATTTGGAAAGGACTATTAAGCTATTAATTAATTGTAATATACTCCACATGAGAATATTTGTATGTATATCTGAATACTGATCATTTAAACTTCCTTGCTGGAACACCATATTATATTATATACGTAAGATACACGGCAAAAAGATATGTTTAATAGTTTTAAACTATGATACTTATGTTAATCTATACCTGGTCAATCAGCAAGGTAGTTAAAATAATGAAAAATATCAAAAACTATGTTTATCCTATAAACGTTGTTTATCATATTAATTATACAATATATTGTAATTAATTACAGGTTGTGAAATCGGAACGTTTGGTAAAGGTTGTAGCAATCAGTGCAGTGGACACTGTCTAGATAACGTTATCTGTAATTCAAGAACTGGCCACTGTGATAGTGGATGTGCTTCAGGATATATAAAACCTTTTTGCAATCTAAGTAAATAATGTTATCATTTTTTATTTAATTCATTGTAATGTGTTACAGATCAATATTTACGATTTATAATCAAAGCATAAAGGAGATAAAACTTTACTTTGTAGATTGCATGCTCATGCTAATTAAAAAGTTTTCAATCAATTAAAGATAGTGTTAACTCAGTGTTAAAATTTGGCTTGTTAAAAGTTCAATATCATGAGCAAAATTTGTTCTAAATACAAAACATATCTATAAGATGAATAAAAATATATTTTAATAATTTTCAGGAATACAACACTAATAGACATGTAGCAAAACAAATAGAATTCGAACAAAAAAAAATTTCTAGTTATAAAATATTGGCAGCACAATCATAACAATAGTTCAGATTTCAGTAAGTCCATATAATTTTGCAGAATCTCTGTAGGTTTTATCGCACGGTAACCTTCAATTTTAGAATTTTTTTTATAAAAAGCCCTTAAAATTCGATTTAATTGAGATTATCTTAAAAGATGAAAATATTTCTAAAACACAAATACTTTTGGGCAGTTAAGCTGATCAGAGATAAAGAATTAGCTTTTGGACGATAGATGTATTTTAAAAATACAATAAAAGTTCTATAACATAAAGACCGATTTTCATCATCATCAGTGGACCGTTTTTCGTTCAAAGTAAATAAAATATTCATTTCAATCAAATTAAAGTTAAAAGAGTTAGGTTGTTTGTTTAAAAGCATGCTATGACAGAACATATTTTATGTAGATGGGTTGTGGGCAGAATTGTTTACTTAGCTGCAAAATATGGTATGTAACAACGTCGACGGATCTTGCATTTCCAAAAATGAAAAGCAGATTCTCTGGCTTTAAGTGAATTAAAGATATTATGTATAGATATGAAAAGGAGTAAAAGAGAATAAAGAAGCTTGTTTTTCTATGTTAGCACATTGCAATCCATAAATATTTCCTTGTAACTATGAAGTTAGTCTAACAAATCCATATAAGTAAATAAAACACAAGTTGTTACAAGTAAGAAAGACAAGATATAAACAAAATACTTCAATACTGTGTAGAGGTATTGTACTTTTTTTGGTTTTAATTTACAGCTGACTTAGAGTCTAATGCATTCAGTGATAATTGTAATGAACCATCTTACATCGCTGGATTATCGGTCTTGGTTATCATCAGCATTGCATTAGGCAGTGTATGCCTGTTTTTTATATGGTAAGATCTCGCTAGCTTATTATTTATACAAAACAATCTTAACGCAATTTAACAAAACGATCATAAAAAATAATATATCATCATTCATCCTACTCTTGGCGCTGCTTCCTACCTTATATCACGTATTGAAAGTGCTTTATGTCGGTTTGTTGAACATATTTTCAAATGATGCTGACAGAGTAGATAAATAATTATAGTGTAAGGATTAAAAGGTTGTCTCGTTCAAAAGATAAAAAGGTTAAAATTTGGTCATTGTCCTTAAAAGTTAAAAGTATAATTGTCCTGGATTCCAGACTAGAATTTGCCTGAACACAACTCTAATTTAACAATGTATTTAGGCCGTGAACATAATAATTGAGAACCAGATTTAACCTGTGCAGGCACAGGTTGCTCGAATTATAGTCTGTCACAAGATATTTATGCAGTACATTTGGACGATTTTTAATAGAAATATACATACTTGTGAAAAAAGTAAAAATGAAATCGATGAAAGGGAACATATCCAAGATACCTTTATTGAAACTTTATCAATGTTCATTTGGAAAAATTTACATGAACGAAAACAAATGTATAAATGGAAAATATTGAAATATTGTTCCATTTGGAAGTCACTAGGATTACCTCGCACAATTTTTTTAAGTTATCACCCGGTGTACTTTCATGTTTGTTGCAATGCAAAATCCCCTATTTATAAATATCGAATAATTTAAGAAAACGTGCTGCATAAATATAATGGGACAAAGTAAAGATTAACAAAACTTAAAAAGGAGATAACTTAAGTATTGCAAAAATCATATCATTTTACCACCCTTTCTTTCCTAAAATATTTCCATTAAATTTTAGATAATCTCAGGGCTGTATAAATCTTCATCCCCCCTTTATGGTTTCATATTGTTTAAATAATAATTCCTGCGTTTGTAGGAAATATTCTCCTTTCCGTTTAAGTTCAAGATACAATTTTTCAAAGTAAATTGTGATATTTTCCCCAACAATTGTCAAGCATCAATTTATGTGCTTTAATGTAGATGTATACATATTTCATGTGTACTACCCCCCCCCC
This sequence comes from Magallana angulata, assembly GCF_025612915.1. NCBI lineage: Eukaryota > Metazoa > Mollusca > Bivalvia > Ostreida > Ostreidae > Magallana > Magallana angulata. The sequence continues at coordinate 47,218,087 of NC_069120.1, forward strand.
CCCCCCAATAAAAAAGCAATAACAATAACAAAAATTAACAAAAAGCAAAACATCCAACCCTTTTCGTTGATTATCAATTAATTTACACCGTTAGGAAAAACTAAGTTTAGATTAGGTACAATGTTTATAGTACCTTTCTCGGATTTATCGGTGTTGTAGAGTAGCTTTCCCCCCATATTAGCGTTTCCCTTTGAAAAACTGGCTATATCGTAGTCTTTTCCCCAGGAAACAGCTGCTATATAGTAGATAGTATATAGTACATAATGTGTTTTTTGCCGATGTTTTATTTCATGAAGACTGAATGGTTTAATTTATTTCATGGAACTTTATTATATATTTATTTAATTAATATACAATGTACAGTGTATATTGTCTGTTCTGCTATATTATTGGAAGTACACGCTTTGATTTATATACATATACCGTGTATTTTATCCTCTATTTCTTAAGCAAAAACGATTGTAATTCACAGTTCTGTCGATACTGACAGGAATGAAATCTACACAATTTAGTTTTAACCAGTTTATCAATCGGTCGAAACCTTCAGCAACCTAAAACAAATCAAAGTACTGAATTACTGAAAGCCGGGCTCTTTTGGTCTGTCTCTATGCATTGTGAAATAAAGACTGAAAATCTCTCTCTCTCTCTCTCTCTCTCTCTCTCTCTCTCTCATATGCTTTTAATTTCGGCAAAGCGTCAGAGAGCGACCAAATTTTGTATGCGGCTATAAACAAAAATATGTCTGTTTAGTAGGAAAAAATCAACAGTTGCTGCCTTGAATTTTGCAACAAGAGTTATAAATTCAATCCCCATTTCCTCAACTCACAGCAAAGTAGTTCATGGAAATTCATGCGCATTGTATGTGTCCAAAATGCATAGCCTTGTTTTTAAAACACGTTATAAATAAGAAAACTAAAAAAAGATAGACAATTCAGTCGAAATTAAAAAAAAGAAGCAAAATGCCAACACTTTTGACAAAACGTGGCTCTTTGTGTAACAATTTGGTATAGTGGAAGCTTTTACTTTGACGCTGTTTGGTTTTTTTGTTTACTCTTGAAGTTGTGCTATTTATAGTAACATTGGCGATTTGCCTGCCTACAGCCAGGACTCTGCTTCAGCAGAGCCCGGATAAAAATAATCATGATGATATCAGACTCAAATTCTAATGAAGAAAAAAATATAAGTAACACGCTGACGCGGGGTGTGTTATTTTTCTGCAGGTCGATGCCTTCATATCCCACATGAATCACCAAAGAAAGCATTTTATTGTTAAAATAAGGCTCTATCTTATATCGCTGTAGAACAAGCCAATTTTGTTTTCTTTTTTGCAAGGCACTGGAATAAGATGTTGTAGTGCAGATAAGGCCTAAACTTTGAAAAATCTGTCGAACACTTTGTGGAGCAGAACATCTTTAGTACACATTCACTTTGATAATTACATGTACATTGCATGGGTCTTTTATCTATGCTATGGGTATATGAAGTGTAATTAATCAGCCTTTATGTATCTGTTCCCACGTATTTATATTTGCTTCATTTAATTAATGTACACGTGTACCCCTCGGAACATGTTTGACATTTTTTAAAAAAACCAACAGTCCTCTGCCTTCCGAGTACGAATTCTGGGAAATATGCACTCGTATAGTCTCTAGCAAATGTGTACGTTTATCATCTTGCCCTGTACGATTATTTCAGCGTTATCTTACCATGTGCCATGTGACAAATATTTTGTTTCGCATGTTGCTTAATATTTAACTAATACGCATCAAGGATTTGCTACTGGTGATTTCCCAAAGCCTCTGTACTTTAAAAATTTCAGAAAACAAAATTAAATGGGGAACGAAACATTTTTTTTGGTATAGACAACTGCAAAAAGTTGTGCATGTAAATGCGCTTTTCGTATTTAGACTTTCGTCAAGACATAGACAGCCTAATATTTAATATCCCTTTAAATATGGCTTCCCATTTCACACTCTCACGAGAAGAAGATTATAATAGCGAGGCGACACTCCATAGACAACATGTACGAACGGAGGTTATTCGAGTTGAAATCTGCACATTGTTCAAAGAAAATTTTGTGGACCCGCGTGAAAAAGTTCTACATGTCCCAATAATCCTTTATGGTGCATAACAGCATGGTGGAATAGACAGCGTATCTAAGGAAAATTCTTACCTCTAAATCGCATACTAACAAAAAAAAACTAAAGTAAACAGCACATATGCTTATGTAAAAAAAAACTGTACCTATCTGAATTTTGTTGACATATGACGTCATTTCCTTCCCCTAATTTATCCGAAAATTAACGAAAACTGTCGAGAGAAAGAAAGTTAAGTATGGCGTCACAGTGATCTCGCGCTATCATTTGGAGTTGGATCAAGCATCTTTACAAGATGATGGCGACTTTTTTGCTGATTACATGTAGTTTTGTTTTGAAATTTGTTTTTGGTTAGTAAATACACATGCAAGTTCCATGCTTAATTTACTGTATATTGATCCAATCATATACATGTATGCACACGTTAGGTAGGTGACAAAAATTTATTAAAAAAGAAAATTATCAGATCTACGTGCAGCCACGTCATTTTGTAATAGAATGAATAAAACAATAATTAGAAAAAATAAACTGTTAAATATCTACAGGTTTTTTTTAAGTTGCATATGTGGCCAAATCTTTAAATAATATTGGTTATCACACACTAAAAAAGGAGGAGGGCAAATGTCTACAAATCATATATAGCATACAAAAATTTAAAAAAAAATAAATTAAAACAAAACTGATGTTACACAGGAAAATAATTAAAACACAGAAAAGAACAAGGAACAAATTGAGAAATAACACAGACACGAAATTTATTGTTTACTGATTTAAGGATCATTAATAAAAAGCAAAGGAATGCTAAATTAAACATAATTATATTTACATAAAAAGCCCTTAAAGCTGTTTGGTCCGATTTTATATCAAATTTTATGCACGCTTTTAAACGATGGCTATGCTTAGTATTTGTATAATAATAGACATTGCAGTAATTTTACCCGTCAATTATGCCAAATTTCAAGGTCGAAATGATCAGACAAATTACAAATAAACATGTGTACGTTTTGTTCGCTAATATTTCTAAAGTCGGCTTTCTTTACAATCGATGCATAGCATGCGGGTTGAATAACCCCAATCATTCGAGGGACGAAACCAAGCGGTTTCCTTTTCTAAACATTCCCGTAATGCATTTTGGTTTGTTTTTTCGTTTGCCCAAAAAGAAATTATTTTTATTTACTTTGAATATTTCTTACTTTGAAAGGAGACTGATTCTGCTGGTGTAAATAGGAGAAAGTCGATAACTTTCTAAGAAATATAATTTGTATGAAAAAAAATGTGATACTGTAATTACAAAAAAATCGGACCAAACTGCTTTAAACAGCTTTGTATTTTAAATCAAGATATTTTGATAAGTCTGTTTAAATTAGCCTTGGGTGGGACAATTGGAATAAATGTTTGATAACTCCGGGTTCATTGCGGTGGTAAAAGTTTTCGAGACAAAGCCAAAGTTTTTGGTTGGGAAACTCCAAAGGTTGCATTTAGCAATGATGAGAGATGTGTAGTTCCTTCTGCGCTCGCCCCAACAGTCACACCGTAAACATATTAATTAAAGGCTATATACATGCATTTTAATTAAATATACCGTTGACACAACATAATCCCATTACATAAGACTAACAGAGTGATCGTCCTTTCGGGTGACATCACAATGGAATTCTTTCACATTGATCCGACAGAATTTTTTCGGCGTTAGTAAATTTCGACACACAATGCAATTCCAAGCGTTGCAAATGATTTTCTTACCTTCTCGCAAGAATCAAAGTAAAACGGACAAAATGTGTAAATTTAAGAACATCATGGTTTTTAAGTAAATAAAACAGTATATTTCGCGAATTTTTTTTTTCCAGGGTAGTTTTAATGAGACAGACGACACTTGACCGACGTGAACTTTGAGGTCACAATAAGGGGAAATTACTCTGACTAGTTATTGTAAATCTGCTGAAATATTACCAAAATCTTCTCAAAATCTTGCAAAGCTAACACGAATGGGATATTTCTTTAGAGATAGGAAACAGTTGTAACTGACTCTCAATTGGATGAATGCTCTGTTGCAACCACTATTGAAATAAAACCACTGTTGAAATAAAATTGTTTCAATAGTGGTTGGGGACCTATTTCATTAGAACAATCACTTTGCAACCACTATTGACATACAACCACTATTGAAGTTATGATTTCATACAGGTTGGTACGAAAGCCGAGAAGGATCATTCGAGATTCGAGATTCAAAATACGAGATTCGAAATACGAGATTCAAGATTCGAAATTCGAGATTCAATATCTAAATTAACCAATCAAATCATGGATCTGAAACCTGTATCCTAGCAACATCACACTGTTCTAAATAAAGATCATTCGTACATGTTCTTTCCTACAAATAGATGTCTTAATAGCTCTTATGTAATGGTTATAAAATGGTTAAATTAACATTGATGAATTAACCCCACACAATATAAACAATTAAATTAGTGATAGCACTGTTGGCTTTGCGAATCTATGTGATTTTGTTTGTCCTGTATGTATCCCCCCCCCCCGAACCATTTTAACCCGTAGTGTATTTGCCCCAACCGTGTAAAAATCGGCTCGGGAAAAAAGATCTGTTTAATCATTAAATAATTAAAACTGAGTGTGGTATTAGCTATGAAACGAAATTCAATGAAATAATCGACATGTCAAAATATTGGTTATGATAAAGTTTTAAACCATAGAAGATATAAAGATTTACAACCTCAAAGACGACAATCCAGATAGGAATAGTGTATTGTAAGGTATCAATGTCATTGTCGATATGAGAGAGAGAGAGAGAGAGAGAGAGAGAGAGAGAGAGAGAGAGAGAGAGAGAGAGAGAGAGAGAGGGGGGGTTTTGTAGTGTCATATTCAATATTGATTTATAATTTGAAATTGTTTGATTTGATACAAGCATATACAGACGATTAAGCCTCTCAAATGAGAAAAGAGAGGAGGTAGCTAGGATAGGGCAGACCAACTAGCAAGCTTTAATTTAAACGGTGTTAGCGCACGTGTGATTTACATCGACTCTCTCTCTCTCTCTCTCTCATCACCTAGCATTTCCTTTTCCGTGGAGGGGTTTGGGGTAATTGATATTTCTTTAAAAAAAACATGAAATTTTCTTTAAATTGTGTGCGGATGTTGTACTCAATAATTGGTTTTCAGTATATAAATTTCGGGGGGGGGGGGGGGTAATCTCAGCGAGATTCGTCGAGACTGAAATTTTTTTGACGGACGTCTCTTCCGAATCTCAGACCAGTGCCACACAAAGTGATTCGGGAAAATTTGGAATCATTTTAATTCGTGGGGGCCAATTTTCGTGGATTGTGACTTTTTTGTTTATTTGCGGGGATGTAATTTCGTGGATGCGTCGGTTACTGTTTAAGTAACAAAGAAAACTGTTTCTAAATTTGTTTTCGTTGAGGATTTAAATTCGTGGGAGAGGACTTCCCACGAATTCCACGAAAATTGAGCCACCACGAATATTAATGATTCCACAGTAAATTAAAAGGAAATATCCGGTATTTATAACTAAACCTTTTAATTTTATAATGTAATATTCATAAAATGATAAGGTTGAAACCTTTGAGTACGACATATTCTGAAACAGGCTATTTGTGACCTTGACTGGAACTCTTCAGCATTGGAGATGTGAATGAGTGTGGAAATGAATATATATATAATAAGCTGTGCTGGTGCATCTATTTACCCAAATGGACCAACATATAACTAAATGAATCTAAAAAATTTGACAAAATTAGTTTTAAACGATTCATTTTTCAATTCTAATCGGGTATGTCCTCTAGAAAAATCTTGAACCACACACATGTTTAGCAAATAAAACAACAATTGTTTCATTTTTTTATGGGGAGGGGGTGGTGCTGGTAAAGGACATGTATTGTTTGTGGCAGTTGTGCTATACTCTCATTTGTTATACATGTAATAGGTAATACTACATATTGATATAAAATGAAAGTTTCCAATTACACTGTACATAGCTTCTATCATGCATTTTGACCTGCGCGATAGTTTAAAACAATTTTCAAACCTTTTAATGTAATTCAACCGATCATTTTTGGAAATAATTTTTCTGGATCCCCGCCTGATACGTCCGCCTTCATGTACATTAGAATTACATGTACGTGACCATATGTAAACATTAACTTAATCGGCTATGTACATGTTATGTGGCGATTACATTTTTTATAAATGTATTTGCAGGATAGGTAACAAATAACAGCCTATTTGTTGGTTTCCGCACTGGTTATTTGAGATAATTTACCGCCATTTTCTATGCATTCCCCACACCACACACAGTTTCTTTATTTGGTGTTCTGTGTGTATGGCGACAAATTGGTAAATTGGCACTTCTCGCCCCTTGTAGCTTCACCCTGATTTCATTTTATCTGGCTAAGTGTAATGTAGTAGTATATTAAGTAGACACATTTTTGCAGTGCTTATTTACATCTTTAGAGAGTTACTTACATACAAAGTAAACTTTTGTATGATTTATATGCAATTATTGTCAATTTTGATGCGTTTGGGGGGGGGGGGGGTGGGGGGGTAGGAAACTACAGAGACACTTAACTTGGGTGTGATACATATGCCTGTCTATACCTTCTATTCTTTCTTGTTGATATATCAATGAATGAATTATAACAAACTACAACAATAGATTTTGAAAAATTCATGCACAATCAAATTTTTTTAATTTTCCTGTTCTCTGCACAAGAAATCGGCAATGTGAACAAATTGGCACCCTATTACCCCTACCTTTAATTGTACAGAATATGTATCTTTCTATATTGAAAACAATGCCAAAAGTAAGACCCATAAGAAGTTGTTTACTCAAGAAAAGGGAAAAACAATTTGTATTAATTAATAATTCCGTATGATGTGATAATATTTCAATGATTAGTTTATAATCATAGTACTAATGTATGCCTGTATACATAAAAAACGATAAAAGTAATGCTCATATTTATTGGTGAAACCTGGACTGATTATTTATATTTAGATTAAAACATGTTTTAGATACTAACCTTCATGCGCGGAGGGGGTCTATAAAGGAGGGGGTCAGGGGGTCTGGACTTTCCTCGGGAAAATTGAAGCTTATTTAATTTACATAGTAAAATTATTGAAAATTGGCCTAGGACCCCCCTACCGAAAAGAAATTGGCTCCGCTTATGAAGCTCTCTACCATAACCGCATTTTTGCACAAAAAGGGTGAATAAAGCCGGGGTTTAAACTATTGGTGGTGAAATACCCCAGGGTTCAAACGCATCAGGTGGAAATGCACCAGGGCAAACAAAATCACTTAGATCTGCGAAACACACTGCATTATTACTAGTCTACTTGAATATTCTGTGTAAAAATAAATACAAACAATTATCTAGTTAGCTAGGGAGAAGTGAACATAGCATTTATTTGTATATAAGAGCATGTACTAATAATCTTTATTTAGAACAGTTTGATGTCGCTAGGATACGTATTTTCAGATCCTTGATTTGATTGGTTAATTAGATATTGAATCTCGAATTTTGAATTTTGAATCTCGTATTTCGAATCTCGTATTTTGAATCTCGTATCTCGAATGATCCTTCTCGGCTTTCGTAGGTTGGGGATGTCTTTCATGATAAGAACTATTTTACAGACACCATTAAAGTTCAACTACTATTAAATTCATTTTGTGTTTAATTGTAGATGGGAATGAATTACTTATAATCATAACTATGTAATTACTATTATGTAACACATTTGGAAAGAAAGAAGTTGTATATCATATTTGCAAACTATTTTTAAATGCAAGAAATCTTACGAATAATATCAAATACACAATTATGGTACAATGTTCACTGCTGTTGAGAAGTTAATAACCAATTCTTGCAGACAAACATGCATATACATTTGTTTTTATTTAACAAACAATTCAAATACACAATTAAGGTACTAAAGACTTGCATATTTTATGGTAATTGTAATTAAGACTATGATGTAAATGTACTTATTTTAGGATTTTCACTGTTGTGCAGAAATAAACAATCCTCGCAGATTAACATATAGAATTTTCATATTTTTTCTTTACCTTTCTCTTTCTATAGATATATCATGTTTTATGGAAATTGTCAATTATTTGTATTAGAAGACAACGTTGTAAATTGCCAGAACTTCTATTCAAAACCCCTGCATATTAATAGACATAAAACTGAAATGCATCATCAACCACTATTGAAATACTTTATTTCAATAGTGGTTGAATTGAAAAGTATCCCCAACCACTATTAAAATAAAGTATTTCAATAGTGGTTGAAATGAATCGCATCTTTAACCACTATTGAAATAATATATTTCAATAGTGGTGGTAGTGAAGTAATCCCCAACCCCTATTGAAATAATTTGTATTAATAGTGATATTTATAATAATATTTATCAATGAATAAATATTCAATATACAGGGGGTTTGAATAGAAGTTCTGGCAATTTATTTACAAGATGTTCACAATTGTGCAAATAATATACAATATCATAGGACATGATATGTTTGTAGAAAAAGAAATGTGAAGAAAAAAATGTAAATGTTTAAAGAAAAATTAATGAAGAAATTCATTCTAAGCTACGACTGAAAAAATAATTTTAATTGTAGTTGTACTTTAACAGTGTCTGTAAATTGATCTCAAAATGGAATACACCCGGAATACTATCTAAATATTTTATTTTAGTAGTGGTTGTATTTCAATAGTGGTTGTAAAGTGATTCTTCAGATGAAATATATTTCCAACCAGTACTGAAATAATTTATTTCAATAGTGGTTTTATTTCAATAGTGGTTGCAACAATGCTCCCATTTATTTTATTCTATATATTTATGGTAATTTCCAGGAATGTTTTTTAAAAGGGGGCGTGGCAGCCTCATTCAAAAAATCTCCACTAGCAAAAAAAAAAATAATTCTTACTTGAGGAGTCCGTGGTATGCTTTTAGCAGTTTAGCTGCTCAATGATATCGTTATTTTCGCTTCAATTTATTACATGCTTCCAAAGGAGGGGGGGGGGGGGGTGGCGAGGGCGACTCCATGATCCTTATAATTATTATGATAAGCAAATTTTTTTTATTATTAATCTAAAAAAAAATAATTATAATTTTTTTTTCAAACGGGCAGGGGGGGGGGGGGACTCTATGATAAGTCAAATTTGTATATGTAAGTTTGAGTAAAATGTCATCTGCAAGAAAAAAAGAGATAAACTGCAATAAACGTTATGTTAAAATCTTCATTATTCAACAACATTGTATCTTAGATGAATTCTACTTATAAATAGATATAAAAAAAAATTAATTTACTGGAAAAAATAGATATGTTTAATTTTATTTTGCATTCAAGTTCATTTTATTACGTTGCTACTTTTATTTTTATTTAATTTATCATAATTCATCATTTGATCATAAGCTGCGCTCGCCCCAACGGTCGCACCGTAAAACATATTAGTATCTTGTAATAGATACGCGGGTAAATCCGACTCCGAGTTAAAAAAAAAAAAAAACCCGTCGATATTATGATCAATTTAAACATTGTTTATTTTTAAGAAAACAGTACTGAATATTAATATCAAAAGAATGTGTTCGCCATGATATTATTTCTCTACTTCGGAATCGAATCGATCTTTGAAGCTGTCGTGCCATGGTATCACGAAACAGTTAAGAATAGGTAACTTTTTACCTTAACAAAATATCAAAACTGTAACACTACTCTGAATTTCACTTGTATGTATGGCACGCAAAATTCACAAAAATGAGCTAAACTTAGTTCCACAGTCGATAAACTAGGTTTATCGACTGTTAAATATTAATAGTTTACGGATCGTAAACTATAGTTACCGACGTTAATCTATATTTCACATCTGTAAACTATAGTTAAGGCGATAATCTATGTTTCACATCTGTAAACTATAGTTAACACTGAAAACAATCAGTTGCGGTTGTTAAACATAGTTTATCTGATAAATAGGGTTTAATGATCAGTTAACTACGGTTTGCAAATCTAAAGCACGCCAAATTCACATAAATAAGCAAAACATAGTTTCACAGTCGATAAACTAGGTTTACCGGCTGTTAACTATAGTTTACAGGATCATAAACTATAGTTACCGACGTTAATCTATATTTCACATCTGTAAACTATAGTTTACATATGCAAATCTATGTTTTTCTGTCTGGAAATACACGTTAACAATAGATTTTGCTGATAAATATAGATTCACATTTGTAAACTATAGTTTACATTCGTAAACTATAGTTTAGAGTTGATAAATATAGTTTCACGATTGTGAAACTGTATTAATCAGATAAACTGTGATTTACAATAATTAATTTTAGTTTTTGGTTCTTAACTATAGTTAACTGTCATTTATGATTTACAAACGTAAAACTATGTTTATCACATTTTTGTGAATTTGGCGCCTTAATGTCTAAATTGTAGAATTTGCATTCGTGAACAATAGTTAAGAGTTGTTAATCATAGTTTCACAATTGTGAAACTATATTTATCAGATAAACTACAGTGTATGTTTAACAATCGCAAATGACTGTTTCCAGTGTTAACTATAGTTTAGAAATGTGAAACATAGATTATCGCGTTAACTATAGTTTACAGACGTGAAATATAGATTAACGTCGTTAACTATAGTTTTCGATCCGTAAACTATAGTTAACAGTCGATTAAACCTAGTTTGTCGACTGTGAAACTATGTTAAGCTCATTTTTGTGAATTTGTCTGATAAATGTAGTTTCACGATTTTTGAAACTATAATTAAAAACTCTTAACTAAAGTTTACGATTGTAAATAATAATTAACAAATGTGAATCTATATTTATCAGCAAAATCTATTGTTAACGTTTTTTACAAATAGATAAACTATGATTATCATTCGTAAACTATAGTTTACATTCGTGAAATATAGTTTCACAGATGTAAACTATAGTTAACGAATCGTTAACTATAGTTTAGGATCCGTAAACTATAATTAACAGCTGATAAACCTAGTTTATCGACTGTCAAACTATGTTTAGCTCATTTTTGGGAATTTGGCGTGCCATATGTATGTATTATACAATAATTCACTCAGCAATTAGTTCATGTTTATTAGTTTTACTGCTAGAATCCTATTGTTAATCGCATTAAAAAAATATTGTCATTATTTATCGGAAACCCCCTCGACTTAATCAATTTCATTGAAAATACTACGTATTTTTTATTTACAGCAACGAAGCACGGGATTCTAGCAGCACTTTTCAAGTAGTTTAAGTCATTTGCTTTCGATATTTGCAAGTATTTCATCTTTCATAATATTCGGGGTAGTGTTACACTTTTCCCTTTTTTCTACACACTGACAGAGGAAAGGCCGGTCAAGCCACATAAATATCTATCTGCTTACCTAATAACACTCGCTAAACATGAACGTAGCATCAGATGGGGGGGGGGGGGGGGGGCAGGGGGCCTGCCCCCCCCCCCCCACTTTTTCTTGCAGCAAAAAATGTTTTGTTTTTTTATTTACATATAAAATGGATTAATCATCGAGTTGCCCCCCCCCCCCCCCCCCCCCACTTTTTTGGGAGTATGTAAAAAATTAAAATAAGGAAATGAGGAGTGAAATTGAAGTTATATAGTACATTTATCTAAATCTTGTGTATCAGTGTTAAATAAGTCTTATTTCGGCATTGTTTACACTGCATTCCGATTATTTGTCTCCTGACAACGATCTTATCTACTAAACATGCATGTGACGTCATCAATGATAGATATACGTAATAGAGAGAAATCGTAGATATATTTAGTTAGAAGAGTTTCTAGTGACATTTTACGCCTGTAGTTTTCATGATTTAAACCAGAGATAAAGTATAAATTGACATCTTTCTGATTGAAATATGACATCATGCTGCTTATCGTATCGTCATATCTATCAGAGGTTTGATCGCTGAGAGTTGCCTTATCATACCAGTGTTTTGCTATTCCCCTTCTTTTATAGGCCAGAAAACCCCACGTAAAGCCTACTTTATAATATATTTCCCCCTTTTTTCCATTCCAAACATATTTATGTAGGACCATTCGTGACCTAACTCCGCAACTTATAAGACGACATCCATTAAGTAATAAAATCAAAATATTGTGTTCCCTTAAAATTTGGTTTGTTTCTTATAAAGAAGGGTGGGAGGGGGAGGGGTTAAGATTGCGAAATTTATTACCCTTATCATCCCTGAATAAAAAAGAGAACTTTTTTCCTCCTTCTTCTTAATAACTAGCAGGGGACCGGAAGAAATGCCAAAATAAGAATATATATGTACAATTTTTGGCTACGATAAACGAAGCTTTAAAGCGGTGACGAAAGGGTTCTACATCTAAGTAACATAAAGCGAATTGATATGTTTATCAAAAACAATCATTTAAAGGAAGTGAGCATGAAATAAATAATTGTTGCTTCATAAATTTTAAAAGCCTTTTGATACTTAGAAACGAGGTCTGTATCCTTTTTTTGTTTATTTCTATCATGATCTTTTAGGAATTTTGACTCTCTCGGTGAAAGGTTTATGGAGGTAATTTATTTTTCCCTAGCATGCATCTGTTATGTTGTAAATTTTGAATTTACTGGGTGGGTATAAATACAAAATTTACAACATGACAACTTTTCTATTTACACCCACCGAGTGAATTCAAAATTTACAACATGACATACATGTATCTGTTCTCTGACGTACATAAGCCACATTGCTGCTGGTGACTGGGTTAATGTTTATACATAGTTGATAAAACTGGTTCAATGTTTACAGAGTTGATAAAAGTTACAAAGAAAAATTATGCCTGGATGTGAAGCAAAATTTGTAACTGTTATGAGAGGACAATGATTCAGTATATTTCTATAACTGCAGAACCTTAGGTAACTAATTATATGATCTGTGCAAATAATGAATATAGATAATTCATGAAATATGAAACAATCGCATTCCAGATGTGGCCGTCATTGTTACATAAATAAAACGCTTTTTGTAGATTTAAAAAAATATATAAAAATGTAACATTGTTTGTGGGGTTTCTTACCGTTACTTTTTACGTAAATGCTATATAGAAATCTTAAATTCTCTCTGATTTGTTTTATCTTAGATTAGATGTTGATTGATGCATGATGCGTTTATCGGTTCGGTTTATGCTGTCAGAAGAATAACAGAACTAAGACACATTTTAAAAAACCAGGATGCTAAGCAATGTACTTTGTGTGTTTATTTATGTAGCACACATAATGTTCATACTCATAACAAAAAATTAAGAAATTCCTGATTGGAAGGAAAATAGGTCACAATAATACTGATCCAGGTATATTTTATTCTAGTTACATGCAACATTAACTGCTGATGGGAGTGCACTATTTTGAGATCCATAATCCTTGTTTCAAAATTACATCCATATGAAGTTTCAATTCAAACTTTGATGATGGTATTTTACCTGACGTTAGAATCGGTGCGCAGCCCTCTCTTAGATGTTTAGAGATAACCCAGCAGGGAGGTAACGATTTTAACAATATGGCAGCGCTCATGAATTGCAAGAACTAATTATTCGAAGTGAACACAGACCACAATTATTTTTCCTTCTTATTCATTTATAAAGCAAAAATTCATATAAGAAATTTCACCAAATCAAATCTATTCTGGCATAATAACAGACTAACATTAGTCCAACAATATCCAAAGTACAGGAAAATCAATTAAGAGGGGTCTGAGATATAGCCCCTACAATAACCCCTACCCTGAAATATCCACTTTCACTTCGGAAAATTTGTAAACATTGGCCTCTTTACACCCTTCCTGTTGCGCCTTTACATTTTCCCACCTTTTTTTTTTTACCTAGTATTATTTTTTCAAACCTTCTTCTTTCCATCCATGCCCTTAAAGAAACCAAATTCGCCCATTGACACCCCTAGGAATTTTTGAAAAAAAACATACATTTTTAGAATGGAACTACTTGCGTGGTTAATGAACACAGGGTAAAAATAGTAGCATGTGACCAACTGGTATATCTTTTTACTGAGGAAAGCGGTGTCTAAATGGTTTTCAGATATCATTATATACATCAAACCGACAAATTTGAGCCGTTGATAATTTTTTCATGTTCACTTCCTTAAAGAAACGGAAGGGTATACAATGTTGAGGTGGTGGCGCATTTGATAGCGTCGACCGATTTGGACTTGGTTATAAAATATTAACATAAAGCATATTGATATGTTTATAAAAAAACATTTAAGAAACGCAATTAAGGATATACAAAGTTGAGGTGTTGGCTCATTTGATAGCGTCGACCGATTTTGACGTGGAAGCCCCGGGTTCGAGTCTGGTCCGTCGCTATCGCGGTAACATTGTAACCTTGGACAAGTTACTTCAGTAGTGCACTCTCTCCACCCAGGGGTTAGAAGGGGTACCTGGCACATGAGACGAGCTGGATGTGTGAATGTAAATGCTTGTATGCCCCCCCCCCCCCCCCCCCCGGGAGTTGAGAATGCTATGGAATATAAGGGGTCTCGCCAGGGGGCAATATGTGGAAGTCGAACGAGGCAATTTACATTGCGAACAAGACTATAAAGCCTTACCTTTACCTTTACAATGTAACCAAATTGTATGTAAATGCATTTGTTTTTTTTTACCCTTTTACAACAAACACTTAGGTTTTGTGGGTTTTTTTTTTTTTTTTTTTGGTTTTGAATATTCGATACTTATTTTGTTCGATTATATTTACGGACGGATTGAAATTAGTTGATGCAATTGACTTTTTATCGCTTTATGTATATTTTATTATAAATTATGTTGGAGTGCTGACAAGTATACATAAATTGTTTAATTTCAGGAAATATTACAGTCTAGTAAAGAAGGTGCGCTCTTTGCAATATACATCTATAATGAGAACATCGACTCAAAGCAACAACGCAAACAATTGTCAGCAATATGAAGAACTACGTATATCAGAAAATGGATACCTCAACATCAATTTAAGAAATTAAAACTACATGTAATATCCCTATCAACATTTAAGAAAATTCGAATCATTTTTTATGATTAAATGTAGGTCAAATCAGTTCTTTTAAACCACACTGAAGTCTTTTGTGATAATCATGATAATGGTATATGTATGTACATGTATTTGTTTAAGTGTGGTCGCAAAACGTTTTGACATAATATTATATGTTTAGCAAATGTTTTACAATGATAAATTGTGAAAATAATAGTTGCATTCAGGCTTTAAATTCTTATCATGAATAAACATTTAATTATATTTCAGAAATAAGGTATCATTTTTGGATGCATATCGGGATATAAATACGGGTTGGTCACGTGATCGGGCTTTATGGAAGATTTGATCGCGTATCAACTCGTATTTATATCCCGATATACATCCAAAAATGATACCTTATTTCTTATATTTACATTTGTTGCAAATTATGACAATAACAATGCTCCGTTCTTTCTCTTTTGTGATAACCAAGAAAGCCGCTTCGATTACGATGACGCAACAAAAAATAGTACAACAATGTTGCAAGCATTTGATTATCATGATAAATAAATATGACACTACTTTTGACAAGACTACACTTTTTTATTATAATAAAGGGAAACAGAAAGGAAAATGCACTTGTACAATTGAAAAAAAAAACCGATTAAAGCTTGGCGGAATAGTACCTGGTCCACTTCTGTTGAAGTCGCAGAGCGGTTAGAAATTTGAAAACAACGCGACTGAAAGTTAAGGACGTTTGTAGAAAACACGTGAGAAACCATAACAAGTACTTTATTAAACTGACTTCCGGTCATACATATATTAAACAAGTCGTACATGATTTACTCGATATACATGACATCTCCCATTTTATAGATAGTAATGACATACATTTACAGAGATCTGGAATGACTAGAATTTTGATTTTCAGTTTTTACCAATATGCTTAGTATGCATTAAAATAAAAAATTATCAAATTGTAACTTGTGCAAATATCTGATACATAATGTTCCACCATACAACATTTTACATATAAGTATACAATACATGTACTAGTATTATAATACTGCTTGTATTACAAAAATGAAATTTTGAACATATACAAATCATTTCACAATTTCACAAAATCCTTGAATTTGGATGGACACACTACACTCCTCCCAGATCTGGTACAAGTGGTACTGGGAACTGAGTTTGGAAGATCTGTCGGTTTAGCTTCCTGTGGTGGTTTCTCAATCCGAGATTGGATAGTATTCGACCGGCATGGTGTATCAGTTTTCTCCGACGGAAGAGGAATAACAGTGTCATCAACTTCAGGTTTATCTGAGAAGGTGGCAGAAGTTGGTTTGATGTGCCGTCTGTTCCGTCTGTATCGCTTTCCAGACTGTGTTTGGAGAATGTATGATCTTGGAGAACTGTGTTGTTGTACTATTACAGCAGGAGTCCATTTTTTTTCATGACACATAACGGTAGATTCTCCAGGATAAAGATCACGCAATTCCTTTCCCGCATGTGCATCGTAGTTGATCTTTTGTTGGTATTTTCGGGTTTTCAAGCGTTCTTGAATGTCCTGCATGCCAACTGAGTTAGATTCCAAGAGTGGTGATGCTGTAGGTAAGTCAGTTTTCAGACGTCGGTTAAAGAAGAGTTGTGCTGGAGACTTTCCTAGCATGTCAATAGCGGTATTCCGATATGCAAGTATGGCTTTGTACGGATCTGAAGACTTGCGTAGCAGTTGCTTAACTGTTTGCACGGTGCGTTCGATTTGTCCATTGGCTTGAGGGAAGTGTGGGCTTGTGGTTGTGTGAACAAAACCATAATCCTTTGAAAATGCACGGAAATTTTCACAAGCAAATTGGGGCCCATTGTCCGATATTAATTTGTCAGGTATCCCATTACGTGAAAATATACTTTTCAGGTGCAAGATAGTGTTTCCACTTGTTTGGTTTTCAAGTTTTGCAAATTCAGGCCATTTTGAGAAATGATCAACACAAAGTAAGTATGAGAGTCCTTTGTAATCAAACAAATCAACAGAAATGATGGACCATGGACGTGATGGGGTTTCTGTTTCCACCAGTGGTTCCTTGGGATTAGATCTGCTGTTCAGCGCACAGATTGGACATTTTTCCACTACCTCTTGGATTGATGATGTCATTCCTGGCCAAAATAAGGATTCTCGAGCTCTACTCTTACATTTGACTACTCCTAGGTGAGAGCTGTGTATGCGATCTAGCATTTCTTTTTGTAGTCTCGATGGTATAATAATTTTGTGTCCCTTGAACATCAATCCATCTATACAAGTGATCTCATCACGGAAAGGCCAGTAAGGGTAAGTTGACTTTGGTAAGTTTTCTTTGGTGTCCGGCCATCCAGATTTGACTACTGCCTGTAAGGTTTGTAGATCCAGGTCGTCTTGAGTAGCTTGTTGAAAGCGCTCATATTGCTCTGGAGATATAGGTAAGTAGCTGATTGAGTTAACTTCAATGTCAGGCATAAGCTGTTCCTTCGTTTCATTGATGAAGGCTCGGCTAAGGGTATCTGCGATAAACATGGTCTTGCCTGGTTTACATACAACTTCTAGATCATAACGCTGTAGCGTGAGCAGAAGTGACTGGAGTCGAGCAGGTGCTTGATAAAGAGGTTTTCGAAAAATTGACTGGAGTGGCTTATGATCACTCTCTACCAATACATGTCGACCAAACACATATTGATGAAATTTTGTACATCCGTAAGATATGGGTAAAGCCTCTTTTTCAATCTCAGCATAGTTCTGCTGGCTCTTCGTTAATGCACGTGATCCATACGCAATAGGTTGGCCTTCCTGGACAAGTGCAGCACCAAGGCCTTTCGAGCTTGCATCTACAGTCAATGTCAGTGGCTTCTTAGGGTCATAATATCGCAAAACAGGTGTGTTGCTCACAAGTTGCTTCAAGTTCTGGAAACTGTCTTCTTGAGGCTTGTACCAATGGAAGTGTATGTCTTTTTCCAGAAGTAATCTGAGTGGTGCACTAACTTCAGACAAGTTTGGTAAGAACTTTCCAAGGTATTGAATAAAACCAAGAAAGGTTTGAAGTTCAGAGATATTCTGTGGAGCAGGCATATCTTTCACAGCGCGAATCTTCTCAGGGTCGGGCTGGATCCCTGCAGAGGTAAACACATGACCAACATATGCGATATGGTCCTTTCTAAATTGGCACTTCTCTGGGCTCAATTTCAGATTGTAATCACGAATTCGATTCATGACTGCTTTTAGTCTTTGGTCATGCTCTTGCCTGTCCTTTCCCCAAATCAATATGTCGTCGATTATTGCCTCACATCCTTCTAGATCCCTCACCATCTCTGAAATTGTACGCTGGTAGATTTCAGACGCAGAGCTGATGCCAAATGGTAGTCTAGTGAATCTGTAGCGTCCATATGGGCTGTTGAAGGTGCAGAGTTTTGAACTCTCTTCTGTGAGACCAATTTGCCAAAAGCCTGACGTGGCGTCAAGTTTGGAGAACAGCTTTGCTTCAGTGATTTGCTGTGTGACATCTTCAATTGTCTTGAGTGGGTAATGTTCTCTACGGATTGCTTTGTTGAGGTTTGGCTTCTGGACGGTAACCATGGAGTTTACCCATGCTGTAGGTTCTTTCTGCTGAACTATTACACCAGCTTCTTCCATGCGATCAAGTTCATCCTTGATTTTGTCACGAAGTGCTATTGGAACACGACGAGGTGGGTGTATCACAGGAGGTATCAAGGGGTCAATCTTAATGTCATGTTTCACTGGTAAGAGTCCTAGACCCTTAAACACATCACTGTATTCTGACTGAATGTCCTTAGGGATATTCGTTGTCTCTGCATGGTCAAGTTTGTAGGTGCGTTTTACAAGTCCCATTGCTGAGCAAGAGGCAGATCCAAGAATTGGTTCAGAAGGTAAGTCAACAACTTCAAAAGAATTGTCACTCACATGATCTTGATATTTACACTGCAGTATTATATTTCCGACAGGTTTGACTCTATGTCCACTATACGATTTCAGGTTAGTTTTTGACAAAGCAAGTTGGTCACAATTCAATCCTAGTTCCTTGAACGTGGTTAAAGGTAACACATTGCATTTAGCACCTGTGTCTAATTGAAAACGAACAGTTCTGTCATTGATTTCAATGTTTTCACTCCACTCTGTCTCTACTGTATTGATGTCTGCACAGATGTAACCAAGAAATAACTCTTCACTTTCACTATCCGAAGAACAAGTCTCAACTGCATTCACACGTTTAGCTTTGGTACGACATTTCCTTGCAAAGTGATCAGGTTGACCACACTTATGGCATCTGTTTCCTTTAGCTGGGCACACCGAAGTACCGTTTTCATATCCACACCGTGAACATTCATTCGTTTGCTGTGGTTGGCCGTGGTGCCATTTCGGTTTCGGTTGTTGAGGTTGTCGTTTGTGTGTGTGAAATGCTTTGCGTGGATAACCAGTGGATTGTTGTGCAGATTTTGGTTGCGTAGACTGTGGTTTGTTGTGAATAACATGAACGGATGTGTCCTCACCAGATATTTGTCTTGCTTGAGATGTAGACTGTTCATGAAGACGAGCGATATCAAGTGCCTTCTGTAGAGTCAAATCAGATCCTACGTTTATGAGCTTCTCGCGTATTTTATGCGATTTCACACCAATAACAATTCGATCACGAACCATTTCCTCACCTTTGTCATAGTTGCAGTCTCTTACCATAAGTTTTAACTCTGTTACGAACTGATCAAAAGTTTCTGTGTCAGCTTGAATTCTAGTTTGAAATCTGTACCTGTTGTAGATCACATTTGTCCGTGGCTTGACATACTCTTCAAATTTCTCGTAATGAACACTCAGCTTCTTACGATCATCTTCGTCTAGGTTCCAGGTAGCGAAGATATTTCGGCCTTTGTCTCCTACCCATATCGTCAGAAACGCACATTTCTCGGGTTCAGTTTTCGATTTCAGCGGTCCGGTAAACACAAATTCTACATGCTGTTTAAACGATTTCCACGAACCTTCTAGGTCATTACTTTCCCAATTCATCGTTGGGCTTAAACCCATGAGACTATCCATCGTCCTTTTTAGAGATGATGGCGAACGATGTCGATGGTATACCTAGATCACTTCTAACACCATGTAGAAAACACGTGAGAAACCATAACAAGTACTTTTTTAAACTGACTTCCGGTCATACATATATTAAACAAGTCGTACATGATTTACTCGATATACATGACAACGTTGTTTACTCGGGGTTTGAGTTCTCAAATCCGGATTGTTAAAAATTTCAATTTCATGAGTAAAATTTGTTTTGAATACAAAAAGTATTTATGAAATAAATTATTATTGACATAACAATCGATATTTTTTTTTACTAAATTATGGAATTAGGATCTGACAAAGTTTGACTTTTAGCAAAACAGAGGAAATTCGGACTAAATTTTCGATTGAAATATTTTTGGTAGTACTATGATATTTAAAGTTAAGATATTATTTGTTAGTCAACATAATACTGCATATTTTCTGTGGGTTTTATCTGCCTTTTTTGTTTAGATAATCGTATGGCACACACTACAAAAATATAGAAAAATGCTTAACAATGATAAAAGACATCATATCTCAAAATTTTGATCATTGACCTTATATAAATTTTATGCCAGCAGAGAAAGGTCAATATACTTAATTTAATTCTATAAATGTTTTAGGATTATCGTCATTCAGTTTTTTGTTGTATCGAATCAAAAATGAGTAGTAATTTGAAAACTTATAGAGGAAATTCGGACTACAATATCTATAAAAATTGTGAATGAAAACTTAATGCTTTGTATCTAGTTAATGTCACTACAATTCATAAACTGTATTTCATTTGCTAAAGAGTTAAGCAAATTTGTATTATTTTCACAATTAAGAAAATCTCAATCATAGTGTAAAATATTTCTGGATTTTTCTTAAATTAAAATAAATATTCAATGGCCATTAACTCAAAAAATATGTCATTGACCTTCTTTTTTGAAAGTGAGGAATAACACTACCATAAAAGGTATATAACACACAATAGTTAGTTTTTCATTATCATCAGTGGAATTTTTTTTCATTCTGAGTAAAAGATAGAGTCTACTTTGGCATTTTCAGGGGGAACTCTATCGCAGAATCAGATTCAAGAGTATTTATAAAGAAGCACACGGATTTAAATTTGACCGTGATCCGTGAATGGATTTAACACGAAAGGTCTGTGATATTGCTTTTTCAATTTTGATCGAGGCTTGTAATAAAGTCAAAAATGAATTTTAACTAAATTAACTCCTTTGACAAATTTCGAGTGTAATTTTCAAGAAACCCTTGTTACGATGTCGATCCATAAACATTATCTGTTTACAGGCGCCATAACGTGTTATCTAAATCATTTATCTCCCACATTTAATGTTATATTTTTGTGTAAATGAATGAATACAATTCGTATAACAAAATACAGATACGCTTAATTTCTTATGCCTAAATTATGTTTTCATTACGATATCTAATACTTGTGTTTCAGCATAAGTCGGTTAGTTTGAGCACATAGAAAAAGTAGTGACTAAGATTATTCATGCGCTACTTTGACCTGTTGACCCATAATGATGATATGCAGGAAAACAGAGGATTGCGCAAGCATTGTTATATAAGGGAAACATTTGCAAGGGTAAATAAATAAATGGTTTTAAAAAGTCAATCATGAATTTAGAAAGTTATTTGGGGCGAGTAAAATTGCTGTCATCATTAATTCTTGAAAAAGATTTATTGTTTCTTTATGTATAATGACTAGAAATAAAGTTAAGTCTAATATTGAATGTTTTATTAAGGTCTTCCGTTGGAAGTCTTCCGTTTCCAACGGAAGACCTTGTACTGATTCTGATGGTAATTCTTCATTATTGTAATTCTTCTTCTAGACGTTTTCTAAACCTTAATAACTTTTTTGTTTGTCATTGAATTTCATTCAAATTTTCAGGGTGTATTGTAAATTAGATTTTCTTTCTAAGTAAAAAAAAAAAGAAATCGTAACTTCTTGGTTGGAGTTATTCCCCTTTTAATTTTTTTAGGGGCATTCGTTTCCGGACAAAGGCACCGAAATGGTCCGTAGCAAATAATCCAGGATAGAAATCTTTAAAATTGACACTTTCAATGTTGTCCTTTGATTTTTGTATTTTAGTTTTATTCCAATTGTACCACTTGAACTATACAGTTTTAAAAATTGCTAATTTTTACTCATGTTTTTGCTTCGTAAGTTTTTAGTTTGAAATATTTTTCTAAATGCATATTGAATAAAAGTTGTGCATAAATAAAAGGGCTTTCATTTGAGACCAGAAGAAAGGGGCTGGCCCCTAAATTAGGGATCGAGGTACCCGGAAAGTCTTTGCTGTATAACTAGAAAACGATACATGCAACGATAATGATGTCGCTGGAAAAGTTGTTCTTCAGTATCTTATCAGTCTAATTGTAATATAGTATTGCTTGGATATTGCCTAATATGAGAGTTAAAAGCTTCACATGAAGACATGCATACCCCATTCCATTTTGCTTATAGGGAATACATGTAGCTTCCTGTGCGTAATAGTGTTTTAAGGTAGCAGTCCTTACTTTTTCTTGTCTAAAAATATCCCTAACTTATCACAGACACGCCTCTATTTGTTTAACGAAAGATCTAACTCTCAATACTCTGCAGCCAGAGAGTTAAATTTATACATAGAAAATAGGCATGAACTAATTTTCAAGATTTCAAATTGATTTTCTAAAGCCCTAATTGGTCAGGAGTTAAGGTAGTGTGAAAATGACCTCCTATCAATATCTGTAAGACCCTGACAAGTGTAAGGAGAAGGGGGGGTTGTTTTATGAAGACTGATTGACAATCCTTTCTTGACTTGAAGCTGTAACGGAAGACCTCCTCGTTGCTTGCAACGAGTTCGGCACTAGTTTTACATCTATTTTCTTCAACTGTTTCCATTAACTTAATGCAGTTCTGAAACAAGTGAAAGTGATATTATCCTCACTATTGGTGCTATCGTTCATACAATCGAGATATAGATATCACAATTCTATTATTAAAGCAAAACTCGGGCAATATTGTTGTTAACATTAAAACAAACAATTCCAGGTTTAAAACAAAATTAAACTTCTTTGTGTTTATAATGAAGTAGCAACAGGGAAAGAAAAACAGATTGTTAACGATATGATAATACGTTTCTATAATATGTAAATCCATCCATTAAATATTTTGAAAAAAAAATATGAAAAGATGTGCAATTTATTAAGGAATTCTAGTAAAAAAAAATCTTGTTTTCACTGTTGAAAATTCGATACTTTGTCAACCTCATCTGTTAATCTATTAAAATTATACGGGTATTATACAATTTTTATTTCTAAAATATTCAAACAATGCAGAATTATAATATTTAAAAAACGGAGAAAATATTATGTTCTATCATCAATATTGAACTTGCAATGTGTCTGATACCCCCTTAAGAATATCGTCTATTCTTTTTTTAATTTTTGAAAGTACAAATAATGCAGGCACGTAATGCTAGACAACTTATAATTTTGAAGAAATTCAAATCGTATTTGAAGGCTTTTTAAGGAAGAGGAGTCGGCGATGATCCTATTGTGCAGGATACTTAGTTATACATGTAGTACTCTTTTTTTTAAAGAAAAAGAAAAAAGATCAATAGTTCCTACAAACAGAAGGATGGATTACAAGTTTAAACAATAAGTCATTTAGGATACTATTTTTTTAAACAACAAATTAAAAAATTTGCATGAAATATCTAAGAAGAAACTTTTAAGTTTACTTTTTGCATACTGACATCACAAGCTAAGGGTGCAAAGAAATATTTATCACATCAAGCCCCTATAGTTGCGTATTGCTTCAGAATATGTAAATCCATGGCCAATGATTCTAAATTGCAATTGCAACATCACATTAAAATCTATCAAAAATGGCATTTGGCATAAATTTAAAATCACTTCACTCATAGGTACCAACACTACAGAAATAATAATATATTCTCCTACTTTATAATACATATAAGTTTGTTAATCTCTACTCTTTTTTCTTCCCCGTCCTTTCTTTTTACCTTTTTTGTGTGTGTCTTTTTTTGCATTTTCAAATAGGGGAAGCAACAGCTCTCTAAATTCCGACGCTCGTCGCATCGCCGACATCAAAGACATGCCGCTGAAGTGCCCCTGCAGTTCGACCGCATTAGAGTTCGCTGGGTCGCTTTGCCGGCATCAAAGAAATGCCGCCATCTCAATGACTGTATGCACACAACATTAAGCAATGCACCCACGTTATTATACTCGGCTTAAAAAGGAGGACTGCTTAGTATTTAATCCCATATATAGATACACACATGCATGTATACATGCGTTTATTAACATAGTTTGCTTATATATTGATTTCCTGAACAGTATAAAACATGTAATTTCTCTCTCTCTCTCTCTCTCTCTCTCTCTCTCTCTCTCTCTCTCTCTCTCTCAAGTACAAATGTTTTAGCATTTGAATAAGAACTAGTACAGGTAACATGCAGTAAATTGGATAGAAGCTAAATGTACATTAGCGTCCAAAAATTATACATATTTTGTATCAAGTTACGGGATAATGTCTATGGATTCAAATAATTTGAAATTCATTGTTTAATGATTGTCTTCTTACTGATTGGAAGTCAACGCTAAAAAGTCATTTTTATTAAAGATGGTGTACTTTTTCCTTTTTTTGTGCATGTCTATATACTGATACAAATCTGTTGCCTGTCGGGATTATGAAAAACCTCCGAAGTTTATACACGTAACTATACAAACGAACGGGTGACTGCAACAAGGTTTAAAAACTGACCACCCGTTTATGAGTGTTTGAGCCTAAGAATATATAGATGTAAAAAAAAATCAACAGTTACATCTTTCAAACAACGCTTATACATTGTTCTAACATATGTATTTTATTTAGAAATTGTGTAATATGTGATATTTAGAATTTAATATTCTACGTTTAATATAGAAGTCCCCGACCGACCCCCCCCCTCCCCCTCCCAATTCATAAAATCGTTTAGTTTTTAGGGCCCGATTTTACTTTATCTTTGATCTTGGGCCTTTAATTTCAACTAAATACCATTCTAGATTACTGTACTAATTACCAGACCCATTCGTTCATTAATAACAGAGCTATGAAGTTTTTGGCATTTGAGTTTCAATTGTCGTGTTTGACATGTACTTTTAAAATTCTAACTCCCAAGCCCTTCACTCAATCCTAATGAAAATTCGTGAAAATGAACCTCGGACCCCATTCTTTTTGTCTGTGAAATATGCAGCGGATTAAACAATTAAGACAAAATTCCTGAAATTAAACGGCGCTTAATGCCTATACGTGGAAATGAAATTTACACATTACACCCACCGACCCCCCCCCCCCCCCCTTTCCTATTCACAAAATCATTTAGTTTTTCTGGCCTGATTTTACTGGATCTGTCATCTTGAACCTTAATTTTCAACCTAGTTCAAGTCCAGATTACTGTACTAATGACCAGACCTATTCGTTCATTTTTAAGAGAGATATGAATTTTTGGGCATTCGAGTTTCGATTGGCGTGCTTGACATGTACTGTAGAAAAAATTCTAACTCCCGAGCCCCTTACTCAATCCTAATGAAATTTTGTATAAATGTAACTGGGACCCCATTCTTATTGTCTGCCAAATATGCAGCGGATTGAACAATTAAGAAGAAATTCCTGAGATCAAACGGCGAGTATAGCCTGTACGGAGACTTAAAATTTACACAGTACAAGGGATGTAAGCAGCTGCGTATTATTTCGGTTGCATGTATATTTCTTGGTTTCTGTTTAGTCTGTATCTACGATAGTGTGTGAACTACTTATGAATGTTAGAACTGTGGAAATTACTGTCATCAAATTTTTACCAAATAAATTTACATGTTACTGATTTCGTTATTTCTACATTTATAAAGATTTTATCAATCCTCCTGAAATAAAACAGTCAAACATAATAGTAAACGACACGAGAAAGCATTCTCAACACTGAAATACATGGGTAAAATGCATCAGTCATTGTTTTAGGACTTCCCCTAATTGTTGTTAACCGAATCCGAGATCCACACCTCAACATTCTATTTTCGATTTATTTAAGACGAAAATCAAGCTCGGGTCTTTTCACCCCCCTCCAGACACAAACACGCATCAATATTTCAAATGACCTCGCACTGTTACCAAACCTGAATAGCCAGACATCTTACACGTTTTTTTCATCTCATACAAAAACTCAGCTCCTCTGCCGGGCGGAAACGCCCCAAATTCAAAGACAAATTCGGGAATCATTTCGCGTCAGCCATGTTTTGAGACACCTGCAAAGGCTGTGTGTTCTAATCTCGCCGAACCTAAGATTTGTTTTTTCTCTCTATTTCTTTCTCTCCTTTTTATTTAATTTTCTAACTAAAATATTCAACATAAAAGGGTTGTTGGATTGTAATACAAGTTGAAAAACACTCTTCAATTAAGACTTAGACAAAAACAGTCTTTTATTATTAGGGTCTTCCGTCTTCAGCGGAAGGCCCTTCTATTCTTATTGTTATTAGGGTCTTCAGTTTACAAAGGCAGACCCTCTTTTTTTTCTTCGGTTTCTTTTTATTACAGGTCATTAGACCTGTTATTAGGTCAAAAGACTTCTTATTCAATATGAAATAAAATAGGGCTGGTCCTTTAAATAAGGGATCCAACGGGGTGTATAAATCCTTCATCCATCGCTCTTTTAGATCACATCTGCATTTCCTGATATGTTTCGTTGATGAAGATAAAAGGCAAGATCATCTCCTCTTCTAAAAATCGGACGGAAGACCTCCTCGTTGCTCGCAACGAGATCGTTTCTAGTTTAATATACCTTTGCATATTTTGTTTGGGTTTTATCTCATTTTCTTTCATTTAGATAGTCGTATGACTCGCAATACAAAAGTACAGAAAAATGTTGAAAAACCATAAAAAAAACACCATATCTCAAAGTTTTGATCATCAGCCATATATAGATTTTATGCCAGCAAAATAAGATCAAAATAAGTAGTTCAATACTATAAATGTTTTAGTGTTATCATCATTCAGTTTTTTGTTACATTGAATCAAAGACTGGTATGAATTTGAAAACTGATAGAGAAAATTCAAAATGGAATATTTTTATAAAATGTTATTAAAAAATTAATGCTATGTATCAATTTAACAACACTGCCATTTATGAACTGTATTTCTTTTTTAAAGAGTTAAATTATTTATAATATTTTCAAATATAGTATATAGTATTTTTCAAAATAATATTCATTGGCCTTTAACTCAAAATTTAGGTCATCGACCTACTTTTTTGCAAGTGAAAAAAAACCACTACAATAAAAGGGCTATATCATACATTTCTTTTAAGTTCAAGCTTGAAGTTTTAGACGTTTAAGTAGTTAGCCCAGAAGGAAGCACCTCGGCTTTTTAGCTCACCTGAGCTGAAAGCTCAAGTGAGGTATTCTGATCACATTTTGTCTATCGTCCGTCTATCTGTTTTTCTGTCTGTCCGTCAGTTTGTCTGCCTGCCTGTTTGTCTGTCTGTCTGTCTGTAAACGTTTCACATTTTCAACATCTACTCCAGAACCACTGGGCCAATTTCAACCAAACTTGACACAAAGCACCCTTAGACTTTGGGGATTCAAAGACCACGCTCTTTTGCAAAGAGAGATAATTAGGAATTATAAAAAAAAATTCAAGAAATCTTCAGAAATCTTCTTCTAACGAACCATTAGGCCAGGAAAGCTGAAACTTTTGTGAAAGCATCATCAGGTAGTCTAGATTCAAAGTTGTGAAAATCATGACCCTCGGGGGTAGGGTGGGGCCACAATGGGGTCAACTTTTTACATAGGAATATATATAGTAAATCTTTAAAAATCTCTATATGGCAAGGAAAGTTGAAACTTATGTGGAAGCATTCTTAGTTGGCGTTAATTCAAGATTGTGAAAATCATGACCCTCGGGGGAAGGGTGGGGCCTTAATGGGGGTCAGATGTTTACATAAGAATATTTAGAGTAAATCTTGAAAAATCTTTTTCTCAAGAACCATTAGGCAAGGAAAGCTGAAACTTGAATAGAAGCATCCTCAGGAAGTGTAGATGCAAGGTTGTGAAAATCATTACTCCTGATGGTAGGGTGGAGCCACAATGGGGGGTTGAATATCTATGTAGGAATATAGAGTAAATCTTGTAAATCTTCTTCTCAAGAACCATTTGGCCAGGAAAGCTGAGACTTGTGTGATAGCATCCCCAGGTAATGTAGATTCAAAGTTTTTGTGAAAACTATGAACCCCTGGGCTAGGGTGAGGCCACAATGGGGGTTGCATATTTACATATGAATATATAGAGTAAATCTTTAAAAATATTCTTCCGTGGGCCTCTTGTTACTTAAACTCTATCCAACATTCTCGAACTCTCTCGTATTTGTATTGTAAATTGTATATTAAAGGTTCTTAGAATTCATATGGTGAATACAGGGGAAAGCCCAGTTCGTTACACTCGCTCACGTAAATGCTAAACAAAACTTAAAACAACACAAAAGTTCAACAAGTTGTATTTAGTTTGTAATAATGGACATGGTATTCAAATGTTACTTTCGAATTTCTGAGACAACAACGTGATAACGTGCGGAAGTTCCGGCACGGACGGATCGTTGTAATTTTGTTTACAAAATCTTTGTCGACGTGCGGAAATCCAACATAGTTAGACCAACATCACACATTCCAAACCTCTATTGTGCTATTGTGCTATTGTGCTGGGTTCCAGAAAGGCCCCCTCCCATAAAAAAAACTCTTAAAGTTTTAACGTCCAGGTTCCAACACAATTTGCCCAACTACACTCTTCAGGTCTTAAACTATTCCTTAGGACAGGCATTGTTATTTTTCGATAACAGAGAGATAGTTATAACATGACAGAAAAATAACATTCACATGCACATAAAGCTGTAAAGATAAGTTCAAACATCTATTGTCCAGCAATTATTTAGTTGTCGAGATTTAGTGAAGTAGATTTCTGATTCAAAGTCGGTGTTATTAACCTGTATGTCCCAAAAAGCGTCTTTTCTTTGAAAAATGTTCTTTAGTAGTTGGTACATTTTTAAATGTATAATACAGTTAAGTTTAGAAATCATTGATTTTACTTTTAATGTAACACAACCTAAAATAAATCTACATTTTAGTATGAGACGGGTCAAAATCCTCACTTTCTTGAATGTCAATGTGTTTTATTTTTTATCTCTCTTAGACACTACAATGTGTTTTATCTTTTATCTCTCTTAGACACTATTAAACGATTTGAAATAATTACAAATTAAATTATTCATTTCTTTAATGTCTACTAATTGTTATGATCTTCATATCAAAACAAGGGTTTGAATTCAAATGTTTTGAGCATAAGAATACATTCAATATTAATTAAATCAGCTTTCAAGTTGGATTTACATAACAGATAGCGGGAATTCAATCATACCGCAAGTATAAAAAAAAAATCTATTATTAGTTAAAAAAAGTATACGTATTTCGGATTTTCTCATTAATATGTACACTGAAGTATGTATCATCAGATATGTAAATTTTTGTCACAAAACGATATTCTTATAATGAACCTAATTCTAATGCATAGAGACCTAATACTCCTTTTCTCGAATTTTTTGCTTTCAAATTACTGCGAATCAAGTAAGTGAGTTGATTGTAATATTGTCATAAATAATGTCGTTTAATTGTTCAACTCTGGAACGAATCTCAGTGAAATGCTTGTTTCATTAAAATGTACAATCGCTTTATTAGTTTAAAATAGAGATAATTTGTGATTATTGTTAAAATATTGGCACATATAAAACTGAACCAGGTTTCAGTACTCTCAATACTTTGATTCATTAAAGGTGGTAATGAGTATGCGGATGCGTAATAGTTTTGGTTACATGACATTAAGCGTCTGTATGCTTACCGCTTAAAAACTAACATATAAGGCGCATCGTGTACCTTACGCAGTGTTCTCACTTTTTAACAAATTCTCCCCCTCTCTCTGATGCACCTTTCCATCACAAAAGATGGTACAATGTAGCATAACAGTATTTTAGCTCTAAACCAATGTTACTAGTACCCATAGTGACTGTAACCTGTCATAAGTACATCAAAGTTTATAAATCATTCATAATCAAGCATTGTAACAAATGTCACAAAGGTTACTGGTTACATATAGAAACGGGTAAAAGTCAGGACTAATTTCTGGCCATATATATGACAGAGATATGTTGGTTTTAAAATTGTAGACAGAAAGCAAACGATGGTGACCAATATTTTATGTAAAATGAGTGTTGGTCTTCAATCAGCTTATTCTTAAGATCACAAGCTCGTGCGATTTAGTTAATGACTTGAAGAAAAAAACAGAGGAATAACTGAAGGTTGTTCCTACGATTCTAAGAAGGTTTTCAAGTTACGAGACCATTGGTGTCGAAAAGGAGAAAGACCGGGAGTTATTTTGCCGTAAAAATATCATTGTAGAAAAAAATAGTATCTTTGCCATTATTATCAGCACATTTACGGACTAGATTAATTGTCTTGAGCATCGAGAGAGTGCCGTAAAACGAGCTACAAACTGGTATGGATTAAAACATTTTTGTAGTCGGAAATGTTTAAAATCATTAAAAAATCGAAAATAATATTTTATAGTTCTAACCCTCTCCGTCATGTAGATTACATTATAAAAATGATTAAATATTTCTGAAATAATGGGTATATCAACAGTTACATGAAAATTATTACGGTGCAGATGATTCTTTAATTAAAACATCTCTAAAATAATCGATAAGGAGTTTTGAAAACGTGCATTAAAAATACGTTATCATTTTAATATGTGAAATGAAAACAATACATCAGACATGGCCAGTATAGAATGACTCTCAGTGTTAGGTGGCCGTCTTATTGTCTAATAGCATACAGGTAAAAATCTCCGATCACCTTGTTCAACGGTAGGTCACACCGCCGTGGTTTAAACATGGCTGCAGCGAGGACCGCGATGAATTAACCGCGATGGTGTAACGCGGAAAGGATTAAATAACCGCGGGGGGAGC
Source organism: Magallana angulata (assembly GCF_025612915.1). Lineage (NCBI taxonomy): Eukaryota > Metazoa > Mollusca > Bivalvia > Ostreida > Ostreidae > Magallana > Magallana angulata. Next base: position 47,249,352 of record NC_069120.1, read on the forward strand.
GTGGTCAAACACGGGATCCGCGTTGATGGTACTGTACGTCACATTAATTCTCGGTGAAATATTGTTATGGATCAAAATAACCATAGATTCCACCAGAGATCAATCACAAAGAGTAAACTTTAAACTTAATTTATATATATATATATATATATATATATATATATATATATATATATATATATATATATATATATATATATATATATATGTGTGTGTGTGTGTGTGTGTGTGTGTGTGTGTGTGTGTGTGTGTGTGTGTGTGTGTTTACAAAAAAATATTAATCTAGCAAATTCTAGAAATTATATGTATAAGAAATTACATGAATTACCTGGACACTCAAGAATTTTCTAGAATGAATAACTGACCACTTTAGAATAGTCCAGAATATTCTATTATACAAATCTACTATATATAAAACATTATCTATTGTTTAAGGATGACGTTTACTCAGAACGAAAAAAAAATCCGCTAATGATAATGAAAAAACATATATTGTGTGTTATAGACCTTTGCTTGCATTGTTATTTTTCACTTTCAGAAAAGTAGTTCAATGACCTACTTTTTGAGTTAATGGCCATTGAATATTTATTGAAAAATCAAGAAAAATCCCATAAAATTTTACACTACGATTGAGATTTTCTTAATTATAAAAATATTACTAATAATTAAACACTTTAAAAAATAAGATACAGTTTATGAATGGAAGTGGCACAAAAAAAGTACACAACATTAAGATTTGAGCATCAATTTAAAAAAAAAATTCAGTTCGAATTTCCTCTATCAGTTTTCAAATCCCTACCCATTTTTGATTCAATTTTACAAAAAGTTGAATGACGATAATACAAAAACATTTATGATATTGAACTACTTATATTGACCTTTTTCTGTTGGCATAAAATTTATATGAGGTCAATGATCAACATTTGAAGATTTGATGTCTTTGGTCGTTTTTAAGCATTTTTCAATATTTTTATTATTTGTGCCATAAGTTTATTTTAATGAATAAGTGAGGTAAAACCAACGGAAAACATGCAAAATTACGTAGACTTAAATATCAAATCCTAACTTTTAATATTAGACTACTGCCAAAAAACTTTTAGCAGAATACAAAATCTGCAAAATTTAGTCCGAATTTCCTCTGTTTGGCTAAAAGTCAATTTTGGTTTGAGCATAATTCCATAATAACGTAAAACTATTGAATGTTTTGTCAATAATAATTCATTTCATAAACACATTTTGTGTTTAGAACAAATTTTACTCATTACATTGAACTTTTTAACAATCGGAATTTGAGAACTCAAACCCTGAGTAAATTACACCCTTAAGGATTTTTCTCTAATTATGTTTAATAGTGAATATTTATGGTCATATCGAATTTAAAATCAATCAAAAATTAAAGTAGTCTTTGAGAACGTCGTTGAGTTCAATGAATAATTCCAAAGCTTCATAGGGATGAACTGGGATTTGAACACAGGTTTTTGTTAAGTTCACAGGTTCTTCGAACTCTCTTTGCTACATATTTCTTCTTTCCATACAAATTAAAACAAACGTTAATATCTTCAGCATTGTTTAAAGTGTTTTAAAGTCTGGCCCGTCTGTCAGTTTAAGCCCAAAATACAAGACATCTGCTTGGTTTTCCAGTAGGCAGTTCAGCATATCGTCTCTGTGGCCGAATTCCATGATAATTCATGTCATTCGCTATTCTATCCAAAATCAGTTTACATGACGTCCATGAAGAAAATTGCAGACACTCTTTCACAATAGGATTGTCTAAGTCGAACATTCCAATATCCCCGATATCTATGAATAAATTAATCCACAAATAAATCCAAGCTTCTTAAGAACTCCTCACCACGCTTCTATTCTTTGGTCGAACGTGCTTTTTCCATACATAAAACGTTTAACACATTGCAGCCATAGAATCATTTGAATAGAATTGAAGAAGAGGTTTCAAGCAACTAACACTTTTATTTTCTGTTCCCCTATCAACTCGTAAAACTCTTGAAACAAATTTTACATGATGCATACAATTAAGATAAAATTTGACAATAACATCTAGACTGTTATTGGTAAATGCAGCATAATTCTAACCACGTAATTTGTCTACTGTATTACTATATTATAAAGTATATCATCATATATTATTATAGTTCTGTAATTCACAAATAATATACGTAATATGTTATTATTCGAATACATGATTATAGTTATATAAGTATAGCATCCTATCTTATTATACAAATTTATGTAACATGACGTATTATACAAGAAGAGGGTATTATACATAGGCTATGCCTCCAATCCCATTGAATTTATTCAATAAAATATGTTTAAATTTAAAAATTCGTCTACTGTACCTAAAAAGTAACAAATAAATAAAAATTAACACTGATTAAGAAGTAAGTCAATATGTTCTTCCTGGGCTCATAACAATTAAGAAGTAAGCCAATGTCCTCCCAGGGCTTCCGTACGTAGGTACTCTACACTGAGTCATGTATCGCATACTTTTTATAACCTTTGTAACCTTTTAAACGATGAACTCATGTATAGTTTTATAAAAGACCCTTTAAAATTGTACGTAAGCGATGTGTCATGCTCGGGCAAGAGACTCAAAGCCTGCATTCCAAAACCTTTAGTCCTAAATGAGGTTAAATAATTCAGGCACAGTAAAATCCTAATTGAAAATATATAAACATATTATCAACAATTTGTCATATTTGGCGATCCTGTGTCTGCAGTGAAGGCCCTGATAGTGCTTTTTAATAAACTGCTTGTGAAACAACGATTGGACTAAAGGAGATCAAGAAGGTGGAAAGCTTATAAAACGTACAAATTTTGGACAGTCTGAATAAAACCACCCCCTTTCTCCTTGTACTTGCCAGGGTCTAACAGTTTCCACTGGTCGCCTTCACGCGATCTCTACATTTGCATACGATCTAAATACACCCCAACCAATCACAAACATGCTTTTATCTGTTTTACGAGAAGTGTATCTCTTCAAAACTGGAGCTTCCATAGAAAACAAGATTGAATTATTTTTAGGGTCTTCAGCGGAAGACCCTTCTATTATTGTAATGTTTCTTTTTCACTTTTTTTTAATTCTTTTTTTTTTCTTTACAATTTTTGTGCAGAAGATTTCTCGGAGATGGGTGGTCCGATTTTTGTCAAATTTTCAGCATCGATCTATTATCATCTAAACTTGATACGCTTTTTTTTATTTTGTAAAAATCACTTCCGGTTCGGACTTATCCGCCATTTTGTCATTTTTTAAAAAGTTCTTGTCCACACATTTTCTCAAAAGCGAGCAAAGATAGGAAGCTGAAATTTTCAGGAATGATAGATAACATGAACATCTAGCCTCACGAGGAAAATCATTGTCCGGAAATTCCGAGTACGGAAGCTAGCTGGGGTCAAAATATAGGACACATTTTTGACGAATACTCCTTGTCCACACATTTCCTCAAAAACGAGCAAAGATAGGAAGCTGAAATTTTCAGGAATGATAGATGACATAAACATCTAGCCTCACGAGGAAAATTATTGTCCGGAAACTTCGAGTACGGAAGCTAGCTGGGGTCAAAATATAGGACACGTTTTTTACGAATTCTCCTTGTCCACGCATTTCCTCAAAAACAAGCAAAGATAAGAAGCTGATATTTTCATAAATGATAGATGACATGAACATCTAGCCTTACGAGGAAAACCATTGTCCAGAAATTCCGAGTACGGAAGTTAAATTTTAAAACTCAATGGATGTGTAAAAATAACCTCAGACTAATTTTAAAACATATTATCTAAGTTGCACTTTAATTCTGCGTCTAATAAAATCGTTTTCAAAATGTGGGATGAAATTTAATTTTTGTGAAAATTTTAAATTTAATTAAATCGTAATAAAATGACCTCAGACTAATTTTAAAACTTAATATCTAAGTTGCGCTTACAATTTTGTGTCCAATGAAGTCTTTCTCGAATAAATAAGATGAAATTTAATTTTTTTTAAATTTAAAATTTAATTAAATCGTAATAAAATGATCTCAGACTATTTTTAAAACATGATATCCAGGTTGTGCTTACAATTCTGCGTCTGATGACATTTTTTTCGAATTGATCGAATGAATTTTAAATTTTTAAAAAATTTTAAACTCATTTAAATCGCGTTAAAATGACCTCAGACTAATTTTAAAACATGATATCTAAGTCGTGCTTAGAATTCTGCGTCTACTGAATTGATTGGATGGTTTTTAAATTTTTTGAAAATTTTAAATTTAATAAAATCGTGTTTAAATTACCTCAGACTAATTTTTAAACATAATATCTAAGTTGCGCTTAGAATTCTGCGTCTAATGACATCTTTCTCGAATTAATTGAATGAATTTTCAATTTTTTGAAAATTTTAAATTTAATTAAATCATGTTAAAATGAGCTGAGACTAATTTAAAAACAAAATATTTAAGTTACGCTTACAATTCTGCGTCTGATGACATCTTTTTTGAATTGATCGAATGAATTTTAAATTTTTCAAAAAATTTAAACTCATTTAAATCGCGTTACAATGACCTCAGACTAATTTTAAAACATGATATCTAAGTTGTGCTTAGAATTCTGCGTCCATTGACATCCTTCTCAAATTGATTGGATGAATTTAAAAATTTTCAAAAATTTTAATTTTATTTAAATCGCGTTAAAATGACCTCAGACTAGTTTTAAAACATGATTACTAAGTTGCGCTTACAATTCTGCGTCTAATGACATCTTTGTTGAATTGATTGGATGGTTTTTAAATTTTTTGAACATTTTAAATTTAATTAAATCGTGTTTAAATTACCTCAGACTAATTTTTAAACATAATATCTAAGTTGCGCATAGAATTCTGCGTCTAATGACATCTTTGTCAAATTGATTGGATGATTTTTTAATTTTATGAAAATTTAAAATTTAATTAAATCGTGTTTAAATGACATCAGACTAATTTTTAAACATAATATCTAAGTTGCGCTTTGAATTCTGCGTCTAATGACATCTTTCTTGAAATGATTGGATGAATTTTAAATTTTCAAAAAAATTTAAATTTAATTAAATCGTGTTTAAATTACATCAGAATAATTTTTAAACATGATATCTAAGTTGCGCTTAGAATTCTGCGTCTAACGACATCTTTCTCGAAATGATTGGATGAATTTTAAATTTTTTGAAAATTTAAAAAAAAATTTAGATCATGTGAAAATAAATTATTGAACGGAAGACCCACTCGTTGCTCGCAACGAGATCGAATCTAGTTTCTATCTATATTTCCTAAGCAGTGAAAACCCTTCCCTGATTGGTCAGAAGTAAAGGTCGTGTGAAGATGACCTTCTATGCATACCTGTCAGACCCTGAGGAGTGTAAGGAGAAAGGGAAAGGTTTTAATCAGACTGACAATTGGATCTTGTTCACTCTTTAATGTATTGATTTCTGACACATATATTCCACCATAAAATACTATAAGTTTTACTTCCTGCTGTATAATCACACTAGGAATGTTGTTTTAATAGGCTTTTAAGGTGTCCAAACATGTTAACTGCTCGATTTATATTGATATTAAATGTATTTATTGTAATACGGAGCTATGGTAAGGCATTTATTGTCATTTTAATCAACAACTGTAAGCAAGTTTTTCTTAGTATAATTGCCAAACATTCATACCTCTTGAATGCATTCTGATACGTTCTCTTATGCAGATTTTAACATTTCGTTGTATAATTTTAAAATGTTGGTCTATACCTGTTTAAGACTTGAATAATTAATGTATGGCGGCAGGGCCTTCTTTTTATATTTTAATATTTCATTTCCTTCTATGTGTACAAAAAAGTATGATGCAAAGTCATACAGCAAATAAGAGTTTGGCTACTATTGCTATATTCTTATGTATAAAAAAATATATTGTTTCTTATAACATCAAACGCATTTTGATAACATCAAAATAATGAGGTATGTGTTAAAAATGTCCATTAATAAGAAATACATAAACAGATGATTTATCTGCAAATAAGAGTGCTGCCCAGTATAGAATTTTTGAGTCCTGTCCTACATGTGTGGCAACAGATGCATTGGACAGAAACATGGGCACATGTATGCGAACTATAATGGGATTAACATCACCAGATAAATTCACATATTGGTACGTAGACCTTGGAGATATAGGCATTGTGTACAATGTCAGGATACAGTTCAGGGACTATGGAGAGGAATATGGTAAACAGACGTTTTTCTTGGTTATTGTGTAAGATTTTATAGACATGTAATTAATAGTTTTAAATGTTAACAACATTATACCAATTGAATTCCGAACTTGTTCCAACACATAACGCATTTTAGGTTTACGGAAGTGAAAAAATAACAATTTTTTTCTACAAATATTTAATACTCATTTTAATCACAAGCCTCACAGTAACATCTTTATATTATGTAGTCCTCAGACAGAGAGGACGCTTCGCTGGGTTTTCCTTGTATGTGTCCAACACAACTGACAGAAATGACGGGTTTCTATGTTATAACAACGGACCGGAGTTACCTCCCTTGGATTTCAACACAAACTGTTTAACATATGGACAATATGTTATCTTTTACAATGAAAGAGTAAATGGAACAACCTATCCTCTAGGTTATGAAATAAATTCGGTTTTTACAGAGCTGTGCGAAGTAACTGTGACAGGTATTTTATCAATATTTAGAACTGTTAGTAATATATTTTTGATAATTTAATTGCATTTGATTCAATTTCTGTGTTCTAATATGATCAGCATTAATTATCTGTTTAAAAAAAAGGTTGTTCCTCTTCTGGTGTTTACGGAAAGAACTGTGAAGCCTGTCCATACAACTGTCAGGGACATAGATGTGACATCATCAATGGAACTTGTTTTATTTGTACACCTGGGTGGTTAGGACCACACTGTGACAAAGGTAATTTGAAAAAAAAAATAGTAAACCTTCTTAAAATACTATCAATGAAGCTCTGCACAATTTTTTATTGATGTACCTTACCTTTATAAAAAAGCGTGTCCTGCCGGGTATTATGGTCTAAAGTGTGAGTCAAAGTGTGTTGGACATTGTAAAGACAGCAAGACTTGTAATCACACCAATGGTTTGTGTAACAACGGATGTGATGATGGTTGGACTGGACTAAACTGTACAAAAGGTTGTCAGAATATTAATAATAATTATAATGTTTTTAAGTCAACGAAACCTTTTATTTAATGAGAAAGAGTATACAAGTCTAATTTCTTCATTCATGGCATATGCTTATATGTGTTTATTAAATATAAAAAAAAAATTATTTTAAAAATTACAGAATGTCCATCAAAAACCTATGGACCAGACTGTGTGCATAATTGTAGTGGACAGTGTTTACGTGACGTTGCATGTAACATAACAACCGGAAAGTGTGATACTGGCTGCGATTTTGGGTACACTGGAGAATTTTGTGAAACAGGTTTGATAATTAAGATCAAATGAAGACTGAAATATGCGCTTATCTTGACAGCTGATTATTTTGATTCTTCGTTGCAAATCATATGATATACGTGTTATCATTATCAATATCAATGCTAACAAAATGTTTACAGAATGTCCTTTTGGAACCTATGGACCAGACTGTGTGCATAACTGTAGTGGGAATTGTTTAGGTGCCGTTGCATGTAATAGAACGACCGGAACGTGTGACACTGGTTGCGATTTTGGGTACACTGGAGAATTGTGTGAAACAGGTTTGATAAACTGCAGATAAAATTATAGCTATTTCATAAATTATTTTTTTTGCTAAAAAGATAAGCCTCTATAATAAATACATGTATCTTAATCATAAAAAGTATTATGAACTAGTATTGACAATTTTATAGAAATTTATGACAATGTACACGTTTGGTTTCAAAAGACACATTTGTTATCTTAAAACGCCAATTGTTAAAACAATAAAATTTCTAGCTATATTAATAACTACATAAAAGGGAGATGCGCCAAAGAAGTAAGATCCCAAACGTTTGGATGTGAAGCCAAATGCCAGTTTTACCTTTTTTGTTCTTCCATGAGGTAGTAAATATGAATATCTATAACGAGTACAATGTTATTCATCTTTTTTTCCAATATGCTGTAAATGTTTTAAAACGATTTTGAAGCAGGTATCATAGGGCCCATAGTTAAAAGATTAAATGTGTAAACAATGCATATAAATTTTGAGTCACAACCAAAGTAACTACATCTGCAGTACAAAATAATTCAACACTTTATGTTAAGTAAGAGTGGTGGCTTTGTTCCAATTAATTTTCAAATTTTTGCAAATGCGTGTTTCCAATGAGTACTAAATTCGCATCAAATATGGGTTTATGTGTACATTACATCAGACGATCGTGTTGTCATTGCAACATTTTGATTAGCAATAAGTACTCTTCTTAACTTCTTTAGGGACAGTTTAATTAATTATGTTCTTCTATTTAAAGGAATGTAACAATTACTCAATTATACAGACCTTTATGTGTTTTCAACTTTACTAAAATAAAACTCTTTCTAATCATTTGTGAATTTATTTGAAAAATATCTATATTGGTAGATACAGAATCTTTCATGCATAAAAGCATGCTAAAATATTTTTATAAGCTGATTTTAATGGACCATTATCTTTAGACTTAAATCACGCATCATAACGACAGAGAAGTTTTTTAATACACCTAACGGATAATGCATAACAAAATAATTGCATTATATCATGAGATCTCAAAATGATGTCTGTATATTTTCCTCAAATAGCATGAACGTAATACGTGAGCAATTAAAAAAAAGACAAAGTCAAGGGCTAAATTTAGTCTTGTATTATGAATAGTACACTTGGTACCTCTTATTTATCTTTTATCGTATAAAACGTAAACATTGATTTCCAAAGAAACTTCTTAATGTACCTTTTACATTATGTGGTAGGTTGTTCTGACGGTGTATATGGAGTGAATTGTAGTAACAAATGCAGTAAGGGTTGTACAGACGAAAACTGTGACATGAACTGTATCAATGGGTGTAGATCTTCAAATGAAGGATTAAAATGTGATGAAAACAGTTAAGTAAAGTAAATGATTTTGTGCATTAAAAAATGGATACAAAAAACCTTTGTTCATGAATTGTTGATTCTGCAAAAATAAACTTCATTCTTCTTATTATATAGCACTTGTATCGAAAGTTTTTTGTCAAATCTCCTCCTCTAAATCTATATTTTTATGATTAAATGATCTAAATATAATTGAATTATTGAATGCTATCAATATTCAAGTACTTTATTTATAAACAAATGCCATCCCGCTGATTATTTTCAAATTATTTCCTTAAATTTGCATTAAATGATTATTGATTAAAAGATAGTATTCAGCTGAAAAAAAATGTTTAAAAGTTTTAAATAATTAGTCATGGGAAATTCAATTTTATTGATTTTTATCCTGTCATATACCGATTTCTCGTTTTTTCTTTAAAAAAATCATTTTTTTTGAAAAATCAGAATCAGCTGACCCGCATTTTGAGGCAGTTACAGGAGCAGTTGGAGCTTGTGTTTTCCTCTTAGTTTTTGTTGCTATCATATTGTTTATATTGAGGTAAATATTCTTCAAACTTGCATATTCTATCATTGAATATAGACAATTTTAACCAGGGGTTTTATCTTATTATAATTCGGCAGTGTTTGTCGTCGATGTTGTGGTCATACTGTACTCAAAATTAATTTTGTATGAACCCTGAATCAGTTTTGATCAACAGTGGCTCAAAGTAATAAATTGAAGATTACCTTTACTCTGAGCCGGAGTTCAAAGTTCATTATCCGATGTAATAAAATGTAATGAGAAAATACTGCATACAAGGGTATTTTCCCTGTATACGTTAACAATTTTTGATTTTGACATCCATGCACGTTTTGTTTATTCGAGGGAGGTATGCAAATACAAAAACAGATTGTATTTTACAATTTGAACCTTTTTTAAAAAAAATGTTTGTTGCAGTACGATGGCAATTACATCATTTTGAGTATGTATAATATTGTGTATATAGTTTTGGATTTACATCATAGGCAGAGACGAAATAAAAGTAAAAAAACTGATGAAAGGGAGGAAACAATGGGATTTTCAACCATGGATGAAAACTTGATTAAAAGTAGCTATATATGAATTTGCAATGATTTATTTCTATATAAAACTTTAAAAACATTCTGGCATTTAAGAAAATGTCAAAATGTTTAATAAATCTACAGGTAAGAGAAAGACAGCTGATAAGACTGGAATCCAAAATGACGTTTTAAAATCTGATACAAAAGAAAGAAGTGAAGGTCTGATATCAAACTTAACTGGTTTGACAAAATGTCTTTCTGAAATCAAAAGTACCAAGATGGAAGAAGAATATAAGGTATGTTGAACAAAATATCGTAAATATCCAGCAGATGGATTTGACAGAACCGTAGAAAAAAGCCAGATAAATTAATTTATTAAATTCATTTAAACAGGCGATTCCAAAAGGAGAGTTACACTCATGCATTGAAGGGAAAAGACAGGAAAATAAATCCAAAAATAGATATACAACAATATTTCCATGTAAGATTTACTGATGACCGATTGATAAAGAAAATTTTCTTTTATTATAATCAGATAGATAGTAATATGGTTTAATTTATTAACTGTTCGATTATTTATTATTTACAGATGATCACTCTCGTGTTATTATCAATACAGTCGAGTCGAACTACATAAATGCCAACTATATCGAGGTTAGTTAACGTGTATCATCGTAACATTTGCTACATTTTTTAACATCATTACGGTAACCGTTTGTATAAAACATTGATATTTACCTGTGTCTTTATAACAGGATGTATTTGGAAAGAAAAAGTACATAGCAACACAAGGTAAATGATTCCTAAAACTAGAAACGTATATGCCCTGTCATACTTTTTTATTTTTATTTAAGATTTTTAGCTCACCTGAACCGAAGGTTCAAGTGAGCTTTTCTGATCACTTGTTGTCTGTTGTCCGTCAGTCTGTCCCTCCGTATGTAAACGTTTCACATTTTTTACTTCTTCTCTAAAACCACGGGCTTACATTTAACCAAACTTAATACAAAGCATTTTTATGGAAAGGGGATTTTAAAATATTAAAAAAGGGCGTAACCCTCTTTAAAACGGAGATAATCTTTAAACAGTGAGTATAAGGTGTGTGTCTTTAAAAAATCTTCTTCTCAAGAACCACTGCACCAGAAATGTCAATACTTACACAAGGTCTTGTATGTATAATGAAGATTTCAAAATGTAAAACTCGTCTAAGTCTATTTACGCTTAAAAAATACAATTATAAATACTGATCATTTATATCGCTGATTAGCATTACTGATCCAGGGGGCCCCTTGCACCCCAGGTGATGTATATATAGAGAGCCTCTGCGGAGGTATTATCTCGCATGCAAATGTACTGTTTAATAAATGCATATAAAAAAAAATGTAAAACTCGTGACCCTCGGACTAGAACTGGGGCCCCAGTCAGGGTTCAAAGTTAAACAAAGCATTCTTGCGGAAAGTGTTTAAAAATCTTTTTCTCATGAACCACTGCACCAAAAATGGCAGTATTTACACAAAAGCTTGTCTATATAGTAAAGATTCGAAATCGTAAAAATTTTTACCCTCAGACAAAACCTGGGGCCCCAGGTGGGGTTCAAATTTAACATAGAAACACGTAGGAAGAATGTTTAAAAAGTGTCCTTTCAAGAACCACTGCACCAGAAATGCCATTTATTTATATTAAAGATTGCTTATATAGTGAAGATTTCAAAATATAAAAATTGTTACCCTCGGACCAAAACTGTAGCCCCAGGCGGGGTTCAAAGTTTAACAAAGAAATACATAGGAAAATGTTTGAAAATTTTCATCTCTAGAACCACAGCACCAAAAATGATAATATGATCACCAGACTAATACTTGGCCCCAAGAGTGGTTTAAAGTTTTACGTAGAAATAATATAAGATATATTATTGAAATTTTCTTTTTGAGAACTACAAAGCTACAGTTTTTTGAGACTACTATGCAAGCATCTTAAGATTGTGTAGATTCTAAATTGTTATAGCCAACCATAAAACACCGACCAATACTGGGGCCCCAGAAAGGGGTTCAAATTTTAAAATAAATATCATATGCTATGAAATAGAATGTCACAAGGAACTGTTGTTCAGGTGAGCATTTTGGCCCATGGCCTCTTGTTTTGAATATCGATGCATTAATAGGTCCAAAGGATAGTACAATTGCTCAATTCTGGAGAATGGTCTGGCAAGAAAACGCAAGAATCATCGTTTGTCTTACAAATATTAGTGAAGCCAAGACTGTATGTTTAAATTTTTATTTTCTTCATGTTTAAAACAAATAATAGAGATTTCTTTTCGGTTTGTTGTCATGAAAATTTAAAGAGTTCATTGTATTAATTGTTACATTGCATTGCCTTAATGCAGCTATTGATCTACATTATAAGTGCTTTGTAATTGTTACCTTAGAAAAAATGTGCTAAGTATTGGCCGGACCTTAACGATAAACACATGGAAGGGGACATCAGCGTGCGCTGCTATAAAGAGCAACCCTATGCAGAAAATGTCGTCAGGCATCTTCGAATAAAAAACATTTCAGTAAGCTGAACAACTTTATTTGATACTTTCTATAATTATAAATTAAGACTATGCCGAGCTCATTTAGTTTCATTTTAAAAAGAACATATTAATGTCAAACTTAAGGAAATGCCCATGATTTCATTTTTCCATTAATCAAATAGAAACACTTTGATTTCTCTTGTTTTGATTCATATAACCTCTCGGTTTTCAAAAAGAATAACAACATTTGCAAATTGTACATAGGTTTTGATTTGCAAATCTCCCTCGATTAACTTATGGATGAAAATTAAATCAACCAAGACATAATCCTTAAAAGTTAGAAAAACTTATTTGCATCAGGGAATAGAGTTAGAAAAACAACAATACTTAAAAATAATGCATGGTTCTAAATTCAAAAATAAGTGTAAAGATCAAGTCTTTTTTACCACAAATTTTTATCTAGTTACAGCGATCAGAGATAAGGTAAAAGATAAAATAATAAAGTAACGAATGTTGGCGCATGTGTTTAGCTGATTTGTATCCTGGACGTTTCTATACTATTTGATGCATGGTGATATATTCTGGGCGCTTCCTCAGTACATCATGGTTATTATAATTGCTAATTATTCAAATATATATCACTTCAAATTCATAAGATAGGACAAGAGAGAAAAAAAACTCTGAGAAAAATTTAGCGTAACCTTAATACATTTATAAAACTGTTTAAGAAACAAATAAAAATAGTTCTATTAAATGCATGATAAATTCAAGTTCTAATATTTTGAGACCTTGATTGTATGATAAAATGAATTGCTCGACTTTTTACAAGCATTGGTTAAATTGTTTTAGAATTAACCCTTCGCTTGTTAGGACAGCATGTCTAATTCTTGTTTACAAATATAACGATGAAATTTTTATTATTAAAAAGTGTATGGCAGATGAACAACTTTTATCATGAAGTTATCGAAATTATCACCATATGGAGGGTAACGGATTTTAAGAAAGCTGCTCAAGAAAAAAAAAAAACAAAATGTTGTTTATTTGTACATTTGTTGTATTGGTTTGCAAAAAAATTGTTTCACATTTTATTTTAGATTTGATACCGTAAAATATTGGTTATACATGTACTTGAGTCAATGATTGAAATTGTGTTTAGATTGTCAAGTAAAACATTTTAAATTACCATTGTAATTTAACATTTCAAATTTTCAGGATAAGACAGAGCGAGACGTGTTCATGTTCCACTACACTCAGTGGCCAGATCACGGGGTCCCAGAACCTCTCAGTCTAGTTGTGTTCCATCGTCACTTGATGAAAACTGTAGAGAATCATCCCATGGGATACATTGTGGTACACTGCAGGTAATTTTCTCGTAAAACAGGCAGCTACATGAATATACTTATATGGTTGTTTGTATATGTTATGACCGTGTCCTAATGTATTACTTTATTCAAACAGTGCAGGTATAGGTAGGACTGGAACCTTTATAGCATTAGATGCCTTGTATAAGGAAGGGGAGAGAACTGGAAAAGTGAACGTTCCACAGTATGTAGAGAAGATGAGGAACGCCAGGATGAACATGATACAAGGAGAGGTAAGTCACTTTCAGTCATTTGATATAGGTAAGAATTTGTTGTAGAAAATATTCATTAAAATAAATTGATGGGTTTTAAACATTTAATTGATATATATCATATCTTAATCAATAACCAGTGTATCTGTTTGGTTTAAAGTATAAACTGTATTCCTTTTAAAGAAATAATTGAGATATTAATGATAAAATACCATTATATTAATGTTTTTGAACATATAACATTTTTGCTGAATATTTAAGAATTTGATTTATTCCACCAAGGATCAATACAAGACCGTATATATGGCGTTACTTGAGGCTTTCAGAGGACGACTCCGTGCTGTGCCAGTAGATTTTTTTCTAAAGGAATTTCAGGATCATTCTTGCTACTTAGATTATGGAGACGTTTCCAAACATTCGCCGTTTGTCTTAGAGTTTGAGGTACATGTTTTTTTGAAATAAAAGTAATTTGACAGTCCGTATCATAGAACTGGTTCTTTGCTCACCTGAACTAAAAGTTTTGAGCACCTTAAAGAGACAGTACGGCGCATCTTATCAAAAACCCGACTTGAAAAAAATTTCCAATCGGGTTTGGTATTTTTGTACTACTCATGAATGTATAAACTTTCAGAAAATTACAAAGTTCTTCGTGCAATAAATCTTATTATATCATTAAAATTAATAATCATGTATAACCTATCACATAAATACATTGCAACGTGTTCGGGGTTCAGCCTTCTATACTATTACGCATGCGTATTTACTGTAAACAAAACACATGCAGGGCTCGCGAAGAATCTCCTGGACAGGTTTGTTGATAAAAATACGTCTTTTTTACTGCTCACAGGTAAAACCTGTTCAAAGTTTTTAAAATAACCACAATTATTATTTTGTAAGCATGTATTTATCGTGTTTATCATAGGAGTTGCTACAACCTAAATCTATTTTTATAAATGAGGCCCCTTGAGGGTTATATGACATATATATGTCTATTCATTTTAAAATGAACCTGAATTGGTAAACCATTTATAAATTATCGAGTAAGAAAGGATGTGTTTCATTTAGGGAATCGCTTTAACCTCGTTTTCCATGATGACCGTAGTGGAACGACGATCTTGTAGTGTTTAACACGCGTCAATTACTTTCAATCAAAGTCCACGTGGTACAAATAAACGATATAAGATTATTTCGGTTTGTACGACCCTTGAATTTCCGGAAGCTCATAATTACGTTAATTAAGTATGTGAAAGGGTTTTCGTGTATTTCAACTATTACAATCAACGTTATTTCTTATTTCCTAACTATACAATAAGTAAATCTGAAGTTATTCACACATGTGTTTTCAGCTGTACTGTCTCTTTAATCATTCATATGGTTTTTTTTTCTCCCAAAACAGTTTCATAATTTTGACTTATTTGCATTAACCACGCAGCAAATTTGATTCAAGACATTCATTTTGTCATTTTAGAGGAGGTTGTTATTTGGTATGTGCTTATTGTTTTGTTTTTGGAAGACAAGATATGTTTAATTTATTCTAAATCAATGTATAGCCAATTTAAAATTGGTTGTTGATTGTTGACAAACTTATGCTAACTAACCCACTTTTAAATTGCGTTTCTAACACTACTGCATCCCTTTTAGGAACTGTTGTCCTTTAGAAAAGTGTATACACATGGTGATTATAAATCTGGAATGTCGAACATAGCAGCAAACTATGTTCCAAGTGTCTTACCAGGTAAATTGTCTGCTTATACTGTATGCATGTTGTGTGAAGCTTATGGCAAGCAATAAATACATGTTTAACTCTTTTTAACTGTTTTCAACTATCTTTACACTTGTTCAATGTGGGTGTGATCTTTATATCTATGGGTGATCTTATCTATATAATATGTTTGTTGAGGGTCACTTCGCACTAAGTATTTTGCTTGTTTCATATGAATGCAGTTGAGAGATACCTTTGTCCATTAACAACAGAAAATATATACTACAACGCAGTCTGTTTACAGGTAAAGAAATATACAATTATTATTGATAGTTAAAATATATGAGACCTGCATTTAGACTGGAAAATTAAATCTGGCTTTACCAGCTTTGGTGTCAATTTACTTAAATTTCTATATTACAATTACTATATTGTATCTCTCATATCTAAACAATGGCAACCAGATTTTTTGAACCGAATATTAATATAGAAATATAATGCATGATGTCTTTAAACATTATTTGCTTATCTATGGATTGATTTGTATGCCTCAAAAATCATTGAATTGCAGTCGTTTACCCGATGTGACCGATTCATCAGTGCCCAATTCCCTCTACCGGACTATACAGAACACTTCCTGACCCTTGTGAAGACTTACTATACATGTACCATCGTATCGCTGTATCCTCTAGGGGAAGTCAAATCGGTACAGTCTTGCATTCGTTTGCCTAAACTGCATGTATTAACACAAAGAATAATGCTATTTTTATTAAGGTTAATTAATAGCAATCGTTATTTAATTCATGTTCAGATCTATCCTGCTAGTATACTAGTATGCAGTAATAAAAAGAACATTTTAGATCTTATCTTGCAGACTTCTCTCTGGCTACCAACAAAGAATGAACAAAAAACCGTTGGACTTTTTACCATCAAATTGGCTGAGAGTACACAGGCAAAATATGTGGCCAAGACTAACATTACACTACAGCAAAAGGTTTCTCGCACTACGTACTCAGTTATACAATATACATACAAATATAAATAAATTCTGAACAAATGAATATAATATTGCAAAAACCTTGTCAACTATTTACAGGGAGGCAGCAGCATGCGAGTTGCTGTACTGGAGTGTAAAGGGTGGGAAGATGAGTATGACAGCAAGAGTAGAAGAATACTGATTGACCTTGTTCAAGAAGCCAAAATAGAGGAAAGGACCCATCCTACTGGGAGAATACTTGTCCTCTCCAGGTTTGATTTATTCAAGCATACGCTCTTTGATTAGCAACAAATCCCCAAACAGTGATTCGATTCTGTCTTAATCTGTTTTGA
Source organism: Magallana angulata (assembly GCF_025612915.1). Lineage (NCBI taxonomy): Eukaryota > Metazoa > Mollusca > Bivalvia > Ostreida > Ostreidae > Magallana > Magallana angulata. Next base: position 47,266,573 of record NC_069120.1, read on the forward strand.
TAAATACTAGTAGAAGAGTTGATTCGTCAAACTTAATGCAGATCAGAGTAGCAAATATGAAATAATGTAAGTTTGTTAACAGCGATGGTGCTAAACGGTGTGGTCCATTCTGTGCTGTATTTAACGCCCTGGAACAAATGATGATGGATGAAGAAGTGGACTTATTTACCATCACACGACAGCTTCAGACTCGGAGACCAGAGTTTTTGTCTAGTCTGGTAACATAAAACTGTTTTTATACATTGTAGCTGTCGTGATTATTCCATTTTTTATGTTCAGAAAACCGGTGATGCTATTAATGTTTGTATTACATATTTGATGGCTGAAATCGATCATTACAGTTAATGTCACACCAAAGGTTTTTATAATTAGTAATTAACATAGTGTTTTGATATTTAAATTGTATCAAGAAAGCAGCATCTGTGTATGAACAAGATGTATAATTTGTTTATTAAGGTTTTCCGCTCTCAGCGGAAAACCTTACTATTATTCTGAAAAATTTTCAAATTTCTTATTATTTTTTTTTTCTTCTAGACGCCAACTTTGATCCTTAATATCTCGCTCGTTTGTTCACTGATTGTATTGAAATTTTCAGGACTGATAACATGCCGCGTGATGTTGTCGTTGCATATTTTAGTTGAGGAAAATCCATATCCGGTTTTGAGTTATTCCCCTTTTAGTAAAATTTAACGACTTCTTTTGTCCAGGGGGGTTTAGCTATAACGATGACTGGCAGAGTCTCAAAGATGGGCTGGTTTAGAAGCTAATACATTGAATTTGTGCGAGATATATTTCATTTATTATTTAAATGCAAATAAAAGGGGTGGTATAGATGTTGAAACAAAGGTAAGAAAAAAATTCAAAAAAATTCGCGTATTTTCCGTGTTAGTTTTCTACCTGATAAAAATTTGTTATAACATGTATCTTAAAAGTTGTTGGTCTTATCCAGACCTTTCATTCGGTATACCGAAAAAGGGGCTGGCCCATATAATTAGGGAGTTAGAGGCGTCCAAAGTTTCTTGTCAATAACTTAAAAAGGAATAAAAAATTTTAATGCATTATTGAAGCAAAGTTGTAAAGAAATTAATTTTGAATCCTTCCATGGTATTCAATTTAATGTTTTCGTAATTTATAGTCAGTATTTGCAGAAACAATTGTTGTCAGTTCGGTCCATTTTTGTGGGGGTGCGCACGTTTATGAGGTTATGAAAGGACTTCTTGTAATGCACTAACTGATAAATGTAGCGCGCAAAAATAATTCCACATAAAATTCCCAAATGTTTTTATTCATATGTACATTTTCATTTCATAAAGATGAACCTCTCTGACCTTATTTTTGTTGTTTGTTTCATAACTGTGCCCCTGTCTATATTTAGATGCATTACGAGACTCAGGTAACCGATCGATAGGAGAGTCGCTCGCTGTATTCATGGCCGTCGCCTAGACGACAGTGCATGTGCTTGTAGAGCTGGACGTTCACGTTTAACGCCCCACTGTGTTACTTTGAATTGTTTCAATACTGGGAGATGTGTTAATAAAATGGTTCCAATACATGGTAATTAAACTCAAATTTTCTACAATACGTATACACGGCCGTCTTATAAAGCACAATGTGTATTACTGACATGACAAATGTACGCGAACGCGGGATTGCTCCCGATAGAACATTTCTTTTAAAGCAAAAAAAAATACTGATTTGCAATGGACATAATATAATTATCATCGTGGAGATGATTTTAAAAAGTGAATGTAATATTCGTATACGATAATATTTGAATCCTAAGCCGCTAGTTTTAAGTTACTATTATTAGGGATAATAATTATGACTTGCCCCGCGTTTCGCGTTTTTTACTTGCAAAACATCTACAAACGAAAATACCAAACAACCTTCAGCAGCAACTTATAAATTATTTATTCCATACACAATTCTAAAGAGGTAATTTAATAAATTTTATAAATGCTTTATACTTGTACTCGCTATCTTCCATGGAAAAAAGTGGCATGGAAAAAATGTTGTTCAATGTTCATCAAATACGCTGTAGCCTTAGCAATCGAAAATAATTAACAAACTGTATATTGATAGATTGACATATCAACAAACATTCAGACCTGCAATGTGTTTTTTTACAAGTTCTATTAAATGTAGACCTAATGACTGAATTATTTACCGTTTTCCGTCTGCGTTATTTTGAATCACGTGTGTACGTTATGTGTAGCCATATAGATGAACACTTTAAGTGTTTAATTTTTAAAAGAAATTGTGTACATGCAGAGCAATGCAATGCTAGGACAATTAAATTTCAACAATGTATATGGTGAGGCCGGTCGGACTGATACTGGTTCTGCTTGTTCTACAAATAGCGAATGTAAGACGAAGTATTGGGGGTGTTATATTTTAAACAAATATAAGTATTGCTTTCTTAAAAGCTTGCATTACTCAACTTAGTATTTTATCGGAAGCATTCTTAGTTACCTTAGCTGCATATATGTACCAATGCCAATGAACTTTATTCTCAATAAACTGTGTTTACAGTGTAGAGAAGATATATACAAAAATTACATTGTGAAGGAGGATTAGTACATGTACACGCTCGGTCTGTATTCCGGAAAAATTGACTACCATCCGAAATTTTTCATACAAGGTCTACACACTTGCAGCTAACATTACCTTTGAAAATACATTTTAGAATTTGCCGCTGTTTATAAATGTTTTAAAAAGACGCGCAGAATCAAGTGGTAATATGTCGTTTGATATGGGATTTATGACGTCTATTTATATTGTTTTCATTAAAATTATTTCAAGCTTGTGGGTGGAATGAAATCAGTTTCACATGTTATATGATATAAAGATGTCCTCTCACCACTTTTTCTCGCAGCAACTATTTTTTAAAAATTTACATACAAAAATTGAATTATCATGGAGTTGCCCCCCCCCCCCCATTGTGGTAGCATGTAAAAAAAATGATATGAAAATCATGAAATTATGGGTGAAATTTTGACAATTTTGAAAAAATCAAAATTCTTCTTTTTTTCTTTTTTTTGCTTGTCAAGATTTGTTGGATGAGTTTGCCCCCCCCCCCACACACACACTTTCAAAAACGATGCTACGTGTCTGGAAATTACTCATTTCTTTATTCCCTTCTTTAATAAACAAAACAAACCAACAAACATAACCGATCCAGATAAATATAATTACATGTATCAAAAATAAACTTCAAAAACAAACTACACATTCATCCATCACCCACAATATTGCCTTTTCGATATTTGTCATCGTTGTAGACCCGTGTAACAATCTGTTAAGTAGGTGCTTGCACGACAAAGAACCCCTTGCTGATCTACATTTTCATTAACGCATACAAAGAAAAAATATATTTTGATTTATTTTTGAATTTCTTTTGATGTAAAAAAAAAAAAAGAGAACAAATTGGTTCTCAGTCTCTCTTTATGCCTGTTTGTTAGCGGTTAATCCAAGTTCATTTCGAATATCCTTTTGTAATTTAAAAAATGCGATGTAATTTTTTTTTATGCAATATTTCGGATAAAGCAATGAACAGTTGTTTCTTGAAATTTTATTAGACCATAAAATTGTAAAATGGTAACATTGAAAATTGTGCCCGATTTCTTTCTTTTTTTTAAGGTAAAACTTTATTGATTTAAAAAATGATTCTTTGAGACAAACAAATTGACATAATCAATAAAAGTTTGACAATCTCTAACTGCAGGACTGTAGCTTTTAGTCTGAAAAAGAATCGGATGGACGACCTAGGACACAGATCGTCCATCCGAATTTCTTGAAAATTGCCATTTCTTTCGTACGCGGACGCAATACTCACCGAGACTAAATGGTTCGTATCTTAAGTTTCAACTGCTTTGAAAGATAATATTGGTTTTCTGATAATTATGAACATGAATAATTAAATAAAAATGGTTAAAACTACAGGAAAATTACCGGCACCGGTCTTCTCCATGCGCGGATCTAGAAGGGGGGGGGGGATCTGGAACCCCCAACCCCCCCCAGAAAAATTTCTTTCAATTACGTGTACATTATAAACTTACCAAATATGCCTCGGACATCCCTTGGCAAACTCAAAAAACCGTCTGACTTTTCAACCCCCACCCCGGAAAAATTTTCTGATCCGCGCATGTTTCCCCTCCTCGGAATACAAAATTATTCTTCAAAACCCCCTTTAAAATTTCCAGGATATCCGCATATATACTAAGAGATTCATTGGCGCTTGCGTTCGATAAACATGCGTGTAAAACGTTTGCCAATGGTCTTTTTACCTTCGTACCGGGCATAACTATGTGAATAAAATGCGGCGAATCAAGCTAGAGACAACGTGTTAAGATCTGTATTTGCTTATAAACATGTAGTATCATCGTGCAAAATGCACTGTTCAATTATGATTTATTTTTTACTTTACTTGTAAAATTCAACATCTGTTTCGAATATTTTTTTCTCACAGTTTATTTCTTACAAAGTTACTTTTTTATTTAGTGATTGACACTTTTCAGACTTTATATGTGATTTCAAAGAGATAGAGTGTCATGTCTCAAGGACTGTTTATCTCTTAAAACAACATTGTGCAATTATCAGATTTTCATTTCTTGGACATCAAAGACTCATTGAGTTTATTTAATTATTTTATATCTGTGAACCTTTCAGTCAGCTTACTTATATCATTACCTGTCAATTTATACTCATTGTTAAGATTCTTATAAATAGTTATGTACAATTGTCAATGCGCAGTCTGGAATACGGCGGCCAGCCCCGGCCACGTCCGACTCTCCCAGAGTCTTGAGTCCGGAGGCTACTACTGGCCATATCCGACTTGTTTGTAACATGTCTGTCTGTTAAATTGTTATAATGTTGCCATCGTTAAGTCTCGTCCAATTAATGTGGAATCCTGTATCAATTGCCTTTTATTTCTCTGGAACTGTATACTGGTGGACCTTCGGGAATACGGCAAACCTACCCTTCGTTTTAGCTTACAGCCCACAGCGCGCCACAACCTTATACCTTATACACTTTACGCCAACATTCCCTCACCCGGTTTGTACTGCACACGACCGATGCAGATCCAGACGAATTCTCTAGCACCGTAAAATCTACGCGGTCACAGAAATATTATACAATTATTTAATGCTTGAGCAGTCAATAGACCAGAATATTTTTCCCGAGGTGCATGGAACAGCTCAGTATGATCTATTGCCCGAGGCCAACGGCCGATGGCAATAGATCATACTGAGCTGTTCCCTGCACCAAGGGAAAAAAATTCTGGTGTATTGACTGTTCAAGCATTAAATAATTGTTTTATTACCTAATTCCTTTTTTTAGTTTTCGGGGATTACAATTTGCATATTGCAGATGGTTTTCGTGCCATTATGCAATATACTAAGATATTTTTTTTCATCTTTTACATGCACAGAACCTGTTGCATGCATTACAACATCTCAATTTAATAGTAGTTTAAACAAAAGAAGGGGGGCTTAAACCCATTAGATTTTAAATAGTCTTTTACATTATTTGAGGCTTTAAAGCTGTTGATTATTTAATACTCCATTTTGATAACATTGAATTTGGTTTCACCAAGTACTAAAAACAACGTCTATGTAAAGGAATATACATTCCCTGAGAACTATCGAAAGGATGTAACATTAACATACCCGCGTTCTGAAATACGTTGCCGGTCCAATAGATTGCAGTCTATTGACCGGCGGTCCAATAGATCGCAGTCTATTGACCAGCGGTCTAATAGATCGCAGTCTATTGACCGGCAGTTCAAAATAGACGCAAATATTTAATTGGTAATAAAACAACAAAATCCGTTTAATTAGGTAATAAAATACTTTGTTTCTCAGTGTTTGTACATCTAATATTGTACTATGGTCAGCTATAAATTTTTTGTAATACGTCACAAGTATGACGCAGCTACGACGGAAAACCTAATCGTTGCTTGCAACGAGCTCGTCTCTAGTTATATTTCTTTTTTTAAAAAGGAGTATAATTGTGTGAACTATTTTGTTGTTGTTTTTTTAGGAGGAATACCAGTTTTGTTTCGACACGATTTCAGACTACCTACAGAATGACACTTTGTATGCAAACATTTAGACTTTTGGAAAACATTTCGGAGTGTTGTTCAACAAAACAATTTTATTTAGTGCTCAGAATCTAGTACATGTATACAACATTCTGGATCAGTCTGTGATGAACAATAGGTTTCCCTCTATTTTATACTACATTAGATTTTTTTCCATTCAAATGAAAATTGTGTTGTGTTTACTAGCAGAATTGTTTTCTATTCATTTATGAAAAATAATATCTGATCATTGAATTAATTTAGATGAACTTAACATTTGTGTTCAACTATTAGACCTTGAATAATTTGAATCAATGAAAATACTTGCTAACTGTGTTATGCTGTAAAGTTTACATATAGAAAGTGTCATCTCATTTACACATTCTTATATTTTTAATTGTTGGCTGTTATATTTTTTGTTGCAGTTGTTTTATTGCATGCTTATTTGTTTGTTTTTTATTGTTGAATTTAGTGAATATTGTTAAAATATCGTCAATTGTTTTCCACGTAATTTCATGTCAAGCAGAACATAAATCCCTACATTTTGCATTAGTACGGACATAGTTTATGTTTGTTGATTATTTCTATCACTTTGATAAAACCATATCTCTATCGGCTTCTACAAATTTATTTATAAAATTATTTTTGTATATTTTTATATTTTGCCTTGTTTTGAGATTTAAAATCTACAGTGTTTTAAAAAAATGTGTTTGATATTTGTAAAATTTGAACCAAATGCTTTTTTATAGTTTATGCAAGAAAACAAATTAGAGCTACATGTAATGAGATACTGGTTTTCATGATAAACCCACGTACCTTGTCTGTATGTTGATTTTCCTACTGAATGGACACTAGATAGTCAGAAAACATATTAAAGCGATATTTAAAATTTAATGTAATTCAAATAATCATCTTGACTATTGCACAGATTAAGTTAAAAAAAAAAAGAACATTGTGCAGTTGAAGTTAATTTTCAAGAACAAGGAGATATCATAAACATTTAAGACAAATAAGTAGAATCAATATATGATGCATAATTTCTAGAATAGAGGTGACCCAAAATGGCTACCCAAAAACACAGGAATGACCCTCTTTAAACTACATTAAAAACTACCTTTCCGCGCAATGTTCTTGTCAACCAAGTCCAATAACGATAAATATAAACAACTGACTGATCGCAGTGCACTTGTCGATGTGACGTTATACTGTACATTTTGACGCATATTTTGTGTAGAGAGAGCCGGATTAGACATATTTTTAACATAGATAAATGCATTTTATAAATGAACAGAGCATAATCTTATAACAATTATTTAACCATCAAATCATATCTATTATGTTTGTTTTGATTCTACATGTGATTAGTTTTTAGAGCATGTATTATTTTGTTTCTAGAGTGTTTAATGTACAAGTTCGATGTGATTGACATTGGGAAGCCTATCTAAATCCGCTTTTTACAAGGGCATACACTAAACAGATCATTACGATCTTTTGGATATAAATTAAGGGAATTATTAATTTATTACAAAGTGATGCTACTTTGATGAAATCTAAAGAATGAATTAATAAATATGTAAAATATTAAGCCAAGCTCATTTTGAAAACAGCCGGAGCTCTTTTCTTTGATATTTAATCTAATATAAGATGAACTCTTTTCAAAGCAGCAGCACTTTTTAGAATCTACCAGAAAAGCAGAATTTGATTATCATTTAAATTTTTAATTCAAATAAGGGTATGTCCTTGTGATATTGAAATTTGTTTATGACCCCCACTAGGTAGAATTATCAACACATGTTACGTGACTATTGATTCAGGGGACCACACTAAGTGTCAAACAAAGTAGCATTTACTATACTGTTTCATTCAATAACACATTTATGTCATGATAAAATTACTTTACATAAATATTATGTAATAATAGATGCATCGTTTTATGAACGTTTAAATCCGTGTTGTAATCTATCCTGTATCCAAGTATATCCTTTGTACCCACTGTACCCTTTCCTTCAGCTCATTTGTTAGACAAAAATAAAGACTTCTTAACCCTTGTATCACTTTTTTAAATTGTTGTAACCTATCTTTCAAATTTTATAATGCCAATTAAACTATCTTAAATAAAGTAGTAAAGGAAAAATTTCATATTTACAGATTTTAGTATGGAACTATATTTTGTTGCGGAAGGTTTTTAAGAAGAAAATGAACATTTATCATAACTCAGTTGTTTTAGAGTGCCGTCCCTTTAGCTTCCTTATTTTCAGTGCAATCAAAATTCCCAGATATTTTTTGCATTAGGATATCTTTATTTTGTTACAAAAAACATAATTTTACATTTTTTCAATTTTTCTATCGACACATATTTGCAAATTTAACTTATATTTCATAAATGTCAAGGAAAAATAAATCCCAATTTTTGCCTAAAATCAGCCAATGTCATGCTATATCTCAAATTTTACATAATAGACCCATACTTTTTGTTTTATTTTCTGAAATTTTAAGATTTTTCTGTCAAATTTATCATAATTTGAGAAAAAGTTTGAGACTTTAAAAAAATTTTCATTATATGTTGAATTGGTAATGGATAAAATGAGCTTTTTATGAAAGGTCAAACTATCAATTAGGTGAGGAAATTGTAACATTTTTCTTGATGATTATTCTAATTATATTTATTTTAAATAGAATAAATTTGTATTTGATGCCAAGGTTCATTCCGATAATAAAATTTAGAGGGAAAAGCGATTTATGTGCAATCTGCAATTTCAGTGCAGAAAGGTCATAATAAATACACCGTAGCGCCAAATGAAGCATATAGACCCCAAAATTTTGTTTTTAATTTTGGTTAAGCTATGTGTGTAGATTTTTAAAAAATACTTTAGAAAAAAAACTTTAAGACTTTTGATAGCAGGACCCAACGTCCTTAATGTTTTCGAACCCATAACAATCGGAAATAATTTTATTAATTAGCATTTTTGACGACTTGTTGTTTCGTATGATGTTATTGTTAACATTTCCCGTACTTTCTGGTCGGCGCGACCGCAAAGTAAACCTGAACAGTGCTGCGTTTAAGGAAGTGATACAAGGGTTTAGAAGTCAATATTTTTGTCGAAGATAAAAAATCAAACAAGTTGCTGTCCTTTAAAAAAGGACTATAATACGTGGACCATTTGCATGTGTTTCCAACGAAAACGTGAAAGCCTTAAGATTATCAGAGATTCCACCGACTCTAGCCCTCTGCTTTTAACCACTAAATTTGTACGTTGTATTACGTATACATGTATGTATAGCCCTGACTTTTTATCTCAGAATTTATGGGATTCATACTTCTAAAATAATTTTGATCTATCTATGAATGAAGTTTGCATGTAAAGTATCAGGCATTCGGTGAATTCTACTATTTGCGCACACATTACGATTCGCACTACTTTGTTAACTATGCAGTGACAGCTTTTTGTAAATTAAAAATGTCATATTTTGATGCATTTTTCTTGAGATTCAAACTTTTATAGTGACATAATTATTCAATCATACTTAAATACTTAAAAAAATTTAATCAGGAAGTTCTCTAACCTCGACTACTATAAATGTAAAGTTAAGTTACATGTATTCGGAAAACAACAAAACACTGCAAATTATGCTATTTGATGCATGTTGTATACGTAGTTTCGGCATAACATTAACTTATTTCATAATACTGATAGTTCATATCACATGCCAATCATTTCTTTGAAAGGAATACTTTAAACTTATGTGTGCATATGGCACGGAATCCCGATCCCGATTCAGATAAACGTGTTAGCCTGGTTCCCTGAGCTACCCATTACGCACAGGAACCAAGCTAGCTCATGCGCAGGCTGAATTTTCCCCATAGCATCCGGTTTATAACCTCGCTTATATATTTTCTGCGTGGACCTCAGGGTCCACGATGTAAATGAACTGACGAAAAGGGTACAGTGGGTACACAGGGTGCACTTGGATACATGATAGGTTACAACACTATAAGAAAGTGATACAAGGGTTTAGAAGTCTATATTTTGTTCTAAGTAAGAATTTAAACAAATGAGTTGTAGGAAAGGGTACAGTAGGTTACAACACTATTCAAGAGGGATTTTATGTATCCCATTCTAATTTATATACAAATATTGTTTTTAGAAAGTATTGTTAAGGTATCCCACTCCTCAATGTCCTTTTATCAAGAATTTCTTGAGAAGTATATCATTGAAATCTGTAGACAAAACACACTTAAAAAATACAAAGATAATGGGTAGTCAGTGTTCATCTATCTGAGTTATGGCCAATTTAATTTGACCTTTTTGCACCTAAAATGCTATTTTAGCCTGATTAGGATTTGTTGTCACTATTTTTTGATAAAGCAAACTTTTTTCTTGAAATATTACTTATAATTATGTGTAATGGTGACACTGAATAGAGGTCTTACGACAAAAATTTGTACCAAGCTGCATAAATTTGTGTGTGACCTTTTTGCACTTAAAATAGACAATTTCTATACTAGTTACAATTTGATTTGAAATAAAAACATTTCGAGTATCAAGAACTCTACAAGAATTATCCAGTTTGCCTAGATATGTATTCAGTATCATTTTGACATAATAAAACACAGGGGTTAGGGATGTCAAATTTTAGATACATGGCTTCAAATGGCAAAATGTCAAAATCTCGATTCAAAAAATTCTATATATTTGCATGATGTCATGCTAAACGTCCATCACTCTCTTAAATTTAGTTTTGTACAAGTCTCACATGACCTACAGAACATGTCACAAACCTATCAAATGTTAAAAATGTGAATAATGAAAAAAGTATAATAAAAGGAAAAATATATATTGAAAATTCATAAAATTGCTTGTTTCTGTCATTCTCGACTAAAAAACCTTTCGAACGAGAAAATAGTTCCCGTAAAAACTTGTTTGTTTCTTGAATTCAAATGGATTTTCTTTATAAATGTTGTGTAATTATGAAATGATAATATATATCTGTGAGGTTTAGATTAATAAAATTATATTCCTTAAAAATATAATGAACATCTACGCAATGAAATCAAAACGTGAGGAGTGAGATACCTTAAGCCAAAGAGGACCAACTTTTTTAAATAAGTTCTCATTGATCATTTATAAATAAACCAGACCAATTTGCCCAGCGGACATTTGAAACAAGAGGTTTTCACTGTTGATTGCATTTTGCAAATGAAATTAAGTAGCTCATGATCATATTTTAGACTTAACTGTCCATTTATAGTTCTGTGTAATTAAAACGCTTGACAAACAAATCTCTATGTAATTAAATAATTAAAAAATAAATGTCAGGAGTTTTATTTTCTTTATTTTTTTATGGGGGGGGGTTGGGTTTTTTTTGTCTTGTTAATCATAATTATTTCCTGATAGAGGGTCTTTACTAGTGATTCCAAAAGTCTACAGAGGTATTGTAATTTGCTTTTACAGCTGATTTAAAGATCACTGCATTCGGTGAGGGTTGTAATGACCCATCTTACATCGCTGCATTATCAGTTATAGTTTTTGGCAGCTTTGTATTAGGCAGTGTGTGCATATTATTCATGTGGTAAGATTTCTATTGCGAATTGTTTCTTTTAAAAATATTTCCAAAGCAAAAATATGACCGACTAATCAAAATTATATTCAATAATTTATATCACTCTTTGCGTCGACTAGTAACTTAAATCACGTAGTGAAAAAGTCGAGTTTGTCGAAAATATTTTTGAAATGAAGCAGACATGTTTACAAAATATTATAGATAAAAAGATTGAGTGGTCGAATTGTTTTATTTCAGGAAATATTACAGACTAGTAAAGAAGGTTCGTTCTTTGCAATATACCTCTATAATAAGGACATCGACGCAAGACAACAATGCAAACACTTGTCAGCAATATGAAGAACTACGTATATCAGACAGTACAAACCACAACATCGAATTTAGAAACTAAAACTAATAGTATTATTAACAATGTCGGACTTTTAAGAAAATTATAATTATTTGATTTAGATGAAATCAATTTTTTTTAATCATATCGCGTTTGTATTTTCAGTGCTCAAATCAAAGAATCGAAAGTAAGATTCCGATTATATTCAAATAATAATATATATTTTAGAGAAGTATTGCAGTGATAATATGAATAATAGTATGTGTTTGTCTAAAACGTGAAATTGTATTTGTAAGATTGTGAGTTTTGAACTTTTTGACAATTTTTTACTTTTTGAACAATATGATAAGTAAATGTTATACAATGATGTCTTCTGCAAATGGTAGTTGCACTCTGTCTACAACATCATTTTGAATCACAATTAAACATTAGTTGGTGCACACGCAATTTAAGAAAGTCGAACAGTATTTATAGGGCGTTAGGGTGGGAATAAAATGCCGTTACTATAACATCCGGAATTAAAAATGTGTTCTGGACTGTCACGTGCTATGAACACTGAGGGACGTGTTTTTCAGGGCTCCTAACGTTTTGACAAATTTTGGATATTTACGCCAGTGATTAACTTCCTGTTTTGACTGGAAGACTTCGCATATAGATAAGTGTATATACGTTTCTCTTGGATACAATACAAATTGAAAATTGTACAATACAAATGGAAAATTATAGAATACAAATTGAAAATTATACAATACAAATGGAAATTATACAATACAAATAAAAATTATACAATACAAATGAAACTTATACAATACAAATGAAACTTATACCATACAAATGGAAAATAATACAATACAAATTGAAAATTATACAATACAAATGAAAGATTATACAATACAAATAGAAAATTATACAATTCAAATGTAATTTATACAATACAAATGGAAAATCATACAATACAAATGGAAAATTATACAATACAAATGAATATTTATATAATACAAATAGAAAAGATCGAATATTGCAACGTTTGACGGGCATACACTAAACAGATCATTTTGATCTTTTTGGATATAAATTAAGGGAATGTTAGATTTATCAAAAAGTGCTGCTGCTTTAATGAAATCTACCGAATGAATTTATAAATATGTAAAATATTAAGTGAAGGTCATATGAATTCGAACCGGAGCTTATTTCTTTGATATTTATTCTAATAAAAGATTAACTTTATACAAAGCATCAGCACTTTTCAGAATCTACCAGAAAAGTAAAAGTTAATTATCATTTGAATTTTTTAATTTAAATAAGGGTATGCCCTTGTAATATGGAAATTTGTTTATGATCTACATTCGGGAGATTTATCAACACATATCACGTGACTATCATTTCAGGGGACCACTCTAAGTGTCATATAAAGTAGCATTTACTGTACTATTTCATTTACTATCACATTTACATGTATATCATGGTAAAATAACTTTACATAAATATTTTGTAATAATAGATGCATCGTTTTATGAACGTTTAAATCCGCTGATATTTTCATAGAAATCCTTAACAGTGCTGCGTTATATATCCAATTATGAGTCTTATTGGTGAGGCCCTACATTGTCTACAGTTTGATCGCAATCTGTGGGGCATTTATTTGAAAAAATTAGAAAGCCGAAACAAACTGTTAACATGACATAGAAATCTACGACGTTTCTGCTTCTTTTTACGACACAAATCCGTATTCTTCGGGGGCAACTTCAGTGTCTCTAAAAATACGCATATGTGATCTTCCATTATCAGTTGACGAATCTGCCGTTCATGAAATGTTAAATAAAGTGAAAGTCAAACTCGCAACCAAAATACTGTACGAAAAGATTCGTCACCCAGTTACAAATAAAATGACTAGGATTCTTAATGGTACACGTTTCATGTATATTGAGCCTCTACCAGCTGGAGAAAGTCTTCCAAAATTCAATTCATGTGCAGGTCTTTGTTGTAAAATATTGCACTTTGGCCAGCCAAAGAACAGCCACATACTTCTATGCACAAACTGTTGGAAAACAGGTCATACAAAATCAATATGTAAGAACTATTCTTGCTGCAAAGTATGTCAGAAGCCTGGTCATTTACCGGGACAAAAAGAATGTCCACACTATGAAATCCAGAAGCATATAGCTCCATTCAGCGGATCACAAGACGTTCTGTCTAATTTTTACCCATGCAAATTGGATATCTACGGCGTCAAACATAAATCCGCCGAACATGCGTTTCAATACACCAAAGCGATTCGTTGTGGTGATTTAGATGCTGCGAGTGAAATAACAGCTGCGGAAGACGCTCTTTCAGCTATGCGACTCGGGAAAAAAATTAAAACGAACGAACAATTGAACGCCACTAAGGAGGCAGTGATGGAAGAAATTATTGAAAATAAAAGCGTGCAAGTAAAACTGTTTCAAGAAAAAATACGATCTGCTAAACAATCTACCACGTTCGTAGAAACCACCTACAACGACGAATGGGGCTCCGGTCTGGATAGGACAGGGACAATCAACACAAAACACGATAAATGGCCTGGTAAGAACACCTTAGGAACGATCATTAAAAAAGTGGCGAAAAAAGTTCGCAAAAGAAAATTAAGTGATAACGCACCGAAAGCACAAAAACAAAGCCGCGAACAAGCAAGGCAACAAAACATCGTTGACATGTTGAAAACATTGCGTGCGGCATCAGACAGTGATGCATCTAGCTGCAATCCCGACTCCGAGAGTTCGGAATCGGAGGGTGAGACCTAGGTTAGGTAATCTGTATTTTAAACTACATATGAAAGTTATTGTTATATGTACTGTAGTTTACATAAGAAAAAATAGTTGAAAAACGAATGAACTAAAAAGAACCTATGTCAATGCATCGATTACTATTACTATTTGTATTTTTTTCTTTTTAATATTTTGAATTATGGTTTTTATATATAAACACATATAACATAAAGTAATACAAAACCTTTGAGAAATGAATGAATTAAATATACTGTCAGTCAATGTAAGAGGATTAAGTTCTAGTGAAAAAAGATATAAGATTTACACATGGTTAAAAGAAAAAAAAGTAGATGTAGCTTTTCTTCAAGAAACTCATTTTATTCAAAAATTTGAAAACAAATATAATTTTTATTTGGATGGATCATCTGTGCATGCATTTTCAAACTCTCAGTTTAGCAGAGGGGTCACTATTCTTTTTCGTAAAGAACTTAATTTGGTAATTCAAAATACCTACCGTTCGGAAGATGGTAGAAAACTTTTAGTAAACGTAAAAATAGATTATAAAAACTTCACGTTTGTAAATATATATGCACCAAATGATGATTCAAAACGTACGGCTTTTTCGAAAGGATGAAAAGATTTATTACACTGTATTCTTTACAAGAAAGCGATCAATATTTATGTGGTGATTTTAATTGTTCCTTTGAAAGAAAAAATGATAAATCGCACAAAAAATTAGCAGAAATTATTACTTATTTAGATCTTGTAGATATTTGGAAACAAAAAAAAATTTAATACAGAGGGATATACTTGGTGTGATTCGGAAAACAACCCAAAAAGCAGAATTGATTTCATATTTATAAGTAAATTAGCCTCTGAATTAGTGGAAAAAAATTCAAGTTAAACGCATTCCAGGTACTCATAGTAAAGGAAATAGAATGAGCGATCACCGTTTTTTGAAAATAATTGTTAAAATTGATAAATTAGAAAGAGGCCCAGGGTATTGGAAACTAAATGCACCACATCTTGAAAACGATGAGTATAGAGAAGGAATAAAAAATATTTTTAAAGATCTTGACAGTTCACTAGATGCTTTTTCTAAATGGGAAACTTTTAAACTCAAAGTACGCGACTTCTCAATAAACTTCGCAAAAAAGTTATCAAACAATATAAAATCAAAAAAACAAAATTTGGAAAAGAAAATCGATGAAATAGAAACTCTACCAAGTGAAAAGATTAATATGAAAGAAAAACGTGATCTTGAATCAGAACTTGATAAACTACAAAACGAAATTGCAAAAGGCGCGCAAATAAGATCAAAAGAGAGATGGATAAATGAAGGTGAAACAAGAATTCCTTTTAAAGGAATGATCGGCAATAATGATATATAGATAGCTAGAAGCAATCAACATGATCAGTTTGATGTAAAATAATTAAAAAATACTGTATTTTATCAAAATATAGAGTATTCTGAATCTGTACACCATAATTTCATCATTATAAACCGTCAACAAATTAAACTTTGAAATAAATTTGGGGAAAGCCGTACGTAAATTCGTTGTCTTGTTTTATATTTTTAACGTAGTTATTAAATATTAATGTATCTTCTTCTTCTTCTTCAGAATACTAGGTAGAGCTCTTCAAAGAGCATTAACACGTATACACAGAAAGAGTTGAATTAAAATAATTTAAATGCGACTGAAAAACATTGAATGCCATCATAACTTGCTATTGAGGTCGCATTATAACGTAACCTTGTTTATAAATCAAGCCGTCTTCCTAGCTATTATTATGCAACATCAATAGATCGAGGTCAGTTTATGGAGCATCTTCTTATGATCGAGGTCAGTTCATCGAGGTCAACTGCATTACTGAATGAATCTTTCGAACGAAATTCTTACGCGTGAGACAAAATGTGCATTCTTGAATTAACAGGTCGAATTCTATTTAATGTATGTTTGCATCTATTAAGGTAAACGAATGGAAATAAAATTGAGTAAAATGTTATCTAAATACTAAACCAAAGCTTCAAGTTTTATAAGAACTACTTATGCAAGCAGAACGTGTGCGCACGTGGAAGCATTTGCCGGATGCCCCATAATGACACAATAGTGATCGGCCGAAGCTGATCACAAAAAAATACAAGCTATTTCCTAGGACTAGAAAAGAAAAATCAAACTAACAATACCATTTGAGAATTAAAAGATGTTAATAACAAAATAATCAAAACAAACTCAGAAATTATCAAAGAAATATGCAATTTTTACGAAAATCTGTACACGACGAAATCTATCGATTGCAATAAAATCTCTAATTATATTAATGACATTAAATGCCCAACCCATAATGAACAAGATAAGCTAATATGTGATGCTTTACCAACTTTAGACGAGTGCAAAGAAGCGGTGTTTAATGTGAAAAACAACAAATCACCTGGTTTAGACGGACTGCCCTGTGAATTTTATAAAAAAAATTTGGGAGTATATTTCACCAATATTTTTCGATTTACTCATAAGCGTATATGAAAAAAAGAGCTAAGTTATACTCAACGATTAGCACTAATCACAGTTCTATTTAAAAGTGGCGACAGAAAAAGTCTAAAAAACTATAGACCTTTAAGTTTAACTAATACTGATTACACAATTATAGCATTCATATTTGCTAGACGATTACAAAAGGTTATTAATAAATTAATCGGAAACGAGCTATCGGCTTACATTAAGGGTCCTTATATTGGCGTTAATGCGAGATTAATATTGTACAGAAAATAATAAAGATGGAATTCTATTATTTCTAGACTTTGAAAAAGCTTTCGACTCTGTTGAGTGGAATTTTCTCTTTAATGTCTTAAAAAAATTAACTTTGGGGATAATTTCATAAACTGGGTTAAGATTTTGTATACAAATCCAGTCTTTAAAGTGAAAAATAATGGATGGATATCCAAGTCATGTAAAATGTCAAGAGGAATAAGACAGGGATGTCCAATTTCAGCAATGCTTTACATTTTTATAGCAGAAATTTTAGCTTTACAATTAAAAAAACAATAATACATGAAATTATAGAAGGAGTAAAAGTAACAAACAGTGCAGTGCGATGCTTAGGAATTCACATCGGTCATGATAAAAATAAATGTAATGGGTTAAATTGGATGAAAACTTACAACGACATGGAAAAACTTTTTGAGTCATGGAAAAAGAGAAAACTAACTATATTTGGCAAATAATTGTTGTTAATAATTTAGCTGTGTCAAAATTAATTTACATTGCATCTATTCTCCCATTTCCCGAAAAGGATTTTATTAAGAAAGTCAATAGAACCATTTTCAATTTTATTTGGAACAAACATGACAGAATTAAACGAAATACGTTAATAGGAAAAATAGAAGAAGGCGGGATCGGTGTAATAGACATAGAACTCAGGTTAAAAGCACTGAAAGCATCTTGGGTTAATAGATTATCAGAGTCATGTTTAATTAATGAGGTCATTAAGCTTATTTGAAAAGGGTCAACCTTAATTTGAACTACATATTATCAACGACTGAGAAAATATAGAAGATTTTACAGTTATTAATCATATTCCTTAATTTTATCAAGAAATATTTTGTTGTTTTAATGGTTGTAAAAAAACAAAAAAAAAACATTCTTAACATGTCAAACGTAATATTTGTACAGCAACCCCTATGGAACAACGAACTGCTTAAGTATAAAGGCAAAACGTTGTGTTTTTTAAGATGGATAAAAAGTGGTATATTATATGTAAAAGATCTTTTCAAGAAAGATGGCAAAATGAAAACACTAAATGAATTATCTGATATTTTGTTGAATGAATGTAATTGGCTATGTGAATATAATATTTTACGAAACGTAATGAGACAACAATGTGTGAATTTTGATATGACATGTAGTCAATACACATCAAGTAATGTTGAGAAAAGTTATACATTTCATTTAGGATGGCATACAATAACAGACAAAAAATGTAAATTCTTTTATGAAAATTTGTTGACTACAAAGTTCCAAAAACCCATTTATAAATCCTATTATATAACATGTTTAACGTTCAAAAAGAAAACTGGAAAAGAATAAACATTAAAAACATATATGATAAGAACATATGCGAATTTAATTACAAATTATTGAATAATATATTAAGTTGCAATTTATTTTTACATCAATGTAAGTTAGGACCAAGCAAATGTTGTGATTATTGTCAAGACACAACAGAGTACGTTGAACATCTTTTTTTTTGAATGTGACAATGTCAAAGAAATATGGTCAAAACTGTGTACGACTTTGCATTTTGATATTATGTGGAAACATGTAATCATAGGCTTCTATTATGAAAATAACCTCAAGGTACAATTTTTGAATAATATTATATTTTATGTTGCTTATAAAATTTACAAATTTAAGATGTTATGTAGATTTGAAGAAAAAAAATGAAACCTCTCAAAGTCTAATCGATTATGTAAAGAATTACTTAATAAGAGATATGAATTACATTACAATGTACTTAAAATCATCGAAATATTTATCAAAACTTAAAACATTAATAAATATATTGTGATTACTATTGTATACCCTAGACACTTAGGGTCTGCCTATGTGTATATGTGCTTCACCCGGGGACCATGTGATGGTCTGTATGTAGATGTGTTTGTCCTCCGGGTTAGCCAGGGTATTACATGTACATTTACTTAATATATTTCTACCTTTTACTAAGATAGCTTACTATGTACCAGTTTTTTCATATTTTTGTACACAATTTGTGTGTGTGTGTGCACAAGTATATTAGACGCAAATATTGTGAGTCATAGTTATGCTTATCTATAGATTATCGACGTACATGTATCTCTTAATACATATTACATAAACAATTATATACCAAAAATAAAAACGTTATTTCTATGTATGAATATTTATATGTATAAACATGTATTGATATACATGTTTTAAGACAAATAGTTAGATACCTTTAAATGTTTTCTCAATGAAAACTTGTACATTATCTGTAGCATTAATATGAAAAATTAAGGAATTATACAAGATGTCTGTACGCTAATAATTGAAATTTTTGAAGTTTTTGTATATTTGTTTACTCTTGTGAATAATGATCATAATGAAAAAAAAACTAATCCTTTTCTGCATATGGAAAACACAGACATGTATGTAATCTGTACATCTAAGACCCATCTAATCGAAGAGCTGGGTAAAACTAGTTCCCGCTAATGAGACCTGCAGACCTGTGTTGTGTACGTAACTTCAGACAAAGATCAGTTATTTGTAATATGCATGTATTTTTATGACCTATTCTTCAAATCCACTTGCACTATTTTATTAGGTAAATAACAGCTTTAAGGTCGTGCAGGACACCTGCATATTGTGATGTATACTTCCTATTGAGATAAACAATAAAGTTTATTAAATATTAATTAAATATTTACCCCCCAAATAATGTTACCTTACATTGAAGCGCAACGGGTTAGAGCATTTACATGTCTGTAAGACCATTGGGGTCCAAGGTGTTTTTTTGGTAATTTTACAATTGATATTTAAATGAATTTTCATGGGAAGGGGGGGGGGGGTCTGGACCCCTCACTCCCACCCCTTCTCTAAATCTGTGCACACGATGATGTACATGTAGGCACACAGAAGCAAATCTAAAACCGGCAACTGCCACGGGGAATTTAATTTTTAATTTTGTTTGTAATAATTATATACATGTAGACCGTTATATACTTTCTATGACATAAAATGTTAAAATTATTGATTAACTGAAAATTCACTGCAAACAGTTCAACCCCAAATTGCACATACAGTGCTGCTTATGTGTATTATGATATGGGAAGGGATCTCATCCTTCAGTTATGAAAATTATAATTTTTAAATGTATAACCGGAGCTTGCATGTGGACTTCATTTTTAATTAAACTGGTACAAAACAGTGTTATTTAGGGGCAAACACTTGGTGCGGGTATTACTGTACTGTCTAATGACAGCATCTAGTTTTAGTTAAAAGTATGATGCAAAAATACTGTTTACACAATTCATGAAAAAGTTTTTTGATAAACATTTCGAAAATGATAGTATGTGAAGTGATTGTGGTTCTTTTAAAATCAAAATAAAAAGAGATAATAATTTTTTCAAAGCGTGTTCACCTGGAACATATGGAAATAACTGTAAACAGAATTGTTCTGCTGTTTGCAATGAAAGTCCATGTCACTATGTCGATGGATCATGTTTTTGCAAAGATGGGCAGAATGGAGATTACTGTAATAATAGTAAGTGATACCCTTTCTGAAGTTTTTGAAGTTGATTTCTTATGTTAATGATTAACATTGTATTCATACATTGGTAGCTGAACGTAAGCGAGCCGACAAAAATGGAAACCATAATGCACAATTTAATTCTGAAACTACAGAGACAGTTGGAAATAAAACAACTACATCATCCAAAACCTCTGTACACATAAAAACTTTAACAAAACATTTCAATGGAATCAAGAATACAAAGTTGGATGAAGAATATAAAGTATGTTGAATGTATCATTTAAAGTATCTAATTTTGTCATTTGATTAAAAATATCGATCTGGTTAGCATTATCAGTGTATTTGATGATCAAAATCTTGATAACCATTTATAATACACTTATACAGGCAATTCCAAGAGGAGAGTTACATCCATGCATTGAAGGGAAGAGACAAGAAAATTTATCAAAGAATAAATACACTACAATATTTCCTTGTAGGTGAACACTAATAGATAATTAAACAAAATCTGTGATCATTTTGTTTTAAATCAAATCTCTTTTTTATCAGTTGATTCATACATATATTCGTGTTCATCGAGAAATTTAGATACACTGTAGATAAGCACCAACCTAGAAGTCGCTAGAAAGAGATGTATGCATTATGTTAAATTAAAATAGTAATGTATTACAAAGTTTTTATAGAAACTGAATACCCAAGAAAATATAAATTTTGAGGCAAGCGAAAAAATCCCCAATTAACTTTATGGCATATAATTTAACATTTTATCATTGAGTACTTTTGGATAACTTTTCTTTCTTTAAACTTAAAAAATAATGTTGAACATCTTTTGCATGACAACTCCTTAATTAGATTAAATCTATTAAATTCTGCATTCAAAGATGACCACTCCCGTGTTGTTCTCGACACCTTGGCGAATGAATCGGACTACATTAACGCCAACTATATTGAGGTCAGTTGACATTTGAAAAAACCAATGAAAAACAGTTTAAATAGAGCCATTTTTTTTCAATGATAAACACATGCATCTAATTTTGTCATTGCTAACTATAAAGTTTATCGCGTGTTATTGCTCCCAAATTATTTTTTGTTTCATTAAATTTTAATATCATTAAACAGGATGTCTTTGGAAAGAAATCTTACATAGCAACACAAGGTAATATTCACTTGTTGTCTGTAACTATAATAAAAACATAAACTATTAATTGCATCAAATTTGATGATATGAACTTAAGTACTTCATTTAATTTTTTATCAGGGCCTAAAAAGAGTACAATCGTTGATTTCTGGAGAATGGTGTGGCAAGAAAACACACGAATCATTGTTTGTTTCACAAATACTAACGAGGCCAATTCTGTATGTTTTTCAACTTTTCTTGATACCATTTACAAAAAAAAATTCTTTATATGATCACATTATGCATATGTAACGTGAGTGTTGAAATGTTGCAAAATGTTGCAAACTTATTCGCTCTATTTCAGAAAAAAATTGCAAAGTACTGGCCAGACCATAACGATACAAAAAAGAATGGCAACATTACCATTCGGTGCCAAAGAGAGAGAATATATGCCGAGCATTTCATAAGACACCTAAGAATACACACCAGTTTTGTAAGTTATTTAAAATATTGGTGTTTGATACCTTACTTAAGATGATGTAATCTACTTTTATACCATTTTGTTGAAATATAATGCAAATAAAATCCAAGGTGTAGTTCCGAAGGTGAATTCTCTATGTTGGACTCTAAGATTTTTATTTCGAGTAGAAAAAAGAAACCTGCAAAATGCATTTGGATTTCAACATAATTCTGAACGAAGACTGAAAAACTTAAAACCATGTCGTGAGACATTAAGGAATAATCTCTATTCCGGTAAAATGTCGCAACATAAAAACTGGAGTAATAACAATATCATAGTATAAACATAATGTACAAACACTATTCAACTAAATATATTAATACTATTAATCTTTCTTAATGGATTTGTAACTAACTGGATATACATGCATGAACTGACCTTTTTTTTCAATTTAAGTGGCCGCTTTTATGTGTTTTTTTTTAAATTCTAAGGATAAGACTGAGCGAGACGTGTTCATGTTCCACTACACACAGTGGCCGGATCACGGGGTCCCAGAACCACTCAGTCTAGTGGTGTTCCATCGTCACGTGATGAAAACTGCAGAGGAACACCCTCAGGGATGCATCGTTGTCAACTGCAGGTTCTCTCTCTCTCTCTCTCTCTCTCTCTCTCTCTCTCTCTCTCTCTGGTCCAAAGTAAAGCATTACCGTAATGTACGTTTGGCAGTGGAGGAACGGGCATAACTGGAACCTTTATAGCACTAGATGCGTTGTATAAGGAAGGAGATAAAACTGGAAAAGTGAACGTTCTTATGTATGTTGAGAGGATGAGAAATGCGAGGATGAACATGATCCAAGCAGAGGTAAGATTGCATTGTCATGAAAAAGTTTTACATATATTTTTGATAACGTTACAAAGTTGCTGGAATTAACATACCATATATCATTCAGGATACAAATTGATAAAAGGAAATTAAAAGAAAAAACAAGTTCTGACCAATTTGATTTTAAATTCTTTTTGTAATCGTACATTAGGAATTTTATTTCTTCGCCATCATCTTTTTGAAATAGTTTAAAATTAAGCAAAGTTGTCTATTTATAGTCGCTGTTTCTCTATTTATATATTATCAAAATCACATATACAATATTTGCGCCATGAATATTCAATATATTTTAAAAAACATTTGTAAAGTGTGATTTAAAATTCGATAACTGTGTAGTAATTAGACGTCAAATTTGCTATTCATATTCTTTCTCCAACATTTAAATCAACAGTAATTTGATTTAAAAATGCTGATGCTCTTTAATACTCAAAAAAACGTAGTACCAAGTATTTCTTTGTTACTGTTTTTTTAGTAGTTTTATTATCTTTTTTTCTGTCGTATTCTTAGGATCAGTACAAACTAGTGTACCTGACGTTACAAGAATCTTTTAGAGGAAGACCACGTTCTATATTATCAACAAAATTTCTACAAGAATTTCAGGATTCCTGTGGTATCAAAGGTACTGGCAACACGTATCCCATTATGGTGGAGTTTGAGGTATTTTAGTGTATAATCATTCTAAAAAAATTTCTCTTATTGTTTAGCGAAATTAAAATAAGTAATCAATGCTGAATGAAATTTACCATTCCCATTACTTTATTCATTGTAATACCACCAATATTTATGTATTTAATGCATTACTTAGGAACTTTTGTCTGTAAGAAAAGAATACACACAAGAAGATTATAAATCAGGGCGTTTAAACATATCGGCGAATTATGTGCCTAGTGTCTTACCAGGTATTTTTGTATTCATTATAATCTCATGAAGATTTCAAAATAAAGAATGTAATTCGAAAATTGTTCTTAAGATGTTTTACGTTCAAAGCATATAACGAGTTGGGCTTATAATAAAACCTTTTTACATAATACTTTGAAACTCAATCGTAATACATATTCTACTATTTTTAAGACAAAGGCTGGTGCTTAGATTGGTATAATTTTATTTACCAAAAAATAGATAATGGTTTTTTTGTTTACAAACATACTTGATTGTAAAGGTTATTTAAAAAAAATTATTTTTACAACACAGTTGAATGCTACCTTTGTCCGTTAACCAACACGAAAAATAAAAACACCTATTACAACGCAGTCTCTGTACAGGTATACTTTTTCTAAGCAACGTTCTGACTTATTATGCGTGTAGTGTTAAATAATTAAAAATGCTAAGATTGTTTAATTTTTCATGTTTATTTATAAGAAATTATCTTGGCTTAAAGAGACAGTATGTGCATCTTATTAAAAGAACCGACTTGAAAAAATATTTCCAAACGGGTTCGATATTTTTTGTACTACTAAAAAATGTATACACTTTCAGAAAATTACTAATTTCTCCATTAATAAATAAATTCAATTATTTCATTAAGATTAATAATTATTTTTGGTCCAAAAATATATACATTACAACGTGTTACGGGGTTCCACCTTCTATATTATTACACATGCGTATTTACTGTCAAGATTCTCTTGGACAGGTTTATTGTTAAAAAAAATATGTTTTTATATTTCTCCCATGCAATAATTGTTCAAAGATTTTCAAATAGTTTTAATTATTATTTTAGTTTACATTTTGCGTTCTTTTTAAAGATTTTATCACAGGAGTTGCTACAAACTAAATTCACTTAGTAAATGAGTCAACTCGAGGGAAGGGTCATTTGACATATTTATGTCGGTTCATAATAAAATAAACTAGAATCGGTAATCCATAAAGGAAGCGATTATGTGTTAGGTTTAAAGACTTCCTTTTACCTCGTATACCATGGTGACCGAAGTCGGGCGAAGATCTTGTAGTTTTCAGCAAGTGTCAATTACCGTCAATCAATATCCTCGCGGTACAAATAAACGGTATAAGATTAATTCGGTTTGTACGACCCTTCAAATTCCAGAAGCTCATAGTTTCATAAATAAAGGAGTGGAAAAGATTATTATCTTGGTGAATGATTGTAAATATTGATTGTACTACCTTTCTTCCAATATTTTGTTTCAGTCGTTTACAATAACCGACCGATTTATCAGTGCCCAATATCCTCTCCCTGACTACACAGAAGACTTCCTGAGACTTGTGGAAGCTTACTACACTCCTACCATTGTATCCCTGTGTCTTTTAATGGAGGTGGAATCGGTAAAGATTTTGACTATATATACGAAGTGAAAAAATATACTATACTGTAGGAACCTTCCAAAATATATTTTCACTTTTGAAGTGATATTCTGGATGATATGGAAGTTAAAGGTAATAGGTACATGTACATGTAATTTCCTTTTTATTTTAAGACTTCTCTCTGGCTTCCAACAAAGCATGAAAGCAAAACGGTGGGGTCATTTATCACAGCCATATCTGAGAAATCAAAGACTAAATCCATAGCCAGGACTAACATTACGTTGCAGCACAAGGTTTAAACTGTTTATCTATCTAACAATGTACACAAAAGTTCAAGTAAACGTATGATAATACGCAAGTCCCTGTGTTACTCTGTTACTTTTGCAGGGAGGTGGAAGCATGCCAGTTTCTATACTTGAGTGTAGACAGTGGAAAGAGAATGAAATCGAAAATGCCAGCATATTAGTTGACCTAATACAAGATACAAAGAAGGAAGAAATGGCTTATCCTGATGGAAGAATTTTAGTTCTCTCTAGGTTACATAGTGACGCTGTTTATATTCAGCTAAATGTTATAGCTAAAAATTGTGATTTAAATTATTTGAAATTTTTTACAAATCTAAATCAAAATTAATAAGATCTAAATTAATAATACCAAAGATTTCTTTACCTTTATTAAGCCAAGTATTAATTAATGCATGTAAACTAACATATAAGAGTACAGATTTGAAGATTATTTGTCTGTGTGTTAACAGTGATGGTGCTAAACGGTGTGGTCCATTCTGTGCTGTATTTAACGCCCTGGAACAGATGATGATGGATGAAGAAGTGGATTTATTCACCATCACACGACAGCTTCAGACTCGGAGACCGGAGTTTTTATCAAGTCTGGTATGAATTATCGTAAACAGGCGTACATTTGTAAAAGTTTATATTAACGTTATTTCTCGTAATTCTTCACATTCATTTTATATATATATATATATATATATATATATATATATATATATATATATATATATATATATATATATCTTTTACGTCTTTCATTGTAATATACTCAGTATTCAGTGTGAGTGCATTCTTTAAGATTTTTCAGTACCCAAGACGATAAAATAGATAAGAATCCATATTTCTAATTGTATTTTTTTCAAGAGATACAATTTCGTAAATCTGTTACATTATTCTCATAACGGTACATAATCGGAATTTCTCTGTTTATGAGCGGAGTTATCTTCTTTGCAATAAACCCTCGCTTCCGTTCATCCTAGATGAATCGGTTCAAAACTTGACTTGACGGCGAAAATCAGTCCCAAATACCAAATGTATTTATATGGGCTAGGCATGAAGATATTCAGTGATGAGAATTACCGGGGTATGACATGAGGTCATCGTTTTACTGGCAGTTGTAGTCTGATAGTATATAGCAACAAATATTCACCGGGAGTGCCTCTCGGCTAGGAAACGCAGTTCGCAACAGTGTGTTCCCGTTTTGCACACATTTGATAATTGGGTAAAGAACAATAGGTGTGAATTGTGTTGTGATAGCAATTATAGTCTGCTTTCAGTCAAAGATTTTACCTGGATTTTTTCTTGTGTTTTATCATTCATTCATCAGCGCCATGAAACAAGAAGAATATAGATATTTTGTTGTGTTTTAGACTAATAACTAATGACTATCACCATTAATTTCATTTCATAAAATAACTTGAGATCATTAATTTTTTAGTCTTAAATTTCCGCTCACTGATAAGAAAACTAAGGATTAGATGATTTAACTTTTACATTTTTGCCCATTTACTTTAAACTCGATGAATTGATGAAAAATTGTTGGTCCCGGGCCAATTGGAAGCTGATTCAGTGGATAATTATATGATAATGGGGAAAACTACACGGACAGTCATGTGGGATACTCCGTGTCTCTTTTTACAACTTACATTGTAGCTGCAAAATATGTAAAACGCATGTTTATAATTGGTTGTTTGGTATCAACAGAAAGATTATTATGAAAAGAAACAGACCTTTATACAAAATATTTTAATCTTCGAAGTAGCAGCCTTGACAGTAGATCTTATGATCGACTTCACCGCTTTAGTATATTGCGGGTCACTTTTCTTGTCTACATTTGATAGGTTTTGTGAAAAAATATTTTCAGTTTTTGAAGCATATAAAATTGCCTATTTATCATCATATCATCATACATTAATTTGTCTAATAGTATTTTCTTCGATTATTCAAGCCACAGCATAAATGAAAAATTATTTCTATAATTAGCAGCGTTTTCACTAGACACATTTCCTCCATTTATGTAAGCAAAAGCAATAAATAAATATTAATATATGATATTTTCTCTTCAAACTTGTAGCGTGTACATTTACTTCCTTAAGGCAGGAAGTTAAACAAAATCACTATATATACAACATTATACAAAAATCTGTTTTGTTTAAAGAAATTAATGAACATGTTCATGACCAAATCGATGTTTAAAATTCAATTCCAGAACATGGATGTCAATATTATGTAAATGTGCTTTTATGCAAGTTATATTGTAACATAAAATAAATGTAAATATCAATTGCGAGTAGATATGTTTTATTTATTTCATTGTCAATTGCCCTTACAGGAATTGTGATATAGACTATAGCAATTAAGCAATTATCTCACCTGGTCAAATTCCCGTTTCGCACACATTTTTTCGATACCTAATTTTCAAATGTGTGCAAAACGGGAACAAACCGTTCGCAACATTGTTGCATTTTATATATAGGGAGGTTTTAAACTTCGGCGAATTTTTGTTTTAGATATTTATGTGCATTGAAGGATATTTCAATAAAAAGAGAGTTAAGTTCCGGGGTCTATACTTAAGAGTGGGGGTGTAAATGGGTGAGGGGAGTTGTCCTGTCCTTAAGCACCTGTGTCCTAAATAGCATATATGTAAAAAAAATCAATATGGCATAGCATGTATATTATATATTGTTGAAATAAACAGATCAAAGATACTTTGTCACACATTAAGTGATGTAACGCATTCGTAATAAATTTTTTCTTTATTTTTCAAGGAGGAATACCAATTGTGTTACAGTGCAGTGGCAGAATATTTACAGAATGAGAGTGTTTATGCAAACGCCTAGATTATGAACTCATGTGTTGTGTAAATTGAAAAACATTATGATAAATCTAGATTCAATACTTAATACACGACAATGATTGTAATATGATGAATTAGAATATGGCTAGAATTTAATATATAAGCTTTAAAGACTGCATATATATGGCTTGTAAAGAACGTATATTTTTTTTTAAAAATCCGTTATATTATGTACGACATGCATGACGATGAACATTAATGAGATAAACATGACTAGAACGTTAAACATAGTTTTTAAAAAAAATTGCTTACTACTTTAAATCCTTAGGAGTGTTTACATATGTACTCGATGTTAAAAAAAGCCTTCTCAGTTTAAGTTTTCTTTACATGATATACATGTATATCAAAACGCTTATGATTTAATAATTAATTGAAATATAATGATTACTTGAGCTTTGTTGATGAACGATTGTCTTAGTCTTTCGTTTTTAAATTAAAAGGATACTTATTTATCTTACACAAACTTTCAGCTTATAGTTGAAATTAATAGATCATTTTTTTTTACATTTTAACTTAGCTTATAGTATAATTTACAATACAAAATTTTCTTTTAATAGAATTTTTGTTTGTGCTTGTTTTAGATATTCTATGTTCAAGACCGATTTGAATTGAAGTTAAAATTATATACAAAGAAACCAAAATTTCATCTTGATAATGTGTCAGCAACACTATTTACACATGTATGGGATAACTAATTTACTTGTGGTTTAAAAGGTATTTTTGTATATGTTCAAATACACACTCATGTACCTTACTGAGGTAAATAAAGTTCGGATTTTTGTAGGTGGTCGAGTGGAAACGAAAATACCTATCAAATCTATCTTTATTTTTAAAGTATTTATTTAGAGACCAAAACAACTTATTAAGATAATGAGGACTATTTTTTTTACAAAGGATGAAGATTATAAAACTATGGACAAAGATGAGTGCCATATTTGATGCCACCAAAGAAA
Source organism: Magallana angulata (assembly GCF_025612915.1). Classification (NCBI taxonomy): domain Eukaryota; kingdom Metazoa; phylum Mollusca; class Bivalvia; order Ostreida; family Ostreidae; genus Magallana; species Magallana angulata. The sequence continues at coordinate 47,296,375 of NC_069120.1, forward strand.
AATCACACTCTGCAACACAATACTGCTTCTCCATATTACATCTGTAATGTCATCTTTTCATATCATTTGAGTTATACCATATTTAAATGATTCAAAGTCTTAAACAGTTGTTATAAGTTGAAAATTATTTAACTTATTCCAAAATCTATTATTTTAGGAAAAGGGTCCAATTTTTGTACGTGTATTACGAGATAATAAATTTTGATCGGGGCGTGATCAGATCCAATAAACCCCGAAGAGAACGCCTTGTTCATAATTATCACATAATATTCAAAGAATAATTTCTTATTACTTATATCTATAGAATTCTAATAATTCAACGACTAACTATCAAACTACTTGCATTGATACTTAATTTCATTTGTATGATTAATAGTGGGCCCCATCGTACGTCATTATGTCATTGAAGAAATGTATTGTACTAGGCGTTGCAAATGTGAATCATTGTGATACCAGAAAGACACAGGAAAAACGAGAATATAAATGTAAAACTTAAATGCATTTGCAATTGTGAAATCAAACACGTTAATTAATAAGAAAAAAATTACATTACAAAGGTGTTAGTATTTATACACTTTAATCAGTAAATGAAAATAATTAGTAAAACGTCACATGAATTGGTAAACAAATTGAAAATGGATCATATAGCTTATATACGCCAATATGCTCATAAAATTCCTAATCCTGAAAATATGTTACCTTGTTTTGCCAAAAAGTTAAGTTGCAAAGCGGCATATCTAAATACAAACTTTTTTAAAATATACTTAGTTTAAAGACGTTTTAATGCATATCGATATACTTATCGTTTATTATTTGTAGTGACTTCTAAGTAATAGTATTTACGTGAATTCATTTTTGCTGAAAATATGCCTGCTGTAAATATGATAAGAAAAAAATGTACCTTATAAGATAATAGTACTACGTCGATCATATGTACAAGTTATTTGATATACTTTGTGGAACTCTTTAGAACAAGAGGTGCCTAAGAATCAAAAGTATGGCAAATTAGTTGTATCACTTTTACATGGTGTTGGAGGCAGAGGTTATCACATTTATTTATAAACATTGACATTTGAGAATAGACCCGTAAAGTTCTGTAATTTTTTTTTTAATTACCGGCCAAAATGCCATGTTGACACAATTACTTTGAAATTAATCCCAGTGACAGGATCATACTGCGAATGTACAATGTATGTTAAGTGGTGCAGACACAAGCATTAGATAAATGAATCAGCAACATTGAATAATTCTTGAGAATTTTGAAATAATGCTGATGTTATTGAATGGCATCATAACCATAAATATTTGAATGTCATTTTATTGATTGCAACTAATTATGGCTTATTACACATTCAACCGGATGTTAAAATGTTTATGATAAAAGAGCTAAATAGAGGCTGGTATTTTGCTGGAGATAATAGGCATTGAATTTTCGTTCCCTAAGAAGGATGAAGACAAAAAACATCTCTTGAATAATTCCTTGATACAAGTGGAATTTTTTAAAGGAATAAAGAATCATTTTTTGAGTATTATGAGGTGATAATTTTGGTTGGGGCGTGATCAAATCCAATAAAGCCCGAAGGGCTTTATGATAGATTTGATCACGCCCCGACCGAAATTATCACCTCATTATATTCAAAGAATGTTTCCTTTTTACTAATATTTATATACTTTTAAGCCATTGCACGGTTAAATATGTAAATATAAATAAGCAAATAGTAAACAAGTATTCCTTTTAAAGGAATGATCGGCAATAAAGATATATAGATAGCTAGAAGCAATCAACAAGAGCAGTTTGATATAAAATAGTTAAAAACAAGAGGCCCATGGGGCCACATCGCTCACCTGAGCAACAATGGGCGTTCAAAAGATATTGTGCCATATGGTCCCTCGGTAGAATAACAGAAAATAAATATTGTAAAGTATTCGAATTTTACACTTATTTTTGTATATACGTAATCTTTGACATTGTACCTTCATGACATACTATATTTTACCAGAATAAGAAAATCCTACGCAAGATATAAAACTAAACATTTGGTAGGGGTACACTGTTAAGTTGTTAACTTCCAATTCTCTATATTTTCGTTCTGCACCCCCCCCCCTCCACACTTTGTAAAGCGATCAAAATATATGAGAGCATATACATGTTGGTACATTATTTTCATCAACTACTTACTAGTTATTGTATTTAAAAAAATATATAGTATTTATTGTTTTTTATTTTAAAAAATCCTACATGTATAGATGTGAAAAAGAAAATTGTACCTCAATGTGCTCAATTCCTCAAATTAAAAACATTCAAAATTTTTATTTGTCTTCTCCATTATAATTAAATGACTCTTATTTACTTCGCGTACAAACCAGGATAATTTTCCGCTGTGATATTCTTAGGAATAGCGATAATTACTTTATCCCCGCAACAGAAATGTTTCAGAAATATGGAAACTGTTTTAAAGATGTCGTTTTTATTTACTCGTGTCTGAAAAACTATCAAAAATGATGTAGATTTCACATTATTTATTGTATAAAGAGAGGGCCCAGAGAGTAGGCATATACAGAATATCATTCTTTTATTTTGTTTGTACAATTATTTAACATACTCTAATTCATAGAGAATTTCAAATGTTCAACCAAAATTTCAGCGTCAATCGTAGAATTATAAGCAAGATACAGAGCTCACAGTTCCCCTAGGTTTGAGTCATATTTTGTTCACATGAGTTTATTACATTCAGCTTATGAATTTTAACTTATTATTTCAGCATTTAAAATGGAAAAAAAGAATGGCCTAAGATTTTATATTCTTTTATTCACTCAAGACCAGTTCACTGGTATTTGAGGTTCAAAATCAGTTTATACAAATGTACACAAACACAGTGAAGGATCACATGTACAGTAGGAGTAATAATGACGAAAAAAGGTTAAGTTAACAATACAATAAGATGTTAAAGTTGGTTTCTGATTTTGAAAATTTTCTTAATAAATATTGACAATTTTTTTACTTTTTTAATCTTTAGTTTTTAAGATCTGTGTACAAACATAGAATTGTGAGCAAATCTCTGTATCTTGCTTATAATTTGAAGCTTAACACTCAAATATGGTTAGTAAATAGAAATTGAAAACAATTAAACACAAGAAACATTCACTGTAACAAATAAAGAACACAATTTATTTTTTCGAAATGAATTATATATATACATGTATATATACCTACATATTTCCGTCAGCGATATCAAACTCTATTTAAACTGAATAAACTCGAGAAAATTCCGAGCATCGCAACAAAACCTATTGCATTAATCTACCATTACGCAAAATATAACGCCGATCGAATTACCGATAGAATGAATTGTATTTTCAGTACTTTTTGATACATCAGATTTTGCTTAATTTGCGCAGGTAAACAGTTAACTGTTTGATTTACCGAAGTCTCTGTTTGATTTGATACGTAAAAATCACGAAATACAGACGATAGTTCCCAGGTTACAAAGCAGAAATAATGAAAACGAGACGAAAATCAGAACAAGCTAACACTAACGTCATGTGTGAAAACTGTTAACGCATTGAAATATTTAGCCTCAATTTACTTCACAAAATCGGCAACAATATATTCTGCATGTTTTAAAAATTTCCCTTCATACGCGAACTGTTGCACAACAAGCAAATTCATCATAGTCAGATCGACCCTTTTTCGTATAATGTCATGTCTGCTTTAAGCAAAGAACCTCGTTTTAGAAGTATGGAATACGAGTCTTGGTAAAATGGGTATGCAAACCCGGGCCGTGGCAAAATAAAAGCCAAGGCAGATCGACAATCGTCAATTCCAAATACGCATTATTTTGCAGCAATATTTACAGCGAATACAAATATACTGGTCCATCAAATATCCTGAAATTTTAAGGAGATTGGCAGATTAATAACTGCCAATCTTTGTTTTGCCCAGGCCAAGTCTTGCCTACCCATTTTACCGGATGCCGAACCCAAAGCTATTAAACTGATTGAAACACGCCTTTTCTTTATTATTATTTTCGTAATAACTCAGATTTGAAACAGATTTAGCACTTAATTTTTGCAATTTATATTTTCCTCCCCATAAGGATAATTTATGCTAAACTACGTTGAATTGGAATCAGTAGCTCTTGAGAAGAAGATTTTTAAAAATGCACCCCCTTTTTCTACAGTTTCAAGGTTTTCTCCGCTTTGAATACAGATCGGACTTTTATTTTTGCAATTGATATTCGCCCTCCCATAAGGATGCTTTGTGCCAAATTTGGTTGAAATTGGATAAGCGGTTTTAGAGAAGAAGTTCAAAATGTAAAAAGTTTACAGACGGACGGACAGACAGACGGACAGACGGACAGACGGACGACGGACAAAATGTGATCAGAATAGCTCACTTGAGCTTTCAAGCTAAAAATAACTGTATTTTAACAAAATATATAATATTTTTAATCTGTACACCATATATAATTTCATCATTATCAACCGTTAACAAATTTTGATTAATTTTGAAATAAATTTGGGGAAAGCCGTTCGTAAACTCCTTGTCTAGTTTGATATTTTTAACGTAATTATTAAATGTTAATGTATCTTCTTCTTCTTCTTCTTCTTCTTCAGAATACTGAGTAGGGCTCTTCACGTAACACGTATACAACGAAAGAGTTTTATCAAAATAATTTAATGCGACTGAAACACATTGAATGCCATCATAATTTGCTATTGAAGTCGCATTATAACATAACCTTGTTTATAAATCAAGCCGTCTTCCTAGCTACAATTATTATGCAACATCAGTAGATCGAGGTCATGGAGCATCTTCTTATGATCGAGGTCAGCTCATCGAGGTCATGAATCTTTCGATCGAATTCTTACGCGTGAGACAAAATGTGCATTCTTGAATTAACAGGTCGAACTGTATTTAATGTATGTTTGCATCTCTTAAGGTAAATGAATTGAAATAAAACTGAGTAAAATGTTATATAAATACTAAACCAAAGCTTCAAGTTTTCATAAGAACTTCTTACGCAAGCGGAATATGTGCGCATGTGGAAGCATTTGCCGTATGCCTCATAGTGGCACAACAGTGATCGGTCGAAGCCGATCACAAAAATAGTACAAAATCGATACGTAGTGTTATCATAGGCAAAGACACAGGAAAATGTAAATATATTCAGATAACAAACTTTTCTTTTGCACTTTCACGTGCTTAATTTCTATTCATTCAACGATGAAATAGTTTTGTTATACATGTACAATTAGATATAAATTAATCAACTTACTTTTATTACTTTGATTGATTTATGTCGACGTAAGATCTTGACTAAGAGGATCTAAAAAATAAAACATCAAAAATAAGTAACAAAATCTAAGATTTGACAGACAAAACTGTATGCATTACTATTTAGGCATGAAACCCGCATGAATCACCAAAACAATTTTTTTTTGTTTATATTTACTATCTTTTGAAAATAAATAAATTGATCGTACAAAATAAGTAAAAGTAACGTAATAATTGTCACTGTACTTCAGTTTGTTAGATAAAAGAAATAGACAAGTCCTCACACATTGGATTTTGAGTCTGTCATCACCATGCTTATTTTGCGCAGTCTGTGATTTTTCTTAGGTTGCTGAAAGATTTGACAGATGAGTAAACTGGATTAAAAGAAATAGAGGGAACCATACTTAGTGAATGTAAATATAAGATTATTGACACGCTAAAAGACATGATGGGAACATCTGACTTTCTACGCTAAATATCTCTTTGGCTCAAAAGATATTTCTTGAATTCTTGAACTGTATTAAGAATTAATGTTTCTTAAGTGTCATATCATTTTACATATAAATGATCTACTTTTACACTTCGTAAATGGTACACTCTATTTACATTTTAAATATAATGGCATTTTTTTGAATTCAATACTTATGATCTTGCATGCGTCTTAAAAAGTAACATAAATATTTCTATAAGGAAACATGTGAGATAGTGTAGAAGTGTTACAAATTAATAGAATGTAATTATAGACCAACTCACAAGTAAAGATGTATTTGGACATGAAATCTGTTTTTATGTTAAGGTGGTCTAAACGAGTAAAAAAAATTAAAACTATTTAAACATAGTAAGACGAAGAAAAAAACATATCGAAGTTGTGAATGAATATCAATCGCTGTTTCTTACTTTACAGAGGAAATGTATGTTAGCTTTTCTAAATTTCAATTTTTAAACTGTGTTTAATTTGATATTCAGAATACTTGAATTGAATATGAATTATGGTATACGTGTACATAATAGCATTAGATAACTTAGATTACTAAGATTATAGCATACTGTGTATAAACAATTTGAGGATAATATGAAAATACTTTTTTCCGAGTCCTATGAGATTCAGTGTGGAGAGATTAATTGAGTGCCCATATACGATGGTATTATTCAAATCTAGTGTTGAAATATAAATTCTTGCCCATTTATAGTTACTTTTCTTATACATTTCGTAATTTGGTCTGTTCAGTAAATTATCGGGCCTTATACGTCCTTGTGATCGGACATCGAGGAACTTATATGAAACATGATTAAGTACACACAAAACAACGTTATTTTCTTGTTATAAGGATACTTGTTTACTTCTACGTCAGATTATTCGGAGATTGATTATTTATATTTTAATACTGTTGAGGTTGTCAAATAAGGCAAGAAAACATAATTGATGTTGTAATTTTACGCTGCATTGTGCAGCCTAAAATTTAACAGTAACTCCATACCTACGCTGATTTCTAATTGACAAAAATGTGGCGCACATTAATTTTCTTTACCGCTTTGTAAATATATAACATTAATATTAATTTTGTAATGTTTAACTTTGTTTTACAAACAAAATTGACGTTTTAAATATATTTTAAAATAAATTTTCCATTCACAAAACCACTTTAAAATTTATACTCGAATCTGATTGGCTACAGGATGCTGGATAGGATAAGAAAAGTTAGAGTTTCACCCTAGTATTTCTATCATGTATCCTGCAGCTTGTATCGTATCCTATTCTTGTCAACTTTTAGGATAGTAGCACTGTATGTGTTCAGCTGTTGGTGTTTATGGAAGTCATTGTGATACAGCGTGTCGAGAGAACTGTCAGGAAAGTAGATGTAGCATCATAAAAGGAACCTGCTTGGAATGCACGCCTGAATGGAGAACAAAATTGGATCCGTCAAGTGCAACTTAACAGAGGCGTAATCAACTTTTAAAATTGTCATGGCAGGGGTTGGGCTATTATGTCAAAGTTTGACAGGGAAAAACAGCCCGGTTGGTTGGTGGCTACATTGAAATTATAAAGCATTTTGCTAGATCAGGTTTGCGTAATATGGGTTTTGTAAAACGTACAGGAATGGAAATCATTAAATCTTTGCCAAGTGATTTTAAAAACACTAAATCAGAACTCATGAGGAAAGTTAAAAATGCGATGAGCGAATTGTCTGCCCCGTATTCTCTGATTATTATTAATTGGGACCAAACTAGCTGAGGGCCAAAACAGTTGCAAGTATTGATGACAAACGTAATATAACGCTTCTTATTGAAAAAACAAATGGGAAACTTTACTCTTCCCGCAAAAAATTTATTCAGGAAAACCCAAGCGTTTTCTTCCTCAGATGGTAAAGTGTCCTAATGCAAAGTCACATTTACTGAAACTCATTTGGTAACGAAGATTTTGGTCTGCAATATGTTGACGAAGTGAATGTGCCATACGTGAACAATATCCGAAAAGAGCTTCCATGAGATCGCATCAATCAGAATGCCGACGCTATATTCGATATCTTTGCCGCCCATCGAACAGATTGTTTTGATTTCGAAATTGAAGTGCCGCAACATCCAGCCGCTTTTTGTCTCAGCTGCATATACTAATAAACTGCAAACATGGACGTGGTCGTAATTTAGGAATACAAGGAAATGTTAAAAGAAGACTTTTTATGAGTGGTTCCACCCAAGTTAGGAAATTGCTCGACCATAACGACAGCCAGGAAAATGCCAGTATTGATTCAAGAACATCATCTTCGAAGCCATTATATGCTGATTGGATAATTAACACCCATTCACCCATGTCAGAACGCCCTGGTTAATCAAGAGCAGAGCGTCTTTCAATAACGGAATATATTTATTAGAATTAAACTGAAAATTATCTTAATGAATAAAATTGAGCTGTAAAGTGTTGTGAAAAACAGTAACTGTTGTTTACTTTGGTTGCGTGCCTTTGTATAAAAACTTATCGTGTAAAATATTTATATTACAGGAACGTTAGCGATGTAGCCCAAAGGCCTCTTGTTTGAACAGTTTTTATTTTAAGATCGATCGCTCAAAACATATTGATATATGACCACCACTTACCACCTTACCTACAACTTCAAATTACTTCCTGATCCACGATATATTACAAAATCGTGTAGAAATAACTTTGTTTAAAAACATTCGAATTCACAAAGTTTGATATTATGCTCATAAAAGTTCTGTGGATTAATTGGACATTTTTGAATTTTATTGTAACTCGGGGCTATGGTAAGTGAAAATTAATGTATTCAATATATACTTCTCCATGTAATTATGGTTTCTTTACTTTTGCATTATTTTAAAAAAAAACATGTTAATTATTACATAAGACATTTTCAATTATTAAGAGATATCAATTTGAAAAGGTAGAGAATTGTAGCTACATCAAAACCGGATCAAATATAAATACACTGTGTTACCCTGGGGCCAGTTTCACAAAGCTATCATATGACAAATATTTGTCTTAAGACTAAAATTTGTGATAAGTTTTTATCATAGCTGTTTCACAAACGTGTCTTAACTTATGATAATCTTAAGATTGTTCAAAATCTGAAGACACCCAGATACCTCTCAAGTCAATTTTAAACATGGCGGCGGCCTATGTTTTGATTAAAAATAGGCAACTTATAAGGCGTGAGCGTGTATTCAGGGACAGACTCAACCCATTAGATTATATGGACGATTGTGACATCTTAGAGAAGTTCCGTTTGCCACGACATGTTATCTTTGACTTATGTAATGAGCTCAATGATCGTTTAGATCAACCAGCCAAAAGATCACATGCCCTTCCAACATCATTGCCAGTCATGGTTGCGCTTCGCTTTTATGCAAGTGGAAGTTTTCAAGCTGTATATGCATATCTTCATGGTATAAGTAAAGCAAGTATGTACAGAATTGTTTACGCTGTTACATCTGCTCTAGTTGCCTTAAAGGGGCTTGGACACGATTTGAGATCAAAAATTTTATTTTTATTTTTTATGTATAAAATGGTTAACTGGTGCATTTTAAATCATTGACCAAAATATTGAATTTTAAAGTCAAGTTACAAGCGAGATACAGAGGTAAGAATCGGTTGTTATGTAAACAAAGCACGAGTCTTATAGTTGTTTACAAAACATGTAATGTAGAGAATAAGCATTTATTAGACAGAATGACATGTAAAAAAAATTCAAACTAATTCAATATCTTCATAAATACTACAGTCAACAAAAGAAAATTACATTTGATTGAAACTTACACCAATACAACACATATGGTAAAAGATGACAATATTTGGGTTTTGTTTTCAAAACGAAGAATTATGAACTAGGTATCTTGCTTATAACTAGACATTTGACTTTCATTTGACTTTTGACATAACATTACAAACTTCTATATTTATCAGTATAAACATTGAAAATGGAAAGATAAAATTTGAAAATTTTAAGTCAAATCGTGTCCAAGTCCCTTTCAGTCCTGTCTACATTAAATTTCCTTCTACTGACAGAGATATAAACAATACTATATACAAGAATATATGTAATTTCCCTAATGTGACAGGGGCAATAGACGGGACACATATTCTTATTCAGGCACCTTCAATTCATGAGTATTTGTTTGTTAACAGAAAAAACTTTCATTCAATAAATGTAATGGCAGTTTGCGATTCCAATTTGAAATTTTTGAATTTGGTAGCAAAGTGGCCTGGATCATCTCATGACGCATTTGTGTTCTCAAATTCTGTTTTGTGTCAAATGTTTGAGAATGGCAATATTAACAGAGCTTGTCTAGTTAATGACAGTGCGTACCCGTCAAATAACCACTTACTAACACCCGTCTTGAACCCAAGCAACGCCCATTAGGAGGCATACAATATTAATGATGCCCACGCTAAAACCAGGGTTCCCATCGAGCGAGCGTTTGATGTCCTAGAATGGTAAGTAAATTACAATTTTGAATTACTACAGAAAAAATTAAGATTCTATGGTTTCAAAATTATCATTTTATATTTTTATAGATTTATCTTTCAAACATTCAGCATCATTGATAACCAACAATCAATAAAAGAACACTCGGACACAAAACTAGTAAAAACAAATCGCTAAATTAAATGCTGATACCTACACTGATATCTACACTGATATCTGCACTTGGAATAATGCCCATTTGACATGAGTATAAGTTGTGCTTTTGTTTTTCTAACTTGAGACGCTCTTCTTCAATTTCGAAACGTTTTCGTTCGACTTGCAGTCTGTCTTCCTCAACACGAAGACGCTGTTTTTCTACGACTAGTCTTTGTTGTTCAATCTCCACAAGTGTGCATGTAGAGTTTTCATATCCAATTTCGACTCTTTTCTACTTCTTTCCAACACCTTTCATCAAAATCACTTCGTCATCTACAAAAATGAAAAAAAAAAATTTATACGACAGATGATACAAACAAACAATTGGATGTCTACCCGGTATTTTTTAAAATTTATTTTCATTGTAAAGGCTTTAAAAACAAATGCCTAAAATATTAAACAAAATCACAATTTCAACAAAAGTGTATCATTTGTCCTTAAATCCCCCCCTCTCTCTCTCTCTCTGTATTTACTAAAATAATTTTCAAAAGACAAAAAAGACAATTAACATAGATTTTCTTTAATTGTACGAATTTAACACTATTTGACTTACCATTGTCTGTACTTTCCATAACAGAAGGGGCATCTGTGGGCATGGGGCCGCTGGCTGATGTCGTGGCCTCGTCCAGCACGTTTATCCCCCTGCTGTTGTAATTACTGTCGGACCAATGATTCCTTCAATTCTCTCGTCCATGGGGGTTATGGACACAGTGGATGGTAGAGACCCCCACCAGTTTTTCTATGTTCTCTTTTATTAAGCGCCAGCTTCTTCTTGCTTTCGCTAGACATGAAAGTCCATTCCTTTTTAACATCCTCCCCAGAACCCATGACGTTAGAGCAATTAACTGCATTCACTTGTTCTGCAATATCTTCCCATGTCTTTCTCTTCATACTCTTGTACACTGTTGTACTTTGCTTGGCATATTACAGTTGTTTCCTTTTTCCAACTTCTTCTGTTAAAATAGATAATTCAGAAGCTGAACAATTGGGATTTCTTTTTGCTGTTCCGTGCCATTCTTGGAGAGTTCCACGTTGTAAATGCACGAGGTGTTCGCTGGTCAGTTTTTAAATCACGGCAAATACAATCGAACACTCGATTTTACGGTAGCATGATGGGGCTATATTTTAGGTGTACATAATAAAATGGTATGGCTGTATCAATTATATATGTTGATTCATTTTATTTCAAATTAATAACTGATGCTAATCGTAAATGATAATGTAAATGTTATAATTATAAGAGATAAAAATAATGTTTTTGCACTTATTTTAATTATATACACATATCAAGCAGTAGTTAATATAATTCATTTCAGTTGAATTCATGAAGATTTATTTTCTTCACTGGTTTGTTAAAACATATGGTACATTATAAAGTATCCAGTAATGTTATTAAATAATTATTTATACTACGGATTTCGTAAATAAATTCTTAACTTTATGCAATCGCTCCTATAATAATTATCTTAAGATTATCTTAAGATAAGATTTAAAGTTATGACATCTTTGTGAAACAGCTATGTCATATTTTATGATAACCATAAGTCAAATCTTTTGACAATCTTAAGACATGACTTATGATAAATCTTATGACAGCTTTGTGAAACGGGCCCCAGGGTTGGCAAAAAAAACCCGGGAAATACCATATATATATATGGCGATATATAGCGAAAGCGCTCTGGATTAAATTTGAGAGAAATGGATTATTGTGTTATCGTCTACTGAAAACCTTTCTCTCTCTCTCTCTCTCTCTCTCTCTCTCTCTCTCTCTCTCTCTCTCTCTCTCTCTCTCTCTCTCTCTCTCTCTCTCTCTCTCTTTATACAAAAAATTTGGAGTCCCAAAAGCTAGACTGAAACTTGTACTCTAGCTGCTATAAAAGTTCTTGGGAATAGATGGTCTGGTGAATTTAAGACTCAAAATACTGACAGTGAAATAACAAAGCATGCTAAAGTGTGGTTTTTTGCTTCATTTTAATATCTAATTATAATATTATAATATTACTTCCATTATTATGTTACATTGATTTAAAATCTAAAATTCTTCAACATTAAGCAAAGTCAGATTTAATTAAATTATTAAAATCTTATTTCTAGCGTTATTTCTTCAAGTTTTCAATGATACGTGTATTAACAGCTCTGATGTTTTGGGGGTTTACAGTGATGTAATAAGTGTGTTGATTGATTCTTTACAGATGATTTATCAGCGAATAAGGTCGCACAACAATACACAACGTTTAGTGCTTGCCAATCGTGTGTTGCTAGTATAGCTGTCGATAGAGACATACAAACCTGTACCAGGATGGAAGAAATAGGATCCACCTCGTTGGATAAGAGTACCTGGTGGTATGTAGACCTTGGAGGTATATACAATCTGTACAATATCAGGATACAGTTCAAGGACTATGGAGGGTATAGTAAGTACTTAAAAAAATAGTATGTATTATAATTAGAACATAGTCTTTATAATGTTTAACCTTATATACATATGGAAACAAAAATGTACTTGCATGATTTCCGATTGCTCTTTACACCATTCATGTTGTTTACCAGATACATTACACAACAGGCAATCCTAAATTAACGAGTGTTAAACATCATCAACGAGTGTTAAACATTATTTAATGTTGATTTTTTAAAACTCACTTCCTTCCTTCATTTTTTAATTTAACAGCCATGAGACAGAGGGGTCGTTTTGCCGGGTTTTTCTTGTATGTGTCAAACACAACTGATCGACATATGGGACACCTGTGTTACAAGGACGGACCAGAGTTACCTCCCCTGGATTTCAACACAAACTGTATAACACATGGACGTTACGTTATCTTTTACAATGAAAGACTACCTGGAAAAATCTATCCTATGGGTTATGAAAACACCAATGTTTTTACAGAGCTGTGTGAAGTAATAGTAACAGGTATTTTATCAGATTTTTCAGCTGGTGTACATACTTTCAATAAACATTAAGGAGTTTTATATCTTTTTTCTTCACTTTCGATATAGTATTATTATCCACACTAATAACACTTTAAAAGGTTGTTCCTCGTCTGGTGTTTATGGAGGAAACTGTGATCAAGTCTGCCCAGAGACTTGTCAATATCGTAGATGTGACATCATCAATGGGACCTGTTTAGGATGTACACCAGGGTGGTTAGGAGCACGCTGTAACAAAGGTACATTGTAAAAAAAAGCCAAAACGAATGAACATGTTGAAGCTCTGTATATTTGATTATCAATACATATTTGGTTTTTTACGAAGCTTGTCCTGTCGGATATTACGGTCTACTGTGTGAATCAAAGTGTGTTGGACATTGTAAAGACAGCGCCGGTTGTAATCACACTAGTGGTTTGTGTGACAAAGGATGCGATGATGGTTGGACTGGATGGAGTTGTACCAAAGGTCAGAATATTCTTCATTAACGAACATTGTAAATTTTTAACTAAAGTTTTTAATTTTAAATATAATGTATGTATAACACTGTACTGGATTATTATACCAGTGTCAGGGCGGCATGTTTCGATTTTGCATGTATCGAAAAAATTCAAATATGCCATTGAATAGACCATTGCTTAAAGGGTTATGATAACCATCTTAGATATTCATGTACCTCTCTTGTCAGGTGAGGTATTTTCCTTTAAAATACAATTCTAACTTAAAAATAATTTTTGCGATAGAAAAAAATCTCCATAATTACGATAATTGGAATTTCCTAACGGAATAAAAGAACTACCTATAGGAATTTAAACTCCAGTGGAATTTGAACAAAACCCTCTATAGGATTTAAAAATCCGATGAAAAATCTTATTTTTCTAAAAAAAAATCTACCTGTTTGAATTAAATTTCTACAGGAAATACTTTTCTTCCATAGGAAATACATTTCCTGTAGGATTTTTAGAAATCCCATAGGACTTTCAATATATCATGAAGGAAAATTCTCCTATGGTAATTATTATTTTCCAATGTGATATAATTTTTAAAGGTATAAACCTCACCTGTCAGGTGAGACACACTAAAAACAAAAGTGGTTATATAATCTCTAGACAGTGGTCTATCATTTGGTATGAATGTTCTTTTTTTTACGAAAGTGAATCTTAAATGTTTCCACTTTGGCACTGGCATAATTATGCGGGGGATGTTGTAAATATTTTAATTGCTCAAACATTTTTAGTTATATCAATAATGACTTTTTATTTTCGATCATTAATTGCAAAGCATATGCTTAAACGTTTTATCATAGTCGAAATCAAATGAAAACAAAATATTTTAAGAATGTCCAATAGGGACGTTTGGACCAGACTGTGTGTATAAATGCAGTGGGAATTGTTTTGGTGACGTTGCATGTAACAGAACAACCGGAATGTGTGACACTGGCTGCGATATTGGATATACTGGAGTTTTGTGTGACACAGGTATGATAAAATTAAATATAGACTTAAAAAGGCTTTAATCTTAGCGGGATTATTTTTAGCTCACCTGAGCTGAAAGCTCAAATGAGCTTTTCTGATCACATTTTGTCTGTCGTCCGTCTGTTCGTTCATCCGTCAGTCCGTAAACTTTTCCCATTTTCAACATCTTCTCAAGAACTACTGGGCCAATTCAACCAAACTTGGCACAAATCATTTTTAGGCAAAGGGAATTCAAGGGGAGATAATTAGAAAATAATGAAAAAATTTGAGATATTTTCAAAAATCTTCTTCTCAATAACCATTAAGCCAGGAAAGCTGAAACTTATGTGGAAGCATTATCAGGTAGTGTAGATTCAAAGTTGTGAAAATCATGATCCCCGAGGGTAAGATGGGGCCACTATAGGGGTTCGAGGTTTAACATACGAATATATAGAGTAAATCATTAAAAATCTTCTTCTCAGAAACTAATCAGCCAGAAAAGCTGAAACTTGTGTGGAAGCATTCTCAGGAAGTGTAGATTCAAAGTTGTGAAATCCATGACCCCAAGGGGTAGGGTGGGGCCGCATTGGGGGTGTTAAAGTTTAACATAGGAATATATAGAGTAAATCTTTAAAAATCTTCTTCTCAGAAACTTATCAGCCAGGAAAGTTTAAACTTGTGTGGAAGAATCCTCAGGTAATGTAGATTCGAAATTATGAAAATCATGATCCCTGGGGGTAGGGTGGGCCACAATGGAGGGTCAAATTTTTACATAGGAATATATAGAGTAAATCTTTAAAAATCTTCTTCTCAAAAGCTAATTAGGCAGGAAAGCTAAATCTTGGGCGGAGGTATTCTCAGGTAGTGTAGATTCAAAGTTGTGAAAATATGACACCTCCCGGAGTAGGGTTTGGTCCACAATTGGGGGGGGGGCAAGTTTTACATAAGAATATGAAGAGTTAATCTTTGAAAATCTTCTTCTCAGAAACTAACCAGCCAGATGATTCTTTATAATTGTTAGACTTTGGCCCAGGACAATTCATCGGCCTCACAGGAAGATTCAGAGTTGGATGTAGGTTTATATTCCATATATAAACAATTGTTAAGGATCTTTTTGAGAACTGCAATACTTAACATGTGATATGACTATGAAATCATCCTGTTAGAAAAAGGACTAATGATTATAAACATAAGAATATCCAGGGGGGAAATGGATTTTATTTATACAGGATCTACATGTATTATTGTACATTGTCCAGATCGTTTGTATTATGACACCATTAAGCTGATTTTATCATACCTATTGTTTCTCAGGTGAGCAATATGGCCCATGGGCCTCTTGTTCGGGTTTTAAGATATATGTGTGATACACAATTTTACAATCATACAATAGAAACAATTGTGAGATAATTATTCAAAAATATTTAAATTTGACATTTTTGACATAAGACAAGTATTTCTTGAGAAAACTATGATCTAATGAGCTTCGCTGCGTTTTACAAAAATTATCTCGGCTATGAATCAAATTTATACATGCTAATTATTCATCAGCAATATACTTAATGTTTTAATTTAAAACCAGTTAACGATGCAACAAATGAAATTGTTTGATATAATTTGTTTTGTTTTAGTTCTTTATTTACATTTTGAATTATACTAAGAGATAAAGATGATTTATTACGTTGTCGTAATATTGTATCAAACAGCTCATAACTTATTTGCTTAACACCATTGCATATTTCATATTTATAAAAATGTATGATACACCGCCAAAAATAGCAAGATAATTCCTGCTAAAACACCATTGTTTAGTTCATATAAATATATAGGTAAAATACACTGCTTAAAGAAATCTCACAATATACTTTAAAACCATGTCATCTTGTGTTGAAGTATTCAGAGTCACTGAGTTGAGTAGTTAAAATGATGAATTATATTAGAAATATGTTTCAAACGCTGTATATTAAAGTGTTTATACAATATGTTGTAATTGATGATAGGTTGTGAAATCGGAAAGTATGGTAAAGATTGCAGCGTAAAGTGCAGTGGACACTGTCTAGATAACGTTTCCTGCAACTCAACAACTGGACACTGTGATGGTGGATGTGATTTAGGATATGTAGAACCTCTTTGCAACAAATTTAAAAGTATATGTGTTATCAATTTTTATAATACGTGGTGTACTTAAAACTGCATGGTCCTATAGAGGTATTGTAATTTGTTTGGGTGTACTTCACAGATGATTTAGAGTCTAATGCGTTGAGAGAAAGTTGTAATGAAGCATCTTACATCGCTGGATTATCAGTCTTGGCTATCATCTGTATTATGTTAGGCAGTGTATGCCTATTTCTAATGTGGTAAGGTTTTTATAAGTAATTTGGAAACAAACTAAAAAAATTGGCATGCCAACCATTCAAAGCATTATTTAATACACTAGAGCCGAGCTCGTTGCAAGCAACGAGGAGGTCTTCCGTTACAGCTTCAAGTCAAGAAAGGATTGTCAATCAGTCATAATAAAACCATCCCACTTCTCCTTACACTTGTCAGGGTCTAAGATATTTTGATAGGAGGTCTTTTACACTACCTTAACTTCGCACCAATCAGGGCTTTAGAAAATCAATTTGAACTCTTGAAGATTAGTTCATGCGTGTTTTCTGTGTATTAATGTAACCCCAGACTGCAGAGTATTGAAGAGTTAGATCTCTCGTAAAACAGATAAAGGCATGTCTGTGATAAGTTGGGGATATATTTAGACAAGAACAGTTTTGACTGCGACTTTAAAACACTATTACGAACAGGGAGCTTTTCCCTATCAGCAAATTGAAAGCGGGTATGCATGTTTTAATGTGAAGCTTTTAACTCTCATATTACGCAATATCCAAATAATACTGTATTACAATTTTATTGATAAGATAATGAAGAATTACTTTTCCAGCGACATCATTATCGTAGCATGTATCGTTTTTTTGTTATACAGCACATACTTTCCGGGCGCCTAGATCCCTTATTGAAGGAGCCTGTCCCTTTTTTCTGGTCTCAAATGAAAGCCCTTTAATGTATAAACAACTTTTGTTCTATATGCATTTAAAAAGTATTTCAAGCTATAAAATACGAAGCAAAAACATAAGTAAAAATTAGCAATTTTCAAAGCATAGATTTCAATTATATAGTTCAAGTGGTACAATTGAAAAAAAAATGAATACAAAAATCAGAGGACAACATTCAAAGTGTCAATTTTAAAGATTTCTAACTTTGGATTATTTGCTACGGACCATTTCGGAGCCTTTGTCCGGAAACGAATGCCCCTCAGATATTTAAAAAGGGGGAATATGTCAAACCCGGAAGTTATGATTTCCTTTTTTTGTGACTGATAAACTAAATCTCATTTACAATACACCCTGAAAATTTGAATGAAATCGAATAACAATCAAAAAAGTTATTAAGGTTTTAAAGATGTCTAGTAGAAGAATAACAATATTGAAGAATTACTATCAGAATCAGTACATGGTCTTCCGTTGGAAACGGAATACCTTAATTAGATGTTTCAAATTTTAGGGCTGTTTAAGTTAAGAATTGATATGTTATAAAATGAAACACAAAATGCGATGCTATATTGAATAAATTTCTTTTAAAGCTTTCAACGACAAATAGTCTGATAGGCTAATAAGTGAATTTTTTGGGGGAAAAGCTTGCTTGTATATGTCCAATATTCGATTTATCAATCTTGCTACTGCCTATATTTCGTCATACGCCAACAACTCTGTGCAGTGTTTTTTTTTTGTTTTTTGTTTTTTTGATTTTGTTTTTTGTTTTTGGTTTGTTTGGTTTTTGTTTGTTTGGTGTTTTTTTGGTTGATTTAGTGCAAAATTTGGATGCACTAATTCTCATTTTTCTTGTACTTTTAAAAATACTTGTTTCATTGAATGAGAAACATGCAATTTGTTCATGTTTCATGCTACGCGCATTGATGAAGTTTTCCGGTCAATTTTTTCTTTGACACGTCGAGCAATAGAAAAATTATTATCTTCATTTCTTAAATCTTCAAAATAAGTCTGTACCTGCGCAGTTCGACAGCTGGTCTGAGTGATTAAAAAGGCATTGTCCTGTTATTGCATGCATACTTTTCAAGCAAAATGTCAAGTAGGACGTCAAATTTATTGCTTTTATATCTTTTGGCAATAATTTTGGTAGAAACAAGCCAGTTCAAGAAATTTTAAAATAAGCAAAGTAACCGTTGATTAATTAATAACTTTTGTAATTGAGTGTAATGATTATGGTAATTTTGATAAAGAAAATGCTGCCTACTAGCTCATATCACGAACTAAAAAAAACTCTGTTTAGATCAAGTTTTTTGAACATATTTTGTTAATGAAACTGACATGTTTACCGCAAGTTTATAAATAAAATAATAAAGGGGTTGATTTGATTTATTTCAGGAAACAATACAAACTAGTAAAGAAGATGCGCTCTCAGCAATATATCTCTATAATAAGAACATCAACACAAGACAACAACGCTGACAATTGTCAACAATATGAAGAACTACGTATATAAGAAAATGAAGTCCCCAACATCGTATTTAAAAAAGTGATGGTAAAAGTCGAAAGTTAGGATATAATAAGATGTAAATGAAATCAGCTGTTTGGAAATACCGTGTTTTCGTGTTTTTATTTTCGTGCTGAAATCAAAGAATCAAAATAGAAATATTGGTTATCTTTCAATATTATTCGTATTCTTAGAGGGGTATTGAAGTGATAATTTTAATAACGGTTAAGTGTATATCTGAGACTTGACATTGTATCAGTAAGACTGTGCACACGGACTTTTTTGACACATATGATTAGTAAATGCCTACACAACTATGTTTTGTGATAATGATAGTTGCAAACCGGGTGCAAAAGCAATTAAAGTGTGCATATTTGACCTAAGAAAGCCAAACATTATTTATAAAGTGAACAAATGAATAATTGTCGTAACATCCTGAAACAAATGTTTTCGGCGTGTATAATGACAAGAAATAAAGGCAAATCTTATATTTATTGTTTATTTTTACACCTATTTTCTGTAAGTGGAGGTGTTGTCTCATTCCATTTTAAGTTATGTTAAGTTTATGACTTTAGAAATTTAAAATTTTACTGTATTCTACAGCGTTCAGTCAAATTATTAATTTTATGTTCCACATTTTAAAAGAAAAATTCTTGATATGTTTGTATCTTCTCATTATCAACATTTTTTTTATTTTACTTTCAAAGACAAGGGGGAAACGTAATGTATAGACCATGGACAAAGGTATTCGCATGATGATTGTGATTATTTTTTTCACCGAATTACCGGTTATCAATCAGTTTTTGTACTACATGTACGTGTATTTAGATTGTACAAATAATTTTATATGTGCATAAAACTGAGGAAAAAAATACCTCATATTTTTCGTAAGATCAGGAAAGCAAGATGAGTAAAAAGTAAAGTAAAAAAAAAATGAGTAAAAAGCAAGGTTTACTCTTAATTGTTTTTTTTTTGGACTTGTCGAACTCGACGCACTCGTTTCGGAACTGATGCATACAATTTTTTGGGGAGAGGGCGGTCTAAGTTTGGAAAATCTTTTGCCCAATATACGTACAATAAAAGTATGATGAAACCAATTGTTGACATATATATTCATTTATTGTCTTTTTCAGGCTTTGTTGTTTTCAGCATGCTATAATGCAGTACTAATATGGCATTAAGTTGATGTCTACCGATGATTAGATACATATCATCATTCTGTAAATCTTTAACTAACTGGATAGCAGTAAATACAAAATGTTGGAATTTTTGTATGTACTGCCACCCGATAAATCTAAAATTTACAACAAGACAGTAAATCTGTTTGCTTCATTTTGACAAATATTCTACTTTATTACCAATAACGAAAATCTAACACTTTAAAAAGAATATCATGCCTACAATTGATTATACATACATTTCATCATACTTTACTCTTCAGAATTACATAGTTAATAGTTTTACATAAGTAAATATTATTTGTTATTAAATTTATAATATTTACCCATAAAAGTGTTTTCAAAGTTTATTACATACATGTTGTTAGTCGGCCATTTCGAATTCATAAATGCAAAAAGCATTCAAACATTTTTCAAAAAAGAAAATATCAATTAAGATTGCCAAGAAAATATTGAGTTTAGTCAGAAACACCCAACAAAAAATTTTAAAAAAGAAAGCTGGTTGAAACACATTCTTTTATTTTTAACCCAACCACCTTCTGGCAGTCGTAAATGATATGTCGAGTTTCCTTGTCTATAGTTTGATAATGAAAAATATACTAATTTATTACACATTTGATCGGCACGTTTTATAATTTCAAAATAGTTACTCTGGTAATATTTATGAAACGTACTGTTCAAACCGATTGTTAATTCACCTCAAAGAAAATATAACGAAATTGAACTTAGTCTTATAAGTGTACAGAGTACATGTTTAACAGTATTTGACTGGAATTTATAACTTAACATAAACAAACACCCCCGCTTACATTAAAAAATAATCATTCTTTTAAAATTGACATTGCCAGGTTAAGACATGAACATCGCCAGCTTTTCTATCATATGAACATATATTGTTTATACTGTGATGGGTATGTGGATAGTTTGAAAACAGAAAAATGTAGTGGAGAAAAAATACCGTGCTTTAAAGGTATATGAGTTGTCAATGCAAGCGGTGATATTATAGCATTAATTGAGAAACTTTTTTACTTCGTCGTGTCAATAACTTTCGTCAGGTAAGCAGACAAATTGAATAACGCGCGTCACTGCGTTATAATAATTTAATGTTTATATTTACATTCCCTTAATTACTGACCACGCTCCAAGCAAAATAATCACCTCATAATATTCAAATAAAGGTGATTGCTAAAAAAATGTTTCGCTGGAACTAAGTTGATAGTACCTATGTTTTATTTTGAGTATAGTATTGATTAAATGGAATATAATAAAACTATATATGTGAATGTGTAAGGAACTATCAACCACCAATAACGAATTGCCCTCTCCATAATATCCCGTTACAACTAGATCATCACAACAAGACAATACGACGACTGGAGGTCATTTATATGGAAACCTATGTACATTGAAAAAATCCTATACTTTCAATTCACAAATTAAAAGAACAATTCAAGGGAAAAATTAACACTTTTTAACTTGAAACATCTCAGCCGCATTTGAAAAGAGTTATATATACTTGTTGAATTTAAACTAGATTTTAAATCTGGCTTTGTACGAAACACACACACACACACACACACACACACACACACACACACACACACACACACACACACACACACACATATATATATATATATATATATATATATATATATATATATATATATATATATATTTATATATATATATTTATATATATATATATGCGTCGCAGTCATATTTTATTTTCTTCACTATTTTCATCGTAAACAATTTTGTATACTGTATATTCCTTATTTTACGTGAGTACTTAAATCCGCGATTCCGCTGTTTTATATACAATCACGAGAACATAAAATCGCGATCACCAAATTGTAATGCGCAAGGCATAGGACAGCGCTTTATTGTCGTTAGACTTCTACTTCCGGAGCATCAAATAACCGCCCCCCATGAGCATAAATATACATCATAGAAACAGGTTAGGGAATCAGTTTCATGGGTTTACGCACATAATTGCACAGGCTATCAGATTCTTATGTACGGACAATGGTGAATCTAATGTGCGGGGCTTGCATACATCATTGCAGGGGCTGCCATGCAGGAAATAAAGTGCGTATACAGAAGCTGAAATGTAGGAAAATCAAATTGATAAATTGATTCTTTCTAACTTAGCTTGCACAAAATAAATTTCCTTTAGAACCAAGCTACTTTTCAGTGCTATCAGTACTTTGATTTTTTAAAAAATTTCTTATAGTTCAAAAATGTCTTCAAATAAAAGGGAGATTTTAAAATCTACAAGGACTGTCTCTCACGATTTTACGCAGAAAATTAATTCCTCGCGGTTAATTGAGAATCTACAGTAATTGAATAAATGACATTTAAAGCAATTTTTTGTTCAATGCTTTTTATTGCAATTGAACTCGGACTCACTGGAAAAATTAAATTACATGTTTAGTGTTAAATAAATCGTAGCATTAAAGCTCAATATTCTGCCTTCTGCATTGTTAACCACAAACACAATACACTGGCCATATTTCTTTATCCACCTTATTTGATTGATTGTATGCATGCATGTGCGTGCGGTAAGAAGCTACAATTTAAGAAAGGAAAAATATCAGTACATCTTTCATAATCTAACCTAAAAAAACATGTTCCACAAACATAGAAAATACTGAAAATGGCTGCAAACTACAGATATCAAAAGTATAACGGCGATAAACTGCACGGACTAAAGCTCTACAATAAGGAAATCAGTTTGTATACCCTTGAAATTAATTGTTTTCGAACCCGATGAAAAAACATTGCATATCGTAACAGCACTCCCCACCAAATATTCAGTAAAAATAACCATTTTTATAAACCTGTATAAATTCATAAAATTCATTGCGGAACGCTTTCAAAGATAGTTCAAACATATCATTGAACACCTATGCCATATATATATTTACCATTAAACATGGTTTACAGCCCTTTCATAAAATGATAGTTTAAAAATGTCATGGAACATGTATGAACAAATATATTTTCAGAGGAACATGGTTAAAAACTTTATGTTATGGAACATAACACTTGCTATGATCATATGAAATTTCACATAGTTTAAGAACAATCATTCATTGTAAAACACAATTGTAGATATTCTATGGAACAAAGTTACCAGTCAGCAAATTGTGGAGGTTCGGTATAAATTTGTGAAACATAAATTTCATAATTAACATTTTGGCATCACCATTTCATTAATAGGACGCTTGTACTTACCATTTTGTCCTCTCTATGGACGCAAACGCAATCTTTACGAACTTTCTCATATCTGCATTGGTATGTTTCTGTTATAACATCAATAAGCCAGTCTGTTCGATGTTCTACGTTGTTTTTTAAAAGACTAGCGTCGCCAACTTTTAAGTTTGGTCGATCATCCCACCATTTCCGTCTGGTTTGAAAGTTCTGTAAGTAATCTCGTCTCCAGAGTTTCCAAAATATTTCGGAGGGAACTTGTATATGTTTCCACTGGGCGTGGTACATATCATTGTTGTTATTAATATTTGATATCACAGGTAAGTAATTCACTTTTCAAGTTAACAGCACCGCAAGGCTAAGATTTAGAATTGAAGCTGGGTCAGATGAAACCTACACTAAAGGTCTTGATTAATAATAGAAAACACTTCTGCCATGAACGTTGTCATGTGTTTATTGTTTGGATCAAGTAATATCGCATAAAGGATTCTTCTAGTCAGACCAATCACTCTCTCCCAGGAGCCACCCATGTGTGAGAAATAAGGACAAATAAATATCAAAACTGTTCCATATTCACGGAGATGTTTCTTAATCGGACCATCTTCAACATTGAGAGTTCGTAATCAAAATTCATCTACTGCTCCTACAAAGTCTGTATCTTTATCTGATCTATATACTTTGACCGGTCCACGTAATGCATCAAAGCGTCGCAAGGCGTTACAAAAGGATGAACAATACATTTCTTCGGTTACTTTGATATGTATGGCTCGTGTGGTAAAACAGCTGAACGATATTGCCCATCGTTTATTGTTTATTACTCCACAGAGTATTTCCCTTGCTAAAACTTTCACTGGACTGAATGTTTCCTCGCCCACTGTGGTGAAGCGAGGAGTAATTCTGTCAGAAGTTTAATCAGCTTTTTTCTGTTATTATAATTTTCCACGAAGCTTTCTAAATATGACACATTTGTGAATAAATTAAGACACCTCACGTTTTGCACCAATCAATCAGAGGTCAATCTTTTTAAGCGATTCTTCGATAAATGTCTTCCTTGGTGAATAACTGAATCGTGTTAGAATTGAATCAGGAGTGTTAAGACATTATGTTTTTGACAATATTATAGGATAAATTCCTCTAGTAGGTAACTAATTCTTAACAATGTTAGGTCTTCTATTACCGCTAAGTAATTCTTTCACTGTCAATGAAATGAATGGGGAATGGGTTGAAATCTGACTATATTTTGAAACATATTTTCCTTTTTGAAGAGAGAGGAGGATTTCTTTACTTAAACACTAATTTATTTACTTCTTTCAACACAAAGATTTTAGCATCCTGACAGGATTGTACACTGATACTGTTCTCACACATATGCAATTCAGAGCAAGAATGAGTTCTGTGCTCGAAAGACTTGATTAGGTGTCTTAAATAGTCGACAAATTAAATAAAGGTTTTCCATTTAGAAAAGTTCTCTGCAAATTCAATTATACAGTTCTTTGACATCTCAGTGGTAGTTTTCATGACCTTTACATCTGGACGAATATTTTTGTCATCATGTGGATCTATAAGAAGTCATAATTTTTGTTAACCTCACTGTTTTCATTTTGTTGAAAAGCCACTGAGGTCCGTGTCACTATTTGCTCTATTAGAGCTGTTCGCTTGAAAAGTTTCCTCGTGTCGCACAGTCGGCAAAATTTTAATGTGTCGGTATATAATTCCACTGGTCAGCAGAACTCTCTTTTAAGACTTTGCTCACACGATTTGCCACATACATGTATGTATTGAATCTATTAGATTGGTTGTAATACATCCAAGGACAACTTTGATATCGGTGTAATATTTTACAGTATCTGTTTTACATCTAGGTGTTCTAAAACAGTTTTCCAGTTTACTGTATATCATTTAATGGGAGCAAGTTTGGCTTTGTGTTGTATTTACCAGTGATTTTCAAATATGTAGTTGCTGCAGTCGCTTTTCTGACGCATCACAGAAAACATGCAATTGAATGTTGTTAAAATAACTTAATGAAACATGCAAGTACATCCTAGAAATTATCAAGTTTTGTAAACACTGTAGAGGCGATTTCCTATCTTTCCATTTGTGATCTATTGTGGTTGATAATGGTTGATCCCAATATGCACCAAATGATTCTTGAAGAGGTATGGTCCACCACATGGTAATAGATGACCAAAAAACCAAACGGATCAAAAATGATATTCAGAAACGAAAGTAACTCTCTTCGTGTGTTTGGTTTTTCGCTGTTTTGGATTTCAATCAAGAAATGCCATAGTTTACGTCTCGTGATAAACCGAGCCTATGCTGTATGGGTAAGACAGAGTTTTCTCTAAAGTGTATATCTCTAAGGTTTTGTTGCGGTCCTCTTCACAGAAACTATTCAAAATCTCTCTATCGTTCGAGAAATCTTGTGTAACGGTAAATTGCCGTTTTCTTGAAACAAAATATTGGTTCTTTTAATTCATTCTATCCCTTTTTCACGCGATGGTGAGGACACAAAAGCATCATATACGGAAAAGTTTCTATTTACCAAGTCTTTAACATCAGACCTATACGTGTTTTCACAATTATCTACAGTTTTTCGAAATCCATATGTTGCTACCAAAAAACGAAGAAAGTCTCTGTGTTCTTTTTTCACTTTCACTTAAAGCTGGTAGAACATCTTTTTAATATCAGCAATTACTACGTATTGATCTTGGCGAAGACACAATAAGATTCGTACATGCCTGTTTGTAAGATCAGGTCAACACTTTGTTCAGAGAAGACTGCAGAGGAATCGAACATTCCTCTCACCTAATTTGGTTTCTTAGAGTAATAAACTCCGAAAATTGAAAAATACCAGACTTCCTTTTTGCCCTCATAATCGAGAACAGGGGCTATTTCTGCAGCAACACTACCAAACACGTTTAATAAATTAAACAAAATGAGGTTTTTTTCACTTCATTTTGTAAAGCGCTAAGCATCACTGCAGCGCTTTTCGGTCGCCAGATTTCTAGTTCTACTTCCACTTTCGTTTTCGTGTTTCCTATAGGTTGCACTACAGTATTAAATTTTACTATATATTCTTACCAAAATTGCACAACTTTAGATACAGATTAAAAATTCAAAACGAACTTCTGGAAAAAATCCTCTTGACATCTTTTTAAACAACGCTTCATTTACAATTTTCTAGCAAAATACACACGTGCATCCAGTAGGGCGTGAGACTTTGTTTACCTCGAAGTTACACATGTGCTTGAAAATCAAGCCCGGGCCTTTTCACCCCCCTCCGGAAACAACACGCATCAAAAATTCAAATGACCTCGCACTATTACAAAAATGGGATAGTTAGACCTCTTACACATTGTTTTTCAGCTCATAAAAAAAATCAGCTCCTGTCGCGTGCGGAAACGCCCCGAATTCAAAGGAAAATTCGGGAATTATTTTGGCTCAGCCATGTTTTGACGTGAACCTTCAGTGAAATACTGTTATGACACCTGCATATCGCTACCTACTGGCGGATGCTGGAGAAGTCGTATCATGGAGAAGTCGTACTCTGGAAAAATCATAACTATGCAATTGGGAGAACTGAATTATCTTCAGGTTATCCTGCATGCAGATTTGTTCTACCAGTATTAAATTAACAATAAGTTTCATGTAAATGTCATTATTATATATCAGATACGGGGCCCCAAAAGCCATATCATGATGATTTACTTCGAGAAAAAAGTGGATGTTATATGCATTAAGTTGTGTTTTAAGGTGTTTGGTAACAATTGGAATAATTCTACAATATCAATAGGTTTTGAGTGTTTTAAATGTAATATATTACAGTTATGAACACCATGTTTTCTATAAAAATGCAGAATTTTTATATACAACATTTTTTGATTAACACCGGGCCCTTTCCACGATAATTTGTGGTGCGTTTTATAAACATTATTTGAAGCTTTGTTTCCTGTATGCAATATTTCAGAAATATTTTTCTTTCAATTGATATGTAATTTTATAATTATTGATTATTATTTATGAAAAAAATATAACTGTCGAGTTACTTGAAATACTACAGTAAATATATGTAATAATCTTTATAAAATGATACCAGCTAACATCGTTTAATTTGCAAACATGATTTTATTAATGATTTAATTTATGTGCAGTATGGAAGTGATGTGTAAGATTCAACATTGATATGAATTAAATATAACTTTTAGATATTCAAACGAATTCGCGTATTATGTGATAACTGTGCCCGTTATATTGGTATATATGAAATACAATAAATCTTGCCAATTTAATATTGCTTGATAACGTCGAAAATACGAGGGTTGTTCGGAAATTATTGAGACAACTCGAATACTTTCTTTTCTAAGTGACGAATTTTGGTGAAAATTGGCATAGACAGCGAAGAAACACCAACAAATAATAAAACAAAGTAATATTAAAAGAATATTTTATATTTTGTTTACGACGGTAGATAAACAAGTCGGTGGTCGGGGTACCCGGCGCAGCCATGAACTCGGAGATTTAACAGCTTAAACATCTACTTTATAAGTGTCCGTAGAACTACAGTTAATGATAAAAGAAATCAAATTAAATATGTTCATTTTGCTATTCTTTGCGACTAACTTTTGATTAAGTTTCATTGATGTTCGAGTTGAAATACGGATATGGTACACAAATATTTACCAAACAATAGAAATCTGACAACGACTTTACATTGAATTTTGACGTCAAGGCGGCGCATTGAAAACTGTCAAACTGGTGGAAATCTCAGAAAAATACCTTATAAGGCCACGCAATTGCTTTAAACACTATACGATTACAAGACAATGGTATAGAGCTTCACCTCATCATATTTGTTTTTACTGATTGTTATACTAGAATTTAATTATAAACTCATGTGAAATAAGTTTGACATGATAACGTACAGTTCTATTTATACAGATGTGATTATTATTGTTTATTTATTTAATAAGCAGATAATTTGAATATAGACACAAATATTTTTGAGTCTAGTTTGTAAAGAGGAATATTTTCATATTTTGTCAAAACTACATGCTTGTAAGAGTTATCTATCCTAACTCGCATTTATTTCATTGCAGGGTTTATTTATACCTATTTTGTAATTGATTACATCAAATAAAGAAGTAAACTGAATTTATCTCAACTGTATATCCACAACGGACTTAAGACCGACCCAAATACCCCGGGTTACACATGCAAAATAACATATCGCTGATTTTTGAATAAATAATAATCGATAAAATCAGCCCCCGTCAGTACTTCAGTACTTTGATTTCAACATGCTTTAAGGCAGATTGTTATACTGTAAATTGTAAATGTTGACTTTACAGTCAAAAGGATAAATCATTCTATGTTTCGAAAATAAAGATACACTTACATTTATTGCGAAATGCTTTTTTTTGATTTTTTAAAAAGTCATCAGGATTTTGTTTTCATGTAACACGACAGCATGCATTAATCATTAAAAAAAATATGCATTCTGTAACTGAGACTTATCAACATTCTACATCATTTCTGAATTCTGAGTAAGTGCATTTTTCTCAATAACGAACAATATGATTCTTTACATGTATTTTCATATCAATCGATATATTTTTAACACTTTCTTCCCGACTTAGCGCTTTTCAGTACTTTCAGTACTTTGATCTTTGAACTAGCATCAATAACTTGAACTCTTCTCCATGCTTGAGATCGATTGTTTGGCATCATGGGTTTCGGAGAAGGGAAAGAAAGTGGAGTAATTTATTTTCGATTTTCATCCTTTTGAAATTCCTCATCCATAAGTAAAATTTTTTTACAGTCTTCTACAGGTAAACCAATTTTGTCATCATCAGGGGACTTTTGAAACAAAGTGTCATACGTGTCTAAAGCTTGATGTTTTTGTACTTGAAAATGTTTTTCACGTGTAATGAACTGTGTCTTTCTTCAATTGTAAGGAACAGAAGACTTTTCCGAAACATACGTACATCCCCAATAATATCCAATCCTAATCCTAGTTTTTGAGCGAATGGAATTTTCTTTGGTCCAGGAATCTGAAGAAACACATGATGTACATCTGGAACATCACTAATTATCAGCAGGTCAATGATTACATCTTTTTCTCTAAGTGGAAGCAGATTGACAACTAAATTCGAATGATTATGAAAACGAGCAATATTTGGAGTAGAATATTTTATCTTTCATATGGTATTTCATCCAATTCAATAGTTACTGGAAGTTCATATTGACAATCCTCATACTGTATATTGACTGAACACATAGTCATTCAGTTATTCTTCTTGTCATAGTTGTGTTTCCTGAACAAGATTAGTTAAAACATTGAGTGGAAGGACCTTGAACATTCAGAAGATCGCAAATCCTTGGAGAAATAAGCGTTTGATTGCTTTGACTATTCAAAATAGCGTAGACTTTTATGTCTTTGTTTGGATTTTGTTGTAGAAACACATTCGCCTAACACTATTTTACCACAAGAACATCTGACAGAGAGTTTGTCGCACAACACAGTACATTTTGAAACGTTTTCTAATGAGTTATACAACAGTTGGTTTTAAAAAGAGTTTCTTAACTGTCAACATGCATCAATGTTCTGTGATTATTACTGTCACATTTATAAAAACACTTTACAGTCTCTGGATGTGTGATTTGTTGATTCGCAACACAAACAAAATATATGCGTTTTTCTTTCAGAAACCTTTGTAGATTTTCAAGTGACTTAAATAGAAACTGTTTACAATATTTTAATATAACAACGACTATTCAGTTTTATGCATAGGTCAACGTTCAATCGTTTTTTGTTGAACATTTGTTTTGTGAGTAAAAATATGTTTCGTCTGTTTCCACGTACAGGTGTAGATGCTAGATCATTTTCATTTCACTCATATCTCTAATGAAGTCTATAAACACAGACAGTGGTGGCAATGGTACTTTATACTGTTTTTGTAGATTAATGAGCGAGTTGTCCATTTTTCTTGTAGAACGTAGGGTAATTTGTCTACAATATGATTGATCTCGGACGAAATGTCAAAATATGACAACAATTGTGAATAATGTACATCAGATGTTGTAGATTCCAACTCTGACAAAATGTCCAATGAATCATAAAAGTATGTTTATTTCTTTGTTTGATAGTTTACGAAAGTTGTCTAACTTGTCCTTTATGGTTGCTTCGACCATCTCGTAGCGCCCATCTCTGTCATGTAGACGTTCCCATATTCTCTGAATTTCTTTTTCAGGTCCATTAACATTGGAGGCACTGTTACTAGAAGCGAATTTGCTGGGAGTTGGCCCAAGCCACTTTCCTAGCAAGTCAGTTTCTTCAAATGGTAAAACATTAATTTCATTTACAATGCTCTTATCACTAGTTTTTCACACAATAAATGTTTCTGACCTATCATTGAATTTGTTTTGTAGTTGTGTGTTTGGGTTGTTTGGAGAAACAGGAGGATTCTGATGTGAGAATCGGTTTTGCGTCGGTGTATCTTAAACTTACAGTTTTTCTCTGTGTTTTTCTTCACATAATGATTCGGCATGAAATGGCTCCTTCTCTTGTGGAATTTTGTCATCACGATATTGGTCTTTATTCAGTTTTGTTTTCGAATGGAAATCTTCAGTTTGTTTTGGATCACTAAAATGTTGCGACACATATTGTTCCGTTAATTCCTTTTTGTATACATAGGATTGTAGAAAAGAAGCATTAGATGATTCATTGTCTGACATTCTCTGTGATGATTTAAAACGGCTTCTAACTTTGATGCTTGAATGCGGTTTAATGTTGGTGTAACTACAGTCACTTTTCTTTCAAATTCAAATTCACTTTTTCGAATCATTTCTTTGTCACTATTTTGAGTAAGAAATAACATAAATCTTTGAATACAGCATTGAACTTGATACGAACTCTCTTCAATTCATCTTCTATTTTCCCAAATCCCTGTAAATCAGATCACCAACTTTGGCTTTATTAAGATTTACCAATTAAATCTTCCATTTTTGCTAAATTTTTTTAAGCTTTTTTAAAGTCATGAACTTAAGTTTGGTAAAGTTCTTTACCTCCTGTAGTTCTTATTCGGGCTTTCGCTCCAAAAGATTTTGGGATTGCGTTCATAGTTTTCTCATCTACTTCATGAATAGATAGTCGATGTTTTCTATGGTTCAATTGTCCCGAATCAGAATTCTGATAAATTTAAGTTTTTCCTGGGTCAGGTTTTTTACGTTATCCACGTCAATCATTTTGTCTTGAAAGAGGTTTCTTACCGTCTGACAAATCAGCTTGGTCATGTCCTGGAACAGGTTCCTGTGCAGTATCTGATTCTTCTGGATGAGATAAAATGAAGAAACGACGTTTGTTGGTAGATACGCTAATACAGTAAAACACGGTTATAGCGAACACGCTTAAAATGAATTAACGCTTACAGCGAAGTGAATTTCATTCCTAAAGACTCTATTTCATGTTGTAAACTTGACGGATATAACGAATTACGCTTAAAACGAAGTTTAATTGCCCGTTCCTGGGACTTCGTTATAAGCGTGTTTTACTGTATAGAAGATATGGTTGACAAAAAGTTAACTACTTGTAATCGGGTTGTGCAGAGGAGATCGTCAACATCAACCACAACTCAAAGTCCAATTTAGACCATAACATGTGTAACTGACACTGTGACTGAGTCTCAACTGTTCAACTTATTACTCATCTCCTAATTACTTTCCACACTTCATGATCACATGGTCGTTTATCCAATATTTCTTAAGACCATGAAACGAAAGTTTGTTTACGTAAAAAAATGAAAAACAATGACAATAACAAACCGTCATCCCTCTCAAAATTCCATAAAACGAAATACATATTCAAAGCAGAGCAACTCGGACCTCCAAATATATAGAGGTAGGATCAGGTGCCTAGGAGGAGTGAGCATCCTATGCTGATCGGTCACACCCGCCGTCTGCTCTTTGTCGTAATCGGGGAAAAAATCGGAAAAGTCCGTAGACAATTAGGTGATTAATAATGGTCTAACAATTAGTATGAAAAACGTCAGTCAGCATGCAACCCACTGGAAGATTGCATTTGCTGACAAGGTCGTTGTATCAACCATAGAACTTACGAAAAGATGACTTAAAGCGATACTGTTGATAGTCCTGTTTTATCAACTTGTTTCTCAGTAATTTGCTTCATCTTAGAAACTGTTCATACGAAGAGCATCCCCTTGAGTATCGAATCAACTGAGAGACAAAAACACTATATGCAGGTGATGAAGGTATATTGCTACATAAATAATGTTAGTTGACTATAGAAAAATTGAAGTCGTCGCGTTTATCATAAAGATTTGTTGTTAGGTTACCATCAATGTCCATGTCCAGTAAAATATCCAAGTATGAAACAGATGACGCAGACTGTGTGGTATCTTTGATTTCAAGTTCATTGGGATATATCGAGTCGACTTAAGTATGAAAATAACAATTGTTAATTGATAATACGTCATCGATATACCTGAGTGTTGAGTTGAATGCCACAGCGAGTGATTTTTTTTCTACGTACAAGTTTTTGATTAAATTCTGCTTCATAAGAATACAAAAATAGATCTGCTAACAATGTGGCACAGTTGGTACCCATGGGAATACCAACAGATTGTTGGAAGACTTGATTTCCAAAAACTACATAGATGGTGTCTATCAGAAACTCAAGCATCTTTTTAATGCCAACTTCAGAGTACTTATGTGTGCAATGCAATCAGAATGGTTTTTAACAAAAATGTTTTATATTTCCAATGAAAAGTTAAGCATTTTTACGTCTTCCATTTTTATTGAAAAAACAACTGTCGATGATACCAAAAAAGTCTGGATTTTAATTTGTCATGGTAAATGGTTGTATAAAGCATTGGAAATCGTACGTTTTGATGCTATTGAGTTTAGAAAGATTTTGTAACCCAGAGTTTCTAAAATTCTTTAAAGTTTTTAAATATCCACATCTGATTCACACCACTTCTGGATTATATTGTTGTGCAGTACTCTTGAAGTTTCTTCTTCACTACTGTAAGAATTTTAGTAAGGAATAAAGAGAGAGGTTTGGTAGAATATTTACTGGAACCTGCTGTATATTTCTTTGTAAGGACTTTTGTGAAGCTTTGGAATCCAGTACAAATAAGGTAAATCAAATTCATTTTGTTTATTGTGAATAGTGAAGATATCCAATACCAATTTATAATTTTGAAGAATTTCCTGCTTGGAAAGGCTGCTATGGGTGTTAGTAGGAACTACCATGTGTACTATCAAAACCTAGTTCTTCAAAAATGCAATTTATATAATGTGCCTTACAAACAAAGACAAAGTTGTTACTTGCCTTATCAGCAGGGACCAATACATACTGATTGTGCAATCTGTCTAGTTCTTTTCTCACTTCTACTTTATTGAAAGCAGAAGAATAGATGGTTTTCATGTGACCTCTCAGTCGTTTAATACGACATTTTAATATAATTTGATGCCTTTAACCCACTCTGACAATGTATCCAGTTCTTTTTCAGATTTTGCCCATCGCTTTGCGTAAATTTCAACAGAATTCATGATATGTATAAAATGACGACGCCATATGAAGGATCTAGGCTTCCTTTAATTTTGGTCCTTTCATAATAAGTGATTTTAGGTCTTCGTTGTTTACTAAATTAACTTCACCAGTAATGACGTATCCGACAGGACCATAGTTGTAGGGCGAAGAAGAAATGAGAACGTTAGAGAATAATCTTTCAGATGTTCGATGTTAAGGTCTTGTAGAGTTTGTTTGGAAGGAACAGTTGAAGTTAATTTTAGGAAATACAAGGGGTTGTCTTTATCTTAAAATATGGCGGAATGCAGGACTAAACTTTTTGTGATAAGGAATATTGCTTATATTAACGGCATCGATTCCCTTGTTGGCAAACTGCAGTTTGAAAAAATAATAAGGTGCATGAGCAGTGTTTTCTGTTTGTGTAAGCTTAAAAAGGCGATGATAAGCAATATCCATAATCATGGATCTGAGTCTGTATTCCGGTGTAGAAAAATCAGAAAGCGGCTTTTCCTTGACTTTTTTCGAGAAGATTGTTTAACGCTTTCAAAGGGACAGAGTTTGGTGCTAATGTAATGGACTGTAATTTTATTTCATAAATATAATGCATCACTTCTCCTAGTGAATATAATACAAATCAGCTAAACATTGTCTGTGTAGATTTTGTCAAAGTCGTATTAAGAAATAATTAGATATTATCACGTTGCATGCACATATAATAAGGTAACGGTTAAACTTAAAAGCGAGTTTGAAAAATTTCTCGGCAAGATCTTATGAATGGATGGTGTAAACAATGCTGATACAAATTGGACTGCCTAAACATGGGAAAGTATATTTATATTTGTAACTTCCGCAACCTAAGTATCAAAGTTTATATATATATATATATATATATATATATATATATATATATATATATATATATATATATATATATATATATATATATATATATATATATATATATATATATATATATCTATATTCAAATGTCGGTAACCGCTTATCCTCGATATCCTGGCATACTTCACCATACTTTCCAGCAATAATATTCTACAGAAGGTCGCTGACCATCTTTTTTCAAGCAAATTACGATCTTTAAAAGATTATGACAAGCAGGTGTCAAAAGAAATCACGTTTTGAACAGTCAACTTCGTTTTTTTCAGAATTTTTCTATACATGTACACTGCACAATGGTTTTAGAAATTTGGGATTTGCAGATCACGAACTAACGCTTTTTTGTTCAATTGCTTAAAAGGGAAAAATAGGATTCATACAAAGATATAACATAAGAATATGTTTTAAAGATTTATCAACTATGGACAGATATTTGCATTATTAGAGATAAGCTATGTAAATATTTGTATAAACTTACTGGAAAATTAAATGTTAAATATTTTTTATATATATATAGAAAAGATATAAACTGATCAGGTCGAATATTTATATTTTATTGATACTCAAAACATGTTACATGTTTATATATGATTCAAGCTTATCATCTTGCTATCTTTAATAGCAAATAACTTCCTGTTACGCTATATACACTGTCCCAGTAACACAGCTGTTTATAATATATTTTTCTCCGTTTTGAAATCAGTCAAATAGGAACACAACTTTTTAATCGTGTTAAATCTATTTAATTTGGCTCAGTAGCCCTTTATCAACTCAAAGCACTGTTACAAAGAAATATGGTCACAGGGGTCAATTTTCAACGTAGAATATTGACACGAGGGTCATTTTTCAATGTTAAAAATTGATACAAAAAGTCGATGAATTTTATACCCGGGGTCATTTTTTAACAGCTAATCTCTGATAACCTTGATACATTAGAAATTGGCCCTGTTGAAAATGAATTCAATCTTCAGAGTTTAGAATTGTCTTTGAACCGAGATGGAATTTGCTCTACACATTTAAATGAACATGTGTATAAATGTAGTTGAAAGTTTCAGTTTTTAGCATTTAAATTCTTTTATACTGACTGATACATATGCGGTCGTGGCTGGTAAGTTTTAGGTTATGAATTGTCCGATGGCAAACATTTGATATTAAGACTGGATATCCTTTTCACAGCAGTATACATCAGTTAAATTATGTATGAAATATCTTGATTTACCAACCTCAATGATATAGGTTTTTAATCATAATTGCAAAAAAAAGTTAAAATGTGCAATAAAATATCCCATTGAGGGCCCCAAGTTTACTTAACCATCCTTGCATTATTTTCAAGAGTGCGGCAAATATGTCACGTGCACCTTTTACTCCTAATCAATTCGAGACATGCGGTCATGATCACTCTCAGGATGGACCATCTAATGCTTGGCGATTTTGACTTTTTGTCGGATATTGCACCTTCTGACATTTTAAAAAATGAAGAGGAAAACATTCAGTTTTGACAGATTGCAGACAAGATAGAACAGGATTACATTTCAAGGGACCTGGACATGATTTCAGATGAAAATTTTATTTTTGAATCTATGTATAAAATAGTTTACTTTTGTATTTTGAGTGATTCACCAAAATGTGGATGTTAAAAGTCATGTTACAAGGGAGATACAAAGGAAAGAAGTCCTTGTTATGTAAACAAAGCTCGAGTCTTATATTTGTTTACAAATACTGTTAAGTAAAAAAATTGCCATTTCTTTATCAAAATAACTTGTGGAAACAAGATAGACTTATTCATAAATAATTTCTTCACAACAAACAGCAACATTAGATTGAAACATTTACCAATACAACAGATATGTAAACATTAACAGGACTCGAGCTTTGTTTACAAAACAAAGAATTCTAACCTCTGTAACTCGCCTATAATTCGATATTTGACTTTCAAATTTTGTCAAAGCATTGAAAACATCTACATTAATAAGTCTAGACATAGGAATTGAAAATATAAATTTTGAAAATTTTGAGCTCAAATCCTGTCCAAGTCCCTTTAAGAAAATACGATGGTTACCGATTTTAACAAACCGAATTTTAGTCTTGATTCCGAGCATTTAGATATGTACATGGACATAGAAGTCAGGCAAACTGTAAGACATGAGATCCAAGAATAACTCCAGATGTGTATTAAAATATGTATTAAATGAAAATAATGATGAAAACACAGAGAATGACAAAGATGATATATCCGACAGACGGACACACTTGGCTCAGATGACTAACGTTTAGCACACGCGGACTCACACGCGATTGTTAAAACTCAATTGGTCAAAACCCCTGCTAATTTTGGGAAACCCGATGATGACAGTGATTTGAATGAACTTGATTATTTCAGACGCAATTCCACCTAACACAAAGAAGAGCCCATTGTTAGAAAGACAGAAAGGATATGTCCGAGATAATTAGTGACAATTAGCACTCGTGTTCATAATGGCTTCGATTAAGGGCCGTAAAGATAAAAATGAAACAGATGGTTGTTTAATTATAAAATTGATTTATTTAGTTAACGTAATACTCATGCTTGCTATTTTTAATAAATTTTAAACAAACTATAATTACGATTAACAAGGGGCAATTTAGGCCCGCTCATGCACATATGCATCTCAAATGGCAGCCTAGACGGAGATGGTGAATGCACAGCTCAATATTCACGGTGGCTTAATGTTCACAGAAAATTGTCTGTCTGTGAACATAGTGAAATTAAAAAACACCGTAATGTTTTTAACGTCTACAGTATTTCTTGGCTGCTTGTTACAAATTCCTAGTTGCAAATATTTTTTTCACTTACATGAACATCAAAATAAACCTATAAATCTGATTGTTTAAAAAGCTTGGTCTTATTGGTGGAGTATGCCTAAAAACAATAAGCAGCAATTATCGATGTAGCCTATAAGGTACACAGTCCAATATTTGAGATGCTGTTTAGCGACCGAGAATTTTTTTTGAAACTCTTGAATGATTTTGAATTATTTGTACATTCATGTCGATGAGTGTGAGTGACAACCATATATCACAGGAGTATAGAGCGGAGTGTAACATAATGGGTGTCTAAATTTTAGCAGACACAACTGGATGAATGTCGGAGTTATCAACACCAATAGTATATAATTAATGGAGATTTGATCTTGCAGTTTTGCACACTCGTTCGGTAAGCTTGGCAGTTTTCATATTTGCTTGTTGAAGGCAACCAGCATAAAAAGTGCTATCAAACTTGGGAATATCAATGCCAAATAATGTAATAGTAAACTGAACATTTATGGCTTTTGTAACTTTGATTGAAAAGAAGTATATTTTATTTTCTTGTACTGTTTAAAAATCCAATTTACCATTTCATTGACGAAAACAATTATAGTTATTTAACTTATACATAGTAATGATGTAAGCAAAATTATGTTATTTAAATTGTATTTTCTTTATGGGGTTTATTACCGTTACTTTCTATTTAAATGCTCTAAAAAAAACTTTCTCTCTGATTTGTTTTTATCTTAATTAGATTAGATCTTGAAGATTCCCATGCCGATGTAATGACGAATTTTGACCCGGGTCATGAAACTGAATCAAAATTCAAAAGCAAATAAGCACAAATTAACGAATTTATATTTATAACCTAAGTTTATTCAGCACCAAAGAGGGTGTTGCAGTTCATATACTAATTTTCCCTTTAGGAGTTGCAGAGAAAATAGAAAAAAAATCAAAGTTACAGAATTTGATGTAAATCTTTTTTCATGCAACAGTGTACATAAAGCAGTGTAGAATTTTATTTGGAAAGGTTGTAATAATTTATTTAAGACCATGAAATAAATTTGCAAATGGTTACGCAGACAAATGTGGCAGAATTCCTGCTATATAAAAAGGGAATCCTCATCATTGTGAAAAAAATGCCTCCTTGAACCAAATTAATTTAATCTTAACGTTTAGAGTAAGACAATTTCTTGAAAACTGCTATTTCCGATTTTTGTTTCAAAGAGGTATATTTTTAATAAATCTGACTTTTGGAAAAAAATCTTTTATACCTTTGAAATCTAAAAACGACGTATCAAATTTTCCCTCAGTAAAGCATATCTAGATTAGTCGAGTGGTAAAGCAGATAGAATAGACTAAAACCGTGTCTTATATTTTTGACTGGGTTAGAATCCCGAAAAAGTTGGAATTTTTTTTAATTTTATTTCTTTTAATCGCATGGAAAGGTAATTTATAGAGATAATTTAAGAATGTCAGAATAAAGGTATTTAAACTCTTGTTAATGTAATATTTTCCATGCCTGCTTATTTTTTTTTCAACATTACTGTGTGAAGTCCCCTTTATAAACTTGAAAAACAGTTTCTTCTGATCAAGAGATTTTAAAACAATGTACTTAGTAGGCATTAGTGTAGAAATTTGATGTTCACCCTTTTTGAAATAAACAGGTATTCTGACTTCAAAGATACATGTACACGTTGTTAAAAGCAAACAAAATCCTTTTAGAAAGTTTGAATCGGTGATGAAGCAATAGGTTACTGAAAATATTTACGGAAAAAATTGTATTTGTTTACTAGACTTAGCGTTTATTTAGATACTATAGAAACATAGGATGCTTATAATTACAACTCTGACGGTTTTTTTGAAGAACCAGAATAGATCTAAGATTTATTCATGTATCTCAAAAATGATATTTTAAACACGCTGGACAGTAGATATCAAATTGAGATATGTTAACATTCGATTACAGAAAACATGTATATGGTTATCTTTCTGACTGTATTTGGTGACTGCCGTGTTCGATGGAGATGCGCGTAAAATGTTACATATACAAATGGAACATACCCGCTATGTGAATATAGTCGTCTACGTAATGTGTCTATATTTAGATGTGACTCACAAGCGATATGGATATTTAAGGTCCTTTCCAGGTTAGGGAATAGTCCCACTGTTTTGCAACACCTTCTTTACAGTTTTATTCAAATTTTTCCGTGAGATTTACATGTTTACATCTTTTAACGATCGGACGAAAAAAAAAGAAACATTTCAAGATTATTTTTCGAATTTACATATTTAAAACTCTTCTAGATAATATAGATTGGCTATTTTATTCATAGCGAAATGTTCGCCTATATTAAATGTTTTGTGTGATATCTATATTTCAAATATTATGTTTTAAAATAAGAATATTGGTATACGTGGTTAGATGATAAACTCTCCAATTCAGAGAAACAGTTTAAAAAAAAATATTTTCTGGATAGTTGTACAAATACAACTAATGAATAAAAAATTTCTGTACGTCATATTGTTTAATTTTGGTATTACACTTACCTTGAAAATTGAAATTTTGATATTGTTCATTGTAAGTTTTCTTGATATGTGTAAATACAAAAT
Source organism: Magallana angulata (assembly GCF_025612915.1). Lineage (NCBI taxonomy): Eukaryota > Metazoa > Mollusca > Bivalvia > Ostreida > Ostreidae > Magallana > Magallana angulata. The sequence goes on from NC_069120.1 coordinate 47,336,950, forward strand.
TTACCGTATGACATATTATGATTTTTGTTCTTGCACACACTCAGTATGTTAAAACTGTGATTATCTAATTCTTACCAACCCAGTAAATCACAAATTTACAATACGACGATACGCTAACAGTATTCTCTTTATATAGATTTCTTCAGAGAAAAAATACCCAGCAACCATCGCTGTGTTCTTAAATTCATTTCACCTAACAGTTGTAATAATAGTATTTAAGACACGTTGAAGATTTAAGACATGCTGTACATGTACAATTTCATGCATACTCTTTTTCAGTGTTTTATTTTGCTGTTAACAAAGTGCTATAATGATATATTAAATCAGGATGTATCTAAATATGATGAACATGATTGAAACAATTTTTTTCTTAAGTATTTACTGTCCGCTTAAAGAAATATATATCAAGTTAGCAATCTAATTTTTGTTCAGGATGACAATGACGTAATTTTGCTTCTATAGTTTCAAAATAGTTTTGATCACTAAAACTTAACAGAAGTTTTGATCGATTATTTCAATAAATTGCAATTGGTAAATTGTATTTTTTAAATCAAACAAATCGTACATCAAAATGAAATAGAGGGTCATGCGATGGGGTCAGAGTTGGTGTTGGACCTTCCTATCACAGTCACTTAAATTATTAATTTAATGTAAAGGTTATATATTTTTTATACATGTAATGTTATGAGAAAATATAAAACGTCAGGTGCATGTGTTTCTAATCTACACGTAGTTAATGAAATTGACAACTAAAAAATAATAGAGATCAATTGTAATCTTCTTAAAAAGAACTATATACATATACAGAAAGTTAGCCCGTACTTCACAAGTAGTTTATCTGGCAAGTTTGCGAAAAATTATTGTTAAGTCGAATAAATTGAATAAAAAAAACAGTTGACGACTTGTCAAATAAAGATATGACAACTGTTCATTTATTATTTGTCAGGGAAATATTCTCGGAGTAAAGCACAGGCATCGGCGTTATATATTTTTCTCATAATAAAAATTTATACCCTCTACCTAATAATATAGTATTATAAGGTAGTTAGTATGACAAGTTAACATCAATTAAGGGACAATCATTATATCTCGATAAAGGGAAAAGTGGGGGTTGCTGTCAGTTTTTGAAATTTAGATAGAGACATTAATTTGTATTCAGTTCTAGTATAATACTTGAAAACAATTAACCTATTTTCTTTAAGCTACAAAATATTCTGACAGTAGAGACCAATAATTTGTCCTTGGTGAGTGACCATTAAATTCTGTCCCAGGAGGGAATGAAAATCAATTCTATGTCCAAAACAATTGTAGCCCGACTCGCCCGTTCCATTCAGAAGCAAACGGTGATCTTCTTAGCTTTATTTACATTGTATAATTAATGGATACATGTACCAACTTTTCAGTCATAATATTAACGACTTTTAGTCTCGATTTTCAACGTTGAAAAATGACCCCGGGTCAATATTCAACATTAAAAAATGACAAGTTTCAATTCACATTTGATGATGGTATTTTATCTTTGTAACTAAGCGTGTATACAAATGCAATGTGTCTCACTGACGTCAGCATCGGTGCTGCCCTCTCTTCGATGCTTAGAGATAACCCAGCAGGGAGGTAATAATTTTTTTCAATCTGACACCGCTTATGGATTGCAAGAATTAGTTATTCTAAGTGGGATATCTTAATGAGGAAAGCTGTGTCTAAATGGTTTTTAGATATCATTATATAAATCAAACAGACAACTTTGATCCCATGGATATTTTTTCATGTTCACTTCCATTGAACAAATCCAAGTAATGAAAATAAATTCATTTATTTGTGCTAATTTGCTTTTGAATTTTAAAACCGATTTAATTATCAAAATTCCCCAGTGCAGGTCAATTTTCAGCAAACCAGGGTCTTTATTTAACACTTTTTTTTCAATATTCAAAGTTGAGATATCACATCCGGTTCAATCATCAAGCCGGGTCAGAATTGCTCTTTGCAATACGCGCCGCTTTATTTACATTATTCACATTTTTTGATGAACGACATTTCCAGTTTTATGATTTGAGAATATCTTATTTTGTTTTGTATCCCTTGTTACGACGATCAAAAGAAAAATTATGAAACACATGTCTTAAAACAAGGATAATATCTAGTTAGATTACCAAAACAAGTCTTTTTTAAATTGCGGTTTATACACTTGAACTATCAAACCCTAAAATACACTAGTTCGTTCATTTTATTATGTTCAAGTATCAGTAATCGTTGATGATCAATGCAATAACTATCAATCTTTTATCATATTTAAATAGTGGTAGATTGTGATTTAATATTACTCGCAAGTTTTATGAGCAATTTAATCTCTGTGTTGTATATGTATTTGGTATTCTTTAAATCATAGTGAACTGTGTTATGAATAAAGAAAAGTTAACCATTTTTCTCGATATCCTGACATACTTCACCATAGTTTCCTGCAATAAAATATATTCTAGAGAAGGTCGCTGACCATCTTTTAACAAACATTTTACGATCTTTAACAGATTATGTGTCACCCAAATGAACTTTTGGACATGTCATATATTTATTTTGTATTTGACAAAGAGAGAAAAGTATATTGTCTAATAATTTTATCATAGGAACATTGGCGATGTAGCCCAAAAGGATCTTATTTCTATTTTAAAAATGATCACTCAAAATATATTGATATATGACCAAAACTTACCACCTTATCTAGAATTTCAAATTACTTCCTGATTCACCATTATATTACGTAATCGTGTAGAAATAATTTGTTTGACTATGAAATCACAACGTTTGACATTATGCTCATAAACACTCTGTGGATCAATTGGACTTTCCTGAACTTTATTGTAATTAAGGGGTATGGTAAGTAAACATTTCTTTCATATATAACTCTAAACGTAACCACGTTTGTCTACTTTCGTTTTATTTCAGAAAATGTCAATCACTAATAGGTAGCAACATGAATAAGGTTAAGAATTGTGATTGCATCCAAAGTTGATCAAACTATAACTATACTGTGTTAACTAGGTAAAGTTAATCGTAGAGTATGTTGAAAATGATCCAAATAAAATACTACCCATATCATCACCTGTCAGGTGATCTGGGGCTCATTGTTTAAGGATTGAAAAACTTCATTGTACTTTTCTATTTTTAGTGAATAAATTAAACATTTAACTGAACAAATAGGTCTTTAAATAGATCAGTAAATCAGCATCTCGTATACCTATATTATCTAAGATCTAATTTACTTGCAATAAAATCACATTTTAATATACTTGTATTTAAACAAGTATTCCTTTTAAAGGAATGATCGGCAATAATGATATATAGATAGCTAGAAGCAATCAACATGATCAGTTTGATGTAAAATACCCGGTAATTAAAAAATACGGTATTTAATCAAAATATAGAATATTCTGAATCTGTTCACCATAATTTCATCATTATAAACCGTCAACAAATTTAATTTTGAAATAAATTTGGGGAAGGCCGTACGTAAACTCCTTGTCTTGTTTTATATTTTTAACGTAATTTTTAAATGTTAATGTATCTTCTTCTTCTTCAGAATACCAGGCAGGACTCTTCAAAGAGCATTAACACGTATACAAAGAAAGAGTTGTATTAAAATAATTCATAGCGACTGAAAAACATTGAATGCCATCATAACTTGCTATTGAGGTCTCATTATAACGTTACCTTGTTTAAAAATCAAACCGTCTTCCTAGCTACTATTATGCAATATTAATAGATCGAGGTCAGTTCATGGAGCATCTTCTTATGATCGAGGTCAGTTCATCGAGGTCAACTGCATTACTGAATGAATCTTTCGATCGAAATTCTTACGCGTGAGACAAAATGTGCATTCTTGAATTAACAGGTCTAACTCTATTTAATGTATGTTTGCATCTCTTAAGGTAAATGAATGTAAATAAAACTAAGTAAAATGTTATCTAAATACTAAACCAAAATTTCAAGTTTTATAAGAACTACTTGTGCAATCGGAATGTGTGCGCACGTGGATCCCGGAAGCATTTGCCGGATGCCTCATATGGACACAATAGTGATCGGCCGAAACCGATCACAATAACGACCAAGTTGAAAATAAATTCAAATTGTATTATTTCTTTAAGTTTTCAAGATAACATGTATACTGCTTTTACATTTCTTTTTGTAAATGACGTACGTAGTGTGTTGATTGATTCCTTAACAGATGATTTATCAGCGAATAAGGTCGCACATCAATACAAAACATCTAGTAGTTGCGCAGGATGTGAAGCTAATAAAGCTGTCGATAGAGACATACAAACCTGTACCAGGATGGAAGAAATAGGACCCACCTCGTTGGATAAGAGTACCTGGTGGCATGTAGACCTTGGAGGTACATACAATGTGTACAATATCAGGATACAGTTCAAGAACTATGATGGTTATAGTAAGTACTAAAAATAATAGTATGTATTATCATTAGAACATAGTCTTTATAATGTTTAACCTTATATAAATATGGAAACAAAAATGTACTTGCATGATTTCCGATTGCTCTATTTACCATTCATGTTGTTTACCAGATACATTAAACAGCAGGCAATCCTAAATTAACGAGTGTTAAACATCATTTAATGTTCTTTATTTAAAACTCAATTCGTTCCTTCACTTTGTTTAATTTAACAGCCATGAGACAGAGGGGTCGTTTTGCCGGGTTTTCCTTGTATGTGTCCAACACAACTGATCGACATATGGGACACCTGTGTTACAAGGACGGACCAGAGTTACCTCCCTTGGATTTCAACACAAACTGTTTAACTCATGGACGTTACGTTATCTTTTACAATGAAAGACTACCTGGAAAAATCTATCCTATGGGTTATAAAAACACCAATGTTTTTACAGAGCTGTGTGAAGTAATAGTGACAGGTATTTTATCAGATTTTTCAGCTGGTTTACATACTTTCAATAAACATTAAGGAGTTTTATATCTTTTTTCTTCACTTTCGATATAGTTATATTATCTACACTAATAACACTTTAAAAGGTTGTTCCTCGTCTGGTGTTTATGGAGAAAACTGTGATAAAGTCTGCCCAGGGACTTGTCAATATCGTAGATGTGACATCATCAATGGGACCTGTTTAGGATGTTCACCAGGGTGGTTAGGAGCACGCTGTGACAAAGGTACATTGTAAAAAAAAAAACCCGAAAACGTATGAACATGTTGAAGCTCTGTATATTTGATTATCAATACATTTTTGCTTTTTTACAAAGCATGCTCTGTTGGATATTACGGTCTACAGTGTGAATCAAAGTGTGTTGGACATTGTAAAGACGGCGTCGGTTGTAATCACACCAGTGGTTTGTGTGACAAAGGATGCGATGATGGTTGGACTGGATCAAACTGTAACAAAGGTTGTCAGAATATTCATGATAACAAACAAATACATGTATATATTTAAAGATTAAACTGAATTATGTAATGCACATTTTTTTTAATTTACAACTTTATTTTTTTCATTTAAAGTTAGAGCTTTCATAAGTTTATCTAATTCAATGCTACAAAGATTGTAAAAATTTACAGAATGTCCTTTTGAAACTTATGGACCAGATTGTGCGAAAAACTGTAGTGGTAACTGTTTAGGTGGCATTGCGTGTAATAGAACGACCGGATATTGCGACACTGGCTGCAATTTTGGTTACAACGGAGAATTGTGTAAAACAGGTTTGATAAAATGCCGATTGAATTATTCTAATATCTTGAGAAATTGATTTTTCAGGTTAGAAGATTTAATATTAACATGCATTTTTATGATGAAAGACAATCGCTATAATCAAAGGTTATGTGATTGTTAGTGGCATATTTAAGTGTAAGACAACTGACAATTATGGTTTAAAAACTGATGACATTTTCTCAACCCTTTTTCTTTAGAGATGATCTTATTATATTTCCGTGTATTTTTTAAAGTTTCTTATGCTTATATTTGAGGTCGCTCAACACACCAATGCATTATTTCATGGATCGATAAAGAAATATTTTTTAGAAATTATTGTACAAAATTGAAACCAATATCGGTTTCCATTAATTTTAAATGATTTTTTTTTTGTATTTTTAATAGAAAGCGGAAACATCGTTTTAGCTGCGAATAGAATACCTTAAAACCTAAACTTTATTATCAATTAATACATGTATACACTATAAAATTACCTATAAATACATATCAAAGTCGGCCATGTTAACTTTATAGAATTTTTATAAAATAAATATTTATGAAAATGAAAACAAGAATTGTAGATAATTTTTAAATCTATAAATAAACACTGCAAACAAACTGCTACTAGCGTTAAGCAATTGCTGTACAAACATATTTCAACTAGAAATTGAAACGAAATTGTGAATATGAAGAAAAATTGAAAAATCTTAAAATCGAACCGATCCCGATTGCAATTAAACTGATCCAGAGCGAAATCATATAAAGTTAGAATGTATCACTATTTTTTCACAAATTTCAGGTTGTTTAGCTGTAAAACGGTAAGGTTATTTACTGACTTTATAATTAATATCAATTACTCAGAAGAAACTGCAGTTTTTTTGGTAAAATTTCATTTTAAATTATTCTGATCGGGATATTTTTTTTTTATTCGGATTCGGTTCAAATTTGATAAAAGCAGTTTTTATAATATTTCACATTTTTGTTTGAATTTCCTCGTAAAATATCATTGATTAGAAAGTACTTTGTGTGACTATATATTAGTCTTTGAATTATATATATATATAATGGAAAAATAATAAATACTAATTGACCAAACGATCTTTGGCATGCATTCATAAATACATGTATATTACACATTAATAAACACCAAGCCTTAAGCTCTAAATACTGTTTGTCCAATTTCACTGAAAAAATACAAATAAATTAACTGAAAGCAGATATTGATCTCCGTTTTGTATAATTATATCATCGGACTTTAAACGTCTCCTGATCTTACTAGACTTTGATTTTGATTTTGCATAAGATATCTGACATTTATGAAATAGATACGTTTACATAACCAAGCTTTAAGCCTACGATAATGCTATTAATTTCACTACACTCTGCTTAGTTAGAATAATCGAACTGTGGCTCGGGACACCACAGTTAAAATGCCTCCCATATACCCGTAATGTGCAGAAAAATGCAGAATCGCTGGAGAAAATTAATAAAGTTGCATTGAAAATAACAGTTAAATTATTCATAACAAACCATTTTGAGGCTGTAAATACTTTTCGTCTTAAAATTTAATCCATATCATTGAAGAATTCAACACTTTTTCACCAACATTTTTTACCCGCTTGTTGTCAAATTTAGTCAAATTATTCATAATTTACAAACCATTTTGAGGCTGTAAATACCTTTCATCTAAAAATTTAATCCATATTTTTGAAGAATACAGCACTTTTTTACCAACATTTTTTACTCGCTTCAAATTTACACATCTTGTTGACATTCGGATCTCTCGGGACTTTTCATAGTAAATGCATTGTGTTAGAGTTTTCTCCCGCATTTTATTTAATGGACAGAATATATAGCAAATTTCCAATGAAAATTTACACGTATTTGTATTATCGTTTCTGAGTTTATCCATGCAAATGTGAAGTTGTGGAAACATAAACTAAAGAGCATCCCGTGATTTAGCCTAAATGTAATGCGCAAGATTGTAACCCCCCCCCCCCAAAAAAAAAAAACAAAACAAAAAACAAAAAACAAGATGATTTCCGGGATTCTTTAAAGAATTTTCGTTGATTTTTAATTAGCAAAGCTTGATGGAGAAAAATAAAAACATACTGGCAATCTTCAAGTGTCAGTGATGTTTATAATTTATATAAAACAAAAGACAACACTCTTCCGATTTCTCGGTATTAACTAATGCTTTACAATACTGATGCAAGATGCGCAAAGTTGCCAAGTAAGCGTGCTTCAGACTTGCACTGACAGTATTAATATTTGATAGGGTCTTCCTTGTCCAATGCACCAAACTTTACCGATTTAGATGAGACATGATTACACATACGTGTGGTCAAATTGTGAATGTAAATATATTTGAGTCACGTGGCTTTGCTATATATGAGTTTAAAACGGGTTAAGATTTGTAATCACCCTGCCTTTACTTAAGAAAAAAGCACATGCACAAGAGTTTGCATTTTTAGATTTTAAAAAAAAACCCATTAACGTTCGATTGATTTATTTACTTTTTGGATGTGAATGATTTTATATAACTGTTTTCAGGTAAACAGGTGGCTCTCAAAATATATGTGTAACCTAAAATATAAGACATCGATGTAGACAACATACCCCTGCTTTATTATTCTACGTAATGCGTAATTACGCTGTCAGGATGTAAATAATTAAATTTAAATTAAAAAACGTCAATGTTTGAAGGAAAGAATGAGGCAACAGAATGTTGACAATCTTTAATTTGATTATTTTGTAAATTATGAGGGTCGAATTTTTGACGATTAGAGTATTCATTCTCTGATCAGTTCATTTACATCACTTCTACCGACGACTGTTGTCGCCCAAAATCACGTGATGCATATAAAATTTGATAGTTCGAGTCGGTGTGTTATCAGTTTTAATTCCTGAAAATCTATAAAACGCAATGTGAGCTTCTTACTCGTTAGAACAATACAAATTTTCAGCACACGCATGACTTCTCTTCTATTTTTGTTTTATTTAACTGTTTTTTTTAAATCCAAGGTGAGGATACTTCACTTTATTGTCTCATTTAGGAGATGCGGCAAAAAAGATTCAAACATTTTTGGCTGATAAGCCGAATGCCTGTTTACTTTCCTTCAAAGAGGTACCAAACATGAATATCTATATCAATAACAACGTTTTAATCTGTTTTAATGTTGACTACAGGTTGTGTAACTGGAATGTTTGGTAAAGGTTGCAGCGAAAAGTGCAGTGGACACTGTCTAGATAACGTTTCCTGTAATTCAACAAATGGACACTGTGATGGTGGATGTGATTTAGGATATGTAGAGCCATTTTGCAACAGAAGTATGTGTGTTATCAATTTTTATTTATTTGATTGAGCAATTGTATTTAGTAAAAATCAATATTTAAGATTTATAATCAATATTTTAAGGACATATAACTGAAATATGTAGAGTGTGACGGGGTAAAATATTTAAGTAAAATTATAATAAAATTACGTTTCAAACGCCGTTTATCATAAATTTCATACTTTTCATATGTTGTAATTGCTAACAGGTTGTGAAATGGAAAAAAATAGTAAAGGATGCAGCGTAAAGTGCAGTGGACACTGTCTAGATAACGTTTCCTGCAATTCAACAACTGGACACTGTGATGGTGGATGTGCTTTAGGATATGTAGAACCTTTCTGCAACAAATGTATGAATGTCATCATTGCTAAATGAAACGTTATTCCATTTGAATCACGTCGATATACTTTGTAGTCATAAATAATTGAGGTTTTTATTTCATTTAAAAGCAATGAATCAATTTCCCGACTATTTATTGATATGCAAAATCAAACAGAAGAAAATATTTAGACTTTTTCTATCTCATTATTTTAATCAATAAGATTTGAAACAAGTTATGGGAACGTATAATGATTATAAACAAAAAACTGTCTATTCTGTTAGATATATATCTGAAATAATGGACAGTTTCAGGCTTATAACTTATTTAAAACAGTTTGTCTTTTCATTGTTTATGAACAGTTACTGTTTTACGATTGTTCTATTTCATTTAACCTGGCGCTATCCAATAGTTGTACAATTAGCAATAGTCAAAAATGGATCATTTTTTTACGTGGGTATGTAAATAATCTAAATATTTAATAAAGAAACGCTGTTGTGACGATTAAGCATGTTTAGATAGACAAAACGATGTTGTTGCATTTCTTCTGTTACTTCCAAATTTCGTCATGAAAAAGCAATCGCAAAAGCGAACATAGCTCCAAAGCCCCGCATTGTGGCAACGCACTTTGAAAAAATTAAATTAAATTTTGGACCAAGTTAACCCACTTTGAAAAAAATTTCAAAGTGCGTTATGAAAGTACATCAAAATTTTTTAGTATCGACACTCTTAACGCACTTTGAAAAATATTTTATATCACAATTCTGGAACTGAATTTCTAATTTTTTGATTTTATGATGATTTGTTAACACTCGTGAATCTAACTTAACGTTTTTAGAACGAGGATTGGGGTGGGGGTAAACCAAAGATACAGGTCAAATACCAGTGCATCATTTTAATTGATTACAGGATAAAGGCCCCCTACCCCTCATTATTCCTTCCAAAACATATGATATTCAGCAACTTTGGGTAAACATTTAAGATCGGAAAAAGAAATATGCTCTGTATAAGTACATGCAGTGTTAATGAAAAAACGAGCTGGCCGAACAATAATTTCTCCATTGGTATGTTAAAGAATCTATGTGTTTCAACAGTTACTGTAACCCTCTTTTCGTATTCTAATCAAATAAATCACTTCAATACAAGGATATTAACATTAACGAACATTAATTTTTTATAAAATTAAAAAGCAAGCATTAGGATGTGGGTTAATTTTCTCGCACTGATCTTCTAAAAGATCATATTTTTTTTATAAACATAACTAAGGTATCCTTTTTACCTTAGATACCATAAATAAGGTATCATATTTGCAATAAGCCAGTTGAAATTTATTATACATTGATCTCCAAATAAAATACATGCACTCGTTAATGGAAATATTACATTGCATTTTGAACCTACAAGAACCATCTTTTAAATAATAAATATCAGAAAAATTGCTGTTTTGTAAATAAATATGTTTACGAATAGATATTCAATGTCCCAAAGTAACAGGTATAAAGCTAAGATATCTATACAGATATTATAAACAGTTGATTAGATTCTTTTGAGCGTTGACTTGTTTTCTGCAGACATTACCACAAAAACATAATCAATAAGTTTGCGTTCGAAAAAGAAATGATTAAGTAAATTAAGTTAGCACATACACATTCATAAAAAAAAGACATCCGACAGAAATACAAACATTTTGTAAGTTGTTCTGCGGAGGCTTATGGAATGAATTGTTTTGTATCAAATGCAGCAAAGGTTGTACAGACAAATAATGTGACATGTACCAATGTACCAATAGGTGCACATTTTCATATGAAGAATTAACGTGTGACAAGAACAGTTTCGTAAATTAAAATGTAATTCCAATAATAATTTGTTACTTTAATGGAAAATTATTTTTGTGTATTTCAAACATATTTTTTCATAATTTGATAATTGAAATTGAATTTAATGATTGACTGTTAACAATGCATGCAGTTGCTTAGAAAAACTTAGATTACTTTAATGTATTTTTGAAAAAGTCATCCGGTCGATCTATTATTGTCGAAAAATTGCTGTTCACTGAAAATTGGTTAAACCACAGTGCCTGCGTGAAGAAAAATGAATAATATTTTTTTTTAATGTTTTGATAATCAGTCCTTGGAAACATTTTTTTTTTTGCTTTTTATTCTGTAATCTGCTGATTTCTCGTTTTGCTTTATGTTAAACAATTTACTTTTTGTAGATTTAGAATCACAGACCGCTGACCTACACCTTGAAGTAACTATAGGAGCAGTTGGAGCTGGTGTTTTTCTCTTAATATTTGTTGTTATCATTTTGTATGTATTAAGGTAAGTATTCATACAACTTATATATTTTATCATTTAATATCATAGATTACTTACACCAGAATTTTATTTGGTCATAATTGGTCATAATTGGTCATAATTGTCCGGCATCTGTCGTTAACAATGTCTTCATCTTATCCTAAATAATTTTTTTCGAAGAGTCCTGAATTATTTTCAAAAGCGACTTAAAATATCAAAATATTAACGATTACCTTAAGTTTTTTCTTGGTTTGCTTTTAAAAAGTAAACGATTAAAAAAAACTAATAAACAAGTCTAATAAACAAGCACCGATTTAGATAATAGATATTTGTTTATTTAAAAACGATGTGCAAATACAGGTAGAGATTTATATAGTAAATTTTGACAGCTTTACTTTTGTTTCCCTTAATAAAATACAATCGGAAAGGTTCCGGGTTTGGGTTTTCTTTGCGTGTTTTTGAAGGATTTTTCTATAAATACTAAGAGATCATAGTATAAAAATTTTTTAAAAAATAGGTTATTGGCGTAGTTGTTTGAAAGAAAGAAATAGCTTAAAAAGCTAGATTATACGAAAGTATTTTTTCGATCATCACAATTTTCGTTCATATTATTGGAATGAACATCAGTAATCCTTTAACAGGAATTTAAATTTCTTCAAAGGATTTGTGGTAGCAATGTGATTTATTTTACTTTTGTAACGAGAATGGATGCCTTCAAGTTCCTCAAGGCCGATATCGCTATAATGTGTGATATTCCCTATGCAAGTACTATTATTATATGTATTGAAATAAAGAAAGGGAAACGAGTGGAATTTTAGTAGAACTGATTCCAAAGTGAGCGATACAACATCGGTCTGGGCTACATCTGAATATGGTTGATATTTTAATTTTAAAACAATGAAAACATTGTTAGAGTACATTTATCATTGTCTATACGAAAATATATTTTTTGGGTTTACGTCACAGGCAGAGAAGAAATAAAAGTAAAAAGGCTGATGGAAGGGAGGAAACAATGGGATTTTCAGCTATGGATGAAATCTTAATCAAAAGTAAATGTCTATGAATTTGAAATGATTTTTAACTTATAAACTATTTATAAGAAATTTTAAAAAGTGATTATAATTATTACATTCAAACTACAGGTAGGAAAAAGCCAGCTGTTAAAACCGGAATCAAAAATGACGTTTTGAAATCAGATACGAAAGAAGGAAAGGAAAGACTGTTATCCAAAGATTCTCAAAACCTGAATGGGTTGACAAAATATCTTTCTGAAATCAACAATACTAAGATGGAAGAAGAATATAAGGTGTGTTGAACGAAATATATAACGTCAATGTCAGGCAGGTGGAATTAACTTAACTCTATATGGGAAAACGGCAGATGATTTAATTCATTAAAATATATTTATACAGGCAATTCCAAAGGGAGAGTTACACTCATGCATTGAAGGGAAAAGACAAGAAAATAAATCCAAAAATAGATATACTACAATCTTCCCATGTAAGTTTCATTGATGACAGATTGATAAGCACATTATATTTTATATTTCGTATGGTATCTATTCATCATATAGTACAGTTTTAAATGACAAACGTTGGTCAGTTGTTTTATTATTAATTATTTAAAGATGACCACTCTCGTGTTGTTCTCAGTTCCCCTACGACTGGGTCGGACTACATAAACGCCAACTACATTGCGGTCAGTTGATGTGTAACATATTGTTTATTTACTTAATGCCAAACAAATTTACATTGTTACTGTTTGAATGTTTGAAAGATAGATGTTCAATTTTTTCGTGATTTACAACAGGATGTATTTGGAAAAAAAAAGTACATAGCAACACAAGGTAAATGATTTTTAAAACTAAGAACGAATATGCACTTTTTTCGATCAAGAGACATACAGTTTTTTCTAAAATATCGTTGTTTTATATAGGACCAAAGGAAAGTACAATTGCTGATTTCTGGAGAATGATCTGGCAAGAAAACGCTCGAATCATTGTTTGTCTCACAAATATTAGTGAAGCCAAGACCGTATGTTTATTTTTTATAAATTGTGTGTTTGTGGTCATGAAGATTTAGAGAGTTGGTTGTATGAATTGTTCCACTGGCTTATTGGAGCAATTGTAATCTAAGTTTTTTTGTAATTGTTATTTTAGAAAAAATGCGCTAAATATTGGCCGGACCTCAACGATAAACACATGGAAGGGGACATCAGCGTACGCTGCCAGAAAGAGCAAACCTATGCAGAAAATGTCGTCAGGCATCTCCGAACTAAAAGCAATTTAGTATGTGTAACAACTTTATTTGATACTTTCTATAATTGTAATTGTAGCCAATGCCGAGCTCATCAAGTATCATTTTAATAAGAACATATTAAAATAAATGTAAAACTTAACAAAAAACCTATAATTTCATTTTTTCATTCTACAAATAGACACACTTTTAATTTCTCCTATTTTATTCAATTTACCTACCGATTATCAAAAAGAATAATACCATTTGCACAATTACATAGGTTTTGATTTGCAAAACTCCCTTGATTAACATATGAATGAAAATTAAATCAACCATGACATAATCCGTGGGAAATAAACAAAAGAAGAAGCTAATCTACATCAGATAATAGAGTTAGAAAAACCAACAATACTTCAAAATAATATATGGTTCTAAATTCAATAATAAGTGTAATGGTCAAGTCGGTCAAGTCTCTTTTACCACAAATTTTTATCTAGTTTAAGCGATCAGAGTTAAGGTAAAAGATAAAATAATAATGTAAGGAATGTTGGCGCATGTGTTTAGCTGATTTGTATTCTGGACGTGTGTGCATTATTTAATGCATGGTGATATATTCTGGGTGCATTATCAATACATCGTGGTTATCTTATGATAACTGTTAATAATATAAATATATATATCACTTAAAATTCATAAGATAGGACAAGAAAGAAAAAAAAACTCTGAGAAAAAATTCAGTGTAATCTCAATAAGTTTATAAAACTGTTGAAGAAACATAACATAATAGTTCTATTTAAGGTCAAGATCTAGTAAGTGATTCCAGAGTGTCTTTTTGGTGGTAGATTCATTATGACGTCATAATTGATTTAAATAATCGCTTTCCCGTCCTTTTTGTCTCTAAAGGAATTATGTAGAAAATTAAATATTTTCTTGACATTTTATATTAAATCGTGGGAAAAGTAATCCCGATACCTGTATTCAATTTGACACCACATTAAAGAGGAAGTCAAAAGCTTGTTTCATTCCGTTTTTGGAGAGACTGTAGGCATTTATATATATTTTATAAGAAAAAATGGACAAAACTTTTGTTCCTTATTTCCTTCATATTTAATTGAAAATGACAGTTTAAAACATGATTTTTCATTGTGTTTACCAAAACGTTTAGCCCCGAAACACCCAATCAAACAAAGCTATTGTTATGAAGCCTCATGGAAAGAATTTATATCTTTAATTTCATAAACCTGTAGGCACCTTTAATTTACTAGATCTTGACCTTAATGCATGGTATATTCAAGTTCTAATATTTTGAGACCTTAATTGTATGATATAATATGTTTTGCTCCTATTTTTACAAGCATTGGTTAATTTTGTGTTAGAATTAACCCTTCGCTTGTTACGACAGCATGTCTAATGCTTGTTTACAAAATCTGTATATCTGTTGTATAGGCTTGGCAAAAAAACTGTTTCACTTTTTATGGATTTGATACCGTAAAACATTTGTTATACCTAAGTCAACGATTGAAATTTGAAATTACCATTGTAATGTCTCAGGATAAGACAGAGCGAGACGTGTTCATGTTTCACTACACCCAGTGGCCAGACCACGGGGTCCCAGAACCACTCAGTCTAGTCGTGTTCCATCGTCACGTGATGAAAACTGTAGAGGATCATCCAATGGGATACATTGTGGTACACTGCAGGTAATTTTCTCGTAAAACATGCACCTACATGGATATGCTTATATGGTTGTATGTACATGTAATGAACGTGTTATAGTGTATTACGTTATTCAAACAGTGCAGGTATAGGTAGGACCGGAACCTTTATAGCATTAGATGCCCTTTATAAGGAAGGGGGGAAAACTGATAAAGTGAACGTTCCTCAGTATGTAGAGAAGATGAGAAACGCCAGGATGAACATGATACAAGGAGAAGTAAGTGACTTTCAGTCATTTGATATGGGTAAGAAGTATTTGTAGGTCATATTCATTCATTAAAGTGATAAGTTTTAAACTTTTAATTGATATATCATATTTTTAATTGTTAACCAGTATATTTGTTTAAATATAAACATATGGTTTTAGCTGTAAAAAGTATTCCTTTTAAAGCAATAGTTGAGATATTAATGATCGACACCATAAAATGTCTTTATATAAATGTTTTAAAATATTTGATATTTTTGCTGAATAATTAAGAATTTGATTTTTTTCACTAGGATCAATACAAAACTGTGTATATGGCATTACTTGAGGCTTTCAGAGGACGACTTCGTGCTGTACCATTAGATTTTTTTCTCAAGGAATTTCAGGATCACTCTTGCTACTTAAATCATGGAGACGTTTCCAAACAATCACCGTTTGCTTTAGAGTTTGAGGTATATGTACTTTGAAATAAAGAAATTTGACAGCCCGTATCATAAAACTGGCCTTTAGCTCACCTGAACTACAAGTTCGGAGAACCTCAATCGTTCATCTGGGTTTTTTCTCGATATATTTTTTTTTTATTTTGACTTCTGTCCATTAACCGTGCAACTAATTTGATCCAAACCTTTTAATATTTGAGCAAGACATTTATTTTGTCATTTATGAGGGGGTTGTTATTTGGTATGTGCTTGGGTTTTTGGGGAGGGTGGAGGAGATGAAATGTTTTTTTTAGTCTAAATCAATGTATAGCCAATTAAGAATTGTATGTATGTTGATCTTCGACAAATAATAAGTTAACCAAATTACTTTTTAAATTGCGATTCTAACATTACTGCATTCCTTTTAGGAATTGTTGTCCTTTAGAAAAGTGTATACACATGAGGATTATAAATCTGGAATGTCGAACATAGTAGCAAACTATGTTCCAAGTGTCTTACCAGGTAAATTGTCTGCTTATACTGTATGTAATGGCAAGCAATAAATACACCTTGAACTATTTTTAACTGTTTGCCTTGCTCGACTATCTTTACACTTGTTCAATGTGGGTGTGATCTTTATATCTATAGGTGATCTTATCTATCATATGTTTGTTGAGGGTTATTTCACACTAACTATTTTGCTTCTTTTATATGAATGCAGTTGAAAGATACCTATGTCCATTAACAACAGAAAATCTATATTACAACGCAGTCTGTTTACAGGTATAAAAATATACAATTGTCATAATAGTTAAAGGAAGTGAAACGTTACAGATTTTTTTTTTGGCTTTTCCTGCCTCTAAGTATGGTGTCTTAAGCAAATTCAAGTATTTTTGTATTTGAAGAGGAACAACAATTAACATCTATATCTAAGCGATGTAATCAGATCATTGCTCCGACCATTAATAGTCATGAATAATGATCCCTTTCAACATCCTTTGATTATCAATGTATATTAATATCACTTGAAAACTTAGAAATGTTTTTTAATTGCAGTCGTTTAAACAATGTGACCGATTCATCAGTGCCCAGTTCCCTCTCCCCGACTACACAGAACACTTCCTGAATCTTGTAAAGACAAACTATACATGTACCATCGTATCGCTGTATCCTCTAGGGGAAGTCAAATCGGTACCGTATTTTTTAAAGTTTGTCTATATTAGTAAAATAAAGAAACAAACTACTATTTTAATTTCAATAAGTGAACTAGCAATTGTCATTTGATTAACGTGTCTATACTACATGCAGTAATCAAAAGAACATTTTATATCTTATATTGCAGACTTCTCTCTGGCTACCAACAAAGAATCAACAAAAAACTGTTGGACCTTTTACAATCAAATTGGCTGAGAGTACACAGGCAAAATATGTGGCCAAGACTAACATTACGATACAGCAAAAGGTTTCTCACCATACCTATTCAGTTATGCAATATGCTAATAAATATCAATAAAGACTGAACAAATGAATATATTAAAACATAATCCTTGTCAATCTTTACAGGGAGGCAGCAGCATGCGAGTTGCTGTTCTGGAGTGTAGAGGGTGGGAAGATGAGTATGACGGCAAGAGTAGAAGAATACTGATTGACCTTGTTCAAGAAGCCAAAATAGAGGAAAGGACCCATCCTACTGGAAGAATACTTGTTCTCTCCAGGTTTGATATAATCAAGCATACGCTATTTCATTAGTAACAAATCCCCAAACAGTGATTCGATACTGTCTTGAATCTGTTTTGATATATACTAGTAGAAGAGTTTATTCGTCCAATTTAATGCAGATCAGAGTAGCAAAGATGAAATAATTTAAGTTTGTTAACAGCGATGGTGCTAAACGGTGTGGTCCATTCTGTGCTGTATTTAACGCCCTGGAACAAATGATGATGGATGAAGAAGTGGACTTATTTACCATCACACGGCAGCTTCAGACTAGGAGACCAGAGTTTTTGTCTAGTCTGGTAACATTAAACATATTTATACATTTTAGCTGTCGTGATTATTCCATATTTGATGACTGAAATCGATCATTACAGTTAATGTCACAGCAAAGGTTTTTTCTAAATAGTAATTAACATCATGTTTTGATATTTAAATTGTATCAAGAAAGCAGCATCTGTGTATGAACAAGATGTATAATTTGTTTATTATATTCCTTTTTTTAAGAAGGAGTATAATTGTGTGAACTATTTTGTTGTTGTTTTTTAGGAGGAATACCAGTTTTGTTTCGACACGATTTCAGACTACCTACAGAATGACACTTTGTATGCAAACGTTTAGACTTTTTGGAAAATATTTCGGAGTGTTGTTCAACAAAACAATCTTATTTAGTGCTCCGAATCTAGTACATGTATACAACGTTCTGGAACAGTCTGTGATGAACAATAGTTTTCCCTCTATTTTATACTACATTAGATTTTTTTCCATTCAAATGAAAATTGTGTTGTGTTTACTAGCAGAATTGTGTTCTATTCATTTATGTAAAATAATATCTGATCATTGAATTAATTTAGATGAACTTAGCATTTGTGTTCAACTTTTAGACTTTGAATAATTTGAATCAATGAAAATACTTGCTAACTGTGTAATGCTGTAAAGTTTACATTTTAGAAAGCGTCATCTCATTTACATATCATTGTTATATTCTTAATTGTTGGCTGTTAAAAAAATATTTTTTGTTGCAGTTGTTTTATGTGCATGCTTATTTGTTTGTTTTTTATTGTTGAATTTAGTGAATATTTTTAGAATATCGTCAATTGTTTACCACGTAATTTTATGTCAAGCAGAACATAAATCCCTACATTTTGCACTAGTTCTGACATAGTTTATGTTTGTTAATTATTTTTATCAGTTTGATTAAAACCGAATCTCTTATCGGATTCTACAAATTTATTTATAAAATTATTTTTGTATATTTTAATGTTTTGCCTTGTTTTGAGATTTAAAATCTACAGTGTTTTAAAATAATTCGTTTGATATTTGTAAAATTTGAACCAAATGCTGTTTAATAGTTTATGCAATAAAACAAATTAGAGCTACATGTAATAAGATACTGGCTATCATCATAAACCCACGTACCTTTTCTGTGTGTTGATTTTCCTACTGAATGGGTACTAGATAGTCGGAGAACATAAAGCAATATTTGAAATGTAATTCAAATAATCATCTTGACTATTGCACAGATCAAGTAAAAAAAGGACATTGTGCAGTTTAAGTTAATTTTCATCAACAAGGAGAAATCATAAAAATTTAAGACAAATTAAAAATTTTGAATTTAAACAAATGAGCTGAAGAAAAGGGTACTGTGGGTATAAAGAGTACACTTAGATACAAGATAGGTTTCAACACTATTAGACAGTGATACAAAGTTTAAAAGTCTATATTTTGTTATAAGTAAGAAATCAAACTAATGATAGGAAAGGGTACAGTGGGTACAAAGGGTACACTTGGATACAGGATAGGTTACAGCAATTTAAAAAAGTGATACAAGTGTTAAGAAGTCTTAATTTTTGTCTAAGATAAAAAATCTCTAACAAATGAGATGAAAGAAAAGGGTACAGTGGGTCCAAAGGGTATACTTGAATACAGGATAGGTTACAACACAGATTTAAACGTTCATAAAACGATGCATCTTATATTACAAAATATTTATGTAAAGTTATTTTATCCTGACATAAATGTGATATTGAATGAAACAGTATAGTAAATGCTACTTTGTTTGACACTTAGTGTGGTTCCCTGAATCAATAGTCACGTAACATGTGTTGATTATTCTCCCTAGTGGGGGTCATTAACAAATTTCAATATCACAATGGCATACCCTTATTTGAAATACAAATTTAAATGATAGTCAAATTCTGCTTCTCTGGTAGATTCTGAAAAGTGCTGCTGCTTTGTAAAGAGTTCATCTCATATTAGATTAAATATCAAAGAAAAGAGCTCCGGCTGGAATTTATATGACCTTGGCTTAATATTTTACGTATTTATTTATTCGCTCTTTAGATTTCATCAAAGCATCAGCACTTTGTATTAAATTGATAATTCCCTTAACTTATATCCAAAAGATCGTAATGATCTGTTTAGTCTATGCCCTTTTAAAAACCGGATTTAGATAGGCTTCCCGATGTCAAACACATCGAACTTGTACATTAAACATTCTAGAAACAAAATAATACACGCTCTAAAAAGCACATGTCGAATCAAATCAAACATAGTAGATATGATTTGATGGTATAATAATTGTTTTAAGATAAGGCGCTGTTCATTTATGAAATGCATTTATCCATGTTAAAAATATGTCTAATCCGCCTCTCTTTACACAAAATATGCGTCAAAATGTACAGTATGACGTCACATTGACAAGTGCACCGCGATCAGTCAGTTGTTTATATTTATCGTTGTTGGACTTATTTGACAACAACGTTGCACGATAAGGTAGTTTTTAATGTAGTTTAATGTTTTCGAACCCATAACAATCGGAAATAACTTTATTATCTAGCATTTTTGACGACTTGTTGTTTCGTATGATGTTATAGTTAACATTTCATTTGATTAAATATTCATTTATTTCATAAAAATCAAATAAATGAGCTGAAGGAAAGGGTACAGTGGGTACACATGGTACACTTGGACACAGGAGAGGTTACAACACTAAAAGAAAGTGATACAAGGGTTTAGAAGTCTATATTTTGATCTTAGTAAGATCAAACAAATGAGCTAAAGGAAAGGGTATAGTGGGTACAAAGTGTATACCTGGATACAAGATAGGTTACAACACTATTAGAAAGTGATACAAGGGTTTTGAAGTCTATATTTTTGTCTAAGATAAAAATCAAACAAATGAGCTGCGAGAAAGGGTACAGTGGGTACAAAGGGTACACTTGGATACAGGATAAGTTAAAACACTATCAGAAAGTGATAAAAGGGTTTAGAAGTCTATACATGTATTTTGTTCTAAGTAAGAAATCAAACAAATGAGTTAAAGGAAAGGGTACAGTAGGTTACAACACTATTCAAGAGGGATTTTATGTATCCCATTCTAATTTATGTACAAATATTGTTTTTAGAAAGTAATGTTAAGGTATCCCACTCCTCAATGTTCTTTTATCAAGAATTTTTTGAGAAGTATATCATTGAAATCTGTAGACAAAACACACTTAAAGGGTACCTGCAGCCCAGCCGATGTGAAACATATGTTAAAGAGTTTATTTACCAAAATTTAATGCAAAAAATCGCATCGAAATCGGTGCAAAAATAACGGAGTTACGACTCTTCAAAGTGGCTATTTTTACCTGCTTTGGGAAATCTAATCAAGAGGAAACAGAATTAGGCGATAACGAGGCTTCGGCGGAAGTGACGTCACGAGGTCAACAGGAGGGACATTTCCTTACAAAGCTATACAAATTAAATTCGATTTTTCAGCCAAAATGATTGATATATGTCTGATGTTTTGACTTATCTTGTTATTTTAAGTATTGTAGATCTAGAAATTTGTATTCGTTATCATTTTATTACAATCAGATTTCTTTTAAAAGGATTTTAAAATTTGTTATTCTCGTCGCCTTTTTACCGATGAATACGATATCGTAAAACGCTTACATGGGCAAATTTATGTTCATTATTCATTTTTGATTACATAACATCCTTTAACACGCGAGTAATCCGAGACAATGACACAGATAAACAGGTAAACTAACGAAGCCACTGCTCCAGACACACGTGTATCTGGGGTGTGTATACACAAGGTACACGAGTTTGGTGAACGAAGAGAGGGTTTTACACCTCTAGGCGGGTAAATTGATTTGAGTATAATTAGCTACTCAATTGTTAAATGATAAAACAGAAAAATAAATTAGACTGTGTAAAATCAAGCATTCGTCAGCTTAAACGTGTATAGTCCGTCAAGCAGTGATTAAAGAATCATGCACGATACTATTAAATAGTAAAACTAATGTTCGAAGTAAATGCCTTTTTTGTTACTTATCTATACTCACTTAAATAATGACTAAATTTACAATTTAGCAATTGAAACCTTTTTAAGTGATCAAGTAATTATTTCGGAAGTAATTACGTTGGTCTTTATAATTTCTTATTTAAACTAGAGGTACTGTGAGCAAGCTCACAATTGATACCCCCCGCTAAGAAAAAAAAAAATCATAACGCAGGTATTTTTGCTATTATAGAAAATATTGGATGAATCTATTTCACTGTCCATTTTCTATAAATAACAACTGCTTTATTTTTGAAAACTATTAATTTTAGCTTCTAATATTTCCATTAATACAAGACATGACACAGACAGAATTTAGCTTTTTTGAAACAATGACCTTGAACTTTCTCAATTGACCTTGGGTCAAGGTCATGACACACCCTTTAATCATAAGCAACCTTTGTGTGAAGTAAGAACTTTCAATGTTTCCCCATAAGAAAGATATGGACGGGCAAAACGAATTTTGCATTTTTCCTGCCAGTGACCTTGACCTTGTCCGAATGACCTTGGGTCAAGGTCATGGCACACCCTTAGGGCATAAGCAATCTTTGTGTGAAGTAAGAACTTCCAATGTTTCCCCATAAGAAAGATATGGACCGGACACGATTGCACAGACAGACGGACAGACAGACAGACAGACAGACAGACAGACAGACGGACGGACGGACGGACGGACGGACGGACGGACGGACGGACAAGGTGATTCCTATATACCCCCCCAAACTTTGTTTGCGGGGAGTATAAAAAGTACAACTTTCTTTCGAGCGCTATGGTCCGCAATTAAACGCTTTATAACTCCGTATAGCTTATATTGTAATACTGACAACGAATCATTATGAAATCTGAATAAACTGGAACATTTTGACAAAGCATGTAAATAAATGTAAAATTAAATTCCATTATCGTATTTTTAAAAGAATACGAGACAGACTTAATCATGCAGCCATCTTGGACTTTCGCCTTGATCCGTTTATAATTTTTGTTTGTTTGTGAAAGAATGCATACTATTTTGATTGTTATTGGTCCGATATCAATATTATTGAATAATCGGGCAACATCATTTGTAATTTTATGCCTTATACGAGGAATAGACCCCGAGTTACCTTTTACGAAATATCATTATGTATTATCAATATTTTTTTTTTTTTTTTTTTTTTTTTTTTTTTTTATTTGAAGTTGAACAATCAAATGCATTTGTATACAATAAAGTGATAACAGCTTTGAGAAAATTTACTTCAAAACAAAATTTTTCCTTGAGAGAGAGAGAGAGAGAGAGAGAGAGAGAGAGAGAGAGAGAGAGAGAGAGAGAGAATTGGTTGTTGAACATGAGTAAGTAATTGATTTATAGTTTTATATCATCTCTATATAGTCAGAGTCTGCTATAATTGTTTAGTGAAGTCTATTAAGAAGAAAAAGCCAAGTTTCCCATCTCTTATAAAAATCATCTAATCTGCAATTTCGGATAGCTATATATCTTAGAGTTGATATATGTGTTTTAATATCTATAAGTAATTCATGAATTGTTAGTGCTTCATTAAGACATCTTTTCCTATAGATATAGGATTTCATAACCAAGAAGATAGAATAAATGTCTGTAGAAATAGGGTCAGAGTGTAGCCCGAATATAAAAATTAAAGGATCTCTTTGGATTGTAATTCTCTTTGATTGACAGAATTCAAAAAATTGCTGAAAGAGTTCTTGAACATTAGGACACTCCCATAGTACATGAAAAATTGTTTCATCATGTTGTTTACAAAAGTTACACAACTTACTACATTCCTTTCCTATTTTAAATAGATATTTATTAGTTGTTAGAATGTGGTGATTAATTCTAAATTGCAGCCATTGTAATTTGGTACTTTTAATGTTGACAAAAGGTAACTGGTATATGGTTTTCCACTGTAAGTCTGACAACATAAAAAATAATCCCCATTTTGATTTATTGAAAGATGTGACATTTTCCATGTTTAGAATATTATACATAATCTTAGATCCTTTTCGAGGTGAGCAAAATAATTTAATGTGGAAAGGTATAAAAGGCCTTGGGTTATCATCTTCTTTTGAGATTCCATGATAATGTAAACTAGTTAAAATAGATTTTTGTAAACCAAGATAAGTAAGGAAGTTTGACTTGACATCAAACTTACTTTGAAGGTCTTGTAAACTTAAAAAGGACCCATTTTCATCCAGCAAATCATTGATATAAACAATATTCTTATTGAACCAATCAATAAAGAAAATTGATTTCCCCCCCATTGTAATATTCTTATTGTACCATATGGGTTGTGTAATAAATTCATACCATGTAAGTAATTTCATTCTATCTTGTATATTTTTAAAAGCAATAAATGTATCCTTCCAAAAGGAGTTTCTAACTAAATTAGTTAATATACAGGATATGAAGTCTGGCCCAGTCTTCAGCACTATGTCCGTATTAATTGATTTATTTAATAATATATTCCATTTTGAATTTGGGCTATTTATCAATCTTCTGATCCAGGATGACTTTAGACTTTGGATGTAATTATTTATTTCAATCATTTTGAGACCACCATCTGAGTATTCTTGTGTAATTTGTTTTCTTTTTATTTTGTCCACCTTAGATTTCCAAAGAAAATTAAACAATATTTCATTTAAGTCTTTAATAAATTTATTTGATGGTGTTGGAAGTGAAATAAACAAATGATTCATTTGTGATATAATAAGAGATTTGATCAAAGTAATCCTACCAATAGGAGTTGTATGTCTTTTGTTCCACTGATTGATGATTTCTTTAATTTTAACTAACTTTTTATCATAATTGAGTTTTGGAATATTTGCTAGATCTACGTCAAATTGGATGCCTAGTAATTTAAATTGTGTTGTCCAATGAAAATTCATTTCATGACATAATTTTTCAGTAGAATATTTTTTGCTGCCTATCCAGACTAATTGTGTTTTCGATAAATTAATCTTGAGTCCAGAGATTGTATTAAAATTATTCAATTCATCAATAGTTGTTTTGAGGGATTTTTCTGAGCCATTTAAAATTAGTACAGTGTCGTCAGCATATTGAGATATAAGATATTCAGTATCATCTATTACTATTCCTTGTATATTCTTATTACTTTTTATCTTATAGGCCAAAATTTCTGCACACAGTAGGAATAAATAAGGAGAGATCGGGTCGCCTTGGCGACATCCTCTGCTAGGTTTGAAAAATTTTGAAAGATATCCAGCTTGTGTGACCGATGATTCTATATTACATTGAAAAGTAGATATCCAAGATTGAATGGATACTCCAAAGTTTAAAAAATCTAAACATTTGTGAATAAATTTCCAGGAAACAGTATCAAAGGCTTTTTCAAAATCAATCATTAACAATACACCAGGGATGTCATTTTCCTCTGTATATTGCATAAGATCATATATCAGTCTAGTATTTTCACCAATATATCTCCCTGGTATGAAACCTGTTTGATCGGGACTAATAATAGTATCAAGCATATTTTTAATTCTCTGAGCAATACATCCAGAACCTATTTTATAAGCAACGTTTAATAGTGTTATTGGTCTCCAGTTTTTTAAAAAAAAATTACTTTTACCATCTTTTGGGATACAGGTAATAATTCCTTGTTTCTGTGTGACTGAGAGTTCCCGAACTTTGTACCCATAATTTAGAGATCGAACCACGAAATGTCCTATCTTGTTCCAAAAAACTTTATAGAATTCTGTTGTAAATCCATCACTACCTGGACTCTTATTATTTGCCATATTTTTCACAACTGTTGTAGCTTCTTTAAAGGAAATTTCACCTTCTAAGGAGTCTCTTTGTTTATTATTAAGTGTTTTTATTTCAATGTTTGTTAAAATTTCATTTAGATTATAGTCAAAGTTTTCATCATTTTTATTATATAAATTCTTATAAAAACTTTCAATTTCATTCAAAATTTCCCTTTGGTTTGTTATTTCTTTCAAATTCTCTTCCTCTATTATTAGTTTTGGTATTATTTTATTTGTATAATGTCGATTTTCTAAATTCAGAAAATAATTTGTAGGTTTTTCTCCTTCATCTGCCCATTTAGCTCTAGATCTCACCATACTGCCTATAAGCCTATGATTTCTTAAATTTTCCAATTCCTTTTTTTTTTCATTAATCAGACCTATATTTTGTTCATAGTTTTCTTCTAATCTATTCATTTCTGTTACTATTTTTTTTTCTTTTTCATTATTTCTTTTTTTTATAAAGCTTGAATAAGATATGGTTTTGCCCCTAATTTCCATTAAAAGAGTTTCAAGGAAAAGCTGATCATTAATTGTAAATTGTATTTCAGAGTCAGATATAGTGGAAATGCCATTTCTACTATATACGGGCAATGCATAATTTTCTTTGATTTGCATGATTATGGTATTAATGGTTTTAATGTAATCTGAATCCTGCAACAAGGAATTATTAAATTTCCATAGACCTTTTCCATGAGTAAAGTTTCCAATTTTGAGAGTTAATAAAACTGGAGAATGGTCAGACTTGTAACTTGATAAAATATCACTTTCTTGTACCATATTTAGTAGAGAATTTGAAACCAAAAAAAAATCTAAACGTGCCTGTTTGAATGGGCGAGGTTTGCGCCATGTATATCTTAGTTTTTCAGGGTGAAGTTCTCTGAATATATCTGATAGGTTGTGGTGAGAGTTTATTTCCAACAGTTTGTCCCTAGCTTTGGCATTATTGATATGCTTATAGTTGTGATAGTCTTTGTCTGGGTTTAATACAAGATTAAAATCCCCAACTAAAATGATATTATCATTCTTAAAATTATTTATAGCTTCTGATACCATGTTATAAAAACCAGGATTATCTTCATTAGGGCCATATATAACCGCTAAACTTACACGTATATTACTCAATTCAATATCAAGGGCAAGGAAATTACCAGAATTGTCATTTACTGTATTATGGACTTTGTGCTCAAAATTATTATTTATAAATATTGCTATACCTCTAGACTGAGAGGTAAATGAATCAAAATAAACATCGTATCCCCATTCATTACGTATTATCAATATTTTTAATCAGTTAATAATGTCACTGAGAAATCATTCGAAATAATGACAATATTAACAAAATATGTTTCTTATAACAATAATGCTTTTATTAATTGTCATTTTGCTACAAATGGTGTGCATTTATATGTAAAATGTGTTACACATTTGACGACATTCATGAAGCAAACAATTGTCCGAATTCGGCATTTTTGTTCGATAAAATACGGGTTAAACTCAAACAACAGTAAAATTTGTCATCCAGGGTTGATAAGGAAATAAAACAACAGAAAAAAATGTTCATATATCGATAAAACAATGCAAGAAAACGAACAGTTTTCATACGATATTCCTGTTTCTCATACAGCGGCGTTGACCCCGTGACGTCACAGTTCATCTCGCGCCAAATCGGCTTGATTCAAAACTCGTTCAGGTGTGAAATCGGGTTTTCCCCAAATATCTCGAAAACTTCTTATGCGATCGCTGTAAAATTTTCAGGATGATGTTTTTAAACATAGATCTCCATTATATCAAAAATTGACCGGCACTGCAGGTATTCTTTAAAAAAATACAAAGATAATGGGTAGTCAGTGTTCATCCCTCTGAGTTATGGCCAATTTCATTTCACCTTTTTGAACCTTCAATGCTATTTTAGCCTGATTAGAATTTGCTGTGAGTATTTTTGATAAAACAAACTTTTTTCTTAAATTATTGCTTAAAATGATGCGCAATGGTGATACTGAATAGAGGGCTTACGACAAAAATTTGTACGAAGCTTCGTTTGCCTAGATATGTATTCAGTATCATTTTGACGTAATAAAACATGGGGGTCAGTGATGTTAAATTTTAGATATTTATGGCTTCAAATGTTTTGGCTTCAAAAACGTTTTCTATATATTTTCATGATTTCATGCTAAACGTCCATCACTCTCTTAAAATTTAGTTTTGTACAAGTCCCACATGACCTATAGAACATGTCACAAACCTATCAAATGTTAAAGATGTGAATAATGAAAAAAGTATAATAAAAGGAAAAGTATATTGAAAATTCATAAAATTGCTTGTTTCTGTCATTCTCGACTAAAAAAACCTTCCGCACGAGAAAATAGTTCCCGTAAAAACTTGTTTGTTTCTTGAATTCAAATGGATTTTCTTTATAAATGTTGTGTCATTATGAAATGATGATCTATTTGTGAGGTTTAAATTAATAAAATCATATTCCTTAAAAATAAATTTAACATCTGCGCAATGAAATCAAAACGTGAGGAGTGAGATACCTTAAGCTTTGTCTTTCAAAGCTGTCTGTCTCAAGTTTTCAAAAATTTAAAGAAGAAAATTGTGCACGCATCGATTCAGCTTGTGAATGGATTTAGCCAGACTTTGTTTTTAATTTGTTGTTAAATTTAAATTTTTGTTAAGGTCTCAAAACACAACCTATTAAAATATATGGGCTAATGATACACCTGTCTTCTTTCTTTCTTTTTTTTAGCTCACCTGAGCTCAAGTGAGCTGTTCTGATCACATTTTGTCTTTCGTCCGTCAGTCCGTCTGTCCGTAAACTTTTCACATTTTCAACAACTTTTCCAGAACCACAAGGCCAATTTCAACCAAACTTTGCACATTGCACCCTTCGGCAAAGGGGATTCTAAGTTGTGAAAATTAAGGACTACACGTTTTTACAAGGGGAGATAATTAGGAATTATTGAAAAAATTTGAGAAATCTTTAAAAATCTTCTTTTCAAGATCCATTTAGCTAGGAAAGCTGAAACTCTTTTGGAAGCATCCTCAGGTAGTGTAGATTCAAAGTTGTGAAAACTATGACCCTGGGTGTAGGGCCTGCAGTGTAACGTAGAATAATGACCCCCGTAGAATAATGACCGGGGTCATTTTTCGACGTAGCATAATGACCCCAGTCATTATTCTACGCAGAAAATGACCACCGGTCATTATTCTACGTAGAAAAATGACCCTTTTGCCTGGAGAATAAGTGTCATTTTCATAAAAATGAGCACACTCTTCGTGAAGAAAAGTCACCACTGTAGAACAATGACCCCCTTATAGATTGATGTTTTTCAGTATATTTTTTTTATTATGTGTGAAATAGTCTTTACAATATTGTAATTTTTACTGCTGCAGTTTACAGAAAGTAACAGAAATTATAATTCATATTCAAATAAACTTAAAGTGAAAGAAGGGGTATATCTAAGAAAATAAAAATCCTTCTGTTCTAACAAGATACTGACGTATTGCATCGGGGTATGGTTGTCATCTTAACGATTACATTTAAATATATCTATAGTGTTCCGATAGGGCCACTTCGACCTTCGCGTGTTTGCCTTTAGGGCGAAGATGCAAAGTTGGGAAGGCGATAGTGCAAAGGTGCGACGGCGAAGGAGCGAAAGTGCGTATATGAGACGGCGAAGCGCGAAGATGCGATGGCGAAAGTGCAAAGGCAAAGGAGTGCCTTCGCAACTTCGCACTCTGGCCTTCGCATCTTTGCACTTTCGCACTCTCGCCTTTTCTAAATGCATTCCGCAAGTCTTGGTCGATTACATAGAATTTGATGAATGCACCGTACTCGCCAAGGTTTTCCGATTAATCCATGCTATTATTGGTACGCATGCGCTAGGCCATCGTGCTTATTATGAATGTTTATACACATGTAACATATATGTTTACAAGTGCTGGCTATGCCTAATCATTATATACTCCACATAAAATTTAATGTCTGCTATAATGTGTACATATGCTCTAACAGACTCCTGTCACTTACCAGCCGTCTGTTTATCGTGGATCAAACAGTAACATTCTAATTTCAGTATTCGACACTCCTTGCTCATGAATGGATCTAGAGGGGGAAGGGGGGGGGGTCCGCCCCCGGAAAATTCAATATTAATAATTTCACGCAGTAAAAGGGGAAAGGGGGTCCTGACCCCATCCCCCTGGATAATCTAATTTTATTAATTTTATAAAATAAAATTTCCAAAATATGCCTCGAAACCCTTGAAACGATAAAGAACACCACAATTATTAAAAGGCGAAAGCACGAAGATGCAAAGGCGAGAGTGCGAAGTTGCAAAGGCGAGGGAGCGATAGTAGTATCGCTTCTTCGCCTTCGCAACTAAGCACTTTTGTCTTCGCATCTTTGCGCTTCGCCGTCGCATCTTCGCACTTTCTCTCTTTCGCCGTCGCACTTTCGCCATCGCAACTTTGCACTCTCGCATCGTCCTATAGGCGAACAAGAGGCCAATTGGCCTTAACGGTCACCTGAGTAGCATATATCCAATACACAAACTTGTCATGGAGTCTCATATATGCATCTAATTAATTAGGTTTCATACTGGAGTAGAAAAATTATAAATTTGTAATGACAACCACATTTAATTCAAAAAGAACTGTGAAACCTATAATGTTGGTGAAAAACTAAAAGATCTGGTCTACAAAATAATGAATTCAGTTTTCCTTTCAGGTGTGTGGGAGTAAAGAAGATAATTGTTTAACGTTATATGCATTAACATCTATACATCCATTTTGGCCCTGCCCTAGAGTCAAAACCCATACCCCAGGGGACATGAAAATTAAAATTTCAGTAGAGGACTTCCTGGTAAACATAATTATTAGTCGGTTTTTTTTTATACAGATGTGTGAGAATAGAGAAGAAGATTTTTAAACATTATATGCATTAACACTTTATTGCCATATTGCCCCCTCATGTCCTGAACCCCTGACCCTGGGGCCATGAATTTCACAATTTAGGTATCGGAGATTGTGGATATCATAACCATGTATTCAGTTTTTTGCCCACATGTGTGGGAGTAGAGAAGAAGATTTTTTAAGATTTAAATCATTTTTACTATATGGCCATATTGGCCCCACCCTAGAGCATGAACACCTAACAAAAGGGTCATGAATTTCACAATTTTAGTAGAGAGCCTCATGGACATCATAATCATGCATTTAGTTTTTAACAAATATATATGGGAGTAGAGAAGAAGATTTTCTAAAATTTAATACATTTTTACTATTTGGCCATATCGGCCTAACCCTAGAGCCTGAACCCCTGATCGAGGGGTCATGAATTTCACAATTAAGGTAGAGGGCTTCATGGACATCATAACCATGCATTTAGTTTTTAACAAATATATATAGGAGTAGAGAAGAAGATTTTCTAAGATTTGAAACATTTTTACTATTTGGCCATATCGGCCCCACCCTAGAGCCTGAACCCCTAACCCAGGGGTCATGAATTTCACAATTTAGGTAGAGGGCTTCATGGACATCATAATCATGCATTTAGTTTTTAACAAATATATATAGGAGTAGAGAAGAAGATTTTCTAAGATTTGAAACATTTTTACTATTTGGCCATATCGGCCCCACCCTAGAGCCTGAACCCCTAACCCAGGGTTCATGAATTTCACAATTTAGGTAGAGGGCTTCATGGACATCATAATCATGCATTTAGTATTTAACATATATATATGATAGTAGAGAAGAAGATTTTCTAAGATTTGATACATTTTTACTATATGGCCATATTGGCCCCACCCTAGAGCCTGAACCCCTGACCCAGGGGTCATGAATTTCACAATTTAGGTTGAGGGCTTCATGGACATCATTATCATGCATTTAGTTTTTAACAAATATATATGATAGTAGAGAAGAAGATTTTCTAAGATTTAATACATTTTTACTATTTGGCCATATTAACCCCACCCTAGAGCCTGAACCCCTGACCCAGGGGTCATGAATTTCACAATTTAGGAAGAGGGCTTCATGGACATCATAATCATGCATTTAGTTTTTAACAAATATATATGGTAGTAGAGAAGAAGATTTTCTAAGATTTAACACATTTTTACTATATGGCCATATTGGCCCCACCCTAGAGCCTGAACCCCTGACCCAGGGGCCATAAATTTCACAATTTTGGTAGAGGGCCTCATGGACATCATAACCATGCATTCAGTTTTTTCCTCACATGTGTGGAAGTAAAGAAGAAGATTTTTGAAAATTTGGCTTTTTTTTGCATATTTGGCCTCGCCCGTGGCACCCCAGGGGTGGTAGAGCCATAAATTTCACAATTTAGATTCTTCTTACCATAGAGATGCTTCACACCAAAAATGGTAACGATTGGCCTGGTAGTTTTCAAGAAGAAGTTAAAAATTGTAAAATTGTTAACGCACGACGCACGACGCACAACGCACGACGACGGACGAAGACCAATTGCAATAGGTCACCTGAGTGACTCAGGTGACATAAAAAGCTAAGGTCGATATGGCCCCGTCGAAACACCATATGTATCTCATTAATACGAGTGACACATTAAAATTATTTCGAGATAGAAGACACTTTAAAACAAAATTCTATTTATTAGAGATGAAAGAGCAGACTCGATATTGTTTATGAATTATTCTTGCATTGACGATGTCACCTACTACAAATTGCTGGGTATGCAAGTGCATCACCCAGAATTAATGATGAAACCAAAATTATGAAAAGTTTACTCCACTGTTAGGAATTATAACCAAGCTGAAGTTAGCAGGCACTGACAGCAACCATTACGCCAGTAGAAATTAACGGCCAATAAAGAAAATCGTCAAAGTACTGAGAGTACTCGAACAGAAAATATATTTTACTTTATCATCGGCATACTTTAATTAATATCAAGATGATTAATGCATCATAAGTTTGTATGAGCATTGACAACTTTAGAAAGATCGTGTGATCAAAATCAAGGGGGTATAAACCCCTAATATGAGCCCAAACCCCTTATCAACGCTTTTAGAAACAATCTTTTCTTATTATAATCGATTAGTGTTTATTATCTATTAAGATTTACTCTAGTCAGGTACTCTTCATACATTTGCTCTAAAAGAAGTCTATTCATGATCACAAATACAACATTACAACAAATGTTTAGAATATTGATGTTCATGTATTACGTAGAAGAAAACAAACAAACGTAAAATGATTTTTTTTTTCAATCACTTTCCCCCAGAAATGTAAATAAGAAGTATTCATATTCCTACGTTACCTGCCTCCTTAGTCTTTTTCCATAAAAATATATACATGTATCATTCTTCGATTGACAATTTATTCACCAATGAATATTGTTTATATTATTACAATAATTACTCTTTCATGATTACTGTTCGTTAATTATTACATAATATCCTCATTGTGTATGAATTTGTTTTTCTTTATTTGCGTCATTTTTCGCCATATGTCGACGAGACAAGTGACGTTAACAATCAATTTGTGGCAATGCTAGAGTGTTTTGTGTTTGCTTGATACGGATATGAAAAACTATATACAGCGATCTATTGACAAGTTCGGTGTTTATAACTCCAAAATCAGTTAAACAGAGTGAAAATTCAAGTAATTTCAAAGTCATATATATTGGATACGGGGTAACCAATTTCTTGTTCTTTTTGTTTACAGCGGGGGTCATTTTTTTACGGGGGTCATGTTTAACATGAACAAAAATAATCCCTGGGTCTTTTTTCTTCAGCAAAATCCAATTATTCTTTAGTAAGGGGGTGGGGTCATTATTCTACGTCGAAAAATGACCCCCGGTCATTATTCTACGGGGGTCATTATTTTTCATTACACCTGCCCACAATAGGGGGTCAAATTTTACAAAGGAATATATAGAGTAAATCTTTAAAAATCTTCTTCTCAAGAACCATTTGGCCAGGAAAGCTGAAACTAGTGTGGAAGCATCCTAATGTAGTGTAGACTCAAAGTTGTGAAAATCATGACTCCCGGGGGTAGGATGGGGCCACAATGGGGATCAAATTTTTACATAGGAGTATATAGTATACAGTCTGTTAAAATCTTCTTCTCGGAAACTAATCAACCAAGAAAGCTGAAACTTGTGTGGAAGCATCGTCAGGTTGTTGAATCATAATCCCCTGGGTTGAATGGGATCACAACGGGGGGAGGACAAATTTGTACATATGAATATGTAAAGAAAAATCTTAAAATCTTCTAAAAATCCATTTGCCTAGAAAAGCTGTAACTTAAGTGAAAGCAACTTTAGATAGTGAGGATTCAAATTCGTTAAAATCACAATTTTGAGAAGTAGGGTGGGGCCACATTGAGGATCTAGTTGTACAAAGGAAAATATTTTAATTATTTACAAAAATTGAATTGTTATAATGTATGGTTTAACTAATACGCAAGTATTTTGAAATATTGCTGAATCTTTAAAATTGTTTTGACTTTAGCCCCTGGACGATTCTTGGGCCTCACAAGGGGTACAGAGTGTAATATAGGTTTTTATCCCGTTTAAAAACAATTTTTTAGGATCTTTGTGAGAATTGCAATGCTTAACATGTGATATGACTATAAAATCATCTGGGACTGGACCATAAACACAAGAATATCCGGGGGGATGGACTTTTATTGATACAGGATCTTCATGTAATATACCACATTGTCCACAAATTTTTATTACGACTCCATTAAGCTTATTTTATCATGCCTATTGTTGCTTTGGTGAGCGATGTGGCCAATTGGCCTCTTGTTTTTTTCTCACACTTTCTATTTATTACCGATAATTAAAATTGCTTGATTACTGTACAGTCTGTCAGTACAGATAGTATGTACACGACCTTTTGAAGTTTCTGTTAGAATACACTTATTAAAGCTTTTAGGTCTTTAGGTGTCTAAACTGTAAGCTTGGTATTAAAAAGATAATTGTTTATGGGAACT
The DNA here is from genome assembly GCF_025612915.1 of Magallana angulata. Taxonomy (NCBI): domain Eukaryota; kingdom Metazoa; phylum Mollusca; class Bivalvia; order Ostreida; family Ostreidae; genus Magallana; species Magallana angulata. Next base: position 47,371,971 of record NC_069120.1, read on the forward strand.
ATATTTTATGTAGCATTTGATATTGCAATCATTTAAGTCTAGATTTGAGTGTTAACTCTCAATGGGAGTTCAAAAATACATCTCGATGGAGTCACATTCATTTCATCATTAGCCTTTCCTTGATCTCTACTTTATTACGGAAGTAATTTTTTAAAATTATATTGTACATATCTTTACAACTTTTTTTATTTTTGTAAAAATTCTTTTAGTGACATTGGTATAAATGGCTGAATCTTATAAAACTAATATATTCCCACTTTGTATTAATTTTATTCTCTTTATCTATTTAGTTAGTTTTTACATTTGAATTAATAATAGTCCTTAATTAAGCTGAACTTTGAACAAATGCTTTAAAATTCAACATTTTCAAAGTGTTTCCTATTATAATAATACCTCCAAAATAACTCTCTCTGGGATTTTCAGGAAATATGAAGATTTATTCCCCCTAAAAAACCCTCGTAAAATATGATTTTTCGGGGGGAATAAATCTCGATATTTTCTTCACCATCTTTTGTAAGACCACAACTAGAGCATGCTGGTGAAGTTTGGTCTTGGTGTACCTATTACTAGTATTTGATGTTGATAAACTACTACAAAGAAGCTCAGGTATATGAGCAAGAACAAGAATACTAGTAGTCACATGGCTTTAAGTCATAGCTGCAAGAAGTTCACTATACATGTTTTTCGATACAGCTAGAATAGAAACCACGGGACAAGACCGTTTTAGATTATCAACAATGTTCAAAATTTGATCAAAACATCTTTCTTTGATGAAGAGATGTGAAAATGTTTAAATCAGTTCAAGATTCAATACAGGAATGAGAAAGATTTAACTAAATAAATTAATTTAAACTTTAAAACTTAAAAGATTATTTGTTTGAATTTGAAATATCCATCTGCATGAATTAATGTACAATTAAATATACATGTATACATGCCAATTAATCACAATGTCTTCTGTTAGTTTGGTAAAAACACGAATAAAACAATATTCAAAAATATTTGCAGGTACATATACTCAATCAAAGGCTGGCTGAATGATTTGTCTTATCTTATATCCATCCATTAGCTTTTCTTTCTCATGGGAAAATTTAGGTGTTTCCTTTGTGGGTTTGATTGATTTTTTTTGTTTGTAGAGAGGGGGTAGGGGTGGAAGAGATGTAGGTCAGAGACTAGGGATAGAACCGCCTAGAAAAAAAATCTTGGCTCCCTTAATCTAATTTAAGAGTATCAATGCTAGATCCTTCAAAAGAATGCTAGTTGTTACAATTAGAATTACATTGTATTGTAATTTATCCTAGATTCTTCTATCAGGTGCATTAATTTTGTTGTGATGTTTTCTTTTTGCCTAAAACACCCCCATCTTTGATGTAAACCATACAAAAAGAAAAAATGCTTACATTGAGGTAATATTTCAAAAGTTCCATTCCTTTGGCCTACCTTTAATTTTATTTTGTCTACATATTGTATGTATTCTATTTGGAATATATAACATCCTAAAATTTATTCCTCAACTAACAGCACATTTTTAATACAGGATTAGAACTTATTAGTTAACACAGACTATTTATATGGGCCAAGAAGAAGACAAAAATGTACTTGACTGAAAATCTAGCTGTGACAATTTAAATGTTATTAAACAATTGGTTTAGGCAGTCGATACCATTCATCTTAATGAATGAACATTGTTTTAAGAATTATATTTGAAATAAAGAGAGATACGACACCAAAAACCTTACGAATAGGATTCGATATCTCTATATCAAATAAATTTGATTTATTTTAACTGTATATTCATCATGTACTGGTATGCAATGATGTGAATGTAAAATCTACACATAATGTACAAGATGTCATTGAATGTAGACACTGCTCATTATTCAAGGTTTGCACTTCAATGATGTTTTGATTTTTAAAAAAAATTCACTTAAATAGTTTTAATTTACAGTATATGTCAAATGAAAAAAAGAATTTACTTGATGGGTACAAATTTAGAATTAACAATTTGACATAAGCAGAAACCGGCTCAATTTTAAATCCAAGAGTTCCCATTTCAACATGTACGGAATCTACACTAGTTCAGAGTGGTGATGGTTTTTTATAAGAATACCAGAGGCACTTAGTAACGTGACAATATCAGTAAAGTAAAATGTCTTTACACTGAACATACATTTACATTACTAATAAAACTATATATCTCTATGTATTAGGAAAAGTCTTATGATACAGTATTAAAAATAAAAATTTCAGAGTGCCTGTTGCCCAATCCTGTTATGTACATAATTCAATATTGTTTAGAATAAAAAAAGAATTGCTAGTAGTATAAAATGATTTAATGAAATGATTCAATAAAAAATAAATAAATAAATAATAAAATGATTCAAATAATATTATAAATTTTGCTTCTCAATTTTAGTCATTTCTAGATAATTACATGTATTTAATGCTAAATCTGCTAGACTGTGAGGTCCGTGTAAAAACAATGCATATGCGTAAATAGTCTCAATTTCCCTTGTTAAAATGTCTAGACGTTTGATATGTTTGTGTATATCTAATGAAAATCTAAAATCACCTTGAGAAGGTGGATGGTCACGTGACGTACAGGTGAGAGGACACGAATCTTACCTGCTCCGTATTTTGACCAAATACTTTTTTTCCAAGGAGATTTTGCAAATAATTTTGTGCGTGTTGGATTTAAGACCATTGTGTGTTTCTAAAACCGTGTTGGAATTGTACCCAAACGTGTGTATATATGTTTATTTTGATGTTTCCTTTATTTCCTTTGTTTACCTGGAATTTAAATTTCCACTAGCGTAGTATCTACCTGAATTGTGTTCACCTGTGTTCACCTGTGTTATAACGGTAATTCAGTAATTCAATGTGTGACGCTGAAATGGCATCTGAAAACGTTTTATCACAGTCATTCGCAATGAACAAACCTGTATATATTAAGAACTCTGAAATTCAAATGGACAAGAACAAAAAAATTGGCGATTTTGAAATGTACGAATCCATACATAAGAAGGTTGGAGATGAAGTGCTTTGCATACAATTGGAAAGAGATCTCTGGAGAGTTTATCTAAAATCCAAAGAAAGTAGATCTGTGCTGATAGTAGAGGGCTTTGAAATCAGAAACATCACTGCCCAAGTATACGAATCAAATCCGTATTCTACTGGTGCCTCAAGTCCACGTGATAATGTCCTTAAGGTAACTATATGTGGACTCCCTTTGTCTGTAGATGACTCTGCAGTACTAGAGATGTTGCACTCTTTTGATGTCACGATCAAGAGTGACCTTAAATACGAAAACATCAGACACCCGACGACCCGTCGAATGACTAGTGTGTTAAACGGGAACAGATTCATTTACATACCCCCCCTTCCTAACAACAAATCACTCCCTAGGAGTGCAACATGTGCAAAGTTAAAATGCCGTATATATCATTATAACCAAGTCGTAGATGATCCTAAAGCCCAATGCTTTAACTGCTGGGAAAACGGTCACCGAAAACAGCAATGCAAAAACCCTAAGGTATGCAGAGTGTGTAAGGAACCCGGTCATGCGCCTGGATCTTCCGAGTGTCGACATCATGAGGAATCCCCTGATAATGTGGTTGTTTTCCAGGGCCAGGACAACCCTTTGTCTAACTTCTTTCCCTGCGATCTTCGCGTATTCGGGGAGCACCACAAAACAGCGGAGCACGCATATCAGCTCACAAAGGCCATTCGATCGGGGAACACGGATGCTGCACAGAAGGTGAGGGATGCAGAAACAGCCCTTGATGCTAAAAGGATTGGCAATTCAGTAAAAGACCCTCAAGGATGGAGTGACGATAAAGAGACTGTAATGGAGGAAATCGTTACTGCAAAGGCTGATCAAATAGCAGAAGTCAAGGCTGTCCTTGAAAAACTCGATGGTAGCATCACATTTGCCGAGGGAACCTTCGACATGTTCTGGGGGACTGGTCTGGACAAAGAGGCCACCCTATACACAAAAATCAACAAATGGCCTGGAAAAAACAAACTTGGACTCTTATACCAAAAGCTGGCTAACAAACACACCCGGAAGCTCAGGAGTTCTTCCTTACCCCGGAAAGGAGCATCGGCCGAGGGTCAGCCGAACATTGAAGACTTTCTAAAAGATCTTCGAAGGCAGAGAAAAAAGAACGACAAGTGCGACAAGGGTGACAATCAATAGTAAGTCAGCAATGTAACTCTCATAAACCTATGAACGATACGACATTAACTTTTTTCTCATTAAATGTTCGAGGTTTAAATACGTACAAAAAACGAACAATTCTTTTTGATTGGCTAAATGATGTGAAATATGATGTAATATTTTTACAAGAAACTCATTTTGTAGAAAATCAAGAATGTATATATAATTCACGATGGTTTGGTGAAATAATTAATTGCTATTCAGAATCAGTTTACAGCAGAGGAGTGTCAATTTTACTCAGGAAAAATAGCAATATAGAAATTATCAATTATCATAAATCACTAGACGGTAGAAGATTATTAGTCAATATAAGATATAATGAAAAAGTCGTAACTTTGGTGAATATTTATGCCCCAAACAACGAAAAAGATAGGGCTGATTTTTTCAAACGATTAATTTCTTGGATTATTAAAAATTCTCTAAACTTAGATAATGTTGTACTATGTGGTGATTTTAATTGCCAAATTAACAACGAATTAAGTGATAAAACTGTTAATATTCTAAAGAAAATTTTAAAAACTCTTAATCTAAATGATAGTTGGATATATTTTGGAAAAAAATCCGAACAAGGTTTAACTTGGTGTGATGGAGATAATGTCCCAAAAAGTAGAATAGACTATGTTTTCCTTTCAGATAGTTTATGTTCCATACTTAACAATATCATGATAAGAAAAGCTCCCAAAGTAGAAAATAATAGATTAACAGATCACATGGGGATAACTTTTGAATTATGTACCTCTGAAAATCCTAGCGGCGTAGGATATTGGAAACTAAATACCTCATTTCTTAACAATGAAAATTTTTGTAAACAACTAAAACAATATATTCGAGAATATACATCAGAAATACAAGACCCTGTAAGTAAATGGGAACACCTTAAAATACGAATAAAAAACTTTTGTATAAACTTTTCTAAAAACTTGGCTAAAAGTAAGAAAAATCGTATAAACTTCATTGAAAAGCAAATAGGAAAAATAGAATCTCAGCAATACTCTGAAATAAATATGAACTATAAACGTTTATTAGAGAAAGAAATAGATGATTATTATGCGGAAAAATGTAGTGGAGCTTATGTTCGCTCTAGATCTGTTTGGTTAGAAAAAGGGGAAAAAAGTACCTCTTACTTTCTAAATCTAGAAAAAAGACAACAAACAAATAATACGATTAACAAAATAAAAGATGAAAATGGAATAGAATATACGACGACAACAGAAATAATAGATGTTCTTATGGATTTTTATGATAAACTGTATACAAGCGATGATATTGATATTGTTGATATTCAAAATTATCTCGATAGTACTAATTGTGGAAAAATCAGTGATAATGAAAAGGAAATGTGTGATGAAATATCAACATTAAATTAATGTAAAACTGCAGTTGAAAATAGAAAAATCACCTTGAGAAAAACCCTGCAACTAACACAGAATATACAAGATATACACAACTGGAGTAGCTTGTACCCAGGTGCACATCAAAGTGCTTATTCAGATTATACATGTATACTTAGCTGTAGAAAACAGGCATATTTTTTCCATTGCTCATTTTAAAATAAAATATGAGATCAGTTTTCAGACTTTGATTTATGCAGATGATAATTCATTACAATGTGCAATGTAAAAACAATAGAGAGAGAGAGAGAGAGAGAGAGAGAGAGAGAGAGAGAGAGAGAGAGAGAGAGAGAGAGAGAGAGAGAGAGAGAGAGAGAGGATGATCTTCATTACATTTTTTTTTAGAAATAATTTGACGAATTTTTCAGTCATGTAAGCTGAAGCTCACTGTAGTAAAACAAAAGTGCAAAGGTATAAATATTTCGGCATTTTTAATAAGTTTATAAGTTGTTTTAACTTTTTTAACTTAAAATTAAAAAAAAAAGTTTGGTTTATGTAAAGAAAAATATTAGTTAAAAAAATGAGAGTTGAATCAAGGGCCAAAAAAAAGTCTTCCAAACCTAGGCGCCGCCATATTGACCGCCATTTTGTATTTAAAAAAGTTAACTCGATCATTAAATGACTGCCGCTTGTCGATGTTTTTTGCCCTGAATGTCGATCAAAAACTTTCCATTGTTAAATTGAAAGTAATTAAGATGAAAAATAATTGACTGTGCAAACTATGGAACTCTTAACCGGGCTTTAATAAAAAATACGAATTCTCACGTATGTATTATCAAATATAGTCATTAACACCAAAGAACCAATCTTTTAGAGTCTTAATAAAGTATAACAAATTCAATTTATCAACGCAGGAAAATTATCAACATTGAAGGAAGAAATAAAAAAAATTTCGCAACCAAGTACATTTCTTTGGTTTTTCCCGAAGACAAAACTTTTACGTTTTATAAAACCTGACGTCATAATGTAGACTGAGCATGTGGTGTTTAGTTTAACTTTGGCTTACAATTTTAGTATACAGGCATATCCTGCTGTGTGTATTTCATATTAATTTTGTTCAAAAAAATTCAAACTTTAAATTTACTGTTAAATCTGTGCTCGGTCAAATAAGTTCCCGAACATCCCGATCATCCACTATCTTTGATCATATTTTATTTGTCTGTTATCAGAATGCTTTGGCGTACATCGGGTGTTTAATTTTTCGATTAATAACTCGGACGACAATTTTCAATTAGCCCAATTAACCCAATTAGCATGAAGTCGACAGTCGATTGATACACCAGAGCGTTTAAATATATTTTGTTTTTATTTTACTGTAATATCTTCCGACTTCCCCTGAAAAATACGGAAAAATATGACTTCTATTTCAGACTTCGTATAAAATAATCAAGATCACAATTATATCCTTCTTTTAACAACGAAGTCGTGTTTCAGAGATTATACTTTAACGATTTATACTATAAAAAAAATGGTGTAGCAGTCGACCCTAAAGGAAATAAACTTGGATATTTAGTTTTGGAAATTTCAAAAAGCTTTCTTTAAAAGAACATTTTATCTCCAAAACTGAATGCATAAACATATTGATATTAAACCCCAATTCTCCACCATATCTTTAATATTTTTACTTCCTGTTACACCTGTACATTTCGTGATCAGTTAGAATAACTACGTATTTTAAGAACCGAGTTACTACGTATTTTAGGAACCCAAAAACTTAAAAGATGTGTACTAGAAACATTTGGATTTATTGGACATATCTTACAAGTATTGTTATTGTAAGAGGTGGTAGGTTCATTTTTAACATTTTCTAATTCTAAAAATAACTGTCCCTACTTACTTGCGTTTTATCTTGCAAGACAATGTGTAAACAAAGCGTTTCAATGCTTTTTGCATTAAGTATTCATAACCAAACGTTTATGCAAACACTCTGTAGGCGAACAAAAGACCATTTGATAAAAATGTTCGATTAATTTATGAAATAGCATTCATACTGAAGATCTGAAAGTGTCATTGTCATGTAAAAAAAATACCAATATTTCATAAACTAGATGTATTTGACATTTATAGATAACGAAAAGTACATTTATTTCAAAAATGATTAATTAACAGAGAATTTATCAGCAAATAAAAATGCAAGTCAATATATAGAAGATATAGCATTTCCGCCAAACAATTATGATGCCAAAAATGCCGTTGATGGAAAGTTGGAAACTTGTATGCGGACTAAAGATTTCGGAATAACCTCGAAAATCACCGACTTTACATGGTGGTATGTAGATCTTGGGGATATATACAATGTGCATAACATCAGGATACAGTTCAAACAATATGATTCATCAGGTAAGTGAACAGGTATATTTGGTGGGTTTTTTTTTTGGGGGGGGGGGGTTCGTTGGTTTTTTTTCTTTTTTGTTTTTGTTTGTTTTTTGTTTGCTTTTTTAATCAATGAATTTCTGTCCACTATTCCTATGCATAAATTCTTGTTCTAAAAAGATTTTTGTAAGAAATCGTCGTGGTTCACACCTTCTCAAGGTATCAACAAAAAGTATGCGTATAAACAAGGATCAGCTTTTGGTTAATATTAGAGGTTGTCATTGAATAAAGAAATTTGATCAATAATTTTACAGATTTTCCATGATGAATAAATCGATTATTCTCTTTTAGATTTCCACAATAAAAGAATGTGTAATCATTTTAATCTATTTATTATATTCAACATTTGCTGAGAACCTTTTAATTATGTAAAACTCGAATAACAATTCGAATATATGACTTTCGTTATAAAAGGACTATATATTTTTTAGTATGATGTGTATGATTTTATGAACACAAACATATGTAAAAGTCGTACTTGCAGACGTGTGCTTTTTACTTTAACGACAAAATATAACGAAAAATGGCAACATTTTCATTTGTTTGCAAAAACGCGGAAATTGGTCCATTTAGATTATTATAACAGATATACTCTGTATAACGTTAAACGAAGAGTTGATTTTTATACGATAACATTAAAAAAATAAAATTTGGGTATTTGACAATATCAAATATAGCCCATTTCAAGAAGAAACCATTTCAAGATAGCTTTCCGGTGTTGTAGAGCAGTTTTCTAAAATAGTAGCCCCCCTCCCTCGGAAAACCTGCTATGTGGTAGCCCTCCCCCCGGAAGAAAAGCTACTAAATAGTAGTTTTCCTTCATAGTAGGGCTTCTTCCTCACGTTTTGGGGATCAAAAAAAGAAAAAAACGACTGCACTTATGGGCCATAGTAAACAGTGAAAAAAAAATTAAGATAGCATATATGATTTTTTTTTTATCTCACATCATCTATTGATATTTCAACCTTAAGATTAAGAACTAACAAGTCATAGCGCTGAATTTAGTGCATATAAAATAAAATAGCACAAAGCTTCAAAACATGAAAGGGGTCAGTTGACATTCGGGATTATATGTAGTAAATTGAGGACGGGCATTCATTTCAAAGCCATTGTTTACTGTCAGCCTAGCTAACTGTGTACAAACTTGTGGAAAAGATAAAAGACGCTTTACACATTTAGAAAACTCTTGTAAAAAATTTTAAAAAATGTACAACATTAGACTTGTGCTCCAAAAAGGAAAAATGTAAGAAAAGTTCCAGGTTTTTTTCTATAGCAAGCGAGAGCTATTAGACTTGCGTGAACCATTTTGAACCAACGTATGGAATTATTCATTTTAAATACATGAAGTCACGTGGGTTTTATCCAAGTAGAGTATGACGTTTGTCAAACGTGTTCACTGTAAAACACTGACACGTTTTAAATCGCTTTCCATCGACTTTGTATGGTCAGAAATGTTTGTTTGGACACTTTGCTTATATGCAGTTTCAAAGCTTTATTCGATTTTTTTCCAGACAAAAAATAACGCATAAAATATAACTCAGCAAACGCACCAATCGATCCACCAACAGAATAATGTCGATTTAAATCTACTCTAACAAACCTATAAAATTTGATTTAGATAGACACAATTCAAAATAGGTCGGTACGATTTTTCCGGATTTAGAATATTTATAGGCATGAAAAAATCCTCAATTGTTTATAATGTATGTTAATTGTGGTGAGGTTAAGCGTGTACTTAAATCAGAAGTATCCATAAATGCATTATAAATATTACGGGAAAAAAACCAATTTGTTGATATTTTCAATATAAAAATGACATTGAAACCTTGCCCATTCACCATAGCTTAAGTGCACTTCTTTGACAATCTTCGATGTTCAAGTGACATAAACAGTGTGCCACAGTGTGGCTTGCCTCGCACGTGATAAGTCTATTGTATCCAGGCCGTCAGAGAAAAGACTAAGGGGAAAACCTTACAAAAAACGCAATTGAGAATTCTCAGAATGTATTTTAATTCCAATTCCTAGTAACATTCTTATTTTAATGTCCTCTTAGATAATCGCAAAAACAGTAATTAGACTTATAAAGTGAGTTAAGTCTGTCTTACAGACTAAGATAGCTTCATAAACATGCCTGTATTCTTTTCTACGATAGCGAGGCGAAAATTGAACGCTTAGCAGGAGCTTTATCAACCTCTAAAGAATAAACGCCATTTTATGATACAAATATAATTAAGCGTTGCAATTGCAACCCCTAATGCTATAAGTTCTTGCATTAATAGTCGACAACATCAACCGCTAATGATAAATCGCCGCTTATTGATATAGCTTTATCTTTAAGCGGTGCAAATGCACCACAGAACTAACGCTTAATGAAACAAGCAAAAAGCTACATGGTTAACCCATAATGATTCAAACATTTATATCATCAAGCGTTGCCATTGCACTCTTAGAGATATGATGATCTTTGTCATGTAAACAACTCTCGTTCCGATTTAACTTATTAGCAAAGTATTGCAAGTTCTGCAACTTGCTTATAACTCAACGACTGACTCTCAAATTTTATTTGATCATTGGAAAGCATAATATTTATCTATCAAACTCAAACAAAATCGTATTTTTTAATAATAATGCATTATGATGGTACTGTACATCATTACATGCACGTGTGTATGCGTCACTGAACTGTGACTAAAATCTTTGATACAAGTTTGTATTATATAATTACACTTGCAAATAAAATTAGAGATTTTAATAAAAAATAAACATATATCAAAAAGTACCCAAACTCTGTCACCACAAGCGGGAAACTTTCTATGGCATGTCAAGCGTTATTTATAAAATTATCAACAAAATAAGTTTTATTATTACTCAAATAAGCCCTCTTAATACGACGTTAATCACACGTGCTTATCATAAATTATGAACCTAACTCCGTCACCCATGTGCTCTATGATATGTCAGGGAATAAAGACACATTAACAATTTAGTTTAAACTCAATTTGTATCGAAGACAGGTTATGATAAGTAAAAATGATGCATACAATTTAGATGGTATTTCATTTCATCGAAATGATATGGTGGTCAAACTAAAAAAGGGGCCCTTGTAACAACAATAACAGTGACCTTTTCAGAATGTATGGATGCTGTTTGGTTTCTGTCCTTATATATTTCAAATATTTCATATCAATAATGATAATATTATTTATTTATTACATTTTTAGCTTACCTGAGATGAAAGCTCAAGACAGCTTGTCTTATCACATTTTGTCTGTCGTCTGTCTGTCTGTTAACTTTCCACATTTTCAGAAAAAATTGAGATATTTTAAAAAATCTTCTTCTCAAGAACCATTAGGCTAGGAAAGCTGAAACTTGTATGGCAGCATCCTCATGTAGTGTAAATTCAAAGTTGTGAAAATCATGACCCCCAGGGGTATGGTGGGGCCCCAATGGGGGTCGACGTTTTACATAGGAATGTATAGAGTAAATCTTTAAAAATCTTCTTCTCATAAACTCATGATAAAAAAAAAGCTGAAACTTGTGTGAAAGCATCCTCAGGTAGTGTAGATTTAAAGTAGTGAAAATCATGACCCATGGGGTAGGGAAAGACCACAATTGGGGGGGGGTCGAAGTTTTACATAGGAATATATAGGGTAGGTCTTCAAAAAACTTCTTCTCAAAGACTTATCAGCCAGGAAAGCTGAAATTTGTGTTGAAGCGTCCTCAGGTAGTGTAGAATCAAAGTTTGGAAAATCATGATCCCCAGGAGAAAGGGTAAGGCCACAATGGAGGGTCGATGTATTACATAGGAATATTTAGAGTAAATTTTTAAAAATCTTCTCAGATATAATCAGTCAGGAAAGCTGAAACTTGTGTGAAAGCATCCTCAGGTAGTGTAGATCTAAAGTAGTTAAATGGTCCCCGGGTGTAGGGTTAGGCCACAATGGAGTGTCGAAGTTTTAAATAGGAATATATTAAGTTAATCTTTAAAAATCTTCTTCTCAGAAACTAATCAGCAGGGAAAGCTTTAACTTTTGTGGAAGCTTTCTCGGGTAGTGTTGATTCAAAGTTGTGAAAATCATGACCCCCGGGGATAGGGTGGGGCCACAATTGGGAATCACATTTTTACATAGGACTATATAGAGTAAACTTTTTAAAATCTTCTTCTCAAACACTAATCAGCAAGGAAAGGTGCAAGTTATGTGGAAGCATATTCAGGTAGTGTAGTTTCAAAGGTGTGAAAATCATGACCCCCGGGGGTAGGTTGGGGCTACAATGGGGCGGAAGGGTGTCGAAGTTTCACATAGGAATACAGTACCGATCAGACCCAACGTAACACCAGAGTAAACCCCAACTAAACCCCGGGTTTACTTTCTGGGTTTACTTTGGATTTACTTTTGGCAAATTTGGATTCACTTGGGGTTTACTTTGGGTTTACTCGAGTATTGCTTTTGGAGTCAACTATACGCACTGAAGTGTGAAGCAGACCTGTATTTTATCTTATCATCCTACGTCCTGTTATTCCTGCCCCTTGTATATTCCGAATACACATGTAGCGTCTGCTTTCAGGGTATACTTCTGATCGGGGTTTACTCTGTATGTCCACTCTGGGTTTACTTGGGGTTTACTCTGGGTTTACTCTGGGTCCACTCTAGTAAACCCAGAATAAACCCAGAAAGTAAACCTAGGGTTTAGTTAGGGTTTACTTTCTGTTCTGTTGGGTCCTGATCGGTACTGTATATAGAGTAAATTTTTAAAAATCTTCTTCTCAGAAACTTATCAGCAAGGAAAGCTGAAATTTGTCGTCAGGTAGTGTAGATTCAAAGTTGTGCATATAATGTTACCCCCGGGAGTAGGGCCTCACAAGAAGGTTTAAAGTTTAATGTACGTTTATATCCCATTTATAAACAATTGTTAAAGATCTTTTTGAGAACTGCAATACCCAATACTGTGATATGACTATAAAATCATCCTCTTAGAAAAGGACTAATGATAATAATCATAAGAATATCCAGGGGGATAATGGACTTTATTTCTACAGGATCTACATGGACCATTGTACATTGTCAAGATAGTTTGTATTATGACTCAATTAAGCGGATTTCATCATACCTATTGTTCCTCAGGTGAGCGAAGTGGCCATAGGCCTCTTGTTTATGAATGTAGCATATTCTATATAGCGACAAATCGTTATATATCTATATTTATACCCTGTACAAGGCACATTTTACGGAGGGCCTATTTGACGTTATCATTAAGTGTAGTGCATAAACGCTATTGCGGACTGAAAAAATGTATTAATAACTTTAATCAAGCATGCATTGCATGTGAGATGTTTCATCTTGACCTCTCTCAAAATGACTGTTCACCGTAAATGATCAAATGGACCCGCATGTCAGAAATATCGATATTTTAGTGCACCCGTAAAAAGTGTTAGCTGATTTCACGCAATTCATGGTGCATAAAATGAACAAGGTGTAATTTTGTTTTGTTTGAACATATTTTTGAATTTAACCATTGTAATTTGTTGCCATTAGATTGAAAATTTTTGACATGCAAAAAATAACGTCATTATCGAACTTGATTTCAAACGGCGAGGAGTTACCCGAAAGTGATGGAGGTTGAAAACTTTTATAGACACTTTATTGTTATAGGTGGAGATTTTAAATTAGTTCAAGAAACATCTCTTGATTATTATAGCTACAAACTCATAGGAAATCCTAAAGCAAGAAAAATAGTTTTATAATTAATAGAAAAAGTTAACTTAAAAGACCCATGTAGAAGTTTGCACGAAGATCAAAAACAGTATACATGGTTTGGTCAATCTAATAAAAAAGCAGAATAGATTTTTTTCTTGGTCTCTTCTCGTTTGTTAAATTTTGTACATAAAGCAAAAATAGATATAGGGTATAGGTCAGACAACTCTATTGTATTTATTGATATGGTTTTCTCACATTTTGTTAGAGGGAAGAGATTTTGGATTTGGAAATTTAATAATTCTCTGTTGAAAGATGAAGAATATGTAGATGGGGTGAAAAACATTATAGTTTCTCTAAAACATCAGTATGCAGAAAAACCAGACTCACTGGGAGATATAGAACAAATACCTGATGCCATGTAATCTCTAAATATTGATTACCAGTTCTTCTTTGAGCAAATCTTACTCCATATTCGAGGATTTTCAATTGAGTACAGCTCCAGAAAAAAAAGAAATAGAGTAAACAAGCAAAAAGAAATAAAAGAAAAGACGAAAACTGTAAGGACAAATGAATAAGTAACTAATAACGATGAACTTATTCTTTTGCAAAATGAGTTAGAATCAATCAGAAAAGAACACATGAAAGGTTTAATGGTAAGAGTTCGTGTTAAATGTAGGGCGAAAAACCTACTAAATACTTACTTGCACTTGAAAAACAAAATTATGTAAAAAAAAAAAACAGTATCCAAAGTTGCCAATGACAGTGGAGTTTTAATCACAAATCAACAAGAAATTCTTGATGAAATTAAATTGTTTTATCAAACCTTATATAGCAATAAAGATAATGACTTGAATGATGTTGATATAGAAGCAATTATAGATAAAAGCTTGGTAATCATACTAGGTAATAATATAGGTGAACAATTAGAAGAAAAAAATAACCTTCACAGAAGCTTTAGAAGCTCAAAAAATATTTTAAAAACGATAAATCGTCAGGTTTAGATGGCTTTGCCGCCGAATTTTAAAAAAAAAATCTGGATAGATATATGTCACTTCTGGTTAATGTCAGCTAATGAAGGCTTTGATAAGAGACTACTATCAACAACTCAAAAACTAGAATTAATATCAATCTTGCCAAAAGAAGATACTATTGATTCCTAATTAAATTAAAATTAATATCCGCGTAAAATCGCGAGAAGCACCCATCGCGAATTTTTAAATATCGCCATTATTCTTTGAGACTTGAGAAGTAAGGGAAATCAGGATAAAATTCCGCTTTCGCGATTTTATATTTTTGCGATTTGATACAAAACAGCGGGATCGCGGAATTAAGTACTCGCGTAATATAAGGAATTTACAGTAAATGTAGAGATTTTTTTTTTAAATTGGAGACCAATATCACTTTTAAATGTATCTTATAAACTGATATCAGCATGTATCGCAAACAGAATAAAACAAGTAATCGACTACATTATAAATGAAAATCAAAAGGGGTTTTTAAAAGGTAAGTTAATCATTCGTTTTGTTTATGATATAATTCATGAAACAAAAATAAGGCAAATTCCTGGAATGATATTTCTTATTGATTTTGAAAAACGCCTTTGACTCGATATCATGGTCTTTTATGTTCAAACCACTTAATTTTTTTTCAATTTTGGTCCACAAATTATTAGATGGTTGAAAACACTATATACAGATGTAAAGTTATGTGTGATTCAAAATGGAATTTTCTCAGATTTTTTTAGTATTGGGCGCGGATATCGACAAGGAGATCTTATTTTACCTTATCTTTTTAATATATGTGTAGAAAGCATGGGTATTATGATAAGACAAAATAGCCATATCAAAGGAATACACATACAGAGAAAATTTAGTTTGTTTCAATGTGCGGATGATACAATTATGTTTTTAGATGGAACAGAAAAAAGTTTAAAATCAGCTTTTATTATATCTTCTTTTTCAAAATATTCAGGGTTAAAACCAAACCTCGGAAAAACCAAGGCCATTTGGATACTGTCAAAATTAGGAAACAATGATATTTTGTGCTCTAGTTATAAGATACAATGAACAAACGAGGATTTAAATGTATTAGGAATTAAATTCAACTCAAGTCCAAATAATAATCAATAACTGGAATAAAAGGCAGTTAACTCCCTTAGGAAAGATAACTGTTATAAAGTCAGTATTACTACCTAAATTGACACATCTTTTCATAACGTTGCCTACACCAAGGAAAGAGTTATTAAAACAACTAGAAAAAACCTTTTTTTAATTCATTTGGAATGGAAAAAATGATAAAATATCAAAAGCATTATTGATTCAGAAGTATACTGATGGGGGGGGGGGGGGGGGTCTAAATGCTAAATGGTACATTGAGATTCCTACATCAAATTACTGATACTGTCTTGGTTCAGGAGAATTTTACACTCAAAAGATAACCTACTGAGTATTTCTATAGTGTGATTATAAGAAGTACAATATCTAAAATTTTGCAATTAGGATCTGATTATCCAAAAGAATCTCTTAAATAATATCAACAACTTATTTTGGAAAGAAACTTTAATATCATATTGTGATTACATTGCCATTGCACATTAATCAGTGGATGCACAACACATTCCTGTCTGCTTTAATCTTCAAACCAAAATTAATATAAAGAAAATTACTGTTTTTTGAAAGTTTATATGAGAAAGGCTTTATGTATTTGCCCGATTTTTTTTAATGATCTTGGAGAGTTTATCCAGCTTGGTGAATTTGATGTTAATCTGCCATTTACCACTTTACTTGGATTTAAAAAAGTCATTTGTTTACAAATTGATGACAACTATAATACACATAAGCAATTTCCTTTCCTACCAGCATCTATAAATATTTTACAAAAAAACAATAAAGAAGTGTATAATGTGTTTATTGGAGATATCCAATTTTGTGCTAAACATGAACATAAATGGGAAACTTTACTTGAGTTAGATGATACATTTAGTTGGAAATCATAGTATAATGCACTTTTTAATTGTACGAAAGACAGTAAGCTATTATGGTTGGAATATAGGATATTCCATAGAATTCTAGGAACAAACAAATATTTATTTAATTGCAAAATTACATGCAATAACAAATTCAATCTTTGTACAAAAGAACCTTAGTCATTTGAACATTTGGTTTTTTTTATTGTCAAAAGAGTAAACAATTATGGGTGCAATTAGAGCATTTTTGTCTTATTATTGTCATTTTGATATAAACTTCTCATTAAGTGAAGTATTATTTGGCTATACAAGAGAAAAAGATGACATTGCTAATTTATTGATACTATTAACGAAGAACATATTTTTTACAAATCAAGGAAAAGTTCTGATCTGCATATTTGCGAATTATTGAAATCAATATTGGCATAGTATTTGGTAGAGAGAAAGTTGTTTTGCAATAAAAATGAGAAGTGATGATTTTATTACTAGGTGGAAAACTATTGAGAATCTTATTGCAAACATTCATAATTATTTTTAATCAGCTCCATATGCTGACTTGTTATAATGGGCATTACACGTATATCTATATCATCGTGTTATTATGACATACATGTAACCCCTTAGTAACCATGGTAACTGTACATTTAGAATGAGTGAGTGGGTGAAAGTTTGTGTTCTGTCTTTTTGGTGTGTTTGTCTTTATATACAAAACTATTGTATTGATTGGTGTTATTAGAAATAAAGCATGGCGGGAAAAAGATTTAAAGTATTTGTAAAGAATTAGGAACAGATTCAGTTATAATTTGCCTTGTCTTGAAGCGATTATTATGAATTTCACAAGAAATTCAAATATAACATTTATTTACACAAAAATACCCTAAACTTGGAATCTAAACAAAGTTTACCGGATTAAACTTTTACAAGATTAATTGTGGCGTCATAGACAGTGCATTGTACCGTAACTTTCATAAAACTGAGTAGAAGGTATCAATTATTCGGTTTTTTAAGGTGTCATATCCCTCTGCAATTGTTTATATCCATTTATTTATTTATTTTTTTATTTCATATTGATTTTCATCAAAGTCAATATCAATAGATTCAAATAAAACAAAGTTAAAGTGAAGAACTTCTACTAGATTTTTAAAAAAAATTGATGTGTCTAATCATGATATGAAGAAAACTAGACATAGTGATTGGGAAAAGCAAAATTATACAATCGCATCAAAAAATTAAATTTATTAACTGTATACATAGAAATATATATATTACCCTTTTCCATATCACCGACAAAACAAAAGAATGCAGAGGAGTTCCAAAAGGGGTGTGATACGGATCCATACCAGCCCTAGGGCTGATAACATGTATCAGCCCCGCAGGCCGATACGGGTTTTGTGATGTCATCTCTATTACATATGTATAAAAACCTGTATTTATCACTAAGTATGTAAAAATGAAAATAATTTATAGTTATATACACTGCCAATTCATATAACAAAACACATTTTCCTCTTCAAAAAAATCAAAAAAAAGAGAATGCAACATTTTTCATCACTCTTAACCGACTCTTAAAAATATGCCAAAATGTTGAAATCATAATTATTGCTAAAACAAAATAAGAGTGTATTACTTGGCACTTTATATATACATATTCAAGATAGTATCACAGGGGCATCGTATGCGCTCTACACTCTATGACATATACAAAAATAATACACAAGGGAAGAATTAAACGTAGGACACGTAAGCAATGTCTTAAAAAAACTTATTTGACAAAAGTTATGCAAATCCTCCTACACAATGTTGCAAATGTTGTCAAAACACAAACAAATCAATAAACTCGGTAAAAAGCGTTGTTATCCCTTTAAAACCGCTGTCTGCTGCAGACATTCAATCTCTTAGTCCAAGAACAGATAACTCTGTACTTTCGCTACTTGAAAACTCTCGGGACTCTCTATATGTTAAGTAATAATAGAGGAAATTTCGGCGGTAAACTATAAAATATCAGGGAAAATGTTCGTCATGATGTAACTAAGCATAATAACATTCATACCGATATGTTTTGCATGTACTCTAATTACATATGTACTCTAATTTAATATGCAATTGTTTAAAAAACGAATACATTTCATATCATTTAATCTTGTGTAGAAATGTAAATAATTTGATATTGACAAAACAATGCTGAAATTCTTAGGCAACGACAATTAATTTTGAAGGAATGGGTTGCACAGACAATTAATGAATTTTGCCTATTTTTTATTATTGAATTAAAAAAAAATAATATGTCAACACCGACATAGTTTTTTAGAGAAAATTTTAAAGAAAAAATACATTTTAAATAAAATACTGTTTCAACACTTTTTGGTCATCATTTATTGTTCATTTTAAAATTAAAAAAATATATATATTTGTTAACTAAATTTAAACGTTACGAGTCTTTTTTCTTCTAAATCAAACGGTTTTGCTCTATAGTGGTCCAGTAAAAAGTAATATGTAGTAGCAGGCCGAACAATTCCTTGTTCTCAAACCTTCTATCATGATCTTTAAGACCACAGAAAAAACATACATTGTGACAAGAAATCTGCATTATAAAAATATATATTTACATAGTTTGACATTTTTAAACTGAATTCTACTTATTTATAATAAAATAAGATTGCCCATCATTCAAAATTGACGTTTCGCAGAATTTTACAAAGTGTACATACAGAGAGTCCCGAGAGTTTTCGGATGGCGAAAGTACGGAGTTATCTTTGCTTGGACGAAGAGATTGAATGTCAGCAGCAGACAGCGGTCTTAATGGGATTAAAACGCTTTTTACAGTGTTTATTGGGAATATTTCAGTGTGAACGTGTGTTTTGACAACATTTGCAACATTGTGTAGGAGGATTTGCGTAACGTTTGCCAAGTAAGTTGTTTTTTGGCATTGTTTACAAATCGTGTCATACTTTCGATTCTTCCCTTGATTATTCATATATAAGTTTTTATGTCTTAGAGTGTAGAGCGAATATTATGCCCTTGTGATAGTATATGTGTATTTTCATGAGATTTAAACAACTTTTGAATTTTAGGGCGAATGTCGAAAGAAACTGTACCTTCTTTTTTCGGTAGTTCTAGTTTTCCTATCATCCACTCTCGCCTTTCTTTCCAAGATATTTTTAAAAAAAAAAATAGCGACAGTTCTACACCTTGTATGTTATTATATCATTTTTAAAATAGTGCAACTGCAACGCTTAATGATAAACATGTTTGTATCATTAGCAGTTGACCATGTAGCTTTTAGCTTGTTTCATTAAGCGTCAGGTCTGCTGTGCATTAGCGACGCTTATTGATAAAATTGTATCATTTAGCGGCGATTTATCATTAGCCGTTAATGTTGATAACTATCAATGTAGGTATTTATAGCATAAGGCATTGCAATTGCAACGCATAATGATATTTTAAGCGGCGTTTTATCATTAGAGGTTGATACAGGGGCAAAGTCTATCGCCATGTAGAACTCCGTGGTTGCACGTCGCGGTAGGTCAAAACAAACGCATCGGTTAAACTTTTGGGGATTTTTCCTGAATTCCCTTCATTTCCACGGCAATTTTACATCGCCTTGATAACAATCTGATGTGTCGGAGCCTTTATCGGAGGGTCTATACGCACACTAGCCCGGGCATCAGTCTTAGGGACATCTTGAGCTCCTCTGGATCTAATCTAATTTACTAGCCGATAAGCAGGCTGCAACGAACCTAACACCAAACCCCGTGAGTGGATTGGAGGCGCTTGTATGCCCTTGATGGTCAAACTGAGGCGTTTGACTACATGATGTGCTACCTGTAAACGTGGCTGTCCTCTGTGAATAGGTGTCACTCAGTGCAAAAAGCCATATCTAAGTCATCGTTAGGATAAGGACAGTGGAGTTTGAGCAAAAAGCAGACCTCGAGGGAGGGTAAAAACATGACCTTACATCGACAACGACACACTGTATAGGGTAGTTCGGAATTCACAACTACAAAGTCGATATATTACAAGGGTCTTACCAATTTACTATTAGTTCAACAAAAAATCATATCACAGATCGGATCGAAGAAAATAATTTTCGTAATGAGATATGTCAAGGGTTCATAGTGAGCAGAGTGAACACCCTTGACTAGCCAACATGAAAATTCAAGAGCATTGCTTATGTTTCATTGATTCATAATGCTATATGTATCTGTAAATGACAATTAAATTGAAAATTAGAACTTCTTTATGTTTGTACCTTACTATTTAAAAACAACTATCACAGATTATATATATATACATGTAGCTACTTTTAGCAATCAGTTAATGTAAAAAGTATATTTTCTACGATGCTTCCGTCCGAGTTAATGCTCTCATTTTTCAGCCTCAAGGCAAATGGGTCGTTTCGCTGGATTTTCTTTGTATGTATCTAACACAACTGACAGACACGATGGATACCTGTGTTACAAGGACGGACCAAAGTTACCTCTCTTGGATTTCATCACAAACTGTTTATCAATCGGCCGTTTCGTTATATTCTACAATGAAAGACTAAAAAAAGCAATCTATCCTGATAATTATCAAACATTCAGTGTTGTTACAGAGTTGTGCGAAGTAACAGTAACAGGTAATTATCGATATGTTCAATATTTTAATTAACAGACTTCCAATAGTTTTTTAAGCAATGAAGGTTCATTTAATTTCATTCAATTTCTTTATCATCTTGTTACACTTATAATGTGTAAAAAAAAAAAAGGTTGCTCTTTTGGTGTTTATGGAGAAAACTGTGAGAAACCGTGTCCAGACAACTGTCAGGGAAGTAGATGTGACATCATCAATGGAACCTGTTCAGGATGTACACCTGGGTGGTTAGGACCACGCTGTGACAAAAGTAACTTAATAAAAAAAAAAATTCTGAAAATACTTGTAAAAAAGCACTGCATGATTTCTTATTAGTGGGTTTTTTTTTACCTTTTTAACAAAGCATGCTCTGTCGGATATTATGGTCTACAGTGTAAATCAGTGTGTGTTGGAAATTGTAAAGACAGCACGACGTGTAATCACATCAGTGGTTTGTGTGACAACGGATGTGATTATGGTTGGACAGGGACAAACTGTAACAAAGGTTTGATTATTATAAATGTACATAATTATTAAATTAAGCAAACATTTTCAGTTATTAAAGGGACGTTTCATCTTTGATCTTTCATTGGACTACATTTGCTGATATATTTTATCAAAAATGATATGAAAATGTTTACAGAATGCCCTTTAGGAAGTTTTGGACCATACTGTGTGTATAACTGTTCTGGAAATTGTTTGGGTGACGTTGCTTGTAACAGAACGACCGGAAAGTGTGACACTGGCTGCGACATTGGATACACTGGAAATTTGTGTGACAATGGTTTGATAAAATTTCTTTTAAATTATAGATATTTCTAAGGAGGTTCTCTCTCTCTCTCTTTCTCTCTCTCTCTCTCTCTCTCTCTCTCTCTCTATATATATATATATATATATATATATATATATGCAAAGTACTTAAAATATGGTATGATACCAAGGGTTTGGTGTTATTGAGACAAAAATATCGGCCAGTCTGGGTTGATCTGCACTGTAGGTAAGAGTTGAGAGACGAGACTGACTTGGGAGATTTTGTCATGCTTATAGTAACACCATTGCTAAACTGATCTGTTGTAGAATATTTCAACGACATATGAATTGCATTAGAGTCAACAGGAGTATCTGTCATCAGCATAATTTTCTCAATGGAATTGTATTTAGTCAATGTTAATTCACTAACTTTGATCATACCAATAAATGCTAATGAGAAGGCAACTGTAAATAAACGGCGCTCATATGATGATTTACATTGGGTAAACCATTCATTATTTCGCACAACATTGTGTACGTACGAGGGCTTCTAATATCTTGCAGGGTATAACGTCTTTAGAAACCTGGGGCCCGTTTCTCAAAAAGTGGTAAATTTGGGCTTAAGTTAGTCTGACTAACGAAGTTACGCCAATATTTAGTCGGGTCTAAGTTGCGTTTCTGAAAGAGGCGTAAGTTAGGGTTTAAATGTTGAAGAACTTAGACATTTCCGCTGCGTACTAAGCATGCGCATATCCTATTTTGTTTTGCTTTGAGGCTTTGATTAAATGTTGTGGATCAATTTTCCAATTCATAATAAATGTACCCGATAATACGCATGTTGTAATTTACCACTGAATGTGCATAGTTCAAGTTGGTCATAACAGTGTATATTAATGAAAGTAGAACAAATGCCTATAAACTTCATAACATAATGAAATTTTAGAGAAAAACAGTTGATATGAAAGAGGCATATTTAAGAGGTTTCAGAAACCAAATATATGACAATTAAATGCATTGTAGATGATACTGAGGCACATTGAGTCGTACATATTAATCAAACGAAACAATGCATAGAAATTAATTCCAATATTGAAAGAATATAAACAATGACATGGAAACGATTCTCAATTTTCTGCGATTCAAATGATAATAGTTTTGAAAGATATTGTCAACAATTAACAAGTCAGGAACTATCAACATTTGAGGCCGGGGTCTCCCCAATTCCCTTTCTTGTTTTTGGTTTAATCGATTGGGTTTTTTTCGGGGGGGGGGGGGGAGTAACATATATTGTATACAGAGAATTATTCGCCCCCATTTAATTTTCAATGATTTCACCCTCGTTGTCAGCGTGCGAATTTAAGACTTGTTGATTTTCACTGTCTAGTATTGAATAACTTAAGTAATAACTGTGACTGGGCGAATTCACGACAAGGCGAAACTGTTCGCAAGTGTAGAAGGGCGGAAATTACACTGGATGAAAATAACCCTGTATACAGTATCTTGATTAAAATATAGATATAAAAGCAGTCATCTAAGAACATCCTACCAATTTGAAGAGAGTTTAATAAATAAAAGGTTTCTAAATGTTTAATGGAAAAGGCAACTATAAAATCCCCTATCCCCCTCCGGATAAGACATTTTGCATCTTAGCGGTTTTAACAAGTATGTTAGAGTTTTACTTTTTTCCCTATCTGCTTTGGGTTATTGGGGTGGGGGTGTATAGAATTGTTTATATAAAAAATATGACAAATGCAAGCTAGGTAATTGTGTAAATAATGCACACTGTTGTAAAACTGTTAAAACAACGCTTTTGTATTCGACATCTTCGAAATAAAAAAACATCCCTTGATATACATACATTTTAAATATGATGTAACAAAACTATCGGGAATTCAAGTAAATAAAGATCAATTCATTTAAATGATAAAAATAAACAGCACATTTGCATATGCACGAAGATCATCGAAGTACATGTAAACCATGCCGATTTAAAAGAATTACATTCGATGTTTAATATGAATGCAATTGATCACTTAATCCTAAAATAAATATCATTAATGAATTCGATTTTCCAAAAATTCAAGGAGGTGTGCATGTGAAATTTTAGAATCTTCAAGAACCTTGACAAACGCTTGTCAATAAAACTAGAATTGATACATACTCTGCACGCTTCTAAAATATATTTTTAAGTAATCTTTTAACAAAAATTGATTGTTCATGTATCTAAATGCGAGTTCATAAACATTCAAAATACATGTAGCTTTCATGCAGTTTTGTATAGATAATAGGAGTAAAAAATGAAAATAAGAATGTATACGTGTTGTAAAGTGGTAAGTAATATAGGTAAAAATATTATACAACCACACACAAGGACAAATTAAAACTGTAAACGTTTCGCGTTGCTCCTATTCAAAGGAGTATTCTCAATATTTTGAAATCAGTTTCGTTTCATAGATTCAAATTTGATTAGAAACATTAGATTCTAATGTATGCTTACTGAGTATTGATTTAAAAATCAATAATCTATTCGTTCTTATGTATACATCTATTTTTTGGGGGAGTACATGTTTAATTTAGAATTATAGCATCTTTTTTATTATTGTGTTATATCATTTATCAGGATATACCCATCTTTCATTCTTTATACTTAAAGTAGATTTCTTTAACGAGTATTAATGTATATTACATGTGTTTAATGAGGTAAACCCATTAATTATCAAATTAATTTAATCTTAAGTTTTTCGAAATATGAACGCGTATTGATAATAGGTATTTTTTGAAGTTATGCGTACATGTACAATGATTTCATTAAATGAGAATGTTTACCTTAAAAACACGTAAAACAAACCAAAAATTAAAATATTCTGTTTATTTTGCCTTAAAAGCAAAATACTCGCCATTTTTGTGCACAGACTAAGGACTTACGCCTACCCATTAGCAAGCAAAGATTTAAACCCAAATTTAGTGTCTCAAAAAGGCCTCCGTCCAGGCGTAAGCTTAGTCCGGACTAAATCAGGGACAACACTTCAAACCAGACTAAGTTGCATTCACAAAAAGGAGGAAACTTAGTCGGGACTAAATTTAGGTTTAAATTTACGCCTGCTAGTGGAGAGGCGTAAGTCCTTAGTCTGTGCACGAAAATGGCGAGTGTTTTGTTTCTATGGCTAAATAAACAGAGAATTTTAATTTTGTTTTTTTTACGTGTTATTAAAGAAAACAATCACATTTGTTCGAAAACTGTTCCTATTTCTAAATAAATTCAGATTAAATCAATTAGATAAATAATTGGCTTAACTTATTAAACGTATGTAATATACATTACAACTCGTTAAAGAAATCTAAATAAAGTATGAATATGGGTATATCTTGATATATGATATAAACTAAATAATTAAAAAAGATATAATAGAGAACGAATAGATTATTGATTTTTAAATCAATATCCAGTAAGCATAGACTAGAATTTATTGTTTCTAATCAAATTTGAACCTATGAAACGAAACCGATTAAATAGGAGCAACTGAAAACGTTTAGTGTTGAAAGTTTTCCTTGTGTGTGGTTGTATGTGTCCTTATATATAGGACATACAATTTTACAACACGTGTGCATTCTGATGTTCATTTTTGTACTTACGTTCATATTTAACATCGATAATAATTCTTTTAAAATATCCTATATTTGGTTATCTGCCTCTTTCATATCAATTGTATTTCTCTAAAATTCCATTATGTGAAGAAGTGTATATGCATTTGCTCTACCTTCATTAATATATGCTGTTATGAAAAACTTGAACTATGCACATTCAGTGGAATAGTATAACATGCGTACTTGTGTACTTGTACTATGAATTTGAAAATGATCCACCACATATAATCATAGCCTCAAAGCAAAACAAAATAGGATATGTGCATGCTTAGTACTCAGCGGAGATGACTTAGTTCCTCGACATTAAAACCCTAGCTTACGCCTCATTCCGAAACGCAATATAGACCCGACTAAAAATTGGCGTAACTTCGTTAGTAGGACTAAATTAGGCCCCAAATTTACGCCTTTTTGAGAAACGGGCCCCCTGGAGTTTACATTATTTTCAATACGCAGTGCGAATGTTATTGTCATTTAAATTTTAGACCACGTGGTTTTATTTTACCCTTTCAGTACCGCAGTAAAAGTCGTGCCTCGTGGTTATAGTCTATTTCATAGAATCTAGGTACTTGTGGTCAAATATAAAATCTAGAGGTTTATTGATTTTAAACTTTGTCTTCATCGATTGGTGGAAAAAATGTGTTCTAGAAATAAATGCAACAATTAACATGCCTAATAGAGATCCCTCGATCCGCGCCTGACCTAGTTATAGCATCAATTGTGAAATAGATTATACTATTTTATGCAGAATGTTACTTGAAAATAGATCGATATACTTAGTTTTTATGCAAAACAGACACCTATTATTTTCTTAAAAACTTTGTATTGCACAGTACAAGTATCTAGCATGGCTTTAAATTTATTAAGCAACCCAGTGTTTATCTTTTCAACCACTCTACACGTGGTTGAACACGAACGATAACTCTGTTCTGAATATTATCGTTTAATATAAATAACCGCTAGATGGTGAAATAAGACATACATCTTAAAGAGTTTTATGTTTTAACATAAATAAAACTAGGATATGATATGAAAAACGACCAGTACTTACATATTTTGAGAATATTATCCGAGCACTTATACTTCCGCTCGAAATTTCACAGGAACTAAACAAATCTTGGTGAAGTCTTGTGAACTTTCATTCGAGCTCCTCTGATTTATTACATACTTAGCAACGATAAAGAAAACACTCTGAACACATTCGCAGGGGTGAACTGTATCGACCAAAGAACTTACGAAATGATGACTTCAATCGAAACTCTTTTTTTAGTCAAATTTGTCAATTTGTCAACTTATATGCCTCCAATTCAGTTAGGACTACTGTTATTCAAATCACATGATATGAATATAAATCAAAAGTTTAAGCATGTTCTAAATTTTGAATTCCTGAAAATTAAGAACACGCAATTGCGAGTGTTTAATTGCATTAAAGCGCATCAAACTTTCAGCAGATGCATATTTTTATTTTTTAACTGTGTTTTAAAAACTAACCAAGATCAAGTTTTATATGTAATGTCTTTTAAGAAAATATGACATAAAAGTTATTAGAAAGTGAAGCCAAATGTATGTAATACTTTCCTTTTTTTCAATGAGGTAGTAAATATGAATATTCATGATAATAATGATATTTCAAAAATTGTTTGTCATTATTTTTAATCTGTTTTTAATGTGGAATATAGCTTGTGAAATCGAAAAACTTGGTAAAGGTTGCAGCAATCGATGCAGTGGACACTGTGTAGAGAACTTTCCTTGCAATTCAACAACTGGACACTGTGATCGTGGATGTGCTTCAGGATATGTAGAGCCTTTTTGCAATAAAAGTATGAATGTTATTATCTTTAATTTGCATTGAGAAACAAAATCAATAGTTTTAAGGAGAATGGAACTTGAATTTTTAGATTGTGTGCATAATTAATTTAATGTTAATTAAATCATATTTAACTGATGAACGTAATTATTAAGGAGATGCAGAGAAATACATCTGTATCGTATAGTGGTTTATTTAAAACTGTCTTATGTTATGTATCTATATCGTCATGGAAAGGTCTATGGTATCACACTTTAAAACGTTGCAGTACGGCAAAAGTAATGGTAATAAATGTAGCTCATACTACACAACATTGATAAAATATCAAGTGGTAAATAAAAACTATTTAACAAAAGCTGTTTATCATAGGTTTTATACAATATGTATTTAACTATAGGTTGTGACATTGGAAAGTATGGTATAGGTTGCAGCCATAAGTGCAGTGGACACTGCCTAAATAACGTTCCCTGCAATTCAACAAATGGACACTGTGATGGAGGGTGTGCTTCAGGATATGTAGAGCCTTTTTGCAACAAAGGTATGTGTGTCGTCATTGCATGTTTTAAGTAAAACTAAAAATAAACCATCCCTTCTGAAAATCCCTGTACTTTAGGGACTTTGAATGCTTTTGCTGGTGTAAAGTAGAATAATGACCCCCGTAGAATAATGGCCGGAGGTCATTTTTATGCGTAGAATAATGACGGGGGGTCATTATTCTACGTCGTTAAATCATCGGGAATTATTATTCTACGTAAAAAAATTACCATTTACCCTGAAGAATAAGTGTTATTCTTATAAGAATGAGCACACTCTCCATGGATATATGTGGTCCCCGTGGATTAATGACTTTTTATGAAATAGTCTTTATAACATTGTAATTTGTAATGCAGTTTACAAAAAGTAACAGAAATTATAATTCAAATAAACTGAAAATGAAAGAAGGGGTATATCATAGAAAATAAAAATCCTTCCGTTATAACAAGATACTGACGTATTGTATCGGGGTATGGTTGTCATCTTACCGATTTACATTTACTACTGGGTATGCAAGTGCATTACCCAAAGTTAATGATGAAACCAAAATTATGAAAAGTTCCCTCCATTGTTAGGCATTGTACCCATGCTTAAGTAAGCAGCCACTTGCAGAAGCCATTAAGCCTAAAGAAGCTAAGGGCTAAATAAAAAGAATCATCAAAGGACTGATAGTACTCGAACAGAAAATTATATTGTACGTTATCATCGGCATACTTTAATCTATATCAAGATGATTAATGCATCAATAATTTGTAGAATCATTGACAGTAACACAAGGGGGAAAAATGCGTCTTGTGATCAAAATCAAAGGATGTATAAACCCATTGAAACCACCTGGTGGAACCCGTATAACTAAAACTTGAAGCCTTGAAATAAAAGCCCTATAGATCTGCTGCACTGCCCTGTAATTAGTATGATGTACACTCTAGAGAACAGGTAGATAACGGCCTACCATTCACCACAATATCTTCGTGAAAAGTTAAAAAAAATGACAAAGTTCTAGTGAGCTAAATGGACACATTAAGATGTGATAAAATCCTCAGGCGCTTGTTATAAATTTAGAAAGTTCATCTACTTACCGCATGTGTTTTTAAGTTCGTGTGATCAAAATCAAAAGTGTTATAAACCCCTTAAATGAGCCCGAGCCCCTTATCAATGCTTTTAGAAATAATCACTTTTTAGCTCACCTGAGCTGAAAGCTCAAGTGAGCTATTCTGATCGCATTTTGTCCGTCGTCCGTCTGTCCGTCCGTCTGTCCGTCCGTCTGTCCGTCCGTCCGTCTGTCTGTCCGTCTGTAAACTTTTCACATTTTGAACTTCTTCTCTAAAACCACTTAACCAAATTGAACCAAATTTAACCCAAAGCATTCTTATGGAAAGATGAATATAAATTGCAGAAATGAAAGACCAATTTTCATTGAGAGTATAGAAAACCTCGAAACTGTAAAAAAAAATAACGGGGGTTTAATCGGTTTATAAGTTCGGGTTCGTTATTCGAAATTCACATTTCATCTCGAAAACGAGGTTCTTTGGTCGAAGCGGACATTTTCGACGCATTCTGGCAAAAGATTCTTTTGTTTGTTGTGGAACAGTTTACGCGCAAAGGTAATGTTTGAAACTTGCAAGGTATATTGGTGCCGATCATTGTGAGAAGTAAATTGAGGTTGAATATATCAATGCGTTGACATTTTCACTTGTGACGCGACGGTGGGTTTTTTTTTTTTGTTTCATTTTCATTGTGCTCTTGAACTTGCGAAAACAATCGCCTGTATTTTGGAATTTTTTCGTATTAAATCAAGCATAAACTTCGGTAATTCAGGCAGCTGATTGTTTACCTGCGTAAAATGAGCAAAACAACATGTGAAAAGACGATTCATGCAATTGGTAAATCGGTATAATATCTGTGCAGTGGTGGATATGTGCAATGTGTTACGTAAATATACTTAGCATTTTGTAGAGTCTATTCAGTCTAAGCAGACATTGTTTTCGCTGAAGGGATATATGTTATTATGTAGGTGTATGTATGATTTAAGAAATAAATTGTGCTCCGTCTTTGTTATTGTGCATTTTCTCTGTTTTTATTGTTTACAATTTTCAATTTACTATCCATATTTGAATCTTAAGTCTCAAGTTATGAACAAGATATAGAGCTTTGCTCACAATTCGTTGATTGTACATAGAGCTTAGGCCATATTTTTGTTTGTTTACATTTTAAATGCTGAATAATAAATACCAAGTTTAAAATCTGAAGTTGAATTCATTAAACTCATGTGAACAAAAAACATGACTCAAACCACAAGCACCTGACGTTATACATTTTTCTCATTATAAAAATAAATACCTTTTATCTAATAAACCGTAGTAGACATTACCATTTTTATTTCAAACTGTCACATTAGCTGGAAGTTCTGCTTGACTCACCTGTTAAATTATTTTGCGACCCTCTCCGTCTCCCGATTGGTCATTCAACATCTAAGCTTACAACTAATTCAACCAAAACGGTGCATTACAACTGTCATTAATAACAATCACCCCTCAATCTGCATCTACTACCCCGGATATGCGATAAATGTCTAAAGGGTGGGCGGAAGTTGACTCCTGTATGTAAATGAGATTTCCCACCACTGTGTTTTGTTTCAATATTTTAAAATATAACTTGTTGATGGAATTTCAAAATTAACGCCTTTTGAATATTCGCTAGACGTATCAGTGTTATATGTGAAAGGGATTACCCAAAGTATGCTAGATGCAGATTGAAGGGCGATTTTTATTAATGACAGGTGTAATATAACGTCAGGTGCCTGTGATTCAAACCTGGCGGAATTGTGGGCTCTGTATTTTTCTTATGATTCTATGACTGATGCTGAAATTTTGGTTGATCATTAGAAATGTCTTACCAAGCATTGAATACTTGTAATGTGCAGAAAAATTAAGAAGATGATATGTTACAGATAACTACTTTTAGGACCCTTCTTACCCAAAGAATTATCTGAAATCTACAACAATTTTGATAGTAATTTCTGATTTTCAGTGTTTGAATTAATCGTCCCCCAACCGCTCGATACGCATAACTTTTGGCACGGGCAAATAAATTTGTAAGTACGAGCGCCTGACTGTACGTGGATCTTTTTGAGCCATTTGTTTATAATATCGGGATCGGGGTTTAAAATTTTTTAAACTTATTTTTGTCACTCTACTGGCGTGCGACCAGTTCTCGCTGAGTACCGATTCTTGCCAGTACATTGTGACGTCATTTTTAACCGGGTTTTCCAACGGAAAAATCCGGTTATTAAAATGGTGAAAATGGCTGGCGGGCGGCTGCCAAAAGGGTACCCTCATTGTACAGATAACTCCTCCTACAGTTCTCAAGATTGGAAGTTGTTCTTTTGCAGATTAATTGTACATATATCAGAGGTGTGCATATTGCTAGGATTTGATTTCCGATAATTTATCAAAAAAAAAACCAGCTTTTGAACTTAGTCATTTTTTGGCAAAATATTGCATATAGGGTACCCTCATTGTACAGATAACTCCTCCTACAGTTTTCAAGATAGGAAGATGTTCTTTTGCAGATTAATTTATAGATATATCAGAGATGTGCATATTGCTAGGATTTTGATTTCTGATTATTTATGAAAAAAATACTAGCTTTTGAACTTAGTCATTTTTTGGCAAAATGTTGCATATAGGATACTCCGTTTCACTGGATACGGGTTGACATGGACTATGGATACAGTTCAATTAAAAGGAAACCCGGTTTTCTGTCACATTGACAGCTTTTCACTTGTTTGTATGTAATTTTATGTGTTGCTAAAATGACATCACAGTGTACTGGCGAGAAATGGTACTCGGCGAGAACTGGTCGCACGCCAGTATCGTTTTCCTTCTATGGTCAATTAACAAGTCAAAATCAATACAAGCATTTAATTCATGTACACTATGCTTTACATGTAATAATGACGGCGAAGTAGATTCCCCATTTATGCTCGGGATAATATAGGGTAATCTCGTCGAGGCTGAAACATTTTAATGCTGGTACATCTCTTCCGAATCACAGACCAGTGCGACACAAAGTGATTTTGTAAAATTTGCCCCACCTTAGTGACAGTTTAAAAAGATATGTTTGAATTGTTTTGAAAGCTATATAATATGAACTTGTATATTTTTCAATTCATATGCACATGCATTACACCTTCAAAAATGCTTAAGAGTTCCTGTTTAGGTCATATATATACTCTCAGAGAATCCGAAAAGAAGTATGTCAAAAATTCCGCTGAGATTAGAGGATGATAACAGAACGACAAGTTTATGATGGAACAAAATCAGAACAGATTTTTGAATGGTTTACATGCAAATAAAAAGAAACCAAATGTCAAATTTTTTCTCCAGGCTGGTTGAATTTTAACAGGGCTGACAACTTATACTTTGCCCCACCTTTGGCTAGTTGTTACGATAAAAACACGCTGAATTATATCGACTGCACGCTTCAACTTTTTACTTTGAACATTGTTCAATTCCCTATCAACATAAAATGTTAGTTTTCTGGTTCTGGTTAAATGGTTCAAATCTTATTTAAAGTTTTGTTCCTATAGAAATTCAGCTGCACGTGGTTTTTCCATTATGAAGTTCTTTATATATAAATGCGATAATTGTGTATTGTTAAAGGTTGCAATGCTAAATGAGACTTCATTAATACATGACTGAAATAACCTAGTATTTGAGCAGCGGCACACATAAAAATAAAGAAGACTTGAAATTATGAAAACTGTTCTATTTTAGGAACTTACATATGCATATCTATTTTCAGTAAAATATCGTCCATTTTTGGCAATTAACGTACCTAGATCTTTCACAACATTTAATTTTAAAAAGATATGTTTGAATTGTTTTGAAAGCTATATAATATGAACTTGTATATTTTTCAATTCATATGCACATGCATTACACCTTCAAAAATGCTTAAGAGTTCCTGTTTAGGTCATATATATACTCTCAGAGAATCCGAAAAGAAGTATGTCAAAAATTCCGCTGAGATTAGAGGATGATAACAGAACGACAAGTTTATGATGGAACAAAATCAGAACAGATTTTTGAATGGTTTACATGCAAATAAAAAGAAACCAAATGTCAAATTTTTTCTCCAGGCTGGTTGAATTTTAACAGGGCTGACAACTTATACTAGCTGTCAGCCCTGAGTGTCTAGTTATTTTTTTGACGAGTTTAAAACACTGGTAATTTGCAAGAGTAAATATAAATGATGTCTTTTAAACAGTTTCTATAGTTCTGACACATTTTAATTATGATATCTAAAGTATCGTTGTTCTTAAGAAAATATTGCAATGGAAAATCATCTTAGTTTGTAGCCATTTTTGTTTTTTTAATAAAGATGAAAAATAATGGGTGGTCCTTAGTACAGTAGAGTAATTACTAACATGCCTGTCAATACATTAAATAGCTCTTTAACATCATGTGACAACATTTTTCCCACTAAAGTGTGTTCATTGATCAAGTAAGTAAGGTTACAAAAAGTCACAGAAGTTCATGCCAGGTAAACAACAATCGTTTATAATGGTGGGGACCATTTGAATTATTGGCAATATGTGAGGTTGATTATAGATCTTAATCTTGGGGTCATCCCCACCCCCCAGAAATAAGAAATGACCAAATATCTTGAAAACGGTAGAGGTCCTTACTCCTTACCCCTAAACCCTATATTTTCTTGTTCCGTGTGTCAAGAGGCATCAAATGGTATGTAAGTCATGGGCTGCGGGGTAGTCTTGACCCACTCCCCCCTTGAACAGGAAGTGCCAAAATATCTTGAAAATAGTTGAGATCACCTACCCTAAGCCACATATATTCTTGATCCTTATGTTAATCGGCATCAAATTGTATGTAGGTCATGGACTGCAGGGGTGGTCCTGACTCCTCCTTGAATAGGAAGTGCTCCAATATCTTGAAAATGGTTGAGATCCCCACCTCTAAATCATATATATTCTTGTTTCTTGTGTTATGGGGCATCAAATGTTATGTAGGTCATTGACCTTGGGGGTGGTCCTGACTTTTCTTTGAACAGGAAGTGCCCAAATATCTTGAAAACTGTAGAGATCCCCACCCCTAAACCATATATATTCTTTATCCTTGAGATAAGGGGCATTAAATGGTATGTAAGTCATGGGCCAGGGGTTAGTCCTGACCCCCCTGGAACAGGAAGTGCCCAAATATCATTAAAACGATTCAGATTCCCACCCCTAAACCACATATATTCTTGATCCTTGTGTTAAGTCGCATCAAATGGTCTATGTAGGTCATGGGCATGGGGGAGTCCTGACCCCATTCAAACAGGAAGTGCCCAAATATGTTGAAAATGGTTGAGAACCCCAACCCTTAACCATGAATGTTCTTGATCCTTAGGTCATGTCGGTTCACCTGATAAACAGTAAATGACCCCTCATGAACCTCATGAAATTTCACAAATAGAAATATTCAAGTATTAACTCTTTTTGTCTGTAAAGTTTGACCCTTGTTGGTCACCCCTACCCCCAATGATAGCTTTGTTTGTTGGGAGACTTTATAACCACCCAAATTATAATTACATCTGGTATATTTTCTTTTGACAGTCCAAACCCTCTAATAAAAAATGGTCTTTGCATGACATTTCATGATCTTTATATAATATTTAAGGGTATTTTTTGTAGATGCCACGGCGGAAGTATTGGAGGATGAGCAGGAAAGAGTTACAGACTTACATGACTGAGGAGACTGGCCTCGTTAAAAACAGTAAAACAATTTCTGACCTGGACTTGACTGAGGAGACTGGCCTCGTTAAACACAGTAAAACAATTTCTGACATTAAAATGACTGAGGAGACTGGCCTCGTGAAAAACAGTAAAACCAATGTTGACCCTGAGGAGCCTGGCCTCAGGTTACAAAAAAAAAACAGGAAAATCAAAAAACTTGTCAAATGAATTTGGACACTGAACTGGAAATGAATTTGCACAATGAACTTGAAATGAATTTGCACAATGAACTTGAAATGAATTTTCTCAATGAACTTTGTGAAACAAATTTGTGTCAAAACTCTGCTGAAATGAATTTGCAAAACAATGTGAAAACAAATCTTACAAACAATGACTCTGTGACTAAAACTATGCAAAATCATATGCAACCTCATGAAGATAACCTGGTTTATCAAAGGAAATTAGTTATTGGGTCATTTCATCAAGGAGAACAAGATTTTCATCATTTTCAAGGGGCAGTCAATGTACTAGCAATGCACTTACTATGTTGATCAAATGTTATGAAGGATTCTCATTCACAACTGAATTTTTAGATAACACTTTAATAGCAGGAGACCAGGTGTATACAACAGTGTTCAAAAGTTTGATGCAAAAACAAATCTTTCATAACAAACTTCTCAACTTTGATGAATTACCAAGTAACTTAACTTTGGGAGAAAATCATCATGTCATTCACAAATACCATTTGGGGATTAGTTGTCTCGGGAGATCAAAATAGCCCTGTGAAATCATTGCATCAAGCATTAGATGAGGCATTCCAGATTTCTAGATATTTGCTAATTATGATAGGAGCAATTTGTTCGGGTGTATACAAAATGTCAAACACTGAATATTATTTCTTCGATTCTCATTCACATGACCATGATGGCATGTCTGCATGTGAGGGCAAATCAGTGTTGGTAATGAACAAGGGTCTTGATGATTTGGTGACATATTTGTACAACATGTACAACAGCATGCATATTGATTTTTCTATGCAGTTTGAAATCTTACCAATCTCAATTAGTACTTTGCATCACAGTTTTCTACAAAATGGATGAAACTCCATCTATTACAAATGGTGAGAAGTAATGCAGAAAACGCTATATGAGAGAATATATGTCAAAAAAGAGAAAGAACGCACAATTTAAAACTGAAGAACAATGCAAAGATGCTTTAGCCAAAAAATTGAAACGACAAAATCCTGAAGTGATGGAGAATGAAAGGAAAAAGAACACAACTGGAAGAAAATTGAAACGACAGTGTATTAATGTTCAGATGAAGGAAAGAGAGAAGGACAAAATTGCAAGAAAATTGAAACGACAAAGTATTGATATTAAAGAGAAGGAAAGAGAGATGGACAAAACTGCAAGAAAAGTTAAAAGACAAAATCCTGAAGTGTTAGAGAAAGAAAAAACACAAAATACAGCTGGAAGAAAATTGAAACGACAATGTATCGGTGTTAAAGAAAAGGAAAGAACACAAAATACAGCTGGAAGAAAACTGAAACGTCAATGTATTGATGTTCAGGAGAAAGAAAGAGGGATGGACAAAACTGCAAGGAAACTGAAAAGACAAAATCCTGATGTGTTGGAGAAGGAAAGAACACAAAATACAGCTGGAAGAAAATTGAAACGACAATGTATCGATGTTAAAGAAAAGGAAAGAACACAAACTACAGCTGGAAGAAAATTGAAACGTCAATGTATTGATGTTCAGGAGAAAAAAAGAGAGATGGACAAAACTGCAAGAAAACTGAAAAGACAAAATCCTGATGTGTTAGAGAAGGAAAGAACACAAAATACAGCTGGAAGAAAATTGAAACGACAATGTATCGATGTTAAAGAAATGGA
Organism: Magallana angulata; assembly: GCF_025612915.1. Classification (NCBI taxonomy): domain Eukaryota; kingdom Metazoa; phylum Mollusca; class Bivalvia; order Ostreida; family Ostreidae; genus Magallana; species Magallana angulata. The sequence continues at coordinate 47,408,587 of NC_069120.1, forward strand.
AAGAACACAAAATACAGCTGGAAGAAAGATGAAAAGGCAAAGCATTCAAATTCAAATAAATGAAAGAGAGATTGACAAAATTGCTAGAAAGAATAAACGACAAAACATTAATGAAAGAAATAAAGAGAAAGAACGAGAGACAAAAGCCAGAAAATTGAAGAGAAAGAACCAAATGGTCCTTGAACAAGAAAGATTGAAAAAGCAAGCTAAACGATGTATCATTTCATATCGTGAAAATGAAAAATTTCATAATAGGGAACAGAAACAAAAAAAGAGAACAGATGTTGAATACTGTAACAAAGTAAATGAATGACAAAGACAGCTTAGGTTTGGAGCAGATATAGATGATTGTATAAAAAATTTCCACGAAAAGATTAGACAAGGTCCCATTTTTGTATGTTCTTGTTGTCAGCAAACGTGGTTTAAAGAAAGTGTATTAAAAGTGGAGAACACAAAACTGGATGAAAGAATTAAAAACAAATACTTAACTAGTACTCTTTCTGTTCAAGATAAGGAGTGGATTTGCAATACTTGCTATTCATCGTTAAAAGAAAACAAAACTCCAAAGTTGTCTGTTTTCAATGGTATGACATGGCCACAAAAACCAATGGAATTAGATTTGTTCCCTTTAGAGGAAAGGCTTGTGTCTTTGAGAATTCCTTTTATGCAAATTAGAGAGTTGCCAAGAGGTGGACAATATTCTGCCAGAGGAAATGTTGTGAATGTCCCAGTTGATATTCAGCCTACAATAAATAGCTTACCTAGAAAATTAGATGAAAATGTCACAATTCCCGTAAAATTGAAGAAAAAATTATCGTATCAAAAATGCGATTATCATGAAAATGTACGACCCGCAAAAGTACTGTTAGCACTGCATTGGCTTATGAGCAATAGTGAATTCTACAAGAACGCAAATATCAATGTTGACGACAACTGGTTTCAAGAAATCACAACCTCGGCAAACGAAATTGTTCAACAACTAGTTCAGACAAAGTCAAGAAGGGACCAAAATACTGATTGTCTGGAGTTGGATGATGATGAATTTTGTGAAGTAGATGGAATTGGTAGAGATGGAAATTGTGATACTTTGCTAGATGATGCATCACAAGACACACATTTGCCCCTGTTGAAGGACAGCGTCCACTAAGTTTATATCAAGATCAGGCTGCTGAATATTTATCATTTCCCACAATCTTTTATTGAAGGAAAAGATTAAATGATAAAGAAAGAGAACTGCGTGTTTCATATCCAGACATAGCTAAGTGGGAATTGAGAAGTTTTGATAGACGTGCAGCACAGTCTGTTCCAAACTTGTTTTTTAAGTTGAAAAAAATACAAATGAAGCAAGTTACTGACAAATGCAATTTGGCCTTGAGGAAATGTAAAACTAAGGGGAAAACATTCACGGCAAACGATGTACAAAATCCTGAACATGTCGATAGTCTTGTTAGACACAATGAGGGTTATTTTATCTTTAGACAGTTAAGAAATTCACCTGCATATCTAGAAACTCGGAAGAAAGATGTATTTGCCATGATAAGACAGTTAGGTTTACCAACATGGTTCATGTCTCTGTCTGCTGCCGACACAAGATGGAGTGATCTCATCAGAGCACTGGGCATTTTAAACAATGTAAAGGAATATATACTGATGAAGAAATTAACAATATGTCATGGTTTCAAAAATCAAAAATGGTACAGAAAGATCCAATTACATGCACCAGATATTTTGACCATAGGTTTCGGGTGTTTCTGAATTCTGTTTTGAAAAGTGACCATCATCCAATCGGCAAGGTGAAAGACTATTTCTATAGAATAGAATTTCAGCAGAGAGGATCACCCCATGTCCATATGGTTGTCTGGATTGAAAATGCCCCAAAATATCAAGAAAATGATGAAAAAGAGATTTTGGATTTTGTAGATCATTACTTGAAATGTGAAAAGAATGAAGATGATGACTTGGCAGAATTACAAGTGCATAAACATACTCAAACATGCAAAAAGGGAGGAAAAGATGTATGCAGATTTGGCTTTCCACTACCTCCTTTAGAAAAGTATATGATTCTAGAACCTTTAGATGCTGATGTTGACAAGTACAGGAAAATGTATGATAAAATTCAGAAAAAATTGAATGATATGTCGAAAAATGGCTGTGATTTATTATACAAAGAACTCCTAGATTCAGTCTTAGAAATATCTTAGGAAGATTACATCAAATGCATTAGGAGTTCATTGAGAGGTCCAAAGGTTTTTCTGAAAAGAAAGCCATGTGATATGAGAGTAAATTCTTACAACAGTGTTGTTCTAAATGCTTGGAAAGCAAACATAGACATGCAATTTATCTTGGATCCATATGCCTGTGCAATGTATATTGTTTCATATATTAGTAAATCTCAAAGAGTAATGAGTGATTTACTGAACAGAGCTGCAAAAGAAGCTAGGGAAGGAAATCTTGACATAAAAAGACAAGTGCGTCATATTGGAAACCATTTCCTCAATAGTGTAGAAGTCGGAGCACAAGAAGCTGTATATTTAGTGTTGCAAATACCTTTAACAAAACCACCAGGAGATGTTGTTTTTATCAACACAAGTCCCTCTGATGATAGAGTAATTCTCATCAAAACAGATGCTGAATTGGAAAAGTTGACACCAAATTCTACAGATGTTGAATGCAGTAATGTCATTAAAAGATACACAAAACGACCAAAACAACCTGAAAACTGGTGTTTAGCTGACTATGTATCCCAACTTGATGTAGTGTTTCCAAAAGAAAGTGTAAACACATTCGATCAAACAGAGATAAATGATGATGAAAATGATGAGGCAGATGTTGACTTTGATGAGAGTGATACACTTGTTACTCTAAAAAATGGCATTATCATTAGACGTCGCAAAGTACCTAGAGTGATTAGATATGTCCGGTTCAGTCTAAAAACAGACCCCGAAAATCACTATAGAGAAAAGTTAATGTTGTTTTTGCCCTGGAGAGATGAAGGAGTTGATCTGTTGTCTGGAACTGACACTTTTGAAAATTCATTTAGTCTTAGAAAGTCTTTTTTGGCTCATAAAATCAAGCAATATGAGTTTAATGCTGAACTGCTAGACGCAGCATTACATATAGCAAATGATGAATTAACAGATGTTTTTGATGAATTAGCACCCAATACTCAGCAAATAGAGGCAGAAGATGAAGCTGAGGGATCTTTTGAATCAGAAAACTATGTCCAGTTTAATCCATAAAGACCAGTTGAACAAAGAATATATGATATTGGAGCAGATGTTGGTATCCCATCAAGACAAGTTACAGAGGAAAGTTCTGTGAGACTGCCAGAGGATGAATATTTGAAATTGGTGGAAAGTTTGAATGTAAAGCAAAGGGAATTTTTCAATCATGTCGTGCAATGGGTTAAAACTAAAAAAGAGCCGATTTATTCATTTTTATCTGGAGGTGCTGGTGTTGGCAAATCTGTTTTGATAAGAGCACTTTATCAAGCTTTGCATCGATATCTATGTTCTACTGAAGGTGAAAACCCAGATGATGTTAGAATACTTCTCTGTGCATACACAGGAAAAGCAGCTTATAACATTGGAGGGTCAACCATAGCATCCGCTTTTCATCAAAAAATTAATCAAAGCCAGCAAAGTTTACACTGCGATGAATTGATTATTTTTCGCACCAAGTACAGAAACCTGAAATTATTCATAATTGATGAAATATCAATGGTAGGCAATAGGTCACTGGCTCTAATTGACAGTCGCTTGCAACTTCTTACAGGCATCAAAAAGCCATTTGGTGGTATTAGTATCTTAGCTGTTGGTGATTTTTTTCAACTCAAACCTGTGATGGACAGCTGGATTTTTCAGGATTTAAAATGTAATGCCCAAGCTCTTGCAAGCAATCTTTGGAAGGAACACGTTTGTGTATTTGAATTGGATGAAATAATGAGACAAAAAGATGATATCGAGTTTGCTCAACTGCTTAATCGCCTTCGTTATAATGAACTAACACCAAAAGACAAGAATGTAATTCAGAGATGCATGATAACAGAAACAAATGAAAATTATCCAAACCATGCTCCACATCTCTTTACTCAGAACTCTAAAGTAGATGCATACAACAATCAGTTGATTGAAAGACTTGAAGGAGAAAAGGTCACAGTGAAATAAGTTGATACTGTTATCAAAGATTACTCAAAGGAAGTGAAACAAAAGCTTCTCAGGTCTTTAGTAAATGAAGATGATGTTAGCAAAACTGCCAATTTAATGCAAATGTTGATTCTTGCTGTTGGGATGATATACGATATCTCGGTCAATGTTGATGTCTCTGATGGGTTAACAAATGGGTCATCATGTAAAGTTCAACTGATTGAAAGCAAAATAGAAGGCATATCAAGACCAAGCATAGTTTGGATCAAATGTCTTGATTCTGCTATTGGAAAGTCGACTCGCAAAAAATTCAAGCATTTGTTTCATGCTGGAATAGATGATGACTGGACACCTATTTTTGAAGTTCAGCGGTCTTTTGTATTGAATCATAACACTTTTCAGAGAATTCAATTTCCATTGCGACCAGCTGCAGGAAAGACAATTCATAAAGCTCAAGGGTGCACTGTTGATGAAATTGTAATTGACTTGTCTCAAACTAAAATCAGGAAAACTCCACACATTCACTATGTTGCTCTAAGTCGAGTACGGTCAGTAGATCATCTACATATCCTTAACTTCAATGAGTAGGCATTAGCTATGGATGAAAAAGTGCTTGAGGAAATGGAAAGAATGAAAACTGAGGCGCCATTGCAACTTTGTTATGTTCCAATGTATCAAATCAATTCTAATTGTTTTAAAGTTGCTTTCAACAATTGCAGATCGCTTCATAAGCACTTTTCACAAGTAAAAAGTGAGCCAAATATTCTAGCATCAGATGTAGTAGGTTTCTCGGAGACAAGACTATGTAGTGCAGATGAAGACAATTTTCAACTACACAGCTACACAGCAATATTTAATCATGAGGTTACACGTCACTTGAATAGACGTCCACATCATGGAACAGCACTGTATGTGAAAAATGACTACAAGATAACAGATATCTCAAAGTTTAACAATTGCTCCTTGGAGTTCATCACTGCAAATGTACATTTAAGCCAAAGTAGAGATGTACAAGTCATCGTACTTTATAAATACCCATCATGTTCTTTGGAAAATTTCAAGCAACATGTAAACACACATCTTAAGCCTTTGACTGAACACCAGAAGGACGTGGTTCTTTTAGGGGATTTCAATTTTGATTTGTTTTCTGGGCATATTTGCTTTGGGCAGTGTCATAGATTCATGCAGTGGTTCAAGGGGGAAGGGGATTAAATTCTTAATTAAACATTTGATTTGTAACAATTTCACTGTTTCCTGAATGTAGAGAATTGTGATAAATCTGTTCTCAATTTTCAATTTCTAGCCTTTAATTGGCCAAATTTACACAGATATTGTCCTTTTTACTGATGTTTGTATCGTTTACGATATTCCGGAAATTTTAGAATCGGACATGAATGGTTTTTTTTTATATAGACATCAACGGAAGTGTACATGGATAGATACTCCCACGTTTTCTCTGAACACACATATTGATATTGTAGCTCAGTAAATTTGGAGCCATCAAAGTGTGAGTGAAAAGTGATTTATTTGAGTATATGTAAATATCTGACAGTCAAAATTTTGGTTAAGCCTTAGAATAACATTGAACAAACTCGTCAAGCCATGAACAATTATGGAATAATGTAATCGTCATAAATTGAACAAATTTGTCAAGCCATGAACAATTATGGAATACTGTTATCATCATAAATTGGCATTGATTTATTGAAATGTAATTTTAGGTTGAAACAATGGAATAAATGGTTACAACAGATGGTTGAATTTTCATTGCTGAGCTATACAATGTTGTTTCATCAATTCTCCTCCTCCTCCCCCCACTTTAACCATGACTATGCCAATATTTTAAAATGTATACGTTAAATATATATTTAAATACTTATAATTATATGTACTAGTATTTTCTAATTTACTAGATTGATGTATATGAAAAATTCATTTACTTACAATTTGTCTTTTGTATTACTTAGCCATCTTTCTTTATACTATATTGAATTATAATGGCTATATATACATCTATCGAACCAAAAATATTTAAGTCTTATTATCAAAACTACAGTGAACATGTGTAAATTTGTGTATATTTCTTCAGTTTTGTGAGATAAAAATTTGCTGACTTGCATCAATTAGAGGAAAAACACTGATTGACAATAGTTAAATTTAATCCTTCTCCAAGCCATGAGAGTGCATAAGGCTGGTGCCTATACCCACTTTCCAAGGTGCTAAGCAGATTACAGTCACCGACTCCCCATGGATAGACCACCAGTCCATCACAGCTTAACTCCCAGCTTACTGCACGTACCCAATTTCAGCTGGGTGGACTGAAACAAAGATTAATAATGAACCTTGTGTAAGGGACAACATAACATCAAATGACCACAGCAGATTTTAACCAGCAACCTTTGGGTTACTGGCCTAACGCCCATGACAACTGAGCCATGTGCTCCATAAATGAAATACATGTGAGTTAATTGTGAATTACAGTTGTGGACAGGTCATATAAACAATTTCAATACTGTGCACAAGCCACATCAAAAATTGAACTTTTCCTTCATATTTAAGCAAAACAAATTGTGGCAATATCTGAAGAAAAGAAGAGAAGATAGTGAATTTTAAAAACTGATTAATTGCGCACCTGCACTTATTCGTTTTGTAAAAAATTGTATACTGATGCTTTATTTATATATTTTTTTTATACATTTCCTTGTGTCACAATAACTTAGAAGTTAAATTGTACTCATATATATACAGTTTATACTAGTTTTTATATGTCACATCAAAATTGTTTGCATCTCATGTAAATAATTACACCCTATATTCTAGAAGACTATTTTTCAAATATGTCTTTTAGGTCAGACGACACATTCCTCGGGCATCTTTTTTGTATCTCCTCGTAATAGAGAGTTTGAATAAAAATTATTATTTTCATAATGATTTTTAAAATGATTAAAGTTTACTTGTATATGAATAGATGCCTAGATGGCTGAGTGTTTTATCAAGCAAGGGTTGGTGTCTTACAATACAATACATGTAATTGTATGTGAATCTGTATTTATTTTTTAATTCTTTAATATTTATACATGTACTGACAATTAATACACACACAATATGTACAAATCCTTCATGTGAGTGCATAGTAGATGTAAATTTAATCATGTTAATACATGTATGACGTTAGTTGAAAATATTGGAACAAAAAAGGAAGACATCTTTTCAGTAATGTTCCTTTTTTTTTTAATTCAAGTTGTCCCTTAAGGATTTTTATATTACCTCAAACCAAATCATTTTTATGTAAACTATATAACTATAAATTGGGAATGTAATTGTTAATTATGAAAATTACATGTATTACTAATGCAATGTGATGAATTTATTTGAATGCATGTATTTCTCTTAAATTATGAATACAAAAGGCACCAGTATTTAAGGACACTTAGCTCCAATCGTTCAAAAATGACAGGTAAGTATATAGAAAGGAGGTCACTGGCCAGCCTGTGGAGGGCGGTAAACCTGCCTTTTCTAATAAATTCATATCTATGGACAGAGTTCATAGTTATAACAATATGGCATACATGTATAAAGAAAACACCAAAGAAATTTTACATACCGGTTGCCTATTTGGGACATTGTACTATTAATGTACACTTTATAAAAAATCTCATTTAAATAAATTGAGAATGAAGAAAAACATTGCATTGAAAGTGAATTTATTTTCAAACAAATATTAATTAAGGTTTTATTCAAAATTTCAAAAAAAAGTATTATTTAATATGGTTGTGCATGCATTTATATGCAAATATATAATATCATCGAAACATTATTTTGTATCATATAACACGGAAAAGATGTCTTCATCTTGTATGGTTATATTGAACTTATCATAAATGTGTCATAAAGTTTCTTGTTTTTTCTGTTGATCATTTAAAAGTATAAAGTGCATTATTTTTTGCAATTTTTCAAACAATCACACTCAAATTAAATTACAAAATTATTGAAAATCTTGTATTTTAAAATCATTACTGATCAAATTCATTTTCTGTTTTATTACAGTTTAGTAAATGACCGGAGAATTAGTTATGTTACGAGTTTTTGTATAAATTTCTATCGACAATGTTTTTCATTTAATATGTCTTGTAAAATCAATACTGTTCATAACCTTTCTATTTTCGCTTTTTTCGGAGAAAGATTATGAAAAAACAGTAAAACTTGTAAATCAATTTATTTACACTTTGTGTATATATATATAGATATGACTTACATAATTATGTATGCATAAATATATCTGGTTGTAAAATATGATTTATTGTATTTAATCATCATTATATTCGTTTAATTTAATGTACAATATATGCATATCTATAAAACACTGAGAAACTACATGTTTACATATACAGTATATTTGTAAAATTTGTTAAAATTAATGTATTACCAGTATCTACTTTTTGAATGTGTATTCATAAAAATTATTCACAAGGTTCTTTTTTTATCACATGTAATGTTTCTTTCTAAATAAAATTGCTTTCTAAAATGAAATATGTCTCATGTTGATAAATTGTTGTTGTATTCATTCTAGATATGTTAAATTATGCCAATAAACATATCTAACAGGTTTTATATTTTTAAGGGTTCGCATCAAAGAGAATGTTGCCAATTTTTCAAGCCAATTTAGCCAAAACATAATGAAAGCTTCACCGCACATTTCAATTTCTGGGATATATTGAGTCGGCGTATGAATGAAGCTAGATTTTAACAGACTTAATTTAGATTACAAATTACCTAATAAGATTTTGTGCATACTTCTTGTTATAACTTATTCTTAAAAATAAACAAAGGTTGCGTGAAATGACATGTATTATCATATGACGTCATGAAAGGCCTGGGCCCTTATATTAAGGGTCTAACAAGTTTAAATGGTTAACCACTTTTTTTTTTTATATGTGTAGATTCAACTTGTTTAAATTATGACTACAGGTAATAAGGTTGGCCCACAATAAGTGCTGAATTTAAAACTAATATACATTTTAGCAAATGCATGACAAATGGTATCTTTAAAAACCATTACTCTTCAAATGTGTGCAAAACAACTGCAGGAATTAACAAACCAATTATTCACTTTATTTTCATTCCCACCCCTTTATAAAAATATATAATCTTACATAAAAAAAAAAATGTGGTACTTAACTTTGCTAAATACTATATTTCTCTATTTTTAGGTATTTAAAGTCAAAATACTTAGCAATTTTTGCTCAGGTGAGCGATGTGGCCCATGGGCCTCTTGTTATTATATTTGATCAGTTTTGATTATCTATTTCAGATTTACCATAGTCAGATACTCTTCACACAATTTCTCTAAAAATAGAAAGTTTATTCATGACCACTAATTAAACATTACAACAGATGTTTAAAATATCGTAAATGTAATACGTAGAAGAAAACAAAACGTACAATGATTTTAGCTCACCTGAGCTGAAAGCTCATGTAAGCTATTCTGATCACATTTTGTCTGTCGTCCGTCCATCTGTTCGTCCGTCTGTCTGTAAACTTTTCACATTTTCAATATCTTCTCGAGAACCGCTAAACCAATTTCAACCAAACTTGGCAAAATGCACGCTAAAGCAAAGGGAATTCAAAGTTGTGAAAATTAAGGACCACACCTTTTTATGAGAGGAGATAATTAGGATTTATTGAAAATTTTTGAGAAATCTTTATTAATCTTCTTCTCAAGAACCATTTGGCCGGGAAAGCTTAAACGTTTGTGGAAGCATCCTCAGGTAGTGTAGATTCAAAGTTGTGAAAATCATGACTTCCATGGGTAGGAATGGGCCACAATGGGGGGAGGTGGTCAAATTATTACATAGGAGTATATCGTGAACAGTCTGTTAAAATCTTCTTCTCAGAAACTAATCAATCAGGAAAGCTGATACTTGTGTGGAAGCATCGTCAGGTTGTGTAGATTCAAGTTTGCTCAAACCATGATCCGGGGGGGGGGGGGGGGGGTTTACTAAGGAATATATAAAGGAAAAACTTAAAATCTTTTAACAACCATTTGCCTAGAAAAGCTGTACCTTAAGTGAAAGCAACTTTTGAGGAGTAGGATAGGGCCACATTGGGGATCTAGTTTTACAAAACATTTTAATTCTTCACAGAAACTTTTATCATGTATTGTTTTACTTATATACAAACATTTTGAGATATTGCTGATCTTAAAATTGTTTAGACTTTAGCCCCTGGACGATTCTTTGCCTCACAAGGGTTCAGAGTGTGATGTAGGTTTATATCCCGTTATAAACAATTGTTTAGAATCTGTATCAGAACTGCAATGCTTAACATGTGATATGACTTTTCAAGAATGAATATCTATATATATATATATATATATATATATATATATATATATATATATATATATATATATATATATATATATATATATATATATATATATATATATATATATATTATTGCTTATTAGGTTAGTTACTGACTCACTACGGAAATATATTGGGTTGATCAACCCAATATATTTCCGTAGTGAGTCAGTAACTAACCTAATAAGTGATTTGCTTTCCCGAGGACTATCAAGTGACATATTTATTCACAAATAGCGATGATGTACGCAAAGTCATGTACAAGATGCCTAACATCTTGTCCAATTTAACTCATTTAAACTCTTTAAAATATTCAATCTTACATTTCAAATACTCTTTAAAAATCTTTGCTTCACCCATGTTTACTTACAATGTTTTGTTGCTATTCAATTTTAAATGTGTTTCCCTTTCCTCGGCAGATATTTGAGCAAATTTCGACGCTGCCGTTTTGTTCTGCTCCAGACAAAACAATGTGACGTCAATATTCTAAGGGCAACTACTCTAATTTTAAAGAATTTCAAAGGGCAACTACTCCAAATACTTTAAGAACTTACGGCATGCAGTTTATGTATTAAATACTATGAAATGTCGAAATGAGTAAGCGAAGCGTCGGCCAATGACGGCCATATTGCCTAATATAATTTCTCACCGAACAAATATAGAGATATATGAGGCAATCACGTGCTATGTTTAAACCAATGAAAGTGTGACATTTCAGTCCAAGGGAAAACATATTTTATATATATATATATATATATATATATATATATATATATATATATATATATATATATATATATATATATATATATATATATATATATATATATATATATATATTCATAATATATCTACAGCAGACGACAACCCCCTAACCTTAAAAAACTTCTTACAAGAGCCAAATTTACTTCGACTAAAGAAATTTTTCGGGTTTCAAAATGCGAGGATTCTCGATGTGGGACTTGCGCCTATATTCAGACAGGACAAACAATTTCATTTAAAAACGGTACAGTTTTCAAAGTCAACTCTAATATGAACTGCAAATCTAAAAACATCATTTATTGCATGACCTGTAATGGATGCGGAGAAAATTACATTGGCCAAACAGGGACCAAACTAGCCGACCGTGTGAGGGTACATAAGCAGCAGATAAGGGATCCTTCTGTTCGTAGCACTCCGTGTAGTGAACATTTTGATATGTGCGGGAGAGGCCGGTTTGAAATTTTTCCATTTTACAAAGTCCGCGAGGAAAGTGATCAGCTGCGACTTGCAAAAGAACAATATTTCATAAAAAAATTTAAACCTAAACTTAATCGATAATTGCATTATTTATTCTGCATTGACTTTATTTAGCTTTCATTTCAATAACCTCTTATTTTAAAACAATATCATTTGTACATATTTTATTACGTTTACATGTGTTTGTAAAAAATATTTGCCGCCATCTCCAAATATTGTTTACACTGTTCGTGACGTTGTCTACTTTATGACGTCATAATAACGACGTCAACGTTTGTTATTTCTGTTATAATTTGAAATCCACTGAAGAGCCGATCAGGCGAAAGCGCTCTGGATTAAATTTGAAAGAAATGGATTATTGTGTTATCGTCTACTGAAAACATTTTTCTATATCGTTACCTATACCAAGGACTTATTCGTTTTTATATATATATATATATATATATATATATATATATATATATATATATATATATATATATATATATATATAATCAAAAAAGAAAAAGAAAATAAACAGTTCCAGTTATATATACAGACACACATATATATCATTCTTCTTATCATTATATTAATAACTGTAAGCAATCATTTTGTGGCAATGTTTGTTTGTGTGTGTTTGCTACGGAAATGAAAAACTATATACAGCGACTTCGTTACAAGTTTACAGATTAAAATTCAAGTTATTCCAAAGTCAGATATCTTTGATACGGGGAAACCCATTTTCTATTCTTATTTTTTAACATGAAGAAAAATAACCCCTGGTTTCTTCGAAAAAAAAATTATTCAACAACGAGGGGAGTCAGTATTCTACGTCGAAAAATGACCCAGGTCATTATTCTACGGGGTTCATAATTCTTCTGTACACAGCCCCGTTCTATAACTACACGAGGTTAAAGTTCATAATTTCAAATTTTAATGTTGATGGAATGTAAATAATTTCGTTAAAAAATTTACATTTTATATGTGACTATAATTGGGGTTATATATGCTTAAAATGTTCGAAAAAAATGTAACTATTTATATCATCATTCATTTCTTAAAATTTCTAATGAACTATTTAAAAATAGAATTAAATGTAACAAAAGTCTTAATTTTGAACTACTATTATGTAAACAAAAATATCTTATTTTTCTAAATCCATCGATTTCAGGTAAAACGTATCTTAGTATAATTTATGTTTGATCTGGTGCTTCTTTAGGTAGTACGAAACACCCCTGAAATTTTATATTTGAAATATTTTCTGAAATACACAAAATAATGACTTAACATGATGTTAGAATTAATTTCAGTCAATTATCTTAAAAAAAAATTATTTATCATACCCATCAATTACTCAAGGCCAAATAAATTTAGCAAATAACGTATTTCGATAATTTTGAAACATACATGTACATTTGGATGGTGTTCAGATAATTTCTGTGCAATTTAGCCGTATATCATTTAAAAATGGGTAACTTGTGTTCTTTTTAAAGTAAAGACCTGAAATTTGGACACAACCACTACCAGTGTATAAGATTTACTTCAAACTTTCAAGGTCATATCAACAGGTCAAAGGTGAAATATGATGACGTCATCTAGTATTTTTATCAATTTATACCTCCGTCAAACATACTTAAACCTTAATTAATCTAAAACCAATGGTTAAATTTTCTTTATTTTGATATATTTTAATTACAGGGTCATTCCAATCATACCGTTAAATTTAATTCTAATTTGAATGATACATTTTCTTTTAAGATACCGTTAAGTGCTGCAAATTCTCGTCTTAAAAGAGTATTCACAAGCACTAGTTTTACATTATGCTGCATGAGAAATTATCTTAAGTTACCAGTTAGAATTTATTTCAGTATTTTTAAGTAACAAGAGGGTCTCCGGTTTAAATAACAGCACAAATATTTGTAATATCTTGAAAAATAACTTAATGGCATTGAAAATTATAACAATGACTATTTCATTTTACACCCCACTGAAAGGAGATTCCAATGGTAGGTTTGGGGCGATGTGGGCAAAAATTGTGAGGTCGGATTTTTTTCAAATTTGACGTATTGAAAGATTTCCTTCTTATAAAAAAAATATAAAAATTTCAGAAAAATTGAATTATAGGAAAAATTTAGCTTATCTGTTTTGTACTACCTTAAACACTATTCAAAACCATATTATGCGGACTTCGTTATCGAGGAAATTGATAAAATGATTGTTTCCTGTTATTTTTTCAATGAAACTACAAAATTGGGTAATTGGTGTTACGTCACAATGAAAAACTGTGAGTTTTCCCCTGTAACCGCAAACCTTACCTTAAGTTAGCACATCTGCATTCATTTCACATGCGCTTATTTATGTTATAAAATTGTCACCCTATAATATAAAAATAACGTATCTTACTCCGACTCAATGGAGTAGCCCCCTCCATCCCCTTCCATATGTTGCAATCATTTTTGCTTTTAAACGAAATGGTATAGAAAGTGCTGATAGCCATTCTTTTTATCGATAATTTACCTACAAAATGGTATATGGTATACTTGCATATATTTATTTCTAACTGCATTAACAGTGTCAAAACATTGCCAAAATTTGGCGTTTAATGATTATTGATAAAACCACAGTACTCACTTAATAAAAACATTTTGGATTTTTTGTCCTGCCAAACAAAATCGTCTGCTTTTCATCTGACTCTTCAAATTTATTTGAATTTTTAAATGTAGAACAATTTTCTTTTGTAGAATTGAAATCAGAAACCGCTGATCCTAATATTGAGGCAGTTATAGGAGCAGTAGGGGCTATTGTTTTCCTCATTGTTGTTATCATTTTGTTTTTAATAAGGTAAAAATACATACAGCTTGCATATTCAATTATTATTTTAGTTAGCCTTAAACAGGGGTGCTGCCTGGTCATAATTAGCCCGGCGTCTGAGTCAATTTTGAATGGAAAGTGACTCAAACTATCAAACAATTATGGATTAAATATACTGTGGGTTCAAGTTCAGAGTTCAAAAAGAAGTCAAAATTTGTTGAAAGAAAATGATTTTTTTTAAATAAGCCTCGATTTTGATATCTATATTTTATTTATTTTAGGAAGATATGCACATATTTTGGATCATTTTGAATTATATACAATAAATGAATTTCGACTAATTTTTTAAGATTTTGTTTATTTTAGGTAAAGAATTTTTGTTGCTATACAATCGCAAAAGTCGAGTTTTTATAATTTTCGTATTTCTTGTTTTTGTGTTTGTTTGTTTGTTTTACACATTCTATTTGAATAATATCGTGTATATGTTAAAAAACTAGCTGACATGCAATTTAATTCCAACTAAAAAGGCAACATAAATAGTTTTCGACGGTCAAATAAATTACCATTTGCCTTTCGTTATTATTTTCAATCAATATGGATAAAGTTTAGAAAATGAAAAAATAGATTTGTAAAAATATAAATTTATACTTTAATATTTTTGGATTTTTTTGAAATACAAAATAACATAATAGATAAAGCTATCCTCTTTTCACTTTTTTCCACTCTTCAAATCATGCTGTTATTTGTAATATTTTCTGATAAAACTTTTTTGAAAGTGAATAAAGAAACTACAATAGTAAGACTACAATGTTCAATATACAGGTTTCCTTTCTAATCAGTGGAATTTTTTCGCCCCTGGGTACATTTAAACGTAACCCATAAGGGGCTTTTATGTATGTTCATTCTAAAATTGTTATACTAGTAATTCATTTTACAACCGGAAAAAGAAAGGTGGTCTCCTTGTTCTCAAGGTGATACACTGTCATTCTGTAAATTGTGATATTTCTATAGAAGTATAAAAGAATATATGCTTAGTACCGACATGCGCCTGCAAGCACTAGCTTAAGGTTAATCCTAAACTTATACAATAGAACGTTTGTTTTTAAATCGAAGGGTCTAGAGCTCTATTCTACTTTTTGTCATTCTCCTATGTTGTTATAAAATGAAAATTGAAAATAGAAATTCATTGTTTCATATGATTTATCAACCGAATATTGAGAAGTTAACATTTATCCATTGAGTAATTAAAAAAAGGAGAAACAAATGTACCTTTGGAACTGAGTCAAAAATGAGCTATATGACATATGAGCAGTATCTTGTAAACCTAACGATCTTTCATTTTTAGACAATTCAAAGTTATTGAAATATGTCAAACATTGTTCATACAAAAAAAACGTTTTGGATTTACATTACAGGCAGAGGCGAAATAAAAGTAAAAAGGCTGAAGGAAGGGAGGAAGCAATGGGATTTTCAGCTATGGATGAAACATTGATCAAAAGTAGATGTCTATGAATTTGTAACAATTTCAATTTACATTATATAACGCATTATTATGATATTAATTTAAGAAATGGTAAAAACATTAAATCAATTTACAGGTAAGAGAAAGTCAGCTAGCATTGGAATTCAAAATGACGTTTTTAAATCAGAAACAAAAGAAATAAGCAAAAAATTTACTTCAAAAGACTCTCAACACTTAAATAGTTTGACACAATATCTGTCTGAAGTCAAAAGAATCAAGATGGAAGAAGAATATAAGGTGTGTAGAAAATCTGTTTATCAAAAGATCTATTTGCAGGTGGAATTGACGTGGTTTAATAAATGAATTAATTCATTAAATACATTAATACAGGCAATTCAAAAAGGAGAGTTACACTCATGCATTGAAGGAAAAAAACAAGAAAATAAATCCAAAAATAGATATACTACAATATTCCCATGTAAGTTTGATTGGTGATTTACTGATAAACACAGTTTTCTTATCAGTCATATGATTTCTATTAACCAAATAGTAGAAAGAAGATACATGTTTATTGTTAAATAATCAATTATTCACAGATGACCACTCTCGTGTTATTCTCAGTTCCTCTACAAATGAATCAGACTACATAAACGCCAACTACATCGAGGTCAGTTTACATGTAACATGGTTATGTTTGTGGAATGCCAAAACAACATTATATAAATAGTGCTGTTTGGGAGGGTAACTGTTGAAATTGACACTGCAAGAAACCCATTGCCAACCGACGCGAAGCGAAGAGGAGGTTGACAATGGTTTTCGAGGGGTGTCAATTTCAACAGTTACCTTCCCAAACAGGCACTTTCTATTTTATTATACTGAATGTCTTATTTTTAAAGAAAATTTGACTGCTTTTATATAGAAATGAAGTGAATTCTACTGCGAAACGTACGCGCTTAATTTACGCGCATGTAACAATTCGTTGTGGTACCCGTTGCCAAGTGTGATGCTAACGCTGAGGGTAATCAAATGGATGACCAACAGCGTCTAAACCGATCAGATTTCAGTATTGAACATGAACGTATAATAATAAATTTTGTTTGATCGTTACTATTCTAATGTTTGATACATAAATATTCATCTCTATGAGTTCTATTAACAGGATGTGTTTGGAAAGAAAAAGTATATAGCAACACAAGGTAAATTGTTCTTAAAAAAATGAACTTTTGCCTTTTTTCTGACCATGCCACTTTTTCTTATTTTGTTGTTCTAAATAGGACCAAAAGGGAGTACAATTTCTGATTTCTGGAGAATGGTCTGGCAAGAAAACGCACGAATCATCGTTTGCCTCACAAATATTAGTGAAGCCAAGACTGTATGTTTATATTTTATACATTTGAAACAAAAAATGATATATAAAAAAGAAATATTTGTGTTTATAGTGATGGAAATATAGAGAGTACATCGTATTGCCTTACTGCAGCGATTGCTCTATATTATAAGTGTTTGTATTTGTTACCTTAGAAAAAATGTGCAAAGTATTGGCCGGACCTGAACGATAAACACGTGGAAGGGGACATCAGCGTACGCTGCCAGAAAGAACAAACCTATGCAGAAAATGTCGTCAGACATCTTCGAATAAAAAATATTTCAGTAAGAACTTTATTTTATACTTTCTATAATTACAATTCAAGACTATGCCGAAGTCATTTAGTTTCATTTTAAAAAGAAAATATTGAAACAAATGTCAAACTTAAGGAAATAACCCTGATTTCATTTATCTATGATACAAATAGAAACAATTTAATTTCTCTTAATTTGATTCTGTCTACCTCTCGATTTTTAAAAAGAATAATACCAGTTGCACAATTCACATAGGTTTTGATTTGCAAAGCTCTCTCGACCAACTCATGGATGAAAATTAAATCAACCAAGACATAATCCTTGGGAAAAAAAACACGATTTGTGTCAGAGAATAGAGTTAGAAAAACCGACAATACTTAAAAATAATATATGGTTCTAAATTCGTAAATAAGTGCAATAATCAAGTCTCTTTTGCCACAAATGTTTATCTAGTTACAGCGATAAGAGTTAAGGTAAAAAGTAAAATGAGAAAGTAACGAATGTTAGCGCATGTATTTAGCCAATTTTTATCCTGGACGTTCACTATTTGCTGCATGGTGATATATTCTGGGCGCTTCCTCAATACATCATGATTATTATAAATGCTAATTATTCAACTATATATCACTTCAAATTCATTAGACAGGACAAGAGAAAAAAACTTTGAGAAAAAAATTCAGTGTAAAATCTCAGTAAGTTTATAAAACTGTTGAAGAAACAAAGAAATATAGTTCTATTTTATAAATGCATGACGAATTCAAGTTCTAATATTTTTAGACCTTGATTGTATGTTAATATGTATTGCTCGTATTTTTTAGAAGCATTTGTTAATCTGTTTTTGAATTAACCCTTCGCCTCTTAGGATAGCATGTCTAATGCTTGTTTAAATTATAATGAGGAAAGTTTTTTATTATTATTAAAGAGTGTGTGGCAGAATAACAGCTATTATTGTGAAGGATTCAGAATTAATATCATGTGTAGGAAAATGGATTTTAAGAAAGCAGTTCAAACAAAAAAGAAGCAAAATGATTATATGTACATTTGTTGAATAGGTTTGCAAAAAACTAGTTTCACATTTCTTTTTGATTTGATACCGTAAATTGTGAAATTGTGTTTCGATGGGCAAGTAAAACTTTTTAAAATTACCTTTGTAATTTCATATTTCAAATCCTCAGGATAAGACAGAGCGAGACGTGTTCATGTTCCACTTCACACAGTGGCCAGACCACGGGGTCCCAGAACCACTCAGTTTAGTGGTGTTCCATCGTCACGTGATGAAAACTGTAGAGGATCATCCAATGGGATACATAGTGGTTCACTGCAGGTATTTTCTTTTAAAACACTAGTATGCTTATTGTATTATTATAGTTGTAGGTAATGGCCGTGTTCTAATGTATTATATCGATATAGTGCAGGTATAGGTAGGACTGGGACGTTTATAGGATTGGATGCCCTTTATAAGGAAGGAGAGAGAACTGGAAAAGTGAACGTTCCACAATATGTAGAGAAGATGAGGAATGACAGGATGAATATGATACAAGGGGAAGTAAGTAACTTGTAATTATTTGATATCGGTGAGAAATGTTGGTAATTATTCAAATTGATGGGTTTTAAACTTTTTATTGATATATCATACCAGTATAATTGTTTGGTTTAAAGTGTAAAAAGTATCCCTTTTAAAGAAATAATTGGTATGAGATATTAATGAGCAGCATCATAAAATGTTTTAAAGATTTATTTTTGCTAAGGTAATTAAGAATTTTTTTTTCACCAGGATCAATACAAGACCGTGTATATGGCGTTACTAGAGGCTTTCAGAGGACGACTCCGCGCTGTACCGGTAGATTTCTTTCTCAAGGAATTTCAGGATCACTCTTGTTACTTGAACCACGGAGACGTCTCCAAAATATCACCATTTGCTGTGGAGTTTGAGGTATATGTACCTTGAAATAAAAATAATTTTACAGTCTGTATCATAAAACTGAACTTAAAGTTCTGAGAAACTCAGTCATTCATATGGTTTATTTTCTTGAAACATTTTTATAATTTGCCTTATTTGCATTAACCACGCAGCTAGTTTGATTGAAACGATTTGAGTAAGACATTCAATTTGTCATTTTGGTGGAGATTGGTTTTTTTTGGTGTGTGCTTATTTTTTGTTTTTGGAAGATAAAATGTCTTTATTTAAGTCTAAATTAGTGTATAGCCAATTGATAATTGTGTGTATGTCGATCTTTTACAAACTTAATTAACTTACCTACTTTTTAAATTGCGTTTCTAACATTACTGTATCCCTTTTAGGAACTGCTGTCCTTTCGAAAAGTGTATACACATGAGGATTATAAATCTGGAATGTCGAACATTTCAGCAAACTATGTTCCAAGTGTCTTACCAGGTAAGTTGTCCGCTTATACTGTATGCATGGTGTGTGAAGTCCAGGGCAGGCAATAAATAATCTTGAACTCTTTTTAACTGTTTTCCTTGTTCAACAATCTTTACACTTCTTCATTGTGGGTGTGATCCTTATATTTATCGGTGATCCCATCGATATGTTTGTTGATATGTTTGTTTGTTTGTTGATATGTTTGTTGTTGGTTACTAGTACTTCACAGTCATTATTTTGCATGTTTCATATGATTGCAGTTGAGAGATACCTATGTCCATTAACAACAGAAAATCTATACTACAACGCTGTCTCTCTACAGGTATAGAAATACACAATTAACATACTTATAGTTAAACTAAATAATACTTTACTGAATTATATCTGGCTTTACCTGCTTCCAAGTAGCATAGTATATAGTGTCTACTTTTCTTGAGCAAATTCAAGCATTCTTGTTTTTTGAAGAGGAACCCCCTACATCTACGAGATGACAATAAGATTTTTACTCCGACTGTTTTTAGTAAAAAAAAATAATGATCCGTTTAAACATTCTTTGCTAATTTGCATGTGTTGATATAACTTTAAAAGCAAGAACACTTGGAAATGTGTCTCTCAAATACTTAAAAAATCATTAAATTGCAGTCGTTTACATGATGTGACCGATTCATTAGTGCCCAGTTCCCTCTAACGGATTACACAGAACACTTCCTGACTCTTGTGAAGACTTACTATACATGTACCATCGTATCGCTGTATCCTCTAGGGGATGTCAAATCGGTACAGTCTTGCATTCTTTAAAGGAAAATGGGTTTGCGTATACTTTTAAAGAAAAAAGCTACTATTACAATTTCAATAAGTATAAACTAACAATGATCATTTGATTAACGTGTCTATACTGCATGCAGTAATCAAAAGATATTTCACATCTCATATTGCAGACTTCTCTCTGGCTACCAACAAAGAGTCAGCAAAAAACAGTTGGACCTTTTACCGTCAAATTGGCTGAGAGTACACAGGCAAAATATGTGACCAAGACTAACATTACGTTACAGCAAAAGGTTTCTCATACTACGAACTACAATATACATATACAAATATCAATAAATGCTGAACAAATAAATATAATATTGCATAAACCTTGTCAACTATTTACAGGGAGGCAGCAGCATGCGAGCTGCTGTACTGGAGTGTAAAGGGTGGGAAGATGAGTATGACAGCAAGAGTAGAAGAATACTGATTGACCTTGTTCAAGAAGCCAAAATAGAGGAAAGGACCCATCCTACTGGGAAAATACTTGTACTCTCCAGGTTTGATAAAATCAAGCATACGCTTTTTCATTAGTAACAAATCCCCCAAAAATATGATTCTATACTGTCTAGTATCTGTTTTGATATGTAATAGCTACTAGTAGAAGAGTTTATTCATCCAACTTAATGCCCATCAGAGTAGCAAAGATAAATTGATATAAGTTTGTTAACAGCGATGGTGCCAAACGATGTGGTCCATTCTGTGCTGTATTTAATGCCCTTGAACAAATGATGATGGATGAGGAAGTGGATTTATTCACCATCACAAGACAGCTTCAGACACGGAGACCAGAGTTCTTGTCCAGTCTGGTAACATTTAACCGTTTTGATACATTGCAGCTGTCGTGGTTATTCCATGTTGTTATGTTCAGAAAATCGGTGATGCTATTAATTTTTGTATAACATGTTTGATGACTGAAATCGATCATTACAGTTAATGTCACAGCAAAGGCTTTTCTAAATAGTAATAAACATAATGTTTTCATATTTAAATTGTATCAAGAAAGCAGCATATGTGTATGAACAAGACGTATAATTTGTTTATTATATAACTTTTTTTAAGAAGGAGTATCATTGTGTTAACTATTTTGTTTTGGGTTTTTTTAGGAGGAATACCAATTTTGTTTCGACACGATTTCAGACTACCTACAGAATGACACTTTGTATGCAAACGTTTAGACTTTTTTGGAAAATATTTCCGAGTGTTGTTCAACAAAACAATTTTATTTAGTGCTCAGAATCTAGTACATGTATACAACATTCTGGAACAGTCTGTGATGAACAATAGTTTTCCTTCTATTTTATACTACATTAGATTTTTTTACATTCAAATGAAAAATGTATTGTTTTTACTAGCAGAATTGTGTTCTATTCATTTATGTAAAATGATATCTGATTATTGAATTAATTTAGATGAACTTAGCATTTGTCTGTAACTTTTAAACTTTGAATAATTTGATTCAATGAAAATACACGCTAACTGTTTCATGCTGTTAAGTTCACATTTTAGAAAGTGCCATCTTAGTTACACACCATTGTTGTATTCTTAATTGTTGGTTGTTAAAACATGTTGATTTGTTGCAGTTGTTTATGTGCTTATTTGTTCGGTTTTCTTTATTGTTGAATTTAGTGAGTATTTTTAGAATATCGTCAATTTTTTTCCTCGTAATTTCATGTCAAGCAGAACATAAATTCCTACATTTCGCACTAGTACTGACATGTATGTTTGTTAGTGATTGTTTTTATCAAATTGATTAAAACCGAATCTCTTATCTGCTTCTACAAATTTATTTATAAAATTATTTTTGTATATTGTAATATTTGCCTTGTTTTAAGATTTAAAATCTACACTGTTTTAAAATAATTTGTTTGAAATTTGTAAAATTTGAAATTTGTGAAATTTGCATCAAATGCTGTTTAATAGTTTATACAATAAAATAAATTAGAGCTACATGTAACAAGATACTGGTTTTCATGATAAACCCACGTACCTTGTCTGTGTGTTGATTTCCTATTGAATGGATACTAGATGGATAGAGAACATAAAGCGATATTTGAAAAGTAATTCAAATAATCCTCTTTAATATATCGGCACAGATCAAGTTTAAAAAAAAGAACTTTGAGCAATTTAAGTAAACTTTCATCATCCAATAGAAATAAAAAAAATTATAACAAAATAAAAATGTAAAATTTATATGGTTCTAATCCAACTATGTAAAATTCATATTGTTGATATGTATAGTTTACATGCGCTCTTGGCGTTTGGGTATATAAAAAAGTGCTCATTTGCCAAACGGACGGGAGTAATATCTACCTGTTGACCCATAAAAGACCTACGTGTATATATACATGATGTAATAAGAACCCCCTCCCTCCCAGTCCCACACACGCGAAATTAGATTTTCGATATCCCAGTAAATTTTTCGATCAGATTCATCGCCCCCACCCACTACTAATTTTGTAAATGACAAGACGAATAATAGGTCTAATACCATATACACGTACTGTTAGCCTTCATGCTATAAAATCAACGTTGATTTTAAAGTATAGAGGATAAAATCAAAGTCTTTTTTTTTAATTTAAAGGAAAAGCGTATGTATATAGACATCATTTGTCTTTTACAAAAGTAACGTTATAAAAATAAAAGAAGTATGTCCCAAGTTATCGCTTCCATCACGTTTAGATGATTTTTAATAAAAATACACACACCTGTGAAAGAAGTACAGTTGAAATCGATAAAATGGAAAATATCCTAGATATCTTTATTGACAAAATATACCTTTTCACTCATAAAAGTTTACAGGAACGAGAACAAATTTCTTACGGAGATTTATAATGGGAAATGTTTACATCTTTTCTCCATTCGGAAGGACTCGGGACACCTCGCGCAATTTTTCAACGGTATCATCCGGGCTGATGCAATGCAAATCCCCATAGACTTTTTATTTTGGGATGTGTATTGAAACCTAGAGCCGTATAGGGTGCGTTTCAAAACATATAATCTGGACATTTTTCATATTAGTGAATGAACGTAGTTTGAGTACAAAGGTATTTATTATTATTATCGAAATATCAAGCGAAAAGTGGTGGAAGCAAAAACCTCGGGACAAAGTTTAAATAACGCAAACAAGAAGATGCATACAATAATTTTTTTACCTATTCAGCATGTATTAGCATTATCTACTACAATGAAAAGTGAGGTGTCTTATAAATGAAATGGTAAGTTCTTATCGGAATTGGCATACTAAATAAATACTTTAAGAACCGTAAATGAAAAAAATATATAATTGAACATACAAGCATAAATTACATTATAAAAATACATTTGCAATTGTAAAAATCATATATCTAAATAGAAGAAGAATTATAAACTTAATTCTAAAAACTTCTGCAATAAGCGTACTTATATGTTTTTCATTTGATATAATCGTAAGCTTTAATGATTTTATTTACATTTGTAATGTTTTGGTTCAAAGCGTTTGATTTTAAATACGTTTTTGTTTCTTCTAATAGCTGAAATTTGTCTGATTGCCAAATTAGCTCGGGTTGTTTATTTAGTTGTTGATTGTTGTTGTTATTATTTGGCCGGGGGTGAACTGGGAATTCTACGCATGTGTATGTTATCTGTCTAAATAAAAAAAATGACAGTAACAAACCGTGAACCATCTCAAAAATCTATAAATCTATAATCTATACAAATTCAAACAGAGCAACACGGACCTCCAAATAGATAGAGGTAGGATCAGGTGTCTAGGAGGAGTGATCATCCTCTGCTGACCAGTCACTCCCGCCGTGTGCTCTTTGTTGTAATCGGGGGAAAAAATTGGAAAAGTCCGTAGACAGTTAGGTGATTAATTATGGTCTAACAATTAGTATGAAAAACGTCAGTCAGCATGCGACCCAGTGGACAGATTGTATTTGCTGACAAGGTCGTTGTATCGACCATAGAACTTACGAAAAGATGACTTCAAGCGAGACTGTTTATAGTCCTGTTTTATCAACTTGTTTGTCAGTAGCTTGCTTCGTCTTAAAAACTGTTCATACGAAGAGCATGCCATTGCGTATCGAATCAACTGAGAGACAAAAACACCATATGCAGGTGATGAAGGTATATTGCCACATAAGATCTTTTAATCCACTTACGTAGATTGCTACACACAGATCTGATAATACACAACGGTCTTTGTTCCGGAAAACTTTAAAGTACAAAAGTTCATGATAAAAATGACATATAATTGGTCTTGTAATACCACTCAATTAATTATATAGGACATTTAAATTAATGTAAGATACAAAGGTGAAGACAGTTGTTTTGGGGGTATTGAAAAGATTAAAACAGAACAAATGCAAACGTTAGTTGCTTGTTATGAGTGGAAGTAATATAAACGAGTTTTATGAAGGCTGTTATGTTACAGACTGTATTTTCCTAGTTTGTGAAGGCTGTAGGAATTTTTGACTCTTGTTTTGCACTAAATGGTTGAATAGAATTATCTTTAGTTGCAAAGAGACATTAATAAGGTAATTTCATAAATACTTGAAACTTTTTCGGCGTTTCTGACAAACTGATAAAAAGTCTCGAATATATTGTTAAGGTGACTCCTATGTATGTTATTCATTAAATTAAGGTCAATATATCATCATTTCCGAGCTAAACTTCATTTAATATGGGAAATATGAAATTCATAATATACATTTTCCTTTCCAAGCCATCATCTCATTGGAGAGGAATCAATTTTGAATAAAATATCAACATCCGTTGGTGACGTAAAAACATTAGATATGTTTTCCGAACTCTGTCAGTAAGGTCAAAGAAGTTACAATTTTGATATTGAAACTTCCGAAGCAATGATAAACGCTTTCAGCAAACGTCTTATTAGATTTTTAATAGACCATTCGGATGTAACATTGTAATATGTTTCTTAAGATTTTGGTATGGCAATTTACGTGAGCAGATCAAATGATATCACTTGTCTGATTCATTCAGACGTTTGTAGTTTCCCTTTTGTCGAGATCACAGGATGAATGACCATCTTTAAGTCCTCCTTAAAGATAGCTTAAAGGTGTTTAAAGGTAGCTTAAAGACGATCTTTAAGCCACCTTTAAGCTACCTTTAAGCTATAAGTATTGCTTAAAGGTGGCTTAAAGAAAGCGTAAAGATGGCTTAAAGGCAGCTTAAAGACCATCTTTAAGCCACCTTTAAGCCACCTTTAAGGACAACTTATAGGTCCTTAATGTCCAAACTTCTTTAAGCCACCTTTAAGCCACCTTTAAGCTACCTTTAAGCCACCTTTAAGCCATTAAAAAAAATTAATTCAATATTGTGCTTAATTTCCAACAAAATATATTAACTTTATGAAAGAAAAGGTATTAAAACGGTTTTTGTTCTAGAAAGAAAAATGAAAAAAAAAACAAAAAAAAAACCGGCCACGGCGAGAATTGAACCCGGGACCCTTAGCTTACTAGCATCACCACACTTCCTCTGCGCCACGGCAACTTACATACATATGAGCGTTTTATATCCTATATATCAGTGGATATTGAATCACTGTATTGAATGTGTTTACTTGAAAAGATTTTGACAAACCATTCAGTTTGTAACAATCAATTATATCTAATTTATAAATTAAATAAAATAAAAATGTAAGAAAGAAAATGAAATCATTTCTTTTATTAAATGCATTGATACTATTAGGGTATTTGTTCAATTTCCCGCAATTTCCCGGTTTTCATGATCGCGGCGCCGTTCCAATATGTTTAAATATTTACATGTAATTGTATGTACATGTACATGATTTTTAAACTATCAATTCTATAACAAACAAAATTACCAATTACCGGTGACGTATTTACTGCATGTGGCAATTGCAAATGACTTGTACATACAATTGTATGATGTGCCAGGCCGGGTATATTTGACATATTTACCCTTATACATATATTTAAATAATCAACCCCTATTTATGATCACCGGTACATTAATTAATTAGCCTCAAGATTTTACTCTTACATACATGTATCGTTAATTTGTAGACGTAACATCTTTGAAACCCAGAGCTAGGAAATAATACTTTGAAAATGAATTACAAATGTAAATTAACTTTTATTCACTAGACTTATCGTATACTCGTACATACTAAGATTCAACGCCTTTAGAAACCCTGACGTGCACCTGGGCACACGACACACCTGTTGTGTATATCTTGTATATTCTGTGTTAGTTCCAGGGGTTTTCTAAAGTTGGACAAACAATAGACTTTAATTAGATATACACAAACATGCACCTGGGCACACGACACAACTGCTGTGTATATCTTGTATATTCTGTGTTAGTTCCAGGGGTTTTCTTAAGTTGGACAAACAATAGACTCTAATTAGATATACACAAACGAACAAAACTATGTCTAGACAAACAAAGCAGTAATATCCTGCCCGATATAACAAAGGCAGTTGAGAGTCTTTTCATCTTTAACATGTATCTAGCAGATCTAGAGTTAGAAATAATGAAAATTGAAAAAAAAATACAAACCTTAAACCAATTAACAAATTAAATCATGCATTTTTGGTTCATTATCTTTATTTTGTTTAATAACCGGATGAACTGAGAGGGAGAGAGAGAAAGAGAGAGAGAGAGAGAGAGAGAGAGAGATTTTTTTCACCGATTACTTTATAATAGGAAACAAACATACTTTAATTAGTTTTACGCACATATTAAGATACAGAGACTGCGCTCATACCTACAATAATTTTGAAACCCCCCCAAAATTATAAAGAATTTTATAACGGCAATCTGTGTCCATCAGAGCGGTGCTGATGATAGCGATCTGTGTTTAATGGAGCGACGATTAAAACCGCCTGGAACACCCCCCCCCCCTTCCTTGGAAATTATATTATCACTCGGATGACCCCCTCCCATCTCTATAAAAGAGCTTTTGCATTTAATATATGTTTTTATTGTTCAGCTTGATCAATATTGACTTAAAGGCCACTTAAAGACAGTGTAAAGGCAGTGTAAAGAGAGCGTAAATGCCACTTAAAGATGCTTAAAGGTGGCTTAAAGGTGGCTTAAAGGTAGCTTAAAGAAGTTTGGACATTAAGGACCTATAAGCACTTGCTTAAAGGTGACTTAAAGGCGGCTTAAAGGTTGTATAGCCTTTAAGCTCCTTTAAGTCACCTTTAAGCCACCTTTAAGGACTTGCTTAAAGATGGTTTTTCGCCCTGTGGATAAAACAATCGTTTGATTAAGGAACTCTTTTTTAAAAGAGGTAAAAAAAAAATAATCAGTAAGGTGCACTAGTTGTACCTCTATTACATGATGCCAAAAGCAAGGGATATGTATATTGATAGTTACACTTATCGATATGTATAGGCCGCAGAAAGTGTTAAAAAGACGTTAATGCAAAACAAAAAAATCATTTTTAAAACAAGCTAAATAACGAGACACACCAGCTAAAAACAATACTAACAGTTCTTTTGTAAAATCAACAGACACTGATGATTAAAAAAACGATAACCGGTGCAAAATCAACAATCATCCTCTCCCGATACCTCTTTGCACACAATCCGTGCGTGGCTGTTTTATATCCTTTTTGCCGCCCATAGATATTGCTACTCGGAACTTGAAATACATTTATAAACATTTACAATATTTTGTTTCTACATGAATTTACATAAACACAGTCTTTTAGAACTGTATATGTCTTTAAAAAAATAGAAAGGTATTGAATGCATTCGTAAATAATTCATTTTAATCGTGGACGCGCACAGTTTTGGTAAAAAAAAAAAAAGAAACGGGAAGGTAGGACTTGGATCTTTAAACATGGCTTTATAGATTTAAGATTCATTTACTGGTAAAGTTAAAAGAGAAACAAACATTTAATCAGTTCCGATCCAGCACAAACACGATCTGAATGATTTATTCGTAAGATTAACAAGTATCAATGTGTGCATTACTACAGAAACATAAAAAGGCTGCAATTTCTTACCCAAAAGGGGTAATTCTGGCCAAAATAAACACGACGTGAAGGCATATATTGACACAGCTGCCTTACGATCTATTTCATATTACATAAAGTAACAATATCCAAGCGTAAAATTTTGGTTTGTGGACAAGAAGACGATTTTGTTTGTTTTTGCATTTGTTTAGTAATATCAGTTCAATAAAATGATACAAAATGACAAAAGATATCCGTCATATTTGTCAACATCGAAAAAAGTTATGTATAAAGATATGCTAAAGTCCTCCTATGGAATGAAAATTATGTAACAAATCGCAAGTTAATCAAGATTTTTTAACAAAAGAAAAAAAGAAATCAATATTATAACTATCCCCATAACAAACTGGTATGAGATCAATTTATTCAGAAGGGTTAAATATTTTGCAAATTCAAATTTATTATTTCAATACGCAAAGGCATGCTTTAAGTTAAACAGTTTCAATGGCGAGGCAAGCTACTGACAAGTTGATAAAACAAGACTAACAACAGTCTCGATTGAAGTCATCTCTTTCAATCAAAATCAATTAATATGTAGATGCTGATTTTGCCTACACTCTGTTCTATGTCATCAGTGCGGACTGACCCTTGTTCATTTCTTAATTCTTCCTCGAAACTTTCCAATGTCATTGAATAGTATTAAATTTCTTGATAAAAATTTAAACTCTGTCTTATCTGTTTTATCTGATATTAGAGACCTTCTTTGCATCATCTTCATAACAGTAACAAAGGAAATGATGTCATTGTAGCTTTAAAGAGGTTTGCTTCTTAGGTTTTGGGTAGCCATTCTGAGTCACATCTAGTCTAAAATTTCTGCATCACATAATAATTCTCGTAGTATATTTATATTTCACAATGCCAAATAAACTATATTGAATAAAATTGATTTTAAAAAATTACATTTTTACAGAGTTTAGTAACGGACTATATTTTGTGGCGGAAGGTTTTCAAAAAGGAAATGAACAATTTTCATTAATCACTAGTTTTAGAGTACTGTTACTATAGCTTCCTAATTTTCAGCGCAAACCAAACTTCTAGATAGTTTGTGTATTACGATATATTCATGATATTCTAAAAAACATATCTAAACAATATTTTGATATTTCTATCGATATATTTTGGCATATTTAGTTTATATTTCATAGAAGTTAAGAAAAAATTAACTCCAATTTTGGCATAAAATTAGCTTATTTTATGCTATATCTCAATTTTTTTAAAAATAATTTATAGCTTATATATCATTAAAGATTTATGTGATAATGAATATCACTATTAAGATAAATAATTTCAATGATGGTTGGGGATGTACTTCATTAAGACCAATATTGAATGGAATAAATTATTTCAATAGTGGTTGGGTATACGTTTCATTACAACCACTATTGAAATAAATTATTTCAATAGTGGTTAGGTATGCATTTCATTACAACCACTATTGAATTAAATTATTTCAATTGTGGTTAAAGATGCGGTTCATTACAACCATTATTGAAATAAAATATTTTAATAGTGGTAGGATTTTATTCTAATGTATATTATTCCGACTGTGCATAACACTTTCGGTTCCAGATGACAGGTGGTATGGAAAACATGACCATAAAGAGGTAAACATACTTCTTTTCTTAAGAAACTCTCCTAGCAGAAAGGAAAATGTTACAAACAGACATAATAATAGACATAAAACTGAAATGCATCATCAACCACTATTGAAATTATTTCAATAGTAGTTAAAATGAAAGGTATCCCCAACCAATATTGAAATAAATTATTTCAATAGTGATTGAAATGAATCGCATCCTTAACCACTATTGATATAATACATTTCAATAGTGGTCGTAGTGAAGTAACCCCCAACCCCTATTGATATAATTTATATTAATAGTAATATTTATAATAATATTTATCAATAAATATTTATTCAATATACAGGGGGTTTGAATAGAAGTTCTGGCAATTTACAAGATGTTGACAATTGTGCAAATAATATACAATATCATAGGACATGATATGTTTTTAGAAAGAGAATTGTAAAGAATAAAAATGTAAATTTTCAAAGAAAAATTAATGAAGAAATTCATTCTAAGCTACGATTGAAAAAAAAATATTTTAATTGTAGTTGTACTTCAACAGTGTCTGTAAATTGATTTTCAAAATGGAATACATCCCGGAATACGATTTAAATATTTTATTTTAGTAGTGGTTGTATTTCAATAGTGGTTGTAAAGTGATTCTTTAGATGAAATACATTCCCAACCAGTATTGAAATAATTTATTTCAATAGTGGTTTTATTTCAATAGTGGTTGCAAAGTGATTTTTCTAATGAAATGCATTCCCAACCACTATTGAAATAATTTTTTTCAATAGTGGTTTTATTTCAATAGTGGTTACAACAGGCCACTAACAGAAATGATAATTATTCTGAAATATTTGCTAAAATTTGACATAGAAATTGATAATTTAAAGAATTCAAACAAATTTTTATAGTTTGAATAATTAATTGGTTATGATTTTAATACAGTAATAAGTTGAACACAAGAAATGACTATACAAGTAAAATCTAAGTCAAAGTTTAAAAATTCGTGCTTAACTGGTAGCTTCAAAGGCCAGTGCACTATGAACACAACAACAGCTGTTACAAAATTCGGAGTAGTCAAATTATAACGCAATTAAAAGAATTTATAGTGATGTCATCTGTCCAAAATTTTGCATACAGTGTACAAATAGACATACATTCAATGTCTCATTTAAAAGTAAAACAAATAGGGGTGTTGTAACCACTATTGAAATAAAACCACTATTGAAACAAATTATTTCAATAGTGGTTGGTTGCAACAGTGGCCCTTTATTTCCAAAAAAATGGCATGTGACATCGGTCACAAATAAAATAAATGAGAATTTTAGGTCCCCTCTTTATATCTAAGTGGTTTTTGGATGATTGACATTACTGTTATTTCAGGAGCCAACCTCTTAACACTTTTATATTTTAATAGATTGCTATTTTGATAAACACATTTCGAATAATAAATCGTTTCATTTCTGACTTTTTTTGTCATCATAACATTAAAATAGGAAATGTCTTCATTTTTTTCTCGTGAGTAATGTTTTGCTTTTCGGAATATATTTTAAGAATCAAGGATTTTACGGATAATTGTAAAAGGCAATACGAAGGTTAAACTATGGGATGTTTTATTATATCTTTTTATTCAACATTTTGTCATAAGTAAACTTAAATGGTATTTCTTCATATTTTTTGAAAGCAATAAAGTAATACTAAAAGTTACCTTATGTAACTAGGGACATAATATTTGTTGTCATATTCAAAAGGTTTGGAAAAGAGTATGGATTTTAAAGTATATATTCGTTGACAATTCTTTTTACGACAATTATTGGTATATAGGGAACGGTAAAGTCTGTAAGATTTGATGTCTTTTTCTAGAAGAGGATAAACTATTTTCTATAACATATTCGGGAACGAAATACAATGTAATCATTTTCAAAAACTGAAAACACTCTTTCTCGATCGATCAGAATAAGATGATTTTCTACGGCATTGATATCAACCAGCAGTAGTGCTGACAAATCGAGGAATGGGTCAAACAAAATATCATAATTCAATACAAAATTAGCGATTCGGCATCTAAAAGGCATATCTCTTTTCCCATAACATAGTTAATGAGTAAAACTCAGAATCATAACTAGTCGACATCCTGCTTTAAAAAACAGAGCCATATTTGAAGGATAGGGGATTACAAA
Source organism: Magallana angulata (assembly GCF_025612915.1). Taxonomy (NCBI): domain Eukaryota; kingdom Metazoa; phylum Mollusca; class Bivalvia; order Ostreida; family Ostreidae; genus Magallana; species Magallana angulata. The sequence goes on from NC_069120.1 coordinate 47,441,145, forward strand.
GTGCATTTTCACTTATATTTGATTAGCTCAAATTTTATATAAATATTTATCTATTAATGGTTATCCTTAAAATTATATTCAATTATCTAACGTTTAATACTCTGTCAGAAGCCACCCGTGATGCAAAATAGACCCTTGCATTTCTTTGTTTAACGCTTTTGTTAAGAAATAATTTAATTAGCTGTTCATTCCGATATACATGTATTTACATTCCACATTTTTTCCCATGATGTGTTTATAAAGCTACTGCAAATAACAGCGAACGTAATACACACATGTTGCTGAAAGGTTAAATGAGTTTTATTATAACATCACGAACATTGAAGTTGTTAAAGTGCAAAATGTCACAAGGGAAAATCAAAGTTCACGCTTGTTGTTGTTAAAGTGGCTTTTCATCAACTGAACTTACTTTTAAGATAATAGTAATGTTGTGACATGAATCACATTTGCAGACAACACAAGAGGTTTTAAATATTGAATGCTTATTTTTGGATATTGCCGTCCTATAACACACCAGGCCGTTGAGACAAATTGAATGTGATATTCCCTCTTTGGCATTATGAAGTATATCATCTTATTTTAGCAAAATATGTTAATACAATAAATACGTATTATGTAGTCGCATTTGATTTGATTAAATATTCACATGTCTAAGAAATCATACCTCTGAATCAAGAAGATCTGAAGCAATTTTGCTTACATTAAATTTGTAGAAAATGTTGTGCGTCTTCTTACACCAGGCCGTTGAGACAAATTGAATGTGATATTCCCTCTTTGGCATTATGAAGTATATCATCTTATTTTAGCAAAATATGTTAATACAATAAATACGTATTAATGTAGTCGCATTTGATTTGATTAAATATTCACATGTCTAAGAAATCATACCTCTGAATCAAGAAGATCTGAAGCAATTTTGCTTACATTAAATTTGTAGAAAATGTTGTGCGTCTTCTTACATTATAGTTTCTGTCCTTCTTGTTTTCAAAATACAAACATGGAGAGTTACTGTTTTGCGACACATAAAATCCACATTAGTGTGGAAAGAAACATTCACAACAACAACATTCAATTTTTATGTGTTCAAATGTTCCGAACAAAGTTCACACAGTCATGCCCATTTTAGTGTTGCTTATTTATCATTATGAACAAGAACCCATTCTACCAAGAAAATTCAGGTGTAACATCACAATAAAATATTATACAATTATAGCCTTTTGATGAGGTAAATGCATGGTTTTAATGTCCTGATGAGTATATATCGACCAAGGACGAAGTTGATATACTCTCATCGGGTCTAGAAAAGTATGTATTGACCGAACTCAAAAGGCCATAATTGTTTTATTAAACATGTAATCAATCAAAAAACAATTAAATATTTGACTTCGCTATTGTGACGTCACGATGTCGCACATGCAAAAACCAATTTCTTGTCATTAAATTAGGTTTATAAATTCTTCTCTTTTTTTAGTATAGAATGGTTTATAACAGAATTTATAGTACGCTCATGTGACAGCCGTCGACCAGTCATATGCTTGAAAAAAATACGATATCTTAATAAAAGAAATTATTTCTCTATCTTGAAACCTAGATTTTCAATTTTCAAATGACGAAATATTTTCTTAGTTTATCTCTTTTATGTGACAGCACGCTGATAAACCAAAACATCATTGTATACCTTTTCATCACAAAAATTATTTGATTTAATTTGGCTATTTATTTCAATGACCTGTGGTCTCTGTTGGAATGAAAAAAATCAATGATATTTGACCAAAGTTATCCGCCATATTTATGTTATCAAAATTACTTCCTGTTGTAATTCTGTTATTAAAAAAACTGTTTGTATTAAAAGGGATTAAAAACTATGTCAATTACGATCGCGTGGATTAAATGGATGTACCTTACCTTTGTAGTAACATGGGGATTTGGTATGTTAAACCATTATCATTCTTTAAAACATTTGTCTTAAAAGATATAATCATGATTTATTTTTATCAAACTAGCTCTAGCATGACCATTTTACGAGTAGCGACATGCGTTTTAGAACTAAATGAGAGGATAGATCAAGATGAAAAACAAGAATAAGTTGTGAAACTGTAATATGAGTAACATTAAACTAATCATGATCATTTCTAACCCATTATTAAGAAATGCTAATACCTTATAAGATTCTTTTCGCTAATTCCATAAGTTTAAAATATTGTGCACAGTGTGCGAACACGATACATATAAAATTATGATTCAAACACCCTCTCGCCTATGTTACTATGAAAAGGACAATTATGGATCAAAATCCGTTATAGTTTTAAAAGGTATGTGAATCCTTTGGTTTGCTACAACCAAGGGCAGTTGCTGGTCTCTGCTGACAATACCTGCAGGCATGTTATTTCAGATTTATGTTGCGTCTTAAGTACACATTAGGATACAATTCCAATTTCATCTCGCTTTCCTAGATGTTGGGCCATAACTTCTTTAAGACAGCATGAGTCAGTCTTGCCATAAGACCATCTAAAGTTTGTAAACTTTTGTTTCATGGAACTTTGGGGAAGAGTTGTTACTTTATTTTTTAAATATTGGTAGAATAAAACACGCGTTTCTACAGCCTAGTAAACTAGTTTATTCGATAAACTTTAAAATTCTTATCAGGTAGGGGTAAAATCGTTTATTGATTATAATATCAACTTTCTATGTAGCCCAATACTCTTTTTTCAACAATTCAAATATATATTAAATATATAACACTAAAAAGGCTAACAACGCAAACAATTGAAATTGTATCAGTCTAGCACTACAGGTAGCGAAAAATTATTAATTTTCCCCCTTTCTCAAGTATCTTTTATATATATCTATATATCTATCTATCTATCTATCTATATATATATATAAAGTAAAGGGAAATTCACTTTTGTTGGAGCTCCACCTCCGCCCCGACCGAGGCTTGAACTCACGATCTCTGGAACCCATTCTCCTAGCAGTGAGCGGCCACCGCGCTACCTACTCGGCCATCTTGGCAAGACAAAAATCTTGCTTTCGATGACGAACGGAACCTGGCACGTTAGCCGCGCACTACACAGTCGCTTGAGATACAGGTGGAATACAGTTAAACGACAATCTGAGAGGATTGGAACGATACACATTGCATAGATACACACATATATAATAAGCACACACATTGCAATAACTCTCAAATTGACATACATGTATACCTGCCCATAGTGAATGATATAGATATATATAATAGATATATATAACGCACAGGAAAATTCACTTTTGTTATATAGATAGATAGATAGATAGATAGATAGATAGATAGATAGATAGATAGATAGATAGATAGATAGATAGATAGATAGATAGATAGATAGATAGATAGATAGATATAATTAAGTTTAGGTTTAAAGAACTATATATTGTTTGAACCTTAAATGAACATCGTCATTTTACTGTAATTCTTGTTTTATTTGTACAGATAAACATTTGAAGTTTTTTCATAATTTTACTTTGATTTAAGTGCCCAAATTTTAAAAATATGACATCATAGTTTACCTTTTTCCGCCATTTTCGCATCTTCGGCAAAAAATGGCTTGTTTTCAAGCAGTTTTTCTTTAATAAAACATTGAGCGATTGCTTTAACAAACAAAATGTCATTTTGTTTCGACATGCTTAAATCATAGGTTACGTAATTAGGGGTTTCAAAGGGCCAGAAGTCCAAAACTTTGATTGTTAATATCTAGAAAAAATTTGAAAAGCATTGTTGAACAAAAGTTGCTCAGAATAATGATCTCAACACTATGCTACCCTTAAAAAATTGTTGGTTGCCCCGGTAAGGAGTTTTAGGGTCAGCCCCTAAAACACATTTGTTCAAATATCTTTAGAACGGTCAACAATTCCTTAACACTTGTTGGATAAATTGTGTTTTTATTTACAAGACCTTTTATTTGATAACATAAAAAAGGGTTGGACCCTTAAATAAGGGGTCAGAAGGGCTCATAAGTCATTTTATGATATATCTTTACTGAAAAATAATTCGTTATTAATTATAGAAGCAAAAACGTTCTTTGAACAGCTGTTTATCTATACAGTACCATACCTAAGTCATATGTTATGTAATTAAAGGTTTTAAGGGGACCGAAGTCCTAAACTCTGATCATCAATATCTAGGAGAGAAGGAATATATTAAAAAAAAACAATGTAGAAGAAAAGTTGGTCAAAATAATGTTCTTAACAATATGATACCTTAAAAAAATTGTCGGTGGCCCCGGTAAAGAGTTGATTGGTCGGCCCCTAAAACACAGTTGTTCGGATATTTCCAGAACGGCTAACAATTTGTGAACACTTGTTGAACAAAATATGTTTATATTTGCAAGACCTTTTATTTGATATCAAGAAAATCTGAAAGGGCGAAAAATAAAAATTTGTCACTTCCGGTGGAAACCGGGAGTGAATCTAATTTTTCAAAAATTTGAATTTTTTGATCATATAAAAAACGTGTAGAGTTTATTAAGCTGAATCTGACGCTGAAACCCGTTTGAAAATCAGACAATGCATTACAGAGATATCGGGGTTTAAAAACTGATTTTTCCGGAAATTTTGATTCAACGTTCTTGTTTTAAAAATAGCGTAAATTTCAAACTGAAATTAACTCATACCAAAAATAGTTCAATTTTTGTTAAGTTGTACTGTGACACATTCGGATTTGTTTAAGTCGTTTTTGTTTTTGAACATATTTTATTGTATATATGATATACAAAGGGTTCGAACACAAGTTCTTGCAACTTACTAGTTTCTCACCCACAAGGTTTTTGTTATTTCGTACTTAAAACCAATCGGATTTTGTTAAGTCGTACCAAGAATTATTCGAATTTTTTAAATCTTTTTGTTTAAGTTGCTCTTGTAATTTGTTTAAGAACTCTGCTTCATGCAGGGATATCAAGCTTTACTCTCGACAGTAACGAGAGACCCATTCGTTGCTTTGCAACGAGCTTTGCTCTAGTTTAATTTTGTTATCCTCTTAGACTGATTATCAGTAATCACATTGACGCATGCTTAAATTTTATTTTTTAAACCTACTTGCTTCCCATATAAAAATGACGATATTTTCAGAACTTCAGAAGTATGGAAAATGATTTTCTAGGATATATTATCATAATCAATATTAACAGATAATTTATCAACAAATAAGCCTACAGAACAGTATATCGAGACTGACACTTGCACGAAATGTGTTGCTGGTAATGCTGTTGATGGGAACAACGAAACATGTATGCGGACAAAAGACATCGGCATTAACTCAAACATACACACAACATGGTGGTATGTAGACCTTGGAAATAATTACAGTTTATACAGCATTAGGATTGAATTTCAAAAGGAAACACAATTTGTATCCGGTAAGTAAGTTTTTCTCTCTGAAAATAAGTAAATTTATGCTTCTATAGATATATAATAATCGACGTTTACCTTTAATAAAAGATAAAAGAATGCAAAACTAAAAGAAGCATGTTCCAAAAAAAAATTCCTTGTACTGTCTACAGGCATAATGTTATTTTAAGAAAACTTTTAAAATTGTTTAAGAGCACACACGAAAAGGACGTTTTGCTGGGTTCTCTTTGTATGTCTCTAATACAACTAACAAAGATGACGGCTTTGTTTGCTACCAGAATGAATCGAGAATACCACCCTTGGATTTCAACACAAGCTGTATAACTCATGGGCAATACGTTATATTTTACAATGAAAGAGTGGTTGGAAAAAAATATCCATCAGAGTACCAAACATCAAATGTGATCACAGAGTTGTGCGAAGTAACAGTACAAGGTATTGATATTATTTTTTATCTCTGATTGTTTCAACACTACTTGCAATTTTACATTTGATTATGCGGTACAGATATATAATATTATCATTGGAGACAAACATTCCATCTTAAGGAATGATCGGCATGTGATATCAGTTGTCAACTGTATTTTGTTATGTCAAAAGTTCAACATGCACTAACAGGATAATCGCGCTATTTTGTTGCTTTCCGAAATAGCAAGGAACGAATTAAGGTGGAATAACACACCTAGAAAAAGACAGCCAAAATAACAGTAAATTATTTGATTTTGAAAGATATAACGATAAATAAACTGCACATATATCAAATAGGCGAAAAAAATGCAGTTTGGGGAAAAAATGAATATAAAAAAAAATTCAATTCAGTATGTATATCCAAAGCCCCTGCAGGATTCAAACATGGGATGTACGGATCACAAGCCCGACAATTTATCCACTTAGCTATGGAATGAGTTACATGTTGCCGTCGATAAATCCTTTTAATAAAACAAAAATGTAGCTTCGATCAAAGGTCATCCATTTTGTGATGATGTGTAATTCCACCTTAACTTTACGTTCAGTAGAAGAAGTGTTCTTCCAAACGACATTCTTACAGATGCAAAGAAAAATAAAATATTGTTTAAATCAGTATGTGACTGTATACATGTTTAAATCTCAATCAAATACATTAAAATAATATTCATTACTAATAACTATATTAATTAAAGATTATCATGAAGCTGTCACTGCATAGTAAAGATAGAGCGAAAGGCAATGTGCTCGCAAATAGTGAAATTTGCTGGTTGCATTATACGGCAACAACTCTGATCTCAGCCGTAGCCTATCACAAAAAAGATCGAATCGTCATTTTTTTTTACAAGAGTTGACCTAATAAGCTTAACGTAGGACGGAACTTAATAATATATTGGCTATTTGATACTCGTTATCGTACATAAACACATCAAGAATATGAGACAACTAGAGTAGGGCTGCAGATATGATAATTTTGAATGAATACTTTTTAAACAGCATAAATGTACTTTTTCCCCAATTTTAGAGGGTCAATGTCTTTCGTTTTAGGATGAACATATTACGTAACCTCCCGTCTCGTTATCGATCTGATTTATAAAATTAAACAAAAATACTAGTATATGAATATAACTGCTATTAAATTCCAAATTTATCAACCTCTGCTCACTCTCAGAGTGATAGTGCTAACTTTTAATATTTAAATTAAAAAAAGGTTTGGATGACTGTTGTGATAATTGTATAACATGAATGTCCAAATATATTCATAAGGATAACTCCTTCTTAGAAGTCAACTAATTTGAACAAGAACTATATTTTGACAAAGGATATTATAAATACTAGTATATAAGACATCTCCTCTTACAGTATTCCTATGATAGCGTTTATAAATGGAAATTTGCTGAAATGATTATTTATTGTAAAACAGGTTGTTTGAAACCAGGTGTTTATGGAGAATTCTGTAATGAAACTTGTCCTGACAATTGTCAGGAGAATAGATGTGACATTATAAGTGGTACCTGTTTAGGTTGTAATCCTGGATGGAATGGGACATATTGTAACACAAGTAATACTTTATCATATGATTCGATTTGAATTTCACAACAACAGTCCCTTTCAAACATGTTGAATCACTGTGTTAAATATACAATGTTTTCTATCTAAAGCTTGCCTCGATGGTCATTATGGTCTAAACTGTGCGTTAAAGTGTGTTGGACGATGTAAAGACCATGACCCTTGTAATCACACTACTGGTTTGTGTGACAATGGATGTGCTGACGGTTGGACCGGTGGAAACTGTACAGATGGTTGTAGTGAAAATTTAATATTTTTTTTTAATTTCATGAATATATGGAAATCATTAAATACTTTGCATTTAATAAATTCCATAATTATGAACACATAAAGTTTTGATAAGTAAGTTGATAATGAGTAATTGGTAAAGAATGTTTTAGAATATGTAAACTATATTACATGTTTTAATAGGGATTAAAGATGTGAATGTTTGTCAGATTATTGATTTTTCAAATAGAATGTCATCCAGGAACATACGGACGAAACTGTTTGCAAAAATGCAGTGGAAATTGTTTAAATAACAGAACATGTAATAGAGCAAACGGAACATGTGGCATGGGGTGTGGTTCTGGATATACAGGGGATCTATGTGACAAAGGTTTGACTGGATCAATAGTTTTTTACGAAATCATTGAAATTTTAAAGAGATTACAATAATCGGGAAACTTAAGATACAACGGAAAATTAACAGGTAAAGTCCTATCATATTTCCAATGGGTAAAATATTCTTTACATTGTTTTCCTCTTACAAATCATTCGCTATAGATATTTCAATTAGGGATCATGATATTTCTTCTTGAATTGCAGTGTTTTAATTTCATTAATCAACAGCAAATGAATATGAGTTTCATTTGCGTATATTTATGAACAACCTTGCAAAATAGCTTAATTATTTCCTCAAGAGCTTTTCCCAATGCAGGTTCTATTTACATCTGAAACTATAAACGGTAAAAACACGCAAAAAATGTAATTTGCACTGGAAATAAAATGCAATTGTAAAAATTATTTATCTATTCATTTATTTATTTCGAAGATAATGAACGCCATTTGAATTCTTTTCTTATTTTTAAAATCCAAGTATTGAAATGTAACTTCGGAAATAAACGCGACACTTTCGCAAATAAACGAGGAGTTCTCGCGGATTAACGCAAAACATTTCCAAAATGAGTACATTTCAAATTAAAAGATTTGAATAAAAATGCATTTATATTTGTTAATAATTCTATTATTTACCCTTTGTCATACACGTAACAACATTTTTGAATATTTTATCGCGCGTTTTGTGACAAAGTGTAAAATGGCGGCGTCAGCGTTTGAGGCGGTGCACCAATAGCTGATAAAGTGTTGAAACAAATCCTATGCCGATTTTACTCTAAATAAAATTAACAAAATCCGCTAGAAATGCATTTTGTGAATAAGTAGTCTAGCAACATCAAAAACATCATACGATATTGATGACAATAAATGAAAAAGAAACCACGCCGATAAAAATGGACGACAAATTGTTGAACGGCCCATTTCGGAAAGACGGAAGTTTGGCAACAGGCAACAGGAGTCGTTTGGATGTTAGGAGTCGGCCGATCGTTGGTTTTTAGGGAGAATTTTAAAAACAATACTAGAAATGCACAGGATACATGTTTAGGAAAGTACTATTTTCCAAGACAATTTTTGGAAGTAGAACCTGACTATTATTGTGAACACTGTATAGGCTTTGAAAACGACGTTAAGGCTGTCTATTTTCGGCATTGCACATTGCCCCGCTTGGCAAAACCTGCTGATGTAAATTATTCTGTTACTCAAAAATTTATTTAGCACGCAATTTAAAATTAGGGCAATGTTTAACAAATGGTCAATGGTCAAGATATCAGACAGTAAACAGAATCTATGCATTGCCCTCAGTTTACGCAATGTCGATCCCTTTGTAAACGAACCAAAACTTTTGCGAACACTTTTCATTTTAAACAAGAACCATTGTGAAGAATAATAAATGAAAACTATTACACTTTAGTTTTAAATAATATAGATGAAATATTTTTTTTGTTTTACGGTGATTTATGCATAATATATTTGGATACGATTAAAATTATATAACTTTTTTATGCATGAAGTAAATTTCGTAAAACCTCTAACAAGCATTCATATTGTGTAAAAACATTCGCATTGAATTTTTGCCGACTCTTGTAATAAAACAGGAATTTTGTTGATTATTCTTTCAGTTCAAGCAAAGGAAATATTCAAAACTGTGGTACTGACTTTTAATGACATACAACTACTTGTATGTCGCAAAAGAAGAAGACAAAATCAATTTTTTTTCGAAATTTGAACAATAGTTAAGAAAGTTAATGTTTTTTAAAATAAAACCGCCAAACTAGACGTTGATCTATGACGCAACGATATTTCATATGCGCATTTGAGCATTTATGTCCTAAAATTTTTTTATTGAATTTTGATAAAAATTTAAAGTTCCAATCAGTATTGATATTTAAATATATTGAACTGATATTGGTTAGAAATGTGCTCATTGTTAATCATCAAATAAACAACGTACAAAAGGTTTGCGATGTAACCAGAAAGTTATGAGTTTATTCGAAAACTAAATTGGCTGTCATAGAAACTTACTTTCATTTACTAAGATAGATTATTTAAGGCTTACCTGTGCTCAAGTAAGCTTTCTAATCACCTTTTCTCCGGAGTCCGTCTGTCTCTCCGGCAAAGTTTAAATCATGATCCCAAAAGGTTGGGTGGGCAACAATCAGAGGAGGGGTGAATTTCATTTAGGAATAAGTAGAGAACAATTGTCTAAATCTTCTTCTGAAGAAGTATTTGTCAAGAAAAACTAAAGCTTGTGTAGGATCATCCTCACATTGATTCAAGTTTGTTCAAATCATTATTAGGGTTAAGGTAAGGGTAAGGCTTCTAGAAGCTTAAACTCTTATGTTGGAAAAAATTGAAGTCCTCTAAAATCTTCTAAAAAAGAATAGCCGGCTGGAAAAGCTAAACTTGTGTGGAAACATTCTCGAATAACTTTCATTAAAGTTTCTTATCCGGTGATGGTGGGGGGGGGGGGGGGGGGTTCAATGGTTCAATTCAGCATTGAAAAGAGTCTTAAAATTCTTCTTCACAAGAACTCTAATGCTATAGTTTATGATATTGCTGAATTTCGAATATAGTTATGATTTTAGATTGTTCAAACCATGACCCCAAAACTAATTCTGGATTCTGGGGAAAGATTAAATAACTAGCATATGAATATATGTAATTACTCTATAAAAAGAGTTGCTATGGTTTTGTCTTTGTAAGGCTATATCTTTTGTTCCAATTTGCAATGTTTGTAATTGATTAGATAAGGTTGACCTGAACAGAATGGTGACTTATGTTGCGCGATATGACAACAAAAGTTGACACCTTGCGTTTTCCTTTTTGATGTGTAATTGTTTGTTTGTTGTTATATTTTAGTTTGTGATAATGGAACGTTTGGAACAAATTGTGATAGTAAATGTGGACATTGTTCAGAAAATGTGACGTGCAATTCTCTGAACGGGCGTTGCTACAACGGCTGTGCATTGGGCCATTCAGGAGATTTTTGCAACATAAGTACCGGTAAATACTGAAGTTAGAATGAATGAAGATTATTTGTTTCAATTTAAGTAAAAAAAATCTAATTGATATTTCCTTGCACTTTTTATTGAAACAAAGAATAAGGACTTTTTTTAATCGGATGCAATGTACATGTTGGAGGATTGTTTTGAAGCATGTGACAGGTTATTAAAAGTAAAATGTCTATGTTCTTTACATTGCGATAAAGAGTCTTGTCACAATGTCAACGGATCATGCTTTTGCAAAAATGGAATAAAGGTGGCCTTTGGCTGCAATAAAAGTAAGTGTCTTTCACAAAAATTTAGATTATGATTTTCAATAATCTAAATGGTTCTCAAGAACATAATATACGTAATGTACCAAAAACGTTCATAGAGAAGCTCATTCTGATGTAGAAAGTTTACAATTCAAATAAATTTAATTGTTCATATTTTTTATTTTTGCATGTATACAAATTAAAACTTATACAATGCCCAGTATTAACATTTTGACAACCAGTAAGAAAATGTGATAACAACAGCGAAGTAGTCGCCAGTCAATTTTGTTTAACAAAAGCAATTCAAATACTATATAGTATGTAATGATTATATTTGCATTTGTTTCAGCGTTTATAAGTCCAGAAAAACATGAAACAAACACTTTAACAGCAGTTATTGGTGCGGGAGCAGCAGTTTTTCTTCTAGTCCTTGTTGGAATAATGATATATGTAATCAGGTATATATGTGTAGAGATGAATTATTTAAAATGTTCTTTTACGTCTCATTTTTATCAGAATTAATAACTATTTTGATAGACTTTTTGCAACATAAAATACTCTGTCAGTTTCCAAATACATCACTTCTATAGATTGATTAACGTTTTCGTTATAAAGGCAGAGAAGAAAGAAAAGGAACACGTCAAACGAAGGAACGGAACAAATAGGTTTTTCCACTATGGATGAATCATTGATTAAATGTATTTATTGCATTAAATAGCGTTTACATTTTGTAAATAGGTATAATTTAATGACATGATGTTTTTCATCGTTTGTTTTCAATATTGACATCACTTTTTCATTTTAATATGACTTAAAAATAAGAGGACAATTTAAACGAAATAATAACTGCACAGCCATCTGTTGCTAAAGATAATCAATTTACAGGTGATAAGAAGCAAATACAAAAGACTGGAACCCACAATGTCACATATGATTCATCTTTTAAAGAAAGAGGAGAACCATTTACTCATAAAAAACCAAATAACTTAGATGAATTAATAAAAAGTCTAGCAGAAATCAAAAATACCCAGCTGGATAAAGAATATAAGGCAAGTTAAAAATGCAAAGTTTTATTTTCATTTTTTAACTTTGACAATGAATGGAATTGCAATTTTTCGAATAGTAATATTACATATCAATATTCTTAAAAATTAATACACACAGAAAACTCCAAAGGGAGAGCTACACCCATGTGTTGCAGGGAAAAGTGAAGACAACCTATCAAAAAATAGATACACTACGATATTTCCATGTGAGTCTACACACGTATACAAGTTTTAGACAATTTTCTTTTGTGGTTATTCAAGTTTCGCTCACAATTTAGTACTGATTATTTCAATGCATATATATTGTATTAACTGCTTTTATTGGTTTTTAAAGAAATATTAATAGGCAACATATAGAGAATATAGTACATTAATACAAGACGGGCCAAAAAAAAGAGTTCTATTCGTACTATAACATGTACTATAGTTAGTCTATATATGTGTTACTTTACTTGAGCATTATTTTATTCTTTCAAAGATGATCACTCTCGTGTTGTTCTAAACACCTCGACGAATGAATCGGACTACATAAATGCCAACTATATTGAGGCAAGCTTTTAACATTGTTGTAGGACAAGATAACCTGTGTAAACTCTTTTCCTTTTATTTATTACATACTTAGTAATAAATACAGTTTTTTTGCACATGTGATACAGATGACATCACAAATTCCGTATCGGCCTCCGGGGCTGATACAGGTTATCAGCCCTCCAGGGCTGATACGGATCCGTATCACACCCCTTGCGGAACACCTCTGCCTCTTTCCGTTTCGGCATTTGTGCATGTTTACAGACGAAAAATGAAACATTTTCTAGCAGTTGAAATTTTTAAATGCAGTTAAAAACTTTAGTTTTCGAGCATTTAATTTGAAGAAGATCTCATATTTTTATTTAATACGTGTACAGACTACTGTCAAATAATATTTAAAATAAATTTGTTCAAGTTGATGCATTTTTACATAATTTGTTACTAAGTATGTAATAAATATAATAATAAATACCCTTTTTCCATTTCACAGCCGGTATCAGCCCTCGACCAATATCATCCCTCGGGCTGATATTGGAGTCTTGGACTGATACACGCTGTGATATGGAAAAGGGTATGTATTATTCTCTATGTATTATTTTATGGAAAAAAAAGTATGTATCTCAATCCTTTTGGTAGGATGTGTTTGGAAAGAAAAAGTACTTAGCAACACAAGGTAATTTGAAATCTTTAGCATTAGATGATTAAAACTGGTCGATTTCAATCCGTATGATAATTTTCCCATTATTTCTTTTAAATAACAAGGACCAAAGAATAGTACTACTGTTGATTTCTGGAGAATGGTGTGGCAAGAAAACGCACGAATCATTGTTTGTCTAACAAATCTCAGCGAATCCAAAACTGTACGTTTTCATTTTAATGTTCTATACGATTTCAAAAAGATTTATAGTTAAATTGCTTTAATTGTAGGATGTCGTTGTATTGCTTTAATTGTAGGATAAAGTTATTGTTCTTTTCATGCTGTGTTTAGAAAAAATGTGCTAAGTATTGGCCGGACCTGAATGACAAGCACATGGAAGGTGTCATCAGCATTCGCTGCCTGAAAGAGCAAACCTATGCTGAAAATATAATCAGACATCTGAGAATTAACAAAAGAACAGTAAGGCCCTTCTTGATTTTGCTTGTTTGATAGTGTGAGCTACTGTTTTTAGCTCAAGTGAGTTTTTCTGATCAAAGCAGTATGTGCAGGATAAAATGTTTTATGCCCCAAAATTTAAAGTTATGAATAGAGCTTTAGAAGTTTGCTTAAAGATAGGTTAACATATATCTGGTTCAAATTTATAAAGATGAATTGTCTAATCGGTGGCATACCAGAAATATAATATTTAAAAAATGAACTAATTTTACAGAATGTAAGAATTTTAGACAGAAATTGGGTATTTTCCATCTGTTTTTCGAAAAAGAACTTCATCGAGCGCTTGCCTGATCCAACACCATTTTTTTATGATATGCAAAATAATATGAACAATAGTATATGTAAAAATGGTTTTGGAGCAAAGGTGCGCTCTCCTACTTATGAATATGAAGAAAAACTGAAATATTTTCATGGGGTTTTTTTGGAAAATGTGCGAAATGGCCCATTTAAGTGACGTCACAGAAACACGAGGAATAATCAATATTGTTAAACTTTTAAATTTCTGTAACTGGCATTTTCAGTTTTATGTATTATCAAGATTTCTATATATATTATAAGTGTTTTTTTAAATTGTAAAAATTGGGGGCAGAAACTAGACCTTATCAAATATGGTTTTTTGTCCGCTGTAGGTCATTGTCATCGTTGACGTTGTTGTTGTAAACTTTTTACCGTTTAATATTCTTCTCCAGAAACAGTGTGACACATTTAATCAATCTTACAAAAAATATTTTTGAGGGAAGGGCCCTCAAGACTTTAAAGGGGAGATCATTAAGAATTATTGGAAAATTGTCTGTATTTTTAACAAATCTTCTTCACAAAAACCAGTTGGACAGAAACTATGTAACTTGAATGGAAGGTTATTTAGAATTTGTTCAATTCGTGATTCAAAGGGGTAGGGCGGGGCCACAATGTGGGTCAAACCTTTACATTAAAGAATAAGAGAGAAAAGTCTTTTAAAATTTTCAAAAACAATTTCGCCAGAAAAGCTGTCACTTGTGTGGATAAATCCTTGGGTAGTGTAGATTCAAGTTGTTTAAACATGGTCCCTTGGGGTAAGATTGGGCCACAATAGCGTGCGTGTGGAATTCTTACATATGAATAGTAATAGTGGAAATTTCTTATCACATTTATTAGATACACTATGTATCATGATATTCAGTGTTTAAAGGGGCATGGTCATGATCAAATTCGATTTTTCTGTTTTTATTTTTTACAATACTTTATCCTTGCATTTCTAACGATTAAACAAATTTTTGAAAGCCAGTCAAAGAATTATAAGCAAGAAACATAGATCAAAAATTTTCCCTATGTAAACAAGACTCTTGCCATGTTTTTGTTAATATTGGTTCAATATGCTAGTAAAAATTCTTTTTTAAGCTAATGTTAGATAAAAACATAATCAGAGCTTTGTTTACATCTCAAAGAACTGTGAGCTTGTATCTCGCTTAAAACTCGACGAATTTAATTTTGGTTGACTATGATAAATTTCTTACTGAAGCATTGTTAACATTAAAATCGGAAAAATAAATTTTGACCAAAATCGTGACGATGCTCCTTCAAAGCTTAAAGTATCATTGTCTTAGAATACCTATCTCTATACATTATCATGCACATTTCCTAAGGAAAATACAGAGCGAGACGTGTTCATGTTTCACTACACACAGTGGCCAGACCACGGGGTCCCAGAACCACTCAGTCTAGTGGTGTTCCATCGTCACGTGATGAAAACTGCAGAGGAACATCACATGGAATGTATCGTTGTTCACTGCAGGTAATTGTATAGTAAAACAGTCTTGTGTTTATTGCATTATGGTTGTATGTAATGACTGGGTCCTAATATATGACTATTCATACAGTGCAGGTATCGGCAGAACTGGGACGTTCATAGCATTAGATGCCTTGTATAATAAAGGGGAGAGAACTGGAAAAGTAAACGTACCACAGTATGTAGAGAAGATGAGGAATGACAGGATGAATATGATACAAGGAGAAGTAAGTGACTAGAAATCGTTAGATAAAAGTAAGAATTCTTTGTCGTCTATATCCATTATAGCGAATGTGGGTATATTGATTCGTTTAAAGGTAAAAAATATTCCTTTTTAAGAAATGATCGGCGTGTGATTTTAATGATCAGTACCGTAAAATGTCTTTTTCAATGTATTTAAAGATTGACTATCAGAGTTCTTTTTACCATTAAGAATTTGAATATTTTCACCAGGATCAATACAAGACCGTGTATATGGCGTTACTTGAGGCTTTCAGAGGACGACTCCGTGCTGTACCAGTAGATTTTTTTCTCAAGGAATTTCAGGATCACTCTTGTTACTTGAACCACGGAGACGTCTCCAAAAAATCACCATTTGCACTAGAGTTTGAGGTACTTTGAAATACATGTAAAAGTAAATGTCAGTCCATATCATAAAATTTGTTCATTGTTCACCATATATTTCAGCGAGCATTTCTGAGAATTCTTCTGATTTTTGTTTTTAAAATATTTTTAATATTTTGACATATTTGCAAAAACCAGGCAGCTAATTTGATCTAAACTTGGGAACAAGGCAGACATATTTTTTAATTGAGGACCATGCACTATTCACTGAAATAAAAAATGATTATAAAATATGAAGAATAGATTGTGAAGAAAACAGATCAGCGTGCTTTCCAGCTGTAAATTTCAATTTTTCTCATCAATTTCTTTATGTGACTAGAAGAGAGGTTTTCCAATAAAATATAAATGCTTTGTTTGTTTTGGTTTTTAGGATGGGTTGTTTTTTGGTTTATATTAAGATGCTTATTTAATTTTGGAAGATATATGTTTATGTGTATGTTTGGTCTTAATCAATGTATTGCCAATTTACAAAATTAAGTTAACTTAGATGATGTGATCCAATTGATTGGCGTCTTCTTGTAACTGCGTTTCAAACATTACTGTACGCCTTTAGGAACTAGTGTACTTTAAAAAAGTGTATACACATGAGGATTTTTAACCTGGGGTTTTGGAAGGTATTTGTATCTTGTTTTTTTTCTGAAGATGGAACATGTTAATGTCTGGTATAAGTCAATGTATACAGAATTATTCTGTATAATTATAAATTTGACACACTTATGTTAACTAAGTAAACAAACTTCAGAAAATTAGATAAGTTAGATGACAGGATTCTTCCTTTAATTGCGTATATAACATTACTGTTTGCCTTTTAGGAATTGTTGTCCTTTAGAAAAGTGTATACACGTGGCGATTTTAAATCTGGAATGTCGAACGTTTCAGCAAACTATGTTCCAAATGTCTTACCGGGTGAGTTGTCTGCTCATATGCATATTGAATGAAGTTCATGAAGAACAATAAAAACAGCTGAAGTCTTTTTACTTTATTTTCTCTCTCAACCATCTTTTCACTTAAAATGTGGACATGAAATGATTTTATCAATCATATATGCATTTTGAAAGAATGTCATGAAGAACAATAAATACAGCTAGAAGTCTTTTTTTAACTTATTTCCTCGAAATGTGGGCATGAAGTGATTTTATCAATTATATGTTTGTTTAGGGTTACTTTACACTAAATTTTTTTGCATGTTTCATATGAATGCAGTTGAGAGATATATCTGTCCATTAACAAATTCAACAGAAAGTTTATATTACAACGCAGTCTGTTTACAGGTATAGAAATATACAATAATAACAGTGAAAAGAAATGAGACTTTACAAAATTATATCTGACTTTTCCTGCCTCTAAGTAAATGTATAATTTTCTTATGCATGCAAATTCAAGTATTCTTGTATTTGAAGAGGAACAACAATTATCCCCTACATCTAAGCGATGACAATCAGATTTTTGCTCCAACTCTTGATAGTCAAAAAGATAATGATCTCTTTAAACATCCTTTGGTTATCAATATAGATTGACATCACTTGAAAACTTAGAAGTGTTTTTTGAATTGCAGTCGTTTACACGATGTGACCTATTCATCAGTGCCCAGTTCCCTCTACCGGACTACACAGAACATTTCCTGACTCTTGTGAAGACTTACTTTACATGTACCATCGTATCGCTGTTTCCTCTAGAGGAAGTGAAATCGGTACAGTCTTACATTCTTTTAAGGAGAATACTCCTGTATATACCATAATAGTAAATAAGTAAATTTGCAATTACATTTACTTAGATTTTTACGTTTTACATACTGGGTATTACATGCAGATATGAAAGATATTTGATATGTCATATTGCAGACTTCTTTTTGGCTACCAACCAAGAATCAACAAAAAACAGTTGGGCCTTTTACAGTCAAATTGGCTGAGAGTACACAGGCAAAATATGTGGCCAAGACTTACATTACACTACAGCAAAAGGTTTGTTTCTCAGTTCTGCAAGATACCAATGATTATCAGTATAACGACGGAACAAATGAATAAAATAATACATAATGAAATAATCCTTGTCAATCTTTACAGGGAGGAAGCAGCATGCGAGTTGCCGTACTCGAGTGTAGATGGTGGGAAGATGAGTTTGACAGCAAGAGTAGAAGAATACTGATTGACCTTGTTCAAGAAGCCAAAATAGAGGAAAGGACCCATCCTACTGGGAGAATACTTGTCCTCTCCAGGTTTGATATATTCAAGCATACGCTCTTTCATTATGAACAAATTCCCAAACAATATGATTCAACTGTCTAGTATTTAGTATACTGTCTAGTATCTGTTTTGATATATACTAGTAGAAGAGTTGATTCATCCAACTTAATGCCCATCAGAGTAGCAAAGATAAATTGATATATAAGTTTGTTAACAGTGATGGTGCCAAACGATGTGGTTCATTCTGAACTGTATTTAATGCCCTGGAACAAATGATGATGGATGAAGAAGTGGATTTATTCACCATCACAAGACAGCTTCAGACACGGAGACCAGAATTCTTGTCCAGTCTGGTAACATTTAACCGTTTTTATACATTGCAGCTGTCGTGATTATTCCATGTTGTTATGTTCAGAAAATCAGTGATGATATTAATTTTTGTATTACATATTTGATGACTGAAATCGATCATTACAGTTAATGTCACAGCAAAGGCTTTTCTATATAGTAATAAACATAATGTTTTCATATTTAAATTGCATCAAGAAAGCAGCATATGTGTATGAACAAGACGTATAATTTGTTTATTATATTTCTTTTTTAAGAAGGAGTATAATTGTGTTAACTATTTTGTTTTGGTCTTTTTAGGAGGAATACCAATTTTGTTTCGACACGATTTCAGACTACTTACAGAATGACACTTTGTATGCAAACGTTTAGACTTTTTGGAAAATATTTCCGAGCGTTGTTCCACAAAACAATTTTATTTAGTGCTCAGAATCTAGTACATGTATACAACATTCTGGAAACAGTCTGTGATGAACAATAGTTTTATACTACATTAGATTTTTAACATTCAAATGAAAAATGTGTTGTTTTTACTATCAGAATTGTGTTCTATTCATTTATGTAAAATGATATCTGATCATTGAATTAATTTAGATGAATTTAGCATTTGTTTTTAACTTTTAAACTTTGAATAATTTGATTCAATGAAAATACACGCTAACTGTTTCATGCTGTTAAGTTCACATTTTAGAAAGTGCCATCTTAGTTGCACATCATTGTTGTAGTCTTAATTGTTGGTTGTTAAAAAATGTTGATTTGTTGCAGTTGTTTATGTGCTTATTTGTTAGGTTTTCTTTATTGTTGAATTTAGTAAGTATTTTTAGAATATCGTCAATTGTTTTCCACGTAATTTCATGTCAAGCAGAACATAAATTCCTACATTTTGTACTAGTACTGACATAGTTTATGTTTGTTAATGATTATTTTTTATCAATTTGATTAAAACCGAATCTCTTATATCCGCTTCTACAAATTTATTTATAAAATTATTTTTGTATATTTTAATATTTGCCTTGTTTTGAGATTTAAAATCTACAGTGTTTTAAAATGATTTGTTTGATATTTGTAAAATTTGCATCAAATGCTGTTAAATAGTTTATGCAATACAACAAATTAGCGCTACATGTATAAGATACTTGTTTTCATGATAAACCCACGTATACTGTCCGTTTGTTGATTTTCCTACTGAATGGATACTATACTAATAGATAGTCATAGAACATAAAGCGATATTTGAAATGTAATTCAAATAATCATCTTGACTATATCGGCAAAGATCACGTTAAAAAATGAACATTGTACACTTTAAGTTAACTTTCATCAACAAAGAGAAATCATAAAAAATTAAGACAAATTAAAAATGTAAAATTATAGGATTCTGATCCAACTATGTAAAAATCATATTGCTGGTTTGTACAGTCTACATATGTTTTTGACGTTTTGGTACATAATTAACTGTCCATTTGCCAAGAGGACAGGAGTAATATCTGCAATCATGGTCTGTTGACCCCTAAGATTTGATCTACGTGTATATATACATGTAACAAGAATCCCCTCCCTCCCACCTCCCACACACGCATCTCTGTCGTTACGCCCCCTCCCCGTCCATACCCCGACTCCATATGCATGCATGGTGTCGCGCTTTCTTAAAAGAAATATATTAGTGTAGCGGCTTAGGTCAATATTTCAGCAAAATATTTCACTTGTGGAGACAAGCACCAAATTTTGCATGAAGGTTCCTTGAACATAACTTTATTTTCTGTGAAATTATGAAAAAGAATTTGTTGTATGATATAATTTGATGTTCATTTCATATATGAACACTCTGCGCATGCGTATAAAAACATGCTGCAGCTCATTTTTGAATGTACATGATCTAATTGTCTAAGCAGTTGCACTGCAAAGAGCAGTGCAAAATAATTCGGACTTGAAACATTTGCATTCCCCAACACAACTAATATTACATCAACATTTCAGTAGTTTTTGACATGAAACTGCAATTGATGGTCAGGATGTCCCGTGTGAAACCAATAAATCGCAATCTTATCCCAACCCATCGGGAAGGGGATGCTGTGGTTTTTTACTTACATAGTAACTGACCCAATGTATGTTTAGCTTGCAATACAGATCTCTTAATATGCTCTACAAGAGCAGCGTCTGAAGGATCGAGGGATGCCATTGTATGGAAGGTGCTTACGAGCAAAGAGGCCAATGCGCGTGTCATTAACTCTTTTGGAAGTGCTAGACCGAACGTACATGATGACTACAAATTCTTCTAGTTTATTAATTATATGTTCTGTCACACTGTCACAAGGAGAACTTAAGATAATTTCTGTCGTAGTAGTTGCATATACGATTTGGTCTGCTTTAAATCCAGATGGTCTTGTTTTGTTCTCGTTACACCGAAGAAAAGTGTTCCAAGAGTTTGGCGGTCTAGTGTTTCTAGTTATCTTCCGCCTAGATCTTATGCTTCGTTTTCTTCTAGTTTCACCTTTATGACTATCATCTTTGTAAACATCCGAAGACAATATCTACTCTCCGATGGCCTTGCGCAAGCGAAGTGATGTGCGTTAGGATAATGTCATTGGCATAGTTATCAAAGGTTTGACATTGTTCGGTTGTTTTGAATTGACTAATGATGTGCCGTCAATAACAAGTGAGGGAACTGTCGGTACACTGTTTGGCAATACTTGACTAGCTTCCACAATAGGCATCGACTGAAATTTCACACCAGTATACAAAAAACATTTTGAGAAAGCGAGGGGGAATTTCTGATTTTCATATTCCAAAAATTTTTGTAAATCACATTGCTCTGTCAGGAAATAAAAGTCTAGATAACAGGCCACAGTCATCTTCTAAATGTGCTAACTATGTCTTTGAAGAATCAGCTTTTTGTTTGGCAACTTTACTATTAGAAAAAGTGAATCACTGAATTTTTCAAGCTCAGCCAATGCAAAAGCCCATGAGCAGAACAGTGCAATTGTAAAAGGTGATGATGGTGCGATATTGCTAACTGTCAAAGAATCTAGAGGGTATGTAACTAGTAACACTAGACTTGGAACTCTTTTCTTCGGTGTATCGAGAAAAAACAGAACTATAGGGTTTTTAGCAAACAAAATCTTATCTGCAACTATAACGACAGGCACTACTATAGTTGTAACAAAGGCAAAAATGTTGTTAGTAACAGAGCTATAGATACAGACTTTGTATCATCTTGAAACAATGAAGAAGCTGACACTTGTATGTTCCTACATACAAAACATGCAGCCTTGGGTAGTATCAATTCAAATTCGGATACAGATTGTTGTTGTTATTGGTGTGGGTGTTTTTAATGATTTAAAAGTTGATGAGTTATGGGTGAAAGGGCAGGGATTTGAGATCGATACCAATTCATGATAATGTTTGATCAGTGGGTCCAAGATCATAAGCACTTTAATTCTTTCATGCATTTACGGATTGTGATACAGAGTCCGTATTTGATGGGACATGTAAAATGACAGCATGGCAGGCTGAAAAGTGTTTGAGAGGGTTGTAGGGGTATTCGGATTCTTAAGTTCTCCTTGTGACAGTGTGACAGTCTATAAATAGTGCCTGTTTGGAAGGGTAACAGTTGAAATTGACACCCCGAGAAAACCAGTGTCAACCGACGCGAAGCGGAGGTTGACAATGGTTTTCGAGGGGTGTCAATTTCAACTGTTATCCTCCCAAACAGGCACTATTTATTTTATTATACTGAATGTCTTAATTTTAGAGATTTTTTGTGATTCTATATAGAAATGACGTGAATTCCACGGCGAACCGTACGCGCATAATTAACGCACATGTAACAATTCGTTGTGTTACCCGTTGCTAAGTGTATTCCTAACGCTAAGGGTAATAGAACGGATTATCAAATGCGTCTAAACCAATCAGATTTCAGTATTTAACATGAAAGTATAATAAAACATATAATCAATTTGTACACATCATGTACGTTCGGTCCAGCACTGCCAATTGAGTAAATGACACGCGCCTTGATCTTTTCGCTCGTAAGCAGCGTCCGTACAATGGCATCCCTCGATCCCTCAGAAGCTGTTCTTGTAGAACATATTAATAGATCTGTATTGCAAGCTAAACATACATTGGATCAGTCACTATACAAGTGACAAAACTCGCCATCCCCTTCCAGATGAGATTGGGATAAAGATTACGGTTTTCGGATTTCACACTGGACATCCTTACCACCAATGGGGTCTTCATTTGAAGATTTACTGAAGTGTTGATGTAGTATTAGTTGTTCTGGGGAATGCAAATGTTTCAAGTCCGAATTATTTTGCACGGCTCTTTGCAGTGCAACTGCTTAGACGATTAGATCATGTACATTCAAGAATGAGCCGCAGCATGTTTTTATACGCATGCGCAGAGTGTTCATATATGAAATGAACATCAAATTATATCATACAACAAATTCGTCTTCATAATTTCACAGAAAATAAATCATTACCCAGAAATATTTAAAATATCATGAAAACATTATGAAAAAAGACGCCATTTTGAAATAAGAGGTTGCCATCTTGAAAATGATTAAAACTTGAATATCCAACGATATTTTTTAATCAAGTAATGTTCAAGAAACCTTCATGCAAAATGTGGTGCTTGTCTCCACAAGTGAAATATTTCATCCCCTAAGCCGCTACACTAAAACTGCGAAGGGTAGAAGGATGAAAATTACACGGGGCGAAAATAACCCTGTATACAGAATTATCAGTGGAATTTTATTCATTCTGAATAAACTTCACCATAATCAAAACATTGGCCTAAATAATTTTCAAACAAATGCAAATTCTATGTTTATAATGCTGTTATATTCTTAATAACACAGTCTGTTATAATTTTTACCTTGATGCTGTGAAAATGGAATATTTAGTAAAGATTGTAGCATCACATAGAAAATTGTTCACTGCAATTAAATCAGCGGTTGAGTAAATTATTTAATAGCACGCAGTATAAAGACCTATGAATTGATTTGCTTGCAAATCTGTTTAGTTAACTGTAAGGATGGGTGATGTAACAATGGTTCTTGTATTTGCACAAATGGAAGGAATCTCTTTTGTGCAATGGCGGCAAAATATAATAAAATTTAAGTGGTATTCTGCTCCTAATATATTGAAACGTTTGGGATTGACTATATCATCTTTAAAAACCAATAGGAGATCATGTACCTATACAACTGTTTATAAGGCTTGTCTGCTCAAATTGATTTTTTCATTGTACGCACGAAGTACCTGGCATTGTTTTAAGTTTCATTTGTAAATAATATTTTAAGCAATTGTTTAAAATAAACATTGTGTTCAAAAACATTGAATTTATCATAATAATTCATTGAAAGTGTTCTTTGTTTATTTATAACAATACATGCATGAAAACAATGAATTTGAAAGTTGGGATGGTTGTGATGTCGAGAACATTGCTCATAAGCATCAGGAGATATAGAATAGGCTAATTCTTATAAAGTATAACCAGGCACTATAACCAGGATGTTTGCGTGTGTGAACCAACTTTCATCGGGATCGGTAAACGTTTGGGAGGAAATTCGAATGCTATTTGAAGGAAATTCGGATGAACTATGTGCAATAACAAGTTTAGCTTTTTAAAAAAAGCTTACTGTCTTAAGAGCGAACCATAAACAGCAATTAGTTATCAAAGACAATTTAATTCTTTTTCATATAAATGTCATCTTCCTCTACATACCATGGCGTTTGGAACATGTTTATGCCATCATGTGTCTTTAAAGCCTGCGTGTCTAAAATTGAGAAATGCCTACCCGAGCTTGTAAGTTGATATCGACTACAGTAGGGTAAAAGAAATCTTAGGAAGGGTCGTAGACTCGTATTATTTTGATAAAAAGTTATACCGCTGCATTCAGTATTTTGTTGAACAATTATTACACGGAGTTTTACCTATCTAAGGTGCAAACAACTTTACCGATGTTAGCCATACCGCCTCAATTTTTTTTAATTTTTGTATTTGAAAAACAAAATAATGAAAAGAAATAATTTTAGTAGATAGTATAGAATATTGCTTTTAACTAGTTGGACCTGAAAATCAAAAGGCTGAATTTCATTCATAGCAATTTGTTTTGCATTTTTGTTTTCAAACTTTTTAAGATTTGGAATCTACAAAATTTGTGAAGTCGTACATGAAAGAGATCATTAGAAAATTATCTCCCTTGCGCCGAACAGTATTACAACAAATGAAATAAATGTAAATTTTCACATCATGTATTTTCTACCAATCACAAAGGTGAGGAAGTGCACAACCCGGAGACTGTAAATTATTTCAACTCTTTGTACCGTCTTTCAAGGAAGAAAAGGAACAGGAATATGCGATTTCAATATCACATGTTTATTAAAATAAATAAAAAATGTAATGTACATTAGGTTCTGCACCAAAAAGTGATTTTAATATTTTAGAGGACAATAAAAAGTAATGTAAAAGGAAAATAACAGGGAGAGGGAGTTTAGTGGGACATGGAACGGGACCCCCCCCCCCCCTACCCGCACACGGGCAAAGATTCTTCATTTACATTTATAAAAAAAAATGTGATCTAGCATAGAGTCATCCCTAAACATGTAAAAATTGAAATAAAAGAGAAACTATTAAACAGAGAAATTAAAGTTTAAGGTATCCTTAACCCCTTACCCCCATGTATAAGGATTTTCAACTTCTTTAGAAGTATATTTTTTTGCATGTCAAGATTGTTTGGATGAGTATGCCCCAACCGACTTGGCTACGTACGATACTACGTGCCTGAACAAAACATCATGATAGATTCATTGCATTCATGTATACCAGTATAAAAAGACTAGATTTTTATATAAACCAATATTATCTCATGCATTTGTTACGGGATTATCAATGATCACAATTTTAATATACTGTAACAAATTTTATTTCCTCTATTGATGAATGAAATATAGTTCTGAAACATACACAAACATACATAAATATACACATCACAAGACAACACAAACACATATATCAAGTACACTAAGCTCCATTTCATAATTCAATAACAATTACTACTTTAATGAAATGGAAAATAGATCAAATTAAAATCCAATCAATTGTTCATATTTCACCATTATTATTAAGAATGATCAATATGTAAATTTATCACATATATGCATAATTATGACTTTTAGATATAAATGTCAAAAATAAGTAAAGACAAAGTTTAGACAATTTTGACATCACATACATTTATATGTTAGTCACACAAAACATAGATCTTACCAGATATATGGTATCAGAACCAATGCAATTGACATCACTGTATTTAATTACTTGCGTAGGAATGACTTTTAGGTCTTAGTCGAAGTCTGTATAGGTTGAAATATAACAGACCGCTCTCAACAGTAGTCACTGGAGAAATTAAATCAAACACCCCAAAATAACTCTACCTTCAAAGAATTCAACCTTTCACCTTAAAACCAACCAACCAAAGTTAAGAATCACTAGACCATGAACAACAATCTGAATACTCTATACTTTACCTGTATGGAAACCCATAAGTGACTTTAACAAATAAATAACTTGACTAAAACTGTATAATATGGAAACATATGACAACAATGATAAATTTATTCAAACAACCAATAATTAAAATCACTTGCAACCTGTTCTATCACATATTGTGTCATTCAAGATTAAATAAAAAATCCGAGGTTAGGAAGGGGAGAGAAGGAAATCATTTATTTCGCTTTTTTTATTCTCAGGAGTTATCCATTTTGAGAGGGGCAATTAGTGATAATCAGGTCACCGACTCCTTGTAGATCACAAGGGTCTGTATACACATAACAAGGGTCAGGGTACGTATCACCAGGGTCACGTAACCCAAAACTAAATTGTCCAAACAATCTTGACATGAAAAAAATATATATATTTCTTAAAAATTTGAAAATCCTAATCCGTGGGGGTAGAGGGGTTAAGTGTACCTTTAACATTTATTTCACTGTATATCCCAGATAGCAGGACTTCACTGGACCTTTGTTGAGACAACAATGTTCCTTATATTTGGCTATTGTAAGCAATTAACATCGGGCCATCGGCAATTTGCCCATCGGCCCTTAATCAAACCAACTTGTTGGCTTATAGTTGAGCCAATGTAGCGAACAATATTGGGCCTTTGTTGAGCCACTTCAAGATAAGGCAAACAAAAATACTTGAGCAAAAAAAAAGATTAAATATAATTAAATTGTAACATATTTTATTACTAATGCAGTTCATAAGGACAACATTTATTTTTTAAAAAACTCCCGAGTCTCCTCCTCCCTACTTTTCTTCTCTGCCCGTTACTTCCTTCCCCCTCTCTTTGGTATACCTTTCCCGTTGATATTGTTCTCAATGTCTTTTGTTACAGAATCAGCCGTTGTTCTGTTTTTTTATCATTCCCTAAAATTGTAGTAGTTGGTATTTAAATAATTTGCTACTTTTCTCAGTAAAGAGTAAACATACATTACGATTTAATTTATATGTACCTCGTATATGATTAAGCTTTCAAATAAGAATCCTTGCTAAACATGTTTATACTAGAATAACTGGTAAAAACCTTAATTTTTAATTCAACTTACTTTCAGTGACTGTTCTTAAAGATAATTCTTGGCAAAGTAATTTATCATGAGTGTTATCAGAATTCCTCTGACACACATTTCAGTACGGTCTCCACCAATGGTAGCCAAATGAAAAACCTAATAGACCATTACCAATTTAAAATGTCAAGTATTTCAATTTTACAGAAAAATAACCATAATCAATATTTAATTCACTATCTAATGAGTGGTTAACATAAAAAATAACACAATTCTACATGTAGCTCCTGATGTAGGATCAATTCTATAAAATTGTTAAGCCTTTTTTCATATATTTCTTTCATACTTCTACTCAAAGTAAAAACTTGTACTGTATGCAGGCCCGTGGTAAGATAGGTAAAGTTAGCTACTAGTAACTGGCTACTAGTAACTGGCTACGAGAAGTAAGAAAAGCTAGCTACTAGTAGCTGGCTACGAGATTAAATAAAAGTTGGCTACTAGTAACTGGTTACTAGTAACTGGCTACGACAAGTAAAAAAAGCTAGCTACTAGTAACTGGCTACGAGATGAAAGAAACTCGGCTTCTAGTTACTTCTAACTGTCCATGTGAGAACACATTCCAAGAATTTCATCTTGTGTTCTTACGATGTACATTGCATTATATCACTGTCAATTGTCAATATATCTCAAGTAGCTGTATATATAGACTGAAGATATATGCCAGACTTGCTAATATCAACATTCTGCCAAGTCATCCACATAATATGATCACACAATAACTCAGATATCTCTCTTTATGTAGTCAGCTACTTCTGCATTTTGTTACAAGTATCTTTATTTTTTGGCGGTTGTGTCAATATATCTCAGATAGCTGAATATATAGACTGAAGATATATGCCAGACATGCTAATATCAACATTCTGTCAAGTCATCCACATAATATGATCACACAATTACTCAGATATCTCTCTTTATGTAGTTAACTACTTCTGCATTTTGTTACAAATATCTTTATTTTTTGGCGGTTTTGTCAATATATCCCAAGTAGCTGAATATATAGATTGAAGATATATGCCAGACATGCTAATATCAATATTCTGTCAAGTCATCCACATACTATTACGACACAATTACTCAGATATCTCTCTTTATGTAGTCAGCTACTTCTGCATTTTGTTATAAACATCTTTATTTTTTGGCGGTTTTGTCAATATATCTCAAGCAGCTGAATATATAGAGTGAAGATATATGCCAGATATGCTAATATCAACATTCTGTCAAGTCATCCACATAATATTACGACACAATTACTCAGATATCTCTCTTTATGTAGTCAGCTACTTGTGCATTTTGTTATAATCATCTTTATTTTTTGGCTGTTTTGTCAATATATCCCAAGAAGCTGAATATATAGATTGAAGATATATGCCAGACATGCTAATATTAACATTCTGTCAAGTCATCCACATAATATTACGACACAATTACTCAGATATCTCTCTTTACGTAGTCAGCTACTTGTGCATTTCGTTACAAATATCTTTATTTTTTGGCGGTTTTGTCAATATAGTCTTACAATGCAAACTTCTTTATTTTTCAGCAGTTCAAAAGTTCATTATAAAGAGTCTGGAAGATTAAATATTTAAATTCCTTTTTGCTTTTTATACTGAATATTAACGTTATCTACTATATATTTGCAAGTACTTTGTAAATGCATGTCTATAAATTTAATTATAATAAAGTCAATAACTATAAGTAACATGTAATAATACTATGATAATTGTATATTGTATGTATTAGCATTAGGAGAGGAACTTGTAAGTTGTAAAAACTTGTTTCCAATCCTTTTGTGTAATTTACACAATAAAATATGTGCAAATCAAATCATTCCTTATTCGCAGTTTCATTTATGGCATGCTCCTACAAAAGTGGAGGGGGAGGGCAAATCCATGATATTTCCATTTATCATATAAAGTTAAGAAAAGTGCCAGCTACCAAAAAAGTGGGGAGGGGGAAACAGCCCCCTCACCCCAAACCCCGATGCTACGTGCCTGTGATGTAGACACATGGTGTGCTTTGGGGTATTCGCATGATCCTAACGGACAACGTCAACTAATCGGTGCGTAAAAACTATGAATGAGACATTATGGCGCGAAATCCTGCTATAACCGTTCACGCAACGAATGAACTCATGATCCATGGGGAGGGGGTCAGATGAATATTTTGACATTTGTTTTGTAACAGCTACATACATGTATATTTACTTTGGATCGGATGTTTTTGAAGGAATCTAACGAATTAAGAAACACATTTGATTAGTAATTGTTAAATGTAGTAATGTACATTTAGTAAGACACGCGAGTTATGATCCTTTTTTTAAGATTACTGAAATCGCACAACTGAACGAAAATCGGGTCACACCCCGCTTCGGCGATTAAGTTCCTTCAGGAAAGGAAACATTCCAGCTGTATAAATATATATTTGTTTTAATCAAAACTGATGACTCTTTTGTAATAATGTTAATCCAACACCAATCATTACTTACATTGTACCGTAATAGACAATATGTTACAACCTGTTGCGATGACCCCCTCCCCCTTTTCCATCGTTCAAATATAATGGAATTCTGATCTATGTTTAAATCAGGATTACACACCTGCACTGCATGGTGAACGTCCCTTTTACTTGAAAAATTTTGCTCGCTGTTGTTATTACATGCCATATATCATTTTCATCAATTGTGAGTGTTTATGCTGACATTTTGAACATGCATCGGTTAATCTTATTTTGTGAAAAATCATGTAATTGCTTGTCTCATTGTCTGCACTGTTTTGGAGAATGCAACTTCTAAACCTTAGATATGCCTGACGTCATGACGTCAGACAATGAATCCTTATACAGTTTCGTTCCGGATTTACTCTCACTGGAATCTGCTGTCTGTAAAGTCGGTCATTTAAAATTTAGTCGAGACAAAAAAGTGTATGCTATTTTTTGCACATGTATGCTTTGTTTTATAAGAAACATATTTCCATACATATCTGCTCCGTATAGTAGTGCGTATAAATGTGCATGGAAAATAGTTTCGGTTAGACACCTGTGTTTTAGGAAAGATAAAATCCTAGGCAGAAATTTGAAGCTGTAAACGCAAGCGTTTCAATGTTTATAATGTATTCCTCTTTTGTACTCGTTGCTTCAGAGGAGAGAGACTTTTCCTCGCAGCAAACTTCTTTCTATTAAAAAGGGATTTAAATTAGAGTTTCTCCCCATGCGGTTTTCGTATGCACGTTAAAAGACGAAGTGAATGAAAAAAAATAACCAGTGAAATTGAAATTATAAGTAAACTATGCCCCCCTCCCCCATCCCCTTAGAGATACGATTTTTACAGTTTTTATGATTATAAATGTTTTTGTTTGTTCGTCAAAAATCAAATTAAAAACTAGATAGCTTTAATCTTTAATCTATATGTACAATGTACAGCAACTTGAGTAACATGGAAAGTGTTAAAAATGGAGATATCTGTAACAAAATGCACTAGTACCTGACGAGATTATGAGTGATAGCTGAGTAGTTGTGCCGTAATATCATGTGAATGACCTAATAGAACGTTGAAATAAGCAAGACTGGTTAATATGAGCAATCTATACATAAATCTACTTGAAAAATGATGAAATAATCCTAAAAAATAGAAATAATTTTAACAAATGTTTTTTAAAACTGACGAGATTTAAAGGGATATCTAAGTAATTGTGTCATAATATCATGTTGGTGACCTCATAGAATGTTTAAAATAACCACACTAGTAGATATCTTCATTCTTTTTACACAGCTACTTGAGGTTTATCAACCAAACTGTTAAAAATGGAAGTTTTATAGAAAAAATGCACTAGTAGCCGACAACATTGAGAAAGATAAATGAGTAATTATGTCGTAATATCAAGTGGATGTCCAAACATAATATCAAAATAAACAAGACTTGTAAATATCAGCAATCTATATACAGATACTTGAGATATATTGACAAAACAGCAAAAAGATGAAGATATTTGTAACAAAATGCACAAGCAGCTGACTACATAAAGAGAGATATCTGAGTAATTGTGTCGTAATATTTTGTGGATGACTTGACAGAATGTTGATATTAGCATGTCTGGCATATATCTTCAGTCTATATATTCAGCTACTTCAGATATATTGACAAAACAGCCAAGAAATAAAGATGTTTATAACAAAATGCACAAGTAGCTGACTACATAAAGAAAGATATCTGAGTAATTGTGTCGTATTATTATGTAGATGACTTGACGGAATGTTGATATCAGCATGTCTGGCATATATCTTCAATCTATATATACAGCTACTTGAGATATATAGACAAAACAGCAAAAAAAAGATAAAGATATTTGTAACAAATTGCACAAGTAGCTGACTTCATAAAGAGAGATATCTGAGTAATTGTGTCGTAATATTTTGTGGATGACTTGACAGAATGTTGATATGAGCATGTCTGGCATATATCTTCAATCTATATATTCAGCTATCTGTGATATATTGACAAAACAGCAAAACATAAAGATATTTGTAACAAAATGCACAAGTAGCTGACTACATAAAGAGAGATATCTAAGGAATTGTGTCGTAATAATATGTAAATGACTCGACAGAATGTTGATATGAGCATGTCTGGCATATATCTTCAATCTATATATGCAGCTACTTGAGATATATTGACAAAACCACAAAGAAATGAAGATTTTTGTAATGAAATGCACAGGTAGCTGACTACATAAAGAGAGATATCTGAGTAATTGTGTCGTAATATTATGTGGCTGACTTGACAGAATGTTGATATCAGCATGTCTGGCATATATCGTCAGTCTATATATACAGCTACTTGAGATATATTGACAAAACAGCCAAAAAAGTTTCATATCTGTAACAAAATGCACAAGTAGCTGACTACATTAAGAGAGATATCTGAGTAATTGTGTCGTAATATTTTGTTGATGACTTGACAAAATGTTGATATTAGCATGTCTGGCATATATCTTCAGCCTATATTCAGCTACTTGAGATATATTGACAAAACAGCCAAAAAATAAAGATATTTGTAACAAAATGCACAAGTAGCTGACTACATAAAGTAAGATATCTGAGTAATTGTGTCATATTATGTAGATGACTTGACGGAATGTTGATATTAGCATGTCTGGCATATATCTTCAATCTATATATACAGCTACTTGAGATATATAGACAAAACAGCAAAAAAAGATAAAGATATTTGTAACAAAATGCACAAGAAGCTGACTTCATAAAGAGAGATATCTAAGTAATTGTGTCGTAATATTATGTGGATGACTTGACAATATGTTGATATGAACATGTCTGGCATATATCTTCAATCTATATATTCAGCTATCTGTGATATATTGACAAAACAGCAAAACATAAAGATATTTGTAACAAAATGCACAAGTAGCCCACTACATAAAGAGAGATATGTAAGGAATTGTGTCGTAATATTATGTAAATGACTCGACAGAATGTTGATATGAGCATGTCTGCATATATCTTCAATCTATATATTCAGCTACTTGAGACATATTGACAAAACAGCCAAAAAAGATTCATATCTGTAACAAAATGCACAAGTAGCTGACTACATAAAGAAAGATATCTGAGTAATTGTGTCGTAATATTATGTGGATGACTTGACAGAATGTTGATATTAGCATGTCTGGCATATATCTTCAGTCTATATATACAGCAACTTAAGATATATTGACAAAACAGCCAAAAAAGATTCATATCTGTAACAAAATGCACAAGTAGCTGACTACATAAAGAGAGATATCTGAGTAATCGTGTCGTAATATCATGTGGATGACTTGACAGAATGTTGATATTAGCATGTCTGGCATATATCTTCAGTCTTGATATTCAGGTACTTGAGAAATATTGACAAAACAGCCAAAAAATAAAGATATTTGTAACAAAATGCACAAGTAGCCCACTACATAAAGAGAGATATCTGCGTAATTGTGTCGTAATATTATATGGATGACTTGACAGAATGTTGATATGAGCATGTCTGGCATATATCTTCAATCTCTATATGCAGCTACTTCAGATATATTGACAAAACCGCCAAGAAATAAAGATTATTGTAATGAAATGCAAAGTAGCTGACTACATAAAGAGAGATATCTGAGTAATTGTGTGATCATATTATGTGGATGACTTGACAGAATGTTGATATTAGCATGTCTGGCATATATCTTCAGTCTATATATTCAGCTATCTGAGATATATTGACACAACCGCCAAAAAATAAAGATACTTGTAACGAAATGCAGAAGTAGCTGACTACATAAAGACAGATATCTGAGTTATTGTGTGATCATATTATGTGGATGACTTGGCAGAATGTTGATATTAGCATGTCTGGCATATATCTTCAGTCTATATATACAGCAACTTTAGATATATTGACAAAACAGCCAAACAAGATTCATATCTGTAACAAAATGCACAAGTAGCTGACTACATAAAGAGAGATATATGAGGAATTGTGTCGTAATATCATGTGGATGACTTGACAGAATGTTGATATTAGCAAGACCGGCATATATCTTCAATCTATATATACAGCTACTTGAGATATATAGACAAAACAGCTAAAAGATAAAGATATTTGTAACAAAATGCACAAGTAGCTGACTACATAAAGAGAGATATCTGAGTAATTGTGTGGTAATATTAGGTGGATGACTCAACAGAATGTTGATATTAGGAAGTCTGGCTTATATCTTCAGTCTATATATATACAGTTACTTGAGATATATTGACAATTGACAGTGATATAGTGCAATGTACATCTTAAGAATAAAAATAGAAATCCTTGGTATGTGTTCTCCCATGGACAGTAAGAATTGACTAGAAGCCAAGTTTCTTTCATCTCGTAGCCAGTTAATAGTAGCTAGCTTTTCTTACTTTTCGTAGCCAGTTACTAGTAGCAAGTTACTAGAAGCTAACTTTTTTTTAAATCTCGTAGCCAGTTACTAGTAGCTAGCTTTTTTTACTTCTCGTAGCCAGTTACTAGTAGCCAGTTACTAGCAGCTAACTTTACCTATCTCCCGTGGTAACGGTTTCAAAAGTTTGGGGGGGGGGGGTAAATTTGTTTTAAAAAAAAGACAAGGAAAAAAAGAAGATGATTTAATACTAAAATAATTGGAATTTGCCAATGTTAGACTTTACAACAAGAAAAAGTGTTGGGGCCAGTATCGAAAGGTAAATTTACTGCAGTAACAGAAAAGCCCCCCCCCCCGCCTCGCGTTTTACTGATAGGTAACTGAAAGGTGGCTCAATGGCATAGCTATGCCATTCAGTCACCTTTCCAGACCATTCAGGATGAAGCTCTGCCATTCAGTTGACTGAATGGCAGACCTTCATCCTGTGTTCATTTTTCAATTTATACATGCCCCACAAAAGTTGGGGGGCTTTATTTTAAATCACATTTTTCATGTAAATTGAAGAATGTTTGCTGCGGCAAAACGTGTGCCCTTGGGGGGGGGGGGGCAGTCCCGCTCCCCTGCCCCACTCCACCCCTTCCCCCTGTTATTTTCCTGTACCATTGCTATTTATTGTTCTCTCATATATTCAATTCGCTGTTTGGTGCAAAACCTAATGTTCATAACATTTGTTTTCTTTTAATGAACATATGATACAAAAATTGCATTTTCTGTTCCTTTTTATTGCACATAGATCAATTCGAAAGTCCTCCAAATAGGTTTTGAATTTCCTCCCAAACGTTTACCGATCCCGATGATAAGTTGGTTCACGCATGCACACATCCTGGTAATACTATATAAATCAAAGTACTGAAAGTACTGATAGACGGAGGCATCATTTTTGAGGAGATGAAACTAATAATCAAAATATTGAAGTACTGATGTGAGTTGATTTTGTCAATTATTATTTATCTTAAAATCAACAATATATAATTTCGCATGACAAGAGTTTCTTATCCGTATTTGAATTACGCACATTTCAATAATATGAATGTTCGGGCTTTTCCGTCAATTTAAAGAGACATCTTATAAAAAAAAAAACCGACTTGAAAAATGTTCCGATCGGGTTAGGTATTTTTGTACTCATGAATGTATAAACATTTAAAAAATCACAAAGTTTCCCATGAAATAAAATGCAATTAACTGCATAGGAGAATTGATAAAATCAACTCCCCAAAATATATTAGTTTTCTCTTCAAATTTTAAGCTATAGACGGTTTGGAGTATCAATTACGAGGTTGCAATACTATACTACAGGATAGAAACTAATTTGCTTATATATTCGTGCTCTTTTTGGAATGCGCAAAAAAAAATAGTTTACAAAACAGAAAAATATTTTGTTAGTTAATACGATTATAATTAATGAAATTCACAATATATACTATATTTATGATAAATAATCAATAAAAACTCTTGAACAGCGAACTTGTTTTTAATGAAAAATACATTACTGCTCGAAAACACCTATTGTTAGGTTATAACATGCATGTCTCAATCTCGCAAAGTTGTCGTTCTTTTTTTTGGCAGAATGTATGATTCGACTGTAGAGAGTGATCAAATATATTTCTACGCGTTTCTAAAAATTATTGAGATGAAATATTTACATGTGTATTAAAGAGATACTACAGCTCATTTTGCGCAAATACCATTCAATGACAGTTTTCCCATACCTTTCATGAATTGTAAAATAATGCTTTATAAAATTTGAAAATATCATAATACCGTTAAATTAATCATTTCAGACGGTCCAAACAGCAGATATTGCTAGCTAAGCCTGTTATCAACAGCTTAGTGCATCGATTGTAAACATTTCAACGCAACGTTAAATTTCTGCAAGGGGTGAAAAGATTTCTATTTTCTAAAGATTTGACATGTGGTGTAGGTATAAACTTTGAAATCCAGAAAAATTCTTTAACACACAATTGCGAGTTATTATTGCAGTTAAAAAATTAAATCTTTCAGTACATGCACAAACTTCTATTTTTTTATCTAACTGTGTTTAAAAAGGAAAATAACCAAGAGGAGAATTTATTCAGCTCTAATGTCTCTTAAGGCTAATTTTAAAAAATAATATATCGGTAGATCTGTACATTCTGTCAAATGTTTTCACACTTTTTTTCACGCGCAATACTCTTATCTGACTTCCAACTCACTTTGAAATTGACAGCGCTGGCCAGCCATGCATCAATCCTCATTGCACGTGGCCTGGGTACTCTTCCTATGCAACACTGACTATCGGGTTTTTGTGTTAAAGGGTGAAATCTGGATGTTTAATTTATTTGTTTCATTATCCTTATAAAAGGTTTAGTGGGCATGCCAAACGCTTTACTGATTATAGTCAAAATTCACGAAAGTAAGCGTAAAAATTAAGTAAAGTAAAACTAAACGAAAATATGCCATACTACGATCACGGTTGGCAGTACACAGGGGAATATTCCAGCTTCACATAGCAGTGGCTCAACTTGTTGAATAATCATTTTAATTGGATCGATGTCGGGATGGGGTGTAGCTATACATAGATAGATGCGTCTCTGCTGGAGATTAATTGATAATAAGCAAGTAATATACGAAACAGACAAAGAACCACGCCATGTTTATCCATTGAATCTCATAATTCTTCAATATTTCGGTCAACACTAGATGCCTCATTATTTGACGTCACGGACAGGGTAAAAAGTATAAATAGCCACTTTATGATTACACACCATTGCTTATGAACACCAAACATCATCTATATTCTTAAACTAATGCATATTCATACTTGCTAGGAATTTGAAGTATGGACCAAAATTTACGAGAAAAATTACGTTTATTAATTGCCATATGTATAGTTATGTTTAATGTATATTATGTTATTGCAAATAAAATATTTATTTCAATAATGATGTTGAAAGATGAATCTTAAACGAATATTGCAAATTTTGCCGCTAGGTGGTGTCCGCCGAATCCACCAAGTTCATTATCGACGTCACATGCAAGCTGGCCGTAAGCAATAGAGGAGGCTCGTAGACCCTCCAACTAAAAATAGCCTATTCTATACCTTACATCAGTGGCTACAATCGTCAAACTTGAAGCCATTGTCCATCAAACAAACGGTTCCCAAGATTCTAAATCGAAAGTGACTAATACAAAACGTTGTATGAATAAAGAAAATATGATTCATAAGTATATTTAATAGTTTTCTTTTATAAATTGTTTCCGGGTCACTAAAATGATTCAATATAGGAACATATTCTTTTATGGTCACTGCATTATAACTTATATTTTATTTTATACAATGTAATTAAGATTAGCTAAATTTTAACAGTTGTAATTTGAAATAAAATAGAGGCTCATATATTTATGCAAAATGATAATTAGTTATGTGCACTGAACTCTATTCTGTCCAATCTCTTCAGAGTTCAGGTTACATCATTGGCTGTGGAGTAAATGCGTCTGCTAGCAACTTTTATTCAATTATGTATTCAGTCTGATTTCTAACATAATGAAGAATAAAACAAGTAATTATATCAAAGACTCTCTGCTTTAAAGTCATATTATGAAACATTTGTTGAAACTTGTGTTATTTGGAATCATAATAAAAAGATACCAATAGTTTCTTTACAACTAATGAAGGCTTTAAAATTTTTTACTATTAGAAAAATACTGATTCATAATGCTAAAAACGTGTGTGATCAGTTTAGCAATAAGTTTTATTGCTGGCGATCCTTTGGTATATTTTGTTTTTATTAACAGCTAAATAACAATCTAATGCATTTGATAACAATTGCAATGGCTATTATTTTGATGATATAATTTTAGTGATTTAGTAAATATCGTAAGTGCTACTGTATACCTAATTAACAAACATTTTAATCTACTAAAGTAACCCATATTTAGCTGCTACCAGTTTTAAAATGTTATCTAAAAAGAATATATCAACAAGCTTGTAGGGTATCATTAACAACCAATTCAATCATATATATGTAAAAAACCTATACTGAATATGAACTTTCCATTTCTTTGTATTCAGTCTGTTTTTTCTAGTCAGTATATTACGTCAATCATTTACAGTTGTACCGTTAATTTCTAAAAATGTTACGCTTTGTATTAAGCTGAAGTTAGCTACTTTTTATATCGCGTTTTTGTGTTTTATGAGAGGATAATATATCGGTGAATGTTTTAAGGAAATATCGAAGGCCAATAAATAAAGTTATTTCTGAAGATCCTGAAAAGAAAGTTTATTATAGGCAAAGTAATTTTATTGCAAATGATTAATGTATTTCTTCTTCTATACATGTAGTATGTCCCAAGTTATTGTTTTCATCACTTTTTAATGATTTTTGATAATAATACCCATAAAAAAAATGCAGTTGCAATCGATAAAAGGGAATACATCCAAGGTATCTTCATTAAACAATTATCATTTTTCACTCAAAAAAGTTCACAGGAACGAAAATAAATTTCTTACGGAGATTTATATTGGGAAATGTTTACATCTTTTCTCCATTATTATCGGAATTCCAATTGTTTTTATTTTTTGTTTTAATCACGTTTCTTTATCCTTCTAAAATATAGTATCAAACTTCCGAAAATATAAAGGATGAATTACGGAGATGGTAATTTCAACACCCCCTCCATTTTCCTAGTTTCGAATTTGTTTTCCAGTATAGAATCAAGCGCCCTCTATTACTTCTGACCGAATATTTTGAGGCGAATTAATTTCAAAAATGTACTAGAGGTACATGTTAATAGACTTATAAATGAAGAAAGATTAATAATTGTGGAAATATGTCATTTAAACAAATAATATGATCGTTATTTTTATCATACCGTTTTCCCGTCAAATTGAAACTGGACTTTTAACAGTTTTCATTTGCGTTACTTTATGAAATTGAATTTTCATGAAAACCCTCTATAATAGTAATTGATGACAAGTAATTGTCATTTTCCTTTGTTTTGCCCGTATATCTATCAATATATCCAGCCAAATAATGCTTCTATCGCAGTGAACCGAAACTAGGAAAACAACACGTGGTTCTATTTGAAGTCGCAATTTCATTCAAAGCTCCATTATTATTTTACATGATGCATAATCTTATTTATTGGATTATAATTACCAATTATCAACCAAATAGAGGTCAATAACAAACTTATTTTAATAGTTAGGCTTAATTGTTTTCACACTTTCGTTTTTTTGCCTTGCACTTCCGGTGTAATGAAGAATAATGACCCCCGTAGAATAATGACCGGGGGTCATTTTTATATGTAGAATAATGACCCCCCTAGCTGAAGAATAATTGGATTTTTCTGAAGAAAAAAGACCCAGGGGTTATTTTTCTTCATGTTAAACATGAAGAAAAATGACCCCCATAAAAAATGACCCCCTCCCCGTAAACATGAATAGCAATTGGTTACCCCGTATCCAAGAAATGACTTTGAAATTACTTAATTTTTCAATCTGTTCAACTGATTTTGAAGTTATAAACACCGAACTTGTAAATAAATCGCTGTATATAGTTTTTCATATCCGTAGCAAGCACACACAAAACACTCTGACATTTCCACAAATTGATTGTAAACAGTAAAGTCACTTCTCTCGTCGACATACGGTGGGAAATGACGCAAATAAAGAAAAATTCATACACAATGAGGATATTGTGTGATAATTAACGAACAATAATCATGAAAGAATAATTGTTGTAATGATATAAGCAATATTCATTGGTGAATCAATTGTCAATCGAAGAATGATACATGTATATATCTTTATGAAAAAAGACTAAGGGGCAGGTAACGTACGAATATGAATACTTCTTATTTACATTTCTTGGGGAAAGTGATTTTTAAAAAAATCATTCTGCGTTAGTTTTGTTTTCTTCTACGTAATACAAGACCATCAATATTCTAAACATTTGTTGTTTTGTGATCATGAATAAACTTTATTCTTTTGGAGCAAATTTGTGAAGAGTACCTGACTAAAGTAAATCTTAATTGATGATAAACACTGATCGATTATAATAAGAAAAGATTGTTTCTTAAAGCGTTGATAAGAGGTTAGGGCCCATGTTAGGGGTTTAATTCCCGCTTGATTTTGATCACACGATCTTTATTGTATCCAAAGTTACCAATGCTTATACAAACTGTTGAAGCATTAATCATCTTGATATTAACTAAACTAAAGTGCCGAGGATAAAGTAAAATATATTTTCTGTACGAGTACTCTTAGTACTTTGACAATTTTCCTTATTGGCCGTCAACCTCTACTGGCATAATGGCTGCTGTCATAGCCTACTAAATTCAGCTTGGTTATAATGCCTAACAGTGATGTAAACTTTTCATAATTTTGGTTTCCTCATTAATTCTGGGTGATGAACTTGTATACCCAGCAATTTGTATTGTGGAAATCCTCAATGCAAGTATAATTCATGAACAATATAAAAAATATAGAAGATGCAACGGCGAAGCGCGAAGATGCGAAGACGAAAGTGCTAAGTTGCGAAGGCGAAGAAGTGATACTACTATCGCTTCTTCGTCTTTGCAACTTCGCACTCTCGCCTTCGAATCTTCGCGCTTTCGCCTTTTTAGCTCACCGAGACGAAGTCAATGGGAGCATATGCTATACCCCCGGCGTCGGCGTCCGGAGCTGGTTAAAGTTTTAGTTGCAGCTCCTGTATCTAAGGTATTGCTTGTCCTCTCTTCACCAAAATTACATGAATGATGCATCTGGACCTGCTAAATCTGGTTCCTAACTTTCAGATGCTGGAGGAGGTTAAGGTTTTTGGAGCAGGTTAAAGTTATTGTTGCAGGTGCCCTTTAATAGCAATATCTAAGTTACTGCTGGTCCGTACTTCACCAAACTTGTATGGATGGTTTGTTTTATGATACTGATGCACCAGACAGGCTTGAGTGCTGAATCTGAGCTATAGGTTTCGGATCATGGAGGAGGTTAAGGTTTTTGGAGCTGGTTTAAGATTTGTTGCAGGTGCCCTCTTATGATTATATCTTAGTTACTACTGGTCCTAACTTCATTAAACTTGTATGGATGGTGCGTCTTATGATACTGATGCACCTGACAGGCTTGAATGCTGAATCAGAGCCATAGGTTTATGATTCTTGATAAGGTTTAGTTTTTTGGAACAGGTCACGTTTTATAGATGATAGCTTGCATAGTTGATTTAACTATATTATAAATGAAACGCAGAGGTTGCTTTAGATACAGAGCCTGATCTCCATTATGAAGGATGCGAGAGAAATCTCCTACCTCACTCAAACCTGCTTGATAGATAGATGTGGTTGTTCTAAAATGATGTAACAAGATTTCTATGATATAGTATTGTATGATTTGAAACACTATTGTTTAATAGGATACAATATAATACCCTATGTCATATTGTAAAACGTTATATGAAACGATAAAATATTGTATCAATTTGTTTTATATTTTATGATATGATAATGTATCGTGATATTGTTATGTATAGTATTGATTTTTATGATACAATATTATACAAATATTGACTGGGTTGAGGGCAACATTGTTTATATTAGCCCCCGAGTGACGAAATATTATATATAATATAATATAATAAAGAATATTTTCGTCTCAAGTAGGCTAAAATAATCAATGTTGCCCGAAATCACAGTCACCATTTGTTTTGTTATATGAAGAAACAAACCAAAATTTAAGAAAGTAATTGAAAACAAATCGCCGTAATTTTCTCAGCTCATCGAATTCAATTGTGTGCAATGTTCATTTCATATCACACGATATTGTA
The DNA here is from genome assembly GCF_025612915.1 of Magallana angulata. Classification (NCBI taxonomy): domain Eukaryota; kingdom Metazoa; phylum Mollusca; class Bivalvia; order Ostreida; family Ostreidae; genus Magallana; species Magallana angulata. Next base: position 47,483,458 of record NC_069120.1, read on the forward strand.
TAATATGATATTGGTTTATATTATATATTATCATATCACATGAAATTGTATTTTATGATACTTTTATATATATTATTGTATCATATGATACAATGTGTATAATATGATTGTATTATATAATATTTTACTTTATCCCATGATATTGTATCATTTGATATGATACAATGTTGTATCAAATTATATTGTATGATTATATAATACAATATCATATTATGTATCAAATACGATACAGTATCATACAATACAATATCATACTGTATTATACAATATGATATCATATGTTTCAATGTCATGATGTATTATTGCAATATGATATTGTTTCATATAATACTATATTGTATTATGTTTTATGGTATTCTATTATTTGATCAAATACAATTATAATGTATAACACAATACAGTGTCATATCATACGTTACAATATCATTTCTCACAATTTTTTACGGTATTTTATGGTATTATATTATATGATATATATTGTAAGTATGATAGGATGCAATTTTAATTTTATATTATTGTATTGATTAACATATGAACATATGATTATCATACAATTTTTTTTACACATGATATACGATATTGTGTCAAAACAGAATCCATGAATATCCAAGATCATAAAGAATGGTTTTCATATAATATGATAAAGGTGGTCTCATAAAGGTGATGCCTCATAAAGGTGATGCCTCGTCTCGGTGAGCTATGAAATCTGTGATTACCTATGTTTTATAATTGCGGAACTCTCCATTTAAAGGATTCCGAGGCATATTTTCGAATTTTTTTTTTATAAAATTAATAAAATTAAATTATCCAGGGGGATAGGGTCCGGACTCCCTCTCCCGTTTTACTGCGTAAAATTATTAATATTGAATTTTCCGGGGGCGGACCCCCTCTCCCCCTCTAGATCCATGCATGAGCAAGGAGTGTCGCGTCATGAAATTAGAATGTTACTGTATTTGGTCCACGGTAAACAGACGGCTGGTAAGTGACCGGAGTCTAGAAGTGCATATGTACACATTATGGCGGACATTAAATTTTGTGTGGAGTAGATAATGATTAGGCAAAGTCAGCACTGGTAAACATATATGTTACATGTACACATTAAAATATTTATAAACATTCATAGTAAGCGCGATGGCCTAGCGCATGCGTACCAATAATAGCATGGATTAATCGGAAAACCTTGGCGAGTACGGTGCCTGTATTAAATTCTATGTAATCGACCGAGACTTGCTGAATGCAATAAAAAAAAAGGCGAAGGCGAAAGTGCGAAGCGTCGTCGCATCTTCGCACTTTTGCTACTTCGCCTTCGCACTATCGCCCTTGCAACTTACGTCGAAGTGGCCCTATCGGAACACCATAGATATATGTAAATGTAATTGTTAAGATGACAACCATACCCCAATACAATACGTCAGTATCTTGTTATAACGGAAGGATTTTTATTTTCTAAGATATACCCCTTCTTTCACTTTTAGTTTATTTGAATATGAATTATAATTGCTGTTACTTTCTGTAAACTGCAGCAGTAAAAATCACAATAGTGTAAAGACTATTTCACAAATAATAAAAAAATATACTGAAAAACTTTAATATACAAGGGGGTCATTATTCTACAGGGGTCACTTTTCTTCATGTGGAGTGTGCTCATTTTTATGAAAATGACACTTATTCTTCAGGCAAAGGGGTCATTTTTCTACGTAGAATAATGACCGGGGGGTCATTTTTCTGCGTAGAATAATGACCGGGGGGTCATTATTCTACGTAGAAAAATGACCCCCGGTCATTATTCTACGGGGGTCATTATTCTTCATTACACCGGCAGCTCATATCTGGGTCACCTTTTTAATTTGTAAACAATTCGGTAATTAATCGTGCAAATGTCAAACAACTTTACACACTGATAGAATATTTATTAAGGTCTTCCGTTGGAAACGGAAGACCTTATTGTTTTTGCTTTGTTTCTTTTCCTCTATTATTAAGGTCTTCCGTTTCCAACGGAAGACCTTATTGTTATTGCTTTGTTTCTTTTTCACTATTATTTTTATTGTTTTTTTTTTTCTGTCACGTTTTCTCAGAAATGCCTCAGCCAATTTTCATGAAATTTTCAGATCTTATTCATGACAAAATTTGTAAGAAAAGTACACGGGATTCTTTTGATCGTCACTTCCGGTACCGAGATATTAAAGATTTTACGTTTTTGCTTGTTCACAATTTTTCTCAAAAAGTATTTACGATAGAAACTTCAAATTTTCAGACAAGGTAGAGAGTGAACGGCCGCAGTGCCCTTCGCATATCCGAACGTCCGCCGGCACTTTCGGTCGTCACCGGAAGGAAATGAAAAACCTTAATTTTTCAAATTTTTAGATTTGAATTTTATTTATGTTTTTTTTCGATAGAGACGCTTAAAACACTTCAGAATATGAAATTCGTGTTAAAATCGATCCAGGCATTCCCGAGATTTTGAGTTCAAAAGTTCTGAAGCGAGAGTCCGCGTAGCTCAGTCGTTAGAGTGTTGGACCTGTGCCCAGGCGACCCGGGTTCCATCCCCGAGTGCCGATTATTTGTTCTTCCCTAATTTTCTTTTGTTTAACGTTTTTACCTTTAAAATGATGGGTTTTATTGTTTTCCGTTTTATTTTTATCATAAATAAAAATAATAACAGTTTTTTTTAGTACAAATATAGAGCTCGTTTTTGTCAGCAGTTCGCATCGCCGCCATCAAAGACATGCCGCCGAAGCGCCCCTGCAGTACGACCGCATTAGAGTTCACTGGGTCGCTTTGCCGGCATCAAAGAAATGCCGCCATCTCAATGACTGTATGCACACAACATTTAGCAATGCACCAACGTTATTCTACATGACCTTAAAAGGAGGACTGATTAGTATTTGTTCACATATATAGATACACGCTTGCATGTATGCATGCGTTTATTGACATTCGTTGCTGATATACTGATTCCCTAAACACTATAAAAAACTAGAAAATCTCTCTCTCTCTCTCTCTCTCTCTCTCTCTCTCTCTCTCTCTCTCTCTCTCTCTCTCTCTCTCTCTCTCTCTCTCTAAAGTACTTGTACAGGTAACATGCAGTAAATTGGATAGAGGCTAAATGTACATTGGCGTCCAAAAAGTATACATGTATTTATTTCAAGTTACGGGATAATGTCTATGGATTCAAATAATTTGAAATTCATTGCTTAATGATTGTCTTCATACTGATTGGAAGTCAACGCTAAAATTAAAGATGGTGGACTTTTTCCTTTTTTTGTGCATGTCTATATACTGATACAAATCTGTTGTCTGTCTGGGATTAAGAAAAACCTCCAAAGTTTATACACGTAACTATACAAACGAACGGGTGACTGCGACAAGGTTTGAAAACTGACCAGCCGTTTATGAGTGTTTGAGCCTAAGATAAACAGATGTTAAAAAATCAATAGTTACATCTTTCAAACAACGCTTATACATTGTTCTAACATATGTATATTGTTTAGAAATTGTGTAATATGTGATATTTAGAATTTAATATTCTACGTTTAATAAAGCAGTCAACGACCGACCCCCCCTCCCAATTCATCAAATCATTTAGTTTTTCTGGCCCGATTTTACTTGATCTTTGATCTTGGGCCTTTAATTTTAACATATTACCATTCTAGATAACTGTACTAATTACCAGATTAATTCGTTCATTAATAACAGAGTTATGAAGTTTTTGGCAATTGAGTTTCAATTGTCGTGTTTGACATGTACTATAAAAAAATTCCAAGCCCTTCACTCAATCCTAATGAAAATTTGTGAAAATGAGCCTCGGGCCCCATTCTTATTGTCTGTGAAATATGCAGCGGATTGAACAATTAAGACAAAATTCCTGAAATTAAACGGTGCTTATTGCCTATACCTGGAAATTAAATTTACACAGTACACGCACCGACCCCCCCCCCCCCGCCCCTTCCTATTCACAAAATCATTTAGTTTTCCTGGCCTGATTTTACTGGATCTGTCATCTTGAACCTTTATGTTCAACCTAGTTCAAGTCTAGATTATTGTACTAAAGACCAGACCTATTCGTTCATTTTTAAGAGAGATATGAATTTTTGGGCATTCGAGTTTCGATTGGCGTGCTTGACATGTACTGTAGAAAAAAATTCTCCCGAGCCCCTTACTCAATCCTAATGAAATTTTGTGTAAATGTACCTCGGACCCCATTCTTATTGTCTGTGAAATATGCAGCGGATTGAACAATTAAGAAGAAATTCCTGAGATCAAACGGCGAGTATAGCCTGTACGGGGACTTAAAATTTACACAGTACAAGGGATGTAAGCAGCCGCGTAATATTTCTGTTGCATGTATATTTCTTGTTTTCCGTTTAGTCTGTATCTATGACAGCGTGTGAACTACTTATGAATGTTAGAACTGTGGAAATTACTGTCATCAGATTTTTACCGAATAAATTTACGTGTTACTGATTTCGTTATTTCTACATTTATAAAGATTTTATCAATCCTGCTGAAATAAAACAGTCAAACATAATAGTAAACGACACGAAAAAACATTCTCAACACTGAAATACATGGGTAAAATGCATCAGTCATTGTTTTAGGACTTCCCCTAATTGTTGTTAACCGAATCCGAGATCCACACCTCAAAATTCTATTTTCGATTTATTTACGACGAAAATCAAGCTCGGGTCTTTTCACCCCCCCCCCCCTCCAGACACAAACACGCATCAATATTTCAAATGACCTCGCACTGTTACCAAACCTGAATAGTCAGACATCTTACACGTTGTTTTTCATCTCATACAAAAACTCAGCTCCTCTCCCGGGCGGAAACGCCCCAAATTCAAAGACAAATTCGGGAATTATTTCGCGTCAGCCATGTTTTGAGACATCTGCAAAGGCTGTGTGTTCTAATCTCGCCGGAGCCAAGATTTGTTCTTTCTCTCTATTTTTTCTCTCCTTTTTGTCTAATTTTCTAACTAAAATATTCAACATAAAAGGGTGTTTGACTGTAGTACAAGTAGGAAAAACTCTTCAATTAAGATTTAGACAAAAACAGTGTTTTATTATTAGGGTCTTCCGTCTTCAGCGGACGGAAGACCTCCTCGTTGCTCGCAACGAGATCGTGTCTAGTTATTATTAAGGTCTTCCGTTGGAAACGGAAGACCTTATTGTTTTTGCTTTGTTTCTTTTCCTCTATTATTATTATTATTATTATTTTTTTTTTCTGTCACGTTTTCTCAAAAACGCTTCAGCCGATTTTCGTGAAACTTTCAAATCTTATTCAGGACAAAATTTGTAAGAAAATTACACGAGATTTTTTTGGTCGTCACTTCCGGTACCGAGATATTAAAGATTTTATGTTTTTGCTTGTTCACAATTTTTCTCAAAAAGTATTCAAGATAGGACTTTCAAATTTTCAGAAAAGGTAGAGAGTGAACGGCCGCAGTGCCCTTCGCATATCCGAACGTCCGCCGTCACTTCCGGTCGTCACCGGAAGGAAATGAAAAACCTTAATTTTTTAATTTTTTGGATTTGATTTTTTTTTATTTTTTCATTCGATAGAGACGCTCTCAAAACTTCAGAATATGAAATTCGTTTTAAAATCAATCTATTCATTCTTGAGATTTTGGACTCCAAAGTTCTGAAGCGAGGGTCCGCGTAGCTCAGTCGTTAGAGTGGTGGACTTGTGCCCAGGCGACCCGGGTTCAGTCCCTGAGTGCCGAATCTTTTTTCTCTCTCATTTGTGTTTTGATTAATGGGTTTATCTTTAAAATGATGGATTTGAATGTTTTCCGTTTTATTTTTGTCATAAATAAAAAAAAAAAATAGCGGCTTTTTTTAGTACAAATATAGAGCTCTTTTCTGTCAGCAGCTCTCTAAATTACGACGCTCGTCGCATCGCCGACATCAAAGACATGCCGCCGAAGTGCCCCTACAGTTCGACTGCATTAGAGTTCGCTGGGTCGCTTTGCCGGCATCAAAGAAATGCCGCCATCTCAATGACTGTATGCACACAACATTTAGCAATGCACCCACGTAATTCTACTCGGCTTAAAAAGGAGGACTGCTTTGTATTTAATCCCATATATAGATACACACATGGATGTATACATGCGTTTATTGACATAGGTTGCTTATATATTGATTTCCTGAACATTATAAAACGCTATGTAATCTCTCTCTCTCTCTCTCTCTCTCTCTCTCTCTCTTTCTCTCTCTCTCAAGTACAAATGTTTTAGCATTTGAATAAGAACTAGTACAGGTAACGTGGAGTAAATTGGATAGAGGCTAAATGTACATTGGCGTCCAATAAATTATACATATTTTATATCTAATTACGGGATAATGTCTATGGATTCAAATAATTTGAAATTCATTGTTAAATGATTGTCTTCTTACTGATTGGAAGTCAACGCTAAAAAGTCATTTTTATTAAAGATGGTGTACTTTTTCCTTTTTTGTCCATGTCTATATACTGATACAAATATGTTGTCTGTCTGGGATTAAGAAAAGCCTCCGAAGTTTATACACGTAACTATACGTACGAACGGGTGACTGCGACAAGGTTTAAAAACTGACCACCCGTTTATGAGTGTTTGAGCCTAAGAATAAATAGATGTAAAAAAATCAATAGTTACATCTTTCAAACAACGCTTATATATTGTTCTAACATATGTATTTTATTTAGAAATTGTGTAATATGTGATATTTAGAATTTAATATTCTACGTTTAATATAGCTGTCAACGACCGACCTCCCCTCCCAATTCATGAAATCATTTAGTTTTTCTGGCCCGATTTTACTTGATCTTTGATCTTGGGCCTTTAATTTTAACTAATTACCATTCTAGATTACTGTACTAATTACCAGACCAATTCGTTCATTAATAACAGAGTTATGAAGTTTTTGGCATTTGAGTTTCAATTGTCGTGTTTGACATGTACTATAAAAAAATTCTAACTCCCAAGCCCTAAACTCAATCCTAATGAAAATTTGTGAAAATGAACCTCGGACCCCATTCTTATTGTCTGTGAAATATGCAGCGGATTGAACAATTAAGACAAAATTCCTGAAATTAAACGGCGCTTATTGCCTATACCTGGAAATTAAATTTAAACAGTACACGCACCGACCCCCCCCCCCCGCCCCTTCCTATTCATAAAATCATTTAGTTTTCCTGGCCTGATTTTACTGGAGCTGTCATCTTGAACCTTTATTTTCAACCTAGTTCAAGTCTAGATTACTGTACTAATGACCAGACCTATTCGTTCATTTTTAAGAGAGATATGAATTTTTGGGAATTCGAGTTTCGATTGGCGTGCTTGACATGTACTGTAGAAAAAAATTCTAACTCCCGAGCCCCTTACTCAATCCTAATGAAATTTTGTGTAAATGTATCTCGGACCCCATTCTTATTGTCTGCCAAATATGCAGCGGATTGAACAATTAAGAAAAAATTCCTGAGATCAAACCGGGAGTATAGCCTGTACGGGGACTTAAAATTTACACAGTACAAGGGATGTAAGCAGCCGCGTAATATTTCTGTTGCATGTATATTTCTTGTTTTCCGTTTAGTCTGTATCTACGATAGCGTGTGAACTACTTATGAATGTTACAACTGTGGAAATTACTGTCATCAAATTTTTACCGAATAAATTTACGTGTTACTGATTTCGTTATTTCTACATTTATAAAGATTTTATCAATCCTGCTGAAATAAAACAGTCAAACATAATAGTAAACGACACGAAAAAACATTCTCAACACTGAAATACATGGGTAAAATGCATCAGTCATTGTTTTAGGACTTCCCCTAATTGTTGTTAACCGAATCTGAGATCCACACCTCAAAATTCTATTTTCGATTTATTTAAGACGAAAATCAAGCTCGGGTCTTTTCACCCCCCACCCCCCTCCAGACACAAACACGCATCAATATTTCAAATGACCTCACACTGTTACCAAACCTGAATAGTCAGACATCTTACACGTTGTTTTTCATCTCATACAAAAACTCAGCTCCTCTCCCGGGCGGAAATTTCCAAAATTCAAAGACAAATTCGGGAATTATTTCGCGTCAGCCATGTTTTGAGACACCTGCAAAGGCTGTGTGTTCTAATCTCGCCGGAGCCAAGATTTGTTCTTTCTCTCCTTTTCATCTAATTTTCTAACTAAAATATTCAACATAAAAGTTTAAAAACACTCTTTAATTAAGATTTAGACAAAAACAGTCTTTTATAATTAGGGTCTTCCGTATTCAGCGGACGGAAGACCTCCTCGTTGCTCGCAACGAGATCGTGTCTAGTTATTATTATTCTTTTTTTTTTCTCCCACGTTTTCTCAAAAATGCTTCAGCCGATTTTCATGAAATTTTCAGATCTTATTCATGACAAAATTTGTAAGAAAATTACACGAGCTTTATTTGATCGTCACTTCCGGTACCGAGGTATTAAAGATTTTACGTTTTTGCTTGTTCACGATTTTTCTCAAAAAGTATTTAAGATAGAACCTTCAAATTTTCAGAGATGGTAGAGAGTGAACGGCCGCAGTGCCCTTTGCATATCCGAACGTCCGCCGTCACTTCCGGTCGTCACCGGAAGGAAATGAAAAACTTAATTTTTCAATTTTTTGAACTTGAATTTTATTTATGTTTTTATTCGATAGAGACACTTAAAACACTTCAGAATATGAAATTCGTTTTTAAATCGATCCACGCATTCCCGAGATTTTGAGCTCAAAAGTTCTGAAGCGAGGGTCCGCGTAGCTCAGTCGTTAGAGTGGTGGACTTGTGCCCAGGCGACCCGGGTTCCGTCCCCAAGTGCCGATTATATTTCTTTCCTAATTTTGTTTTGTTTAATGATTTTATCTTTAAAATGATGGTTTTTATTGTTTTCCGTTTTATTTTTATATTAATAAAGATAATAACAGCTTTTTTAGTACAAATATAGAGATCGTTTCTGTCAGCAGTTTGCTTAATTCAGACGCTCGTCGCATCGCAAGCATCAAAGACATGCCGCCGAAGCTCTTTGCAGTACGACTGCATTAGAGTTCACTGGGTCGCTTTGCCGGCATCAAAAAATGCCGCCATCTCCTTGACTGTATGCACACAACATTTACTTAGCAATGCACAAACGTTATTCTACATGGCTTTAAAATGAGGACTGATTAGTATTTATTTACATAATTATATAGATTAACGCATGCATGAATACATGCGTTTATTGACATAGGTTGCTTATATATTAATTTCCTGAACACAATAAAACACTATGAAATCTCTCTCTCTCTCTCTCTCTCTCTCTCTCTCTCTCTCTCTCTCTCTCTCTCTCTCTCTCTCAAGTACAACTGTTTTAGCATTTGAATAAGAACTAATACAAGTAACATGCAGTAAATTGGATAGAGGCTAAATGTACACTGCGCACAAAAATTATACAGTTATTTATTTGAAGTAACGGGATAATGTCTATGGATTCAAATAATTTGAAATTTCTTTGTTTAATGATTGTTTTCTTACTGATTGGAAGTCAACGCTAAAAATTCATTTTTATTACAGATGGTGTACTTTTTTCTCTTTTTTTTTTGTGCATGTCTATATACTGATACAAATCTGTTGCCTGTCTGGGATTAAGAAAAACATCCAAAGTTTATACACGTAACTATACAAACGAACGGGTGACTGCGACAAGGTTTGAAAATTGACCACCCGTTTATGAGTGTTTGAGCCTAAGAATAAACAGATGTAAAAAAAAAAATCAAAAGTTACATCTTTCAAACAACGCTTATACATTGTTCTAACATATTTATTTTATTTAGAAATTGTACATGTGTAATATGTGATATTAAGAATTTAATAATCTACGTTTAATATAGAAGTCACCGACCGACCGACCGACCCCCCCCCCCCATTCACAGAATCATTTAGTTTTTCTGGCCCGATTTTACTTGTATTAATAACAGAGTTACGAAGCTTTTGGCATTTGAGTTTCAATTGTCGTGTTTGACATGTACTGTAAAAAAAAATTCTAACTCCCAAGCCCTTCAATCAATCCTACTGAAAATTCGTGAAAATGAACCTCGGACCACATTCTTATCGTCTGTTAAATATGCAGCGGATTGAAGAATTAAGACGAAATTCCTGAGATTAAACGACGCTTATTGCCTATACGTGGAAATTAAATTTACACAGTACACGCACCGACCCCCCCCTCCTTCCTATTCACAAAATCATGTAGTTTTTCTGGCCTGATTTTACTGGATCTTTCATCTTGAACCTTTATTTTCAACCTAGTTCAATTCTAGAATTCTGTTCTAATGACCAGACCTATTCGTTCATTTTTAAGAGAGTTATGATTTTTTGGGCATTTGAGTTTCGATTGGCGTGCTTGACATGTACTGTAGAAAAAAATTCTAACTCCCGAGCCCCTTACTCAATCCTAATGAAATTTTGTGTAAATGTATCTCGGACCCCATTCTTATTGTCTGCCAAATATGCAGCGGATTGAACAATTAAGAAGAAATTCCTGAGATCAAACGGCGAGTATAGCCTGTACGGGGACTTAAAATTTACACAGTACATGGGATGTAAGCAGCCGCGTAATATTTCTGTTGCATATATATTTCTTGTTTTCCGTTTAATCTGTATCTACGATAGCGTGTGAACTACTTATGAATGTTAGAACTGTGGAAATTACTGTCATCAAATTGTTACCGAATAAATAAACGTGTTTCTTATTTCGTTATTTCTACATTTATAAAGATTTTATCAATCCTGCTGAAATAAAACAGCCAAACATAATAGTAAACGGCACAAAAAAATTCTCAACACTGAAATACATGGGTAAAATGCATCAGTCATTGTTTTAGGACTTCCCCTAATTGTTGTTAACCGAATCCGAGATCCACACCTCAAAATTCTATTTGCGATTTATTTAAGCCGAAAATCAAGCACAGGTCTTTTCACCCCCTCCAGACACAAACACGCATCAATATTTCAAATGACCTCGCACTGTTACCAAACCTGAATAGTCAGACATCTTACACGTTGTTTTTCATCTCATACAAAAACTCAGCTCCTCTCCCGTGCGGAAACGCCCCAAATTCAAAGACAAATTCGGGAATTATTTCGCGTCAGCCATGTTTTGAGACACCTGCAAGGGCTGTGTGTTCTAATTTCGCCGGAGCCAAGATTTGTTCTTTCTCTCTATTTCTTTCTCTCCTTTTTATTTAATTTTCTAACTAAAATATTCAACATAAAAGGATTGTTGAACTGTAGTACAAGTTGAAAAACACTCTTCAATTAAGATTTAGACAAAAACAGTCTTTTATTATTAGGGTCTTCCGTCTTCAGCGGAAGACCCTCTATTCTAATTGTTATTAGGGTCTTCCGTTTACAAAGGTAGACCCTCTTTTTTTCTTCTGTTTCTTTCTATTTCAGGTCATTAGACCTGTTATTAGGTCAAAAGACCTCTTATTTAATATGAAATAAAATTGGGCTGGTCCTTGAAATTAGGGATCTAACGGGGTGTATAATCCTTCATCCATCGCTCTTTTAGATCACATCTGCATTTCCTGATATGTTTCGTTGATGAAAATAAAAGGCAAGGTCATTTCCTCTTCTAAAAAACAGAAGGAAGACCTCCTCGTTGCTCGCAACGAGATCGTGTCTAGTTATTATTATTTTTTTTTTCTGTCAAGTTTTCTCAAAAACGCTTCAGCCGATTTTCGTGAAACTTTCAGATCCTATTCATGACAAAATTTGTAAGAAAATTACACGAGATTTTTGTGGTCGTCACTTCCGGTACCAAGATATTAAAGATTTTATGTTTTTGCTTGTTCACAATTTTTCTCAAAAAGTATTAAAGATAGGACTTTCAAATTTTCAGAGAAGGTAAAGAGTGAACGGCCGCAGTGCCCTTCGCATATCCGAACGTCCGCCGTCACTTCCGGTCGTCACCGGAAGGAAATGAAAAACCTTAATTGTTTAATTTTTTGGATTTTATTTTTTTTTATTTTTTCATTCGATAGAGACGCTCTCAAAACTTCAGAATATGAAATTCGTTTTAAAATCGACCCACGCATTCTTGAGATTTTGGACTCCAAAGTTCTGAAGCGAGGGTCCGCGTAGCTCAGTCGTTAGAGTGGTGGACTTGTGCCCAGGCGACCCGGGTTCAGTCCCTGAGTGCCGAATCTTTTTTCTCTCTTATTTGTGTTTTGATTAACGGTTTTATCTTTAAAATGATGGATTTGAATGTTTTCCGTTTTATTTTTGTCATAAATAAAAAAAAAATAGCGGCTTCTTTCAGTACAAATATAGAGCTCTTTTCTGTCAGCAGCTCTCTAAATTCCTATGCTCGTCGCATCGCCGACATCAAAGACATGCCGCCGAAGTGCCCCTGCAGTTCGACCGCATTAGAGTTCGCTGGGTCGCTTTGCCGGCATCAAAGAAATGCCGCCATCTCAATAACTGTATGCACACAACATTTAGCAATGCACCCACGTTATTGTACTCGGCTTAAAAAGGAGGACTGCTTAGTATTTAATCCCATATATAGATAGACACATGCATGTTTACATGCGTTTATTGACATAGTTTGTTTATATATTGATTTCCTGAACATTATAAAACACCATGTAGTCTCTCTCTCTCTCTCTCTCTCTAAAGTACAATTGTTTAAGCATTTGAATAAGAACTAGTACAGGTAACATGCAGTAAATTGGATAGAAGCTAAATGTACATTGGCGTCCAAAAATTATACATATTTTATATCAAGTTACGGGATAATGTCTGTGGATTCAAATAATTTGAAATTCATTGTTAAATGATTGTCTTCTTACTGATTGAAAGTCAACGCTAAAAAGTCATTTTTATTAAAGATGGTGTACTTTTTCCTTTTTTGTGCATGTCTATATACTGATACAAATCTGTTGCCTGTCGGGATTAAGAAAAGCCTCCGAAGTTTATACACGTAACTATACAAACGAACGGGTGACTGTGACAAGGTTTAAAAACTGACCACCCGTTTATGAGTGTTTGAGCCTAAGAATAAATAGATGTAAAAAAAATCAACAGTTACATCTTTCAAACAACGCTTATACATTGTTCTAACATATGTATTTTATTTAGAAATTGTGTAATATGTAATATTTAGAATTTAATATTCTACGTTTAATATAGAAGTCACCGACCGACCCCCCCTCCCAATTCATAAAATCATTTAGTTTTTCTGGCCCGATTTTACTTGATCTTTGATCTTGGGCCTTTAATTTTAACTAATTACCATTCTAGATTAACAGAGTTATGAAGTTTTTGGCACTTGAGTTTCAATTGTCGTGTTTGACATGTACTATAAAAAAAATTCTAACTCCCAAGCCCTTCACTCAATCCTAATGAAAATTTGTGAAAATGAACCTCGGACCCCATTCTTATTGTCTGTCAAATATGCAGCGGATTGAACAATTAAGACGAAATTCCTGAAATTAAACGGTGCTTATTGCCTAAACGTGGAAATTAAATTTACACATTACACGCACCGACCCCCCCCCCCCCCCGCCCCATCCTATTCACAAAATCATTTAGTTTTCCTGGCCTGATTTTACTGGATCTGTCATCTTGAACCTTTACTTTCAACCTAGTTCAAGTCTAGATTACTGTACTAATGACCAGACCTATTCGTTCATTTTTAAGAGAGATATGAATTTTTGGGCATTCGAGTTTCGATTGGCGTGCTTGACATGTACTGTAGAAAAAAATTCTAACTCCCGAGTCCCTTACTCAATCCTAATGAAAGTTTGTGTAAATGTACCTCGCACCCCATTTTTATTGTCTGTGAAATATGCAGCGGATTGAACAATTATGAAGAAATTCCTGAGATCAAACGGCGAGTATAGCCTGTACGGGGACTTAGAATTTACACAGTACAAGGGATGTAAGCAGCCGCGTAATATTTCTGTTGCATGTATATTTCTTATTTTCCGTATAGTCTGTATCTACGATAGCGTGTGAACTACTTATGAATGTTACAACTGTGGAAATTACTGTCATCAAATTTTTACCGAATAAATTTACGTGTTACTGATTTCGTTATTTCTACATTTATAAAGATTTTATCAATCCTGCTGAAATAAAACAGTCAAACATAATAGTAAACGACACGAAAAAACATTCTCAACACTGAAATACATGGGTAAAATGCATCAGTCATGGTTTTAGGACTTCCCCTAATTGTTGTTAACCGAATCCGAGATCCACACCTCAAAATTCTATTTTCGATTTATTTAAGACGAATATCAAGCTCGGGTCTTTTCACCCCCCCCCCCTCCAGACATAAACACACATCAATATTTCAAATGACCTCGCACTGTTACCAAACCTGAATAGTCAGACATCTTGCACGTTGATTTTCATCTCATACAAAAACTCAGCTCCTCTCCCGGGCGGAAACTCCCCAAATTCAAACACAAATTCGGGATTTATTTCGCGTCAGCCATGTTTTGAGACACCTGCAAAGGCTGTGTGTTCTAATCTCGCCGGAGCCAAGATTTGTTCTTTCTCTTTATTTCTTTCTCTCCTTTTTATCTAATTTTCTAACTTAAATATTCAACATAAAAGGGTGTTGGACTGTAATACAAGTTGAAAAACACTCTTTAATTAAGATTTAGACAAAAACGGTCTTTTATTATTAGGGTCTTCCGTCTTCTGCGGACGGAAGACCTCCTCGTTGCTCGCAACGAGATCGTGTCTAGTTTCTGTGTTATAATTACCTAGCTAGGATTTTTAACACCTTAACTTCGTCTTTCACCAATAATTTTTCTAAAAAATATTCGATACTGGCAAATATTCGTTACCGGTAAAACGACTGGATTTCCTAACGATACAATGGGTAAATCTGAAGTTATACAGACATGTGTTTCCATATGTACTGTCTCTTCAACCTCAAACGAGTTTGAAACATAACGCGGAAAGATTTATGAATTGTTCCTAAAATATTAATATTCATTAGTTTGACGAAGTAAAGACGTTTCTTAATAGGCAAACAAAATTCATTGATACCCTTATCAATAATATTTTAGCCGGGTGTAATTTATAAAACGGAAATTCCCAAAATAAACGCTGTCAACAATGTAAAAAAATATGACTATGTTATTGTAAAGAAACAAAATAGAATTTAATAAATACTATAGTATCTGAAACATTCAAAGCTTATCCTTAAAAAAAATACACATTAGTTATTTCACGACAGGGAAAATGTGGTGTCTTCACAAGTTGTAATCTTTAGACGACGATCAACATTTACGGCAAGGCTGGCTGTTTTTAAGAATAATTCAAATAAACATGCACATGTATCATGTACACATATATATGGTATATAGTCATCTTGGTAACATGATTTGAAATTGTTAACGATGAGTTTTGAATTAAAATACGTACAAAGTCGGTCATCAGAATAAAGCGTCGTACAAGCAGCTACAGGTGGTACAGGTACATCTACTCCTTTAGCATATTCTATACGGCAGAGATATCATTTAAATACTTCACTAGATATCTAGTTACCATAGCATTTGCAAATATTACACAGACGTACCATTCTTTGTCGATTCAAAAGCTATTGTCGTCAACAATTGCGTCTCCTTGCATCATTTTTATACCCAGGTGCATTTTCCAACTCACTTTAAAGAATCTTGCTGCACAGTGAATAACATCACGAATTATCGCATGTGTTTTCCCGTCGTTTTTAATTCAGCCAATGAAAGTCTCAGCTTTCTATTCATTTTTAATCTATTAAATTAGGTTTGGAAGCCCTACATGTTATATGTTGATCAGCTGAAGGCATCCATTATAAATGGTGTTACAGTTATTGTTGCGTATTTATGGAGAATGTTTTATTAAATTATACACGCATTGGTGAAGTTGTCTGGTAAAAGGACTATATATGGTTTGAGCCTAAAATGGCCCCCTAAAATGAACATTGTCATTTTACTGTAATTCTTCGTTTTATTTGTACAAATATACATTTGAAGATTTTTCATAATTTTTATTTTGATTTTAGTACCCACAATTTAAAAATATGACATCATAAAGTTTACCTTTTCCCGCCATTTTCTCGTTTTTAGCATATAAACGGCTTGTTTTTAGGTAGTTTTTCTTTAAGGAAACATTGAGCGACTGCTTGAACAAACAAAATATTTTCACCAAAGATGTATCTATCCAATACTTTTAAGTTACAAAAAGTTCGTTCTTGTTCAAAGAGTCGCTCTATATTTCCCATTCGAAAAAAAGATAAGAAAAATGTCAATTTTTGATTGATTTCGATTAAATTATAAAAATAGCGTCACTTCTGACGTCATATACTGCCAGTGAGTGCATATAAATCAAATAAATAGGTGAAAAACATATTTCATGTCAATTCTATTATAAAGTAACACAATATATTAATGTACCTGAATCATTTTAAAAATAGCGAATTTTGGGGGCCAAATTTGACTAATATCATATATAGTTCTTTGTTTCCTTTGGAATGTCAAACTATGCTTAAATGTTTAAAACAATGGTATTAGCTAATTAGATTGCCAAAGCAAGTGCTTTTCTGTTTGTGGCTTCTACACCTGAACTATCAGGACCATGGCAAAATGCATCGGTTGGTGCATTTTATTTTGTATTCAAATGTCAGTAACTGCTGATGATTCAGATAATAAATATCAATCTTTTATTATATTTTAATATTAGTTGAAATTTTGATTTAATTTTGCTTGAAGTTTTATAAGCAATCTAATCTCTGAGTTGTATAAACATTTGGTATATTTGTAAAAAAAAAAAAAAAAAAAAAAAAAAAAATTCGTAATATGCATATAGGAGAGTGAAACATTTTCCTCGATTTCCTGACATACTTCACCATACTTCCACGTATAATTATGTATTCTCCAGAAGGTCGCTGACCATCTTTTGTCTAACACTTTAAGATCTTTAACAGTCACAAGAAATAATATTTGATCAGTCTACTTTTTTACAAGATCTTTGATACATGGACACTGCACAATGTTTTTGAAAACTTGAGACTTGCCTATCAATAGCTAATGCTTTACATTCCAATAACTCGAAAAGAAGAATATAATCCATATATACGATTTAAGAAAAAATATCTGTTTAAAAAACTGAACTTTTTTTTAATTGAAAAGGGCCCAAGTTTGTTTTAAGGTGCATGCAATTTGTATTGTTAGAGGTAAACTATGCCAATATTTTCATAAACTTAATGAGCTTTTAGATATATTATATACTTTTTGATATGGCAAAGACAGATACTTATCTTATCGTGAATTTACACTATAGGAGCGTTAGCGATCAGCCGGGGGATCTTATTTCTATTTGATCACGCAAAACATGGATATATGACCAAAACTCATCACCATATCTAGAACTTCAAATAACTTCCTGATCCACCTTTACATTAAATAATTGTGTAGAAATTGCTTTGTATTAACATTTATAAAATCACAAAGTTTGACATAATGCTCATAAAAATGTTGTGCATTATTTGGACATTAATGAACTTAATTGTTACTAGGGGGTATGGTAAGTAAACATTTTTTATATATATAAATCGGAGCGTAACCAGTGTTTGTTTACTTTTGATTTCATAAAAATACCATTATATTCCTTGCGTTGGGAATTGTCATTATTAATCAATTTTAAAAAGGTTGAGAATTATGATTGCATCCAAGCCTGATCAAACTAGTAATGTTAGTAAACCATGTTAAGAGGGAAGTGCGGCCATCTTTTACATTCAAGGATAGGAAAGTAAACATTTCTTGAACTGACTTGTTTCTACCCAAAACTGGCCAAAATGTTGCCAAAAGATATAAAAGTAATAAATATGATGTCCCTTATGTCATTTTGTTTGAGAAGTATACATATAAAACATGACAATGCCCTTTAAATCACTCAAAAGCTGTCGAATTGCACAGCTAGTGCCTACAGACTTATTTTGAAGATTTAAAAATTTGAAAAAATATGAAGGGGTTTTTCTGGTGTCTTGCTTACAACTGTTTGTTGAGAAAAATGTTTAAGTTTGCTTATCTAAGTTGTAACTTTGTCTCAAAGTAGGGTGCCCTATTCTTAAAATGGGCCTCAAAAACTATCAATTTTCCTATGGAGGTACACTGAAGGTATATTTTCATTGAAATATAATGTATAATATCTTAATTTAAGACCTTTTTGGACCCCTATCCGACTTTAAACAAGAATTTACTATAATTTATACCTATAGAACTAACTCAAAACATCAAACAAACATAGGACATGTATAGAGATGTACATGTATATCAAAGTCAACAGGAATTGTTTTGAACTGACATTTACTTTTTTTCTATGAAAATATAACGTCAATATGTCTCCATAGGCACAGGAGGTCTAAATATAGACTGGATTTCTCTTGTTCTAAAAATAGATCACATGCCGACAGATAAAAATAGGGTACCCTATTTTGGGGCAAAGTTACAACATAAATATGTAAGATTCAATCTTTTTCTCAACAATGGTTGTAGACAGGACACCAATGAACCCCCTTCATATTTTGTCAGATTTTTAAATCTTTAAAATTAGTCTGTAGCTGCGCAGTTCGACAGCTGTTTTAAGTGATTAAAAAGGCATTGTCCTGTTTTTGTCTTAGTTGTAGTACTTCCAGTTCTCAATGATTCTTGTATATACAGCTTTTGTAGTTTTCCTTTTTAAGTAGTATGTTAATTATTTCTTTAACAGATGATTTATCAACAAATAAGGTCGCACAGCAATACAAAACATTCAGTGGTTGCCATCTAAAGTCGTGTGATGCTAATAACGCTGTTGATAGAGACATACAAACCTGTGCCAGGATGGACGATATTGGAACTACTGCGACCTATAGAAGTATCTGGTGGTATGTAGATCTCGGAAGTACATACAATGTAGTTAATATCAGGATACAGTTCAAGGACTATGAAGGGTATAGTAAGTACTTAACCAATCAACATATTTTTATCATTAGGTCATCATCGATAAATTTTTAACCTTATTTGAACTTGGAAATACAATTGTACCTATACGATTTCCATTAGCAATTATTATATATATCATTCATACCTTTTTCTAATTACCTGATACATTAAAATTCTGAAAAGAAAAGTTAGATAGAAAACACCTGACAATGCTGAATTAACTAGTGTTAAAAATCTAAAATTCATCATTCGCTCCTTCACTTTGTTTGACATCATGTATTATTTAACAGCCATGAGACAGAGAGGTCGTTTTGCCGGGTTTTCCTTGTATGTGTCCAACACAACTAATCAACATATGGGACACCTGTGTTACAAGGACGGACCTCAGTTACCTCCCCTAGATTTCAACACAAACTGTATAACATATGGACGTTATGTTATCTTTTACAATGAAAGACTACTTGGAACAACCTATCCTTATGATTATGAAGTATCGTCAGTTTTTACAGAGCTGTGTGAAGTGACAGTTACAGGTATATACCTATTTTTGTAATCGGCTTCGGCCGATCACTGTTGTGTCAATATGAGGCATCCGGCAAATGCTTCAACGTGCGCACACATTCCGCTTGCATAAGTAGTTCTTATAAAAACTTGAAGCTTTGGTTTAGTATTTATATAACATTTTACTCAGTTTTAATTTAATTCATTTACCTTAAGAGATGCAAACATACATTGAATACAGTTCGACCTGTTAATTCAAGAATGCACATGTTGTCTCACGCGTAAGAATTTCGAGCGAAATTCATTCAGTAATGCAGTTGACCTCGATGAACTGACCTCGATCATAAGAAGATGATCGTGGTGACCTCGATTTATTGATGTTGCATAATAGTAGCAAGGAAGACGGATTAATTTATAAACACTGTTACGTTATAATGCGACCTCAATAGCAAGTTATGATGTCATTCAATGTTTTTCAGTCGCATTAAATTATTAGTCCCCTACCGGTTTTCACCGGAGGGGACTATAGCTTTCGTCTGCGTCCGTTCGTCCGTCTGTCCGTCCGTCTGTCCGTCCGTCCGTCTGTCTGTCCCACTTCAGTTTTCCACACTTTTTTCCTTTATGCGTTTTTAGGAATAATATGAAATTTGCTGAACCGCTTTAAAATGTCAAATTACAGATCAAGTTTACACTTTTGTAGCGTCTGGTTGACATATTTTCGAGAAAATTAATTTTTTATATTTCAATTTTTAGCTCACCTGAGCTGAAAGTTCAAGTGAGCTATTCTGATCACATTTTGTCCGTCGTCCGTCTGTCCGTCTGTCTGTATGTCCGTCTGTCTGTCCGTCTGTAAACTTTTTACATTTTGAACTTCTCTAAAACCGCTTATCCAATTTCAACCAAATTTGGCACAAAGCATCCTTATGGGAGGGCGAATATAAATAGCAGAAATAAAAGTCCGATCTGTATTCAAAACGGAGAAAACCTTGAAACTGTAGAAAAAGGAGGATGCATTTTTAAAATCTTCTTCTCAAGAACTACTGAGTCCAATTCAACGTAGTTTAGCATAAATTATCCTTATGGGAAGGAAAATATAAATTGCAAAAATTAAGTGATAATTCTGTTTTAAATCTGGGTTATTACGAAAATAATAATAAAGGAAAGGCGTGTTTCAATCAGTTTAATAGCTTCGGGTTCGGCATCCGGTAAAATGGGTAGGCAAGACTTGGCCTGGGTAAAACAAAAGATTGGCAGTTATTAATCTGCTAATCTTATTAAAATTTCAGGATATTTGATGGACCAGTATATTTGTATTCACTGTAAATATTGCTGCAAAATAATGCGTATTTGGAAATGACGATTGCCGATCTGCCCCGGCTTTTATTTTGCCACGGCCCAGGTTTGCATACCCATTTTACCAAGACTCGTATTCCATACTTCTAAAACGAGGTTCTTTGTTTAAAGCAGCCGTGACATTATACGAAAAAGGGTCGATCTGACTATGATGAATTTGCTTGTTGTGCAACAGTTCGCGTATGAAGGGAATTTTTTGAAACATGCAAAATATATTGGTGCCGATTTTGTGAAGTTAATTGAGGCTAAATATTTCAATGCGTTGACAGTTTTCACACATGACGTTGGTGTTAACTAGTTCTGGTTTGCGTAATGGTAGATTAATGCAATTATAGGTTTTGTTAAGATGCTTGGCATTTTCTCGAGTTTATTCAGTTTAAATAGAGTTTGATACCGCTGACGGAAATATGTAGGTATATATACATGTATATATATGATTCATTTCGAAAAAATAAATTGTGTTCTTTATTTGTTATATATGTTTCTTGTGTTTAATTGTTTACAATTTCTATTTACTAACCATATAAGAGTTTTAAGCTTCGAATTATAAGCAAGATACAGAGATTTACTCACAGTTCTATGTTTGTACACAGATCTTAAAAACTAAAGATTAAAAAAGTAAAAAAATTGTCAATATTTTTAAAGAAAATTTTCAAAGTCTGTTCTTCCAGAAACCAACTTTAACAACTTATTGTATTGTAAACTTAACCTTTTTTCGTCATTATTACTCCTTCTGTACATGTGATCCTTGACTGTGTTTGTGTACATTTGTATAAACTGATATTGAACCTCAAATTCCAGTGAACTGGTCTTGAGTGAATAAAAGAATTGAAAATCTTAGGCCATTCTTTTTTTCCATTTTAAATGCTGAATAGGAAATACCATGTTAAAAATCTTAAGCTGAATGTAATAAACTCATGTGAACAAAATATGACACAAACCTAGGCGAACTGTGAGCTCTGTATCTTGCTTATAATTCTACGATTGACGCTGAAATTTTGGTTGAACATTAGAACTTCTATATGAATTAGAGTATGTTAAATACTTGTAAAAACAAAATAAATGATTGATATTCTGTATATACCTACTCTCTGGGCCCCTCTTTATACAATAAATAATGTGAAATCTACATCAATTTTGATAGTTTTTCAGACACGTGTAAATAAAAACGACATCTTTAAAACAGTTTCCATAGTTCTGACACATTTCTGTTGCGGGGATAAAGTAATTATTGCTATTCCTAAGAAAATATCACAGCGGGAAATTATCCTGGTTTGTACGATAGTTAAATATCAGTCATTTGATTATAATGGAGAAGACAAATTAAATTTTTGAATGTTTTTAATTTGAGTAATTGAGCACATTGAGGTACAATTTTCTTTTCACATCTATACATGTAGGATTTTTTAAATAAAAAACAATAACTATTATATATATTTTTTAAAATACAATAACTAGTAAGTAGTTGATGAAAAAAATGTACCTATATGCTCTCATATATTTTGATCGCTTTACAAAGTGGGGGGGGGGGGGGGGGCATAACGAAAATATAGGGAATTGGAAGTTAACAACTTAACAGTGTACCCCTACCAAATGTTTAGTTTTATATCTTGCGTAGGATTTTCTTATTCTGCTAAAAAATAGTATTTCATGAAGGTACAATGTCAAAGATTACGTGTATGCAAAAATAAGTGTAAAATTCGAATACTTCACATTATTTATTTTTTGTTATTCTACCGAGGGACCATATGGCACAATATCTTTTGAACGCCCATTGTTGCTCAGGTGAGCGATGTGGTACCATGGGCTTCTTGTTTAATGTTCGGGTTCGTTATCGGGTTCGATGTGTATTGAATTTCTACAAACCGGTAGGGGACGTGCATTGCTTATGCAATGCTCTCAGAATGCTGTTTTAATACAACTCTTTCTTTGTATACGTGTCAATGTTCTTTGAAGAGCCCTACTCAGTATTCTGAAGAAGAAGATACATTAACATTTAATAATTACGCTAATAATATAAAACTAGACAAGGAGTTTACGAACGGCTTTCCCCAAATTTATTTCAAAATTAAATTTGTTGACGGTTTAGAATGATGAAATTATGTATACAGATTCAAAATATTCTATATTTTGTAAAAATACAGTACTTTTTTAATTATTTTACATAAAACTGATTATGCTGATTGCTTCTAACTATCTATATATCATTATTGCCGATCATTCCTTTAAAAGGAATGCTTAATTGTAAGTATTTTAGATATATTTTATTCAATTTTTCACCATGATATAATCAGCACTTATATACATGTACATGTAATCTGTAAAAAGGTTGTTCCTCTTCTGATGTTTATGGAGAAAACTGTAATAAAGTCTGTCCAGACAACTGTCAGGGACGTAGATGTGATATCATTAATGGGACCTGTTTAAGCTGCACACCTGGCTGGTTAGGAGAACACTGTGACAAAGGTAATTTATTTATTTTTTTAAACGAATCAACATGATGAGCTCTTTATATTTTACAATCAGTAAATTTTTACTTTTTTAACAAAGCATGCCCTGCCGGACATTATGGTCTACAGTGTGAATCAAAGTGTGTTGGACATTGTAAAGACAGCGTCGGTTGTAATCACACGAGTGGTTTGTGTGACAACGGATGTGATGATGGTTGGACTGGATCAAACTGTACCGAAGGTTGTCAGAATAGTCATATTAACAAAAGTTTAAATATAAACATATTAAACTTATCTATTTAATTCACATGTTTTATTTATATACAATTTAAAACAGACAAATCTTAATCAATGAATGCAAGTAAATCACAGTCAATTAAACTGTACTGGATATTTTAAAGACAACAACCATGTCACCACACCAGAGGTTTGTGTGACAACTGAGGTGATAATTATTATACCGAGAAAACTGTACGAAATGTTTGATTACTATAAAAGTATATACTGTAATTATTATGATAAGCAAACATGTACAGCTATAAAAAGGACGTGTTATCTTTGATCATTCATTGCACTCCATTTGCGGACACTTTTTAGCCGGGCTCTGCTGAAAGCAGAGTCCTGGCTATAGGCAGGCAAATCGCCAATGTTACTATAAATAGCACAAATAAACAAAAAACCAAACAGCGTCAAGGTAAAGCTTCCGCTATACCAAATAGTTACACAAAGAGCCACGTTTTGTCAAAAGTGTTGGCATTTTGTTCTTTTTTTTAAATTTCGAATTTTTAACTTCTACTAGACAGACATATTTTTTGTCTATAGCCGCTTACAAAATTTGGTCGCTCTCTGATGCTTTGCCGACATTAAAAGCATGAGAGAGAGAGAGAGAGAGAGAGAGAGAGAGAGAGAGAGAGAGAGATTTTCAGTCTTTACTACACAATATGCCTAAAGACACACCAAAAGAGCCAGGCTTTCAGTACTTCAGTACTTTGATTATATTAGTCATTCAAATAACAAATGATAACAAAATGTTTACAGAATGCCCTTTAGGGAATCATGGACCAGACTGTGTGTGTAAATGTAGTGGGAGGTGTTTAGGTGACGTTGCATGTAACAGAAAAACCGGAAAGTGTGACACTGGCTGCGATATTGGTTACACTGGAGAATTGTGTGAAACAGGTATGATGAAATTAAATATACACTTCACTATTCGTATATCTTAGCAGGTGTGATTTAGGTTGAAACGAATATGTGTGAAACAGAATTTTACAATCAAGCAAAGAATCAGTTCATTGTATTTAATTTCTGCATTGTTATTATTCACGGATTTTTAGATTTGAAATTTAGACAACTGACAAGTATGCTTTCAGTTTACATCATACATGTAGGACTATATTCGGTATGGTCAAATATCTGACCCCAATTTTAACCAATTTTTAAATGCTATTGTATAAAAATCAAATCTTTATAAATTATAGTACAGAGGATGCCTATCATTTTAATCTTGATTTTAGTCACCATTGCTCATTCGCTGTTTATCTATGACGTCACATAAATGACCAAATTCCTGCAAATTTGCAAATCCATGAAAATGCTGTCATTTTTTCTTTATAATTTGCATTCGGAATTAAAGAGCGCAGGTCTGCTCAAGTACGAATTTAACATATGTTTTTATTCATATAATTATACACATCATACTAAAAAATGGTACTTGAGCAAGCCTGTGCTCGATGTTTCTCAGTCGAAAACCGTCGGAAAACACCCACATTTTGCTACAAATCATCAATATTACAAAGTAATACTATCTTCATGACGTCATCTGTACATTATGACGTCGCTATAGTGAAAACTTTTTACACACTTATTTTCAATTTGATTTCAACTATCTTCCACCTTATCTTTTAAGCTCTATATAAAACTTTAATAGGGGGGGGGGGGGAATGCATAATACCGCATATAGTCCTTTAAATAATAATAAGTCGTTAATTTATTGTAAGATATATTTTGTGTAAAACTATGATCTAATTAACAAAACTGCGTTTTACAAAAATACTTACTACTCTGAAACAAATAACTCATGCTCAGTATTTATCAGCTACTAAATATTTTAACCTTAATACCAATGAGACATAAAACAACTGTATTTGTTTCATATAAATGGCTATTATTTTTAAAGAGATTTAAAAATTTATTTTCTTTAAATAAAAAAAAATAGCTTATAACTCCTTCCGCTAAACACCATTATTTATTTTATATTGATATATACGTAACATACACTGCTTAAAAAGGCATCCCAATATTACACCTTTTGCTTAAACACCATTTTATATTTTGTGTCCCAAAACATATTTTACACTTTTAAACTGTTGTCAAATTTTAATACCTTAAGTTACATTTATGAAATTTACAACAAAAACAAACAACACTACGTCACAAGATGGCGATTAAAATGCTTTGTCAAACTATTTATATCATTCGATTGAGTTGTACATGTATATCGTCGTAGCTCAGTGGTTAAAGTATTGGGCTTCTGAACCGCAGATCATGAGTTCGAATCCACCTGGAGCTTTTGTTCATGCTAACTTAATTCAATTTTAAAAATTTAATTTTTCATCTAAAATTGCAAGTTTTTTGCATATTAGACTTTAATACCTCTTATCCATCATGATATCTATCATAATCAAGTAAATTTGCTGATTTGAGAAAATATTTCACAGTGTAGTGAGCCACCGTAACTCCTGGAACCACACATTATCAGAATTTACAATTTACAAAGGGTTGGTAGATGTCTTTATTTCATTAAATTTAAATTTCGTTTATCGTGCATCGCCTTCGAGGGAAAAAGCCGATTGCGGCCGAAACAGTTATTTTCTCACAGTTAAAAGGTTTTTCCACATAAAAATTAGGTTTCGCCGAACCCAAGAATCAAAAGTTGTGTTTCATGACAGCATTATGGAGTGGGCTTCTTTGGAGAACCTTATTGCATATGTTAATTTTCAGGGTCGGGTCTACTTTAAATATAATAAAAATATAATAAGCAAACTCTAAGCGACTTCTAATGTTGGTCTTTTTCAAATGCTGCATCACACTTAACTCGTAAGGAATCAACTTTTAAATTCAATTTAAGCATTCTATGAACAATAAATTTACCAACGGTGCCATTTAGTTCAATCAGTAAACTTCCTCACTGGTATTAAATTAGCATTTTGTTGAGCACATTAATTCAGACTGTTATTTTTCATTGTTCTCATATCTAAAGTAGCAGATTTACACTTATAGTAAAGTTGTATAATATCCACTAGCTGTTCACATTCAGTTTCATCTTATTAATGTGACGACGTCATTATAATGTCATATTTATATATCTTTTTAGCATAGTTGCAGATGTTCACAAATTATCTTAAAATAGCTTTTTTGATTTGCCAAAGTTATTGATGATTATACGTGTAATACATGTTTTCGGACATCCTGAAATATTACAATATATACTTTAAGACAATGATACCATACGTTCAATTACTAACTAATGTGGGTAATTAAATGATTAAATATATTTAAAACCATGTTTTAAACGCTATACATCATATTGTTTATATGATATGTAGCATTGACAGGTTGTGAAATCGGAAGGTTTGGTAAAGGTTGCAGCAACCAGTGCAGTGGGCACTGTCTCAATAACGTTCCTTGCAATTCAACCACTGGGCACTGTGATAGTGGGTGTGCTCCAGGATTTCAAGAACCTTTTTGCAACAATAGTATGTGTGTTATCAATTTCTTATAATGCATGGCATTGAGAGAAAAAAAATGTATTAAAAGGTTAAGGAAATGTCACTTAAATTTGTAGATTTGATGCATATGCTAATAAAACGTTCTCAATTAAGGATGATTATTACCGAGGGTTAAGTTGTCAAGTCCGGATTGTTTAAAGTTCAATAAATAAAATTTGTTCTAAATACAAAACACCTATAAGTTGATATCAATAAAGAATATAAGGAAAAGGATTCTAACACAGACACTTGTGGCAAAACATATTCGGACTAATTTATTTTATTTAATTTTAATATGAATAAATTTGGCAGCAATATGACAACTGCATGATAGTTAATATAATAGTTGACACCATGTATGGTAATGACTGCAGACTAGTCATTAAGAGTTATTTCAGACTATAAAACAATAAAAGAAACGTCGATTATTTTTTATTGATATTTTACGAATTTATTTTCGTAGAAAGAAAAAAAAAACAAATTGCCGGTAATTGTAGTGGGTTTTTTAAACTTAAAAAAAAGACAAAAATATATTTCAGTTATTAGCCTCTTTTTTTTTTAAATAATGAACAGATTCACACTATGATTAAGATTATTATAATTGGTTAAAATATAAAAAAAAAATTAAAAAAAAATTATACAGTTCAGTGAAGACAGTTTAGCTGAATAGTAATAAAGAATTAGGTTTTTAGCAATAGCGTAAAACACTATTAAAAATTTCTATAACACACAAAATAATAAAAAAGATGATCGGTTTTTTGTTTAATGACAGAAGATATGGATTATATAGTGTAAGCAGAATTGTTCACTTGAATACAAAGATGGGTTAAGTAACAACGTCGACGAAACCTGCATTTGCAGAAATGGAAACCACGGTTTTTAGACTGTAGCGAATAAAAGCTATCTTAAATGGTTTTAAATAAGCAATGGACGCAACAACATAAGGGAAAAAAAATTAAAATGTAAGCTCAAATATCGAACATAATAGTACACATTTAAACATTCAAAAGACTCTATATGTGTTGACAATGATTTTTTTATAAATGTTCTGACCTGAGGTTGAATATATGTAGCCGAGCAGTCAAGGAAAAATGAAGATGAAGTACCGTGTATCTGATGACTTCATTTGAATAATGAATATAGAGGCATTGACCTACAAAATAATACATTATATGAGAAAACTGACAAAATGAATGAAAATACATTAGCTATAAGTTACCACAAATACATTATACGTTTCATAAAAAAATCAATTACAGTGCGTACTGTGAAGAAAGCTAACCTTTGAACTTTACGAACATTCCAAGTATTGTAACTTTAATTACAAAAATACACTTTAGTATTGACAATGCAATTAAAATTAAACCAAGAGACTAAACATTTACACTGATAAGTAAAACGTAAGTTAATATGAAAACATACCATAAGATGCTTCGGATATCGACTGGATACTATTTTCTGGAAACGGTATACTGCTCTAACTAAATTAGAATTATAGGTAACTTATCTATACACATAGCTTCAATATAATTGGTTAATATTATGAACCTATGAAATTACAGATAAGAAGAACTCAATTCACTTGCGCAGTAAAACTTTGACTGATCTAGATTTCAGATTCCATTGAATGAAACGAAAAATAAAAAAACAAAACGAATAAATAACCATAAACTATCATATATAAAAATTTAAAAAATGGCGACAGCGAGATCTAAATCTATTTTTCTTAAACGATTCCTTTTGCATTAGTTCACAAAGAGAGCCAAATGAATTATTGATAAATTTTCATTAATGGTATATTTATAAACAAAACTTATTTGCCTTAAAATGAATATAAGGGGTTTTCATTTTTATATCACATTGTGCAGAATGATTTTTTTAGTAAGTAACAGTTCAAAGATAATTCTGTGTAATTATGAAATTAGCCAATCAAATTTATGTCAGGTAAATAGTTAGATGACATATAAAACACTCTACAGTATAACATACTCTGTATTTTGATAAACTATATGTTAGTAGTTTTTCGGGGGACTATACTTAGAATTTCATAAGTCTTAGAGGCATTTTGCAATCTATTTTGTTTTATTTCACAGCTGATTTAGAGTCCAATGCATTGATGGAAAGTTGTAATGAACCATCTTACATCGCTGGATTATCAGTCTTGGCTGTAATATGTGTTGTATTAGGCAGTGTATGCCTATTTTTAATGTGGTAAGATTTCTATAGTTAATTTAGGAATTTAAAGAAAAATCAATAAATAGGCATACCATTCGTTCAAATCATATATCAATAAATTAGATGTTTTGCTTTAGGTGATTAATAATTGAAATTTACCGTAAAATGCAATATGCAATAAATTTCTCTAAAGCCATCAAAGAGATATTTTTTCCATTTATTTAATTCGTACAAGAATTAAAATATATATAAGAGTATAATAGCAAATCACGTATGATGATAAAATATCAGTGCTATCACCCGAAATTGCTTTTGTAGAAAAAGATATACAATATTTTAAGGATTAAAAGATATAATATTAATAATACATTGTATGTGTTTTTATCAGAGAAAAAGAAAAAAAAATCATGACAAAAGTTTTTTTTTGGTTTTGAGAATTTACAAAGAGGTTTAAAGCTGTCTATCAAAGTTGAGATAATGGTGAAAGTTTATGGAGTTATCTTCCTTTGCTTCATAATGGCGTTACTAAATATAATGTAATAAAGAAGTTGTATCAAAAGATTATGCAAGTATTTTTATCATTTGAAACAAAAACAGTTTTTGAACATTTTAAAAAACAAATAGTAAAGTAATAAAACCAAAATCACTGATAAACAGTATATGTAAAATTATTTTGGTAAAAATACCAGATGGTGGTAATGTGTTATTGTGTTAGGATAAATATTCAAAGTTGGAACAGAAGTGTATATTACAGATGTAATCACTTAGTTTAAAGCTGGTTTTATTTTCTGTTTAAATGCCAACATGGAGAGTTCTGTCTACCCTTGGGGAGGGGGGATGGGAGGTCGCTTAAAGAAAACATGTTTTCTAGCCACCTTGTTTTAATTTTTCTATGAAAACATATACATAAAACCTATCTTGAAAGTTAACAAATGTGGGAATTTTTTTTTAAATCAGAACCTCGAACCTTTTCAATATCAGGCCCCGCCGTCACCAAACTTTCCTTTGCCTCAACCTCAGTACTCAACTCAAGTCCTTAAGGTTTCCTTAACTGAGGGTTTCCTCAAATAGCCGTCACCAATTGCGTTTAATTTCCCCTCAACTCGGTTGAGTTGTTACACTAATAATATCGAGCATTTTCGCGGTATTTTTACGTAATGTTTGTACGCAATAAAATATCTGTCGTTTGTTTGTTATTTCTTTGTAAAATGGCTGAAAAAGATATACTTGGGTTAATAACAGCGGGGAAAAGGAAACGGGGGGCTAATTGGACAAGTGAAGAAGAGATAATTCTAATAGAAGAGGTAATGAACTTTGAAGATCGGTTGTTTGGAAAAACGAAAGGGGCGAGAATCAAGGGAAAGCACGGGAAAATAAAAGAAGAGACCTGGAAGTCCATAGCAGACACTTTGAACTTGTAAGTATTATGATATCTATCTGTATTTCACTTACTTGTCGGTTGTTTTGATCAGACGATTTCCTTTGTGCACATTGTAACCTCCCTTAGTAGGTGTATACACAAATTTTATCCCTGTATAGTCCAGTCCTATATTATAACTGGCCGTGTGTTTTTCTTTTAATTATAGAAAACGCGTACAGTTTATAAAAATGCATTCCTTATACTTCATTAAATTGTATTGTTATACTTTCATGTTAAATACTGAAATCTGATTGGTTAAGACGCAGTTAATAATATTTACTATTACCCTCAGCGTTAGCAACGCACTTGGCAACGGGTAACATTAAAAAATGTTACATGCGCGAAAATTATGCGCGTACGGTTCGCTGTAGAATTCACGTTATTCCTATATAAAAGCAGTAAAATTTTCTTTAAAATTTTAAAAAAGACATTCAGTATAACAAAATAAATAGTGCCTGTTTGGGAGGATAACAGTTGAAATTGACACCCCTCGAAAACCATTGTAAACCTCCGCTTCGCGTCGGTTGACAATGGTTTTCTCGGGGTGTCAATTTCAACTGTTACCCTCCCAAACAGGCACTATTTATATAATAACACATTTTAAATCATAAAGACACTCTGATATTATTGCACTGACATACAATGTATATAACATGTACACACCACACGCATATATATGCATGCATGTTATAGTGAACGCGATTCCAGACCGCAAAAATATGCATCGTATCTACGTATCTACGCTCTTCTCTTTGGATTAACCTGACATAACATATAGAACACACAATACCAGTATTTTCTTTCTGAAATATAAATCTTAAAGTAATGTAAAGATTTTGTTTAGATTCATAAATTATCAATTAGAAAAAAAAACGAATAGAATAGAAAAATGCGATATTCCAAATGTTTGCATAGCACAAATGTATTGTTTATTTTCTTCTTTTTTTAATTTATTTAGACAATTTAAAAATGACAGAACGTCTGATTCCATCTACAAAAAGTATGACAACATCAACGAACAACAGGTATATATCGGCATTTATAGTTTAAGACTTTGTAAATTATTAAGCAAAACTGTGTTGATAATTAACATAAATTTCAGTGAAAGAGAAAATTGATGGCATACGCCGACCAAAGACAGGGGGAGGTCCACCATCGGCACCCCTTACGCAAGCGGAGGAAGCCCTGTACCAAGCAATGGACACCCGGCCCAATATTGTTGGATTGGTCGAAGGCATTGATTCCGATGGTACATGTAATGAAAAATATCATATTTATTATAGGTAGAACATTGTCAAAGTAAAATTCATATTAACGTTCTTGCATTGTCATTGCAGAAATAGAACACTGCAATACAACTTTAATAATTCTTATTTTATAAGTATGTGTGTATTTGCTAATTTGTCCATATTTCAATAATTAGATGAACGGCCTAAAGAAAAGAGGAGGAAGATGGCAACACGTGAAGTCATAGAAGAATTGGAAATAAAATCATAAAACTTGAAAACGAAAACCTCATCCAAGAAATTAGTGAACTTCAACCAGAGCAGAAAAAATAGAAAGGGGGGGGGGGGGGGAAAGAAATTTCAAATTGAGGCCGAATTATTAAAAATTAAGAAGTCTTCACTGTTGTGTAAATTAGTTTTGAATTTCTGGAATTCATTTTAGACCCTTTATGTAAATGACCAACTACCTTTGAAAATGAAGTGATATGGTCACGATTTTGTATTATTTATATAAATTGTATACGTATAATTATTGGTAATGCTTTCCAGTAATGCAACCTACCAATATTTGATTGTCAGTCGTAGAACTATAAGCCAGAAACAGAGCTTGTAAACAAAGCTTAGATCGTGTTTTTGCTTACAATTTGAATGCTAAGATGTTTTAAATGTTGAATTATAAAAAAAGAAATAGATATAAGGCGGAAAATACATTTTGATCATAGTCTTGATCATGCCCTTTTAAATAAATCACAAACTCGAGATTGGGGGAATATTTAACATTAAACATCTATTTATTCCTTCAAATAAACCACTTTTCCACTTGTATCTCCAAATTTTTAAAATGAATTGAAATAGAAGAAAAAAAATTTAAATTCAATACAAGAATTGTTGTTTTAATCATTTAGTGGAATATATACATATTTACTTTTGGATAAAACTACACTCGAGTGATTTCCGGTGTGTTATGAATTTTATAATATATATGCAGGTGCATATTCCAAGTGACTTCCCTCTGGAGAATTGCACTCAACTTGGTGGGCGGTCTCGTCAAATGCGTCCATTGACCGGTCTACTCTATCCATCACATCACCAGTTTGAATGCCAAGGTTATGCAGGATGACACGGGCGACGACGTATCATACTGCTTGTTCAGGAGCCGTTCTAAAATATTTTCATTTACATGTAATTATACAAATATTGACTTGAATAAAGGGCAAAATTGATTATGTTACTCCCCAAACGAACGGCCGTCACTATTATTTGGAGGAACAAATGTCAATTATATGGTTTCAACTAACAATGTAGGACTACTCTTTTGAGACAACAATCGTGGTTATTTAGAAGTTAATGTATTTTATGTTAATTTAATAAACTTCTTTCCCTCAGAATTCCTTGGAGACAGGAAAACCTCCGTTTCATGATGCCAAAACTTTGCTCAATGAGCACCCTTGTTATGCATAGGGGAGCGTTGAATCTTTGATGAGCGTTTGTTGTGGATTTAGATATGGCGTCATTAAGAATCGCTTGCAGGAGTATCCTGAATCGACCAACAAAATTCCATTGTGTTCACCTAAACGTACAAGTTTTATTAAATACAAACTCATCATCATTGTCTTAATGCTTTCAATATATATTTCATTTCCTCTATCAAATGACAACTGGATTTAATTTTTAAAATATATTTTTTACCTCTTTCAAACTGTCCACAAGGGAGGACTCTCGCCAGATCCTACTATCATGAACACTCCCGGGCCAGCTGGCACACACGCTTGTGAATTTAAATTTGGCGTCACAAACCATCTATTCAAAAATAAAATTCAACTCCAATTATATAAGGGGACCGCTGATTTATTGCATATCATTATACTACACAATTAATTAATTGTAGAGATGTTGGTATGGATGTTGAATATGTTTTTCAGTTCTTATCTTCAATATTTCTTTAAGCATTAAATGTGATTTGAAATACCGAAAAAGAAAATAATAAAAAAGGGACCTGTACATTTAAAGAATAAAACCCCTTTCTATTTACAAAATCCAGTTCGTTTTCAGTTGGAGCCAGGATTCTAATAAACGTGCCATCAATACAGCCCCGTATGTTCGGGAATCCTGTGTAAAAGTATTATAATGGTGAAGAATATGACACCCTTAAAGCACACAATCCATCGGATGCATGTAGGGGGGTGATGGTAGGTTATTGTATATATTTGGTCGTGGTTGGCGGCAAATGAAATGAAATTGTACCCAATGCTGTCAACCAGTGGAATTCACTAAATATTGAAGCCAGAACAGCAACCTCAATCAATTTGTTTTGCAAACGCATGCCTAAAGTTACGAAACCTCCTATTAATTTGTCTTTTGGTAAACGCTGTACCAACATTATTCATACAAAGCTGAGACATAACTGTGTATTAAATTATGATCTTTGTAAACGTAATATTATAAATAATCCGTTGTGTTTACGTGGTCAAACAGAAGATGTGTGTATCATTGTTAGAACTTGTTTCTTGTTAACTTGTTAATCAATTAGATTTATCTGTTCAAAACAAAACAATAACATTAAAAATTCCTCCCCCCATATCTCCCTAAGGGAAAAATTTGTGGGACCACACATGAATATCATCCATAAAATTAAAATTAAAAATGACAAAATTATATTCTGAAATACGAAATTTGATGAACAACTTCCCCAATTTTTTTCTTAACAAAAATCGAAGCACGAGTTATCCTTTTTAAAAGAGAAGGTAGAAAACAAAACAATACGACTGATAACATACCGTCAATTTTGATGAATTTTTGCTTTGTTTTCTGGGCTTCCTCATCTCTCGGAAAAACAATAAATTGTTTTCGAACATGGAGGAGGGCCTCCGTTATCGATCTGCAACATCTGCCGACCGTGGACTCTGATACATTAAAACTATCACCTATGGGTTTGTGATAAGCACCTGTCGCAAAGAAGCGAAGACAAACAAACAGCTACCACATCGGGGGTAAGGCATTGTTTCTAGTGCTTTCTGATAAGGTACCGCCTATTAAATTTAGAAGATACACTTCAGACGCCTGTCTAAATCGATAACGCTCAAAAAGCTCGTCGTCAGTGTACGCCTCTCAGGGGTTCAGACGGTCCTGAATCACCCTTTTAAGGTTGCTATGAATCTATACTTAAATATTTGAGGATTATCTCAAAATTGTCCCTCAATTTTGTGTGGTGACAGCTACTTGAGGGTGAGGGAATAAATTTGAGGGAAAACCTCAGAGTTGGGGGATGTTCGTGACGGCGGGGCTAGGTCATGCACTCTATTATTATCTTTATCTTTTTCGCTAAAATGATAAATTGTATAGCCCTTGTTGAATGATTTCAGGCAAGAAGGTGGTGTTCATTACACTATTGAAATTTGTCTACTCCAGAATAAAACTTAATTAAATGCATTATAAGACCCCTAAACAAGTTTGTGTATGGGCTTTGGTACTCAGGTGACCGTTAAGGCCCATTGGCCCCTTGTTTATTAAAGCTGAAGTGTTTATCATGAAATTATAAATCGAAGTTTAGGAGTCTATTCTTATTTATTTCAGGAAATATTACAAACTAGTAAAGATGATGCACTCTTTGCAATATATATCTGTAATTAGAACATCGACACAGGACAACAACGCTGACGATTATCAACAATATGAAGAACTACGTATATGAGAAAATGGATGTCCCAACATCATTTAGACATTAAAATAAATACATGTATAATTATCAACTATGCTGGACAATTAATTTTTTTTTCTTTATTAAAGGGAATCAGTTCTTTTGAACAACATAGTATATAGTGTTTGTATTGTTGTGCTTAAATTAAAGAATCACAATTTGGATTCTGATTATATTTAAATAAAAAAAACTACTAAAAGTGATGATATGAATGACAGTATATGTTTGTCTAAAATTGAAATTGAGTCTGAAATTTTCAGAATAATAAACTTTTGACAACATTTGATCAGCCAACGCCTCACTGATTTCTTGTGCAAATGATTATTGCTCTTTGGCTAAAACATCATTTTTTTCCATAAATAAACATTTATTTAACGGTGTACAAGCAATTTAAGGACGTCAAACAGTATCTATGAGGTTAGTTATATAAGAATGAAATGCTGTTTTTATAACATCCTGAATCAAAAATAAAAAAGTTTTTTTCTGTATGTATAATGACAAGATTCAAATGTAAATTTTACATAACATGTAATTGTTTCAGACCATTGTATAAAATGATCCCTTCAAAATAAAAAAGAAATTATGAAAGAGATGTCATGACTTTACATTATATAGACCCTGAAACCTCCTTCTACACTAGTTGAATGGTTCGGTTGTGTACGCTTTTTAGATAGTATGATTTGGTTTTGCACGGCACGAATCGATTTGTGAACGTAACGATTCGTACAGGCACCTAGTATCGTTTTTGAAAGGGGGGGGGCAGACTCATTAGAAAAATTATGACAAGCAAATAAAAGAGAGGGGGTACACTTTCCAAAATTCTGAAAATCCTAATCCGAGGGTGGGGTGGGGGGGTCAATTTCATTGCTTATTTCCTTATTTGCAATAAAAAGTGGGGGTCGAACCCCATGTCAATTCAATTTTTTGTATGTAAATTAAAACAATCTTTGCTACCTCAATTTATAAAAATTTCAATTATTTGTAGTTTCCGTTCATTTTCTTCGCAGTTGTTTCCAAGGGAAGGGGGGGGGGGGTCATAAGTGATTTACAAACATCTCTTGTTTAAAAAGTGTATACTTACGACTATTTAATTGTAAGCAAACAAAATACAATTACATAAATATCTGAAATTTAAAAAGTTTAACCTTCAAACAATACACACATTTATCCACGAAACGGAAAATTAAGTGTCTTCTCACAATTTCGTCAGCTTGAGACGCCGATCAACATTTATGGCAAGGCTGGCCATGGCTGTTTCTAGAATATTTGAAATTAGCATACACATATGTGTATAATATACACACATATACCTGTATACCCTATCACGGTAACACGGCTGTTTAAAATTGGGTACGAGTTATGATTTAAAACACGTACAAAGTCGGCCATCAGAATGCAGCTTTAGGAAGTCCGTCCACTTCTTTAGCGTATTCCATGCGGCAGATATACATGTACTTTTATTTGCCTCATTTGCTAACTAGTTTCTAACCAGTTATTTGTATTGTTAGAGATAAACTATGTCAATACTTTCATATATGGAGGGTAATCGTGTTCAAAAATCCAGACATGTAAACTATGCAATCGTGTTGATGTGTGAGCCTGAGCATGAATATGTGTAATTCTGATCGTGTAACCTATAAAACTCGGGCATAAACACGTGTAAGATTTGACTCAGTTCCTTCGCATGATGCACATTTTGCAACTTTATTGTTTACATTAGTTAATTAAACCTTCAACTTTGCACACTTTCAATCCGTAGTTTCTGCATTTGTAACTTCAGGCTCGGCAATAGCACATCTGACATGATACAAATTGACAAATGTAAAGTCTAAAAGTTTGTCGAATTTTGACATGACCTTATATGGAAACAGTGACGTCACTGATAGAAAAAGGCTAGCTGCAGATAAAGGCATGCCGTAATCGCCGGAATAGGGACGGTGTTATATAGTGCCTTTTCCCCCTAGCCATCTTTCCCCCCGGAAAAATGGCTATATAGCAGTTCTTCCCCCCGGAAAAATGGCTATATAGCAGTTTTTCCCCCACGGAAAGCTGACTATATAGTTGGCTTTCCCCCTTTTTATAGCCAGATTACCCCCCACGGAAAACCTACTATATAGTGGATTTTCCCCCATTTTTACTTTCCGGCCATGTTTATTGCGGACCATTCGTGACAATAATTAGCAATAACTGATATGATATTAATTTCTCACAAAAATGGATAATTATGGCATTTATTAATACATAGAATAAAATACATGGTTTTTCAACCCCAAATATGAACTAAGGCATGCGCCTTCATAACATGCATGTGTCATCATCGTTTATTTCACCTGTTCTCACCCCTTTTTGGAACACCGTTTACACGGATTTCGGAATACCTCTAATCTTTTTCATCTAATCGATGCTTATCTACAGTTTTGACTTCGACGTTATGAACACGTGAGAACACATTTGAGTGAAAATTCGCCGGTTTGGAAATTTAATTTTCCAATGTATTACCATCAATTTATAAGCTTCTCCCAGGGAACTAACTGACCAATCTTGACTTAATTTTGTAGAGGAAGAGAATAAAAAGTGGAAATGTATTTCTACCTTCGTCCAAAAGGCTTTCAATTTTAAATTAATACTGTTAGAAATGACGATCTTAAAAACAATTATATATTTCTTCTTCTAAATATCAAACGGGAGACAGGGTGCAATGATATGATGAGAAACTGAAATGTTTTAGTTTTACTTTGATTGATGGGGTTCTAAATCATGGTTAAGGGGTATTTTAATTATGTATTAAAAGCATGCTTTTAAAGTTAGTGTTTACCATTTCGTTTTAAAGTTACGCATATTCATATTTTTAAGCACATTTCTACGAAACGCGAGATATTATGATGTAAACATTTTAAACAACAATGAAATGTCTTCACAACCAGAACAATGTCGGTATCTTTGCTGGTTACTTTGGAAATGTGAAATGGAACCTGAACTAACTTTATGTTTATATTGTCACTCACTATTTGCTAATTTTTCCACTTTTAAGTTTGCAACGTGATTTATAAATATACAATTTGGAAAAAGATGCTATATAAATCAAGATATACGATTCAATTACCTAAAAAATTTATACTATTTGTTTCATATTTTTGTAATAAAGACTTACTTGCCAATGTGTACAATATTATTTCTTCGAACAATTAAACAAGGGTAATTAAAAAAACAAAACAAAAACAAAAAAACAACCAACACATATTGTGATGAGCTGACATTTTTTTAAAATACAAGCTTGTTCTTCTTATCAACTAACAAGTAAAAAAGTCGTATATGCGCTTAGGTTGGCTATTTTTTTTTCGGTTTCTCCTTTTATGAATAAAAGTTCATTGATTTATTTATCTAATTATTTATTATATCATTAGTCATCTTATGAATTGATTAAATGTTTTGAAGAATAATGAATTTTACCCGCGTACCTTTTTAAAAAAAATTTGTTCGTAAATTAGGAACAAAAGCAGCAGAATTAAACGTAATTTTCAATCATTTCGATAAAGAAATATATAAGTGATTGTGTATTTTTAAATGATGTTTTACTTTTAAATGACCGTAAAAATTTGTTCATGTGGTCATCTATAGTTTTTTAGATATGGGGCCCTAAAAAATACATATTCTTTATAATTGGATTTCAAACATCGGCCTCGAAAACAACAAAGGCTCCTACCCTGCATGGGAGCTTAAATTTTCGGTGTCATCTACTAGTGGTATACCTCTAGCACTGTGAAAATATGGTTAATTGGTCATCTCTACAATTTGAGATTCGGGTCCCCACCTGGTTAACGCCTGCCACTATAAAAATATGGTGATATGGTCATCTCTAGTTTATGAGACATTGGACTCTAAAGAATATGCATTATAATTATTGTAATAGGATTTTAAAAATCGGGCTCTGAAACATCGGAAACAAAATTTCTCTAAAACAGAGGTTTAGCCTTGATGAAGTTTTCAAAAACAGACAAACAGTCTGATAAATTTATCAAAAAATTCTTAAAACATTCTCGTTTGATACAATTTCAGAACACATAATTATGCATATAAGGGTATAACTTGTAAAACTTTTATTACTTTTCTTAAATTACCTAAATTAAGTTCTATGTGTAATTCCATTACACACATGTTCAACTTTCAGCATTGTCTATAAAAATAATAAATCGGCAAAACGAAACTTAACCTGTACAGATGAATGCAGATATACATGTATGCAACCTGGGAGTGTAGAAATATTGATTTTAATCCTTACTGGATTTCCATAAATATTTTTTATAAAATCTGAACCAAAAACGTGAGGGAGAACCCCTACTATGGGGGAAAAGCTACTATATAGTAGCCCCCCCCCCCCCCAGGGGGAAAGGCTACTATATAGTAGGTTTTCCGGGGGGAAAAGCTACTATGGGGGAAAAACTGCTATACAACAACGGAATAAATAAACAAAAATATTAGGTAAGCCTATAATCATATTATCTCTGGATAACAACATTTCATAGAGTATTATTTTTCGGAAAATTAAATTATGAGATTGGTGTACATTTTATCAAGAGAATGTATAAAAGATGCGAGTAAAGAATTTGATCGGCTTTAGATATCCTCTTAGAACTGAAAAAAAATCCCATTTAATGACTTTGTTTGAATACACGTGTATAAAGATATATACGCATTTTTATTCATAGGCGTCTGAACCGGGAGGGGGGGCTGGGGGGGGGGGACTTAGCCCCCCCCCCACTTTTTTGCGAAGTTAGACCTAACCATTAGGAACATAGCAACAGGGAGGATTCAACCCCCCTACTTTTTCCTCGCAACAAAAAAAATTGTTCCTTAAAAGACCTTAAAGAGAATGAAATATTAATAGTGATATTGAAAATTTGAGTCATGTAGGTATACTAGCACCCACCACCACCACGGATTAGGAATTTCATGATTTGGGGGGGGGGGGGGGGATTGGGCAGGTAAGATCGGAGTTATTGGTATACCCTCCCCCACGGATTAGAATTTTCATGATTATGGGAATTCTTGTCAATATTTTTCATGATTAGTTTAGCCCCCCACTCCCACCCCCTTTCAATTTGCTTCCGACGCCACTGTTATTAGAGTACATGCAACAAATTGTTAAAGTATAGGCCTCGCGGCTGAATTAAGAAAATATCTCCAAATGCATCCTTATCGCTACCACAAAGTTGTGACAAGTTGTGAACCCCCCCCCCCCCCCCCCCCACGCGAAAAATTACACGGGGTCCGTCAGCTGAGTTGAAAAGTTATCGATAAGAAAAACAAACTATTTAAAGACATTGGTTTTTAGATTGTGATTACCCGGTAATATGAGACATAAGAAACGACAACTTCTTTAAAAAAATGAATAAAAATTCCGAAGATAAGGTTAAATGTCGTGAAATTAAAATGTGTATAAATTATTTTAAGAAATGTTTCTTTGCATTGTCGGCAATATATAGGGAAAAAAGCCTATCATGCAGGTAAAAATTGACATTTTTTAAAAATTATTTTAAGCAATTATTACGGGATTGAGTATGACGTCTTGAATGTCGGTTCAATATACAGACTCACTTTGTGAAGTTGGCTGATAAAAATTTTCTGGAGAGCTAGTATAATACAGCTTTACAGCCACTTGTGAACTAGCTGCAGGTCTGTAGCTCCCTGTCTAAAAATACAGATGGACGATCTTTGAGCTACAGTGCCTCCCATAGTAAAAACTTCAATTTACGGCGCACAAAAAATATGCGCTAGTTTTTTTTTTATTATTATTGAAGATTGTGTTATTATTTATCTTTCACTTACACAACAACAAAAAGTATAAATACATGTAAAGTAACATAAATTTTTCCGCGAAAAATTACCAAATCCTTGCAGGTCGTTTATTCTAACTAATTCAGAAAAATAACAAGAGTAAAAATGGGGTACTCTATATGCAATGTTTTTGCCCAAAAATGACTAAGTTCAACAGCTGATATTTTTATAAATTATCAGAAATCAATATCCTAGCAATTTGCATACTTCTGATATATATGTATAAATGATCTGCAAAAGAACAGCTTCCTATCTTGAAAACTGTTCGAGGATTTATCGGTACAATAAGGGTACCTTTTTGACAGACACTCGTCCGTCTGCAATTTTTACTATTTCAATAATCGGAAACCCAGTTAAAAATTCACTCTCAAAATTCTTAGAATTCAGAAGCATTGGAGTTACATGGGACCTCACGGCGGTCTTCGAACCCCATGCTGCTCAAAATATATTTACCCCCTTAGGAAATTTCTTGATCCATCTCATTTCTAGAAAAGAGTACGCATTTACTTATATTCCAGTTTAAATTACATGCCAATTTTTTTTTTTAGAGATATAAGATATTAGGCATTTCCTTTTATAATACC
Source organism: Magallana angulata (assembly GCF_025612915.1). Lineage (NCBI taxonomy): Eukaryota > Metazoa > Mollusca > Bivalvia > Ostreida > Ostreidae > Magallana > Magallana angulata. The sequence continues at coordinate 47,525,432 of NC_069120.1, forward strand.
ATGAGAATTATATTACGGAAATTAGCGCATTCGTCACATCGGCAACGAATTTTTTTCTACATGAACCTCTTCCTGTTTGGTCCAGTTTCAATCACACCTCAATTTTTTTTCTAAAAATAATACCAGTGTTTTCGATAAAAAAAGGTGTCGTTCATTAAAAGCTTACTGCAACAGTTTAGCTGAATATTATGTTTATTTTTCGTTCATTCCGGTCCGGCGGTTACGGCATGCCTTTTCCCGCAGCAAGGCAGTTGCCATATAAGGTCATGTCAAAATTCGACAAACTTGTAGACTTTACATTTGTCAATTTGTATCATGTCAGATGTGCTATTGCCGAGCCTAAAGTTACAAACGCAGAAACTACGGATTGAAAGTGTGCAAAGTTGAAGGTTTAATTAACTAATGTAAACAATAAAGTTGCAAAATATGCATCATGCGAAGGAACTGAGTCAAATCTTACACGTGTTTATGCCTGAGTTTTTATAGGTTACACGATCATAATTACACATATTCATGCTCAGGCTCACACATCAACACGATTGCATATTCAGATTTACAAGTTTACGTGTCTGGATTTTTGAACACGATTACCTTCCATATTCATAAGCTTAATGAACGTTTAGACATGTTATATATTTTTGATATAGCAGAGATAGAAAGAACAGGGGTGTACAATTAGGCGTTGTATATCCCCCACTCAGAGCAATGAAGACGAAAGAATTTTAATTCAAATTAGAATATTAATTTTTGACTTGTATGCATTGTTTTCATTATAAATACCACGATGGAAGTCAATATTGTGATTTCATTCTATTAACACGACAATTATAGGTTTCCAAATTAAGCTGCACGCCGTTTTTACCTAAATCTTGGACCACTCACTGTTCTTAATTGCAAAATTAGGTATGAATGGGTCCTGACTCCATCCTAAAGGTACTTTTATTTAAAAAACGTTTTACTTTATTCACACCTACTCCAATGAGTCAACGTAGCCCAGAATGATAGGCGGAGGCCTGTAGTCCATCCTTCTCCACGGAGAGGGTGTTAGAATCGTATAGACGGCGTTTTATTTTTCTATAAAATTCATTTGCTTTTAAGTAAAACATGTTTTGCTTTTTTATTGGATCATTATGAAAAAAAAAAATATCTAATACCATTTATATAATGACAACAATTACGTAATGTTCATAATCTGTACACACAATGTCGGATAAAAATAGCGCTAGCACATATATGAGATCATACTGTAATGCTAAGAAAGCATCAAATAAAACAAAGGGGACAAGTAGCAAGTGCATGTGTTATTGTATATTATGTATTTGTAAGAGAATGCAGTTCTATATTATACATGTACATGTTCTGATGAACAGATTTTTTATATGTTCATACGCCATTTCAAAGTCCTGGGTACGGGGGATTTATCAGGCCTTGTACGCTCTTGTCCTTTATCTGGTCATGAATTTATGATAAAGGAGCGTTTGCAATGTAGCTGAGGAACCTTATTTTTACACAAAGATTAATCACTCAAAACATATTGATAGATGACAAAAACATACCGCCTTACCTAGAATTTCAAATAACTTCCTGGTTCACCTTTATATTACATAATCGTGTGGAAATTATTCGTTTTGAAAATTATGAAAGTTTGACATTATGCTCCTAAAAACGATAATTTGGACATTCCTAACCTTTATTGTAACTAAGGGCTATGGTAAGTTAACATTTCTTTTATATACAACTCTAAACGTAACCAGTGTTTGTTTACTGTTTACTTTCGTTTTATTTCATAAATATATGTCATGCTATTCCTTGCATTGGATATTGTAAAATATATATATATATATATATATATATATATATATATATATATATATATATATATATATATATATATATATATATATATATATAAAATATTTTATATATATATTTGAAATGAAGAAAATTTACTTCAAACATCTCGGAACTCACCTTAACAATGGAAGCCTATGAAGAAAACGCATCTCAATTGTATCCGTGCGATGACACATGCCACTTAATGTTTGACTTGAAATCCACTTTGATGACAAGGCATTTTTTGTTTAGGTCCAAATTCAAAGAATATATACCTCCGTGTTATGATTTTTGACAAAAATAAGCACGATATCATATCTAGTATACATAATATTTAAGAAAGAAAACCGAGCGTCTGCTTGCTTGTAAGACGCCATTTTGTTTTCAACCTAAGGCGGATCAAAGATCTATCCACACACACACATGCCGTGTAAATCAGAGGCGTTGCTATTAACTTTCACACACATTATTTCTTTTACTGTACACACTGAAACTTATTTTCAAAAAGCTTTTAATAAATAAACAATACATTTCTTTAATTTTTAATCAGTTGTACCGAGACATGTGAAGCACGTGTTCCTCCGTTTGTGTGCATGTGGCCCTAGGAATATCTAAAAGAATATTGCTTACAAGTAATAGCTTTCCAAAAAGCTTGCATGACTAAACGAAATTATTCAATGGAAGCATGCATGTATTAATTAGGCTATCTTATCAGTAATGAACTTTGATTTTCGCTGCTGATCTTAAATTTATAAACGGAACGTACAAATTTAAGATGAAATGTCTGTCTTCTCTACGATCTAGAACATATATGTACATATATCACTTGAAATTCAATTATTTTATTAATTCAATTTTTTAAGGAATGTACACATATCATATACATGTAAGTGCATGTAAACTTGAAAGCTGGAGATTGATATATATATATATATATATATATATATATATATATATATATATATATATATATATATATATATATATATATATATATATATATATATATATATATATATATATATGTAGATAAATAAAGCCTTGGTACAGCAAAAAATACTTAAATAAATAAAACAGATTGCGACAGTCCAAATTAAATAAATTGTTTGTTATTTTATATATATATAAATAAATAGTATAAATCCACACACGTAGTATTATATGAAAAAAAATCACAACACCGAAATAAACTCAACTAGTTTCATTTTAAGGTAATGGTCCATGCCCCACTAGATAAATAAAATGCGTACAGAATTTTTTCATATTTTTCAAACATGTATCTGAGGATATCTTCTCATCAAATTTTACCCTGTTGGGTGGTCCATCGGTATTATAAGAGCTAGGGTCGTTGCTAAAAATAGAACCGATTGCAGAAAATGGCGCTTTTTCATACATAGAGAATATAAGCCTAAGCCTGAAATTTGAATTTCACAAAATCATTTTTTGACTTATATCCTATGTAAAATAAAGGAATTATTATTTCAAATCAAAAATTTTTATGTTACACTTGCTTATTTATCAAAAAAAGATAAATCCGCATACAAATGAGATAAAATGAAATAAATTTTCAAAGAGAATTTAAGCTCTTATAATTTTATTTACGTACAGAATTCTCTAAAATTTTGATATTATTTAAACCTTAACGCCCTTAATCAACTGGAAATTAATTTACCCAAGGGACCGGCCTTTTCAGGATCACAATGGGCGTATTTTGGGTAAAAATCATTAAAATATATATTTTGAAAAAAGATCCGTAAAATTTAAATTGTGCATAGGTTTATTATTTCATCATTCTAAAAAAATATGTTAAAATTATTGTTAATTAGAAAACATGATTTAAACAAACTGTTGATTAATCTGTATTTTTTAAACCGCAAAAGATTGTATCTTTGGATATCGGTAAGTATTATGGATCGAGATCGGTATTTAGAAATTGCAGTCACACGCGTGGATAATGCTAACTACCTGATATATGCCTGTAAGACAAAACCTCTATTCAACCTTTTTTTACTGGTTTTAAAGACTGTTCTTAAAATGAAATAACTTTTCTTAAGCGCATGATTTTAATTCTAAAAACATTTTTTGTGGAAAATATATCTATGCTCGTTGCTAAGCGAAAATAGGATATAGATGAAATAAGTCAAATTATTTCCCCTTGTGTATTTATCTCCCTTATGCACTGGAATATAGATCTCGGTCAGGATGTTTATGCACTTTCAGGGATTAACGTTAAAAGAATTGGATTAAGTTCAGCCTTGTAATGAATTGATGTTTATGCAGGACAAAAGTAAGCGGTCTATATTTTCAAAACGAGTACTCAATCGACACAACCCAGTCAAATTTTCATTTCGCTGAGTAATAGGCTAATTGATTGCAGTTTTCAGGATTTTTAATAGATTTGTTTTGAATTAATTTCTAGATCAGCTTGATATTTTTGTTTTGAAACACATGTACACCGTAGCGTTAGGTTTCGATTAGATCGGGCACGGAAAAAACGTAATAACGCGTGAATTACGTCAGACGTTGTTTTGTGACGTATGGATAATTACCTTAAGGAAGCTCCGTACCTATAAAATCATGGGTTTAAAGTTAAAAACTTAACTTTTTTTTAACTTATTGGACTTGAATTTCATAAAAAAATAAATAAAATATGTATGTATCCATACTATTTAAGACGTAAGGTAATAAAAAACAAAGGCTAAAATTATCATCTGAAAATCCCACTTTTTTTGTTTAAAAATTAAATATAAGTGGATGGATACTTGTTTGTCTATTTAAATCTTATTGCTTACTTTGTTAGAAAACTAAATTTAATTAAAAAAAAAGAAAAAAATTGTTTACATTTGAAAAATTATAGCATTTAGATATATCACTTAGAGAAATGTAGAAAAGAGTTATTTCCCTTTGTCATTTTTGAATTATGTCGAATATAAGGATGAAAAATGCTTATTACATATCTCCAAGTAAACAACGATTTGAGTTTTTGATGTGCACCTATGATAACATAGAAATTACAAATCTACTTGCAAGAATTTTAATGAATTCATGGTTTATGTAAAATGTATGACGTCACAGGAGGGTGGATTTACTTTAAATCATCAGGAGTTTGAAAACATGTTGCTAAGTTACACAAATACACATACATACGAATACATATTTCTTATTGTGACGTCATAAAACGCTAGTATTATGTTACGTTATGTAGCCGAATTGATTATGACGTCATAATATAAAGATATACATTAAGTACGGGAAAATAAAATTCTCCATACAAATAATAGAAATATATAAAATAATTACGGGAAACAGTTTTTATCTGATACATTATATAATTATCAGGCATTTAAAACAGGTCTATATTTGTTGATAAACAGTTTTTCTTTTGCCTCACGTTCTTTTTCTGTGGTATCCCTCAGAAACTTGTAAAAAGGAAAAACGGTAAAATTAGGACTTTTATTCCTTGCACAGTTCCTTATATGTTCACTGACGGACGTACATTGGTATTTAGGTTCCCTGATTTGTTGTCGGTGCACGGTCATCCTGTGTCTCAAGGTGTCTCCTGTCTGACCGATATAATTTTCACCGCAACCAGCGCAACGTATGACATAGATAAGGTTTGAACTGGTGCATGACATGGAGGTTTTGATGGAAAAATCGCTTCCGGTTTTAAATTGAAATGTGGATCCTTCTGTCAGATATGGGCATGTACTACATCTGGGTTTGTCGCATTTTTTGATGATAGGTGGTTCCTGGATTTTACTGGAAAACGATGCTCTGGTAAGAATACATTTAAGAGAAGGGCTTTGTCGTTTACTTTTGATGATATGTGAAGTATCTAATATTTTCTTCATGTCTTGATCCTCCTCTAGGATAGGTAGGTTATTTCTAATGATGTTGAACATTTCTGGATTTCTAGGGTTGTGCGTTGAAACGTATGGTATAACATTGTTGACGGGTTTAATTTTAACTAAAAGAAGGTCCTTTCGTTCATGGGATTTGGCTTTGTTAATTCCGTTTTGAATCAGTTGTGTGGGATAATTTCTTTGAAGTAGTAAATCTTGTAATTCTGTGATTCTTGTAATTCTTTCGTCTCACAGAATTACAAGATTTACTACTTCAAAGAAATTATCCCACACAACTGATTCAAAACGGAATTAACAAAGCCAAATCCCATGAACGAAAGGACCTTCTTTTAGTTAAAATTAAACCCGTCAAAAATGTTATACCATACGTTTCAACGCACGACCCTAGAAATCCAGAAATGTTCAACATCATTAGAAATAACCTACCTATCCTAGAGGAGGATCAAGACATGAAGAAAATATTAGATACTTCACATATCATCAAAAGTAAACGACAAAGCCCTTCTCTTAAATGTATTCTTACCAGAGCATCGTTTTCCAGTAAAATCCAGGAACCACCTATCATCAAAAAATGCGACAAACCCAGTTGTAGTACATGCCCATATCTGACAGAAGGATCCACATTTCAATTTAAAACCGGAAGCGATTTTTCCATCAAAACCTCCATGTCATGCACCAGTTCAAACCTTATCTATGTCATACGTTGCGCTGGTTGCGGTGAAAATTATATCGGTCAGACAGGAGACACCTTGAGACACAGGATGACCGTGCACCGACAACAAATCAGGGAACCTAAATACCAATGTACGTCCGTCAGTGAACATATAAGGAACTGTGCAAGGAATAAAAGTCCTAATTTTACCGTTTTTCCTTTTTACAAGTTTCTGAGGGATACCACAGAAAAAAGAACGTGAGGCAAAAGAAAAACTGTTTATCAACAAATATAGACCTGTTTTAAATGCCTGATAATTATATAATGTATCAGATAAAAACTGTTTCCCGTAATTATTTTATATATTTCTATTATTTGTATGGAGAATTTTATTTTCCCGTACTTAATGTATATCTTTATATTATGACGTCATAATCAATTCGGCTACATAACGTAACATAATACTAGCGTTTTATGACGTCACAATAAGAAATATGTATTCGTATGTATGTGTATTTGTGTAACTTAGCAACATGTTTTCAAACTCCTGATGATTTAAAATGAAACTAGTTGAGTTTATTTCGGTGTTGTGATTTTTTTTCATATATATATATATATGTATATATATACATATATGTATATATATACATATATGTATACACATATATATACATACACATACATATATATACATATATGTATACACATATATATACATACACATATATGTATACACATATATATACATATATATATATACATATATGTATATATATACATATATATATATATATACAAGATGTAGGTACTGTTAATCATAAAAACTCTAAAAGTAATTGGACACCAGAAGAGGGAAGAGACAAGTGGTTGGATGAATACATCAGACAAGTGAAAGAAGACGTTATCCGGGGGTTAAATAGAAAATTTTCAAGTAACATAACTGTTTCAGAAGACAAAGCAATGAGGGAATTATTACATGATCAAAGCATTATTATTAGAGCAGCAGACAAGGGATCTGGGATAGTAGTGATGGACACCAATAAGTACGTCGATCAGTTGGAGAACGAAATGATTAACAGTGCGTCATATGATCAAGTTAAAGTAGATAAAAGCAAACAAATCACCAACAAAATTAAGAAACTTATTAACAATATGTATAAAAGAGGATCCATCACGTCTGAATTACGACATTATCTTTTACCTACAGAAATATCTTCAGGAAAACTACAGGCAAATCCAAAAATTCATAAGGAAAACCATCCATTGAGAACAATAGTAAATGGCCGCCAACATCCAACAGAGAAGCTTGCAGAATATGTAGAATCGCAATTGGAGGAGGCAAACCAATCGTTAAAAAGTTATGTACAAGACACTACGGATTTTTTAAGAAAACTTTCTACCGTAAATCAACCATTATCCAATTCCTCAATATTATTTTGTATGGACGTGAAAGCGCTGTATCCCAGTATACCCAGACAAGAAGCGCGGGAAGTAATAGCAAAAGTTTTAAATCAACGACAGAAAAAAGAAGTTGACACAAATACCATTTTACAGATGATGGATGCTGTCCTGGAAAATAACAATTTTAGTTTTAACAACAAACAATATATTCAAACAGAAGGAACTGCTATTGGATCCAAACTTGGCAGAAACTATGCGTGTGTATATATGGGGGATTGGGAACGTATTCTTTTGGAACAATGTAACGTACAACCTCTTTTTTATGTTAGATATATCGATGACATATTTGGAATCTGGTCAGGGACAGAAGCCGATCTCCTACATTTCCATGAAATGGCAAATGGTATACATCCAAATATTCAACTTGATCTACGCTTTTCTAAATCTAGCATAGAGTTCCTAGATGTAAATGTTTCTATTGAAAAAGGATATCTTTCTACCGACCTGTACAGTAAACCCACTGACAAACACATGTACCTAAATAAAAAATCCAGCCATCCTGAATCTACAAAAAAATCTATACCATTTGGACTGGGTATCCGTGCGCGCCGAATCTGCTCAACAGATGAGGGATATTTCAAACAACGGGAGAAAATTAAAACTAATCTACGCAAATGTGGATATTCCAACAAGGATGTCGAGGATCAGCTGGCGAAGGTGGATAAACTCAACCGCTCGGATTTATTGAACTACAGAAAAAATAACAAAAAGTGTAACCGTGTTCCGTTTGTGTTAAACTATTCCAGAGGACTACCAAATATTCATCAAATACTAAAGAAACGTCAACAAATTCTCGAAAATTCCGACCGCCTAAAACTTGCGTTTCATAACACACCTATAGTGGCATTCAGGAGAGACAAAAACTTGAAAGACATATTGGTCCATAAGAAACATAATAACCTCTTTTTTAAAAAACAACACTTATCCGAGCCGTGTGGTGCAAAAAAATGTGTTATGTGTAAATATATTATTTGTTCTGGCCAATTTCAAGATTCGAAGGGCAAAACGTATCAAGTTAAAAATCATATCGATTGCAAGTCAAGTAATGTTGTTTATGGGGTGTTTTGTAAAAAGTGTAACAAAATTGTATATGTTGGGGAAACGGGGGTGACTTTATATCAAAGACATGTTTTAAATTTGTCACTGATCAGGAGAGAAACGAACGACCCTGTAGCAATGCATTTTTATACTGACGAACACACAGTTGAGGATTATTCTGTAATAGGTATCGAAAAATTGTACAAAGATGAAACTTACAGAAAATTCAGAGAAAATTTGTGGAAGAAAAAATTAAATACTTATATACCTTTTGGTATAAACAAAAGGGAACATTATTGTCTTTAGACTACATTATTACTAGTTTGTATAGACATTTCCTTTATTTTATGTCCCGTTATCTATACATTTTTCATATATTACTTGTTTATGTACTAATTACGGCTATCACTGTGCTTTCTATAGACTCTCACTTTTATTTCATATGTTTTTGGCGCAATATTGTTGTATGACGTCACTTGCCAGACTGTATTCATATTGTGACGTCATAGTATATGTTCTACGTTGTGTTGCTATAGACAATAAACACCGACTGATGAAGACCGGTAACACGGTCGAAATATTTTGAAACAGTGTTTTAAAAGTTTTTTATTATATATATATATATATATATATATATATATATATATATGTATATTTATATATATACTGAAATAAATAAAACAGAATGCGACAGTCCAAATTAACCCTCTGACTGCGGCAGGGACATATATGTCCTTTTACCGCTGGCTGCGAGAGGGACATATATGTCCTTCACGACGTCACGAACGTAAAGTCACTTCTCCCTTTCATTTTCAATGGATTTTATATCATTTTTACTCGATTTTTACTATATAGATTGATATTAATTTTTACAAACATCAACCTTTTGTTATAGTTAATAAAAATTATTGAATTTTTTAGCAAACATTTTGAAAATACGCATAAGATACAGTTACTCGACGACTTGATGTCGTAAGTAATGAGTGTTAAAGCAATACGAGTTGCAAGTTTCATGTTGATATTTTTTTTTTACGAGAATCTTATTTTCTACTAAAATGACATAAAAATATCAGGGTTTTTGAATATCTTTCAGCCATATTTTTGTGTGAAAAGGCCGTTAAGAAGCTTAATTTGAGCATAACTGATTTTTTGTCGTCCTGTACAATATTTGATTTGCTGTATATTCCTGAGAAAAGAAATCTTTCCTCTTACAAAAATCAATGTTTTTTTTCAAACCTTATTTATCATAAAAGTTAACATGTAAGTTATATATGCACTAGCAGCTTTTTACAGCAAAATAAAATTCTAAAAAATAGAGCACGTATTGCTTTAACTTTATTGCGGTTATCATCTCCGAGACTCATGCAGCCTTTAATGTGGATTATATATCAGACAAATGTGAAATAAAAATAAAGACTGGTTTGAGCTGATATATATTTGTGACTTTGAGCTTCTTGCAATTCTCGTGAAACGGAGTCGCACGAAAATAAGAAAGTTTAAAGTATATCATACCTATACATTTCGTTCTCCTTTTCAATTATCCCGGTTATGAGTATGAACACATCATACAAACCAAGAAAATAAAAAAAATAAAAAAATGAATTATTAAGTCGCCATTACCAAAAATTGAATTATTCAGTCGTCATTACCTTTCCAACCCCCCCCCCCCCCCCCATCCCGGATCTTCATCAGAATAAACAATGATTAATACATGCAGTTTCTCGTAAATTGTAAGAGTACATTATAATTTTATTATTACACAAATTACCGATATCCGAATGCACACTAGAAATCACATTTTTAGTTTTAATCTGAATGATATGAAAGTGTTATTCCTCTGCTATGAAACAAAATGCAGAGTATGGTTTTCCATGTTGACTAGCGGTATTTGCAAGTCATCAGATCGTTTTCAGAAATATGGACTCTTTAGTGCCGTACTCGAAGTTTTCCTATCTAAGATTTTCTAAAAGTACATGTATGCATATGAGACCCTGGTAGAAGTCTGATATACATTTTGCGAGAATCAATTGTAAGAAAGTTTTGAAGGAAATAAATGGAGAAATCGATCCATCATCGATTCTTTCTGACATAAATTATGTCTTGTAGAAACTTTCAAACATACTAACCATATATACAAACACATGTATTATTGGATGTCTTCTTGGCCGTCATGCAATGATTTTGTGATGGTTTATTTGTACATAGATACTCCTACCTGTACACATACTTGAACAATTATGTACATTCATCCACTTTAGATATAAAGCACAACTTTCAAAATTAATTTGAAAATTTTTGAGAAAAAAATTGTTTTAAGAGGGGGGGGGTGTCATTAAATCTACGTATTCTTTTTCAGATATTACTTTAGTAAATAATTAAACGACTATCATCATTTTGACCGTATATAATTATATAGCACGCTAGGCACTGGATTTGGAGATCCCTGAAATACACAATAAATGCTTACAAATTCTCACTGGAAATGTACTCATTTAATTTGTAGCAGTGGTGTTTTTTAAACAATTGTCAACAAAGTAAAAACAAAATAAAGGTATTGATTTACTACGTATATAATTTATTTCTTGAAAGGTTTACTTTCACAATTGATCACATACGTTGATGTTTGAAATGTGATTAACATTTTGCAAGCAACTTCTTCAATTATATAATTGCCATATAAAGGACATTATTATTATTGCTAGTGCTATACCTATTATACAAGTCCAGTGCTTAACCCTAAGATTTAAAAATAATTAACGAAAATACAGCTTTTAATTCGATAATAAACATCTACAAATATTTAAATCACATATACACATGTAGTTGGAAATTAAAGTATTCCGATGTGTTTAATTACTTAGTTTTCGTAGTTTATGTTCAATATAATTTTTGAACCTAAAAGAAGGGCAATGCAAGTTTTCATCATGACATCAAACAATCGTGGTGCATGAAACAGCCATAGCAAGCACACATGAACGAAAGTACAAAAGTCGTATTTTATGTAGAAAAAACCCAACAATTTTAAGTAAACCTGAGACTTAATTAGATTGTCTTAAAAAAACAAAGACGAACTGACAAATCGCTGTTAGTGGATACTTTATATACTATATATACACGGCGAAATAAGATGTTAACATGTTTCGAAACATTTGATTTTAAAGGGTTTTTTGGCCAGATATCAGACACTATATCCTTTAACAAGATTAAATAATCCAGTATTTTTCACAGTATAACACTACATGCATAAGTCCAGTAAAATTAAGAAATTATCAAGAATAAAGATTTATACTTGAAAAAAACTACGTTTGTATGCTGTGTAACAGTTGCATAAATGTAATTAAAAGGAAAGAATGTACATAAAAAATGCACAATGCCAAAGAAATGATATGGACGGAAAACAATTGGTATATTCTAATAAATTAAGGGGTTGCGAATTCTCTCTCTCTCTCTCTCTCTGTCTCTCTCTTTCTGTCTCACTCTCTCTCTCTCTCTCTCTCTCTCTCTCTCTCTCTCTCTCTCTCTCTCTCTCTCTCTCTCAGAATTTTCTCTGAATGGGGAATCGTAGTTCTAAACCCTTATTGTTTTTGTGTTCTGAATCTGTCTCTGATGAGATGCAGCCATGCGAAATTCTAAGAGTGATATGTAGTGTCTGTGCACTTTGATCTAGATCTATATACATGTAACCACCACCCCCCCCCCCCCCTCTAAAAAAAAAACTCATACAAAGACAAATTGGTTGATACAACAAGAAATGATATCGGATTTTGTATATTTTCTAAGAATCTTTTGTTTACATGCTTGAGAATATCTCATGATTGTTCTTCAACAAATGTATAAAGATACATTTAAAATACTTTGTCAAAGACAAAAAAGCCTCATCAAAACACGTACAGTTATTATACATGTATAAATATATTATGTTCTTGCATATAAAAGACAGTGGCCTTGTAATCTATCATAGTTTTCGGTAAAGATTATCGGGTTCACTGCGCAGACTTATTACATGTACGAAACGATCTGTGTTGATACTATATATAAAGTATATATATAAAGTACCATATTGACGCTATGCTATTGTAATAGAAAACAGTTACACATTTGTCCACGCTTTTCAATAGAATTATTGATGAACATTTTTTAAAACCTAAATATCCATCAAAAACAATTTTACATCAATCTAGTTATTTTCATGTAAATACAAGAATCAAATAGAAAACACCATAATCAGAAGATTTCCACGAACGAAACCATGAAGCATTGGGCTTAAATTTTGATAAAACGTAAAGTGAATAGTTTTTAGGGATGTTTGATTATTTTTCTATATATATTTGTTTAAAATATCGCAGCATACATGTAATTCCCATGCAAAAGACTAAAACTGAGCTATCAATATGTTTTTAGTCAATATTAATATGCTTGTCCGACAAATTGCGAGATGATGATGGCCTGATATACTAAGTAGATCCAACAACGTGTCGGAAGTCATAAGTCAAAAAACAAAAAGGTGAAGGAATCAAATTTCAAAAAGCTGTTTATCTACGCTAGGCACTGTGCTTCTTCCCAAGTCAAGGGTTTCTGATCCGCTCTGCCTCTTTGTGAGAAGCGGGGCGGATCAGAAACCCTTGACTTTGAAAGATGGGCACTGTGTTCTGTTAAGGTAATGTTTGTAGCTTACGTTGGAAAAATGCACCCAAGTTACATGATATTGTATTCATATTCATAGTATTTTTTATCAATAAATTCAAAAGATTTTGTCCGTCCCATTTTAGAACTATTAATGGTCAAATTTCTTTATCTTAAACTGCCGATTGAATTAAGTTGCAACATTTTATCAAAATCTACATCATATTTTGGTATTGGAGAACGTTTGGGAGTGATACATGTATATCCTAAAAATGGTCAATTATAATGTTGCATTTATCATATCAATCGTTACTTGTAATTTTCAAGCAATTTCAAACAATACACTCCAAATAAGATTTGAAAATTTGGTCCGTTTCCGCTACTTTAAAGGTAAGAATAATTCAATTTTCAATTGTGCTACACGATACTTTTTTAAATAAAAAAAATATTTTTTTTACTATAACCAAATATCTTAGCAAAAACAAAGTTTTATTTTCTAACAACATAAAAAACAGTCCGCTTTATATGTAATGATCACAGTGACTATTGAAACACTGTTTCTTTTTGTGCTCGCGTTCTCTGTTGTAAACGGTATTCTCCGACCAGTTACAATGTATTATTCACCACGTGATTTCTAAGTCAATGTAACTTGTGATTATAGTCCCGCAACTCTAAATTTAGACCACTCATCACAATATTAGTTCCACCCTCCATGTATATTTATGAATCTTCTCTTCAATCAAAGGCAGATTAATCATAAACTAAATCCCAGCTTTTTGCAGACCAGTAAGAGGGAAAAAAAGATTCAATTTATTGCAACGCAGTTTAAAACCATTACTAAGTATGACAATAAACTTCTATTGAAATTTCACCAAACTTTTTAAAAAAGAATTAACGCAACAAGAATGACCGAAAAAGGACCCAAAATGCGGCGATCATCGCAGCCATCCTTTTCTGATCTTCTTTTAATTGTAACCTATTACTGCTTTCATTAAAATTGAGAATACTGTAAGTTTATATAATTATTAAGCCTCACATGCATTTATGATCTTTTATAATTATGTATCAAACAAATGTTGCTTCTGCTTCCGGGCAACTGCAATAAATCCAAGGATACAGTCATAAAATCTTGGAAAATTAGTGGAAAAGACACGTAAAAAATTACGGCATTGTAATCCGCACTTTGCAATAGAACGCGCACTTGTTATATTCCTTGAACTTTTTGAAAATCCCGCGTAAAAACGTCAAAAACTTATGACGTCGTTTTTAATGTCGCAGTGACGTAAAGTTTTCTGTTCAATAACGTCGCAGCCAGAGGGTTAAATAAATTTAATTTGGACTGTCGCATTCTGTTTTATTTATTTAAGTATTTTATGCTGTACCAAGGCTTTATTTATCTATATATATATATATATATATATATATATATATATATATATATATATATATATATATATATATACATATATATATATATATATATATATATATATATATATATATATATATATATATTACCTCCCGCTAAATTGTAAGAAAATCATTGGCTAACAGCAGTCACGTGGAGACTATGTGTATTCCATACAAAGTCAGTAGAAAATATTACCCCCTTCGAGCATAATGACGTGATTTTAGAGCATTATGACGTCAGGTTTTGTACTCAAATTGAGACTTATTATAAAAGCTTGATTTCCATTGTTTTAATTTATTATATATCATTAAAAAAAGGCAGTCGGTACGATATCGCCCCATATGGAATTTACTGACCATGTATAAACCATATTAGGTCAACTACAATCGATGTTGCTAATAATAATAATAATAATAATATATATATATATATATATATATATATATATATATATATATATATATATATATATATATATATATATATATATATATATATATATATATATATATATATATATATATATATATATATATATATATATATATATATATATATATATATATATATATATATATATATATAAGAAGCACTAACAAACCAACAACTCTCATTATCTGCAGTGGTGCAATGGCGAGGCGAAGCCGAGCCGTCTTTGAGATAGATCAACCCAATATGTTTCCGTAGTGAGTCAGTAACTAACCTAATAAGTGTTTGGTTTTCTCAAGGACTATCAAGCGACATATTTATTCACAAATAGCGATGATCTATGCAAAGCCATGTATCCTTGCATACAAGATGCCTAACATCTCGTCCCTATTCAACTCATTGAAAGCATATTTGAAACTCTTCAAAATTTTCAATCTCACCTTTCAAATGCTCTTTAAAAAATCTTTGCTTCACCCATGTTTACTTACAATGTTTTTTTTGCTATTCAATTTTGAATGTTTTCTCCCTTTCCTCTGCAGAAATTTGAGCAAATTTCGACGCTGCCATTTTGTTTTGCTCCAGACAAAACAGTGTGACGTCAATATTCTAAGGGCAACTACTCTAATTTTAAAGAATTTCAAAGGGCAACTACTCCAAATACTTTAAGTACTTACGGCATGCGGTTTATGTATTAATTACTGTGAGATATCAAAATAAGTTAACGAAGCGTCGGCTAATGACGGCCATATTGCCTAATATTATTTCTCACTGAACAAATATAGAGATATATGAGGCAATCACGTGCTATGTTTAAATCAATGAAAGTGTGACATTTCAGTCCAAGGGAAAAGAAATATATATATATATATATATATATATATATATATATATATATATATATATATATATATATATATATATATATATATATTTGTTTTCCCTTGAACTGAAATGTCACATTTTCATTGGATTAAACATGACACGTGATATGTAGGTTCTTTGAGGATTAATATTAGGCAATATGGCCGACATTGGCCGCCGCCTCACCTACTCATCTCGATATTTCATATTATTTAACACAGAAATCGTGTTCAGTAAGTCATTAAAATATTTAGAGTAGTGGCCCTTTGGAATTATTTTTAAATTTGAGTAGTTGCCCTTTGAATATTGACGTCACATTGTTGTGTCTGGAGCAGAACAAAATGGCAGCGTCTTAATTTGCTCAAATCTCTGCAGAGGTTTAAAATTAAATAGCAACAAAACATTGTATGTAATATGGGTGAAGCGAAGATTTTTAAAGCGTATTGAAAGGTTGTATTGATAATTCTGAAGAGTTTAAATGAGTTTAATTGGACGAGATGTAAGGCATCTTGTCATGGCTTTGCATGGAATCTGCTATTTGTGAATGAATATGTCGCTTGATAGTCCTCGGGAAAACAAAACACTTATTAGGTTAGTTACTGACTCACTACGGAAATATATTGGGTTGATCAATTTCATTGATCAACCCAATATATTTCCTTAGTGAGTCAGTAACTAACCTAATAAGTATATATATATATATATATATATATATATATATATATATATATATATATATATATATATATATATATATATATATGTCATAGAGTGTAGAGCGTATATAATGCCCCTGTGCACAACAGTCATAGCCGCAGGTTTCGCATTTTACTTCTGATTCTCATGTACATGTAGGGCCTACATATTGCATATCAATTTCAACAAGAGGCATTCCTCTAACTAGAGATAATCATGAAAAATCATTTCATGAATTTTAGCAACACTTGTAAGCCTTCAAGTACAGCAACTCTCATTTTTACAAAATTTGCTACCTAAGCCCGAGAAAGAAAAATCCCGTCCGACGCAGGGGACGGTCTATGTAGAAGTGCTGTAAGATAACGCGAACGAATTAATTTGCTTATTTGGGGTTGCTGTTAATACTTTTGCGTATATTTATGTGGTCATTTAAAGATCCTGTCTCCCCTACAAACCTTCATTACGAATTATCTTTAATTTACTAGCACAACTTTATTAACAGCAGCCCCCAATTAGCAAATTAATTCGTTCGCATTATCATTCAGCACTTCTACACAGACCGTCCGCTGTGTTGGACGGGATTTTTCTTTCTCGGGCTTATGATCTTTCTTTTTTTTTCCTTTTTTTTTTCTTTTTTTTTTATCAAGCAGTTTATTAACAAGCGTGATGGTATAGTTTTGTCAAAGTTACTACATCAATTAAAAACAAACCCAAATAAAAGATCTAAATTATAGGCCCAAATATTACAGATCTAAAAAAATTCTAAATAAAATTCTGTCTAACATCATTTAACAGGGGATTATATAACATTTTACTTATGTTTCACAGTTCCGACTAGTTTGGCCCATCTATTTTTTTTTCCAATTATGCTTTATTTCACTTCAACAATAATATCCATTTAAAAAAGCCAGATATCCCGGGTATAAGGAAAGTTGGCATCATTATAATAATAATGAAAATAACAGAACAAAAGTAATTTATAACAGGTTTGTCAAACGCTTTACTGTATTTTTAAACAAATTCATGTTTGAAAATTCTAGCATGATATCCATATCCTTATACAAAGAATGTTTAACAAACTGTTTTAATTTTAAACTTCTTGACACTCGTTGTTTAATCAACATCCCATTTTGAATTTGTATATCTTAAAAGTATATAAAATACAATTGTATTATAAAACAATACTTTTTGGGTTAGTTTCAACATAAAAACCAATAACAACATGTTTCCATTTAACAATACAATTTAAAGTATTGTTCAAATTATACCGTATCTGTTTGACGTTATTACAATCAAAAATAAGATGTTTAATATCTTCATTTGAGATATCACAAAAGTCACATTTTGCATTTTGTCTTAATTTAAATTTTTGCAAAAAAGAATTGGTACATAAGATATTGTTAGGCAGGTTGTAGTTGAATTCACTTAAACGCTTGTCATACATGTTCTTTATCTTATTTGTATAGATGCTTGGCCAATACTCTTTATTTACACAATAATTTCTGCTTAAATAAGATTGATGGCAAGGAGGTTTAAACTTTCTTGACAACATATTTTCTTAGTAAAAATTACATTTTTTCTCTAAGATAAAATGAACACCGTTATGAAAATTGAATGTATTTACAAAATCTGTTCTAGTAAAAACACAGCATTTCATATCAAACAACATACTTTTTTTCTTAATTATATTTCGAATTATATTATATTCACTTAACCAATTGGATTTGTTTGACAAATTTTCTGACAATTCCTGTAATGATTTAAACACACCATGTACATTAAATACATCTTTTACATACAAAATATTACTCGCCATCCAATTCTTAAAACATAATGTTTTACCCTTGTATTGAAACAAATTGTTATTCCACAATGGCTGCCGTGCAAATTTGACGTCTGATAAATTAGATACATCTATTGTCTTTTTACATTCATTAAAGTAACTAAATATTTCTTTATAAAAAATAGGCAATTTAGATATTAGTGTAAAGTTTTCGGTTTTTGTTTCAGACAGTGTGAGTAAATAATTCAAATCTATTTTCATGACATTCAAGTAGCTGTTTACTAATGACATTGGATTCATCAGTCAATCGTTTAACCCATGATGCCTTAAGGGCCTTTAGTTTTAGCTCTATATCTACTTAACCTAAACCACCATTTCCTTGTTTTCCTATAACTTTTTCTCTCCTAATTCTATCACGTTTATTCCATATAAAGTTAAAAATACTATTTTTAATTTTTTTCATTAAATTGTTTTCTGGAATAGGTTAGATTGAACCAACATATATTAATTTTAATACGGCTAAGGTGTTTACAACACATGTTTTTCCAAAAATCTTTCTTTTTTTTCAAAATTTTCTTTTCTTCCATGATTCGAATCATTTTTCCATATCTTCATAGATTTTAACCATATAAAATTATAACATTGTTATTTGTTATGTCCAATAAAGATACCTAAACAACGAACAGCATTGTTGGTGACACTAATATTACAAAGTTCTGTGTACCTGTCTTTGAGATTTCCTAAAAGTATGCACTGTGTTGTTTCTTTTATTATTTATTTTTGATCCAGCATGATTGCAAAAATTTTCAACAGTTTCGATTGCCTTTTCTAGTGACTTTATATTTCTCAAAGCTAGAGTTACATCGACTGCATGTTGTAAATTTTTTATTTCTGTAGATGAGTTATTAAGTTGAATGCCTTTAATTTGATTATTGGTTTTTTTTTTCTGCTAAGAATAAATATAACAAAGCTGAAATAGGACAACCCTGTCTTATTCCTCTAGACATCGTTTTTGAAACCCAACCATTATTTTTAATTCTAAAGATTGAAATTGTATACAAAATGATTACCCAGGTAATAAAGTTATCCCCAAAATTAAAATTTTTAAGAACGTGAAATAAAAAAATCCATTCCACCGAATCGAACGCTTTTTCAAAATTATAAATAAAAGAATACCATCATTTGCATGTTCCATCCAATATTCATAAATATCTAAAATAACTAATAAATTGCCCTTTGATGTACATGTATACAGATTGCTCTTTGCTAATTAATTTATCAATAACTTTTTGTAATTTTATAATCTGTATTTGTTAAACTTAACGGTCTATAGTTTTCAAAATCGGTTTTATCTCCTTTCTTGAATAAAAAGTGTAATAAGAGATAGGCGTTGTGAAAAGGAAATTTCCTGATTATAAAATACGGATAATAATACTTCATTAAATAGGAGCCAATATGACTCCAAAAACATTTATAGAACTCGCATGGTATTCCATCTAAACCTGGAGACTTGTTATTTTTCATAATAAAAACCGCTTCTTTACATTCGTCTATTGATGGTAATGTGTCAAGGTTTTGTTTTTCATTTTCATCTAGTGTTGGGCAATGTATATCATGTAAATAGTTTGATTTGTTATTGTCTTCTATTGACGTACTTTTATAAAGGTTCTCATAAAAATTGCACATTTCGTTCAAGATTTCAGAGTTTGAAGAAAACGTCCCATTATCATTATTTATTTCATATATTGTATTGTTTATCTGATTTTTCTTTTCCATACTGAGGAAAAAATTTGTATTTCTTTCACCTTGTCCTATCCACTGAGCTTTCGACCTAATTAAGGCCTTCCGTTTCCAACGGAAGACCTTATAGTTTTCGTACTGTTTCTTCTTCTTATTTTTTTCCACGAATATTGTGCACGCGATTTCTCGAAAACTATCCAACCGATTTAAACCATTTGTTCACAGATGATTGAAAGTGATCTGTTTATTTTTGTTTTCAATATTTTTGCCGTCGTCACTTCCGGTACCGATTTATCGCTGATTTTTACGACCCATTTTGTACACGCTTCTTCTAAAATATTATCCGAGATATGAATATGAAATTTTAAGGATAGGTAGACCATAGTCTGAAGTTGTGCCTATTGTTTTTGGTTTACGCCATTGGCGCCATTTTTAAGAGCTCACTATGGCTCGAAAACTTGGTACGAATTTTGTTGCCCTTTTGTGCCCACAAGAATTCTCAACGAATGCTCAATAGATTTTTTCTTGAAATTTTCAGGAGTGATAGTAAAAATTATATCTCGAGGTTTTTTTTTTAATTTTTTCCAAAGTTTATTTCCTGTCGTCCGTTTCCTGTCCCGAGACAAACAGCTTGTGACATTGAGATCTCAAAAATGATAAGGACGTGAGCATTCAGAATTTGTAGGATTATAGACCTATACTTGTAGATGTTTTTAACTATTTTCTTTTGTTCGTCATAACTTCCGGTCGTCACCGGAAGCACATTTTATTTGTTTCATATAGAGTTGAAATATAAGTATTATTCCTTTCATATTTTATCTATCCGATGTTAAATAAACCAAAAAAAAAACCCAAAAGATTTTTTTTGATAAATACCCACGAGATCTTAGAAAGTCAAGTGATCAATTCACGAAACTTATACGGATGACAGACATTTGATAGAGCATGCGTTTAACTGCTTTCATTTTGTCAACCGTCACTTCCGGTCCTCACCTGAAGGGTTCAAACAAATCAAGATGTTTAAAATTTAACTGTTTTTCTTTGACAATTTTGGTAAAATTGATAAACAAAAAAGTAGAAGTGTCTAATGTTCAAGAAACACTAACTTTTTATATTCACTGAGCATTTCCGTTTGTCTATTTTCTGTCAAGAGACAAAAAACAAAGACTCCACGAGATCTTAAAAACGGTGACGACTTAAACAACCAAACTTTGTTGGATAATAGTCCTAAGTATGTATCCGTGTTTACATTATTTTGTTTGATTCGTCATCAATTCTGGTCGTCATCGGACGTACTTATAAAATTATTTTTTCTTTATTTTATTTATTTTACATGGAAATAATATATCAGTACACATTCTTATATATGTTTACTATACAATGTTAAATAAGCAAACATATCTACTTTTGGTAAGATATATCAAATATCTAAGGTAAATATCCTTTCTGACAAATTTGATATTCGCGAGATTTTAGTCACGGTAATTGATTGAGACACAAAACTTTTATGAATGATAGACAATTGATTGAAAATGTGTTTAACGGGTTTTATTTTGTCAATCGTCAATTCCGGTCCTCACCTGAAGGGTTCAAACTATTCATGTTTTTAACATGTTTAACAGATTTCCATGGGTGTTTCATCTAGTATGACAAACAGTGATGAACACTAGGAAAATGTACACAAAATACCGGCTTTTATTTTCACTAATCACTTCCGTTTGTCCGTCTCCGGTCTTGAAACAAAAAACCTAGTTTCACCAGGATCTGAGATTTGGCAGAGAGTATCGATTTTTCATCGTATCATATAAAACAAAGCGGACGGAAGACCTACTCGTTACTCGTAACGAGATCTAGTTTGTGCACCTTTTGCTATTTGATTGTACATATCATCTTATTCTTTTTCAAGAGTTATTTTTTCATTCATGTTAATTAGGGCACATGGAAGATTTTCATTTTTTTCAATTTTATTTTCAGTAAGCTTAATCCTTAGTTTTATATTATTATTTTTATATTGTTTAGCGTAATTTATTGAAAAGTATCGAATTTATATTTTAAAGAGTTCCCATCTTGAGATTGAATCTAATGATTTATCTAAATTTTTAAATTTATCAATGATTCCTTTTTTATATTCGCCGTGATCAAGGTGAGAAATGTTTAATTTCCAATACCCCGAACCCCGTTCTAATTTGTTAAAATCTAAACAAGCTTTTGAATATCTATGATCGCTCATTCTCGTGTTTTTTGTTATGTGTACCTGGAATGCGTCTGATAATCATATTTTTCGTCAAATCTAATATTTCTTTACTAATTAATATGTAATCTATTCTGCTCTTAGGGCAGTTATCTGCATCGCACCACGTAAAACCATTTTTATCAGGATATTTATATTTCCAAATATCAACAAGATCTTATTTATGTAAGATTTCAGAAAATCGTTTCTGTGATTTATCGTTTTTCATTTCAAAACTACAATTAAAATCACCACACAAAAAAACTTTAATCCCCAGAATTGTATGGGTAGAAGTAAAAGACCTAAGTCTATTAAAAAATCCTATTCTCGCATTTTCTGTGTTCGGTGCATACACATTGATAAACGTAATTAAATATCGTCTATTTTCACATTTACTAAGAGTTGTCTAGAATCTTTGGATTTATGCACGTTGAGGATATCTACATTAAGTTCTTTACGAAAAAGAATAGAGACTCTTCTACTATATAGAGAGTCAGAAAATGCATTTATTCAAAGTACATTTGTTTATGTAATAATGACGTAATTATATGATAACATACCTATTATATAGTCTAGGTAGTTTAATTATTCTGAAGCCACTAAGGAAGACCGCAACAGTTTATTTCTCTTCCTCAGAGCTCTCAGAATCAAGGTTGCATCCCGAGACGTCGCTGTTTGATGCAGTTCTGAGTTCCTTCAACATCTGCACAATGTTACGCTGTTGTGATTGTTCACGGTTGTTTTGTTTCTGCTTGCGATTCGCGCTGTCGTTTAGTTTACTTTTTCTAACTTTATTGGAGATTTTTTTCAAAAGAACTCCAAGAGCATTTGACCCAGGCCAGTGTTCTGGTTTCGTATTTTGAGTCCCTTTGCGGTCTAAACCTGACCCCCATTCGTTGTTAGATGTCGCCTAAACAAAGGTTGTGGATTGTTTGGCGATCCGCAGTTTTTCCTGGAAGACTGGTGCTTGGAGGCTCTTATTTTCAAGAATTTCTTCCATAACCGCAATTTTTGTCGACTCCCATTGTTCATTCGTTTTGATTTTTTTTTCCATGTCGAAGGGCTGAGATCGCATCAGTTGCGTCTTTAATGATGTTTGCGGATTGAAGATCCCCACATCGCACTGCTTTTGTGTACTGAAAAGCGTGTTCAGCAGACTGTGTTTAATGCCCCAGAAATCCAGCTCATATGGGGAAAAACTGGACAACACGTCCTCTTCTCCACATAAAGGGGTTAGCAGCTTTTGTGGTTCATAGTGAGGACATGTTCTATCACCAAGGGTATGTCCTGGTTGTTTACAGACTTTGCAACAAGTCTCAGATGTGCATCATAATCTGGTGTGGTTTGTAGCAACCTCTAATGATACAACGTCCACTAATGATACAATGTTGCATTAGTGGTCAGGATGTTGACCACCAATGATATAATTTTATCATTAACGAACAACCTAACCGTCCGCTAATGATATAATTTCAGATTTATATCATTAGCGGTCAAAAATCGTAACCTCTAATGATATGGAAAAAAAATAAAAAATAAGTACTACCTCGACCACTAATGATACACATTTTTAATTGCATTAGTGGATGGATTTGAAACCTTTAATGATATAACATGATATATATATATGGGTTTCTTAATTATAGATTAGAACAACAAAGAATATCAATTAAAGTTGGTTGAATTAAAACTACTTGAACAATAGGGATCATGTCGTTGTAACAAATAATATCAACCCGAGTTAAAAATTGATCCGCGTTTCATTTTTCAACATTGATTATTGATTGCGGAGGGGATGGGGGGAGGGGGCTTTTCTAACGTTGAAAATTGAAAATAAAATTCGTGAAATGTATAACCGGATTTCATTTTTCAACGCTGAATTTTGATTTTGGAAATGGGGGGGGGGGGGGCTTTTCTAACCTTTAAACTGAGACCAAACGTCGTGAAATTTATACTCGGGGTCATTTTTCAACAGCTTAAAAAAGTTTTTTCTAATCTCTGATGACCTCACACGTTAAAAATTGACCAACTACAGGTTTTTGAACTGTCTCTGAAATGGAACTTGCTCTACGCAGTTATTATGTATCTGATAAAAAATTTCAGATCCATATTTTATATCCAACATTGTCCGATATTCATGCCGATATGGATTTTTGTTTCTGTTTTTTTGTTGTTTTTTATTTTCCCGATAGCAACAGTTTGTTATTAAGACTAAGAACTCTGTTTCTTGTTGTTAAACTGTGTAGATAGAGCTAAAAGGAATATATGTGAAACAACATCGTCTCAAGCCATGGTCCGGAGTCCGTTTATGTATACCTATCCAAATCATGATCGTTCATGTGGGCCGTGGTTTGCTCAGATTGTCAAACCAATACCAGCCGTTTATGTAATATTTCCGGTAAATCGCTTCAACTTTAATTTAATCTGAGAAGTCACGATAATTAACTAACAAAACAATAATAAACAGTTGTCATATTTTTATCAGACAAGTCGCGATCAGTGATTATTTAATCAATTCAACGTACTGTAACAATAACTTTTCTTAAACTTGCAAGATTAACAATATTAAATAATAAATAATAAGCTACTGATCTTGACTTGACAGAAAAAAATTATTGTGTTTAATACAGATACAAACACTACACAGAAACTATTAGCCACTAACAGCAGCCACTAAGCCCGTAGAAGCTAGCAGCCAATAAGGAAATTCATCAAAGTACTGAGAGTACTCGAACAGAAGATTATATTTTACTTAATTATCGACATTTTTTAATTAATATCAAAATGATTAATGTTCAATAATTTGTACGAGCATTGACGACCTCCAAATCAGTAAAGCTCGCCTGGATAAGAGTTATAAATGCGTCTTTGTTGGATAGAAATGAAATAAGTCTATACGGGTCATAAGTTATGAAAATAATGTTATCCTAAGTGTAGTCTTATTGATACAAATATAAAAACTATATGCATCGTATAAAGTGATATTCAAACGTATTATGATATAAAAGACATTATAAAGTAAATTAAAAAACATAAAACAATACAAATACATTAAAACCCCCAAGCCAATCCAGTGTGGCAAGACAATTTGTTTACATCGAACAAAAATTTATCCTCGGGCCTTTTCACTCCCCCGGAAACAACATCAATCGAAAACCAAATAGAAATCGTATTATTACGAATATGAGATAATAGAACACCCAGCATTATTCTCATAAAAAATTATCATTTGTCGCAGTCAAAAACGGCCCAAAAAATCATCAGGTGAAATTGGAATTATTTTGTCTCAGTCATGTTTTGACGAAGAATACAACAAGGACAATGAACAGGGTCGGTTTAGCTCACCCGAACTTTGTCATATTTTAGCATTTCACAATGATATAGGGGTGAAAGGTGGGTCATTATCTCTTTTATCTTTGAAGTGTGCATCAAACGGATACCAGGGTAGTGTAGGGGACGTAGGGGGCTATTATTTTCCGGTATCAAATTTGGGCTGTAGGGGTACCACCAAGTGGCTCCCAGGGGTTCTGGTTCATTTCAGGGGTTTATATCTCACTTGAGATTGATCACAAGAACCTGGAAACAGTAAGATAAGGTAGAAGGCCCCAAAAGGTATTCATAATAAGCCTTTAAGGGCACCTATGACCCATACAAGGGTTCAGTTAGCTCAAATATGACAAAGTTCGGGTGAGCTAAACCGACCCTTTTCATTGTTTTTGTTGTTTTCGAAGGTTCACGTCAAAAATTGGCTGAAACAAATTAATCCCTATTTCACCCGATGATTTTCGCTGTTTTTGACTGCCACATATGATAATTTTCTTTTGAGAATAAAATAACAATGCTTGGTGTTCTATTGTCTCATATTCGTAAAATACGATGTCTTTTTAAATTTCGATTGATGTTGTTTCCGGGGGAGTAAAAAGGCCCAAGGATATTTTTTTAACACGCACATGATCAACTTCGATGTAAACAAATTATCTTGCCACACTGGATTGGCTTGGGGTTTTTATTCTATTTGTATCGTTTTATGCCTTTCAATTTACTTTAATTTATCATGTCATTTTATATCATAACATCATAATCAATCTTTTATATCATAATATCACTTTATACGATGCATATAGTTTTTTCTATTTGTATCAATAAGTCTACACTAAGGATAACATTATTTTTATTACTTATTACCAGTTTAGACGTTTTTCATTTCTATCCAACAAAGACGCATTCATAACTCTTATCCGGGCGAGCTTTACTGCTTCGGAAGTCGTCAATGCTCGTACAAATTATTGAGCATTAATCATTTTGATATTAATTAATTATTTGTCGATAATTAAGAAAATATAATTTTTTGTTCCAGTACTATCAGTACTTTGATGAATTTCCTTATTGGCTGCTAGCTTCTACGGGCTTAGTGGCTGCTGTTAGTGGCTGCTAGCTTCAGCCTGGTTGAAATTTGACCCGGGTATCATTTTTCAACGTTGAAAAATTGATACCAAAAGTCGTGAAATTATACCTGGGGTCAGTTTTCAACAGCTTGAAAAATATTTTTCAAACCTCTAATGACATTGACACGTTGAAAACTGACCCTGTTAAAAATTGACTCCGACTTCAGAGTTTTGAACTGTCTTCGAACAGAAGTGTAACTTGCTCTTCACAGTTTAATTGTACATGTGTGTACTTAAAAGTGTCGGTTTCAAAACTTTACCTCTTTCATACTATCCGCTTATATTTGCCGTCTTGGATAATTTGACATTTCAAAGGTTGATTTTTCCGACTTCAATCATTTAATATTTCATTAGACTGAAAACGTGGTATGTAGAAACCTCTAATAATACACTGTCTACTAATGATATAATGTTGCATTAGTGGTCGGGATGTTGACCACTAATGATATAATTTTATCAAACCCGGGTCAATTTTCAACCGGGGTTAACATTCTTTGTTACACCGACATAATCACCATTGTTGGAGTAGTTTTAATTCAGCCATCTTTAATTAATATTCTTGTTGTTCTTATATATAATTAACAAACCCACATATTCAACTTAACAACAGATTAGATATTAAATTGTGCTACAGACTACAATAGCAAATAGTCTTATGAATTGGACCTTTTTTATGCTAATAAAATCCCGCTAAAAGTTTAACAATAATTTTGTAATATCGTAAAATTGCTTTTCTTCAAACTTTCTTCAACTAAAAATATTTAGCACAACTCCTTTTTGATTAATGATAATCAATTTTGATCTTCAAGTACACCGACGAAGTCATAAATTGTATGTATTTTGTCTGTATGCGACTATTTCAGTTCAAGTAAAAAGGCAAAATATCAGGGGCAATGTCAGAATGGTGTATTTTACAATAAAGGACTATATATATGATCAAATAACTGCCCCCCCCCCCTCACAATTTTAACCAATTTTGTTTTGTAGTATCCTATCAGAATCAAATCTTTATCCAACGTTTTACAGAGGTTTTCTAACATATTAGACTCAACGTTAGT
This sequence comes from Magallana angulata, assembly GCF_025612915.1. Lineage (NCBI taxonomy): Eukaryota > Metazoa > Mollusca > Bivalvia > Ostreida > Ostreidae > Magallana > Magallana angulata. Next base: position 47,553,555 of record NC_069120.1, read on the forward strand.
CACCATTGTCCCTGACCTGTCTATCTATGACGTCACTTCAGCATTTTTTTTCCAAATGTAAATATCGTCATTATTCCTTGATACTTTGCCTTTGTAAGTATAGGGCGCAGGTGTTCTCAAATACGATTTAACATTTCGAATATATATATATATATATATATATATATATATATATATATATATATATATATATATATATATATATATATATATATATATATAATATTATATTAAATCATATCTTATTATATCATTAAAGGTTTCAAATCCATCCACTAATGCAATTGAAAATGTATGCAAATGTGTATCATTAGTGGTCAAGATAGTACTTATTTCTCATTTTTTGTTCATATCATTAGAGGTTACGGTTTTTGACAGCTAATGATGTAAATCTGAAATTATATCATTAGCGGACGAATAGGTTGTTCGTTAAGGATAAAATTATATCATTAGTGGTCAACATCCTGACCACTAATGCAACATTATATCATTAGTGGACGCTGTATCATTAGAGGTTGCTACAGTGGTTAGTTTCCAGCAGTTGGTGCAGATCAAGTTTTCTGGGGTTTTTTTGGTTGACCATAATGAAAAACTTTGCATTGAACACCTGCACAATGGTTAATTCTAGGTAGATATTTACCGTCGGCCAAGAGTTCAACAAACATAAAGCGAGTGCCATTACGAATGCTGGTCATTCTTTTTGTCTCAGGATGTCGTATTTTTTCGTATAAGATCTTGCTCACTCCTAGATTTTGAAGCATTTCAAGGACTGCTGTGTCGGATACTGACAACGGAAGACTGCATACACGTATTTTCATTGTTTTCTGGTCAGCAGTTTTGGCACCGGAAGTATATTGATGATATGGATTTGGATTAGTATCATAAAACTGATAAGAGATATTACTTATTTCTATTCCCTGCACCTGTAGTTTATTTCTGTTTTCTGTGTTTTTTAAATAAACACGCCAAAGATTTCTGTCCAATTATACACAAAGCAGGCTTATGATCTTTAATACAAAGATCACTTGACAGATCAACCTGGGCTCACTGTGTAAATGTTTAGTCACATGTCATGGTGCTTTGTTTCTATTTATGTTTGTTGTGAATTGATAAAATATTCGATTTTAGAAAAAAAGGTATTGATATTTATTAGTAAATCAGTATATCACATACTTTCAAAATCAAGATACATTAACTTAATACAAAATCAGATTTCTTGTTATTAGCATTTAGATACCGAACAAGTGTAAGTGTAAATCCAAACTGTACGTAGTACTTCCAGTTCTCAATTCTCGTATATACAGCTTTTGTTTTCTTTTTTAAAGTTTTGTTTTCATTAATTCTTTAACAGATGATTTATCAGCAAATAAGGTCGCACAGCAATACAAAACATTCGCTGGTTGCCTACTAAAGTCGTGTGATGCTAATAACACTGTTGATAGAGACATGCAAACCTGTGCCAGGATGGAAGATATTGGAACTACCGCGACCAATAGGAGTACCTGGTGGTATGTAGATCTCGGAAGTACATACAATGTAGTTAATATCAGGATACAGTTCAAGGACTATGAAGGGTATAGTAAGTACTTCAACAATCAACATATTTTTATCATTAGGTCATCATCGATAAATGTTTTACCTTATTTGAATTTGGAAATACAATTGTACCCATTAGCAATTATTATTTTTATCATAAATATCGTTTTCTAATTACCTGATAGATTAAAACATGAAAAGAAAAAATAAATCATAACACCTGACAATGCTGAATTAACCTGTGTTAAAAAATCATTTCATGTTGATTATTTAAAATTCATCATTCGCTCCTTCACTTTGTTTGACGTCGTGTATTATTTAACAGCCATGAGACAGAGAGGTCGTTTTGCCGGGTTTTCCTTGTATGTGTCTAACACAACTAATCGACATATGGGACACCTGTGTTACAAGGACGGACCTCAGTTACCTCCCCTAGATTTCAACACCAACTGTATAACACATGGACGTTATGTTATCTTTTACAATGAAAGACTACCTGGAACAACCTATCCTTATGATTATGAAGTATCGTCAGTTTTTACAGAGCTGTGTGAAGTGACAGTTACAGGTATATACCTATTTTTATCCCTTTTCAACTGTTTTACAGACAATTTAAATAATTTTAAGTATTTTAAATATATTTTATTCAATTTTTCACCATGATATTATCAGCACCTATATGCATGTAATCTGTAAAAAGGTTGTTCCTCTTCTGACGTTTATGGAGAAAACTGTAATAAAGTCTGTCCAGACAACTGTCAGGGACGTAGATGTGATATCATTAATGGGACCTGTTTAAGCTGCACACCTGGCTGGTTAGGAGTACACTGTGACAAAGGTAATTTATAAAAACAAAAACAAAAAAACCTGAATCAACATAATGAAGCTCTTCATATTTTATTATAAATATATTTTAATTTTTTTAACAAAGCATGCCCTGCAGGACAGTTTGGTCTACAGTGTGAATCAAAGTGTGTTGGACATTGTAAAGACAGCGTCGGTTGTAATCACACCAGCGGTTTGTGTGACAATGGATGTGATGATGGTTGGACTGGATCAAACTGTACAAAAGGTTCCCAGAATATTCAACAATATTAACAGTATTAACAAAACATTGTTTATAAGCAGATTACATAACAATTTAATGCATATTTCTATGCATATGCAATTCTAAACACATTAATAGTAATTATTTAATGCATATTGTTTATGCATTAAAGATCAAGAAGGAATTTACAACTTTAATTTTTTTCATTTTCTGTTAAAGCTTTCATATGTTTTTTTATTTCAATATCAAAAAGTTCGTAAAAAATACTTTACGTGTAATAGAACGACCGGAAATTGCGACATTGACTGCAATTTTGGGTATCACGGAGAACTGTCTAAAACATGTTTGATAGACGCCGATTGAATCATACTAATATCTCACTGTCGTGTATCCGTGCCGGTAGTGACGTGTTTGGATAAAGTGAAAATGGAGGCTCCGTTTGCTTCTTGATAAGTTTTCGTGTTATTTAAGGCTTACATTGTCTATTTTTACATTAAAAAGATCGTCAGATCTATTTAAAAGCATATAAAATCTTTAAAGTTCTATGAAGTTTGTGTTAAAGTTATGTAAACAAGCAGTTTATGTCGATTAATTGTGAACAACGGAACATGTTTGGATGACCTTGTTTTTTAAAATAGGAACGGTTTGGATACGCATCTGATACGGGTTGGATGTGGTTAATATAAGAGTGTAAACAGTTCTTTGAATTACCCCTCACGAAGAGAATATAGCATTGCTACTGTGCTATATACATGCCCTCACTGCAAAGCATGCTTTCAATACACATGGATATCGTCATGTGATAGACATACGAAGTCACATTGTTCAAAAACATAAAGATACACGTTAAAGACTGATGCATTTAAGTCAACAAAACTTAATATACCGTAATTTGAATTTCAATTTTAAAAAAGCTCCAAATAACTTGCAATTGGCTTATAAAAATTGCATACAGAGTGCTTTACAGATATGTTAATTCTGTTGTATAATCATTCTATCGATATAAATTTCGAAAGATTCAGCCTTACAAAAATCTTTACCGACACAAAAAAAAACAAGTGTTAACGACAGTTTCTATAAGTTATGATTCTATAACGTTATCGGCTTTAAACGTGAAAAAATAAAAGAGATCAGTCAAATACAGAATTATAGCAACTTTAAAAGGTTTAACGTCTGTAAAATCGTCTAATGATACAAATGTGTTTTTTTTCTCTTTTAAAATTGAAACGATATCATATATGGGTACACTACACAGAACAAATTGTGATGACGTGGATATTCTTAATTATTGTTATCCCGTTATGGGTTTCATGAAAATGAAAAAAAAAATCACTTTTGATACAGAGAATTTAACTTATCAAACATCATACTTGTCTTTTTTTTTAAATTAAAAATTGAAACGTTCCCAAACAACTTTTTAGTTTTCCACCAGCCTAACAACTGCGCTTTAGCAAATTTTTAACTAAGAAATTTTTATCATTATATACTAACGCGGGTTTTGTACTTTTTCTGCAGTAACGCCACCTTCATTCCCGCATGAGTCACCAAAACTTCTTGATATACATAGATACATATTTATCGTTTTGATTGTCTGGTGAGAATTATGATTGAATAAATGTACATATAAAATGGCGATGTTTATTTAGGTCTCGTCATCACTTGAATTTTCTGGACTATTTCTAACAACAGAGTAAATATATGACTTGGCAGACAACTATGGTTTTTTGTATTATATCACTGGGAGTGAAATAATCGTATAATTTTCTTCGTTTAGCGATGTACTGGCTTTGTATTGAATATAAACGAGGCTCACGTTAATAGTATTATTATCAAGCACTTTCTCCGTTCAACTTACTTCACGAAAAAACCACATCATATTGTCGATTGCCATAAAAGTAGTAGATAGTTGTCTGTTAAGGTGTTTATATGATGTATTGCTTTTCAGGTCAAAGGTGAAAAACTTTTTCTTAAAACATTTCATTGTGTTCCTCGAGCTTTAACTCATATTTTCTTTATAAATTAAAATTAAAGAAAGTATTCTTTTGAGATGTTAGTAAAAAAATACTTGATATAACTATATTTACATTGTTCAGTGTTTTTTCATGTGATAACACTACGTATCAATTTGTTCATATTCAGTCCAATAAATTCAAATCACGTTTGCTTATTAATATTCAAATATTTAAGCGTACAATTGCTGTGAATTAAATGAATATAAGTAATAAGGAATCATTCTTTGGATATTGTGAGGTGATAATTTCGTTTCGAGCTTTGTTGGATTTGACCACGCCCCGACCAAAATAATCAACTCATGATACTCGGTCAAAGAATGATCCCTTATTCGTAAAAATAATCCATTTCTGATCAATTAAATACTAAATACAGCAAAACTCGAATATAACGAACACGAATATAGCGAATTTACGGCTATAACGAATTATTTTTCATGTCCCGGCAAATTTCTTATATAAACCTATAGAAAATTGATGTATATAACGAACACGCCTATAACGAATTTACGGCTAAAACGAAGTGATTTTAAGACCCCCGCTGGCAAAATTTTAACGTATTTTATCATTTTTATAACGATTTTTTTCCATTTCAAACTTCATTGAAGAAAATTTGCAATTTTAAGATGCATATATAAAATACTCAAATTCAAATAGTATACGGAATTTTTTTAAAAATTGAAATGAAATGTTTATATTCACATTTTTTGTAAATGACGGTAATACTAATTTTACTAAACTTACGATAGTTTAGAAAACTGTTAGCCGGAAAAACCCTTAATTTTTTATAACGAATTTGCTATGTTTTTTTTTACGAATTCGTTATAAACGTATAGCGAATTACGGCTATAACGAAGTTTTTTCTATGGTTCCTTGAAATTCGTTATAAACGAGTTTTGCTGTATACCATTTAATCAGAGGAAAAAAACATGCTTGTCTAAAGAAATGAACTCAGTCTTCCAGTTTTAGTCCCCTCTTTGGTTTCATCACGTTTTTAAATATGTCGGACAGGAAAGAAAAATTCACCGTCTGTATGTTAAGTTTTTTTTACCTAGCTTTAAATACATCTTTTGCATGCTGTGTAATTGAATGATCCACTATTTTTTACAAAGATGTATCTTCGGTTGCACACCGATGAAAAGCAAACTGTTCTATTTATGTCTAAAATATAAAAAAAAATGTTATAAATTTAAATTATTCAAACCGTACCATTTGCACAATTTATATTTTAGCATCCAAACCGGAATAATTTATTTATCCAAACCGTACTACTTTAGCAGATGCATGAAGTTATTGCTATTTTTATACATAATAATGTATTAAAAAGACTTTGGTTTGATTTTATTTGGTTAATGTAATGTTTAAAATTAATTTTGGCTGCTTCAGATTTTTAGTATGTGTTATGTTATCTACGTAATCTAGAAATAGTTCTTAGCTTTAGCGTTTAAATGACACGTTAACGATTGATTTTCCTATAAATAAGTCGTTTTTATTAACGATGAACAAAAATAAGGCACACTTTTTTCAACTGCAAAACCTTCAGAAAAATATGAATGATTATTACCATATTTTAATTAATATTTACCTCGTTGTCGATAGAAAAAAATACACAACACTCATTGTTTTTGCAATGGATACGCCATTTTCACGTTATCCAAACATGTCATACCGGCGCGGATACACGACAGTGATATTTTGATAGATTGATTTTTCAAATTTAAAGATTTAATATTCTCAGGTATTATTGGAGAAAAAAACTGCTATCATAAAAAGTGTTATTTGGCTGTTATTGGGATATTTAAATATAACATATTTATAATTAATATGATAACGGACAAGTATGGTTAATAAACTGGTGACATTTCTTAAAAACGCCAATCGTCAAAACACGACAGTATATACATGTACATGTAGCTATATCAATATTAAAAGAAATAATACAACCAATTTTAAATAGAACTATTCAATTTCTATAACTAAAATGAATTGTAAACTACAGTTTGTAAACTAAAATGTTATTGTAATGTAATGTGATAACTTTTCAAAAGTTACGCTTTGTAAAAAGTTTTTAAAAAATAATTGTTTTGTTTTGAACATATTTTATTGACTAAACAAAAGGATCAGAAACAAGTTCTAACAACTTACAAGTTCCTCTCCTATTGGTTTTGGTTAAAAAAACGATCAAACGTTCAAACATTTATTTCCATTTTTTCTCTCTTCGCTAGGTGCCTTAATTAACAAAAATAAAACCGAAGTCGAACCAAGTGAGGATTCTTTACATCTGGAGCTGTGACACTTCATTTGTCCTGTGCCTGAATTATTCTCATTTTTTGTTTATTTGTATAAAAAATGAATCCTTTAGACAATGGGTTTTCGCACCATTTTTACACGAAAACTGACCCCTTTAAACAAAAATATTGTGACATTTTAACTGAAAAATCCAAGCATGATTTGTATGGAACATTTAATAAAATTTCTGTCAGAGAGTTTCTTCATATAAACAATATATTAATTATTAAATAAAATTTTATACTTAACAGCGAAATCCCGACTACTGGAAACATAAGTGTCAGTGTCTTTTGCAGAGTCCAGAACACTTTCGAATATAAATTGACTTTGAAGTACTTTGTCTGCATATCTCTAAAGTCCAATGTTCCAAAGTACTGATGCAATTTGCGAAAAGCTACCCATTAAGCGTGCTCCAGACTTGCATTGACTGTACCAATATGCGATAGGGTTCTTCTTATCCGATGCATCAAACTTTACCCAAAAATAGTAGGATATTTATTAAATGTTTTGATGTTGCATACGTGTGCTCAAATCGTACATATGTGGATAAATTTGTGTCACGTGTTCAGGGCTTTGTTATTCATGAGGTTAAGACGGATCAAAATTTGTTAAACACCTACTTTTACTATAGAGACAAGAACTTTTTAATTAAAAAAATCCACATGAACACATGAACGTTTCAATTTATTTCTTTCTTTGTGAATGATTAATAAAAATATTTTCATTGACCATATTTACGATAACTCGAAAGATTAATGCGCTCATACAGAATAAAGTATCTCAAAATAAAAGTGTGCTTTAAAATTTATAAGAAATCGACGTGAACAACATATGCCTGCTGTAGTATTCGAGATAATGCCCAATTACACTGTCGTGAATTCAATAGGTGATTAGTAGGATATTTATTAAATGTTTTGATTTGCATACGTGTGCTCAAATCGTATTTATGTGGATACATTTGTGTCACGTGTTCAGGGCTTTGTTATTCATGAGGTTAAGACGGATCAAAATGTGTTAAACATCTACTTTTACTATAGAGACAAGAACTTTTTAATTATAAAATTTCTGTCGTGCATTCAATAGTGAAATTGAATTTAAAAGACCTCAATGTTTGAAGGCATAATATGTAGAACATTATGAGGTATAATACGTAGAAAATCTTTAATTTGATTCTTTTTAATTATGAGGATCGAATTTTGATGATCAGAGGATTCATTCTTTCGACGGTTCATTTACATTACTTCTATTGTATGACGATTGTTGTCGCTCAAAATAACGTGACGCAAATAAAATTTATTATTATATGATTGCTTAATCCCTAGCTCTCTGATTGGATTATATCCAACAATCCTGAAAAAAAAAATGGAATGTTATATTCACCAGCACGTGACCTTGGAAGTCATTAAAGAATTTGATTTTCTCTACAATGGACTTAAACTAGATCATCCATTGAAATACCGCGCTTTTCATTTTGTTTAGGTATTGCTTCATAATAACATTTTCGCCTGACAACACTCAATTTGACATTTCTGTATAAATCCGTAGCTGAATAATACAATGAAACAATTATTGTTGTTTTTACGATCAGTACGATTCGCCTTTGGCTCGATTAATATTGTACTTCTTGGGTAGCTAAATCAGTGTATTGACCTCAAAACAGCAATTATTGTACAATAATTCGATTAGGTATGTTATAATTTTGAATTCTTTAAAACTATAATACGCTAATGCCAGCTCATTACTACCGTAATACAATACATACTTTCAGCACATGCATGACTTCTATTTCTATGTTTAACTGTGTTTTAAAAATAACCAAGAAGATGATATTTGGCTTTAATGGCTCTTTAACGGAGAGGCTGCAAAAGAAGATACAGACATTTTAGTTTGTGAAGCCAAATGCCTGTTTTCGTTCCCTTCAATGAGATAGCAAATATGAATATCTATAACGATTGAAATGTAATATTGAATACAGGTTGTGTAGTTGGAATGTTTGGTAAAGGTTGCAGCAACCAGTGCAGTGGAAACTGTCTAGATAACAATCCATGCAATTCAACAACTGGGCACTGTGATGATGGATGTGATTCAGGATATGTAGAACCTTTTTGCAACAAAAGTATGCATGTTTTCAATTTTTTATTATTTAATTGATTAAGTACATTGAGTTTAAAATCAATATATCAGATTTTAAATCAAATTTTTAAGGATATATAACTGAAATTTGCAGAGTGTAAAGTGGTAAAATAGAAAATATATAATTATAATTAAAATTACGTTTAAAACGTCGTTTATTATAAGTTTATAGAATATGTTGTAATTGCTGACAGGTTGTGAAATCGGAACGTTTGGTAAAGGTTGCAGCAACAAGTGCAGTGGACACTGTCTAGATAACGGTCCTTGCAATTCAACAACTGGGCACTGTGATAGTGGTTGTGCTTCGGGATACGAAGAGCCTTTCTGCAACAAAAGTATGAATGTTATCAATTTTTATTTTATCAATTAATTCATTGCATCATTGCATGCGTTAATTAAGTAGGCCGACTTAAGTTTTCATTGCGCACGGTTTTTCGCATTCTAATAAAATACAGTGTATATATACTTTTAATGATTTTTTTCTATAATTATCATTTATAAAATTGAACACAACGAACAAAACCCAGATAAAAATATGTATATTACTTTTATTTTTTACACGATTTTTCTGTTGTACGGTAGGTGAGTGTTGCCATTGTGCTTTTATGACATAATGATAAAATGCAGCTTTTTAGGTATGCGTTATAAGAAATAACATTAAAGAAAAAGCAAACAACTTACGCCATTGAAAATCTATACGCAGAATAATGCTATCCTCGGGACCATTCTTCTTATTTTTTTAAAGGAATCCAACATTCTGATCTACATTTGTAATATTCCAAATATATAGCAAAATATTCTTAATTTTGATACTTTGAGATAACCCCCCACTAAAAACCAGACGTTAGAATTAATCGTCTTTCATATTTAAGGAAGAAAATAATATTACTAATCACATATTACATATTACAATTTGAGAAAAAAGCTATTGTAGATGTTTTCAATTTGCTTCGAATTGCGGAAAATGATAATTTCCTATAAATTCCTATAGTAAATATACCTGTATTTTAAGATGGTCCATAAAAGAACCAAACGTGCGATTTTCTTGTAATTTTGCAAATAAACCAGAGTTGGCTAAAGTTATTTATGGTAAAAAATATGCTTTTGTAGTTTTTCCACAAAAAAACCCCAAATCGACATCCTGAAATGAAACTTCATCCCATTAAGATCACGTGTATATACTTTGAAGTCTTAAAATCAATGGGTTTTTACCCTTAAAAAGCAATAAGCAATTCTTCGACTATTCACAAAGAGATTACTGAAAAAAATTATGAAGACCTTTTCGTTTCAAAATTATTTTAATCAATAGAGTTTGAAACAAGTTCTGGGAACAAGTAATGCATATACGCCAAATATGTCTACTCTCTTAGATAAAGATGGGCTTAGGCTATAACTTCATATTTTCATTGCTTATGAACTGTTTTTACGATTGTTTTCATTCATTTCATTTACCTGGAACTATCTGATAATTTAACAATAAGATGTATTTAAATTGTTTTTGCTAAGACTTCATAGATAAAACACTATTTTTTAGTAGATTGCTCTACGGATGCTTATGGAATGAATTGTAGTACGAAATGCAGCAAAGGTTGTATAGACAGAAAATGTGACATGAACTGCACCAATGGATGCACATTTTCAAATGAAGGACCAAGGTGTGACAAGAACAGTTAAGTGAATCAAACGATTTTGTGCAACAACAAAAATGGATATACAAAAACATTCTTTCTTCTAGAATCTTTGATTCTGCAAATAAATATCATACCTCAAATTATTTGTCACTTGTATCAAAAATTATTTGTGTCGAACCTGTGAATTTCCATTTATATTTTAATGATTTAATGATTTAAATTGAATTAATGATTGAAAGATAGCAATATTTGCATAGACTTAACTTCGATTAATATATTTATATTTTTTTTAAAAAAAGCAATCCGGTTGATTACTTTCAATTATTGCCAAACAATGCCGTTCACTGAATACTAGTATTGATTAAACAACAGTACTCACGTGAAGAAAAAAGAGTAATAGTTGTAATAAGTAATAAAAATTTTAAATAATCAGTAATGGGAAAACAACATTTCTGCTTCCTATCTTGGCATCTGCTGATTTCTCGTTTTTCTTAATGTAAAAGAATATACTTTTTGTAGATTTAGAACCACAAACCGCTGACTCACACTTTAAAGTAGTTATAGGATCACTTGGAGCTGGTGTTTTTCTCTTAATTTTATTTGGTGTCATTTTGTATATATTAAGGTAAATATTCATGCAACTTGTATATTCTAACGTAATATAATTTTATTTCATCATAATTTGACCGGCGTCTGTCGTTGACTTTGTCCTCATTTTTTCTCAATACTTATATTTTCAAATCCCCCTGAACTCATTTCAATGAAAAGCGACTCAAAATATCTAAGTAATAAGGATTGCCTTCACTCTGGATATGATTTTAAAGTTTATTATCAGAAGTAAAATATTGTTTAAAGAAAAACTGTCGATTTTACTAGATATATTCTTAATTTGAGGAAGATATGCAATGACAAAGAAAAATTTATATTTAATACAGTAAATTTTGACTATTATTTTATTTCACTAAATAAAGTTTTTGATGATATACAATCGCAAAAGTTCGGTAGGGGGGGGGGGTGGCTTGTACCATTTTACATTATTTTGTGTTAATATAATATCGTGACTGTATTATTTCAAATCATATGCAAATATGAAACCAACAAATAAAGACAATATGGGTAGTTTTCGACAGTGAATTATTAGTGTGTAAAATTTAGAAAATGATGAAAGGAACTCAGAATACATTTAAGTCTTTAACTTCGATGTTGAATTAATATAAATACGTCAAACTAAACCCACAAAATTTTACTGTTTTCCACTCTCGAATTTGTTCCTTGTGATAATATCAATTGAAAGAAAAATTTAATAAGGGTTTATGATTTTGAGGGATTTTTCGATGAAAATTCAGAGGTCATAGCATAAAAAGTAGCTAACTGGCGTAGTTATTTGAAAGGAAAAAATAGCACCCAGTAGTAGGGTTATAATGTACAATAAGTTATTTTTCGTTCTTACTAGTGGAATGATTAAAAGTAATCCTTTAGAGAATTTTAATTTTTTTTCAAAGGATTATGACAGTGATGCATTTCATTTTACTTTTACGAAGAGAGAAGTTCTCAAATTATAAGTTCTAAATTATGATATTCCTATGCAAGTACTAGAGCAACGTTTATGGAAATAAAGAAAGGGAAACAAATGTAATTTTAGAACTGATTCCAAGGTGAGCGATATGACATCTAGTCATCAACTTTAGTCGATATTTCATTTTTAAAAGCAATTTGAAAGTCATTGGAATATATTTAACATTGTCTATACAAATATATTGAGTTTTGGATTTACGTTACAGGCAGAGACGAAATAAAAGTAAAAAGGCTGATGAAAGGGATGAGACAAGGGGATTTTCAGCCATGGATGAAATATTGATCAAAAGTAGATGTCTATGAATTTGTAATTATTTAAAACATATATATAATTATATATAAACTATTTTTAAGAAATTGTTAAATAAACTGTATTCAATCTACAGGTAAAGAAAAGCCAGATGTTAAGGCCGGAATCCAAAATGACGTTTCAAAATCAAATACGAAAGAAAAGAGTAAAAGATTGATATCAAAAGATTCTCAAAACTTGAATGGTTTGACAAAATATCTTTCTGAAATCAACAATTCAAAAATGGAAGAAGAATATAAGGTGTGTTGAACAAGATATTAATATCCAGCATATAGAATTCCCATAACTTAATAATTTATAGTTAAACGTTTGATGAATTAATTCATTAGATACAATTATACAGGCAATTCCAAAAGGAGAGTTACACTCATGCATTGAAGGAAAAAGACAAGAAAATAAATCCAAAAACAGATATACTACAATCTTTCCATGTAAGTTTTTTTGGTGACTTATTGATTAATACATTTTTCTTATACTTGTAATCAGTTGCTTAGTATCTATTCATCATAAATTAGAACGTGATATGACAAACGTCGATCAATTGTTTGAGGATATATTTTTCAAAGATGATCACTCTCGGGTTGTTCTCCGTACCTCTACAACTGAGTCGGACTACATTAATGCCAACTACATCGAGGTCAGTTGATGTGTAACATCACGTTAATTTATTTAATACCAAAAAGATTTTAATACTATTACCGTTTGAATGTTTGAAACATGGATGTGTAATTATCTGTGTTTTTTATAACAGGATGTATTTGGAAAGAAAAAGTACATCGCAACACAAGGTGAATGATTCCTAAAACTAGAAATACATATGCTTTTTCCGATTAAGAGACATATTTTTTTCTAAATATCGTTGTTTTAAATAGGACCAAAGGATAGAACAATCACTGATTTCTGGAGAATGGTTTGGCAAGAAAACGCACGAATCATCGTTTGTCTCACAAATACTAGTGAAGCCAAGACTGTATGTTTATTTTTTATAAGTTTGAAACAAAAGAGATATATTTTGTGTTTTGGTCATGAAGATTTAGAGAGTATATTGTATAAATTTTTGCATTGAAATTGTTATATAAGTTTCTGCAATCGTTATTTTAGAAAAAATGTGCCAAGTATTGGCCGGACCTAAACGATAAACACATGGAAGGGGACATCAGCGTACGCTGCCAGAAAGAACAAACCTATGCAGAAAATGTCGTCAGACATCTTAGAATAAAAAACAATTCAGTACGTTGAACAACTTTATTGGATAGTTTCTTTAATTTTTCATCAAGACTTTGTCGAGCTCATATAGTTTGACTATTATATAGAATAGAAATGAATGCCACAAGGAATAAATTCGCCAATGATTTTTTTTTCTTAGAGGAAACAATCTATTGAAGGGTTTTGTTCTTCCTCTCGGTTTTTTAAATTAACAATGCCATTCAAATACAAGTTTTACTACGTTTGGATTGGCAAAGCTCTCTGGACTAACTTCTGGATAATTAAATTGACCGAGACATGATCTTTAAAGAAAATAGCGCTGCATCAGGGAATTAAGTTTAAAAAACCAAACAAATCACACTTCCAAAAAAAGATGGTTTTAAGTTAAAAAATGCCTCTTTTGTCACTATCTTTTTTTTAGTTACAACGATCAGAATTAAGGTAAAATATAAAATAATTAAGTAATGAATGGTTGCGCATGTGTTGAGATGTTTTGCAGATATTTGGATATTTGTACACTCCTTGGAGCATGATGATATGTTCGGACAGTTTTATCGATACATCATGATCATTATAATTGCTTATCATCCAAATTTATATCATTTCATATTCATTTGATTGATAGAGAAAAAGAGAGCAAGACAGAAAAGCGCTGAGCAAATATTCAGTATACTGATATATATTCTTTTGTTTTAGACCACGTTTGTATGAATATGTACACTGATCTTATTTCAATCGACTCGACAGCAAGCATTGATTAACTAAACTTAACTGATACTGAATCAACCCTTCATCTGATATAACAGCATGTCTGATAATCATTAAAAATGGCGATGAAACGTCTGTTATTAAAAGTTGTATCGCAGAAGAACAAAATCGTTATTATAGTGAAACACTCGTAATCCATATCATGTGTGTGAGAGAAAGTTATGCATTTCAAGAAAGCAAATCAAACACAGCATTTTTCTTATACAGTTTAGAAAATGTTTGCAAAAAAATTGTGTTCCATTGTATTGGATTTGATACCGTCAAATTGGTTATTACACTTGTGTCAACGCTAGCCATTTTTTTTAGGTGGCTGGGCAATTTTGCTTACTGACATTTTTTAATAATAATTACAATTTACTATTTCATATTTAAGGATAATACAGAGCGCGAGGTGTTCATGTTTCACTACACACAGTGGCCAGATCACGGGGTCCCAGAACCACTCAGTCTAGTGGTGTTCCATCGTCACGTGATGAAAACTGTAGAAGATCATCCAATGAGATACATTGTGGTACACTGCAGGTAATTTTCTCGTAAAACATGAACCTACATGAATTTACTTATTGGTTGTTTGTATGTGTAATGACGGTGTCCTAATGTGTTACTATATTCATACAGTGCAGGTATAGGTAGGACGGGAACCTTTATAGCATTAGATGCCCTGTATAAGGAAGGGGAGAGAACTGGAAAAGTGAACGTTCCAGTATATGTAGAGAAGATGAGGAATGCTAGGATGAACATGATACAAGGAGAAGTAAGTGACTTTCAGTCGTTGATGTGGATAAGAATTCTTTGTAGAGCATATTTATTAAAAAAATAAACAGATGGGTTTTAAACTTTTAAGTGATCTATCTTATTTATAACCAGTATGCTTGTTGGGTTTTAAGTGTAAAGAGTATCCCTTTTAAAGAAATAATTACCATGAAATACTAATGATCAGCATCATAAAAGGTCTTTTAAATTTTTGTAAAGTTTTAGTATTTTTGCTAAAATAATTAAGAATTTCAATATTTTTACCAGGATCAATACAAGACTGTGTATATGGCGTTACTTGAGGCTTTCAGAGGCAGACTCCGTGCTGTACCTGTGGATTTCTTTCTCAAGGAATTTCAGGATCACTCTTGTTATCTGAACCATGGAGACTTCTCCAAAATATCACCATTTGCTTTAGAGTTTGAGGTACATGTACTTTAAAGTAAAAATAATTTGACAGTTTATATCATAAAACTGGTTCTTTGCTCACCTGAACTAAAAGTTCTGAGAACCTTAATCATTCATATGGGGTTTTTTTATGGAAACACATTTTGTCATTTTGGAGGAGATTGTTATTTGGTATGTGCTTATTTCTTGCTTTTGGAAGATGAAATATGTTTATTTTAGTCTAAATCAATGTAAAATAACCAATTTAGGATTGTATGTATGTTGATCTTTGACAAACTTAACTAACCTACCTTTTTAAATTGCATTTCTAACATTACTGTATCCCCTTTAGGAACTGTTGTCGTTTAGAAAAGTGTATACACATGAGGATTATAAATCTGGAATGTCGAACATAGCAGCAAACTATGTTCCAAGTGTCTTACCAGGTAAGTTGTCTGCATGCCTATATTGTATGCATGGTGTGTGAAGTAAACGGCAAGCAATAAATACATCTTGAACTCTTTTCAACTGTTTTCCTTGCTCAACTATCTTTACACTTGTTCACTGTGGGTGTGATATTTATAACTATAGGTGGTCTTATCTATCGTATGTTTGTTGAGAGTTAGTTCACACTAACTGTTTTGCTTGTTTCATGTGAATGCAGTTGAGAGATACCTATGTCCATTAACAACAGAAAATCTATATTACAACGCAGTCTGTTTACAGGTATAAACATATACATTTATCATTATAGTTAAAAAAATAAGAATTTACAGAATTACATCTGGCTTTACCTGCCTTTAAGGACTATATAGAAAAGTGTCTGCTTTTCTTGAGCAAATTTTAGTATTTATGTTTTTGAAGAGGAACACCATTATCCCCTACATCTAAGCGATGACAATCAGATTTTTACTCCGACTGTTCTTAGTCAAAAAGATAATGATCCGTTTAAACATTCTTTGCTTATCTTCATGCGTTGATATCACTGAAAAAGCATGAACACTTGTAAATGTGTATCTCAAATACTTAAAAATCGTTGAATTACAGTCGTTTACCCGATGTGACCGATTCATCAGCGCCCAGTTCCCTCTACCGGATTACACAGAACACTTCCTGACTCTTGTGAAGACTTACTATACATGTACCATCGTATCGCTGTATCCTCTAGGGGAAGTGAAATCGGTACAGTCTTATATATTCTTTAGAGGAAAATATTCCTCTATACCATAATAGTGAAATTACATTCACGTAGATTTTAAGATTTAAAATTCTACGTTTTACATAACGGTATTACATGCAATTATGAAAGATATTGATTTTAATATCTCGTATTGCAGACTTCTTTTTGGCTACCAACAAAGAATCAACAAAAAACTGTTGGACCTTTTACCATCAAATTGGCTGAGAGTACACAGGCAAAATATGTGACCAAGACTAACATTACGCTACAGCAAAAGGTTTCTCATACTACGTACTCAGTTATACAATATACTTGCAAATATCAATAAAGACTGAACAAATGAATATCATAATACATAATCCTTTTCAATCTTTACAGGGAGGAAGCAGCATGCGAGTTGCTGTACTGGAGTGTAAAGGATGGGAAGATGAGTATGACAGCAAGAGTAGAAGAATACTGATCGACCTTGTTCAAGAAGCCAAAATAGAGGAAAGGACCCATCCTACTGGGAGAATACTTGTCCTCTCCAGGTTTGATATATTCAAGCATACGCTCTTTCATTATTAACAAACCCCCAAACAGTGATTCGATACTGTTTCTACTCTAGAATGAATCTGTTTTGATATATACTAGTATAATAGTTGATTCATCCAACTTAATGCCCATCAGAGTAGCAAAGATAAAATACTGTAAGTTTGTTAACAGTGATGGTGCCAAACGGTGTGGTCCATTTTGTGCGGTATTTAATGCCCTGGAACAAATGATGTTGGATGAAGGAGTGGATTTATTTACCATTACACGGCAGCTTCAGACACGGCGACCGGAGTTCTTGTCCAGTCTGGTAACATTAAACCGTTTTTATACATTTTAGCTGTCGCGATTATTCCATTTTGTTATGTTCAGAAAACCAGTGATGCGATTAATTTCTGTATTACATATTTGATCAATGAAATTGAATGTTACAGTTAATGTCACAGCAAAGGCTTTTCTGAATAGTAATTAATATAATGGGTTCGATATTTAAATTGAATCAAGAAAGCAGCATATTTTTATTAACAAGGTGTATCATTTGTTTTTTCTTTTGTTTTAGAAGGAGTAGCATTTTGTTAACTATTTCGTTTTTGTTTTAGGAGGAGTACCAGTTTTGTTTCGACACGATTTCAGACTACCTACAGAATGACACTTTGTATGCAAACGTTTAGACTTTTTGGAAAATATTTCGGAGTATTGTTCAACAAAACAATTTTATTTAGTGTTCAGAATCTAGTACATGTATACAACATTCTGGAACAGTCTGTGATGAACAATAGTTTTCCTTCTATTTTATACAACAATAGATTTTTTACATTCAATTGAAAATTGTGTTGTGTTTTCTATAGAATTGTGTTCTATTCATTTTTGTAAAAAAAAAAAAAATATCTGATCATTGAATTAATTTAGATGAACTTAGCATTTATGTTTAACTTTTAGACTTTGAATAACTTGAATCAATGAAAATACTTGCTAACTGTCTTATGCTGTAAAGTTCACATTTTAGAAAGTGTCATCTTAGTTACACATCATTCTTTTATTCATATCTTAATTGTTGGTTGTTAAAAAATGTTTACTTGTTGCAGTTTTTTATGTGCTTATTTGTTAGGATTTTTTTTCATTGTTGAATTTAGTGAATTTTGTTAGAATATCGTCCGTTGTTTTCCACGTAATTTCATGTCAAGCAGAACATAAATCCCTACATTTTGCATAGGTACTGACATAGTTTATGTTTGTTAATGATTTATTGATTTTTATCAATTTGATTAAACCCGAATCTCCTACCCGCTTCTACAAATTTATTTATAAAATTATTTTTGTATATTTTAAGGGGGCTGGGGGTGGCTGCCATTTTAGACAATATTGATCTCCTTTAAAAGAAGAGCTCCATATAAAGATGATGGAAAATGTTTAAATTTTATAAAAAAAAATATATGAAATTTTTCTTTATCAAATAGTAGTTGATAGCTTCAGAAATCGCATATAAAATTTTCAAATAAATCTGATGGTTTTATATTATATTATATTTCGACCCCCAGCCTTCTTAATATTTGCTTTGTTTTGAGATTTAAAATCTACAGTGTTTTAAAATAATTTGTTTGAAATTTGTAAAATTTGCATCAAATGCTGTTGAATAGTTTATACAATAAAATAAATTAGAGCTACATGTAATAAGATACTGGTTTTCATGATAAACCCACATACCTTGTCTGTGTGTTGATTTTCCTATTGAATGGATACTAGATAGATAGAGAACATAAAGATATATTTGAAATGTAACTCAAATAATCATCTTTGCTATATCGGCAAAGATCAAGTTTCAAAATAAGAACTTTGTACAATTTAAGTAAACTTTCATCATCAAATAAAAATTAAAAAAAATTAAGACAAAATAAAAATGTAAAATTTATATGGTTCTAATCCAACTACATTCCGATAAACTCGTATGTAAAATTCATATTGTTGATTTGTATAGTTTACATGCGCTCTTGGCGTTTTGTTATATATAAATAAGTGCTTATTTGCCAAGCGGACGGGAGTATTATCTGCCTGTTGACCCCTAAAAGACCTACTTGTATATACACATGTACATGTAATAAGAACCCCCTCCCTCCCAGTCCCACACCATGTTCGCTAGCCAAGGGTTTCCGATACACTACGCTTCTCATAAACGTTTATGAGAAGCGTAGTGTATCGGAAACCCTTGGCTAGCGAAGATGGTCCCACACACGCGAAATTAGATTTTCGATATCCCAGTAAATTTTTCGATCAGATTCATCGCCCCCCCCCCCCCCACCTACTAATTTTGTAAATGACGAATAATAGGTCTAATACCATATACACGTACTGTTAGCCTTCATGCTATAAAATCAACGTTGATTTTAAAGTATAGAGGATTAAATCAAAGTTTGTTTTTTAATTTAAAGGGTAAGCGTATGTTTATAGACATCATTTGTCATTTACAAAATTAACGTTATAAAAAATAAAAAAGTATGTCACAAGTTATTGCTTCCATCACGTTTTAATGATTTTTAATAAAAATACACATACCTGTGAAAGAAGTACAGTTGAAATGGAAACATCCAAGATATCTTCATTGGAAAATTCTGTTGGCATTTAATTTCGTCATTTCGTATTCTCTTTGTTTTCATTTGATTTATACTGCCGACGAAAATAACGAAATTAAATCCTCAACGAATTTTCCTGCTTTTACAGTATACCTTTTCACTCATAAAAGTTTAGAGGAACGAAATCAAATTTCTTACGGAGATTTATAATAGAAAATGTTTACATCTATTTCCATTCGTAAGTACTCGGGACACCTCTCGCAATTTTTCAACATTATCATCCGGGCTTATTAATGGCTGATGCTATGCAAAATCCCCGTAGACTTTCTATTTTGGGATGTGTATTGAAACCTGAAGCGGTAGAGGGGGCGTTTCAAAACAGATAATTTAGGTATTTTTTCATATTAGTGGATGAACGTAGTTTGAGCACAAAGGTATTTATTATTATCAAAATATCAAGCGAAAGTGGTGGAAACAAAAACTCGGGGCATACCGGTAGTTATTTATTATAGATGGAGGGCGCCTTTGATCAGATTGAATAAAAAGTTCAGTTAAAAATAATGCTAATAACCATAGAAGAAAACTTAATTTTGAATTTAAAAAAAAAGATAATACGATTTGCATTTTAATATAACTTACATGTATTATAACTGCTTTCTTTTGGTGTAGAATTTTTGTGCTTAAAAAGGCCCAACGGAGTTCCGTACCGAAGCTCTCCAGGATCTTAGATTTTTTTAAAGATAAATTTTTAAAAAGTTTAAAACTTCTCATTATTTCAAAATTGAGACACTACATTGCCTGTGTGCAGTCTAGAATGGCCTTTTTTTTTCAAAGTCATCAAGCCATTGTCTTGGTTAGCAAAAAATTTTCTGTATTCAACTTTTATTAGGGCCCCGTTCTGTGAGCTACTTATAGTCAGTCTGTCAGTCCTAGATCGCTTGTCCAGGGCATATTTTCCTTCCTCTTTACAGAATCTGGCTCATACTTCACCCACAGAAGGGCGTTCATTGACCTTAATCCAAGTTTTCTAGGTCTAAGGTTAAGCTACTGCTATGTCGTAGCAGAATTATCTGAAAAATTCTTGTCAGGATCATATATTCTTTTCTCTTGGTCCAGTCTGGCTCATACAGAGTGGGTCAAGATCATATCGATGGTGTCCGGATAGGGCCATTCGCGTTAGCGCGACATCGCGTTCAGATAAACGAGACATCGCGCTAACACACAACACGCCGTCGCGCTAACGCAACCTTGCACAACACGCCGTGGCGCTAACACAACTTTGCACAACACGCCGTCGCGCTAACACAACTTTGCACAACATGCCATCGCGCTAACACACAACACACTATCGCGCTAACACAAAACACGCCGTCGCACTAACACAAATTTGCACAACACGCTGTCGCGCTAACACAACTTTGCACAACACGCCGTCGCGCTAACGCAACTTTGCACAACACGCCGTCGCGCTAACGCAACTTTGCAAGTTTCACAATCTAGTAGGAAGTCGTGTCAGGAAATATTAGACTGCGCATGCTGAAATTTGTAGGCCTGCATGCAAGCATGGATGAAAAATAAATAAAATGTACTTTGAAAAACATATATTATTTTCATTTATTATCAATGCATGTGAATAAAAATATAGTTACTAATATGTCACTGTATAAGGATATGCTAGCGTGCATATAAATCTTTAATAAATCTACCAATTGATAAATTAACCTTAAATATTTAGTAAAATGATGGGGCCATTTTGAAAATTTATGGGGCCGGGGAAAAAATACAAAGGGTTGGGCCATCTTTTTAAATTGACTGTCATATATAATGGAAAATACTATCAGATTATTATAAAAACATGACATGCATCTTTGAAAATAGAATAGTATAAATAAAGCCTGGACAATTCTATTGTTGACTACCGAAAACATAGACTATGATAAAAGGACTGCGAACGATAGCATTGTCTAGCCGCCTAAGTCATTTATTGAAAGTTGTCTAATTAAAGTTAATTTTTTATAATAATGTAAACATTTATGCATATTTTCATTTAATATAAATGAGTTGGTCAAACAAAGAGAGATAACTTTGTATTTTGGGTTAAAATAGCTCATTTCATAATAGAAAATAACGGAAAACGGAAATGTTTTTTAAAACATCTCCCCCCCCCCCCCTTTGAAACAAAAATTCCTTTTGAGGGGTTTTAATTATTGCTATTTAGCATATTTTTACCAAAAAGTTTGTTGTTTCACGGGGGGGGGGGGGGGGGGGACATATGTCTACAGACCGCAATAAATTCCCCAAAAAAAATTTTGCTTTGAAATTTTTGAAAACTAATTAACAGATATGAATTAATATGAAATTTTACTTAAATATATAACTTAAATATGTTATTATTAAGTTTTTATGCACATATTGGCCGCTAAATAATATTTTCCTCACTCATAGAGACCGATTTCAATGAAATTGTTTTTAGACCCCGTGTTAGCAAAACTTTTGTTTAAAAATGAATACATGTGTAATTTGATTACAAATTTTATTTTGATATAAATTGATTAGGATTTGATTATACTTTTTAGTAGAAAACTTAGTTTTTGAATATCTGACAGGAATTCCGAAATATTTGGATGTAAAATGTAGGCGGGAAACGGGCGTTAGCGTTCGCAGTTACACATACGAAGTAATGCGTTTCCACCTTTAACAGTACAAGAGGCCCAGGGGCCACATCGCTCACCTGAGCAACAATTGCCTTCATTCTGATCAAATTAGCATTACAGTATCAAAATATCTTGACAACTGAGTACAGTAGATCTTGCTAAAAAAAAATTGAAAATCTGCCAATTTTTATCCACCTCTTATTTTTTGGTAAATACAAAGCCCCTTTTGTTGTTGTACCTGTAAGAAGATTTTTCTCTATTCCTATATACCCCCCCCCCCATTTCATGGCCCCAATTTTCTCTAGGGAATCATGGTTTCATCAAACTTAAATCTGCATAACCTGTGCTTTCACACTAAGTACTGAGTTTTGAACCGAAAACTTCCCCAGAATACTTTTAAAGATTTTCTCTTTATATTCCTATGTAAAAATTCAATTCGCCATCACGGTCCCGCCCTACCACTAGGGACTGTGATTTTGCAAACTTGAATTTACACTACCGGAGGATGCCTCTATACAATTTTAAACCTTTTCTGGCCAAATAGTCTTTAAAAAGAAGATTTTTAAAGATTTTCTCTATATATTCCTAAGTAAAAATTCATCCCCCATTGTGGCCTCACCATACCACTGGACTATTATTTAAACAAACTTGAATCTATATGATCTGGGGATGCTTCCACTCAAATTTGGGCTTTCCTGGCCTAATAGTTTTGAGAAGAAGACTTTTAAAGATTATTTCTATCTATAAAAATTTATCCCCCATTGTGACCCCGCCCTACCCCCAGGGACAATGATTTGAACAAACTTGAATCTACACTTCCTAAGGATGGTTACATGCCAATTTGAGCTTTCTTGGCCAAATAATTTTGAGAAGAAGATTTTTAAAAGATTTCCTCTATATATTCCTATATAAAACCTGATCCCCCAATTGTGGCCCCACCCTACCCCCGGGGACCATGATTTGAACAAACTTGAATATACAATATCTGAGGATGCTTCCACTCAAATTTGAGCTTTCCTGGCCTAATAGTTTTTGAGAAGAAGATTTTTAAAGATTTTCTCTATATATTCCTATGTAAAACATGACCCCCTATTGTGGCCCCACCCTACCCCCGGGGACCATGATTTGATCAAACTTGAATCTACACTACCTAATGATGCCTCCACACAAGTTTAAGCTTTCAGGCCGAATAGTTTTTGAGAAGAAGATTTTTAAAAAATACCAACAAATTTTCAATAATTCTCAATTATCTCCCCTATAAAGAGGGCGTGGCACTTCATTTGAACAAACTTGAATTCCCTTCACCTAGTGGTGCTTTGTGCCAAATTTAGTTGAAATCTGTTTAGTGGTTCTTGAGAAGAAGATGAAAATGTGAAAAGTTTACAACAACGACAACAACGACGACGATAGACAACGGAGAAATTGTGATCAGAAAAGCTCACTTGAGCCTTTGGCTCAGGTGAGCTAAAAAAGGTTAAGTTTACAATACAATAAGTTGTTAAAGTTTGTTTCTGGAAGAACAGACTTTGAAAATTTTCTTAATAAATTTTGACAATTTTTTTTACTTTTTTAATCTTTAGTTTTTAAGATCTGTGTACAAACATAGAATTGTGAGCAAATCTCTGTATCTTGCTTAACACTCAAATATGGTTAGTAAATAGAAATTGTAAACAATTAAACACAAGAAACATGCACTATAACAAATAAAGAACACAATTTATTTTTTCGAAATGAATCATATATAAACATGTACATATACCTACATATTTCCGACAGCGATATCAAACTCTATTTAAACTGAATAAACTCGAGAAAATGCCAAGCATCTCAACAAAACCTATTGCATTAATCTACCATTACGCAAAAGATAATGCCGAATTACCGATAGAATGAATTGTATTTCAGTACTTTTTTGATACATCAGATTTTGCTTAATTTGCGCAGGTAAACGGTTAACTGTTTGATTTACCGAAGTCTCTGTTTGATTTGATACGTAAAAATCACGAAATTAAGACGATAGTTCCCAGGTTACAAAGCATAAATAATGAAAACGGAACGAAAATCAGAACAAGCTAACACCAATTAACGTCATGTGTGAAAACGCATTGAAATATTTAGCCTCAATTTACTTCACAAAACGGCACCAATATATTTTGCATGTTTCAAAAATTTCCCTTCATTCGCAAACTGTTGCACAACAAGCAAATTCATCATAGTCAGATCGACCCTTTTTCGCATAATGTCATGGCTGCTTTAAACAAAGAACCTCGTTTTAGAAGTATGGAATACGAGTCTTGGTAAAATGGGTACGCAAACCCGGGCCGTGGCAAAATAAAAGCCGGGGCAGATCGGCAATCGTCAATGCCAAATACGCATTATTTTGCAGCAATATTTACAGCAAATACAAATATACTTGTCCATCAAATATCCTGAAATTTTAATGAGATTGGCAGATTAGTAACTGCCAATCTTTTGTTTTGCCCAGGCCAAGTCTTGTCTACCCATTTTACCGGATGCCGAATCCGAAGCTATTAAACTGATTGAAACACGCCTTTCCTTTATTATTATTTTCGTAATAACTCAGATTTGAAACAGAATTAGACCTTAATTTTTGCAATTTACATTTTCTTTCCAATAAGGATAATTTATGCTAAACTACGTTGAATTGGAACCAGTAGTTCTTGAGAAGAAGATTTTTAAAAATGCACCCCCCTTTTTCTACAGTTTCAAGGTTTTCTCCGCTTTGAATACAGATCGGACTTTTGTTTCTGCAATTTATATTCGCCCTCCCACAAGGATGCTTTGTGCCAAATTTGATTGAAATTGGATAAGCGGTTTTAGAGAAGAAGTTCAAAATGTAAAAAGTTTACAGACGGACAGACAGACGGACGGACGGACGGACGGACAGACGGACGACGGACAAAAAGTGATCAGAATAGCTCACTTGAGCTTTCAGCTCAGGTGAGCTAATAATTGTAGGTGCGCCGCTTGCTACAGTGCACCATATGTTCATTACACAATAAGTCTTTGGCATGTGCATATTGCGCAGAGCGCTGCCTGGCCCTTCCCAGGCCCTGCATATATATATATATATATATATATATATATATATATATATATATATATATATATATATATATATATATATATATATATATATGTGTGTGTGTGTGTATATATATATAAAGCACTAAAAATGGCTAACGACACGAACAATAGAAATTGTCAAATTTTCGGGACAACCAGTCCCTTCTTCAGGCCCTAAAAATAAATTACATGAGTACAAAACAAAGAAAACAAAATCTAAAGCTACTACTAAACTACTTAAGAAACTATAAAAAAGAACAGCTACATTATAAACATTTGTTCACATTCTTAAAGAAGGTGTTGCTACTGTCGCCGATCGCTCTAAAACAAAATCTAAAGCTACTACTAAACTACTTAAGAAACTATAAAAAAGAACAGCTACATTATAAACATTTGTTCACATTCTTAAAGAAGGTGTTGCTACTGTCGCCGATCGCTTTAAAGTATTAGAATACTTTAGAGCGATCGGCGACAGTAGCAACACCTTCTTTAAGAATGTGAACAAATGTTTATAATGTAGCTGTTCTTTTTTATAGTTTCTTAAGTAGTTTAGATTTTGTTTTCTTTGTTTTGTACTCATGTAATTTATTTTTTGGTCCTGAAGAAGGGACTGGTTGTCCCGAAAATTTGACAATTTCTATTGTTCGTGTCGTTAGCCATTTTTAGTGCCTTTTATATTCAGTTTACTGGCTTAGTATCTATATATTAGATCCGACACTTTAAAGATGCCTAGTGTTATATATATATATATATAGTATGTACCCTCTCTTTGGCCCTATCTGGCTCATACTTCACTTAAACAGAGCATAGTGAACAGCTGGTGAAGGTCATAGCAGATTTCTATAAAATCAAGTTTTAGACCATTTAAGAATTATTTTCCATTGGCTTTTTCTTGCTCAGATTAGTTGTAATGGTATATGACTGTGCTATCATTGAGTTTCTCAAATCTTTTATCATGTCTATACAAAATTTAATGGAAATAAGTGTTACTGTATTAATTACATGTAGTTAATTATGTTGCATAACAAATGTTAAACCACTGCAAGCAAATCCAAAATTTATATTGTTAAATTGAAACTGGCTCTCTAAGTAAATTCATGCTTTTTTGTCATCTTTAGCACAACAAAGCTGTGATGATTAGATATACATGAATCTACATTTGATTATATATATAGAAATGGCAGACATTGATCCACAAAGAAATCATCAAGATGAGTCTCCAAACCCAAAAAAGCCACACGTTGAAAAAAGTCTGGAAGAAGATGCAATATTCGAAGAATTCTCCTCTGATGTAAAACTACTGGAAGACTTTGAAAATTTGTATCAAAGCTATTCAAAAATGAAATGACTACTCTTTGTGCATGCTGAAGATTTCCA
Organism: Magallana angulata; assembly: GCF_025612915.1. Lineage (NCBI taxonomy): Eukaryota > Metazoa > Mollusca > Bivalvia > Ostreida > Ostreidae > Magallana > Magallana angulata. The sequence continues at coordinate 47,580,596 of NC_069120.1, forward strand.
ATTGTAATGCAACTGCATGGTCCCTACACCTTCTCAAAAGCTTTTTGTCAGACTGAGCGATACAAGCATGAGCATAGGATAATACATAACTCTGAAATTGTGAAAAAGTTCTCGTTTTCAAGTATTTTCAAGCATGGAGAAGAACTACTGACAAACTATGTCAAACCTAGAAATGAGTCTCGCTTGCCTCAAAGGAAAGGTGCACGACTTGCATTTGCCAAGTTATTACATTTCTTGTCTAATGAACTACCGGTATATAGAAGGTCAGTACAAACAGAATTATATGTAGCTACGTGCATTCATGAGTTATTGGCATATACATGTATATACTATTCTGAAATGAGAATGTATGCACTTATAAATAATGCAGTAGTAAAACATAAAGTACCAGTTAGTTTTCATTTATTTTCAGATGCAAAAAGATCATTGATGAAAATAAAATGTGGTGCTCAGGAATCAGACTGTACTTTTATATTGGCTCATCATCTACTTTCCAAATTAGCGCTAGCTGTGTCATCCTTTTACAAAATGGACAGTGGATATAAGACGCAGCAGTTTACATGCATGTCCCTGCCAGTGTGGTGAACATCCCAGTGGGATATATAGTGATACTAGCATTGGTATGTTTCATTCAAACTCATCCAAACCTAACAACAAATTAAATACCGGTATATGAGGAAGACCTGACAACTGTTTAAACTTAATTAATTTACTTGAAGTTCTCAGCTTTTTTAAACCTTTTACACAATTATAACTTTATAGAAACCACCCAGTCAATATTTCAACCAACCAGTGCTTCTTTGATCCAAAGAAATGAGGTTATAGAAATATCTTTATTATGTGCTATGACTTTTTGTGGTCCAAAATTACGGACCGGAAGACCTAATACTATATTTTCAGATGATGAAAGGAGGCTCTTATTTTTCAGTGATTATAAAAGAATGGTACATGTATGTTCATAGCCATATTAATGAATAATGGCTTAAAAAGTATAATGTGGAGAGTCTGACTTTCTATTTGATATTTTGGCATGGAAATGTAGATGCCATGATGGACATTTCAATCAAGTTTGTTAAGGAAAAGGCATGTGCTTCTGATGGTTATGGAAATGAAGCCGAAATTGTAGATTTAAAAACAGACAGAGAACAGATTATAGCACAGAGTATTGTGTCTTCATTCTATCAAAAATGGATTAATCCTGATTATACTAATCACATGATCCCAAGCATAGGGATTTCAAAAAAACAAAATTGTTGTGTATTTTTATGACTGTATCAATGATGTACTTCTGGAAAGCTCTGAAATGCCCTACCTGACTGAACAAGGTGCCTTAGTGAAGACAACCATTGTCGCATTATGGCTTGTGTTGAATTTCAAATATTTTTGTTCTGGTATAACTATGAAGGAGTCTGGTTTTAAATCTGGCTTTGTCCAGATTGTTCAAGAAAAGCTGAAATACTACGATGACTTCACCGTGTGAACCAAGAGATGCCATGGAGGAAGAACCGTGGACTTTGGGACCTCCACGAGAGCAAAATGAACCAGCAGAAAAGCTGGAGGATGTCAACAATCTAGCGCCATGGAAAATTCATAACTATAGTTCATAACTTTTATTTTATATCATATCTAAAAGCAGCACCTTTTCTCTATTGGTATAATGTGTGTGCATAATCGTAGCACAAGAGGAGGACTTGGCCAAATTATATTTGCATATTTCACAAATTATTATATCTATACTACTATATTAAAATAATAGACTCGAATTTTTTGTCTTTAATACCGAAAAATCGGAAGAATACTGTCTTTTGTTTTATATATTTTAAACGTAATTGGTACTTGAAGATTACCAATTTGTTTTTATTTTTTCTCAGTTAAGCTTCGCTAATTAATAATCAACGAAAATTCCTCAAAAATTCCCGGAAATCACTTGGATTTTTTGGATTTTACAATCTTGCGCTTGCGCAATACATTCACGCTAACGGGATCTTTAGTTTACGTTTCCACAATATCACATCTGCATGAATAAACTCAGAAATGATAATACATACATTGGCGGATCCAGAGGGGGGGTTCCGGGGGTCGGAACCCCCCCTTTCTCTGAGACATATGTTTTTTTTGAAAACTTGTAATGCCTATTTAAAGGCAATTTTTCCCATTTATACCATAAATACTTTAATTATTTCAAATAAATGCTTTTAAAATTGCTCATCTAAAGAATTTCTTATGCGGGTTATGCTATTTTTCTGGAATGCTAGCTGCCTTAATACCTGAATCACAAACGAAGCCTTCCCAACCCCCCCAATCCCCCATGAATCGGAAATTACGTTACAAAAATACCGTGTAAGGGGTTTATATGTAAACCATTATGTAAATGCACAACTTTTCACAACTTTCTTGAATATGATCGCATCTGTACTAGTGCCGGGTGATGTTGCGCACCCATTACAGAGGTCACATCAAGTTCCCTGGGACGACTATTGCTTGTACCATTGTATTACACATGTACAATCTATTCAGCACATTAAGTATCCCCATTTTTTGTCATATCCTATCATTTAGACCTTTATTTAAGAAGGCAATCAATAGAAATCAAAATCGATAAATAGTTTAGAATTTAAACATCAAAGACATAAAAAAATTACCAAAAAATTTATATTTATAATAGCTTGTCGTAATAAGTCTGAATCATTTTTTTTTTGTTTTTAGTGTTTCTTTCTATTAAGCATAAACGTACGTTCTCATTGCTGGAGACTTGTTTTTTTTTCTAAGGCTAGAAATTGTGCAAATCGTCCTTACCTAACCCAAAACGATGAATAAATGCAGTGCACTCTGATATTAAGATAGGTATGAAATACATGTAGATATTGACGAGATAACTGTTAATTAAATTTACGCATGGAAAACGTTCAAAAGGCCTTGTTTGTTGAAAAATAATGAATTTTGCACGTATTGATTATCATTAATTGGAACCCCCCCTTTTCCAAATTGCTGGATCCGCCTCTGACATATACGGGTAAATTTTCATTGGACTTTTGCTATATATTCTGTTCATATATATTAATGATTTCTTATGAGAGAAAGTATAAAATAACAAATATACATTTCAAGTACATGTAAGTACTTAATTACTTTTGTCTTCGTGATGACAAAAAATATTTGATTACATGCGAAAAAGTTACACGATATTTGTTAGAGTGAAGATAGAATATGTTTTATCGTAAAAATGAATAATGTCCCACGGACCCAGTTTTACAAAGAAAATACGTGTACGTTGGTGAAAAGGTGTTGAATTCTTCCATTCTGTGGATTAAATTTTTTAGATAAAAGGTATTTGCAGTCTGAAAAAGGTTTGTTGTGATGAATTTGACTGTTATTTTCAAGGCAACTTCATTAACTTTCTCCATAATCGTTCCGGAGCGATTCTGCAATTTTCTGCTACATTACGGGTATAACGGAGGCATTCTAACTGTGGGGAGTGCCTTTCCCGAGACACAGTTAGGTAGCAAGGGACAGTTTCGAATAAAGTACCCGTCAATATTTTTGTAAAATTGAGAGTTGCTGTACTTGAAGGCTTATGAGTGTTGCTAAAATTCATGAAATGATTTTTAATGATTATCATTAGTTAGAGGGGTGTCTCTTGTTGAAATTGATATGCAATATGTAGGCCCCTTATGTTAGGTACATGAGAATCAGAAGTAAAATGCGAAACCTGCGGCTATGACTGTTGTGCTGACTTTACACAGTGAAATTGCAAGTTACAGACGGGAGGTAAAATAACACGAAAAGTAGGTGGATGGGACATTGTAAACTATACACTGGTAAGTTTCTGACATGTGATAGTGCAACATGCACGCGGTACGGAAGGTCAACCCTCTGCAGGGAATTAGCTGGGGGAGGTCTAAAAAGCTGAAAAATCATGAAAAATTAGCAAAATATGAAAGGGTCAAAATCTCATAAAAACCAGTATGTAGAGAATTTTACAGGTTTTGACTAGTAATTTTCTCCAGAAATTGGTGATTGGCCTTATAAAGAGTGAATTAAAGGTATTTGTGCTGAATGGGAACTGAGGAAATTCTAGTTACAGAGTTCCGAAGACATGCATCCCTTGGCTACAATGAATTGTATCAAAAAAACTGTCCCCTGCCACCTTAGATTTACCAAACTAAGGAAAGTGTAGTTTATTTCTCAAGAATAAAAGATATAGTTTAAGAAAGAAACATTTTATATAGAAAACATCTACAAATCTACAAATAATATATATACAAGCTTATCAACACATACTGGAGTAAAAACTGGCTCAGTCACTCACTTAAGAAAGAAGAACCTGCTGGGTTGAAGCATCCACGTGGTAGAAGCTACCCGATGTGTGTGACATCGCCACAACGATAGTTGTTGAACCCTGCAGGGCATGTGACAAAGGTTGGAAGATCTACGAGGTAGAACTTCGTCAGTACGAGAATACTGAGACGGACTGAATTGTACAAGCAATTAAAATGATACAAGTAATTATATTGCAATTAGCAAATGAATACTTAATGGGGAAAAATATGAAATATTAGGGCAAATAAATTGACTGAGCCGGCTCTTTTTGGCATTACCATGGCAAAGTAAGATAAAGGTGAGTGGCGGGGATGGTGGTGGATAGCTGGTGCTGTAGCTGTCCAAGAACCATCCGAGATAAGAAGTCACGTGACTGGACTGATGGCTAGGGGGCATTTATCCCGGCCATCTGCCCATTACATAAGTAATCAATTCGTAGTGCTTGATAGCAGATACAGTTGCAATATTTTAGACATGATAATTACGTACAAAGCTGTAGTAAAATATAAAGGTTGATAATGGATGAATATGAATTAACACTATTCTTAAGAAATAAACCACGCTTAAACAAACTTAAGCTTCAATTTATTTCTCAAGAATAAAAGATATAGTTTAAGAAAGAAACATTTTATATAGAAAACATCTACAAATCTACAAATAATATATATACAAGCTTATCAACACATACTGGAGTAAAAACTGGCTCAGTCACTCACTTAAGAAAGAAGAACCTGCTGGGTTGAAGCATCCACGTGGTAGAAGCTACCCGATGTGTGTGACATCGCCACAACGATAGTTGTTGAACCCTGCAGGGCATGTGACAAAGGTTGGAAGATCTACGAGGTAGAACTTCGTCAGTACGAGAATACTGAGACGGACTGAATTGTACAAGCAATTAAAATGATACAAGTAAACTCGGGGAGGTGTTGATGTTAGCTTCCGTGAGTTTTTCTCGCAGAGTCGATGCCGGCCAATTAAGATAATTACTCATATCCAGAGCATTACCCGTTGTTTTTTGTCTCTTCGTTGAACGTTTTGGTGCCATCGTCACAAGATTCACTACACAAGAAATTGTTCGATCTCAGGAACACAGAATGTAAATTTTACACAAAATGTTCACGTCTTCTTGAATATAATTATTCAGAGAATTAGTTTCCAAACGTAAAATTCGTCGATGGGTTGTCAAATAGATTAAATCCGCAAGATTGTAAGGAATTGATAATAGCTGGTGCTGTAGCTGTCCAAGAACCATCCGAGATAAGAAGTCACGTGACTGGACCGATGGCTAGGGGGCATTTATCCCGGCCATCTGCCCATTACATAAGTAATCAATTCGTAGTGCTTGATAGCAGATACAGTTGCAATATTTTAGACATGATAATTACGTACAAAGCTGTAGTAAAATATAAAGGTTGATAATGGATGAATATGAATTAACACTATTCTTAAGAAATAAACCACGCTTAAACAAACTTAAGCTTCAATGAAATTAATACCATTATTGTAGGCTTATAGCTTTGTTATGCAAATTTCAATAATAAACTGTGTCGATGTACCTATTCGTAAGTGTCCGATATGCAATGTCAACCCGTGCACGCACGGGTCAAAGTCTAGTATACCATAATAATTTAATTCTGGTTGCAACGCACTTTCTGATTGGCTAAAAAATAATTTTATTTCATATAAAGAATGTTGCCTACATCAAAGTAAGACTAACGTCAAAAATGTATCAATACGCCTGACGTTACGTTTGAATTTTGTACAATTTTATGTCATTTTAAAGGTCAAATGACCGTTTTTATCTACAATGAAGAGTAAAAAAATTAAATTATAAGCAGTGAATAAATTAAATGCTTATAAAAATGCATGTTTTTCTACTTGAAAATAAATTCATTGAATTAAGATACAGTTTGGTATTGTTTCAAAATGACAGATGTACAAAATATTTCCTTTATATTATTTTAGCAGAGTCAGATGCTTGTGTGTTAATTAAAATAAAGTAATGTGGGATGTTATAGATATCTTCTACAGACCCAAATTGCTTATGTTATCTTGGCAATAATGCACTATATTTCATGTAAACATGCATGTACTGATTATCTAAGTAGGTCAAAGTAATCTTATTATAGAATCTGCTTTGTCCGCAAATTTATGGTACTCTGTGATAAGATTTATACATGTATATTTTAATATAGAATCTTCCCTTCTTTGTTCAGACCCTGTATCAAGGGGGATCAGACAGTGTGAATGGTCAACTACCATGTATTTGTACCTGGTATTTTACCAGTAAAATTCTGTCAATACCTTCTGAAGATGGATATAAATTAAAGATACATTGTGTAAAACAAAAATGTGACATTCCTACTTAAAACTCATGTACCAATAAATAAATAAGAGAGAATGAAAAGATCCATGGAAATTTTTTTAATGTAACAATACTCCTTAAATTGCATTTATGCAGTCTACCTATTATGCTCCTTACTAAAGCAATTTCATTTTTTTTCAACCTTTGTTTAACATTTACAAATGATAACCAAAGTATCTTAAACATGGATAGATTAGCCTGGGTTAAACAGGCTGCATCTAATAAACTTCAACATCTCATCTCAGTACACAGATCAACTTCAACCACTCATGAATACAAAACTTAACTAAACAGTTTACCAATATGAATTGTTAGAAAATTAAAACACAGGCTTAAAATAACATTTTATTAATAATAACAATAAAGAACAAATATTGCATGCACTGTGTACATGTCTTACAAACTGTAAAATTCCATGATTAAATCCAGGAAAAATCCTCATGCAGTTTTATAACAGTTTAGGCACCCAAAAGCCATTAAATCATGTTCCACAGATCCAGTCAACCATTTGAGACAATCATATCAATCATATCAATGTTCCATTTTTGTTTCACTGTCATTATTTGTGTTACTTTCACTTTCAGAGTCACTGTCAATTTCCAAGTCTTCAACATCATCACCATCTCCCTCAGCATCATCATCTTCATCATCATTACCTGTCAGCAATATCACAATACAATGAATGCAAAACTTACAACTTTTTCTCTTTATAATCATGTATCATGATAAAAAGCACTGAAAAAAATTGTCCAAAATTATCATACATGTTTGGTAACACCATTATTTATCTGTCTGATATGTATGTTATATAAATTTGAAAACTTCAAATAGTGTATGCCTTACCTGGACCAAGCTCTGCAAGCAGTTCTTCTGTGTGCTTCAATAACCCTTCATCCTCATATTTTGTTTTCACATATACCTTTGAATAAAGAATGTAAAATTTGGTTTCAATAAATCCAGTAAAACAAAAACTTCAATTGAAGCAAAAGAGGGAAGAACTTGTATTCAAAATGATATCATAATTTTTTAATTAAAAACCTCTTGTATTTCAGTAATTTTCCTGTACCTTTTACAAACAAGAGGCTCATGGGCCACATCGCTCACCTGAGGAACAATAGGTATGATAAAATCAGCTTAATGGAGTCATAATACAAACAATCTGGACAATGTACAATAATACATGTAGATCCTGTATAAATAAAATCCATTTTTCCCACTGGATATTCTTATGTTTATAATCCCCTTTCTAACATGATGATTTTATAGTCATATCACATGTTGAGTATTGCAGTCCTCAAAAAGATCCTTTACAATTGTTTATATATGGGATATTAAGCTACATCAAACTCTGAACCTTCTTGTGAGGCCAAAGAATTGTCCTGGAGCCAAAGTCTTAACAATTATAAAGAATCATCTGGCTGATTAGTTTCTGAGAAGAAGATTTTAAAAGATTTACTCTATATATTCCTACATGTATATAAAACTTTGACCCCCATTGTGGCCCCACCCTACCCCCGGGGGGTCATGATTTTCACAACTTTGAATCTACACTACCTGAGGATGCTTCCACGCAAGTTTCAGCTTTCCTGGCTGATTTGTTTCCGAGAAGACGATTTTTAAAGATTTACTCTATATATTCCTATGTAAAACTTTGACCCCCATTGTGGCCCCACCCTACATTCAGGGGTCATGAATTTCACAACTTTGAATCTACACTACCTGAGGATGCTTCCACACAAGTTTCAGCTTTCCTGGCTGACTAGTTTCTGAGAAGAAGATTTTTAAAGATTTACTCTATACTCTATATATTCCAATGTAAAACTTCGATCCCCCATTGTTGCCCCACCCTACCCCCGGGGGTCATGAATTTCACACCTTTAAATCTACTCTACCTGAGGATGCTTCCACACAAGTTTCAGCTTTCCTGGCTTTCTGGTTCTCGAAATTTTTCATTAATTTCTAATTATCTCCCCTTGAAAACGAGTGTGGCCCTTAATTTTCACAACTTTGAATCCCCTTTGCCTCAGGATGATTTGTGCCAAGTTTGGTTGAAATTGGCCCAGTAGTTCTTGAGAAGATGTTGAAAATGTGAAAAGTTTACGGACAGACGGACGACAGACAAAATGTGATCAGAATAGCTCACTTGAGCTTTCAGCTCTGGTGAGCTAAAAACTCTTACAATTTAAATATAACTGATCTTTAAGGCCAAAAAAAATTAATCATTAGTTTCTCGACCCAAAATTTTGAAATTTTGATGAGGCAGGCAGGTTTTTTTTTTTTATTTGTGTACTCATCAGCAGATATTCATCAAGCTGATACATTGGCAAAGTTTAAATATTTGTTTTAATTTGTTCTTTTTAGCTGTTTCTGTTTCCTCTTCAAAGGTTGAGTTTTTGCAGATGAACAAACATGACAAATGGTTTGTGCCCCTGCTTCGTTTTGCGGCCCATCTTTCCCCTCCACAGTAACAACACAAGTCTGAACTGAAATAGGGGAATTTCTATGGCATTTCACTATTTGAATTTGCCAATTAAAAATGTATCAAATAAAGCATTCATTTGGGGTGTTTTCTTATCAATCTTCAGTGCCTTGAGGACAGAAATCAAGAAAAAGTAAATTAGACATCATAAAATTCTCGAACAATACAATTGTCCTTTATTCCTGCTACTAGGCAATATCACAGAGGCTTCAATTTCTTAAGATAACAGAGAAATTTCAGTGGTAGTGTTAACAGGGACCAACCTAGAGCAAATTTAGTTTAGGAAGACTTCATTTCTGAAATTCTCCCTCACAGAAAAATAGGGAGAAATTTGAGAAATCAGCTTTGAAAATGGCATAATGCTAATGATAATACATGTATAGAATATACAGATTCAACCTTAATTTGAATTGGATTAAAAGCAAGTCAATTAAAAATAAAACAACTCCTAAAAAATTTGAAATCTTATCCATTTTTGAGGCGCATCGCTATCAGCAATGTAGCCTCATTGCTGTCAGCTCACTTCTCTCGGCTTATATACAAGCGGCGTCATAGAACTCAAGTATCAATGCGCCAATAAATGTATAGTGCCGTTCTGATTGTAACGTATTTTCAACCAGGAACATATATTCAGTATTCGTTTATAAAATATCAACAAATCATTACAATAGATATCTTCTTTACACATTGAAAAAAAAAACATCCACATCAATGAAAGAACAAACAAAGATTAATACGCAGATGAGAGAGACTGGCAATGCCTGCAATATTTACGATAGGGACAGAGGACCAGTCAACCAATGAGATAATTTGCATAACAACAGTTCTTACTTCAATTTAAAAGCGGCGACGTTAATTGTTCGAATATCGGAGGTAAAAAATATGTAATAATTTTGTATATAAATAATTCATATTAAAATGAGAGTAAGTTGCTGTCTTCCTATAGCTAAGAACAGATTTCGTATTTTATCACTTGATAAAACGAATAAGACGATGTCCAACTGAATGAGGAAAAGTGCGCCACCTTCCCCATGTGTAGAATGGCGATATTTAACAACCTGTAGTGATGTTTTTAGCTACCTTCAATGTGATGCGCTGCTCAGGCCTTCAGGCCTTTGATTTTAATTTAATCTATTAGGTGTATTCATACATTTTGTAGATGAAATGTTTCGTAATTGTGTTAGCCAAATGACAAATGAAATCAGTCTATGTGTTTCAGTGTATTTTGAGGTACATGTATTAGTCCAACCCTTTGACCCAATTACAACTGTCATATAGTTGGATCTGTTTTATTTTAAAGATAACTGTAGACAAACGGTTTAAAATTATTTTGGCACGAACTTGGCAGAGTTATTAACTAATTACAAGTTATTAACTAATTGTAATATCAGCACCTAAAGTTATAAACATCCGTTGTAATTTTCAGTGCACAGTATGAGAATGCATCGTATTTATAACCTCTAAAAATAAGACAGTCGCTGGTTATTAATCACAACAGGATTTAACTTAGGCTATGAAAATGTCTTTTGAATTAGATGATTATCATTTTATTGCTTTTGGGGTTAACTTTCACGATCGTGAACTCAGAATACAGGGCAACTTCAACCTCTCTTTCTGAGGAAATTCTGGCGAAGTTACCGACCACAAAGCGGGTACTTATATTCACATAAACTTGTATTTAGCCCAAGTAGCCCCTTAGGTTGGTCACTGGGTAGATGTGTCAGATAAAATAACGTTTTTTACTGACAGAGACAACCCTTTATTCTGAGCGTTTGTTTACATTGATTTTATAATAGAGAAAATCGATATTGATAAAATATGAAAAATCCGGAAAAATTACGATAAAAAAGTTTGATGCGGCGGTGATTTTACTGATGCGGTGGTGCCTGAGAAACAAATCATTAATTCTTTTTGGCCTAAAGAAGAAAATCTTTTGTTAAATATTGTAACTTACCTCTTTACATTTCTTGAGATAAAATCTTGCATTTGATTTGTAATCCTCCCCTTGTAAATAATTAGCCCATCCTATCATATACCAAATCTGTGGGTCATCTTCATTCTCATCCAGTAAGCCTTCCAAAACAGTAACTGCAGTCTACAAATATGAATCAACAGGAAATATCTATAAATATGACCACTAAAAATGGTTCTATATTCTTATAGAGATAAAAGTTCCATGTATGAATGTTGTCAGATACTGTAGGCCCTAAATTCAACAAATTATAAAGTTTATAGCTTTCAAAGTTATAATCATAAGGTGTCAATTCAATTCAACAAATTAGCTTTCAAAGTTATAATCATAAGGTGTCTTCCCACTTAGCTAAAATTCTGAGTTTTCTCGGGTGATTCTAATTTGCTAAATCAAGATGTTGATTTAGATATATGCATGGAGAAGAGAAGTTATCAATAAAATTGTTCAAACAATTTCAAACCCGAATTTATATAATTGAGTTGAATTTGTTAATTTTTTTTTTTTAATTAAAAAAAAAATCATTAAGTATAGAATGTTTTCTTCTTTCTCAGCTCTGACTCCCACAATCAAATATACAAAATTATTAAATGGCACCATTGGGCAAAATGGAATTGTACCTCAAATTCTTCTACTTCTATCAATATTTTGGCTGTTGTTACTCTGGCATCATAGGATAGAGGCACTACCTATTGAAATGCAATAAAAACGATAGATTTTAGCCTCAAACCTGAAAAGTTGACATGAAGTTCAGTTTACACAAACAATTACAAAATGTACATGTACATGTATATAAACATGCTTACAGAATATGATATGTTTGTCAAGTGTCATCTTAACATACTGATGAATAATTCCTTTTCCTATAGATGCAACACAACAATTTGGGGGTTTGACTTACCTCCACGGGGTCACTTTCTTCATCTGTAATTTTGTCCTGGTCAACAGCTTGATAATGTGGTAACCATAGTGATGCACTTTTTTTTATCATGGATAAAGCCTCCTAAAAAACTGAACAATTTTGAATATCCAGCACAAATACTATCTAATATTTCTTACCTGGTAGTAAGGAACAACAAATTTTCTTATCAATAGAGATGCCTTTAAAAAACATTCATTCTACAGAGTGACTTAATTTTGAAAATTACATTTAGTTATAATGAAGCAGATGGTCCACACAATATCTCTACATTCATCTTGTTCGTCAATCAATTATCACACTGTCACACACTACCTGTTTATTTTCCTTAGATAGATAGAAGCTGGCCTTGAGTTGGTAGGCCTCGGGGTTTTCCCCATCAGCCTCTATAGCTTTGTTGATAGCGGTCTCACACTCTGATTCAGCATTAGGTTCATCACTACAAAAATTTTTTAATTCTGTTCATATAAAATATTATGTATTCGATTCATGTAACTTAAGCACTATCTAAGAATCATATGTGAAGGCTTTAAAGCATCATTATACTAAAATCAACACTTAAATCATTAACATCTGCATGATTTCTTTGGATGCATTATTTTTCAACATTGACTATTGGTACATGAAAAAAACTTTTTCCTTTGCATATGCATATTTATTCAAAGCATCAACAGCCTATACATGAATGCCAAAAAACCCAGAAAGATGCTGCTTGTATGTTTTACTTACCAGCAGTCTGTCATGTAGATTTCGGCCAGAGAACAGTATGCAGTAGAGATGTCCCTCCCACTGATCTTTTCCTCTCCCCCACAGGCTGCTGCTAACTGTGTCAAGAAAATCATGTCACTACAATCACATTTATCAGATAATTCTTCCAACTAATTTACAAGTTATAATTGTATCTCCATTTACCGGTATTCAATCACAAAATATTCAAACATGTACGTAGCACAGGTACTGACTAGTTTAACTATGATTTTAATAAAGCTCCATTTATTTTCCATTTATGTTTTACAAACACATAGTATAATATTCTCCTTAAATCTAAAATAATGTAATTGTATACCTCTTGAGCACTCTGTGCTTCTCGCTCTTTAACCATCAACTCAATTCCTTTCTGAAAGAACTGAATGGCTTCTGCTCCTTCAAACAGCTGACCAAGATACATATATTTACTGTGTCCAGTGTCAGGATTAACTTCCACAGCTCGACCAAAGCACTACAAACAATCAGTTCTTTAAAATTAATGTACCAATAATGTCGAATCATCCAACTTTCATTCGGGGCAATTTTATTTTACATTTGCCTGAGAAGAAAAGGTTCAATGACTAATTTTCGTGATCAAGGCTTTCCAAAAATAACTGCAACACCTTCCGCTATAACAAACCACATGAAAATTTCTTAAATTACGAATATAAGTGAGTTTACAGTACATATACATGTATATACACATGTTCATGAAAAGGGCACCATTTGGTTTTGTCCCCTGATTGATTGGGTTTATTCAATATGCAAATTATGAATTTATTGAAAACACAACAAACTTCAGAATGATTAGTGAACAAAATGTAGACAAGTTTATTTTTGATTTGCCAAAACTTTTATTTGAAATCTGAATTCCTATTATATGAATAGCGATTGTCAAAGTCGTAATACAATCATATCTGCCTCGATGTTGAAGGCGAATCTTAAGACCGCGGAACATTAACTGGCAAGATTGGAAATATACAGCTACATCAATTTCACTTGTTGCAGTCAAAACATTTGAAATGGGCGGGAACAAATTGACACGGACGTCTGAGAAAACATTGGATTGAAACTGTACATGTAGTTATAGGAAATGTATTTTCAATCCACCTCGGCATTTCTAACTTGCTATATACATTTTAATTAAAGCGATAGGAAAACATAATATTTAGTATCAGCAAAGTGATTGAAAAAAATTTATTTTACCAATAATATATAATAAGCATATTATATGAGAAGATCTCAATTCGGGAGATAATACACAAGGCAAGGCATTGTCCGATGACTTCAGAAAATCAGTTGTCACAAGTCTGATATAAAGTGGGGCCATAATTGAAACGGGGTGTATTCACAGAGAAGAACAGTTAAAGTTCCCAATTATATCCAATAATAGAATATATAAAATGTCTCATATAAGAAGTCATCGGACAATGCTTTTGCCCTGCGTATGATATCTCCGAATTGGTATCTTTTCAAATTTGCTGATTATATACTTATTGATGAAATAAAATGTTTTTCAACCGCTTTTCTGATACTAATTAAAATGTTTTCCGATCGCTTTACATTAGTATGCAAGTTAGAAATGCTGAGGTGGATTGAAAATACATTTCCTATAACTACAGTTTCAATCCAATGTTTTCTCAGACGTCCGTGTCAATTTGTTCCCGCCCATTTCAAACAAGTAAAACTGACGTAAGCTGTATATTTCCAATCTTGCCAGTTAATGTTCCGCGGTCTTAATATGGAGCAAAATAATGTGGCTCCATTTAATGTAAAATTTGTTTTTGTTAACAAATTTTGTATACCATTTTTCCATTGAAATATGGCTTATTTGACCAGGAAAACTAGTGCAATGGCTATTGTTATACACATATTAGCGGTAAAAAAACTGTTAAATAAAATCATTTTAAAGCTAATATAGAAGTTAATACAAAATCGGTCAAAGCAGCTTTACCAGTAATTTTGTTTTAGGTTTATAAAAATGTTAAGTACTAGGGTATATATAAAAAATGCAAATATAATTTTCAACACGAAAACTTCATTAAATATAATGAGTGTAACTGGACCTGCTTTGCAGCTTCTGAGTCTCCCAGCTCTAGAAGTAAGCTTCCTGCTGTTTCCAAGGCCCGGATATTGTCAGGTTCCATTTCCAAAGCCCGCTGACAAAATTTCTGAGCCAGTTCATACTGGAAACTATCAATGTATTCATCAACCTGTGTAATACATAAAGATGGTATGCATATATTATTTCACTGTTGGATCAATGTATTCATCAACCTGTGTAATACATAAAGATGGTATGTATATATTATTTCACTGTTGGGATTTTGAATACAGAATTTGGATTAAAAAAAAAAAATTAATCCCCCCCAAAAGTTTACCTGGGATCCCCAGCATTACAATAAGTTCTAGCAATGTTGTACACTATTTTGTAAATTCCTGACCTGTTACAGTAAATACCGTAATCTTTTTGGAGGGAATAACTGGGGTTAATTAAAAACGGCAATGCATGTGATTGCAAATCATGTACACCAAATTCAACAGAAAAGGTATTTCAATGATTAAGACTAATTTCAATCTGATATCTGATTAAACATGTTAAAGTGTGTTTTTTATCACTATTTTTTTTCATTTACTTTTTCAAGCTTTAATTGATGAATAGGAAAATTCATAAATTTAAAATAATGCTAACATTATCCCCTACCTCAAAATTGCAAAAAACAAGAATAAATCCAGTTATTGATTTTAGCATGCATTCAACTGAGAGATTGAAATTTCAACTGTTCAAAAATGGTGAATATGGTATGAATAGATTTAAAAAAAAATAATACTAATACATGTACTTATTCTCCCTTTTTACTAGCTTCAGAACTGTAGCTCAGTGGGAAGTTCGGGTTGACGGACTGTGAAGCTACAGATCCATCCAAACAAAAAACTGTGTACTTTAGAAACTAATCAAAGACTATATTCAGTGAACATTTTGATACCAAAACTCCAGGACACATTTTACTTTAGATTTCATTACTTTTAATTACTTGTCTTTGAATATCTTTTAAACACCCTCACCAGCCCAGTAATTAAAATGGTATGGTAAACATTTGCTTACACTTGTAAATCTGGCGACTCTTGATCCTGATGTGAATTTAACATACTTCACTTTCCATTAGGTCAGTTAGTGTGTTTAGGAAAATGTTTGAGGCAAGTAAAAAGATGAAAAAGATGAACCAGTAGTAAAACATCCCAGGGATTTTTTTGGTATAAAACCATTAACAGAGTATATTCCTAAATTAGTTTAGCAAATTCAAACTAAACTGTGTGCTATAAATATACATAAATAAGTTTAACAAGTTCAAACTAAATTGTGTGCAATAAATATACAGGTTTTTGTATGGATGGAACTGTATCTCCACAGTCCATCAACCCGCTTTGCCGTGGAGCTACCGTTTTTTACACACCTTGTCCAGTATCTGGTCAGCGCTGTACTGCATCTTTGTCTTTGCAGATGAAGACTTTGCAAGTTCTTTTCTAGCCTCTTGCAAGTTCTTCTTTCTTTCAACTGAAAATGTATAGTTAACAGATTAATGGATTATAAACAAATTTAACCGTTTACATACACAAATTTACATCAAACCAAAGTCTTCCAAGCAAATGAACGTGTGTATAAGAGGATAAATAGTTCTATGAAATGCATAAATTGTGAACATAACACAGTCACAGGGCTCACAGATTTGGTGGTAGGTGCTTTGAAATTATCTGAGACGAACAGGAAAATTTTCATAATCGACATATGTATTGTTTCTCTTTTATTCTTACCAAGTGAGGCACCTAACTTCTTTTTGAAGTTCTTTTTCCCCATGCTGTCAGTATGATAAAAATAAACACGTGTGTGAGTTATCATTCCATGTTCAATGTTACGCAGGCGCTTGAAAATCTTTTTTCACTGGAGAGCTTCGAAGGTTCGATCAGTTTACAAAAAATACACGATACTTGTTTATGACTAATAGAAAATAGACCAGTATCGTATTTTGAACCAAGGTACATTTATATTCTATACGAATTGGTTTGGGTTTTTTCTATGATTAATTTATCATAAATTGGTTAAGATATTACATATTACGTTGAAATCATGTTCAATAATTAGAAATCGAACACGTCCTTTTCGAAGGTCGATTGCGAACCTGGGTGACGGACGGCGTGCTGAGTGGAAGATGAAGTTCTACAGTGATAGTTCTATGTTGAACTTTTGTTGGGAACAGGTAGCGGTATCATTTTGGCAGCGATATCCGAATCCATTTGCTAAACATGTGTTGTCAGAGGATGTGATTTCGAGGAAAGTGATCGACCAAGAACTATACTCGAAACGCCTTCTGCGGAAAACCAACAAAATGACAAATTGGGTGAAGAAATTTTCGGGTGGTGAAAGTTTCACGTACATCGTCGAAGAGTCAATTGTCGATCCCATACGAAAACTTATTACGACTTACACTAGAAACATTGCAATGCAACATATCGTATCTGTTGAGGAGAAAGTTGTTTACAAACAAGATCCGGAGAACAAGGATATGGTTGTTTGTGAAAGGAAGGCATGGATTTCTTCTCCTTTACGATTTGGAGCCAGTGGTCCAGTGTGTTCTTTCGTCCATAAGAGATTCAAGAAAAATTCATTGAAAGCAACAGAAGGATTCCGACATGTCTTAGAAAGTATGTTCTCTCGCAATGACCAATCACTATCCATGAATATTCCAGGACAAATGTACATGTCAAAGGAGATGATGACAGAAGGGGCCAAGAAAGCGACAGAATATGCCATGAAAATCAAGCCGCTTATTCCCAAAACATAGCTTCTCATATAAGCAATGATACGAAGCGAACAAGATGGAATCATTCCTTAGTTGTGCATATGTCTTAAATGCCTGGTACTCCTAATTGGTGAATATTTCATCATTATTCCATTGATTGATGTAAAGAAAGCAATATAACTCTTGTGAGCTGAATCATACTGGTGCATTTTTATACATTTCAGAGACATATGTACATTTCATTAAAACAATGAAATTGTAATTAGTTTTTGCTTTTCATTTTACTCAAGCTGTATGTTTTACTATATGTGAGATCAATCTTGACTTTTGGTCAGTTTGTCTTAAAATGTTTTTTACACATTGGCTGGGGCATGGTCACAATTTTGGTCAAAAATTATTTTTTCAATTTAAGTGTTTACAATGCTTCAGTAAGGCATTTAAAAAGGCAACCAAAATTTGAGTGTAATTTGTTGAGTTATAAGCGAGTTACAAAGCTTATAATTCTTTGCTATGTAAATAAAGCTTTTGTTTACATTTTGAATGTTGAAGTGAAAATTCTAATTTTAAACACAAAGTGAATGTGTTAATCGTTTGGAACTGTTAAATTGTTAATTCATGCTTAAAATGAATAAGAGGATAGACAAATCAGTTTAAAAAAAGATTTTTACTGGTAAATTGAACCTATGTAAACAAAAACAGGGCACGAGCCCTGTTTACATGAAGAAGAATTGCGAGCCCTTTATCCTGCCTAAAACTCAACGACTGGCACCCAAATTTCATTTGATCATTAGAAATGCATTCATAAAGCACTGTAAATAATAAAATAAGAAAAATAAAATTTGACAAAAATCGTAACCATGCCCCTTTAAAGTTAAATTATATGTTCTCTTCCAATTTAACTTTCTAATACCACCAACTAACTCAGTTGAAAAGTGTTACAGTAAATCTTTTGGATATGGAAAAAGCACATATATTAAGAAGGCCTCTCACAGCAATTTTTACAATATTCCTTGTGATTGGATTTTTAAGTTAAAAAAAAAAAATCTGATGAAATGGATATACAGCAAATTGTTGATGTGACCCCCTAGTTGTAATTCAAAACTATCAAATTGACCTGCCAAATTCATTTCTCTCTCTCTCTCTCTCTCTCTCTCTCTCTCTCTCTCTCTCTCTCTCTCTCTCTGTGTTCGTGAGAAAGTCTCTTCAGTTGTCTGTTTGAGTAAAAGTAAATTATTGTTGTTGTTGATCTGGAGGTGTACATGTGGCTCCTGCTTTTGTGAGCCATATTAATAAATTGGAACTATTTAGCCGATGAGGGACTATAGCTCCCAGATTGTCCATCCAAATATTTCAGAATGGGAGCTACATATACAGACACTTCTATATGTGGTTCTGTCACCTATTAAAGAGTTGGTCATTATATACCGGTTTGTTCAGACTATGTAAACAATAATGCTTAATCCGAACAAAATACCGGTGGTAACATATTACATAACATTGCAGAAATTGATCAGAATACATGTGCAAGTATTTATCGTGTAACATTGAATATGCATGTATATTTATTATTAATAATTAAGAAATCGAATAAACATTGTCACAGAAATGATTGAACTAAACACCGCTTATGGATGCATGCATTTAAAACAGCTCAAAGGATCTGACAGTGTCTATTCATGTGGTAGAGTCAGTTACTGTGGTTTCATCAAGTTTATTAAAAAATTTGCATTTCAATGAACATTATTTAAATTTTATGGATCAACTCAACATTGAATAGTTTACCATGATAATTGGTATTCAAAGAAGTTTGATGAAACCATGATAGTATATATGGCTTTCTTACTAGCTGTGGTTTGTTGGTTAATATAGTCTTTGTTATCAGCCTTGGTACTCTCAGTCAGGTGAAAGATATTGTCTGTAAAACTTTCCCCCACAGGTTGGCACTCCTGTAAGGTTAAGTTTGAGGACCCTTTCTTAGGAAGGGGAAATGAATGTTGCAGAGTAAGATTTATAGTTTTATCTACATCTTTGCTAGCCAAAGGTTATTAATACACTACATTATTGTATCGGAAATCCTTGGCTAGCAAAGATGCCTCTGCAAAATTTGTATGCCAATGGACCCAGTTTAACCCCAAACAGAGGCAAAATCACTGTGTGACAGTTCTATGCAGATATTTTGATTTAACTGCATGGTGATGTCATATAAATTGTTGTTACCTTACAGTATCATATGAACACAATCAGATTTAAAACATTATAATAACATACACTTGCAAGCCAAAAGTACATGTATGTACATTTTTTATTGTTTTTTCCCCAAATATATTTCATTGAAAACAAGACTTATTTATAAAAGGTTTTCCGTTGTTATTTTTGTCAGATTTTGAAGAAATTTATATTATTGGTTAAAGTAGATTCAATTCGCAATTGTTGACAATCTGAAATAGTTTATTGTCTTGAGAAGTTTATCATTTGAGTTCGAATTAGTTATTGAAAGACTTACTTAAAATGGAATAACCGGAAGTTAAACAAATATGTCAACAGAAAGCGGCAAACGTGAAATCGGCGAAGTCGATGATGACGATTGCATTGGACCATTGCCAGAAGAAGCAGTGAAAACAAAGAAAAGGAAAAGTAAGGCGATTGTTTTTTAAATCTTTAATAGTTAAATCAAAGTGCTATTTCAGACATATAATGTAAAAGTAGAGAAAATTCGGATTTGAATAAAATTTTGTAAATAATAAATTATGTGTAAATAATAATCCCTCTTTAGTTCTGGTTCTGTCTTATACAGTCAATAATCACCATGTTGAAGTTGTGATGAGCATGATACTTAAATTAATTATATATGAAATAGTGAGAGGTCAGGTCCAGTACAATATTGTTTTATTACTGAAGTAGTTGGATCGTGGATATCGGCCTGGGTAGCTCATTGGTAGAGCTCCTGACTTGAGTTGCAGGGGTTACTGGTTCAATTCCTGTCATTTCCCGGTACTGCCGTATATTTTCAATGTATTCATTCCTCCTTTCCTATTACAATACATATGCATAGGTATCTTACATATTCATGAGCAAATACTCAAGATCCTGTGAAATAGAACTTTATTTTATGCTGGTTAGGCATTGCAAAATGTTTGGTGGTTAGACCGCCATCATTATTCAAAATCCATACTAAAGAAAAATACATTTACAATTGCATCCAATGATAACAATGATCATTGAACTGAGCATTTGATGCATATTATATATGTACATGTATATCTGAATTTAAGATATAAAAAGGAGTACCGTTCAGAAGTTCGACCTCTAAAATGAGAATAAAACCATTAAACAGTAGCTATACCCATACTGTACTTTGGTTGTTTCTAAGATATGGGGGCGGGGAATTCCCCTGCCTATAATGCCTTATTACCTGGCTACTTTTGCATTTAAAACACAATCTAGCTATAAGCTTGACCCCCAAACCCCCTTCTACTTGTTTATTTCTTCCTTCTACTTCAGTTTTTAGAGACAACCCTGCTGTACTTATAACTTTGTAAGGCTTTACAAAGCATTAATTTGTATGAATCTGTGTGAAAGGTCTTGTTTTCATAGAATTTTGTCATAAACAAACATTTTTATCATTACAGTTTTGGAATATGAACAAGTTTACCTCGACAATCTACCTAATGCAGAAGCTTATGAGAAAAGCTTCATGCACAGAGATGTTGTTACTCACATAGCTGTCTCAAAGTAAGAGCAATTAATTAATCAATCAAAAAAAAAATGTAGCAAGATGCATAAAGAATGTGAATAAACATCCAAGATCGATCTAGTACCAAGTGTTCATTTTTGTCAAGCTTCATTCAAAGATTTGAATTGTTGATGGAAATTCAATTTCATAATCTTTTCTTGATAATTCATACGACCTTGACTTTATTGCTCCTCCTTATTTTGAGCTCAGTTTAAAGGGAAAAAAAGTTAAAGAAAATATTATCAAATGTCAAAAAAGATATATTTTTAAATAAATCATTATTTTAAAGGGACTTGGACACGATTTGAGATCAAAAATTTTATTTTTTATGTATAAAATGGTTAACTGGTGCATTTTAAATGATTGACCAAAATATTGAATGTTGAAGTCAAGTTACAAGCGAGATACAGAGGTAAGAATTGGTTGTTATGTAAACAAAGCTCGAGTCTTAAAATTGTTTACAAAAATGTAATGTAGAGAATTACCATTTCGTAGACAAAATGACATGTAAAATACAATTTTAACTACTGGTAATTCAATATCTTCATGAATACTATTTTTAACAAAAGAAAGATACATTTGATTGAAACTTACACCA
This sequence comes from Magallana angulata, assembly GCF_025612915.1. Lineage (NCBI taxonomy): Eukaryota > Metazoa > Mollusca > Bivalvia > Ostreida > Ostreidae > Magallana > Magallana angulata. The sequence goes on from NC_069120.1 coordinate 47,602,525, forward strand.
ATTCAACACATTTGTAAAAAATGACATTTTCGAGGTTTGTTTACAAAACAAAGAATTATAAACTCTGTATCTTGCTTATATAACTTGATATTTGACTTTCAAATTTTGACATAGCATTGTAAACTTCTATATTTATCAGTATAAACATTGAAAATGAAAAAATAAAATTTGAAAAATTTTAAGTCAAATCGTGTCCAAGTCCCTTTAAGACCTTGGCCTATCTATTGACCTTGACTTCATTATAACAATTTAGCTCAGTTTCATTAACTGTTCATTACTTAAGTTTTAAAAATTGATAAGAGAAAAAAAAAACAACCCAAAAGATATTTCCTTGCCTCTTTATATTCATAATTACTATTAATTACATTATGGATACAAAGTGCAATTTCAATGTTTAACTTAAATATATACATCATAATATAAAGTGGAAAATTCATGGCATGGACATATTTTAGTATAATAGTTGTTTTTATTTTTAGAAATGCAATGAAGAAATGTCATCAAATATTTTTTAAGTTTTTGTTGTTGTTATAGATTTGACTTCATTGTGACTGCAAGTTGTGATGGCCATGTCAAATTCTGGAAGAAAAACGAAGAGGAAGGAATTGAATTTGTCAAACATTTCAGAAGCCATTTGGGTATGTGTATATACCAGTGCATATAAAAGTGTTTAATTTTGGATTGTTAATATTTTAAAGTATTAAAGAATTGATAAACACATATTAATAAATGGTTATCAATAAGTTTTATGTTTTGTGTTTGATAGGAAATGTTGAAGATCTAGGAATGAGTGATAATGGAGAGCTATGCTGTACCATATCCGATGACAGATCAGCCAAAATATTTGATGTAGTTAATTTTGGTATGTACAAAACCTGTAAACGAAAATCCTCTTAACTAGAAATACTGACAATTTCATCATGTTTATATACGCGAAGCACTTAATTTAATTGCTTTTTCTCAATGTTTTATTTAGACATGATAAACATGATCAAGCTGACATTTGCACCCCTGGCCTGTGGCTGGCTCTTCAGATCAGGGGACATTATCCAAGCACTTGCAATGTAAGTAGATATATCTTACCTCCTGCTAATTTGTAAGGAGATCATTGGCTAACAGCTGTCACATGGAGACTGTGTATATTCCATACACAATCAGTACGAAATATTACTTAATTTGAACATTATGACGTCATTCTTAGAGTATTGTGATGTCAGGTTTTGTTCCCAAATTGAAACTTGTAACTTTGTTATAAAACACTTGATTTTTCATAGTTTAATTAGCTTTATGTCATTTACACAAAGGCAGTCAGTAAGATATAATCATTACATAGTCATGTAGTGACAAGGTATGGGATGGTACCTGGTTAGTAAATTTCATACCTGGCTCGGTGAAATTCACTAACCAGGTATCATTCCGTACTCAGTCACCACATGACTATGTAACTGATAATACATGTACATTAGTAGATAGTACATTGCATATTTACCCGGTATAATGTAAACCAACTTTTATTAGAGACGATTTTATTTCGCGATTTATCGGATATGAACTGGTTTGCAACAACTTATTTTTGTAATCAAGATGTAGATTATCTAGAAGTTAAGATACAAGGGTCATCTTAGGACTCATTTGTAGCAATAAATATTCACGATGATGAGGCTGTACAGTAGTTTAATCCATTGTAGCCATTTTACCTGATTAGTCATCAATGGTCATCAGGTAAATGAACATCTTCAAAATGTCTAGGGCTTATTGTAACAAATGTATATTACTCATACATGTGTACTAACCCATGACAAATATAAGGTACATGCATTAGTCTGAGGAACCTATCAATATAAGCCCTGAGATTTTGTAGATAGTAAATCAAATGGGAATGAATTTATGTACATGTATCATGCACACACACAACTCATACCGGTCCCCTACCTTCAATTATTTTCTCTTTCTAATTTCTTTCTTTCTTATCAGAACTTAATTTTCCTTTTTTCAACAGCTCTGAAAAGGAGAATCCCACGATACATATCTTTGATGGAAGAGGGAGCCATGAAAGTATTCACAAAGTAGAGAAGCTCCACTCTAAACCTGTCACACTCATTAAGGTACTTATATACTTGTTATTTTAGTCCTTTTAAATTCATTATTGATTTAGCTTTATCCTACGGTATGATCACCTCAACATAAAAGACATTGTAACAATATTTGTTAATTTCGTGCTATGGTAATAATTTTACCAAAATACAATTTATTATTTATACTTCATACCGATATCAGTTGTTTGCATGTTTCTGTATTCATATTTATCCACAACATGGTTTAATTGTTCCCTAAATTTGTATAAGTACAAGAAGTTTGGTGTATAATTATATATACCATGATCAATTTCTTTGTAATTAGCTCTTTGGATGTAAAACACAAAAAGATGGAAAACATATATATATATATATGAAAAGCATTTTATGTATCAGCATATACATGCTGAGGGCATAATAAATGCAAAATTTCTTATCTTGGCTCTCTCCATGGCATTGAATTGGACTTTTCTCCCATTGAGCTCTTAGTTCATCTGACTGCATCCATAAAAGATCACTCGATAAAGAAATCTCAAAAGCATTTCAACCTTGGTGGGCCATTAAATTGTGATATATTGATTTCACATTTCAAAATTTTGTAGTGTATCATGTAGCTGCTGTTTAATATGAAGTGAAATCTGCATTTCATACTTTACTTTTAGTTCAGACTGAAAAAAAAAACAAGATACATACAGCTTACTCCACTTATATTGAAATCGCTTATTTTGAAATTCCGCTTATTTTGAAATAGAAATAAATCCACGGTTTTTGCCTCTCATTTTCTTTGCATTGATTTAACGGATATAATGAAATCGGCTATTTTGAAATTTCGCTTATATTGAAGCCACTGATCGGTCCCTATAGGTGATAATTAATTGTTTTTATAACGGTTATATTGAAGTACTCCCTGGCGGCTGTCGTCACTGTTGGTGACAGTAATTATGCCAGACTGACCGGTCGATATACAAAGGTGTGAATTGATAAGTTCTCATCATGTGTGTTTTTATACTTCTTTTAAATAGTAAAATTTATTCACTGTTGATTTGTTTGTTTCTACGTATACGGATGTATTGAGGCTAGACGCGACATGGAAACCCCGCTGAAAAAAAAACAACTTATCTACGGGCACTAAATACGAACTAGTTATGGCTATGGATAAAAGGACAAATTTTAAGATCATCGCAAGTACACTTACGATGATATACATATACAAGCAGTGTTCAGCAGTATTTGAAGCGTTTGAGTCTGGTGATTTTTCTCTAAAACGTAAAAGAATGCGATCGGAGATGATGATGAGGTTTAAGATAGTAACAAACTTACGGATATAATTTTAATCAAACTTTCAAGGACTAATATTCCATGTAATCTGTTCACTGTAATAGATAAATGATGACCAAATAATTTGTTCGGGTTTGGTTTTCTATGCTTACATCGGGATTGAACTTTCAAAAATGGCAGCTTCATGTCAGTCAATTTCACTTATATTGAAATACGGATATATTGAAATAATTTGCAAGGTCCCCTGAATTTCAATTTATCCGGAGTAGGCTGTATATATTTTCATTTTGTAATACAAATGTACCAGTGGACTGGCATTCATGTCCTGTTGAGATATTTGTCTAAAACAAAATGAATCCCTTTGGAGACAGTACCACTAGTAATAGAGGCAGTACTGCCCTCTTTATCTGATGTTAAACTAGTTGACAGCAGTTCTGAGTGACTACATTACTCAATCTTGAATCTGTTACGTCTATTGTTACAGTACAACGCTGTGTTTGAAGCTGCAGTTTCTGTGGACATGGGCGGTATGCTGGAGTACTGGACTGGACCAAAGACAGACTTTGCCTTCCCTAAGAAAGTATTATGGGAATATAAGACAGACACAGACCTGTATGAATTTGCAAAGGTGACAACTCTGATTTATTTAAACTGTTTGTTATTCAGATTAGACAAGTTTGTTATTAAATGATGTCTGCCATGCAGTTTTAGAAAATATTAAACAATTGAAAGGAACATTCAAGTTATTAGTTAAAGTTTACTCTCTACAATTTGTTTATTGGCTGATATATATCTGTAATTATTACGGTATATATGATATTTTCCCCTATTAATCCTCTTACCAGTAATTTTAGAGTTTGGCTTGTTATTTAGGCGTATTTTTTTTAAAAAGATATCAAAATACCAAATATACTAGTAATCATGTGTGTTTTATTTTCAACAAACACTTGAAAATTGAAGAAGATTTCAAACAAACATTCTGTTTAAAGGTTAAAAGGAAGTTGGAATTCATGAGAATGTAGACTGTGTAGTTATTAATTTTTTTGTTATGATGTACACTTGGAAAATATATTTTTAGATTTAAAAAAAAACATTTCAAAAATGCAGATGCTCAATTGAAGTTGTAATGTACACAATACATAGACCATATTTTTGTATTTCAGTGTAAGACCATCCCAACAGGACTGTCATTCTCAAAAGATGGTAAACAAATGGCAACAATAGCCAAAGATAGAAAGGTAAAGTTGATGGTTTTTCATATATATGTATTCTGTTACAATAATTATCATTCATAAATACATAAAAGCTGTATTGTTTTTCTATATCTAGAGGTTTTGAATGTTGGACATGCTACAAAACTTATCCTATATAAAACTGATCTTTAAAATCAACTATAAATCACTGAATGTTGTTATATATCTGTACAACTGTACAACTATGAATACATTGCTTATCTTGTAATGCTACCACAAAAAAAAGGATGTTCAATTGTCCCATGAGAATATATCCAGTTCACATACATGTATATACAGTCTGTGTATGACAAGATTCTCTTCTTTGTAGGTACGAGTGTTTAAGTATTTGACAGGCAAACTGTCCAAGGTTTTAGATGAATCACTTCAACAGTTTACAGAACTTCAACAAGTGAGTGTCAATTAAATGATTGAAAAGTGGAGATATTCCTGTCCTATATCACATGATAGTGGTAAATGAACCATAAAATGGTTTTTCAAAAGTTGAATTGTTTTGAAAATATTGCTGGTACAGTGGGCATATGGGTGATTAAAAGTATTGTGAGGGCAACTGAAATAGACTATATAAGTTTATTTTTTCTTAAGATTTGCTTAGTGTAAAATGTTAGGAATGTGCTGTTGCTGCATGGGAGTTGCTTTATTTTACTGATGAGACCCAAGATTGCGGAGATAACATTTGTTTACATATTTCATTCCTTTCAGATGAAGCAACAGCTTCCCAACATGGAGTTTGGTAGAAGATTAGCAGCAGAGAGGGACCTGGAAAAGTCAGATCAGTTCAATCGATGCAATATAAGTAGGTTTTCATTAACTATAGACAGAGACTATGTAGATAAAAAATAAACCTCAAGTAGTACATGTACAGGTCGATGCACACGATAAATGTACATATAAACTGTAACTCTAATGAATGAAATATGTTTGAAGATATATTTAAAGGAGAAAGAGAATTATAATTTAACAAATACATGTACTTAAGACTATATTTTTATTACTGGTGTATTCTGAACTTCTCAGTAATTGGTAAAGAGATCCTTACTGTAAACCAGTAGTTATGTGTATGTAATGAATATCGGTGAGATTGAGGCTTTGGAGATTTATCCATAGGTCATAGGTCATAACCTTGATGTACAAGTAATGCAAAATCACATGTAGATACATAATGGTAATATAAATAAACGGTATATGACTTGAAAATCTGCTTTATAAAACATGAAGACATTAGAGTAGAAGGATTATAAAACCAATTAGGAAATACTACATTTGTATAATGGTGTTCTCTTCAAATGGTTGCATGATTCATACTTTCAGCAACATGTTCAATAACAAATTAATAAGGACATGGATGACACCCTAAACCAAGTGTTATGTGGGTGTGATAAATATCTGTGAGACAGAGACTGTTTAGATGTAGGTCATACCGAAATATACATTATTTATTAACTGTTAATCCGTTTTATATTAAAATAGATATTGACGTAGAAGGATTATAAAACCAAATTACTGTGTAGTACTTTAACTACAGGTATATTCTATTCTGTGTTATTGATTATAAGATTAGCACATGTAGTTTTGTCAATAATCACCTAGGACACTTATGGTATACTATACATGTACTTATAAATAAAAATCATTGAAATATTGTTATTTTAAAAATCAAATAATGAATTCCATGTTCGAAAATTTTTCAATGAATGATAGTCAGTGATTCAACTAAAATTTTCTGATTTCAGTCTTTGATGACAGTGGACATTTTGTTTTGTATGCTACTATGTTAGGAGTAAAAGGTGAGTTTTATTTATATGCTTACTATCTTGTTTTAAAAAGGAATCCAGCTTAAATATTAAAAAGTTCATGTTATTATTGTGTTAGTGCAAAGTGCAGTTGTCATGAATCTCAGAACATTAGACAAGTTTTGGATAAAGATGCATAATGATAGGGATACGCTTGACACTACTTACAGTAAAGAGTCTCTACTGTAACATCCATATCACATTACTTTACCTTGCTTTAAGTGATAAATCTCTACATGAATTGATTTTTTGCACTACTTTCAGTAATCTCTACAATCGCTTTATTTTATTACCATACTCTCAGTAACAAATCCCTACCCCATCACTTTACCTTATTGTCCCCCGCTGCAACGCGGAGGGGGGACATAGAAATGCCGGGCGTCCGTCCGTGGGTCTGTGTGTCCGTGCGTCCGTGGGTCTATGCGTCCGTCCGTCACACTTTTTTGTAAGCGCTCTCATGCCTACAAATTTTGACGGATTTTCATTAAATTTATACTAAATGTTTATACCACAATTACCGTGGTCAAGTTCGAAAATCAGCATTGGTCGATACTTTTTGTTGGAGTTATGGGACTTTGACTGCAATAATGACTCCATTTTATCCAAAACTTGACCTTGTAAGCGCTCTCATGCCTACAAATTTTGACAGATTTTCATTAAATTTATACCAAATGTTAACACCACTATTACCTTGGTCAAGTTCGAAAATCAGCGTTAGTCGATACTTTTTGTTGGCGTTATGGGACTTTGACCACAATAATGACTCCGTTTTATCCAAAACTTGACCTTGTAAGCGCTCTCATGCCTACAAATTTTGACAGATTTTCATTAAATTTATGCCAAATGTTAACACCACTATTACCTTGGTCAAGTTCGAAAATCAGCGTTAGTCGATACTTTTTGTGAGCGTTATGGGACTTTGACTGCAATAATGACTCCGTTTTATCCAAAACTTGACCTTGTAAGTGCTCTCATGCCTACAAATTTTGACAGATTTTCATTAAATTTATACCAAATTATAACATTACTATTACCTTGGTCAAGTTCGAAAATCAGCGTTAGTCGGTACTTTTTGTTGGCGTTATGGGACTTTGACCACAATCATGACTCCGTTTTATCCAAAAATTGACCTTGTAAGTGCTCTCATGCCTACAAATTTTGACAGGTTTTCATTAAATTTATACCAAATGTTAACACCACTATTACCTTGGTCAAGTTCGAAAATCAGCGTTAGTCGATACTTTTTGTGAGCGTTATGGGACTTTGACTGCAATAATGACTCCGTTTTATCCAAAACTTGACCTTGTAAGTGCTCTCATGCCTACAAATTTTGACAGATTTTCATTAAATTTATACCAAATTATAACACCACTATTACCTTGGTCAAGTTCGAAAATCAGCGTTAGTCGATACTTTTTGTTGGCGTTATGGGACTTTGACCACAATCATGACTCCGTTTTATCCAAAAATTGACCTTGTAAGCGCTCTCATGCCTACAAATTTTGACAGATTTTCATTAAATTTATACCAAATGCTAACACCACTATTACCTTGGTGAAGTTCGAAAATCAGCGTTAGTCGATACTTTTTGTTGGCGTTATGGGACTTTGACCACAATAACGACTCCGTTTTATCCAAAACTTGACCTTGTAAGCGCTCTCATGCCTACAAATTTTGACAGATTTTCATTAAATTTATACCAAATGTTTATACTACGAATACTTTGGTCAAGTTCGAAAATCAGCATTGGTCGATACTTTTTGTTGGAGTTATAGGACTTTGACCACAATCATGACTCCGTTTTTTTTCCAAAAATTGACCTTGTAAGTGCTCTCATGCCTACAAATTTTGACAGATTTTCATTAAATTTATACCAAATGTTTATACCACTTATACCTTGGTCAAGTTCCTAAATCAGCCTTGGTCGATAGACACGATACTAGTATACTGCTTGACCAGCGGGGGACCCTGGAATTCTATTATTGTTTTAGTAATAAATCTCTACTCCTATCATTTAACTTTATCTACTTACAGTAATGAATCTCTACACCCATCACTTTACTTTACCCTGCTTTAAGCTATAAATCTCTATACATGTCTTTGAACTCTATCTTCTTTTAGTAATAAATCTCTACACCATGAACTTTAGTTCATCTTACTTTCAGTAATAAAACTCTACACCATTTATATAACTTTCCTCTGAAATTTCAGTTATAAATCTCTACACCAATCACATTAGTTTATCTTACTTTCACTAATAATTCTCTATACTAATCACTTTATTTACTGTACTGTCATTAATAAGTCTCTACACAAATCACTTTAATTTATCTTACTTTCAGTAATAAATCTCTACACCAATCGCTGTGTGAGGACATTAGGGAAGTCCGAGAATGCTCGCTTCCTCCAAGTGAGTTTGTTCCAGGGAACGGGGAAGAAGCAGAAGGCAGCTGTGGATGTGGAGATGGTGGCCTCAGACAACCCGATCCTACAGAATGTCCTGTTTGATCCCATCCTCTTCTGTACGGCATTCAAAAAGAATCGCTTCTACATGTTCACTCGAAGGGAACCTGAGGACACAAAAAGGTAGGGCCTGTTTACACTGATGTTGTTGTCTTAGCACAATCTTAGAGTAGATTTTTAAGTTCAAAGGTACATGTGTACAAATGTTGCTGTTTGGGTTGAAGAAAATTTAACTTTTATTGATGTACTTATCTCAGTATTTCTTGTAAACAGTGCTGATGCTGAGAGGGATGTCTTTAATGAAAAGCCATCTAAAGAAGACATTGTTGCAGCAACACAGGTGAAACTTTCATTGTTTATTTTACCGTAACTACTTTTATAAATTGCTGTTGTAAACTGAAGGAGCTGATATGAAAGAAGAATGCCGAGGTATTACAAATCTAGTGTACATGTAGAATTATTTAATAGTATATTGCCCAAAGAGCTTTATTTTCTGTCTAAGGTTCCAAAGATCTTTGGAGGTATTCAGCAGAAATATTGATATTTGTTTGAATCTGGAATCCAGTTTGTTTCCTTTTTCATTAAATTTAATCCTTAAAAATAGTTCAATTATGAATATAATTTATAATTATAAATATAAAATTATGATTATGAGACATTCTAATACCTGAACATGCTGGAAATATGTAAAAAGGGAAATCAATTATATATTTTTCATGATCTAAAATCCATATATTTATTATTGATGTATGCTCAGTTTTCTATTCAACATGTGTTTTATTTAAGATACACTAGTGTGCAAGTTAAAATTTCAGTGATGTGCTTGATTTTTTCCATATACTTGTACTTTTTAACAAAGCCTTCCATTTCTGCTAATTTTAGGATGCGTCGTACACACGTGTCTCTGAGTCGTGTGTTATCCACACCACCATGGGAGACATTCATCTCAAGCTGTTTGCCAAGGAGTCAGTACATCTCTGTATTCTCTGTATTAATTAGTCTCTTTGATATTGGTGGTTTCAGTTCTCAATGTGATTACATTTCACAGTATTTTAAAGAAAATTAGCTCCAGTAATTTAATATTATCAAAAATATGACGTACTAAATCTCAGTTATGGTATTTTAGGTGTCCAAAAACTGTGGAAAACTTTTGTGTTCATTCTAAGAATGGTTATTACAATTCACATGTGTTCCATCGTGTGATCAAAGGATTCATGGTTCAGACAGGGGACCCACTAGGTATGAATGTTTGAATGAGCTAAAAGATCCTTTAGCTTTTTAAAAAAAATTGAAACATTCAAATCTGTAGCTAAGGCAATGCATATTTGTTAAATCATCGGTATGTAAATTTGCCTGCAGCATTAAGTACTTGTTATTATTTAAATCTTTTTAAATATTAACTAACGTGCGATGTATTTACTTCTATGATAACACAGTTAAGCATTTGGTATATACCCTATTATAATTTATCTTCACTGCAATTTTATTTTTACAGGAATCTTACAAATCTAACAACTCTAACATTAGAGTGATAGTGAAAAGTTCTCTGATATGTTATTTCAGGCAACGGAACTGGAGGAGAGTCAATATGGGGTGGAGAATTTGAGGATGAATTCCACCCAAACCTGAGACATGACCGCCCCTACACGGTCAGCATGGCTAACGCCGGGCCCAACACAAACGGCTCTCAGTTCTTCATAATCGTTGCCCCTACAGTAAGTAACTGCCGCAATATTGTCTATGAATTTGTCTCTCTGTCCATCCCCTCCAAAATCCTAAAGTAGAAAAACTCAATTATTCTCTCTCTCTCTCTCTCTCTCTCTCTCTCTCTCTCTCTCTCTGTCTCTCTCTCTCTCTCTCTCTCTCTCTCTCTCAAATTTACATATTAAGTATATATCTGTAAAATAACATCCATTAATAGATACTTTAAATTTTTTTATATTTGTGTACACAAGTTTAGTCTCCTATACATGTAAATTTATGTCCTGTTTGAATAATTACAGTTGTTTAAATATAAATTGTAAGAGAGTGTCTTTGACCTTCCTCTGTTCTGAAGGAGTGACATACATGTACCGGTAATTAACTTTAATGTGCGCAATTGTATACATGTTGTATTTAGTCTGTAATTTCTTGCGTTCTATTTCAGCCCTGGCTGGACAATAAACACACTGTGTTTGGTCGCGTCACCAAGGGAATGGAAGTGTGTCAGAGTATCAGCAATGTGAAGGTCAACCCAAAAACAGACAAGCCTTATGACGATGTGCGGATCATTAACATCTCATTGAAATAAAATTACATGTAAAAAATGTCTCCTTGTCAGTTTTGGTAATTGGAATGTTTCGCAATGACAAAGAAAAGGATGTTTTAGAGCAACAGGACCCTATTAATGACGTATTTACCTATCCTTTTGTAGAATCATTTCTGGAATATCAATGATATTCAGAAGGTTTTGTTTCAATAGAATTAACTTCCTGTTTACCATAAATAACACAGAGTAAGATACTGTAAAAAATAAAAAGGTGAAGACAGATAAATTTCACTGGTATCATTGTCAACAAAATTACAGTTTTTTTCCTGTGCGAACTTTTTCATGCAAATTTTTTTTTTATTAATTGTTCAATAATATTATATTTAAAAAACCAAGGTCATGATAGAAGTCATGGATAGACATGTATACTGTATGTCTTTATGGCTGACTTACCTACCGCATACTGGGCTTTTGGACAAAAGATTGGCATACATAATATGATTTATGGGAAGGAAAATTGATACTAATTGAAATCAAATCAGTACCACGTTTTATGTAACCATATAATGAGAAATGCAATTTGCATTCTCATAAAGTGTTAAAGATGCTTTCAATAGGAGAGAGAAGTGTGACTTACAGTTTTTGCATTTACATTCTCTGAGTATTTCCTTCTCTATTTCTTAAGCAAACCGATTTTTTTAACAGCGCTATAGATGAAGACAGGGCTGAAATCAAAATGAATCAGTTCTACCTAGTTCATCGATTGGTGGAAACCTATAGCAATTAACCTAAATATAAAATCACGGGCTGCACGTAATAATCATGATATACGAGGGTTGTTCGGAAATTATTGAGACATTTTCTCTTATTCTTTTAATAAAAAAGATAAACTCTTGAAATTTCACCAAAACGTAAATCAGGATAGAGATTATCAATGTGAAAAGTTTCCTGACCATGGCATGAAAAGATCATTCATGGTAAGCTGACCAACGTGCCTTCGTCCAGTGACCCGGCGCAACCGCAAACTTTTCGCAACGTCATTTTATCGCTTCTTATTGCTCCTGTGTTTTAAACACCTTATAAACGAACGGAAATAATAATTATTCTTTATTTCTCATCTTTTGTTTTCATTTTAAGATGTCATCATTTACATTTTCTCTCATTCTTGTTTTTTTTTTTTGGGGGGCTAATTAAAATTACTGTGAATGTCTCCTGCAGTCATTTTTTTATATATATATTTTAATATTGTTGACAACGGTTAGTGTGACAAAAGTACTTGATAATTAATCCCTAAGGCCTAATTCTAGTTAAACAATCAGTGAAAAAAAAGGATGAAATCAAGCTCTATACCGTGTCTTGTCATCGTATAGTTATTTTAAGCAATTGCGTGGCCTTAAAAGGTCTTCTTCTGATATTTCCACCAGTTTGACGGTTTTCAATGCGCCGCCATGACGTCAAAATTCAATGTAAAGGCGTTCTCAGATTTCTATTGTTTGGTAAATATGTGTGTACCTTATTCGTATTTCAACTCGAACATCAGTGAAACTTAATCAAAAGTTAGTCCCAAAGAATAGCAAAATGAACATATTTAATTTGATTTCTTTAATCATTAACTAATTCTACGGACACTTATAAAATAGATGTTAAAGTTGTCAAATCTCCAAGTTCATGGCTGCGCCGGGTACCCCGACCACGGACTTGTTTATCGTTAACAAAATATTAAATATTCTTTTTATATTACCGGTACTTTGTTTTATTATTTGTGGGCGTTTCTTCAGTGACTATACCAATTGTCACCAAAATTCGTCAATTAGAAAAGAAAATATTCGAGTTGTCTCAATAATTTCCGAACAACCCTCATATAAGACAACTTCCCATACATAACGACTTAGCTGTTTCTTTTATCTAACGTACTGATGTACATGAACAATTTAGTCACTTTTACATACTAACTTAATGAATACTTCGATATAAACTTAACACAAAAAAGATATAGAAATAAACAATTGTTATTTTTTGGTGATTCATGCGGGCTATGAAGGTAGCGATCATTACAGATTTTTTTTTTAAACGGGCCATGTATTTTTTCTGCAAGGTTGCTACCGTCATATCCTGCATGAATCATCAAAGAAAGCATTTTATTGTTTAAAAATAAATCAAACGCTCTGGTTAAGCAAAATACATATAAAAAGTTATGTTGTAGTGTAAAGCCTAACGGACTATTTAATACCTTCATCTGAATTGCTGTCCAAATGCGTATTAAATGGTAATTTCTCCATAAAATGTATTTAAATACACCTCAGTTTCAATTTATTCCCATTTAAAGTTTCTGGTTATATACATCCTAATTTAGTTGACAGATCGACTAACAAATGAATGCAGATTTCCGTGCTGTCCTAAAACCTGTTTAATATTCCTCAACTTATAAACATGCTCATAAAGGAATACGTAGATACGAGTTGCTACAATACATGTATGTACTGTGGGTTACCACATATTACGAGACACTGTTTTAAAAAATAACACTTAACATTTACTTATTGCATGGCAAGCTTGAGGTTAATTATCGTTTTATGGCCACGCAATTTCATCTTTATATATTTTTAAGCTTATTCATAGCTTCAAACTGGTTTGTTATTTTTACCGATATATCTCATTCTTTGTAATATGAGCACAATGAATATTTCATTCATAAACTCTTGTTTTGCTGTTCCACTGAGGTGAAAACAGCTGTGGGCATTGCTACATTTGTAAAAATACAATGACGGAATACGGTATGCTATTTCAACACCAATGAACGAAACTGGAACCTTATGAATTAACAAAGGAACCATTCCATTATTAATATTTTTATTTCCATGCATTATTCATATGAAGTGAGTAGACCTTCAAAAATATATTGTATCCATTCAGGCATGAAGCATCGTTTTTGAACTCAATGATTTATAATATATGCACTTTTTGATATGCAAAACTAAGGAAAAACTTTGCTGCGCCAAAAAGTCGGTGGGAGGATGCAGCCCCCCCCCCCCCCCGCTACATGCTTGTAATTATTGCCACTTGTCTCGCAGATACAGGTGTCGGCATTTCCAGTTTGTAATGTATGATGTACCATTATAAGATATTAGTATTTTTTCCCCTCTAAATAAACGTGATTTTCTTCTCACTGTTTCAATATACACGTGCATAAATTTTATTTTTACACCAGTAGATAAATGTAGTATTGAATAGTCTGATAGCACCATGACTTTAAATATGATTAAGATACCAGTAGGTAAATGGAAGATAATTTTCTCATAACTAAGACGCATGTACCCATTTATTTAATTATATTGCTAACCTTATCTCGTCTTGATGACAACATTTCCACACATTTCAATGGTGATAATATGAAATGATTATCGATAAGAAATTAAAGAGTTTTTGGTTCACAGTTTTCCAGTTATTTCATAATCACGTAAAATCATTGGTCAAAAACTAATATTTTACGTCGAGAAAATTGAACGATGTTCACTGTTTATATATTTACATTTTTCCAGTATCTTTCCAATCGAATTTCTAACGGGCAGTCCAATAAATTTCAAATGACGTATTGTCGGGTGCAAGCGGAGTTTGCATAAATAAACGAAATAAAGGAAGGATCGATCGAGTCTTCTCGTTATTAGACAAATTTTAACATTTAGAAATTGATGAAATTTTCACACAGTCAAACAGACCATATTACCAAACGAAAGTATCATTTTAATCAAATTTGACCATCTTGTTTTTACATCAAGGTCAGGTCAAGGTCACTATCTTTTTCCTCAATTTAAAGGATGAGGACAATAAATGTAGTTATCTGTAGTTATGTTTAGACAGGAAGAAATTTTGATCATATTTTATGCTTCAAATATTGAAATATGATTTTATTTTACATATTATGAAGATCGGCTTCGTGTAAAGATATAAATGGACAGAAATCTAATATAGTAACCATTTAGTTACGTAAGAGAAAGGCTCGCTTTTAGTTGTTTCTTTACACAAATCTATTTTTAGAATGAGAGTTTTAAAAAACTTTAAAAATGGTAATTTGATTGCAAAATCATATTCTACAAATCCTACTTCCAGTTCACATTTAACATGAAGGTTAAAAATACAGCATTAATTTGTTAAAAAATGCTAAATAAGCTCATAATTCTACAGTAATTCTGAATTACAAAAACGTATTATATTTACTTACGCCAGTGTTCCGCCAAAAATATAGTTCATGTTAGATTCTAATCTTTGATTACTTTTACTATGTCAAATTGTATAATACTTGCAGTTAGAAAGGGGGGGGGTATGATCTTTTAATTAATTTTCTTTCACCTTGATTTAATGAACATTTAATCAAATATACTTGTGATATTTTGACAAATAGAAAATTGATTGAACAATTGGTGAAAATGTTATAAATATAAGTAATAAGGAATCAGGAATATTATGTAAGTAAAGTTAGTAAATAATTTATTATAGTGACGTGTATATAACATAATTACAAAATTCCTTTTACAAATATAACATCGATACACCCGGCCCAACGGACCTATTATAAATCACTTTCAAACTGTTACACTGTGAATAAATTTTTCATGTTTTAGGAGCAAGATGGCTTTGTCAAGTGTTTCTGTCTTAAATTGTATAATTCATTAATAAAATAAGCGATTTGGCGGGTGTAGTTACATTTTAGGTCAACGAACAGAGTACTATCATTTGTATTATTTTGACTAACAGTTAAACCATATCCAACTTTATAAAATGAATACATATTCTGTCCTCCACCGGTTCTCCTCTGTGGCGATCTGTTTCGATCCTTAGGGGGAGTACACCACATCTAAACATTGCCAAGTTTGATCTGATGGGTTTTGGGAGATCTAGCGTAACGTATTTTTTGACTGTATAGATGGATTTAAAAAGGATATATGTATATGTACGAAGTTTTGGTATACTTTGGATATCGTTGTGCCATTCGGTTTAAAGATTTGTACGTAACTTTACCTCTGCATATAGTGTAAATTACAAGGTGTAAAATTGGTGTAAGTACTTTCTGTGTTCAACGATTCCATGGTATTTTTTACTTGGGAGCTCCAGTTAGAACTATTGTTTTGCTCACGGCCCCAAATAAATTAACACACGCTTGGTGATGCGTTCATTTTCCATGTAAAATATTCGATTCCAGAGACACAACATATTCATTTTGTGGTGGCAATTACAGCTTAACCACCCGCTTTCCCTTTCGACTGCTAGCAACGGAGTAAACTGATGGACACCGAGAAAATATCGGAGGGCTCGATTTTGCACCATTTCAATATGAGGTGATCAAATCGGTAGGACGTGATCAAATCATCATGTTGCATACGTTTGCGTCCGTCTCTGGATAGCTTTTCCTACAATAAACCTCAATCCTTTTGTCAACTCATTTTAGCAGTAAGATTACAATCCCACAATATAATTTTGCAGCCCTTATTGCTTTAACAAATAACGCAGTGCATACATGTACGTGTGTTGAAATAATTCAGGTCTATATAAATACATACTCAGTAGAGCACTGTGTGTTGGTAGACCTAAACAGCTAAACTACACCCATTGCGCCATTGTAATAGACACCGAATATTGGCGATATATATTGTTTCACAATGCATAAAAAACGCCGTGTTGTGATGCACTGTCATAAAAAGTAGAAGTCACGGTGCCTGAGGCTCCTTAATGAATTTCTACTATATTCTTGCTATACAATAACCAAGATAAGAAAGAACTGTCGAAGTTTTCAAAGGGTTCCAATCAAAATCAATATATCCTAAGACGCGGACTGAGTTTATTAATTATCAAAGCAGGCACGTAGTGCTCATCGTTTTTGAAAGTGGGGGGGGGGGGGGGGGCAGACTCATCCAAAAAATCTTGACAAGCAAAAAAAAAACCAAAAAAAAAAAGGTAATTTCAACTTTTCCAAAATCTTCAAAATCCTAATCTGGGGGGGGGGGGGGGGGGGGGGCTGGTGTAGCATATTCCTTCAATTTTACTCCTCATTTCATATCAATTTTTTTTACATAGGGCCTACTCCCAAAAAAGTGGGGGGGGGGGGGCAAACTCCATGGTAATTCAATTTTTTATATGTAAATTAAACAATAATTGTTGCTGCAAGAAAAAGTGGGGGGGGGGCAGGCCCCAGGGTCGGGTCACAATGCACATGCCTGATGCTAGATGCAAAATTTATGGCATGCATTTATATAATTAATATCAATGCATTTTTCATAAGTGTCACAAACAACAGCACTCCTCAATCGCTGGTGACAGCCTAATAATCGTTAAAATGACAGAAAGGCGCTTTGACGACATTGCACGTTCGTACTTTCGCGCGTTAAAAACCGGAAACTGAGTGAAATGCCAATATTTATCGAGCGGATAGAGAACAGGAAGCGACACGGGACGTTACCTCTGTGGGTTACGTTTATTTAGGGTTATTCTCCTCATGGAGACACATGACTAAGAAAACTACGGTGATGGACATTTGTACAGTATTTGCATACTGATAAGTATGGGAATTGTGAAGCATATCAAATATGATTTGGCCATGTTTAAAGTGTGTCATGGCCGTCAAAACAATCCAACACATACACGAGGATAATGGATTAGCCGTCTGACTCACCAAGAGGAATCAGAGAGATGGTTGATAACATGTGTAGACTTTTGTGTGAACTCTATCAGTAAACTTTGGCTTGGCTGAATCTTTTTTTAGTATATACTATATAGCAAGAGCGGACGTTTCAGTGAATATTTTTGGGATGTGTAAATCGCATATAGGATGGATTTATACGTGGGTTTCGGTTTGTAAGTGTAGTTATGGTGAACGAGGATGCGTGTTTGAGGTCAGTAACAGGAATTTAAGATAAGTTTACTTAACGTTAGATAAATGTGTTTATTAATAAGTGGTGCTTCTCTTGAAAATGCTGTCAACTGGGTCCCACTTTTCTGAAAACAGACTGTTGCAATGACTTCCAAAAGGTCTTTATTTTTCCTCGAGGGGAAAGGTAAGCGGCCCCTCCAGCCCAAAGGTGGGAAGCCACCCAGCGGGCTGGCGGGGGTGGTCAAGGAAAGGGAGTCCCCAGGAAAATCACCACTTGCTGAAAAACCAAACAGACGGCCAAAGCTGAGAGTAAAAATCATTGATAAATCTGCTGCTGGAGAACAGATGTCCTCTGATGAAGGGGCTTCTTCAGGTTCCAATCGCTATTCCTATAGATCAGAACTCAAAGTGGAGATTTCCAACCCCAAGGAAGAAACTGCTTGTGCAGTCAGTTCGAAAGATTTGAGGGTGGATGTTATAGAACGAAGGAAAAGAACAAGCATTGATTCTCCTGGCAGTGGGAATTCTGATACCTGTGACAGGCGGCCAGTTTTTAGGCTTGGAGGTGACAGTGAATCTGCAGATGAACATAATTCGGACAGCAATGGAAGCCCTTCTACCCTGACAAGACCAACAAGCAAAGGTGATTTTGTGTCACCAGCCATCAATGTATCAGTGGATTCCTCTCACAGACATGACAGAGGGGCTAGAAAACAGAGTCATATGGATGAAACCGAAGACGCATCATTCTCCTCCTCTGGATTTTCACCATGTAGTACATCAGCAAGTTTTAAAAGTTTTGATGGGAGAAATCGAATTGATGATTTCAGTGATGATAGTGATTGTCCAAGGCTGCGGGAAAGCATTGATCTGAGTGACGATGCAGAGGTTGCAAGTATCACCGTGCCTCTAAATCGTCAACTAAGGGTGGTTACCTCTCTGGAACCAACTTACACACCTCAGCGAAAGAAATCGTCATCACCGGTCAGTTCCGAGGCCCAGACTGGAGGGGAGCTGATTCGGAGACTGTCCCACCATCTGATGTTTGTAGATTATCTCCGCAAAAGGGGGCTGTCTTCTTGTCTGAATCATTTTCCACCTGACATGACCATTGCCAATTTTCGGTATGTTTTTATATGTTAAGTTTAAATAAAATTAAACTCCTCTTTATTTCTTAAGCAACTGCCAGTAATTTTAAAGATAAATAATAGACAAAAATTTGAATGCAAAGATTATTTGTAAATTTTAATCTTAACAGTTTAGGAGAACATTTTAATTGCAATAATTTTAAAAATAAGATGTAAAATATAATGTTTATGATTGCAGAAACCTTAACAATGAAGAGTTGAAAGAGACCTACAAGATAGAGAGTTCATCGCTGAGAGAGCGACTGATGCATGCAATAGTTCAAGCTACCAAAGAAGAACTGGAGGCTGAGACAGAGGTAGTGTTAATTAAACAGTATCATTTATGTTTGGTAGGCGTTTTTGTTCACATGTCAATGACATCATCTTTTTCACATTAAGTGGATGTTTTCTGCAGTGTGCAGTTAATGAGCTATTTTTTTGTATGGAAGGTTTGTAGGTCAGATTTATAAGTTAACATGATGACATAGAGATTGACACACCTATATATTGTCATTACTGTGGTCGTTAATGATTTATCAATACCATTAGTGAATATTGAATGATTTGGGTTTCTGGAGTATAAATGAGATTATGACGTACTATAATGAAGGAGGGATTTAGAGAGAGAGAGAGAAACCTTGGCTTAAACCACACAATGACAGAGTGTAAATATTTACCTAGGGCAAAATGTCAGACATCCATGAATGTAAGCAAACTCATTTTTTTTCTTCTGGTGGGTTTTGAGAAGTTTAAATATGTGGCTTCTTTACATATGGATGGAGGTCGGCAGAATAAAACATACGTCTCTGATTATACAGATGAAGGAACTCGGGGTTTCGTCGATTAATCTTATTGACGGCATGAATTGATTTTCCTAAACCTTACAATAGGGCTTTACATGAGTATTACAGTTCTGTGCTAGTATGACAGCATTTTATATGGCAGCTTTATGAGGGGAAAAAAAAGAGAGAAGAAATAAACCACAAACATACACACTTTTGAGGCTGCACACTACGGAATTCATGAGGACCTAGCAGACAGATCAATAAAAAATGAATTGCATTTACACTCCCTGGTCTACAGAGGAATGGTTTCATCCTGACCAGTTAAGGAAGTCCATTGTCATATGAGATGAAGGCTTTTCAGATTAATCACTCAACATACTTTGAATGCGATTCGAAGCAAACAGGATTGCTCTGTATGTTTTACAGAGCACTGATTGTCATACCTGTATGAGCTACAAGCTACACATAAATGATCCTGACAGTCTGAAATTTTTATCTGACCTTGAAGGAATTTTTAATTCTCTCTACAGGGAAATATTCGCCCCCATTTTATTTTCGCCCTCCTTGCCAGCGGGCAAATTACTTTCTCGTACATATACCGTATATATTATCTTTCATTTTACACAACTGTCTTGGCCAATTCAAAACTGTTTGCAAGTGAAGAGGAGCTAATTTCAAAATTACACTGGGTGAAAATAACCCTGTATACAGTACATTTTCTGCTAGGCTTAAATACTTGAATTTTTCTTTGTAGTATTGTACAGTTCTATATTTATTTTTGAAAAACCCGTATGATTTTAGAAGAATTTTCATTTTAAATTATTGAAGCAGCATGTTTTTCATCTTGGAAACCAGTTTTTTTCTTCTAAACTATTATCTCAGATTCATGCGCCCATCTCCCCTTTTTATCAGTCATTTCATAAAATATAGCTCAAAAATTAATCATCATCAAAGTCTCTATCTTCCCATAAGATTAGATTCTCTAAATGCAAGAAAACTGTCAGTCGGATCACACAAGTTTTACATTGCTGGAATAAACATGATAAAACTGGAAGAAAATTCAATTTAAACCTTGTTTGTAATAAAAGTCAATTCTTTTGTTATTCTTTTACTGTTGTATATTTGTAATTGAATTTGTTCAAATACCTTTAGATTAAAAATAATTAGATAAAGCCAATTGAAGAAAGTGAAAAAAATTAACAGTTTTAGAAAGCGATTTAAAGTTACCTTCTTAAGAATGTAGGATGAAAAAAGTTGTATATATATATATATATACATTTTATTTTGTGTTGAAAAATTTCATTTTGACGTGAATGTTTTTTAAATGCAAAATATCATGATTATAAAAATTGTTGGAAAACAAGCAAGCCCTCAATTATGTCTCTCCAGACAAATTTCTAGTACACAATCAAGGACCCGCTTATGTTTTATTAGCCTCTAAAAAGGAAAATATCATTTGACATTCTTTAAGATGTAATCTAGCTAGGAGTTGTGTTTTTATATAATACATTGTGTTAAGGACAAAACAGTTACAAAGATTATAATACAGCCAACATTACATTCAACTGCTGCAATTTATGTAGTACAATATGATGTTATTTACAACCTACATACTGAAAAAAGTTAATTTATGGTAATGTGTTGTGCCATAAGAAGTTTAATTTCATAATAACACCAGTTTCGTCTTACTTCTTTTATCCTGACTTAAAATTTACCCCAGAAACATTTGTATTGTCAGAACAAAAGGTGGATGAACATACAGCATTTTAGATGTGATTGTCCACTGATCAATCAAAAGTAGTTGATTTTTTCATTAATGGAAGGACAGAGCAGGGTGTATTAATATGAAAATTAAAAGAATAGATAATAAAGTGCATGCATATATTGATCTAAAAACCATGTACGGGATGTAAATCCAAGTGAATGAATAATACATTTGAAAGTTTTATTCCCCTGATGCAAAAACTTTAAAAATAAATGCATAGTAAAAGTGAATTGCTTTTGTTGCCAAAAATTTAAATTTGTGGGTAAACACTGCATATTTAATGAAACAACTTTTTATATACTAAGTTGACTTGATGTATGGAAGTAGTTTAACTCACTATGTTTTGTTTGCTATTTTAAAGTCAGCAATGATAGACCTATTACTAAAATTTCAATCAATATTTAGGAATTAATTAGCTTAGAAATTGTCATTGATCGTTCTGTGTGACAATTTGCTCTTAACAAATAAGTCGGCTTCTGTGTCATGCTAGGCAAAACATCAAAGTTCTGTTGTCTAACATCTTGTGATTACCACATGTTGAAAATCTGATTAATTGTTAGAGTACTCCCAACCTGTACAATCTATGTATGCCTTGCGCATTCCCTGGCGATGTTGACTATAGCATATATATACCGGAACATATTTGTTTTACGAGTGTTGTCACACTTGCTATTCCGTAGGACTTGTACTTAGAGAATTTAAGTTCTCTTTGAGACTTTGTAATAATTTTCAGTCCAGGCTTAATTTCTTGAATTATCCTTTCAGAGATGAGATTTCAGTCTGGTTTTTATTAGATAGACGAAATATAATGAAAGCACTTAGGGTAGATAACACACTGTGCAAGATTTATTGTACACAATTTCTATCAAAGTTAAGTAATCTTGAATTATGTACTCAATGCATTATGCATAGAACAATTATTGTATGTAGCATAGGTCAATGAGGGACAAGCCTGTTCTATCTAGATTTCAGTGTGACAATGAACTCTTGATCATCCGGACATCCATATTAAGAGTATCTTTGTTTATGATTTAAACGTAATTCCACATACACAATACAGCTCAAGAAAGGGGCTGTTTACCAAGTCCAGTGACCTTGACCTCAGTGTCTGTGAATGAATTCAATGAAGATCAGAGAGATAAAGCTTGAATTGCTAGATAAACAAAATTCTCTTGCCCTGAACTCAACAGTTCAGGTTGTCAATGACCTTAGATAACTTAATCAACAGGTGTGATGGAGTGTGCTCAGCCATAGCCCATTGTAATTTGTTAGTGGGCCCATCTTGTTTACTACTTTGCATCCTTGCAAACAGATGGTATTGCATCCAGTAGAGAAGTAAACATAGTTACATACATACATCTTAGGATGACAAGCTTCTCGGCAGTGCAGTGCATGTTCAGCCTTGGTTGTACTTTGATATAAAAAATGAATTCTGCATCAAGTTATGGTTACCCCCTGGCAATAACTTAAAGCATCTACAAGTGAACTCCCACGTACGTCTTGGTTGGTCATGATAAACTGACAGAGTGCATTTTTTAAAAAATTGCCTAAGGGTAATAGGAAACTTAACATAGAAATATGCTTTCTTTTCGATAATCACTTAATTTGGCTTTTGATTGGGTCAGGTTATGAGAGTAATCTGTTAAATATTCTAAGTCTTCTTAGTCATAAACTAGTTTTAAAACTGTACATGTACGTCATCCATTGGGTTTTATATTTAAATGCTTCTTATTTATTCACATGCTGTCTCCAATTTTAGAACTGGCCCATTATTTCCATATGTAGGTGTTTAAGAGTGTCGCTCTGTTTCTATTCTTTTCCATTATCCCAGCTTTGATAGTTCAATTTAAAACTTCTATTGAAGTTCAGGCAGCATTTTCTCTTTGCATGATCAGTTGAAATAACCATCCTCCATTTAACTGATAGTTTTTCATCAGTTGTTCAATTCCATTTAACAGTGCATTAAGTGACAGTTCTGGTGAACAAATTTGGATGTGCTTGGTATCGATTCAAGGAGCGAGCATTCTCTAAATACTCTCTTAAAAAGACGCTACTCCCCATTAGTATTGGAAATTGGCATCCATGTTGTGGTAAAGCCAGACAGATTATTAATGGATGGAGCATAGGAGGTCACAGGTAACGAATAAATCCTGTCATTACCATCATGCTGGAGTTCTTTAGTGGAGGAATGAACATCAGATTTGTATGCAGCACGCAATAATAAAAAAAAAAATGTTGCATGTGTTGTCTTGGCTGCAGTTTGACGCAATTTTTGCCTTTACATTAACCTAATTTTCAACTGATCCATCTTGTGACAATAGCATAGTGTCTCATGAGATTCATCGCTTTAAGAAGGGTAGCCAACCCATGTACATGTACATATATAGTTACCTACTGCCAACAAGGAAATTTTATTTCCTGGTACAAGTGTAATATTACCTGGACAACACATACTTCTGATACTTGGTTTTAACTTGCCAGACGTTCTGTTGTTTTTGATCCAGTGATTATTTACCTATCTGCTTGAGCCAGCTGATCTTGGGTGTATTGGATTTTACCTCCGTTTATTGTCCCTCAGGAAGTACGCAAGATCTTCAGCAGGTGAAAATATAAAGATAACCAGGCCAGCATAAAAACCATTCTAGAATTGGATATGCAGTATAGTTGATGGGTAGTGGTAGTCTGAACCATGACAAGATTTATGAAGTATGTACAGAGTTAGTACCAGCCATGATAGACAGGGCTTTGATGCTGACATTACACCGAGGAGACTGTCATTCTATCTTGATTTTTGATTCAGCTAATAAGTAACTATACATTGCTCTTCCTCAATTGTTTGACAACTGTGGACTTCTTGCAGGCTGTAGATTGTTTGTATTGTGTGACAATTCTGATTCACTCTGTTTATATAGATCGTTTATTTACTAACCAGTGTTGTATCATATCCCCAAGGAAATCTATATACCATCAGCTGTGACGTCAAGGAGATACACAAAGTGTTGAAAGTACAGAAATCTGCACACCTGGTCATTGGCCAATCTCTGTATATATAGAGGGCAAGTGATTGAGTTTATAGCATTTAATGCTTTGTAACTGGACAGTAAAGAAGAGCATGTTGGACTGTTTATGTCCATATAGAGGCAGCCATACTGGACAGGAGAATTTATTGGAGAGAAATCTTAGTGGCTGGGCATATTGTTGTGTCCCAAGAAGATCTGATTCCATCTTTCTGGTTAATCAAAGCAGATCCCACTGATGCCCCCATTTTGGATATTGGAAAACTTTCCGACCTTCAATTTGATTTCGCTAATGGATCATCTACATCAATATTTGGCTGTCTGTTGGAAACTAAATTAAATCAATTAGTTTAAATGGGAACTTTTGTATGCATGTATTAACTCTACTGCATAGACTGAGATTTGGCTGCCATAGTAGGATATTTGTGTTTTTGTCGTGTACACATTGGAGTGGCTGTCGGAGGAAGAGACTTCACATCCTCCTTTTTTTCCAATTTGTTGTTTTTTTCAAGCTGTTAACAGAAAGGAAATGACTTCAGAGATGTGATTGTGGCTGCACAAATCAATGCTGGGCTTTATATCTGTACATTTACATGTTCAGTAAGTTAAAATGTTTATTACGAACCAATTAGCACTTGTTCTGAGTCCAGGAATCTTGTGAGATCTGTTTAAGTGAATATTTGTGGTTCTTCGGAAAATATGAGGAAGGCATTTTATTGAGTGTTCAGTGGAGCAGATGGGATGCGTACAGCATATGTTTGAAACAAAACTAATTAAAATTGCCGATGAGGAAAAAATCTTGAATTTTTTACACAACTTGCAAGATATGTGTCTCTTTTTCTTCTATGATGGGAAACAATTGTAGGTAGGCAGATTTCTTACCTACGCCAACAAAAACAAAATGTTTACATACCAGCATAGGTTTATACCTCTTCTGATGAGGCGTGTAAAAAGTCAGTTGGCTACTTCAAGATGCATACAGAAGTAACGCAAAGGATTCTCTGAAAGTGTGTCATAAGGTGCCAGAATTTCATTACTTGTGTGGAGAGCTGCAGGAATTTGAAGACACTGTACTTAAAGGTGTATTGTCCTCTCCTGTAATCATCCTTTGTGAAACTGATCTTTAATATAAAATTTAGCTTTGATATTTTGTTCCTGGGAATGAAAAAGATGCAGCACTCAGTGACTCTTACTGTGACAAGTCACATTTGAAACAGATAATGAAATTCAGAGTCAAAGTGTGAAAACTTATTAGTTTTTATTTTCTGGAGGTCTGCTTATTGTACCTGAACACTTGAGACGTCAATAATCATCTGTGATAACTTAATGTAATACAACCATGGTGTATTTTATGTGGCTTTGGAAATAGGTAGAAAATGAAGCCTGCAATTAGTGATTTACCCCAAAACAGTAAGGAGGGTACACCATCAATGGATGGAAGTCCTTTGTCTGTGTCAAAGGGTGATATTCCTGGGGGTCAGACTGACATAGTGAGGATGAGGAGCGAGGTTCCCGGGGTGATCACAAGGAGGCGGGGCTGTGTGCCTCTAAGAGTTCGGATTTATTCATCGTCAGATGTAGAATGTGACCTGAACCCTTCGAGATATGTATGTATAAAATGCTCTCCAGTAATTAGTTGCATTGTTTAACATGTATTCATTTCTGCATCCATTAAAGCATCCACAAACCAGAAATACAAATTTAATAACTATATGTATACAAAATATATATGCATTCATTTATCGATTTTTGTTCATGTTTAAAATAAAAAGGTGTATGAATTTGAATTGTGACCGAATGTTTTTTAACTGGGATATCCGATAATAGATTTTGGATGTGGTTAATACCATGGATATCTCCCAAAATCAGTTTGAAAACCTAAGCAGTGTTTCTAAATGAATTTTTACTTCTTATACAATGTATCTTGAAACCTCACATCTCTATGTCTCTGATGTCTCTATAAAGATTAAAGTTCTTGGTCCCATCTAGCTAAATGTATTATCCATGTAGTTCAAATTATTTATGAAAATATATTTGATAATGGTCTCTGGTTTCTTTCAACTTTTATGAAATATTGAAGCTTATTGACATGACTCAGTTGAGCCTATAATCCTCATACTGAGCTTGCTTTTTCTATGTTACCTAATTTATTTGTGTGCTTGTCAATGAGAAGGCAGAAAAACTAGTATACTTTATGATCCCTAGATAATGATATGTAAACGAAGTCATCGTGAAGAAAGTGTGCTGGGGATAGGCTGTAAAGTCCAAACTGAATATGAGACGTTATTGATTTGTAGATTAAAAAACAATGTTTCTCTGCTCTTATTAAATTAAATGTGGATATGGTTACATTCTGAAGGTGGAGAAAATCTTAGCAATGTGTTAATATATTGGAGATAATCTGCGGGTACTTCAACCTGTCCTTGTCTAGATAAATGGTAGAGGAATTTAAGGATAAAAAAATCAATGATCGATAATAAACTGAACTCATAGAGTCAGAAAGAGTAGTTTTGGTCATCTGACATCAATATTCTATTGAAATGATGATTTATGTGAGTAAAGAATCAAAAGAAGTCTTAAATTATTTATTGTATTAGTGTAATAAGTAATGATTGCCTGATAATCAAATTTGGATTAACATACATAACATAATTTACGTTTTGATGGGGAAAGGGGGTGGGGTGGGAGAAGATTTTGGTCAAACATTGAACTTGCTCATTAGTTTGAGCTTTTTTCTACTTTCTAGTGTGTGTCATCATGAGGTGGTGAAGTTGTATAATGCATTATGGAATGATTATTGTTTATGGTTGTCATAAGTATCTTTAAGTGCAGACGAAAGGCTTTTGAATTTCTGAGCACTGATTTTACCCAAGCTTCAAAAGCACATCGCTCTTGTGACATCTTTTGTAAGAATTGAAAGAGTTCAAGTAACCCTCTCATTACACTCCAAGGCTTTTTCTTCTCCTTTTCTACTGTGTCATCTTCCTGAGAGGGGTCTTTAGAAACATCTTATTGTTGAAGGATAATATGGTATTATATAAAGTACAAAGAAACTAAGTCATCCAAGGTCAGAACTGTGATAATATCTCCATAAAGGTACTAGCTCTTCACATACCTGGTATACATGTATCAATAAGTTCAGAGAGAGAGAGAGAGAGAGAGAGAGAGAGAGAGAGAGAGAGAGTACTCAAAACCTAGAGTAGAGCAATCACCTCCATGATGATGAAGCAAAGGTTTATTTTTGTACATTTATAGATAGGAAATCTTCACAATTTGTTGTAAACATTTCCCTTTTGAAAACAATTATTAAGTGATCACTTATTGAAGAGGGGAAAACACACTCCCTAGTAAGGCCAGAAAGAAAAGTCAATGTACATACAGTGAATGTTCTCACAGGGAAGTAATAATATGGAACTGGATGTATTTGAAATAATGATCACAGATGTTTTAATAAAATATAAACTTTAATTGACAACAATGCAAGCCATGTAGTGAGCAGCTAACTTCATGTGCATGTTCATTGACTGCTGTATCCAGTGAAAACACTATGGTTTTTATCTCTGCTGTCAACATATGGATTAGTCAGCTGATATTAACCTTCAAAACAAAAACAAGAAAACAAGATTTCTATCTCCTTAATGATCACTAGGCATATACTATGTGTATATATGAATGTATGTGCATCTGATGAAAAATGAGTATTTGAGTTTGAAGCATTTATTATATGGCAGATTGCAAGATTATACAAATGAAATACATTGGGAAAATCATGATACCATATAAGCCTTCTGAAAATAATGAACAAATTGTGTGCATCTCTCATTCATTTTTATGTGTCAAAGTTATGAGAGAAAGTAATTAAAACTTAATCAGTAACTGTTAGCGACTGTACATGCATTAGATCAGTCTTCATTCACAGTGAGGTGTTCTGTAATCAGTTTGATATGTGTATGGACACTGGCCAGCATCCTCACACCTGACAGAGTCCAGTAAGGACTAAACACAGGTGTAACTGTCCCGCCACACACCCTCCTGTATACTCAGGGCTCAGTTCCTGGGGGTCTATTGTAAGTCGGATGTTTACTAGTACTAGTTGGGCTTGTTTACCTGGGGCTTATAATAACTCTCAGTGACTCAGAGAGAGCTGACCTTGTGTTATTGAAGGAGGTTTAGGGTGATCTGTCAAATTATGGCAAAGTTATCTACAAGTTTTATCACCAGAGCATAATATGAAACAGAAGCTTGGAAATGTTTTTCCCTTATCATAAATACATAAAGCCTTACATATTCTTAAAGTTTATTGTCTGTAAAATCAATACAGTATATTTTTAATGCAACATATTTTTGTATGTTGTTATTCGTGTTAATCATATTACTAAGCATTAGAGCTGGTCATTATTTATAAATAAGTCCTCCTGAGCACATGTTGATCTTGCTTGGATCTCCCATAATACCTCAGCACTCTTAGCTCTATGTCTTTCTGTCAATGTTTAAGATTTTGTGTAAAGACTTGGGAAAGGGCAATAAGCCAATTTGGCAAATATTGATCTGTATCAACATTGTAAACCTGAATATTAAATTCACAAATCCTTGAGTGTTGGATAAAATATTTTCGTTTTGAGTGCCATTTCCTTTAGCTGGCCTTGAAAATTGTAATCCCCTTTGTAGGACAGATTTAAAGTTTTGAATTGACTGTAATTTCATGCTGTGGATTCCCAGTCCGCTTAATTTCCTTCTGTCAACTGAGTTGACCTCGAAGTGTCACGAGGAAGTAGGCTAAATATATAGACTCCGGATTACGTCATTCGTATTATTTGTTTGAATTAAGACATCAATTTGGATTATTCAAATTCATTATCAGTAATTAAAGGAACAAAGCAATTTAGACTATCTACATTATATTAAGATTCTTTCAACTTTCACAATGCGAATAAGTTAATTTTAAACCTTTTCAATCAAAGAATTGATATACATATTTAATAAAGTAGATGCCAAGATTCATTGATTAAAATTTGTCAGAATTTTATATGATCCTTTATATGCCTTAGTGTCTAAGCTTTTTCTGATATATATATAAATTTTAATGATTTTTCTTCAGCATCAATTGTTGACTCTTAGTTGGATTAGGGATCTCCAAACTTTGATTTTTTGACTTAAATTATAATCAAAGACATGCATGATTTACCAAAATTTTCTTTAATGAAAATTGTATTAATTTCATCTGCTTTATTTGTCCTCATGCAATTATGCAGAGAGCTGATAAATCAATAACAGTTTTTGCATAATTTATTGAATATTTTACCCCACATCATACATCACTTACTTTTTTAATTTAAATATTTTTACTGAAAAAAAGAGTTGGATGGCGAAATCATTGATATTGCATTTTATAAGCAATTTTTAAATGTTCTCTGTACTGATTTTTTTCAGTCTGATGGCTGCCTCATATCACCAAGTCCTCTGTCACCAAGTGTTCGTCGGAGCCTGGATGAATTTCCCCTGGGTCGGCCGGGAAGCATCCGACGCCTACAGCGGACCTTGTCAGAAGATTCAAGGCGTCGGAGGGAGAGTCTCCCCAGCACCCCTATCAGTCTCCCTTCCAATATGAACAACATTACCAGTCACTCGGGGCTGGGACACAGTAAGTTATTAAGGTGGCTCACTACACCTTGAAATATTTTCACAAATCAGCAGAAAAATTACTTGATTATGATAGATTGCATGATGCATAAGAATTTTATAAGTAAAATGGGGTAGGGGGGATATGCAATTTTTTATAAAAATATGATTTTTGAAAAATTGTATTCAGTAAATATGGACATAAGCCCCAGGCAGATTTGAACTTATGATCTGTGGTTTACAAGCTTCAGATACTTTAACCACTAAGCTATGATGATATACAACCAAAATCGATTGATACAAACAACCTTAACAAAACATTTAACTTGCCATCTTTTGACGTAGTGTCTTAAAAAAGTACAAGTCTTAATAAAGTGGGGTACTGAATGTTGCTGCAACAAGACCAGCGTACATGTACAAAAGAACCAAGTTTGTGTGGTTCCTTGCTTAAAGAATTAAATTGTCCAAAATACAAAGAGCTCAGTCCCTTAATATTTTAAAGTGAACAAGATGGATCAGATTTTGAAATTGATCCATATTGTGAGGTGAATTTTGTAGAACCTTTTGTAGAATGTTAATTTTTTAGGATTAGAAACTGCTGAGTTGAACCGTGAATTGTACAAGTATACCGGTACAGCATGTAATACTGAAGATACAAATGTCTACTGAAAAAATTTTGATTTATAGGTTTTTTTGCTTTTCTGAACTCGCAGTAAATTTTCCATTCATCTTTTCGTAGCATATTACGTCTGACTCCCAGGAAGCTCTCTTTTATAGCGCTTCTTAGCATGATTACAGTTCAGAAACATTCAGTTATGGAGGGATATATACCACCATCATATCACATGAAATATGTAAGATTTAATTACGATTGTATAGCTGCAGTAACCGAAGGTTTCAGCCTTCCAAGTTCTCATTGACGTACAGTCTGTGGTTATACAGGGAGAGGTATTGATTTAGATGGGGAACCTGAGAAGTCGGTGTGAGGACCTTGAGACGATTGATTAGATCTCGTATAAAATATTGTTTATCTGAGTTCTTCATCCAACACCACACTGATGTATTAACAATAAATAATGAAAAAGAAAGGAAATACAATTCTTTTCGCCTGCAGTCAGAATCATGAAAATTAGCTCAAACGTACAAAGTTGGCATTGGACGATACCAAATCTATGTTGTATCTTTATTAGTTGATTTATGGTCTTTGCACTCAGCTGTTTTTGTGCATTGATAGCATTGGGTATTTTTTTTTTCTTTACATTATTCTCTTCTCTTTAGTTTTAAATTGATGTGCAAGCAAAACACAGGTTAAAGGCAATTAGATAATGAAAATCTAAACAAAATTGATTGAAACACTGCACTTATTTTGCTCAGTAGAATTTTTGCATATTCATTCAAAATTAGATGCAGTAAATAAAAAATTGACTGCAGGCTGTATTAATTATGGACTTTATATCAATATGACAAACTTTAATTAGATTAACTTAGGGGAGAAAAGCGAAACTGACATCTCACAAATTTTATGTTCTGTTACAATATGCAAGAGTAAGGTTTCTGGCAAAATTTCCACAGGGATATTGAATTTTTGCCCACATCTCTCTGTGGAAGACCAAAGAGTATGAGGTTTTGTGGAAGAATGCACCAGCATATAATATAACTTTCGGATGAAATAGTTGTGCTTTATGTAGGCTATAGATTTCCTGCATGCTACTGTTTAAGGTTGTGATAAAACTGTCCCTAGAATTCTGATCATTTATATTTGTAGGTGTTGGAGCACTCATTGAACCAAATCTGTTACGAATGAAGAATTCCATTTTAGGACAGTCTGCTCCATCCCTCACCGCAGGATTGGTAAGACTTCAAGTTTTCAATTTTGTTTGTGTAAAATACCCTTTCTGATTTTTTGATATCACTATCTTCTTCATCATCATCATGGTATCATTTTCCTCCTCATTGTCCTCCTCATCATCATTCACCTTCACTTCCCATCATCAGTGCTATTCATGTCATCGTCGTTGTTGTCGTCATCATCATCATCATCATCATCTATGTAATTACCATCATTTGTGTTATTTTGGCAGTTTAGATTATGAAGAGCTAACCAATGCTAAAGTTGTAGTAGATAGCTTGACTGCCTGCCAGCATGGTATCTATTAAATTTGTAGGAATTACCAATTAATGTAGAAGACCTATTTTCTGTATCTTAAATCAACATAAAAATAAGATCTTGCTCCTCTGATCATTTGGGTGGCATGGGGGAGATGTTTTCTAGATGAAACAGGCTACTGTAGGAAGTGTATTATCTGATCATCTTTGGCACACACTCCTCAGTGAATAGAACTCACCATACTGACCCCTGCTACTTCCACTAAACACCCTGACCCAGTGAGTAGTGTTAATCATGGAGAGACTTGAAGCAGTATTTGGTTATTTTTTGCTGGGTTAGGCACTGATCGTTTGGCGGAGTCTGAACACTTCTCGCTTCCTTGAGCTGTTTCACCATTGTCCTTTAAGGTGTCTGGGAGATACCCTGGCACTGCTCCTGTTTATATTTTGATGTGATCAGGGATGTACATATTCAAGGATGTCTTACCAAAATAACTACATATTCCAGCATGTTAGTCCATGGAAGCATTTAACTAGGTCACAGGAAGAGGTACAGAGTCTGATCTCTTATTTAGAACCATGATCTGTGTATAGGAGTGTTTGTGTTAGATTAATATATCTCTTAATTACTGTAATGCAAACTTATCAGTTATGTTTTCATTTTACAGAAGGAGCCAGGATTTGGAAGAAGAGCAAGGTAATATAATTAATTATATTTTATCATAAGTTCAAGTAATTATTGCAAGCTAAAAATTGCCTTCCCTTCTTTTTTTTAATTTCACATTTTATGTATGTATATATTGGAAAAAATTGATCACTTTAACAAAGGTGATTTATTAATAGATTAACTTTTAAAGTCTGAAGCAATTTTAGCCTGGTTATGATGTATTAGTTATAGACTTCTTCTAATGAGGTGTGAGAAGTAGAGACTCCTGTGATGATCTGTAAGATAAGTCTCAGGTGACACCATTTACCCTCTCCAAATCGATATAGCTATCTCTTAGCTGATAACTTAGTCTGGAATAGCAAGTTTTATGATGGTCACTGAGTATATTTATTTGGCTAATTTAGGAATGGTAAAAGTTGAGCGTTTTAGAAAATCATAAACCTCATTGGTCAATTTCATTTACACTCTTTGTTTTTGGTCCTGTCATGAAATGTCCAGGGAAATGTGAATGGTGTTGCCATTTCCCTGTCTAGACATTTAGGTGTAAGCAAAAACATCAATAGATTAAAATTCATTTTTAGAGGTTATGAATGTGATTTAGAAGTACATTATAATACATTATGCAAGTCTTTAGAGTTTTTTTTTTAAATTTCAGTCGAGTTCGTAAATCCATCGTTGGTCCCAATACTTCCCCAGTACTTCCTCAGAGATGTCCATCCCCACAATTACATGGTAAGTCAAACTTAGGAAGTCCGTTATCATATCCATAACCTTAGATACTGCACAATTAGAAACTTACATATGAGTGACCACTGTTGATGCTGGCAAGAAGCTAACACAAAAGTAAGCTTGTTTTCCTGAATTTCAACTTGGAAAGCTTAACTAACTTCCAGGTTAGCCGTGTGTTCAATGTGTCTGCATGGTTAAAAGAACTTGTTTAATGAAAGCTGTTTCTGAAAGGTTGATTCCTTTTTAATGCCGAAGTAATATGGAAGTTATCACTAATTCTGATATGGGTGTTATTCCTAAAGGCTAAAGTTACAATCAAGTTATCACTAATATTGTTACTGGCAAATGTTACTATGTGAAGAATTTCACCCCTCCCTCTCATTTTGTGATAAGAATTAAATGTTGTAAAAGGGAAAATTTGATGAACTGGAATAAAATAACGATCATGAAAAATTATCTCAGTGATGCTATTTATAAAACCATGTTTTATGTTAATAGCATATGTTTGTAAAAAGTTCAACATAAATATTCGAAGGAAATAATTGTCAACTACATGTGTTATGCAAATTTTCAGGAACTGGTCTTGGGGTATTAATAAAACATATATAGCTGTTTGGACATTTTGATGTTTGGAGCTGGCTATCTAATGTCAAATGCTGGGGATAAAGCTGTACTTGGTGTAAAATTGTACAAGAAAAAATATATCCAATGCTCTTCATAGCTTCCTGTGATATCCATAAAGAGAATTGCTCTTTGAAAAGTCGGATACATGTACTTCAGGAAAACAAGATTGTTGTTATGTCATAATATTCAAGTTTTTGCTTTCATTCCATTACTGCTGACACATAGAATTTTGATTAACTGTATCAGTGTCTGAGATTTGACTAGATTGGGTTTGTGAGATTAAGTAGATGAACTACGGTACTCATTTTATGACAACATGTCAGGTAATACAGAATTTGATGTATTGAGACGCATCAGGTGATAGCATTAATTGGCCATTAGTTTCTACAGCCTTGGTTTCCAGGCCTTCTACATCATGAAGTGAAATGCGTAGTTTGCATGTCTTTCTCATCAGTTATTTAATAACCAGGGATTTTAGTATGCTTAGTAATGTCTTAATTTTAGTGGATTAGTTGTAAAAGGCCAAACAAAAAAGGATGGCCAGGTTATATATGGAATTTGTTACGAACAAAAACACTATTTTTTCAAGATATTTCAGATGATCTAAAAATTTTAAAGAATGATGTGAATAGATTCTTCAGAAGTTAACCTTGGTTTTTGGAAAAATATAATAATGTACACAAGATTTTTGCAGATATTTTTTTGTTATTAAAAACAAGATATCTGTATTCTTTGCTTGTAGTGATAGTAGTGTTTTTAAGACATTGTGCAGGCTCTGAATAACATATCATTTATTTACAGCTGTTCTCAAGCAGGTGCTTGCAGTTCAATTTCAGTGTTTGCCTCCACTGCAGTTAGTGATTAAGTGAAGCAATTAATTTGCTCAACCTCTTTAATGGCTAAAATACAAGAGAAAAAAAAGCCATCCTAAACTAAAGTAGACTCAATTTTCATGTAGGAAGGGGTTAATTAATTAGATTGGATGTATTTTCACGATGTTTTTTCTTCAGGGCTATAAATTTCCCTTTTTGATGGAGGAAAAGCACTTGTCACAACAGAGTGTAAACTTTGAGGGATAATGGAAAATCATGTTAATTCTGAATTTCAACTGAAACTAAGTGTTGTTTACTGATAACTTGAATAGCAAATGTGGCCCAATCAATTGTAACTGAGCCCCATCTGTAGACTGTATAAGTTAATTAAGTGTGCAGAGTACTGTTGCATGGCCAGAGGCTTACGGAATCAGTAAGCAGAAGTTGTGCTATATGCTTGTCATCTTTCTATATCAAGTATGAGCACATATTTTAATTTGAAGTACGTCACCAGAAATTATGAATGGAATTAGAAATTCAGAAATGTAGGGTAAAGTGGGTTCACTTTAGACACACGTGTGGCATGTGGTTTTTACAACGAGAGTGACTTTCTGTAAGTGTATTGTGGCTAATGCTGTAGCAGAGTACAAAGAAAGATTCAGGCATGTTTCAGAAAATGTGAATTATTTCAGGACTATATACATGTTGATTTTAATTCAGGAAAAAAAATCTAACCTCATACAGTGAATTTCCTCAAAAAGGCACATGATATTTCCTCACCATATTGTATGGTCAGTCACTCACTGAGATGTCAATTCAACGATTAAATGACAAGCCATAGCAAACTTTTAAGAAGGAATTGTTTAGTAATAATTATTGTAAGTTACTAACAGGAGAAATGTTTTCAAGACAAATCAAAGACTGCGTGCTCCCTGTAGTCTGATGCGTGTTTCTCTCTATGAACTATAATGTGTTGATGACAAATTTAACAATTCGGTAAGGCTTTATATTTCCCTGAATTTACTCTAGCATTCAGGAAAATTGATGCGATAATTCATCACGTGTCAGTTCATATTGCATGACTGTATCTGTAGCGGTGTTTCTGATTTTGTATTGATCCAGAACTGTTTCCTTTTTTCCCCCTTTTCCCAGACATTGTGTATGTAGTGAACAACTGCCATGGAAACTTTTCGGATTTTTAACTTTGTCAGTGTAGCGCGAGGACTCCTTTGAGAGGGTCTGTGATAAAGGTTGATATATCCTCTCGTAAGTTCACAGCAGGAGTAGTGGAGCAATCGGACATTTTTAAAAAAATATGATATCCAGGGTTAGGCATTCTACATGTATTGGAAGGTAACGTCTGCTGAAAAGCTACCATTATAAATTTATGCTGTTTCCTTTTTGCTAATGACTGAATATCAATGCTGCAAGAATATCCTTGCTACAGCTCACTGCATTATGCAGTCTACATTGATAAATTTGCAGGAAAATGCTATTGTGTTTTGAATTAGAGGAACTTTTTAAAAATTAAAGGAATTTTGTGACATTTGTCGGATAATGTGCAAGGAATCAACTGCTTTTATATCTGTGGAGTTTCTATTGATTGCCTTAGAAAAGTGAAAGCAATTGCTTATGTGTTGGTGACTCCTTGATCAGCACTACATCGGCTTTCTTGTCAAGATTCCAAGTGAGCACAGTTCAATCAAGCAAATGGACTGAAATGTTGACTTATTGTCCTGAGGTCTGAAAGGGTATCAGCCATAGCTTAGTCAAGCAGAGATGGATGATGATGCCTTGTTGTTCAAAAGACACCATATCAAGCCATGGATGTCCAGTTCTGTGGAGAGCTTATCGTTCGAGGAGCTAGAGGAATGTCTCCGACATAGAGGTCGGTCGCGATTCCGAAAACGAAGCATAATTCAAGGTATTCATGGTATGTGCTTTCGTTTGTCCTTATTCTTATTTCTATGCTATTTGTATCTCTTAAAAATGGATCAGATAAATGTATGGGTATCTGATGCAGAAATAAAAATATACTCATGTTTACACAAAGCATATGGTATTTATATCGATTACAGTCGTAATGGAATTCTTTGAAGTGATTTTGAATAATAGATAATGGAATTGGTATGATCGCTCTGTGAGGTAGTTTGTGATTTACAGAATCTGTTTTTCTAGGAGCTGTCTGGTAATATTTTTTTTTCTTAAGGAATATATTTTTGCACAAAAATAATACGTACACTTCATCATTAGCATCATGCATATATGTTAAATGAAAGGAATTTATAGAAACTTTGTCAATTTGATTTTTATGTCTTGTCAGCTAAGAATTCATTTGGTTCAACGTCACAGTACTCTTCATTGGATCCCTCAACTAATATGCATAATTATAATGGATTTAAAATTTTTAAATAAAGTTTATAATAAAAAGGATTTAAGGTAAAGAAATAATTTTTTTTCATCAGATTTTATATATACCTTGTTCTACCAAATTACCAATATATTTAGTGTCTGGGTACATAGGGTAAAATGAAGGATTGAATAATGTGTAATTTATCTAATTATCTGACATAGCTGTGATGGGGTAAGAATTGAATTGTCAGAGTCAGAGGCTGTTAATTAGTTGGGTGAACAATTGATGGACCAGGGAGACACCCCATTATTAGCCTCCAGCTGTGGGTGGAAATCGAATGGATCTGTCTGAAAAAAACCTACACAACTAATACACAAAAAGGCTTGTCTGGAGCCTAACATTCTATTAATCTCTATGCTATTAGTAGCTGTCACAATCGTCAATTAATTGTTAGCATGTCACTGCTCATTTGACCATGCTTGGCTGATTAAGCCTTGTTCATGAAAAGGAAATGATGTGACTGCACGTGTTTAACAGAGGTCAAAAGCAAACGGACAAAACAATTTAATATAACAGATGAGTGGTGCTGTTTGTTAGTCATTTAAACAATAAACTGCTGTGGTGATGAAGGTATCTTACTAAGTGACATTGCAGAAAAAATACAGAAACGCTGGCATGTTATATTTTTTTTGTAATGATCGCTTCCTTCATAGTCCACGTGAATCATCAAAGAAAACATTTTATTGTTTATATTTACATCTCTCTTTCAAAAAAATAAATAATGAATTGATCGTAAAGAGTAAATAAAAGTATCTAATATATTGTATTTTATTAGTAGGTAAGATAAAAAAAAATAGCCTGTCATCTTATATGGGGAATTTTAGTCTGACATCATTTATATGATTATTTTGTGCAATCCGTGATTTTTCTTAGGTTGCTGTAGATTCCACTGATTGATAAACTGGTTAGAACTGGATTGTGTAGTTTTAAGCCCTGACAGTTTCTTAGAGCTATGAATCACAATCTGTTTTCTTGTACATAGAGAAGAAAATACTCAGTAGATGTAGTATTGCCTGTATATGGGAGTATAAGAGTGTATAAATGTTTAATAGACCCAGATGATAATAGCATACTGTGGTTTCATCAATATTCGTTGAATACCAATTTTCGCGGATTTCGTACGTTGTTAAGTTGATCCACGAAAATTAATGTTCATTGAAGTTCAATTTCAACCAACATTTTGTATTGACAGGATCATTGGCCACGAAATTACGTATCCTTGAAACTGTGGTTTCAGAAAATCCACGAAAATTGATACCCACGAAAATAAATGAAACCACAGTACTCCTCTTTTAAAATACAATTTAGTATTTTGTAATAAAACAAAATATATACGGTATATTAATAGTAAAAATAATAACAATGCTTAAAAGAAAAGATCAAGACTCTATCATCATCCATTTAAAAAAATAAAATCTGACTAAGACATATAAAATCAACAGGAGTAGAACAAAAAGGGACTAGCTTTTGTGGAATTCAAACAGCAATGTCAAATTGCTTCCAGCATTCTGTGTGGCTTTTGTGGTCCAGAGTGAGTCAAATACATGTATTATACACTTTATCATCCATGATTATTATTAAATAAAAGCATGACAGAAATACCATTTTGATCAGCTGACAGAAAACTTTTTTGATATTGCTTACAGTTGGTTTTGAGAAATGATTAACTCTGTGAAGCGGTTGCCTTGTTGAAAAAATTGTGTAAAAGCCATAAATGCATTTCTCTGATTTGAAACATTGGTGATAACTTGCAAAATGAATGATATTGTATAAGGATAAATCGAAAAGTCCTGAAAATGTACTTTTTGTGTTGATGAGGAATCTCTAGAAATGGGCTTTATTGATTGACCATGTGCTAAACGAAGGAAAGGGAACAGCTAGAGAGTGATTAGAAGTAATTTGTGTTGATTGACTAATAGGAATAAAATTGTGTTTTGAGAGAGAGAGGAGAGGGAGAGATCCCTTAAAGATTTTAACCCTACACGTTGAAGTACATGTTGAAGTTTAAGTGAATTGAAATTATATATAACAATTTGATTTCCAATAATATTTGTATTGTATATCTCTGTAAAAAAAAAAACTGCGTAAATTGTCAAAATCTTCCATAATCTAAATTTAATTGGCGTTGTTTCGATTAGTCAAATAATGTACTCAAAATATGATAAAACAAGGGATTATATGTACAGTAATAAGTGCTTTTCACTAGTTACAATTCCCTTGACATCCATTTTTAACTGATTCCACCAAAAAAATGTGGTGATTCAACTAGGTGACCATGCAGATGCATTGATGTACTTATTTATAAAACAACAGTCAATTTATATACTATATATACATTAATTTATATTGATAGATGTAGTGTAAAATATTTGTATTGCAGTATATGTGTTGAATGGAATGGCATTGAAACTGTAATTATGTTTATTTGAATAAATGCTCATACAGAAAATTTGAATCAATTGAAGATTACAAATTATGTTAATTTTTTTTTCATTTGTTTTTTTTCTGTTTTGACAGGAAGTAGTCCCCATGACAGTCCCAGGAACATGTCACCCAGCCAGCACAGCAACTTCCTGTTCCAAAATGTCAGGAAGTAAGACGCTTAGCTATTACTCTTGTTTGTTAGACTCCCAGGTCCTCTAAGAGAGAATACAGGGTGTAGCCACTAATTAATTGTCTTTTCATAGTTTTATCCAACCTTTAAACACTTTATGAAAGGGGGAAAAAATTGCTGTATTTATTTTATAAGATATATTTCCTTTCCAAATACAACAAAGAAATCAAGCTACAAAGCCTAATATTCAATAGATTAATGGATTAATTTTGGTATGATTCAGTTAAAAATAGTGGCATCTAGCACTTGTATGATGAATACAGTCACATCAGACAGACACAGAAAATCCAGTTTAGATAATTATATCTTCGTCCTTATCTGATCAAATTCCTTAGAGGAACTGCAGAAAGAGGACTTGATATATTTTATTTTTGTGGTTTTATCAGGTGTGATGGGAGACGCTGGTCCTTTGCCTCCCTACCTTCCTCAGGATACGGAACAAATACACCTGGCAGCTCCAATGTTTCGGTAACTGTGTTTTGATAGTCGATTTATTTCCAGTTTCAATCCATTTTAACTAATGACAAGAGTATTGATATTGTAATAAAAAAGCTGTTTTGAAAGTATCAAAGGAATGATGACAACACCTGAAAGCTCTTATGAAACAAGAATGATTGTTATTATTGTTATGAAAATATTAAAACCGATTGTTTTCCTAATAAGTTTCATTTTGTTTTAAGTCTCAATACTCATCCCAAGAACGTCTTCACCAGTACCAGCCAGCTCCTGAGGAATGTAGCAGCAACGAGGGAGAAGAAGAGGGACGCAAATCGCCCCTCTCCCCCCTCCTACGACCCAGATCTCGCAGTCTGAGGTGTGTGGGTCTATTCAATGTCTCTGTTTATCATCTCTTCTTCATAAACTTTACTGACTGCTATTTTGTTGTTGTGGGGTTTTTAATGATTGCTTGCCAAAATTTTGATAACTTTTTTCGGTATTTATGGTCTCAAAAAATATGATTCAGTTTGGGAAAATTTTAAGAGTTTTTTTTGTGAGGAGAGGGCTCATGCATGGCTATCAATTATCAATAATATCAAGTTAATATCATAAAAGAATCTAAACCTTAGAGAATTTAAAAGGTAAAAAAAAATGAATAAATTTAGAATTTAAAAACAATTAGGATAAGTCTTGAATTTATTTCATAGAAAAACGGTTACAAATTGTTTAAGTCATATGTATATAAAAGTAGGGTAATTCAACAGTGAAACTTGACCTCTTGTGAATTATTTAAGGTCCCTGCAAGATATGAAACTTAT
The DNA here is from genome assembly GCF_025612915.1 of Magallana angulata. Classification (NCBI taxonomy): domain Eukaryota; kingdom Metazoa; phylum Mollusca; class Bivalvia; order Ostreida; family Ostreidae; genus Magallana; species Magallana angulata. The sequence goes on from NC_069120.1 coordinate 47,644,031, forward strand.
GAATGTTTAATGAAAAAAAATGTTACCATATTTATAAGTGTATTTATTCCAGAGTTGTGACTATTTGGTTTACATGACTAATTTTTAATTTCCTGCTTTAATGAATAGCTTGTCCTGGCTTGCACTTGAGTAAGAGTTTCTTCCATCCTCTTGTTTGATTTTAATTTTGTGTATACTTGGCTGGTATCTAAGTCTTTGTATGTATAGAGCTGTACACTTGGTACATCCATCTAATGCTAAGTGTAAACACCTGTGCTAGAATGCTATAACTGTGTCCATCAAATGATGTCACATTAAGTTCTGTGTTGCATAGCAGTCATCTTTCTTCATGCATGTGTGTTTAAGGACAGTTGTTTTATGTCTTGATTATGCCAGTGGTAATGCCCAATTGGATAAGCAGGAAAAAATTTAGTTTTATATGACTGTGATATAAAATAGTTCCATTTATGAAAGTGAAATTTAGATCAAAACTAGAATTTAAGCATTTAAATTGCATACAATCTTTTTTCATCTAAATACTATTTTGATATGATGAAGTATTTGATATATATTAAAACACCCTGTTGTATATTTTCAATATTGCTTTATAACAATGATGTCTTGCCATAGGACATGTGGCCTGTTTATGATGTTAACTTCAGCCTCGTTGATATTTTCATATGGATCGGAGTAACTACAAATGTTCTGTTGTGGTGCAAGATCATTTATTTTATGACCATTTATGTTATTCTGTCCTGTTCAAAACTCTTTCATAGAGTTTATTTCATACACTCCAAGAAATAACCATGGACATGAATCAGTACATTCAAACTGATGATTGCATAAGAAAGTGTTGCAATAGCTATGGCTGTCACACGTTATTGAATCTTCAATACATTCTGAGTTGTCTAACCTTCTGGTCAGTCACCAAATGCTACACAGTGACTGTAGACTTTGGTTGGTACAGATGATGCATGTCATTCTACATGTAGTTTACGTGTTAGATGATTATTTATCTTTATTTCTGTGACGGATGTTAGTATTTCTAAAAGAAAATTGTATTAAAACAAGTTACCTGGTCCTCCATTGAAGGATTTATGTTAAATTAAAATGTTATTGCTCTAACTTTTTGGCCTTTGAGACATTCTTGACATAATTTTGTTACTCGATTTTCACACTTAGGAAGCACAAATCAGTTTGCTATATTTGGAAATTAAGCATTTTGTTTTGGATCCCACAGTTTTTGCTTTATCCATCATGTTTGCACTTAGCAAGTTTTATTATATGATGAAGTCTCCCTATAAAAATCATCAATTTTCTCATATACCATACAAAAAGAATCTTGTGATTATAACACAAGTGTGCACATGCATATAAAATACTGAAACTTGAAATCAATGCTTCTTATAAACTTACCATATTGAACAGATTTTTATACTCTGTACAGCCTTTTTGTGCATGACCTAAAATACATGTATTTATATACTGTATTTATTTGATGTTGATTTTCCAGCTTTTTACAATGTAATCATACTTAGTGAAGTATAAATCTATACAAAAAAAATATACCATATACTATGTAAATACATTACAGTTTTTCATATATACAAGTATATAGTTACAATAATATGCATTTCTTCATACACAAATAAATCTTCGTCATTTCTCATTTTTTAACCTTGTAATGTTATCTTTAAATGTAGTGAAGCTTTTGCTTTTTGAGATTTACTTCAAATAAGATAAATATGTTGTAAATTTAATTGCTGAAATTTAAAAGCATCTTAAAATTCATTTTGCAACAATACAATATATTTTAATTCAATAATGAACATACTGTAACGTGCTAATAAATGGAGCATTTACTCTCAAATTATAGAAGTTATACATGTACCTAGTAATTCTTCATTTTTGAAGTGACATTTTTGCTGTATTAATATATTCATCGTTTCTTTTCTGTCTGTTTAACAGCAGTCCCATGATTTCCCCATGTGGTGATGAAATTGTGATGATGAACAGTGTTTATAAAGAGAGATTCCCAAAGGTACGTAGACAATAAATGGCCTCAGCAAATGCTTTACAAAATTTTTTCATACAGGATTTTGGTGTTTTTATTTAAAATCTAAACAATTCTTAATATTGTTCATCCCTCTAATAATTTTTTCCCACTTGTATAATGCTGAAGTTTTTTTTTTTCAACTTTTTATAAGCCCATTTTTTAAAAGATAAAAAGTGAGGGTCTTATTGTCTTTATATCTTGCCATATTACACATCTTTTAAATCGCAAGAACATTCACAATATAACATTTAATTTTGTAAATTCCTTATTTAATGCAAGGAATTAATTTCCACCTAAATTCGAGAAAAGCAGTCCTTGCAGATTTTAAAATCTTGCTCTCATTTTTCAGACAGTTTTGAGCTACGGTATATGAAATCATAACAAAAAATTGGTGCTCGCTATATATATTCTCGAGATTTGATGCAAAACAGTGGAATTAAGCACTCACGTAAAATAAGGAATTTACAGTATGTGAAACCTAATGAGTTTACATGAATTTAATTCATAGAGGTACAGTCTGTCTACACAGCCTGTTTGCCTCTGCTATGCTGGTTCTTTGAGGCAGCATCATGTCTTAAATCAGACCACTGTGCTATCATAGTCCTTTATGGCAGCATTATGTCTTTATCAGGCCACAGCACAGATGGAGGAGAAACTGAAGAAATTCATAGAGCAGAACAAGTTGGAGGAGGTGGACTGTGACGCCATCACGCGGTTCCTGCACCACCAGGTGATGGAGCTGGCGCGCGACTGCCTGCAGAAGTCACAGGACAAACAAATCACCGGCTCCTACTTCTTTGAGCTCTCGGAAAAATTGGAGAAATTGCTGATAGATGTAAGTGATGAATTCTATTCTCTATCTGCAGTGTGTTGATAATCAGGCAAATGCGATGAATTCTATTCTCTCTATATATAAATATAATAATAACGTTTTTGATTTAGACTTTTATTTAGACTTATTTATCTTTATAATCAGGACTCTGTGGGCTTGCTAGACATGTTGGTTTAGATGTGCTATGCCTACTGGGTTTACCATTCACAGTCTTGACAAGTTACCTGTCATATTTATGTTTGAAATTCATGTTCTTTTTCTCTAAGCAGTAAATACATTGATATTCAATTTTAGGCACAAGAAAGGGAAGATATTGCATACGAGTTTCTGTATCCCCTCATCAAGAACCTTTACCTAATTATATCCAGGCCATCCAGGCTATTGGAATGTTTGGTGAGAATACATTTTACGTTTCTTTTTTTTTTCTTGGATAATGATACCATTTTCTGAAGATGAAATGACAAAATCTCGATTCAAAATTTGGGTTTTTCTATTACACTGTATTTTCTTCTCAGGAGAACTAATCATTCACTATGATTTTTTAAAGTCAGATTCAAAATTAGTACACTCCGTAAAATTAATTTTTTTTTTTTTAACTGAAATTTATTTGAATATATTAATTTATATGCATGCATCAAATTTGAATGTATTCAAGAGATTTTGGGAATTGTTTATAACAATTTTCATGCACATTTTTTGCTTAAAGTATTTTATATAAAACTTTATTAATATTCATTCGTAATTAACAATTTCACTTTTTATGTTAAGGAATTTGACCCAGAGAAGTTCTACCAGTTACTGGAAGTGGCCGAAGGTCAGGCAAAGGAACACTTGAAGACAGACATTCCTCGCTACATCATCGGCAAACTAGGCCTGAACAGGGACCCACTGGAAGGTCAGTGTCTCTGTTTTATGGGGTTAAAATACACACTTCTGATATTAAGGGGAATTTGTTGTATTTATTGTCAGAAATGTGAGAAAATTATAAACTTTGTAGTAGGCGAAGTTAGTGAATTTAATTTGAATGCAAAATCAAGAAATGTTTGTATTTTATGTTTTAAAAAATGATTCAGTGGTTGACAAGAATTTTTAAATATTTGAAAGTGTTTTTTAGATGTATTGTTTATTTTACAGATCTAGCTGATGGGGACACTGCTAGTTCTGAGCTTGATACCTCCATTACTGATGAAATTACACAGGTATAGAACAGAAATATAATGATCAGTTCACTCAGTTTAAAAAAGATTACTTTCTGCCAATCTTGTAATTGAAGATTTTAGAAGTGTGATGAAATTGTTCTTTTCTAGAAACGACGTGTATACAAGTTTCATACTCCTGTGGAAGATGATTTTGAAATCATAAAGCTGATTAGCAATGGGGCATATGCGTAAGTAATTTACTTTAGTTTCATTTAACTTGTTTATAGTGGTTAGCTAAAGGTTGATTAAACTTGTATACTGTATGACCTGAGAATATGTATTGATAATTTATTTTTTCTGTCCATTTTCTGCCAGTGCTGTTTATCTTGTACGCCATAAAGAATCTCGGCAAAGATTTGCCATGAAGAAGATCTGCAAACAGAACTTGATTCTACGCAATCAGACAGAGCAGGTCTTCACGGAGAGGGACATCCTCAGCTTCACTGAAAATCCATTTGTTGTCAGCATGTACTGCAGCTTTGAAACCAAGGTATGTTGTGTCGTCCACAGTATGGAAAATCAAAAAAATAAGTACAACTCTTTTATTCCTATTATCAAGAATAAGTGCAACATTTTTATTTGCATTATCAAGAGAAGTTTAAGACTAAGACTGTTTATATTAGCATTGCATTGTCATTTGACTAATTGATTACTTTTTTTCGCTCTATAGCGACATCTCTGCATGGTGATGGAATATGTGGAAGGAGGGGACTGTGCCACACTTGTTCATAAGGGCGGACCTCTGCCCTTTGATCTTGCCAGGTGAGTCCCTGATTCCTTGTGTTGTTTTGTTTTCAACTGTAAGGTTTTCTCAATAAATGTACTAACAGAAAAGATTTTTGCAAGTGAATAAAATTAGTTAGGAAAAGTTTTAAAATTGTTGTATGTGATCTACTATGGAAACATGCATGTAGTTCCATAAATAAAGATTAAAATTGTACTTGTTAAAAAGATAATGTTTAATACTCTGTATTTTATTCAAAGGATGTATTTTGCTGAGACGGTGCTTGCTCTGGAATACCTACACAGCTATGGAGTAGTTCACCGTGATCTCAAACCTGATAAGTAAGTGTCACAAAGAGGTCACACGACTTATAAAATTTAATTGCATAAGTTTCGGTAAATGAGTTATTTTTAACATTTTTTTTCTCTTTTAGTCTTCTCATAACAGCCACCGGCCACATTAAACTCACAGACTTTGGGCTTTCAAAAATTGGACTCATGAGCTGTAAGTACTTTGTACAAGCAGCATTTAAATGCAACTTTTGTAGTGGTAGATGTCTAAATATAAATAAAGGTGTGTTATTAAATCACATTTCTTTAATTTTTTTTTTTACATAGTGACCACCAATCTTTATGAGGGATCTCTGGAGCAGGACTGCACAGAATTCAGTGACAAACAAGTGATTGGTACCCCAGAGTACATTGCTCCAGAAGTTATCCTCAGAAAAGGATATGGTAGGACATTTTTGAAATCATAAATATGTGTGAAATAAACAAAGTTAAAAAAAAATGAGATGACAGTTGCTTAACTTTATGTGCATTTGCACCATTTAATATGTGGATTTACAAAACTAAAAGATGAAAAGTCATCTGAATATGCTAACTTTATTATCAAATGTACTTCTTTTTTCCTCAGGAAAACCTGTGGATTGGTGGTCAATGGGAATTATTTTGTACGAGTTTCTTGTTGGATGTCCACCTTTTTTTGGAAACTCTCCTGAGGAGTTATTTTCACAAGTCATCAATGGTAATTAATAGCATATTTTTTGGCCATGTCTTCTCACCTTTACAAATGCTAGCACATCATCCTACATCTTATTTTAAGATTGAGTGTAAGTGAATAAACATGATCAACAGCTTGCATATCTGCTCCAATGTAAGATACAGGTACTGTGGAATCATTTTATTTCATGGGGGCCAATTTTTGTGGATTGTGGGTTTTTTGCTTATTTGTAGGAATGTAATTTCTTGGATGCATCGATTTCAGTTTCAGTAGGAAATCTTAATCTTTTATACGGTAATTAGTTTTCATCAAGGATGTAAAATCATGGGTGAGGGCCACCAATGAATACCACAACAATTGAGCCACCACAAATTCTAATGATTCCACAACATGCAGTCAATTCTGATATTTAAGAATAAAAACAAAGGTATACCTGGGAGCTTACATCATGTTGATCAATAAGAATTTTAAAAATTTTATTCTTCCTTTTCACAGAGGACATTGAGTGGCCTGAGGAAGAGGAGTGGATGGTGCGGGACGATGCCCGCGACCTGATCACCCAGCTCCTCCAGCACAACCCCATCAACAGGCTGGGGACGGGTGGGGCCCAGGAGGTCAAGGACCACATCTTCTTTATGGACCTTGACTGGGCCGGGCTTCTCAGACAGAAGGCAGAGTTCATCCCAGACCTAGAGGGCGACGAGGACACTAGCTACTTTGACAGTAAGTCAACTGTTGATAATAAGTCGACTTTGTTAGTACATGCAAGTTGTTATCTTTGAGAGCTTGAAAGCAGTCTGCTGTTACAGTGATGCAGTCTTTCAGAGAAGATTTCATTGACTGATCTTCAACAAAATATCCATTCATTCAAACCAAATTCAATGTCTAACATTATATTTTTACTGGAATCAACTGAAATAATGAATAGTTTATGATTAATTTGTATTCTTTAATTTTGTTGTTATTTCTTTTATAAAACTATGCTGCGGTGTTAATTCAATCCAAATTAAATGTTTGTTAAAAAAACAAGATCATAAGAATTCAGTTCATTACTTAGATTTGTAGTTGATTTATTTGATGGATAACATATTGCAGTAAAACTCGCTTATAACAATGTGCCAAGGATGGGCAATTTTGCTTCACTATAAGCATAGTTCATTATATCCGTCAAGTTTACAGCATATTAAAACGTAACGGAATTTTAAAAAATTCACTTCAAGCGTCAATTCATTATAAGCATGTTTGCTTTAACCGTGTTTTACTGTACTGTTATAGTACTGTTTGATGAATCTGTTTTTGTGTTTTAGGCAGGTCAGACAAATACAATCATGACATAGAGACGGAGGACACAGAGGATGATGCTGACGACTCTTTGTTCCAGAGTTTTGCCTCCTCCTCTCCCAGGTTCTACTACAAGATTGACGAGATGAATGAGGTAGGTACATGCAGTAGCAGACTAGGGCTTTCTTAAAGTGTACATAGAGTATTTTTGCTTTGACGTGTTCATCTATTGAACCATTATTGAGTTTATTAGAAGAGACTTGGTAAATTCTTCTCAAGTTTTCTTGAATTCTTTTTGTGTTTGGATATCTTTAAATGTTTTGTCAAATAAGGTTTAAAATCATCTGAGATCTGTTTACCAGAATATTTAATATTCATTACAGATGCGTGACAGAGAAGATAGCAGAAGAAGACATTCCAGTGCTGATGAGATGAGGACCCAGTTACTGCAGAAGCAGGCTTTGGAGAGGAAGGACTCAAACCAGTCGGAGAGTTCTGATACCTCGCTTGAACTACAGCAGCTGATGAAGAAGGATATTAGTGGTGTAGACTCCACAGACACATGTAAGGCAGGAGATAGCAGCAGCTCAAAGTTTGATGAGGAAGTGTTTGCAGCAGCACCTGAGCAGTGAGTATCTAGTGAAATTATGCTGTTACCTTACTTACTATTGTACATGTACATTAAATTTTTGAAAATAATGTAAGAGTAGCAGTCAAGGCTATTGTTTGCATGAAAGACAGATTAGCATTTACAAACTAATTGTGTTTTGTGAGACTCATACTTATCTGGAAAATATCATCTTTCATTTGCTATAGAACACCACCCAGGAAAAGCACACTGGCAATAATGTTTAGTACGCCACCAAAGAGTCAGATTCCCAAAACAAGCACCCCAGAGACCCCCAAACCTACTCACCGTCACCCTACCACCAGCACCCCAGAGAGCTCAGACAACAACACCAGCGACGACTCTCCCAAGATCTCCAAGAGAGAACTTCGACCACCTCCCATCAAGAGTATCATCCCAAAGTTGGCCATTTCCTCTGATGAAGATAAGGACAAGGGTTCAGGGGTCAAAGGTGAGAGCCTTATCTCCTTTGACTTAGAGGGCATATCTTTTCATTTTGTGATGGGGTTTAAATAGGGTATTGTTTTTTTGCATCTTCACAGCACTTTACTTTTCTACTTTGATGTTCCCTATATCAGTGCAAACTTCTTTTGAAAGAATGATGCACGAGAAACAGTGTATTTTTCTTCTAGTTATGTAGCTAATTCAGTTTTTTTGTTTGCAGAATTATCTCCTGTTGATGAAAAGAAAGAGAGAGATATTGAGTCCAGCTCCTTAAGTAGGAAGCTTCTGCAGAAATCGGCCTCAACCACAGCCCTCACTCTGCTTATTCAGCCCACAGGTGAATGTCATCTATATGTCGGCAAAATTGTTCAAAACGTTTACTTGATGCACTTATTGGTATTTATATCAATGTTAAAAGCATGGCATTCTTTTCATCCAGCCTTCGGCATATCGGAGTATCAAGTAGCATTATTTCCTGGCTATTATGCTCGGGATCGCCCTTCAAAAAAAGCTAAAAACCTACCTGGAAGTGACGTCACATACCGTATAAATAGTGCTTCCATTGTGATAAACACTCATATTTTTTCTGGCGACATCGGGACATGAGCCCTTGTCGGTTATATGGTTATTGCGGTGTTAATAAATTTTCTAAGACGTGGTCTTAGTTGCAAGGTTTGTAAAGCCTTTGAAAACGAATTAAATGTACCAATGACGAAGTCTTGGTTTGAAAGGATTGATAATCCGTGCATTTTGTTTTACACATGGTTCATGTGGTTTTACAACTCAAGTTGTACAATACACGTTGTGTATTTGTTGAATGCACGATAAGAACACGCTGTGTTCAGAATTTTGTCATGAATATATTTTACCGCAAGTTTTACAGTACACGTTGTGTATTGGTTGATAGTAAGTTTTTAAAACACGTTGTGTTCAGAACTTGGACTCTATAAAAGATTTTACACCGCAAGTTGAATAATATACACGCTGTGTATATATTAAATAGTACAGTACAATTAGAACACGCTGTGTTCAGATTTTTCTTATGGTTTTATTGATCTCAATATCAGGGATATAAATGAGACAAGAGATGGAATTTCTCTTAACTGCTGACTGATACTGGAGATAATTGGTTTACAACCCACAATTTACAAAATGTAATGCTCATAGTAAAATGACCAAAGGTCTGAAGTTTGAACAAAATAACAGTCAGGTTAATAATACAACTGTACTAAATCATGTAGGTGAAAGAAGATGTCAATTTAGAACATCGGAACAGGCTGATGCATTACATGAAATTAATGTTGGTTTATTGATCATGATAAAAAAGAAGTATTTAAGGCATCAGTTTGCACATGGTTGAAATAAGTGCAGCTGATGATATCAGTAATATTATTTGGTGTCATTGAAGACCAAACAAGAAATTTCACTAATGAACAGGAATTTATTTTGCTTCTCGGAGCAATACATTGGCTGTGAAATGTTTTAATTCTGGGATGAGAAGCTTACGTATACGTATGTTTTCTATTACACATAATGTATGGTGTTTTCAAGTTATTGTCACAGAAAAGATGATTGTCTACATTACAATTATTTATATTACATTGTACAGTCGAAGTTGTGCATGTTGTGAAGTTTGGAAGAAAGAAGCTTAAAATCTTGGAGAATCATGAATTTTTTGAAAGACGAACTGATTCATAAAATATTAGAGAATTAAATTGATCACTGTTTGTAATGGGTGCAAAAGACAATCCATGCAGTGTTTTGAATTGTATCAATTGTTTGTGCAGTTTTATTCATATATAAAGTTTGAGTGAAGAGTTATAAAGTTTGACTGAAGTGACAGTGAATGTTGAAAACAGGAGTACCAGTATTGATTAAAAAATTTGAATAAAAGCCATATATATGTCTAAGTTAGTAATAGAGAGAACTCAAACAAACATTAGGATACTTGACTTGAAAAGTACTTTTAAAATAAGTACATGTACCGGTAATTAATGTACATTGCAGTCTAATAATTAATATGGTTTTACTATTTAATTGTTTTTTGCATCCATAATTATTACAAAAGTCATAAACCTGCACATCATTATATGATTAATGAGGATGATATGAGGAACAAAGAACCAAACATTTATTGACTTAGATGATTTGATTTCAGACACCATACATGAATTTATTTAAATGAAGCTAATTTAAATGAATACTTCATGGAAACTAAGGCTTGATAAGTATTGTTATGACACTGTATGATATAAAGAAATGAAGTTGTTTGATACATTGCTGAAATCCTGAGATATAATACCAAAAGAAAAGATTCAGAGTGAAAGAGGATCAATGTGGTCAGAATGAAAATCCAGAAATAATACAATGTTCACTATAACCCTATTTGTTTTAAAAATAAACATTAAAACTTATTACCAAAGTATGGTACATGCTCAATTAGATTGAAATGAAAGAGTACAGTATATATTACAGAAAGAGACTATTTGTGACCATCTTTTATTTCTATCTTAAGAATTTGGTGAATTAAACTTTTACCATATGTCAAGCAATTTTATACCAAGACAAATTGTCGATGGAGATCAGTTGTTTTACAACCTTCCTCTTTAAGGAAAAATCCAGTGATAAGGATTATAAATGTAAAAATACATTTGTAATAGAATACTGCAATGGAAGAGATATAATTGAATGGTAAATTGGCAATATACAATTATAAGTTATTGAATAGAGTATTGAATATACGATATGAAACATGAGATTATGTTTGATTATATATTTAGAGACACTGAAAGATTTTTTGAGATTCTCTTTATACAAGATGGGTTACATGAGTAACTCTAATTTGGAATTACGATACACTAGCTAGCACCATGTTTACAATGTTCATATTGAGAAAAAGCAAAGAACAAACTGATTTTCATACATTTATTATATACTTACCATATATGTATTAGTTGATGCATTGGAATGGTTTCCAGTATATGTGAATAATTATTGATTATCGATCTCTTCAGAACTTATCATCAGAACTGAAGTCTTCATGAAAAGACAAATGTTGCATGCATTTACTTGCTAATGGTGTTTAGTATATATGATACTACAAATTTAAAACAGATTTTAGAACGTTTCTGGTACATATTATTCAGAATTTGAATCAGAATAGATTAGAAAATATTAACTTTACAGATATATGTGTTAAGACATTGTGTGAACACAAGGCTATGTAGTAGCTGCAACAGAAAATTAAAATGATGGGGAAAACTTTTAAATATTAAAGATGATTGAATTTCTTTATCAAAAGATTGAGAAAGTTCTTTTTCTGTATTTTCTAATTGTGTCATATTGATTGAATATATGAATTAACAGGATTTATACTTTCGCTTACTTCATTTAATATGAAATTTGATTATAATAAGTTATTTCAAGATAGTGATTGTGTTTAATCATATCACTCGATCTGAGTGAAAGGACAAAGATATTATAGTACAATATTTACTATTGAAGAAATGTTTACTCATATTTAGCTGCTGGCATATATGTAAATAATGTTACCATAGATATAACATATCTGATCATTCATAAATTCCAAGAACGATTACAGGGAACACATTTGTTCCTGTTTTATTTTTTGTCTCTTTGCCAGTGGGTGTATTAATGAAGACTAGGCGAATTACGATGCCCTACATTGTCTCTCTATAAACAAAGCTTTGTCTGGGCAAGTTTTAATTGGGACAAAAATGTTTACAATCTAAGAAAATAACATGGGGCAAAAATAGTCCTGTTTACAGTTCCCAATTGTTGGTCTTATTGTGATTACATGAATATAGATATATTGGCGGCCAAAAAATGACATTACAAAGAACTTAATATTAGATTTCATATCTTGTTATAAATTGTTAATACACAAAAAATTAATGTCATACAATGTTCCCACTTTATAGGGAAAAGTTATATATATTCCATGAATATACATGTATATGTAAATAATAGATTGTTTATAATGATACATATATTAGATTTATGGAAAATGAAATATTAATTCCATATTCTTTAAGAGAAAACAGTACCTAGCTAGAGGTTAAAATCTTAACATAGGTCATTTATATTAACCTATTTCATATTGAAGATATAATTATCAAATTTAGAAAAGATTGCAAGTTTTGAAATTAGTTTTCTTAAAACTAATTAATTCATGCAGAGTTTGGTTGTACAGTGTATTAATATATCAAAATGGATGTGTTATGAAAGATTAGCATTTTGATTTTTGTATAAATACCACATACCAGGAAAGTCATAGATACTGATTTAAGAATTTTTAAAAGAAGGAACGTTGATGTTCAAAGACATCAGACAAGATTATACCTGACATCCTTCTGTACACAAGTGAATACTATTGCTTTTACTGATAATATCTAAGTTTCAAAGAAAACTTAACTGATCCTAATATATAGCTATATAAGCTAGACAAAATAGGACATACATGTACCCGGTATATATAAATATGATTTTAGTTTATAAAAGAATGATTGACATATAAGTAATTAATGAAGAGTAAATATTTTTCTGATTAGAGGGTCATTGTACCTTAGTTATGTTGCAAAACTTAATCATGCATGAATATAATACCGGTACTTTATATTCAAGGAAGAAAAAATTTGTTTTCTACATTACATTGGAAGCTAGAAGATCATACATTTAATTACATTATAGCTGTATTATATGTGTATTATAATGTACCCTATATATCAGACAGTAAAATCTGACATTTCAATGAATGCAATTCATTCTTCTTTCTATTAACATCTTACAGACAGAAAATTAGATAGTTTGGATTTTACAAACAATGTATTTTATTACGGTATATCACATAGAAATGAGGCAGAATGGTTTTAAAACATTTATATTTTCTGAGAAAACATTAATCATGCAGCCACAATATGGACAATTATTATAGAAATTGGTGGGGAAAATAATGGGTACATTTGATGTGTTTTGTGGCTAACATGATAAAGCAATTTTGTGTTTCCACATGATGAAACCAAAGTTGATTTATTAAAATGGTCTATGTTTATTTAAATCATTGATTGAGAATCTTCTCTACTTGGAAGGATTTTTATTTATTGTCAAATACTTTGAAGATGCTACTTGATACTCCGATATGCCGAAGGCTGGATGAAAAGAATGTCCCCCTCATCCAAGCATTCCCCCGGATGTGATGGATGAGGGGCATTCTTGGAAGACAGCCTGAGGCTGAGGAGTATCAAGGTTCCCTCCCTGTATGGGTATTGAGAATTGTTTATCCCACCTCAAATTAAAATACATATTTGACAATAAATCTGCTTTAAAATTATGAGTGTTTATCACAATGGAAGCACTATTTATACGGTATGTGACGTCACTTCCAGGTAGGTTTTTAGCTTTTTTTGAAGGGCGATCCCGAGCATAATAGCCAGGAAATAATGCTACTTGATACTCCTCAGCCTCAGGCTGTCTTCCAAGAATGCCCCTCATCCATCACATCCGGGGGAATGCTTGGATGAGGGGGACATTTTTTGATTGACTCTGATGGACTCATATTTTTTTATATGATTCTCTTTACATTGAATATGGCTCTGATTATGTTTATATTTATTTATTATAACAGAAATATTTTTATTTCAAAGTCCAGTGTGTCTAAAGCATTAAACTTTAATCTTATGCAGAACCACATATATTTAATTGCTTCACTGATTTTAGCTAACATTTAATCAAAATACATCATTTTTTATGAGCGTCACCTTTTGTTCACATTTCTTTACTGTATGTTTGAACTTTTTAAAAATTTCATTACATAAAATCACTTTATACTTCAACACATCAGTTAAACCCACACAGTTTTGGTTTCTTCATTTTAACACAGCAGTTAAAACCACACAGTTTTGGTTACTTCACTTTACTTTAATACACCAGTTATAACCACACAGTTTTGGTTGCTTCACTTGAGCCATTTTTCCTCCTCCTTCCAACAGATGAGTTTGTGGCTAAACCTATGTTATCTCCAGGAGGCTCCAGCACTAGTTCTCGGGACGCTTCCCCTTCCAGAGATGTGTCCCCCCTGGCCAAGTCTCTCAACCCGCCCATCATTATCAGAAAGGGCGCCCGTGGATTCGGCTTCACTCTGAAGACTATCCGTGTGTACCAGGGAGAGAGTGACAACTACAATCTACAGCATGTGGTGGTGGTAAGTTGTCATTGAGTTGTGAACCACAGTTCAGTCTCTTGGAATGATTATCAAATGCAAAATTCTTACAAACCATTAAGGCTTTATATTTCAGTTCCATTGAGATTGTTTTACTGGCATTAAGGAGTTGCAATGAATAATTAGCATTTTTGAGTAAGTTTGGGCTTTGTCTGAAGTTCTTCATGAACTGTTTGCAGCCCTATTCTTAAGTTAGTCTTTTTAAGAATGGTTTTAATTTCACAGCATGCTTTGGTGGTACATTCCACTACATACTGAATGATAAGCTCAATAGCTATGAAGTAGCGTACTATGAATACCTATTGATTAAAAAACATCATTTGATGATAACAAAATTAACTGTGAAAAGGCTTTAAAGGAAATAGTAAATGTGTATGCATACTGTAATTGGGAATCTTTGAAGAGCATGTACTTGTTGCATTTCATGTAAAAAATTCTGTCCTCCGTTTTTCAGGCAGTAGAACAGAATAGTCCAGCGTACGAGAGTGGATTACGCCCGGGCATGTTGATCACCCATATCAATGACGAGCCAGTGCAGAGTCTGCTATACACCAGAGTCATACAGAACATACTGAAAGGAGGAGATGTTGTGAGCATACGTTGTGTGCCAATGGAAAGTACCACCATCAAAAGAGGTGGAAAGCGTAGAGCACATCCAGGAAAAATGGTCCGAAAAACCAACAAGAAGAAGGGGGATGAAAAAATAAGGGAAAAAACTAAAGGGAGATCCATTCTCCGAAGGTTGAGTTCTAAATCTAAGAAAACAGATTGGTCCACTTCTCCCTTGATGGTGACAGGCCGATCTCTTGGCAGTGGAGCATTCAGCAAGTCCTGGACTTGTGGAGACAGTAGCAGTGGGCAGCTAAAGGCAACAAAGTCTTTCCCTGGTGCAATTCCTTGGTCTCCAGATTCCTCACTCGGCAATTCCTCAAATAGTTCTGCCAATTCCAGCTCCCCCAACTCCCCTGCGAGTAATTCCACATTCGGCAGGCCAAGTTCGTTACACGGGTTACACCATAATAAGCGCACTCACAGCATAAAGTCACCACATCGTCGGAGGTCTGTTCACAATATTCCATTGTCTCCCTTGGCTCGAACCCCCTCCCCCTCACCCATGCCAACTTCTCCAAATCGCAGTCCCAGTCCTCTCGCATTTACGCAAGGTCAAACTTCTTCTGGTCATCAAATTGGAAGCTCCAACATGCCTCAGCAAACTTATCCAGCACAAATGAACTCTTCGCAATCCCCTAACACAAGCATTACAAGAAAGACTTCCTTTTCTCGACCCAAAAGTTGTGAGCCGGGGTCACCCCTTCTGAGAAGAGCCCTCTCTCCTGACCGTCTTCACCCTCACTCGGCCGAGAAAGCCGTCGTTCAGAGGAAGGGGTCTCTACAGGAGAAGAAGAGTCATTTATACGAGTCAGTGTGATGGATAGAGCTCCTCCAGTGG
Organism: Magallana angulata; assembly: GCF_025612915.1. Taxonomy (NCBI): domain Eukaryota; kingdom Metazoa; phylum Mollusca; class Bivalvia; order Ostreida; family Ostreidae; genus Magallana; species Magallana angulata. The sequence goes on from NC_069120.1 coordinate 47,659,864, forward strand.
GACATTGTAAATCATTCAATGGCAACTGCTATTTAAACTTGCAGAACATAGTGAAGCAAAAACTACAAATCTGCTCCCCCAACCCTTTAATGTGATATAAAATACCTATATACATGTATATTGTTTTTTGTGTGAGTGCTTGTTAATTACTAGATCTTCCCCCCATTTATTGTTTTTTCATGCGTGACTAGCTTTTTTCTGTGATGATCATTGTAACAAACCTTCCCATGCTCAAAGCTTGTGCTAAACTAGAAAATTTATGTGATATGATAATACTGAAACCATTTGTTGATGTTTGTTTACATATTCATGTGCATGTACATTGAAAAACTTTACGTTGTTTATATGGATAGCATTTTGAGTAGTGCTAAGGCTGGAAGACTCAATCCAGTTGAAGAATTTACTCAAATTACAAGATTATAAATGCTAGATAGGGGAAGAAAATCCTGTTCATTTTGAGTCAAATTCTGAACTGTGATGTTTTGTTGATTACTAGGTGCTTTCAGAAACCATTCACACATAATTTGTTGACTTGTTAATCTTCAGAGGTAATAGAAAATGTCTTTTTCATTTAGGTCTCTCAAGTTTCCAAGATTAAACACTTTTTACTATAAAAAGATATATAAAATTGAATGAAATAATAAGCCTTGGATTAATCTTATCTTCAATTGGTAATAAAAGTTAAGCATATTCAATTTAAGAATTTATATTTCATCTCTTCTACACTTTTTATTACACTGAAGATTAACAATACTTTGTTTCATAAATGTTGACGTAAATGGCAAAACAACCAATGACATTCACCCCATCATCATGTTTATGTCTCATTTTCATTGTATGGATTTCTATGTAATAGAATATTTCACTTGTACTCTGTAAATAAATGGACATCGCACAAATAGTAACACCAGTGGGAAAAAATTATTCTAACAGACTCGCCTCAAAATTTGACATTATGATGCTTTATGCTGGAGATTGCTTAAATTCCTTCTTTTCTTTTTTTATAAATTAAAATGTCTAAATGTTTGATTCTAACTCTGTGTGAATTTTTTTAAATGTATTTTTAACATCTTGACTGTACAGTAAATCTGAACGTGCTCATTTTTTTCTTGGAATTACTTAATCTTGTCTGTTTGGCTGGAGAAGGTTGTCAAAATTAGGTATGATATATCTACCGAGTCCATAGACACTGTGTGTAGTAGTCGTGCTTCTTCAATGTTTTAAAGTACTTAGTGTGTCGTCCACATTGATCTCATATAAGTGTAAACCCACTGCCTGTACAGATGTACCTTACTGACGTTTGATTGAGAATATATATATATTGTCATGTTTGAATAAATGCTATAGTTATATTGTATTGTAATTATTTTGTTATATATTTCATTTTTTGCTGCAATTTTTAAACATGTAGTATGTGTTATATATTTATCATTAAAAGTTGGAATTTTTCAAAATTTACAATTTCATAAATATAATGTTCTGTTGTCCCATTTTCGATATGTTGTTAAAAACATATTTTGAAATAGAGAAAAAAAAAACATTTTTCACTTCTCTTTAGGTTTTATGGGAAACCTTTAGGTATTTTTGAACGTGTTATCAAAATATTTTAAAATTTCTTAATTGACCACAAGATAAATTCTTAGGCGTTTTACAATTTTTTACTTTCCTATCTTATTAAAATACAAAAAAAAATACAGCAAACAATGAACTGTACTTCTATCGAGAGGAGGCATTAACATTTTGCTTTTCTAAACTTCTAGAACTAAACCGTGGTATCATATCAAAAATACGGATTGTTTTAACAAGAGGCCCACACGCGTTGACCAACATAGACCACAGACCAGCAGCAACCGATTACCCGCGTGAATCAAGTGGTTTTTAAAATATACATGTTTATGTTTACTTTATGGCAGTATTTATCACCCCCCCCCCCAAAAAAAATAAAAAATAAATAAATAAATAAAAAGGCAGAGCCCCTGCCCCATGGGCAGTGAATTTCGCAATTCAAGAAGAGGACATTATGGACATGCATACATGTATTAACAATACATTTAGTTTACCTCCCAGGACTGAATGTACAGAATAAAATATTATAAAATTTTATTCATTTTTACTATGTAGCCATTTTGCCTCCGCCCAAGTGTTTTAACCCTTGACACAGGAGCAACGAATTTCACAATTTAGGTATAGGGTTTTATGAATATGATATTATTTATTTAGTTTTTCTTACATTTATAAGAGAGGTAGAGAAGAATGTTTTAGGTTCAATAGATGTTAACTACTGGCTCCCCTCTACGCTCTGAAATTGAATTTTTTCCCATATGTGCAAGTGTAAACAACAAGATTTTTTTTGAAATTTTTGAAAATGGGGTTTTTTTTTTGTTTGCATATTTGACCCTATCCATCAGGATTTGGAGATGGTTAGCTGCAGGTCTGTATAGCTCCCTGTCTGAAAAAATTCGGATGGACGACCTGGGAGCTACAGTGCCTCCCATTGTAACAATCTGCTATTTACGGCGCACTAAAAAATATATACTGACCTGCAGCTAGGAGATGGTTAGGTAATAAATTACATTTTAGATTCCTCTTATACTAAATATGCTTTTAAAATGTTAACAATTGACCTTTTAGTTTTCAAAAAGAATTTTAAAATGTAAAATTGGTAACTGACGACGGACGAACACTAATAGCAATTGATCACCAGAGTGACTCAGACCTAAAATGTTATTACACAAGTAATATATAAAGCTTTATACATTTAACCATTTACATTAGACAGCAAATCCCACCAATTAATAATACTCCTTTTTTCAAATTTCTGCAATATGTTTAATAAACTCAAGTTTTGAAAACAGTACATTGAAGTTTAATGGCTGACTTATGCGCATTTATAAATGAAATTATCCGAATATATTATCCACGCTGCTCTGGTCGACACAGTGGAAGGATACCTCCAGATACTTGTTGACGCCACTGCACGGCTCCCCAAACACGCTGCTGTCAGCAAACAGACTACAGCGTCTGTATCCGTTACACGACCACTTAGCATGGTCTGTGGACGAAGGAGCATGACACGTCAGGGACCCGACATGATGCGATGGACAAATCACATCGCTTAGTCTTCCATAAACAGCGGAGAGAATTCGAATGGCTTTTCCTGGTCCACATTGGATGTATCCCTCCTGTCCTTGACACAGTACGAAAGACTGGCCTGTATATACACACATAAAGAATATATTTTGAATTGTTCCTAAAGAAACGGACACCTCATTCGTATCTAGATATTTTACTAACCAGAAAAGGCGCTAATTTGAGAATCTGGATGAACTTGGGACGAAGGCGTGGAATTCACAAAATTACACGGTACTGCAAGATGAGTTTGTGTCTGTTAATGAAAGAAATGAAAAGGGGGTATATTCTATATATTCATCTACCAACTACATGAATTAAATAATCTTTCATCAAAATACCTGAAAGTAAGCTGTGATAGAAGCTGTAGAAGTCAAGCTAGGAGAACCGTGGTCGTAGGCGATGACGGCTAGTTCCAGTTTCCCACCCAAAGCAGACGACAATTGGTCAAAATGTAGTGTGGAGACAACCCGGATTGCTCCAGTGGCATTGTTGATGGCGAAATGCTTGTCCAAATCGTCGGGCCGAGGCAGGATGGCATACGACACGATGCTGTTAGGAGTCAGTGGCTCATCATAGTCCACTGCCTGCAAATGTCTTATACAGTATTAATAATAATATCGTAATAGAAACGTTTTTTTTTTAAAAAGTTTTAATAGGTTTGCTTTTTAAATAGGATATTTTAAAATCTTTGGCTGGCATTAACCGACTAACCGACTTTGAAGCAGAAAATGAATTCGAGGTATATATATATATATATATATATATATATATATATATATATATATATATATATATATATATATATATATATATATATATATATATATATATATATATATATATATATATATATATATATATATATATACATGAATTTGTATTCTGTTGTGCGACGTGTAATTTTCGTGTAGGTTTTTATAGTCTGTCCCAAGATATTTTTGCTGCATATTTTCTTGAATAATTCGATATTTATAAATACCTCTTGATTCAGATGATGTTCATTCAATAGTATGAAAACAATTCCAAGATTTTCATTTTGAAACGCCCCCTCTAGCTTAATTGTCAGGTTTCAATACACGGCTAAAAATAGAAAGTCTACAGGGGTTTTGCATTGCATCAGCCATAATACAGCCCGGATGATAACATGGAAAATTGTGCGAGGTATTCCGAGTGACTTCCGAATGGAGAAAAGATGCCAAAATTACCATTATAAATACGTAAGAAATCTGTTTTCGTTCCTGTGAATTTTTACGAGTGAAAATTGATAATGGATGAATGAAGTTATCTTGGAATTTTTCCCTTTCATTGATTTCAATTGCACTTCTTTCACAGGTATGTGTATTTTTATTAAAAATCGTCTAAATATGCAGCATGAATATCTTGAGACAAACTTATAGAGAGACAGCATTCAAAAACTTGCATGCACTGAAATGTTGTCTGATCCTGATATTGATTTTGAATTTTCAGTAATTCCAAACTCATACTTTGAATGCATGAATATGGGAGCATTGTCATTTAGGTCAAAGAGGGTGATATTCACGGGAACAGACGACACTTTACCCCCTCCATCGCGTGCTTCTACTGTAAAATGATACACACTCTGCCGCTCTCTATCCAAACATCTGGTGGTGTTACATGCGACAAATATTTGTCCATTTTGTGAGTTAATACTAAAGCTGTTAAAAAAAAACAAAGCCATTTTTTTCATTCAAAGTTCCAAAAATACATGCAAACCTACAAGGTTGGGTCATTTACTTTGAAATGTGATCACATACTTTTAAATACATTGATAATTTTACAATTACTTACAATTACAATTGCATTGATTTTTTCAAATGTAATTGATTACGCTTATTATGATAATTACCTATCAATTACTTTAGTTTTATTTTTCAAGTTCATTTATTTTCTCTCATAACATATAATGTAACATGAGGTGCAGAAGAATTATATATACAAAAGTATAAGAAAAGCAGGATTTACAAAACAGAAACAGTAAAAGTAAACAATGAATTTTTTATAGTTGTTACTTAGGATGATCGACCAATTCAAATACACACACACACACACACACACACACACACACACACACACACACACACACACACACACACACACACACACACACACACACACACACACACACACACACACACACACACACACACACACACACACACACACACATACATATATATATATATATATATATATATATATATATATATATATATATATATATATATATATATATATATATATATATATATATATATATATATATAAAATTATGAGAACAAATACACGTATTATGTACAATAACTTTGGTTCTGAGCAAGATTTTCTCTTTAGTGAATGTTTGTTCGCGTAAATTTGTTTATTCAAAAAGTACAACTTTTGGCAGTACAGCCCACCAGTATGCTTATATAAAATAACAATTACTATAATTCATACAAATGCGATATTTAGACTACCTTAAATAAAAAAAAAAATGGGAGTTATTGGTTCATAACTGATCAAAATTAGACCTTTACCTACTGCCGAAGGCAAATAAGATAAAAATAAGATGAGAACTTTTGATTAGTTGACTTTCGATGAGTTTTCGTGTCCGGTACCGGAGGATAAATAATATTAAAATCAACCACTGCTTTAAGGTTCCTCGACACACCAAATTTTATTTTATGGATCGATAGAGAATCTTTTTTGAAACATGATTCCACAAAACAGAGATCAATATCGGCTTTCAGTTATTTTATACGAATTTTTTTGTATTTTTTCAGTGAAATAGGAAGAACTGTTTTGCAGACAAACAGAATATATTAGAGCTTAAAACTTGTTGTCAATTAATGTGTAATATAATTATAAATAAATTCATGCCAAAGATCGTTTGGTCAAGTGTTTAATTTTTTAATTAAAAAAATATTTCTGAAAATCAAAATTGTAATTCTTTAATATCTTTTTAATCTATGGATAAAATTTTAAAATTAACATATAGTCCCATAAAGTATTATCTAAACAATGATATTTTACAAAGAAATTGAAATGAAAATGCGAAATTTTGGAAAAATTGCTATTTATCAAATTTGAACCGATCCCGATTGAAAAAAAACTGATCCCGATCAGAATTATTTTAAAATTTAAATTTTACAAATAAACTGCAGTTTTTTTCTAAGTAATTGATATAAATTATAAATTTAGTATATGACGAAACCATTTTACGGTTAAAAAACCTGAAATTTTTGCAAAATTCTGATTCATTCTTACATTATGTGATTTCGTTCGGGATCAGTTTAATTACAATCGGGATCGGTTCGATTTTAAAATTTTCCATTTATACTTTAATTTAACTATTTGGTTTCAATTTCTTGTTGAAATATGATTGTACAGCAATTGTTAAATGCGAGTAACAGTTTATCTGCAGTTTTTATCCATAGATTTAAAAAATATCTACAATCCTTTTTTTTCGTTTTCATAAATATTTTTTTTACAAAAATATTTCAAAGTTTATTTGGCCGTTTTTGATATGTATTTATAGATAATGGTATTGTGCATTAATTGATAACAAATTTTTTGCTCTAATATATCTTGTTCGCAGCTAAAACGATGTTTCCGGTTTCTATAAAAAAATACAAAAAAATCATATAAAATAATCAGAGGCCGATATAGGTGTCATTTTTGAATAATCATTTCTCAAAGAGAATTCTTCATCGATCCATCAAATAATGCATTGGTGTGTCGAGCCACCTTAAAGAATTTTAACAATGGCATACTGGTCTCCCAACAGGTTAGCTAAAATGTTGTAAGCATCGTCTAATGATCTGAAGTTTGACAATGGGATTGGATAGGACTTTTACACTTTTTATCTATTATGAAACTTATAATGAATACTTGGCCCAAAAATCTGTATTTTAAACTATCTTTTAATAAAATTTAATTATAATTTGAATATGATGTAATTTAATCCATATTTATAGTCAAAGTGGCACACATACATACACAACCTCGTTAAAAATACTCTGTGGGGTTTTTTGTTGTCTTTTTATAAAATAAACTAAAGCTACTAAAACATCATAACCATAGACAAACGTACATATCGGAGTTTCCTTTCAACGAATAGCTGATTTCTCCAAATCTTCCAGCGTCACTATCGATAGCCTTTGTTTGATAAAGAAAATAAGATGAACGGATTGTCAATTGTAGGAAATTTATACAATGAAACACAAGCATAATATATTTTTCATCTAAGAGCATACATGCAAATTAAGTCGAACCAACCATTCTCGTTAAATTATAGAAATTCATATGTAATGCGCGATCTTTACTGTATTTCAATCACCTTAATTAATTTCGCGAGACTTGTAATTTACCAAAATATGCGTTCCCTTTAATAGACTGTCTTTAAACTTTAGACCAATGATTCGAGAAAACTATGATTTGCAAAAAAAAATGAATAAAAGAAATATATATAAATGGTGCTTTGACGCAAAAATGATTTATCGCAAACGAAACTATTTAGTCCACAGCATTCAAACATACATGCATTTACAGGTATTTATTCGGGGGGGGGGGGGGGGGGGGGTGCACGTATTTCGTGTTATTTTTAATATTAATTTTGATTAACACATTTTATACCCGTGTATCACCAATTACGGTGCCGGACGCCAGGTTTTCAACAACAGAGAATCGGTAGCTACTGTAGGTAAACTTGGGGTAAGAGATGTTTGTTTCATTGACGTAAACAATCACGTGACAATAGCTGGTCAGACTAGGAACACCTCTGTCTTCAGCTTTAAGCTGCAACACATAACAAAGTGAAATTAAAAAAAAAAATCTTAAAAAATACATAGACTTGATGTATTTTGAATTTAAATGGTATTATACTTATAACGTAATTCTTTGAAATCTCTACGGAATTTCCAACTAAAAGAGCAAATCTTCATTTTTAAATATAAAGCATTATAAAAACAGCAGACAAAGAATGTGATAAATGACAATACCGTTAGATTAATCAAAGTCTGTACTCTGTAATCAAATTTGAAACCATTGACGAGTTTCAGATGAACATGTCCAGTTGAATCAGCAACTGAAGGCGACGCTGTTAATCCAGAAAAACGAGTTACGCCATCTCTTTCATACACTGTTAAGTCGATAATGCTATTTTCTCCCTACAATGCAAATCACTTGAGGTGAAGTATATAATAAATAATAATAAGAACTAGGTTTCTGGCGAATATCGTTAATTCTTATCACTTGCATATAGAACCATTTTAACAAGGCCTTGGACTTTCATTAGAATGTAACTATCTATTTTTTTGGCAAAACAAGTTAAATTACGCTGGTTTCAAGCGAAATATACCCCGATTGTGTAGTCTTTACTCAAAAGCCAGACAAATCGTGTTGATTTCAGAGAGTAATGGCTGAGTGGTGAGCAATGAATTAGACAGGCCTACGTCACAATGCAAGCTTTTGTTAAAATGGTTCTTAAACTTATGATTCATTGTATTGGTAATTAGATAGGGTCTATTTATACCCGTTTAACTAAAATCACAGAGGAATCTAAGTCGATATAAATAAAGTTGTATGGTTAGGTTTAAATATTTTTCCAGATTGCCATTGTGAAACGTGAAGCTGTGAAATGGATAATTCTTGTTTTATAACATAATTTATTCCAATCTTGCCAGTTTTCCTCCTTATCGACATGTTGAGCGCATCCACTGAGAGTTGATGCATTCTCTTAAATCTGTGCGTGTCGCGTGTTTGGATTGACATTTGAGTCAGTCTGGCAATGATGCGAATATTTTCTTTTCCTTATAATAATACTGAATAGTCTACATTTTCACATCAGTTAAATGCGAGCAGACTGTATTTATCAGTGGATAAATACAAATCTTAAAACAATTCTCATCAGGATTTTTATTCCTTAATAGCATTTGGCTTAAATTGACCATTGTCTTTGATTTTCTTTTCCTCTGTATTGTACCTGATCATGATCTTCAACCATCAAACCTCCCGGGATAGAAATGAGAGTGTCCGTCACGTCTTCTTGTATAAAGGCATTGACGTCAGATCTGGAGAATATCGGGGGGTTGTCGTTTACATCCATCACGACTAGAATCAGGTAAGTTGTAGACTCGGTAAGGTTGCTTGGATTGGATGTCACCTCAGATGCCTAAAATCACATTTATGTAAAAGGTGGACTCTTTTTTTTTCTCTTTTTCTGTAAGAATTGCCCCTATTTGTATATCCAGTCTCATTTTCATTAATAATTATTGAACACATTTGAAATTTTTCATATGATTTGTTATAATATGATTTGGTTTGGACAAAAATATATACAATATACAATAGTATACATTTATTGCATGATGATGAGGGAAATATGAAGATTTATTCCCCCAATAAAAATCGTATTTCCCGAGGGCTTTGCCCGAGGGAAATATAATTTTTCTGGGAAAATAAATCTTCATATTTCCCGAACAATCATGTAATCAAAGTTATATTATACCGAACAACAAATAATTAAACAACATACGTCGATTTCAATAATTTTTCGATTTGTCGAAATCAATAACGTCGTGATTTTGTTTTTTTTTTCTCTGATTGTCTATCTTTGTTTTCCAAAATTCGAGTCAAATATAGTAAAATTAGTTTTTGTAGCATAAAGAGAATTTAATTGATTACATATTTTTGATTTCATCATATTTGTCAACATCGTATGCCCATATTGGCTTTTTCATACCTTTGGGATGAAAACCCCCCCAGAGATTTCCGAAGAGTTGAGACATTATATTTATTCCCCGGGAGACACGACGTTTTGTCGCCCGGTCACGTGATTGTCTAGAACCTATCAGATGTCGCTTTATATAGAATAATCATATTGAGGTATAATAATATGCTATCTCTACGCGTACAAATATACAAATCACTTTGATCCCTTTTTCAGAAGAATCAACGTTGTATTGTATTGAAGCATAGAGAGTAACGATATGAACTCGGAGTAACTCTCGAAAACCATTCATATTAAGAAGAAATATATGCTCTGCAGTGCACAAGAAACTTCGAGATTTTGAGGGAGAAAGAGATGTAAAACATTGAACACACTTTTATTGTTACGTTGCACCATCCAGTGTGTCTTTGATTGAAATGGTCGTCTCTGTCAAGTATTGCTGATGTAAAAACCTCCCCAGTTGTTCCGTTTATCATCAAATATGGCATACAATCTCCTTCAGATATTGATAGATAAAACAAAAGATTAAATGGTGGCAATGTAGATTGCAAGTGGTACACAAACACAAATTCGTTTTTCACTCTTTATTCTAATTCATTATGAAAAATTGTGCTCACCCGCTATTAAACTGTAAGTAATTTTGTTTTGGATTGAATAATCGCCATCCACTGCTAATACTCTGTAGAGCAATGTTCCCTAGTAAAGTTCATTTTGATAATTAGAAACAAAAGGGTTATGTGCCGAAATGTTCACCTGAGTCCAAGAACATAGATTTGAATTAACAGAGAATAGCTACTAACTGAAAAAATACCAACTCTATTTGCTTAGAAATTTAGATAGTTTCCTATAATTTTTCTCCAGGATATTAGTAAACTCTTAAAATGCCCATAATTATCTAGCCCTCTTACGTCAAAATTTTAGAACAATAATTTCTTTAAATAATTTCACAAGTTATATGAAATTCGTTGATGGTCATTAATGACTTTATTTAAAATTAAGGGGTGATTTTGGACCGTCAGTGATCAATTTGAATTTTTTAAGCCAAAGAATCCATATCAAGTTTTAATATAACTACATGTACCATTTACTAGCATTTCACATGCTATTTATAAAAAATTATGAAGAAATAAATTAAAATTAAAATGTTTAAAAATGCCTAAACTTCTAAACGTTTTATCATAGCAAATATACAAGTAATAATTATACACTTAACATTTTTTCTTCACATTTTTTGTACAGATCACACTTGCATTTTTAATTTTTAGTTTTTGCAGTATTCAACCCATGCGCGGATCTAGAGGGGGGGGGGGGGGGGTCGGGGGGGTCCCGACCCCCCCTGGAAAATGAAAATTTATTAAATTTACATAGTAAAATTATCGCGAAAATATGCCTCGGACCCCCCCTGGCAAACACAATTATCCTTCGGACCCCCCCTGGAAAAATTTTCTGGATCCGCGCATGCAACCGAACTCAAAAGAATAATTGACGCGTTTCAATCAATAATATAATGTTTAACATGAACATATGTGCAATTTCTTTTTATCAAATTCTCTTTAAATTTGATTTGTTAAATCTATATAACAAAAAATTGCTATTATAGTTAACGAAAAAGATAAAATAATTATATGATTAAGACCAGTGTACCATTGGTTGATTCTCCAATACATATAAAATATGAGGCAAGCCCAGGAAAACTGGTGGCGTATCGGAGACGTCCTTTACAGTGATCAACAGCTCTGCCGTGCTACTTAGTGAAGGATAACCGCCATCCTAAAATATACCGTATTATGACATTAAATGATAAAATAAAAATAAATAAATAAAAAAATATTATTCGGGATTAAAATAGAGAAAGGTAATGTGGTAATAGACATATAACTGTTAACTATATTCAGATGCAAACAAAACATTAGTATTCTTGCAACTGTTATGTTGTAAATTTTTAATTTACTGGGAGTGTGCACGGTATATGAACCAATGTGAACAAAACATGACACGAGCCTTGTTTACCATTTATATAAGAATTAGGAGCTCTATATCTTGCTTTCAACTCTACAACTGACACTCAAATTTGACTGATGATAGAAATGAATTACTAAACCATTTTAAACAATAAAAGTTGATAAATCGAATTTGACCAAAATCGTGATCATGCCATTTAAATACATTTCGTGTAGTGTGGTTTGTTAATAATTTATGTACCCCTTTTAATCTATCATTTATTTAAAGAGACACTACAGCTCATTTTGCACAAATACCGTGAAATGACAGTTTTCTCGTAATTTTCTTGCAAAGTTAAAAGTATGAACAAAAAAAAGCCTTGTAAAATCGGCAGGATTTTAATGAAAATCTTGCAACAAACGCAAGTGCATCTTATGATTTTGGAAGGACGTACGCTTACTGTAAGCTTCCGGTAGCATTTGGACATGCACAACAATCACCACGGTTTCCTTACGAAATCTAAAAAAGTACGCTGCACTCGCTCTTTACTCAAAGAACCCGTAAGATGACCTTAATTTGACTTGTACGAATGGTCTAAGGAGATCTCACTTGTCAGCTGCGTTGCACATACGTTGACTGCAAGTCGCTTGTATTCACCATCAACATATAAATTGAACGCACAGTAAACGTAAGTCACGTTTACGTCATGCGTACACCAATGACCCGTGGTGCGTGCGAAATGCACATAAACAAGATTTTAAAAAATATTATGAAAAGAATACCCATGGATAAAAAAAAATCGAGCTTTACCATTCATCAAATCAAATCAAAGATTCTAGTATTTAACTTCCTTCTAAAAGCCAAACTCAAACAAACAAAAAATATGGAATGCAAAGATGAAACAGGGTAAGAAGGAACTGGATATAGAAGTAGATTGTAGGAAAAATGCATACGATTTCCCAATCACCACGACCAGCAAGCATGCTAAGATAAAATCATATACATTTTAGAAGTACGGAGAAGAAATGATAATAACATGCAGAACGATATTTCTAACTAAAACCAACTTCACAAAAAAACTCCAACACATCCTACTGGAGGCAGTTGTTTTCATAAGTATGATAATTTTTGTTCATAAACAGGATACTTTCTTTACTTTGAAAATATTGACTATCATCTCATATGACCATTTAAATTTTATAAGATTGTTTTCATGATTGTATCAAAATCAGAATGTTAGAAAAGAATTTGTAGACTTTGATTTTTAAAATGTATGAAGTGTAAATGGTGTCACACTTTTAATGATGACATTTGTAAAAAAAAAAAAAAAAAAAAAAAGGATTCCATGTGGATTTTTACTTTTCGAAGATATTGTTAAGTTCAACAATAAATTACATTTACTAGAAACATTATAAGTTGATAATTAATTCGCTGAAATTAGATTTTTGCACATAATTTCTTCTAGATTTCAGGGAAGTTTTCATTATTTTATGGTAATAGATGCGAAAGATAAGTTATAGTTTCAAAACATTCTTCAAATAGGTCGACCAAGTTACCTAGTCTAATCACCAAAGCAGCAACTACAGAAAAGATATTGCTGCCGTTCGCAAGGCAAACGTCTGGTACACGACAATCGTAAGACGGAAGCACGGTTCTTATTGGCATCGCAAGCTGCGAGTGGCAACCCGTCTTTAAAAAAATGCACGTGACACCTACGACTGGTGCGTCAAACGTCCGTCTTACGTTGCACTCTTAATCCCTTCAATACGATTTTAAACGCTACGACTTGCCACGGGAGCCACGACTGGTAAAACCAAGGACACACGCATGATCACCAACCACTTACGGTCAGCTGTGACTGATGATTTAAAGTTCTCAATTTATCGCTAAAGCTGCTAATGTTTGATAGCCTATACTGTAAATTTTGCTAGCCCAGCCTTTCGTTCAACACTGCATGCTCATAGGTTGTAAACATTTCAGTGTGGCTTTCAGCAAGAGAATGAAAAGACCACGCATTTCGACAGATTTGGCTAGAAAATTTCCATTTCCCTGTATTGTAGAAATTTCTTAACATTAAAAATTAAGACGCTTTGTTAGTTATGTGTGATCCCGTGCATGAATATATTCACTACCTGTTTATTTCTATAAAATTTTCGTCAGAACTCCATTGATAACTGCTGTCTTTCAAAATTACGTAATGTGAATAAATTTCAATTCCAGAACATCTTTAACATTCAGTCGTGAGCTTATCATTGCAGTAAAATGATTCGAAATTTCGAAACATGCAGATCATCAATTCTTTAACTGAACTAGGTTTACAAAAAGAAAAACCAAAATGAGGAAATTAGCTATAGTGTCCCTTTGAAGCCTTAGTCACAAGTGGCCGTACGTGTTTGTGCTACGTAGGTAATTGTAGCGTTAAAAATAGTATTTAAGAGATTGCGAGTGCAACGTAAGACGTTTGACGTGCCAGTCTTAGGTATCACGTACAATTATCTCTAAAGACGGGTTGCCACTCGCAATGTGCGATGCCCGTAAGAACCGTACTTCCGTCTTATGATTGTTGTTTGCCTTGTGAACGGCAGTAATAAAATTCGCGTCGTAGGTCACCTGCAAGTCAATCGTACCAATGTTTTTCTGTGCCCTACGATAGCTGCATGGAAAATTATTAGTTTTCATGTTAAATAAAGAATATTTTTTCTCTAGACATGCACTGCAAGTAAGTAAATACTGTTATTTACTGTAAGCAGGTTAATATTTAAACGTCAAGAGAACTCGTAAAAAAGAAGATTATTATTCTGTAATTGCTGCTTTTTGTTAGACTAGTTTAACTGGTCGACACGAATAAAGAATGTTTTGAAACTTCAATTTATCTTTCGTATCCAATACCATATCTATGGAAAACTTGTCTGAAATCTAGAAGAAAATGTATGCAAAAATCTACTTTTAGCGAACTAATTATCAATTTAAAATTTTTCTTGCCAGTGTATTATCTTTATTATTATTTAATGATTTTACAACTTTGTTATCTATTTGTTGAACTTTACAATATCTTCGAAAAAAGCCTTGACGAAATTTTCAGTTGAAAGTAAACAACCCCCACATCGAATTCCTTTGCTTATGAAATGTTATCATTAAAATGGTGATACCATCTCCGCTTCATACATTTTAAAATCAAAGTCTGCAATTTTTTTCTGATATATTGACGTTGCTACAATTATGAACACGTTTTTATAAAGTTTCAATGGTCATATGAGACGATAATCAATATTTTCAAAATGGATAAAGTACTCTTTCAACAACTTCCTTATTATATAGAATGTGAGATTTTTTGTAGTTGGTTTTTAATTATTTAAAAATATCGTTCTGCGCGCAAAGATCAATGTTCCTCTCCGTACTCCTAAAATGTATATGCTTCTAAATGAGCACGATTGCAGATCGAAATGATTGAGAAATCTAATGCCTTTTATCTACGTCTACCACTTCTAATCTTCTAATATCTACTTCAATATTCTGTTCTTTCTTGTTCTGTTATTCTTTGCCTTCCATCCTTTTTTAAGAAAGAACACATTTGCTTGCTTGATTTTGGTTTTTAAAATGGGATTTAATACTAGAATCTTTGATTTGATGTTGATGAATGGTAAAACTGTTGGTTCTCTTATCCTTATGAGGATTTTTGTCATAATCATTAAAAAAAAAATCTTGTTTATGGGCAATTCGCACGCATCACGAGCAATTAATGTACGCATGACATAATTCTGACGTACGTTTACTGTGTGTATAATCTGTGTGTTGATGGTGAGCACATGCGACTTGTAGTCAACATACATATATCACAAGGGACAAGTGGGATCTCTTGATGTCGTTCGTGCTATTGAAATCGTACGGACATCTTACGGGTTTCTTTAGTTAAGTTCAAGTGCAGCGAACTTTTTCAGATCTCGCAAGGAAACCGTTGTAGTAGTTGTGCATGCCCAACAGCCACCTTGCTTATTTATGAGAAGCGTACGTCGTAAGATGCACTTTCGTGTCTCGCAAGATTTAAAATCCGCCAGTAAACAACCCGTAGAAGCACTTACGACCAGCTGTGACTATGACTTAAGGAATACGGAATCATTCTTTGAGTATTATTAGGGGATAAATATGGTCGGGGGTGGTCAAATCCAATACAGCCCGAAGGACTTTGACCGAAATTGTCAGTTCATAATATTAAAAAAAAATTTAATAAATTATATTTTTGTAATTTTAAGCAATTGTACGATTAATTATTGAAGATTGACATATTTATGTGATTTTCATTTATTTTTTTAAAGTTTGCAAAACCCGCTTGTGCCCCAACAATACGTCATTTGAATTTATTAGCCTGTATAGCACAGAAGCGAATCCTTATCACACAAAGCAATGGAAAATTTCCTATCTTACTCACGATTGCTATTATCTTATACTGGTAGAAAGTTAACTTCTCGTAATCGAGGGATTGTAACAATTTTATGTTTCCATTTGATGGATCTATGCCAAACGTATTACCATAGAGACCAGAAGCCTGAAATATTCAAACAATAAATTATTTCAAACAATTGCTTTACAGACAATAACACTTTATCTTGAGCTTTTACATATATACAATAGTATCACATTAGCTTTATCAAAATATAGGTTCGGTTATTAAAAAAATACAAGTTATGATTTACTTTTCTTTGCAATTGATAAAGTTTCTGTAAATTTTTCTTTTGAAAGAAATTGTTTCAGAATGAAATTGAACAGTACAATGTAATATGAAATCTATTAAGTTACCTGACCAGCAGCCTGAAGAAGAGTAGTTAGAAAGACATTTATTTGTTAAAACAGAATTGTACAGTTAAAGATAAATTTCAGCACTTTAATTATGGTATCACCTGTAAGGTGTAGGTCACCAGTCCTCCAAGTCCGTTATCAGGATCCGTGGCGTAGACATTGGCACCGATGTCATCTGATAAATTGTGATTCTGGTAAAATGAAGTTACATTGTATATACAAGTATACATTCATGCAATAGAGAGGTTGAGATTTCAAACGTGCACGGGTACGTGTACGTGCACCAGGTGAATCACATAAATTCTTCATGTAATACGTCATTAGTTTTTGTGACGACTTGGTTTCTACACGTTCTCTTACCGAAATAGTGTTTCTTAGGACTTTTAGTTTTCTACCATCAGTAAGCAATCTCAAAAGTAAGCAACATTTTCAGTTTCAAATCATTAGGATAGTGCTTGTTTTATAAAACATCAACATTGAACAACTGTTCCTCCTTTGAGTCAATTCAAACTAACGAGCATTCGCAACTTTGTGTATTTCATCAAACTTGATTATTCAAGTCTTCTGATCAGTATTTCCACTTAATCAAGTGATTAAGCTCTAAAGAAAAAATATTTAGAGCTAAAAAATTATTTCAAGGTTTATTTCAGTGAAACTTTGCTTTTAAACAGTTAAAAATATCTCCGTAATGACATACTAAATTGCATTGCGTAAGGTCACAAAAACCGCATAATACAATGTTGCATCATAGTTTTTATTCGTTAAAAAATATCAATTCGGGTTACAAAGGACTGTCTCAAAAGCGTTATCATAGAAATCAAATCGATGAAATAAATAGAACATCTATAATTGTGTGATTTTATATTTGCTTTTTACAACTGGTTGAAATGGTTATATTCGCTCGGCAAGCCTCGCGAATATATATACACCATTTCAACTCGTTTGATAAGGCAAGTATTAAATCACACAATATAGATATCCTCTATATGCATGTATCCTACAAGTTAAGAAACATCAACTAATACATTTCAAAAACGTGTACGTATACATGTAGCTAGTACACCTACACGTTTATAATCTCAACCTCTATAATATTTTAAGAAAGGCATTAAATGTGGATATACTATCACATTAGTCAGCACAATATAATAGTTTTACCTCCAGAAGTTCTATCCTGTATGCAATTTGACTAAATTTAGGAGGTTCGTCATTGATGTCCAATACAAACAGACTCACTGACAATTGAGACTGGAATAAAGCGTTTAATATACGTAAACATAATAAATACATTTCGCTTCTTAAATGTTTTCATTTTTAATTGTACATGTACCACTTACTGAGGGAAGACTTTGATCATTGCTTACAGCTGAAAAATTTAATGTAAAGCTCGACTTTGTCTGTAAAAAGTAAGGATAAGTTAAGATTAGGAGCACATAAGTGTAGGTGCAAAACTTTTTAAATATAATATCCTTAATTAAAATTATAGATTAAATAAAAGGAAACTTTAATATCGTCCTCCATTTACTAATTTTATTGCATAAAGTATACATTTGAGGATATTCCATTGAATTTTAAGATAGGGTAACTGTTAATTAAACCAATGATTTACTTTTAAATACTTCAAACCGCTGATCATGTTATGTGAGAATAGCCTTTAATTCCTTTAGCAAGGTAAATGTATGATGGTTAAAACAGTACGGAATATCCTACTCCATCTATAATGTTAAGTGTATTTCAATTCATAACTAAATGTTATGGCCAAAGTTCTTCGGCGTGAGCATCTGCGTTGTTTTGTTTGGTGTTTGTTTTGTTTCTGTTTGTTTTGTTTTCTAAGCTAAATAGGCATGCGCAAAATCAATTCTTATTTCAATGATTGTACTATAAACAAATCAACATTTTGATCCAAATTTCTGGGACAAAGTTTACTTTTTATTCTAGGTTTTTGTAAAGAATAACGTTTACTCAAGATTATAATCTTCAAAAAGTATTTTAACAAAGTTTTAAACCTGAAGTTTTTTACCAAAAAAAAAACCAAACAGATGAAACAAATGTAATAACCATCTCTTAGTATTCTGAATTGACATGCTCTAACAAATGTAGATATATATTGGTAAAAACTGCCAAACCTCTCTGTCAAGTGCCTTTTTCAGGAAAACTTTCATAGTAACAATGGCTGTGTTGTTTGTTCCGTTTAGTATCACAATATCATTTGTAAGCCCACCCGGTCGAACTTCTACATTTCCACCATTTAATTCTTTTGCAGTAATTGTAAAGAGTGTCTTATTAAGACCTAGTGAAGAAAAATATTATCAATTTGTGTAAACTATTACATGTATTTGTTGTACTGTTTCGTTAGGGTGGGAAAGAGAAGTTGAACTTTAAGAAGTTATTCCATGCGGACAAAAGACCACCAATGCATGACATAAGATGTCTCTAATGTATTTTCGACCGTCTGTATTTCTTCATAGATAGATACAGGATACCTGGGCTACTTATAGCCCCAGTCACAACGAAACGCATGTCCTTCTAAAATCGTAAGATGCACTTGCGTGTCTTTCAAGATTTTCATTACAATCCGCCCGTGGAGCACCTGTAGAAGCATGTACGACCAGTTGTGACTTTAGGATTTAACAAGTTTAAAGGCTACGATGAGCCACGGGAGTCACGACTGGCAAAACCCGTCGCACAGGCATGATAACAAAATACGTTCTGTCCGCTGTGACTGAAGCTAATGATGGTATGTTATGTTAATGAGATATCAATGAGAACAAAAGAACATCATATTATCAGGAAATCACTGTTTAAAAAGGCAATGGATCCCATACTTTAAGTATGTCAACGGTCAACAATAAATTTTTATAAAATTACTATTGTTTTAAAAATGTTCAAACGTAAGCAAATAAATTTGAGACTGTCTGATTAGCGTAAATTGATCATATCTGTATCAATTATTTTTTAGACTTTGTTACGGTGAATTTCATTCTGCTCTTTGACCAGTTCATTTCATAATAAAACTGAATAGAAAGGGTGGATCTTAATAATACAGTAAACGATACCTATATAAGGAAGTTAGATCTGACACGATTTGTTACATACATCACTTAACAACCTTTACTGGCCCAATACTACCAGTTAAGAGAAACCTTAACGATTAGATATAACAAACGTTATAAATTTAACATACAAATCGTGTTTTTGCATATATGAAGGATAACAGCATATACAGTCATTTCAAACAAGCTTACTAAAATATATGTCACGGGTCATGTAATAAAAAACAAGGATCAGTATAAAAGGTTAAGCGAATAATCACCAGGTTAACAACATCAGTGTATAATAGGGATGACCAATGGGTATGTTCATCCTACAGAGGATAATGTTATTATGTTTCTCTTCAATATTTTATCTAAATAAAAGGGTATAATGAGGAGATTCTATAAGGGTACATTAAAGGTTAAATAAAGGCAACATAAAAACAGAAATAGGAATATTCATGGTTTTTTTTCATTTTACTGGAAGGGTTTGCATGTATAACACATAATTCTTACAAAGTCAACAATATTTTAGCACAAACTCAATTACTTAAGTCTTATGAAGTGAAAAACAAATGCAGAAAAATATGTTGATGGAAGGCATAAATAAACGATACATTAATATTTGTTTGATATCATGACACACTTTACAACACGTTTTGCTACCATCATCAAATTCATGTTCTTACCTGAAGGTCCTTCCTCAACTTGTACAAATTGTTTGTCTGCGGATATACTCGGAGGCAACTTAGATGCAAGACTAGTATCTTAATGATTAAAAGAAAAAATAGTGTGGAAAAATAATTGAGAAAAGTATTAAAACTACATTTCGGTAGATTTAAGGGAGCGTAAAAAAGTGTCCATACTCACAGATAAGCATGAAGAAACTGAATGCTATTGTGTTGGTAATCATATTGTATCCACAAACGATCAAGTGATAGCCTAAAGAAAAATCAAAACACAGAAAGTACTGACGGGAGTTGATTTATTCAGAAGTAAATAAAAAACATAAGAAAAAATGACCTGACAATATGAGGAATCTATGTTGGATATCTTTCATCATTAGACATGGAAGAGAGAAAGCAGTGAAGGTATCTTAATAAAAAATATATACCCTACAAACTAGAATTGTGTGATATTGTGTAGAGTTGTACGTGTATATTCAGGTAAAATCCTTTAACAAAGACCTTTACAAAAAGGCGTCGTTCTCCTCCATATGCGTTTTTATGAACATTAAGAAATTGTTTTCAAGAGATTGGTCCAACAGTATCATATAACCACGAATGCCAAATCAGTAGTTTAGGAAAACTTTAAAATACCGTACCGTTGCAACAGGCAGTAAGTTAGATTTACATACAAGGTTATATGGATAAGATATTCAATAAATATGAAAACAGAAAATAAGCTGAAGGAGAAAATTCAAATTTATTTATTCATTTAGTGTATTATGAACCCCGCGAAATTCTGAAACCGGATTCTAATTATCGCTGCAAATTACTGAACGCTCCAATCCCCAAGATGAAAATTTCAACCCATTCAAAATATTATGGTTGCAAACTATTGATCCCCCTCCTACTTTTCAATTTATATTGGATAGGGAGTTAAAATGTTATTGCCACAATATATTGATACCCCCTCATGGTTTCATTTTTCAATTGAAGAGGGGATTTAAGACATAATGGCAATGAAACATTAAACCTCCTCCTATCGACAATTTCCATTGAAGAGGGGATTCAAAATATAGTGGCCACGAAATATTAACACCACCACTGCCTTTTAACAGACAGAATAGCTTACAAACATTATAAATTAGAATGAACTCAACATATATAGACAAATGTGCATGTACAACAAGAACCGAATATTACCGACTAGGAATATGGATATATAAACATTTTTAGAACAATGAAAATTCAATAAAATATGCAAATAGAGAATCCGACAAAAGCCATGACAACTTAATTTTTATGACTATTATATTTCTAAACATAATATGAAAATACTATCTTATGAAAAGTACGATGTATGTAATATCTCTCTCTCTCTCTCTCTCTCTCTCTCTCTCTCTCTCTCTCTCTTGAATAGCAATGTTCGAGGCATTAGACGGGAAGCTTCCAAAGAAATTATTGTTTATTTCAAACTATAATTAACGACATTTAATTGTACAATTGTGATGAAAAAAATAAGACATTACACAATTTTAATTCTAAACAACAAGCTTGCTAATTGCTTTCCAATTACTTGCTTCACTATTTCTTTTCAACGGTAATGATTTTGTGATTATGTACAAACACCGTTTTACTTCCGGTTTGTCTAAGGGAGACTTGATTAAAACTCAACTCCCAAAAAGCATTTTATGATAAATAAATGTTATGCTTGTATGTATAGTAGGTATATTCTTAAATAAGTATATTCATATACACTTTAACTCAATTGTTGAAAAATCAAATTTCGATAGATGAAGTAGAGGTTAAATGAAGTATATTGACTGTTATTGTATCTTTGGTTCAAGATATACCGGTAGTTGGATTGCATCGTTAATGATCTTTATAATTTAAACTACCAGCTTTAGTAAATAAAAAAAACCACTACACATTTTATCAATTTTTTCCTTGTGCAATCATTTTTTTACCTCCTCTCACGTTCTATTCTTAAATAAAAGATATGCTTGATTTACAGAATAGGGCGGATAAGTTGGTACATTATGTAGTGCAAACATTCAAATCAGATAAGAAAACATATGTAGACTTGGTTTTATCATGATTAAGGTTCACATTAAATGGCAAACTACAAAACGTAATACCTGACTACAGGAAACACTTCCACAATAATGTTTTTTATCAAAGGTATACAACATGATGTGGAAACAGGTGTATTTGAGCTTCATAATGAACGGATTTAACATTTTTTTTCAGAGAGGGCATCCAACATAGGCAATGAAAATATTGAATTTGCTTTATTATATCATGGTATATGATATTTATAATATGTTTAATATTCTAAACGATAAAAAGGGATCTGTCATATATAGTGAGTCGAAAACGAGGGTCACTTGTATAGTATTGTTGTTGTACCCGGCTCGTTCTCTGTTTAATTTACTTCACGATTATATCATTTCAGGATAACTAAACACACATCAGACAGTCACGTGCCTTAACGAGTGCGCATTATGGCCGCCGTAACATCCTTTTTCTTTAAGATATATATTTAAAAAGGAAATAAAGCCTATTTTCTATGATAACCAGAATTAAAAATTCATCTGATAATTCTCTGACTTTTTTCTGCTTCCGTTGATTTTATATTTTCAGTTTTTGCCATATTGTAAACAATTATAGTTTTCAAACCAACATGGCACCGACAGAAGAAAAAATTATGGGAAGGCAGAAACATGTCGTCATACATATGTAAAATGATTGATTTTACATGAATAAAACTGGAAGGATGATCGGAATAAACAGCAAAAATTATTAGGCAACATTTTTTAAATGCTTAAGAACGGAGTTATTCTAAAATCGTAACTCGAAGTGAAAGCTGTCGAAAAAGGACACCGCAATATGACTTAATCCCAGTTAACAGTCCCCAGAAATAACAGGAAGACATTCTATTAGGAATCTTAAATCGATTTATTGCAAGAACGGTGTCTAATGTGTTGAATAAAACCGTAAGTTGACTGTTTCTAACCAGTAGTTGTTCGTCACTTTACATATCGCCGATAGTGTGTTTAAAAAGATATAACACGAATTCTTTGTCCAATTAAACAACGCTTTTTTGAAGGGGGGGGGGGGCACACATAACGTTCAGACATTAATATAATCAAAAGCATAGGAAAATATTTATTAGAAGGGTACACATGTCCAAAATTGAAATCCTCCTGAATTTTCCGTGAGGTAGGAAGAGATGTTGTTGAAATTTTGAGTAGCTTTTTATTGAATACGGAGCCTGTAAATTGCTTAACGAAGAAACTTCAAAGATTTTTTTTATACCCAATGATTACGTAAAAAGGGCCATAGTCATTTTTACTTTGTCGTTAGAAATAGCTGGTCCAAAAGATTCAGGTGATGACGAGACTCGAATAAACGTCGGCCATTTTGTGAACTCATTTATGGCAAACTACTGTATACTTACATTTATTTAATTATTCAGACCAGAAAATCAAAACGATAAATATGTTCATGTACAAATAATGACAGGATACAAACAGGGCCTATATCACACAGCAAAATGTGCCACATACGTTTCAGATACGTTAAACATGTGTGATACGTATGTGACCTCACGTACGTTTTACGTGATTTAAGTACCACGTGTGTTTACGTACGTTAATGAACATATGTGAAACGTATGTTACACGTGTGTTAGACATACGTGACACATTCCATACGTTTCACGTATGTGGATCCAACGTACGTTTTTCACATGAATTACATACGTATCACATGTAAATTGCTTAAAATTAAATTTCTTGAATGTTTTTAATTTTTCAGTTCATTCTTGATATACTTCATCTTGCTGCTTGAATCACTTTAATTGATTACTCAGTAACTTCAGTGGATCTTTGGAAACATTCACTATGCATTTCCAGCTACTTGTTAATCTAAAATTAGAGTTTCAGAAAAAAGACAGTTTCGAGATTAAAAATGAATTTAATTCCTTGAATGATTACATTTAGATTTATATTGTTGTCATTCTTCTGTGCTTTAATAGTTTCTGGAAAAAACCCAAAGAATTTTACATTAAATTTCATTTTATGATAAAGTAAAATTAACAAATGCCTCGGTTGCTTTTTTATTCAACAATATTGTTAAAGAATAGCAGGATCCATTTAGATTTTATTGCAAATACAACATGAAGAAAGTTTACAATTGTTAATAATTTCTTTTATTTGCAAGCTCTCAGAGAGAGAGAGAGAGAGAGAGAGAGAGAGAGAGAGAGAGAGATAAAGGGGGCAAAATAGGTCAATCACAAGTATTACCGGTAATTTGACAAAATAATTTTTTACCTCTAGTATATTCATCTGATTTTTGTCCACCTCCAACTTCTTCCTTTTTAATGTTTTCCCATGACAATGCTTGTTTGAACTTCTTTCTAAAATATTAATACAAACTTAAGTACATACAATCATTTAAATACATGATAAAAAATATAATTTATACATGTAAGCGGAAAACAACGTATACAGGTAAATATTTTTTTATGCAAATAAGCTTGAATCAGTTGGGTGAAATGATATTCTAAAGTACACTTACACATAGTTTCACATAGTCCCCAGAAAAGTGTGTGTGTGTGTGTGTGCATGCATGGGGGGGGGGGGGGGGCAACTCCTTGATAATTCACTTTTTATATGAACATTTAAGAAAAATCTTTGCTGCAACAAAAAAAAAAATAGGGGGGTATGGGGTGGGGGGGGGGGGTGACTGGATACAAGTCTGTATTAATCCTTATCCTTATCTAAATTGAATATTACCTTAATCTGTCACTAAATTAGCAACCACATTGCAACTGTCTTTGAACTCCGCAAGAACTTTTGGAACCTGGATCATTCATTACAAAAAACTTCTGTATTATATCCATTTGCTACAAAATATAATACATGCATTAGATAAATAGATATATCAAAATTTTACACTTACTTACTAAGAAATACAAATGTAAGTGTAGGTGTAGGTGTCATGCAACAGATTATCATTAATGATCCTGAACACCCAGTGACTTCTACTTTTAATGAAGTATGTCATAGAAATCCATACCTTTGAGTTATTTATTAGGTTGGATTTGTATGGAAAAAAATTTCCCCAGCGGTGTTGATGACCCTTAAAAAATAATGAAATTGTGAAATGCAATGGTATGTGTACTTACATTATGATTTTATCAATTCAAAGAGACATCTGTCATTGACTGTGTTAGCTAGTTGATGTCTTCTTCCAGGGATAAGTCAAGCAGCCAATGCATGCCTATAAACATTTTTTTAATTACCATGCAATAAGAATACAACTTAATGAAGGCAATTCAATAATCATTTCACTTAGTTGCAATGGAAGACCTACTCGTTACTTTGCATAGACTTTGCTCTATAGTTTTTCTCTGCTTTCAAATATTTCAGTTTTCAAATGCGTCTTATCCAAGATCGACATATATTTTATGGGTTTTAATAAGTATTGATTCTTCTAAATTAACTAAACCAAATAGCTGCTTTGTTGTAGCTCTCTGGGGAAACATAATTTTTATCGTTATTAATTCAACCCGAATTTTCCCGGAGAACACAGTTACAGCTCCGTGCTACATGTTTACTCTTTTGACATCGGTAATTGTACGATATATTTTTCAAATGCAAGTAAATAAAAACGAATGCTTGACAATCATTAGTTTACCTCTGCTAAATTCATCCTGCAGTTCGATCTTCTGCCTCCGTGACGTAAAAATGTGACGTATACATTTTGTATTTTGTCATCGACAGAACTAAAACCGATTTCGTATTAATTCCGGATTCGTTATCGAATTAATTTTAAGAAGACACGTGGCTTCTGTTAATGAAACAACTTTATTTATGCATAACTACATATAAAGTTTAAACCAATAAACATGCACAGTAGCAAGGCTTTTCTTCACACATGTTCAGTCACATGCATTCATTTCAGAGACATGAGTGATAATGTGCATGCAGCAATCGCAACTTGTCGGGCCTTTCCGGCAGACTCCGAGCTTGCCGGAAAGGCCCGAGAAGTTGCGATTGGTACGTGCAGATCATGCGCGGATCCAGAAATTTTTTTTCCAGGAGGGGGGGGGGGTCTGAAGGATAATTGTGTTTGTCCGGGGGGGGGGGGATCCGAGGCATATTTGCGATAATTTTACTGTGTAAATTTCATTAACTTTCATTTGGGGGGGGGGGAGTTGGGATCCCTCCGACCCCCCTGCCCGCCCCCTTAGATCCGCGCATGCAGATAATTTTAATGTAAAGTTATTCAAATGCATGCCTTCACACATATGTAAAACATATATATTATTAACGCACGTGTAACATATGGTTTTTAGAACTCATGTTAACCATGTGTTTATTAACATATGTGTAACATGTGGTTGAGATCTACATATGTAAAACATATGGTTCACATATGTTTAACATATGTAAAATCTAACGTATGTTAAACATATGTGATGTTGAACGTATGTTATCACACGTATGTTAACCATGCGTTTCTCAACATATGTGTAACATACGGTGTGACGTAACATGTGTGTAACGTATGTTTAACGTATGTTGTACGTGTGTTAAGTTCAAACATATGTGAAACGTATGTGGCACAATTAGCTGTGATATGCAATTGTTGCATAATAGTAACTAGGAAGACGGATTGATTTATAAACAAGGTTACGTTATAATGCGACCTCAATAGCAAGTTATGATGGCATTCAATGTTTTTCAGTTGCATTAAATTATTTTAATACAACTCTTGATTTATTTTACTGCGTGTCTTCCTTTTTTCCCCCAAACAATGTGCATGCTCAGGCATATAAGCATACATGGTAGCTACGCCACTGATATATCATTATTGCCGATTATTCCTTTAAAAGGAATACTTGTTACAGAGTTTGTGTGAAAATAAAGTTAATATGTCCAAAACTAGCGCATTTTTAGTGCGCCGTAAATTGCAGTTTCTTTTTTTACTATGGGAGGCACTGTAGCTCCCAGGCAGGTCGTCCATCCGAATTTTTTCAGACCGGGAGCTACAGACCTGCAGCTAACAGCTCTACTGCTAGTTTATGTAAAGTGCAGTGTTAAAAGTAAACGATTGAAACGAACACAAATTGTCTATATATAAACGATGTCGATTTCTCTGCTTGACTTGCCTCTGAGAGTATTTTAAACACCATCACCAACAGCCCAATACAGGGATGTGAATAAGACGACTCTCGATCTCGATGTGAATTTAACCTACTTCTTTTCTTTTTTCGAGGTCGGTAGCGTGTTCCGGAGAGAGTCTTGAGACAAGTAAAAAGACGATATCAATACTAAATTGCAATAAAAATTTAATGATAATAGGCGGTATTTTAGCTCCTAGTTCGTCCATCACAATTTTTCAGGCATTCAGTGCGGCACGAAGAATGACTTATGGTTCCTCATTGACATGTGTCCACTTCTATCACTAAATATTTTCCAATAAGTATGGTATCAAAACTTTTAAAAAGTTAAAATACTGAATTTCTACAGTTCTAAGTTAGAGACTAATAAATATATAAAATCTAATAAAACAAAAATACCTTAAAGTTTATGCACCCGTATTATGAATAAGAGGATGTAGTGAAAGTCACAAAGCCATCATGCACTCATGCGTATACACACTTGTAAATAGTCATTTCTGTTATTGTAATTCATTGTGTATAATAAACACTAAAAAAAATTTTTTTGTCTTTTTAAATCTAAAATGAACAAATCAGCGAGGTATTCGAGATTGTCGTGTTCGACATACCAGTTTTTTTTTTATAATCACTTATACAGTAAAAATGGCCGGGACCACAGACGTACCTCGAGATATCCGTGGTATTCTAGATATCGGTGTTCGAGATACCGAAGTTTAACTGTATATTGTATATTTTGAATCTGTTAATAAATCAACTTTTAGCCTGAAACATGTATTTTCTACGAGTATGGTTCATATTGAGAAACTTTACTAGAGCCCCGCTCTGCAGGCACCCTAAAGTGATCATTCTGTCCGTACATCTGTCCGTCTTTCTGTCAATCCATCCTTTTGTCCGTCTGTCTGGAGCATATCTTCTTTCCCCTTGGTCCAATCTGGCTCTTAATTACTTTACCTACAGAGTGCCAATGGGTAAAGGGTGAGAAGTGACTTTGAACCATGCTTCAAGGTCTATAAATAAGCTCATAGCAGAATTATATATAAAATCCTTGCCGGAGGCATATTTTCTTCCTTCATGTTTCAACCTGGCTCAAACTTTACTCACAGAATGTCTATTGGTCAAAGAACGTGCAGGTACCTTAAATGATGTTTGTAGGTCAAGTGTCAAGGTCATATCAGATCACACAAAAATCCCTTTTCCAAGAACATTATAATTGAGAGAGAGAGAGAGAGAGAGAGAGAGAGAGAGTAAGTTAGTGTAAGTTATTCAAAGGGGTCCATTTTTCCAAATTTGTACGAATAACTACGAACTACGAATTTAGAAAGCTAAAAAAAAACCACCCCAGTTTATTAGTGCAAAAAATAGCTAAAAGTAACTCGATAAACTACTGTGAAATTACACAATTATTAATTCATTGTTTATACTGTGCTGGGAACGATGTATTCAATTTTTTCAGGTGCTGATTTTTCACTGATTTTCTCATTTTTCATACATGACATTCATGAAAAAATGAATTTCAATTACATGATGTATTTATTAGAAAACCACCGTGTATTATCGCATCGTATGACCTCTAAGCAGTTGTTAAAGAGATCTTGTCACTTATTTAGATGGAAAAAAATTGTCCTTATTTTATTGTTTATAATACTTCAAAGGTATATTATATAATGCTTAATCAAAGTTGGAAATCGGACGGATGTAGAGTTATTTTAGCTGCAGGACTGTAGCTCCCGGTCTGAAAAAATTCGGATGGACGACCTCGGAGTTACAGTGCCTCCCATAGTAAAAAACTGCAATTTACGGCGCACAAAAAATTGCGCTAGGTTTGGACTTATTTACCTTATTTTCACACAAATTCTGTAAAAATAATTAGAACCATTAAATTCTTCAGCAAATTTACTACTGATATCGTCACTTCACTTGCCTCAGACTTTCTCTAAAACATGATAACCGACCTCGGAAAATTAAGTATGTTAATTTACGTCGAGATCGAGAGTCGCCATTTTTAAATGTAAACAAACTTGCACCACTTTGTATAGGACCGACGTCATCCACAAATAACATTCAGTGCTTATATTTTATTCATACTGATGTCTGTGTCTATGTAATATATGTGTATCATCGCTGTAAAGCCATTATATACACTCTTAATCAGGGATAAGAAACAAACATGGAACAACCACATTAACACATATTTAGTTCGCTTCCCTGACAAAAATTTAGTGCCAGCATTTTGTTTTGCTTGTACAATTTAGAATATTCAGACCATTGTCCCTACAATGTAGGAAACGTGGAAAGAGAGAAAATAATTTCGTTGGAATTAAAATTTGAATTTTGTTTAAAATCGATAAAGAAAAAATGTTTAAAAATAAATATTAAATTTTTATCTGTGAATAACATATTTAATATCCAGATATTAGTATTGCATTTTTTAAACGACAAATATCAATGAAGAAACAAGATCAAATATCTTGCATTTTAACTAGAGGTTAGAAATTATTTATAAATATTTTTATGGTGGTATAATGTTTTCTATATAGAGAAGAACATTAACTGCAAAAAAAAATTAGACGTCAAAGGGTTAGCTTTAAGATAAGGAATCGAGGACTGGATTATAAGGCAGAAATCTTGTTGATTATACACGAACAACAATGTTGTGTATCAGTCAAACTTATTTGAACATTAGTTATAAAGTAGACTGTATTTTATATTAAAAAAATAATATCGTATATATTTTGTTTTTAACTATTTTACCAAATATATCAAAACTACAAATTGCAATGTTGCTAATGTATGTTTTGTTTGATACTAGTAAGTTATCATTTTTGTGAGTAAGCGTCAATGAATTTCGTAATTTAAAGTTTTTATAATGAAAACAAAAATAACGAAAGAATAGCATTTCATGCATATTAATTACAAACTTATTCCGTATAATTTTTTCGATTTTCGATTGTAAAATGTATACTTTATAAGTGTATAAATTTTGACCCAAAATCTGTAAATAAAGTGAACCAATTAACAAGTTATCGTAGAATGATTTGAATGTCTAAACTTACCTGTGTCTTTCTGATTTACTTTAATGTGTAATATAGATGCACCTATTTATTTCAAAGATAAACTTGCCAAATATACGCCAGCATATCGGAAAGATAAACAAAGGACCCAGGTGACTGATAGCAAAAATTCTCAAAGAAGCATCGTCACCTGAGTGTCACGTTAAATATAAATAGCCATTTATTTAGTGCTAACTTACCTGTATTTTTTAAAAACCAAATTCTAATATTGGACCAAGAAAAAACCCCAAATAACAACTGTATTTTTTTAATTTAATAAACGGGAGTTAAAATATCAAAGTTGCCGTGAATTCGAGCATTTACTCTTTTGTTTTCTATTAACCATTTTTCAAATGAGCATATTTTTAAAAGAAAATATAAATAACTAACATTCAAATAAAAAAAACCTACCTAGATATAAGTTTTTAAAACAAATTTTCTGTCTTCCATAAGATAAAGAATATCGTACAAAAATCTTTAAATCTAATTCTAAATAAGGAAATTGGTCGATTTTGCTACTTAAGGTTCTTACTATTCAATCGCTTTACACAATCTAACATTTTAAAACATTGGCTGGGTAGCGAACGATAGATTCATATTACAGCTTGATATGTTATCAAGGGTGGTTACCGGGTAGGAAGGTTTCATTCTCTCTAGTTTTCGGAAAAGATTTAATAAGAATTGTTAATCTTTCTACAAGGACAATACGTGAAGTCTGATAACAATTTCATTGATATTAGATAAAAGGCCATCTTATTACCTGTGGTTAAATTCTTTTCTAAATTGATTTTATTTCAGGAGTCAACAGTGTCCCTTGGGGAATTTATGTTATCAGTCACGTGAGTTCGGTATCAATGTTATCGATTGGTTTACGTCCAAACGGGAAGTGCATGGCAGCGTTGGAAATAATTAAGAAAAGATACTAAACAAATTATGGAATACAATTAGAAATATAACGAACAACATAGGTGAGTTTAAGTGTTTAAAGAATAAGTTTGTTTCATTACAACGGCGAATTGCTATAATAATTATATACATGTATACCATCGGTTTAATGGCGGGCAATGTAAATTTATCAAAAGGTAAACATTGTTGGCATACTATGACAGATCCCTTTTCATCGTTAAGAACATTGAATATATTAGAAATATAAAATATAATAGAGCAAATTCAATTATGTCATTGCCTATGCCGGATATCCTCTCTGAATAAAAATGTTAAATCCGTTCATTATAAAGCTCAAATACACCCGTTTAAACCCAAATCTTGTTGTATACGTTTGATAAAAACATTATTGCAGAAGTTTTTCCTGTGTAAGGTATTACGTTTTGTAGTTTGCCATTCAATGTGAACCTTAATCATGATAAAACCAAGTCTACCTATGTTTCCTTATCTGAATTGAATGTTTGCACCTCCCCATTCTTTAAACCAAGCATATCTTTTATTGAAGATTAGGACGTTAGAGGAGTTAGACAGAAATTATCGCACACAGAAAAAATTGATCAAGTGTGTGAAGTTTTTTTTTACTAACCTGATTAAATTTTATGTTTGAAAAGAGTAGTTTTATGTTATAAAGAACAGTGACGATGCATTCCAACTACCTGTGTATCTTGAGCTAAAAATACAGTCAATATACTTCATTTAACCTGTAATTCATCTATACGAATTTGAATTTTCAACAAGTTAGCTTTGATATAAATATACTTATTCAAGAATATACCTATTAAACATACATACATGTCATTTAGGAATGCACTTGATTTACCAACAACTGCTTTTCGTAGAAACGTCTATAACAGACCATACAACCAACTGGAATACGTTAACAATCCGCGTTGAAATAATGAGAAAAAATTGATTAAAATTGATTGGAAAAACATGACTTATTCTGATAAAATGATGGAACTTAAATACTGAATTACTAAATCAGGGTTGCTAGTAATTGAATATTTTTTTCATGCGAGCTAAAATCTCAAACTATTATGACCAAAGCTTTTGTCAGTATTTTGTATTCATAATAAAATCTTCATATGCATATGAAAATTGTCCTTCTAGAATATTGATTACATTGATTGGGACTTATTTCTACGTTGACAGTTTTGATAAAGAAATGATATGTGGCCTCGTGCAATCTATGTATTATCTAACTGAGTCCCGTTTCTCTTGTGAAAACGCTATGTAGAAGTAATGATTTACTCCGAAACTGCTCCTTAAGGTCAAGATCTAGTAAATGAAAGGTGCCTACAGGTTTATGAAATTCAAGATATAAACTCTTTTAATGATGCTTCATAACAATATCTTTGTTTCTTAGGGTGTACCGGGGCTTAATTTTTTGGTAAGCACAATGAAAAATCATGTTTTAAACAATCATTTTCTATGAAATATGAAGGATAAAAGTAACAAATATCAGAGTTTTGTCCATTTTTGACTAATGAAATATATCTAGAATGCCTAGAGTCTCTCCAAAAACGGCATTAAACAAGCTCTTGACCTCCCCTTTAAAATGTTGTCAAATAGAATATAGGTACCGGGATTACTTTTCCCCTGGTTAAATATTGAATGTCAAAATATTGTTTTATTTTCTACATAATTCCTTTAAAGATGTAAAATACGGGAAAAAATTCATCAAATCAATTATGACGTCATAATGGTTCTAGAACCAAAAAGACAATCTGAAATCATTTACTAGATCTTGACCTTAATGCACAGTCAATAAGAGACGAATGAGCCACACATTCTTAAACAGATAAAGGGGAACCACAAAGCTTCCAATTGCGAGAGAGAAAAATGGGCAAACTATAGTCAAGTTATACCAAAATCAATTCATTTTAAGTTATGCTTTTCCCCAAATTACAAACCACAAGTGTTGCACCCTTCCCTTTTGCTTACTAACGTTTGTACAAATGTAATGTTACAAAACGCTAATCATTGATATTTCTAGAAGTTTTCATATAGTATATAAGATCTATTGAATCATTATAAACGTAATGGAGGAAGTAGATCGACAGGATAGTATTTTTATATTATGTATAGAGATATAATAGTCATAAAATATAGTTTTCATGGCTTTTGTTGGAATATCGTTTTGCATATCTTATTCAATTATCATTGCTCTAAATATATTAATATACCCATATTCCTAGTCGGTAATACTTGGTTCTTAAGTACATTTGTCTATCTACAAGTGTTGAGTGTATTCTTATTTATAATGTTTGTAAGCTGTTATGTCTGTCAAAGGCGGTGGGGGTGTTAATATTTTGCAGCTAAAATATTTTGAATCCCCTTTTTAATAGGAATTGTCAATAGACGGAGGTTTAATGTTTCATTGCCATACTATCTTAAACTTCCTCTCCAATTGAAAATGAAAATTTTGTGACAATAACATTTAACACCCTCTTCAACATGAATTGAGAAGTAAAAGGGGGTCAATAGTTTGCAGGCATAATATTTTGAATGGGTTGAAATTTTCATTTGTGGGTGGGGGTGGGTGGGATTGGAGCGTTTAGTAATTTGCGGCGATATTAAGAATCCGGGTTCAGAATTTCGCAAGGTTTATAATACACTAAATGAATAAATAAATTGAATTTTCTCCTTCAGATTATTTTCTGTTTCCATATTTATTGAATGTCTTTATCCATAGAACCTTGTATGTAAATCTGAATTACTGCCTGTTGCAACTGTATGGTAACTGAAAGTTTTCCTAAATCACTATATGAGAGCGTTAGAGCAATCTCTTTGAAAAAAATTTCTTAATGCACATAAAAAAGCATATGGAGGAAAATGACGCCTTTTTGCAAAGGTCTTTGTTGCAAATTAAAGGATTTTACCTGGATATACATGTACAACTCTACACAATATCACAAAATTCTAGGTTGTAGTTTGTAGTTTCATGACTTTCACAGCTATCTTACAACTCCATTTCCTTTGGAATCTCTACATTTTTAACATATAATATACATGGAAGCATACATATATAATAATTCACGATGGTGTGATTTTTTTAGTGAAAAGGACAGAACACATTGAATGAAAAAATATGTATATAAACACAAAGACCCTCCTTCTTCTCTCTCAAAAATAAAAATACGTATATTACTTGCTAAATATTATGTCCATGCTGTTGCTTATGTATAATAAAAACCACATATTGGAAAATCTTTAAATTTAGAGCTATCAATTATAATTAAGTTGGTGTGCATGTTATTTTTTTATTCGCTTTTCTTCTTTTGTTTAGGCGTAAATATTTTAGTAAGTTGTTCCTTGATACATTGGAGGCATTTAATCCCTAGCGACGAGACACATTATCTGTAAAGTAGTTTAATATCTATTTTCGAATTCTTGAACAAAAACTCGGTTTGCTATGAAAAGGATACCTTCATTGCTTTTTCTACGTTATGTCTAATGATGAAAGAAATCCAACATGGATTCCTCATGTTGTCAGGTCATTTTTTCTAATGTTTTTATTTACTTCTGAATAAATCAACTACCGTCAGTACAACTTTTTGGAATCATCATTTTTAAAAATGCTGAAACTTCCTGTTTTTTACGGAAATGTATTTTCAGCTTTTAACAGATGTAAAAAACAAAAAAATGTGAATACGCTAAATAGGGACGAATTCTTGAGTCAATTTATATGGAATAATAACCTTTTCCAGTATGAAAATAGACCACTATGTTGTTAAAATTGGATAAAAAGTGGAATTTTGAATGTAAAAGATATTTTTGATGAAAATGGAGATGTTTATGATATGATGTACTTTGCACAAAAACTGGTTAGAAAAAAACAATATCTTATGTGAATATATCATGCTTAGAAAAGCATTTAAAGTTTATTAGGAAAAAATTGACTGCAGCTATTCAAAATACGTCAAAATCAAACCTTGTGTATCTTGTTTATTTCGAAACAATACCGTAAATTCAGTTAACAGTGTTAAAAGTAATTTTCATTATGCATTGCATATTGATAAAAAGTTTCAAAAACCAATATATGAATATAGATGGAGATAAGTTTTTAAAAATGTGTATGTTGCAAAAATCAAAGAAATGTATGAAAAAAGAATCTCAGAATTTAATTACAAACTCCTTCATGGTATATTAAACAATAATGTATGTGTCAGTAAATGAAACAAAACTGTCTCTTCATTGTGCGAAGTGTGCAATGTTAACGAGGATATAAAACATCTTTTGTATGATTGCAAAATTGTCAAACATATCTGGGAGAGAATAAGCATTTACTTAAAATTTGACGTCACATGGAAAATTGTTGTACTATGCTTATACAATGTTATTAGCGAGAAGACTTCTTTTTTGAATAACTTTTTGTCTTTCATTACTTTTACAATATATAAATTTAAAATGAAATGTAGAATTCAGAGAGAAAGAATGTGTGAGCAAGATCTAAGTCACAAGCTTAAAAATACTCTTTTCCTCCAGAATGTAATTATCACCAGTATTGGTAGAAATAAAAACGATTTTTATAAAAATGTTGTAAACTTTCTATGATTTCAAAACAGTATATAAAGGACCATATTTATTATATATGTTTTATGATATGTGATACAGTATTACGATGTATGTTCATGATGAATACTTATTATTATAATTATTACATAGTAGTAATATGTACAATAGTATTTTTTTTCATGTATGTAAAACTATGCTTATTACATATAAGATATATTTATACGATATGAGTATCAAACTATGTATGTTTTATGAAAAAAGAAAAAAAACTACCGTCAGTACTTTCTGTGTTTTGATTTTCTTTAGGCTATCACTTGATCGTTTGTGGATACAATATGATTACCAACACACTAGCATTAAGTTTCTTCATGCTTATCTGTGAGTATCGACATTTTTTACGCTCCCGTAAATCTATAAAAATGTCATACTTTTCTCAATTATTTTTCCACACTATTTTTTCTTTTGATCATTAAGATACCAGTCTTGCATCTAAGTTGCCTCCGAGTATTACCGCAGACAAACAATTTGAACAAGTTGAGGAAGGACCTTCAGGTAAAAACATGAATTTGATGATGGTAGCATAAAGTGTATTAAAGTGTGTCATGATATCAAACAAATATTAATGTATCGTTTATTTATGCTTTCCATCAACATATTTTTCTGCATTTGTTTTTCACTTCATAAGACTTAAGTAAATGAGTTTGTGCTCAAATATTGTTGACTTTGTAAGAAATATGTGAGATAAACCCAAACCCTTCCAGTAAAATGAAGAAAACCCCATGAATATTCCTATTTCTGTTTTATGTTGCCTTTATTTAACCTTTAATGTACCCTTATAGAATCTCCTCATTATACCCTTTTATTTAGATAAAATATTAAAGCTCAATTATTGTTGACTTTGTAAGAAATATGTGAGATAAACCTAAAGCCTTCCATTAAAATGAAAAAAAAAAACCCATGAATATTCCTATTTCTGTTTTATGTTGCCTTTATTTAACCTTTAATGTACCCTTATAGAATCTCCTCATTATACCCTTTTATTTAGATAAAATATTGAAGAGAAACATAATAACATTAACCTCTGTAGGGTGAACATACCCATTGGTCATCCCTATTATACACTGGTGTTGTTAACCTGGTGATTATTCGCTCAACGTTTCATACTGATCCTTGTTTTTTTATTACATCACGTGACATATATTTTAGTAAGGGTGTTTGAAATGACCGCATATGCTGTTATCCTTCATATATGCAAAAACACTATTTGTACGTTAGATTTATAACGTTTGTTATATCTGATCGTTAAGATTTCCCTTAGCTGGTAGTATTGGGCCAGTAAAGGTTGTTACGTGATGTATGTAACAAATCGTGTCAGATCTAACTTCTTTATATAGGTATCGTCTACTGTATTAAGATTCACCCTTTCTATTCAGTTTTATTATGAAATGAACTGGTCAAAGAGCAGAATGAAATTCATCGAAACAAAGTCTAAAAATAATTGATACAGATATGATCAATTTACGCTAATCAGACAGTCTCAAATTTATTTGCTTACGTTTGAACATTTTTAAAATAATAGTAATTTTATAAAAAATTATTGTTGACCGTTGACATACTTAAAGTATGGGATCCATTGCCTTTTTAAACAGTGATTTTCTGATAATATGATGGTTTTTCGTTCTCATAAATATCTCATTAACATAACATACCATCATTAGCGTCAGTCACAGCCGACAGAACGAATTTTGTTATCATGCCTGTGCGACGGGTTTCGCAAGTTGTGACTACCGTGGCTCATCGTAGCCTTAAAATCTTGTTAAATCCTAAAGTCACAACTGGGCGTACATGCTTCTACCGGTGCTCCACGGGCGGATTTTAATTAAAATCTTGAAAGACACGCAAGTACATCTTACGATTTTAGAAGGACGTGCGCTTCGTTGTGACTGGGGCTATAAGTAGCCCAGGTATCCTGTATCTGTCTATAAAGAGATACAGACGGTCGAAAATACATTAGAGACATCTTATGTCATGCATTGGTGGTCTTTTGTCCGATTGGAATAACTTCTTAAAGTTTAACTCCTCTTTCTTCACCCTAACGAAACAGTACAACAAATACATGTAATGGTTTTCACAAATTGATAATATTTTTCTTCATTAGGTCTTAATAAGACACTCTTTACAATTACTGCAAAAGAATTAAATGGTGGAAATGTAGAAGTTATACCGACTGGGCTTACAAATGATATTGTGAAAATAAACGGAACAAACAACACAGCCACTGTTACTGTGAACGTTTTCCTGAAAAAGGCACTTGACAGAGAGGTTTGGCAGTTTTTACCAATATATATCTACATTTGTTAGAGTATGTTAATTCAGAATACTAAGAGTTGGTCATAACATTTGTTTCCTGTGTTATTTTTTTTTAAAGCTGACTTCAGGTTTTAAACTTTGTTAAACTATTTTTTGAACATCATAACCGTAAGTAAACGTTATCCTTTACAAAAACCCAGAACAAAATGTAAATCTTTTCCCCAGAAATGTGCATCAAAATTTTAATCTGTTTATTGTACAATCATTGAAATAAGAATTTCACTTGATGATTTTTCGCATGCGTATTTAGATGCGATTAGAAAAGCAAAACAAACAGAAACAAAACAAACACCAAACAATACAGCATAGATGCTCACGCCGAAGAACTTTTGTCCAAACATTTAGTTATAAAATGAACATTAGATAGAGTAGGATACTCCGTATTGTTTTAACCATCATACATTTTCCTTGCTAAAGGAATTAAAGGCAAAACTCACATAACATGATCAGCGGTTCGAAGCATTTTAAAGTCAATCATTGGTTTAAATAAGAGGTACCCTATCTTATAATGGAATTTAATGTCCGTAAAATGTATACTTTATGCAATTAAATTACAATGTAGTAAATGGAGGACGATATTTAAGTTTCCTTTAATTTAATCTATAATTTAGATAAATGATATTATATTTAAAAAGTTTTGCATACACACACTTAAGTGCTCTTAATTTTAACTTACCCTTTAATATTTTTTACAGACAAAGTCGAGCTTTACATTAAAGTTTTCAGCTATAAGCAATGATCAAAGTCTTCCCTCAGTAAGTGTTACATGTACAATTAGAAATGAAAACATTTAAGAAGCGAAATGTATTTATTATGTTTACGTATATTAAACTCTTAATTCCAGTCTCAATTGTCAGTGAGTCTGTTTGTATTGGACATCAATGACGAACCTCCTAAATTTAGTCAAATTGCATACAGGAAAGAACTTCTGGAGGTAAAACTATTATATTGTGCTGACTTATGCGATAGTATATTCACATTAAATGCATTTCTTAAATGTGATATTAGATAATTTGATGTTTAAAACGTGTACGGGTACCCGTGCGTGTGTTAAAACTATACGTAGAC
Organism: Magallana angulata; assembly: GCF_025612915.1. Taxonomy (NCBI): domain Eukaryota; kingdom Metazoa; phylum Mollusca; class Bivalvia; order Ostreida; family Ostreidae; genus Magallana; species Magallana angulata. The sequence goes on from NC_069120.1 coordinate 47,699,298, forward strand.
GTACACGTTTTTGAAATTTATCAGATGATATTTCTTAACTTATAGGAAACATGTAGCTAGAGGATATCTATATTGTGTGATTTTATACTTGCTTTATCAAACGAGCTGGAATGGTGTATCTATCTATCTATCTATCTATCTATCTATCTATCTATCTATCTATCTATCTATCTATCTATCTATCTATCTATCTATAAATATATATTGATCATATATATATATATATATATATATATATATATATATATATATATATATATATATATATATATATATATATATATATATTCGCGAGGCTTGCAAAGCAAATATAACCATTTCAACAAGTTGTAAAGCAAATATACCCGAATTGATTTTTTTAAAGAATGAAAACAACGATGCAACATTATGTTATGTGGTTTTTGTGACCTTGCGCAATATATATAAATAGTGCCTGTTTGGGAGGGTAACAGTCAAAATTGACACATAAGAAAACTCGCGAAGCGGAGGTTGACAATGGTATTTGAGGGGTGTCAATTTAAACTGTTATCCTCCCAAGCAGGCTCTATTTAATTTATCATACTGAATGTCTTAATTTAAATTTTTTTTTACTGCTTTTATATAAAAATATGTGAATTCTTCGGCGAACCGTACGCGCATAATTTACGCGCATGTAACAATTCATTGTGTTACACGTTGCCAAGTGTGTTGCTAACGCTGAGGGTAATAACGAATTATCAACTGCGTCTAAACCAATCAGATTTTAGTATTTAGCATAAAAGTACAAAATACAATTTAGTACGTCATTACGGAGATAAATCTTACTGTTTAAATGCAAAGTTTCGCTGAAATAAACCTTGAAATATTTTTTTAGCTCTGAATAATTTTTCTTAGAGCTTATGCACTTGATTAAGTGGAAATGCCGATCAGAAGACTTGAATAATCAAGTTTGTTGATATACACACAGTTTCGAATGCTAGACTTGATTAAATTGACTCGAACGAGAAACAGTTGTTCAATGTTGATGTTTTATAAAACAAACACTATCCTAATGATTTGAAAATGAAAATTTGCATTCTATTAAATTAGCTTACTGGTGGTGGAAAATTAAAAGTGTTAAGTAACATTATTCGGTAAGTTTTTGTATCTTAACACAACCAAACGTTCTGTTTCCATCGCGTTGTCAGGATAAACTCCACGATAGCTTACTTGATTTTCAGTTTTATAAACTACACAGTGGCGTCGGAAGGAAGTTGAAAGTGGGGGGGGGGGGGGGCTAAACTTATCAAAAATCTTGAAAAGCAAAAAAAGGTCTTTGGTTTCGGTTATGTATAAGTTTGCAGAAAAAGTGGGAGGGGGCCTTAGTTATAGCTTTACCCCTATTGCACCCGGTTCAGACGCCTTTGCTACACAGTTATGTGTTTTCCTTCATATTTGTAATTTAAATCTTTAACAAAATCAATTTTATATTAATATTTATATTTGATATTAGATATAATTATGTTCAAAAACTAGTAAATCTTCGAAAATAGGTCACTGAAGCATTGAAGCGTGGGGCTGTGTCAAAAATAGTTCGGACCGGAAGTATTTGATAAAGCATCGGCCGTTTGATACAGCAAAGCTTTATCATACGGAAAGTACATGTATACACCACACGCATGAGATAAAAACCGTGTACGTAAATCGACGCAGTTTTGTGACATGAAATTATTTAATTTATTCCACATAAATGGTAAATTTCTTATCAATTTTCATACGAATGAAGTTTTAAAAATCTATATAATGTATAACAAGAATATATTCACTCATCAATAAGATTTATCTATTCTTACGTGTAGACGGCACTTTACAATTTTACAAAACGTATAGAAACCATGTCGTCACAAAACCGATGACATAGTACACGAAGAGTTTAGATGATTCCCCTAATACACGTACACGTACCCGTACACGTTTGAAACATCATCCTCTCTATTGTATGAATGTATACTTGTATATACAATGTAACTTGATTTACCAGAATCACAATTTATCAAATGACATCGGTGCCAATGTTTCCGCCACGGATCCTGATAACGGACTTGGAGGACTGGTGACCTACACCTTACAGGTGATATTGTAATTAAAGTGCTGAAATTTGTTTTAACAACCAAATTATTGGTATGTACGGTATATATTTGCTTTTATAAATTAATATTTTTATTTTTTTTCTTCTTCAGCCTGCTGGTCAGGTAACTAAATAAATATCATAAAACATCATTATATATCATTATATTTTGATATAGCTAATGCAACACTATTATGGAAAAACATATACATTGTATATAAAAGTCCAAGATAAAGTGTTATGGTTTGTGCAGCACCAATTGCAATGCTTGAAAATAATTTATTGATTGAATATTTCAGGCTTCTGGACTCTATAATAAAACATTTGACATAGATCCATCAAATGGAAAAATAAAATTGTTACAACACCTTGATTACGAGACGTTAACTTTCTACCAGTACAAGATAATAGCCACCGTAAGTAAGATATTTGATAGATTAAAAGACCCTTTTTTCGTTACAAAAAGGAATAACCAAATTTTCTATTTAATAAGTTTTGTCTATAATTAATTTTTTTTCCATGGAAACCGGAGATCGGTCTGTGAATTCATGCTTTTAATGTTACTTAAAGTATCTTAGTCATGATTTTATTAATAATTCCTGACGAAGTATTGTAATATATCACGGTGCTTTTAATCGTACTGTGATGCATGATAACTTTCCATGAACATGTTTGCATTGTAATTATTGTGCAAAATATATTTGAATTAAGTTTGTCTTGATTATTTAAGAACAGAAAAATCGATTCTCCGTTAAAAGAATACGATCGTGAAAGGTATTGATACAACAAACCGTGACATTTAGACACGTGGATTTAAAGATGTTTACTGTATATTATTAACGCTGTACCGACAGAATATCCGCATCCGCATCCACCTCCACCCCCCCCCCCTCCAAAAAAATGAAATTAAAACAAAAAGACTGAACAAAAACTTTATTAATGTCAAAATGAAAATTATCTTGTTCGAGGACTAAATTGAAAACCCGCTTCCCTTTCTTCGAATCATTTGTTCGTGTGAAGATTTGTGTCATGTAAAAATGTATTTATATAGGATTCACGTTATATGGTAGACATTTCCGAATAAGATTTAACTGCCTCTGTTATAATTTGAAAAGAACGTACCTACGTTTTGTTGACAAAAGTAAAATGGTATATTTCTGCACGGTCTTTGGCCTAGATATCCTTCAGACCCGGTTTGCCCCTAAAACATTTTGAAATATTATAATTGATAGCTTTTGTTCAAAGGAATAAACTAAGAATTTTGTTAGAGGTACTCAGGACCTGGGGTTAAAATTTTGTAATAAAAAAAAAACCGACAAAATTTTTAAAACTGATTTCTATCCTGTGTTTTATTATAACATCGAAAAGAGTAAGTTCTGGATAGCTCAGTAGGAGAAACCACTCGCTATGTCACACATGATGTTTTTGTGCATTGGTTAAATTACATCTGTGGGAAGATATTTTTTTAAATTAACGGCATTTTTAAACACCTTTTTAATATTCTGTTTTTATACATGATTGTGTTTTTTGTATTTTACTCCGATATTCGTTATGTTATGCTCGTCTGCTCTTCAAATTGAAGACATTTATGAAAAAATATGTACTGAACTGAAAGCAATCATCCGTAACTATATCTGAGTGTAAACACGCTTTCATTGACGACAAGAATCATCCACTCTGTGTTAATGGAGACAGGTGCCACGTAAAAAAAATAATGCCGAGAAAAAACTATTGCAGTAGCATTTTAAGAACATCTGTAAGAATAAAACATTTGTGTGAGAAGTACTGCAATGTAGATGCAGTTCGTTATTTGCATAGAGCGAAAGCATTAGTGACATTTCACCCACATTAAGGACCACATAAATATAGGAACTTGTTTGTCAATCGTCGTAAATTAAATAAGTTCAAATTGAAAATAATCTCAAAAACATTGCTTCTAATTAAAGCAAATGAATGTGTCCTTCTTTTTCATACGGATCTGTTTAATAAATTTTGAGTTATCAGAGAAAACTTAAGCACATTGACATATTAACATTCACAATCATGTCTATTGGGAATAATCATGTCTATGTTATATCAGTTACTATAGTAAAAAAATGGTGTGGGCGGGTGGGTAAATTTAACAATAAAGAATTAAAATAAACAGATTTCAAACTGGATATGCAATTTCTCGTCTGCCTTACTCCGTCGATGAAAAGGAAAAACAAGTATTCCTTTTAAAGGAATGATCGGCAATAATGATATATTGATAGCTAGAAGCAATCAACATTATCAGTTCGATGTAAAATAATTAAATCAAAGGCCTGAAGGCCTGAGCGGCGCATCGCATTGAAGGTAGCTAAAACATCACTACAAGTTGTTAAATATCGCCATTCTACATGGGGAAGGTTGGGTAGCAAGGGACAGTTTCGGATAAAGTACCCGGTCAATATTTTTGTAAAATTTGAGAGTTGCTGTACTTGAAGGCTTATGAGTGTTGCTAAAATTCATGTAATGATTTTTAATGATCATCATTAGTTAGAGGGGTGTCTCTTGTTGAAATTGATACGCAATATGTAGGCCCCTTATGTTAGGTACATGAGAATCAAAAGTAAAATGCGAAACCTGCGGCTATGACTGTTGTGTTGACTTTACACAGTGAAATTGCAAGTTACAGACAGGAGATAAAATAACACGATAAGTAGGTGGATGGGACATTGTAAACTATACACCGGTATGTTTCTGACTGTGATAGTGCAACATGCACGCAGTACAGAAGGTCAACCCTCTGCCGGGAATTAGCTGGAGGAGGTCTAAAAAGCTGAAAAATCATGAAAAATTAGCAAAATATGAAAGGGTTAAAATCTCATGAAAACCAGTATGTAGAGAATTTTACGGGTTTTGACTAGTAATTTTCTTCAGAAATTAATGAGTGAATTTAAGGTATTTGTGCTAAATGGGAACAGAGGATATTCTAGTTACAGAGTTCCGAAGACATGCATCCCTTGGCTACAATGAATTGTATCAAAAACTGTCCCCTGCCATATTGCGCGCTTTTTTACTCATTCAGTTGGACATCGTCTTATTTGTTTTATCAAGTGATGAAATACGAAATCTGTTCCTAGCTATAGGAAGACAGCCACTTACTCTCATTTAATACAAATATTTTATATACGAAATGATTACATTTTACCTCCGGTATTCGAACAATTAACGTCGCCGCTTTTTAATTGAAGTACGAACTGTTATGCAAATTATCTCATCGGTTGACTGGTCCTCTATCCCTATCGTACGTACATCGCATTGCAGGCATTGCCAGTCTATCTCATTTGCGTATTAACTTTTGTTTGTTCTTTCATTGATGTTAATGTTTTTACAATGTGTAAAGGAGATACCTGTTGTAATGAGTTAAGGATATTTGAGTTCTATGACCCCGCTTATATATAAGCCGAGAGAAGTGAGCTGACAGCAACGAGGCTACATCGCTGATAGCGATGAACCTCAAAAAGTACTGTATTTTTACAAACTATAGAATATTTTGAATCTGTACACCATAATTTCATCATTATAAACCGTCAACAAATTTAATTTCGAAATAAATTTGGGGAAAGCCGTTCGTAAACTCCTTGTCTAGTTTTATATTTTTAACGTGATTATTAAATGTTAATGTATCGTCTTCTTCTTCAGAATACTGAGTAGGGCTCTTCAAAGAGCATTAACATGTATAGAAAGAATGATTTGTATTAAAATGATTTAATGCGACTGAAAAACACTAAAGGTGGTATGGGACATCTGTCGATATTAATGTGGATTAAAGTACTATATAATTGAAAAACTTTCACTGGTTTAAAATTTTCAAATTTTACAATACTTAACCAAAAATAGCTTTTAAAAATATTTGAAAAGGTAAAAATTGTAAAAACCCCCAGCGGGATTCGAACTCATGACTTACAGGTTCGTAGTAAACCCTCTAACCCACTGCGCTACAGAGTTAGGTGACCATTCTAGGAAAGAAACTACTTATATAATTACACTTTATTTTACTGTTTATTTCGATAAACAATACGTCACAACATGGAAGTGTCCCATACCACCTTAAATGCCATCATAACGTGCTATTGAGGTCGCATTATAACGTAACCTTGTTTATAAATCAAGCCGTCTTCCTAGCTTCTATCATGCAACATCAATAGGTCGAGGTCAGTTCTAGCTGCAGGACTGTAGTTCCCGGTCTGAAAAAATTCGGATGGACGACTTGGGAGCTACAGTGCCTACCATAGGAAAAATCTGCAATTCATGGCGCACAAAAAATTGCGCTAGTTTTGGACTTATTAACCTTATTTTCACACAAATTCTGTAAAAAGAATTAGTACAATCAATTTCTTCAGCCAATTTACTACTGATATCGTCACTTAACTTGCCTCAGACTTTCTCTTAAAAATGATAACCGACCTCGGAAAATGAGGTATGTTAATTTTTCCCATTTTTAAATGTAAACAAACTTGCACCACTTTAATTTACAGGGCTGCTGATGGTGTTTAAAAGAATATCAGAGGCAAGTGAAGTGACAATATCTGTAGTAAAATGTCCGAGGAATATTTTGGGATCAAATATTTGTACAGAATATGATCGTAAATGAGATTAATCGGTCCAAAACTAGCGCATTTTTTGTGCGCAATAAATTGCATTTTTTTTACTATGGGAGGCACTGTAGATCCCAGGTCGTCCATCCGAATTTTTTCAGACCGGGAGCTACAGTCCTGCAGCTAGGTCAGTTCATGGAGTATCTTCTTATGATTGAGGTCAGTTCATCAAGGTCAACTGCATTACTGAATTAATCTTTCGATCGAAATCTTACGCGTGAGACAAAATGTGCATTCTTGAATTAAAAGGTCGAACTGTATTTTATGTATGTTTGCATCTCTCTAGGTAAATGAATTTAAATAAAACTGAGTAAAATGTTATATAACTACTAAACCAAACTTCAAGTTTTTGTAAGAACTACTTATGCAAGCGGAATGTGTGCGCACGTGGAGGCATTTGCCGGATGCCTCATATGGACACAATAGTGATCGGCCGAAGCCGATCACAAAAAGTGCAGTGGGGTTGGCTAATTGACAAGGTAGCTACTGGGGTATGCTAATCACCCCAAAAAACCCAAACAATGGTCTTTCTAATAAAGCGATTTAATTTTTTAACAATTAAATCGAATTATCATGTTCAAAACTAAATGAGATATAAGGAAAATAAAAACTCGCTTTTAACGTCATTTTGGACACGACTTGTGATAATTTTTAAAATTATCGTATTATCATCCTATACAGGAATGAAGTAAAATGAGACATTCCTTATAAAGGATATTGCGTGAATGTTTTCAATTAAAAAAAAAAGAAAATTGACGATTAAACGACGTTTGAAATCGCGTCAAGCGAGACTTTCGATAGTTGCTAATATGTCCAAGGCTGTATATAAAAGCATAACAAGTACATATATCTGATTATAGGTAGTAAACTGAAAAAAATACAGATGATGAGGTTAAATAAAATGCACATTACTCATACTACTCGGACAACGACTGTGAAACGTTTATTCCAATCACTACACTTTATTATAACTTGAACCCAAGAGTTAACTGTGTATGACCTAAAATCAAGATGTGGAATGGAAAGTGATATGCTTTTTGTTGAGACAGAACCCCAATTCCCACCGTCTAGAATCAAACATAAGGTACAATCATAACATGACTGGTGTAACATGGGAGTTGTTGAAGCAGTGAAAGTAGGTCATCGATTCAAATCGATTGTGACAACCAAAATTATCGCACAGAAGACAGTGGTTATTGATAAACTACCTCTAGTAACATGGGAGTTGAGATATCTTTGAAAAACTCAAACACTTCAACAATGTTCAGGTGGGGTAGGCACCACGTATTATTTTCAGGGTATTTTATTCAAAATTTTGAATGAAATCACATAATTTTAAGTTTTTTCGTTCAAAATCATTCCATGTGAATAGAAAATCTACATTAATAAAAGAAAACCACCTCACTTGTATGAAATGAGGAGTATTTGATCGAAAACCCGATGTGGCGCAGGGGCCTGTTGATCTTGTGGCGAAGGGGGGTGCGGGTGCTGTGACTTTATTTCGTAAACATGTAAGCCAATTTTTCAAACAAAACTGACATTTTGCTATAGCGTTGTACATGTGGTATAAAGTTTATATCTATTGAACGTATCTTTAGTCCCGTTTTTTTGTTTAAATTTCACCCTTTTTTTGTATTCTTTATTTTTTCTTAAATTCATTTTAATACAAGAGGCCCATGGACCACATCGCTCACCTGAGGAACAATAGGTATGATAAAATCAGCTTAATGGAGTCATTATACAAACTATCTGGACAATGTACAATAGAATATGTAGATCATGTATAAATAAAATCCATTTCCCCCCAGGATATTCTTATGTTTATAATCATTAGTCCCTTTTCTAACAGGATGATTTTATGGTCATATCACATGTTGAGTATTGCAGTTCTCAAAAAAGATCCTTAACAATTGATTATATATAGGATATAAATCTACATCAAACTCTGAACCTTCTTGTGAGGCTTAAGAATTGTCATAGACTTAACAATTATAAAAAATCATCTGGCTTATTAGTTTCTGAGAAGAAGATTTTTAAAGATTTACTCTATATATTTCTATGTAAAATTTTGACCCCCCTCCCATTGTGGCCCCACCCTATTTCCGGGGGTATGATTTTCACAATTTTCAATTTACAGTACCTGAGGATGCTATCACACAAGTTTTAGCTTTCTTGGCTGATTAGTTTCTGAGAAGAAAATTTTCAAAGATTTACTCTATATATTCCTATGTAAAACGTTGACCCCCCCTGTGGCCCTCCCTTCCCTCGAGGGTCATGATTTTCACAACTTATAATCTACACTACCTGAGGATGCTTCCACACAATTTTCAGCTTTCCTGACTTTTTGGTTCTTGAGAAGAATATTTTTGAAAATTACTCTAAATATTTGATTACTTTCTAATTATCTCCCCTTGAAAAAAGTTTGACCCTTAATTATTACAACTTTGATTCCCCTTTGCATAAGGATGATTTGTGCCAAGTTAAGTTGATATTGGCTCAGTAGTTCTTGAGAAGATGTTGAAAATGTGAAAAGTTTACAGACGGGCAGACGGACGGACAGACGGACGAGAGACAAAATTTGATCAGAAAAGCTAACTCGAGCTTTCAGATCTGGTGAGCTAATAAAAACAATGATATATGTAAATTTATATTAAATAAAAATCAATTCTCATATTTATTAGAGAAAGTATTACCCTAGCTGCTCTGTGTAAAAAATATTGAAAAAGATTTTTTTAATGGAAACATTGGAAAATTAAATATAAACTGCATGCATGATATTAATAAAAAGGATTACCTTTGAACATTGTATTTTAAAAAAAAATTGCCATGAAAGTAAATGTATAACATACATGTATATGTATGGATAGTAATCTAGATTTCGTGAGTGCTCTTATATTGAATTTCATGGATATCCCGAGAACGATCCAAACATTACTGACCCTGTTTTTTTTAACGAGGATCAAAAATGAAATACTTTAATTGAGAACGAAAAATTCAAAATAATATTAAAAAAAATTAAAAAATGTAAAACTGGAAAAATAGCATGATTTGTTCATGAGACGGAAACAAAAACAGCGTGTTTCCTCTATGGACGGAAAACGTGTTTTCGACAAAGGTAAATTTAAGGATGAATTCAACAATCCTTGTGTTTATCGATGTGAAAAACAACAAAACTTAGACAGAAACTTCTTTAGTGCATGTAGCACATATGTACAAGTGTCATGGAGTTACAATTTGTTCACTTGTTATTTAAAAGACAAAACTTTACATTTAATACACAGTGTTCTTTTTTGATATTTCTAAAATTGGGTAAAAAACGAAACAGTATAAAGAGACAGCAGATTTGTTTTAATTCGGTCGATGCAGGTTTCAAAAGACTTGGTAAAATGGTGTCGTGAATAGACAAACAATCCTCGTAATTTTCCATATGCCTCCTCCCCCTCTAGTGTGCCTAAATGTGCCCCTGTAACGATGTTATTATCAATTTATTTCCAGAAGTTTAGTGATATTTATTTTTTAAATTTAACCTATAATCTTGTTCGCAAGATAGTCCGGAAAGGATAAAGCAAATACGGACGTTACGCAAGATGTTTGTAAAAACTGTCATTATACCTCAATATGATAATTCTATATAATGCGACATCTGATTAGTTCAAGACAATCATGTCCCAGGGTAATACAACTTCATATTTCCCTGTCATCATCATTTTACTATCATATCCCATCCCATCCCCTTCATTGCATGCTTTTGAAAAATCTCGATGATGAGCATACAATGTTATTATATGATTAATGTAATTAAGTGATTTACTCTATTAAAATGAAATCCTTTTTATATCAGAAAATTGCCATAGAAAGAAACCACTAAACATTAACTACGTTTCTGCTTTACTAGAATTTAAAAAAAAAAATGAAAGTTTAGAAATCTATGTATTCTAAATTATCACCTGTCGTTCGGTATAATAATCAGTTTATTCAAGATTGTGAGAGATGTATGAAGATCTATTCCCCCAGAATAATCATTTGTTTTAGGATTTGCCCTCGGGAAATATGATTTTTAAGGGGGGAATGAATCTTCATATTTCCCTTTATTATACAACAAATGTATATAGTATCGCCAAAATACTATTAAAAATTAAGATCGTAACGTAACGCTGTTGTGACAGATTTTTTTTTCAAAGCGTTTTGAGAAAAAACATTTTATTATATTTTCTTACACCGAAAATAGTTATAGTAGATATTCTTTGATGAAGAAAAAATTCTAAGTGGTTGACATATACATATGGATTTTTGTTTGACAATTTCTAATTTAAAAAAAAGCCCCCCCCCTTTCTTTGCCACAAGATCATCAGCCCCTACGCAACATCGGGTTTTCTATCAAATACTCTTCAATTCATACATGTGAGATGATTTTCTTTTATAAATGTAGATGTTTATATTCATATTGAATGATTTTGGGCGAAAAAAACATTGAAGTTCTGCGGTAGGATTCGAAATTTCGAATAAAATACCCTGAAATTAATACGTGGCGCTCACCCCACCTGCAGCTTTTCCAAAGATATCTCAACTTCCATGTTACTAGGGGTAGTTTATCAATAATTATCTTTAAATACTCGATGACCTTCTTTCACCGCTTCTAAATCACAGTCCCAGTGTTACACCAATCGCAGCCCCTCTATGTGTGATTCTACACGGTGTTATCTATCTATCTATCTATCTATCTATCTATCTATCTATCTATCTATCTATCTATCTATCTATCTATCTATCTATCTACCTACTTATCTATCTATCTATCTATCTATCTATCTATCTATCTATCTATCTATCTATCTATCTATCCATCCATCCATCCATCCATCCATCCATCCATCCATCCACCCACCCACCCACCCATCCATCCATCCATCCATCCATCCATCCATCCATCCATCCATCCATCCATCCATCCATCCATCCATCCATCCATCCATCCATCCATCCATCCATCCATCCATCCATCCATCTATCTATCTATCTATCTATCTATCTATCTATCTATCTATCTATCTATCTATCTATCTATCTATCTATCTATCATCTATCTATCTAGGATGGCGGAGATCCTAAAACTAAACTAAACAGTACGGCAGACCTTCTCATTATGGTGAAGGACGTCCAAGATACACCGCCAATATTTCAGCGACTGCCGTTCATGACAACCATTTCAGAAACCACGCCAATAGTACGTATGTCGTATTTTTTCAAAAACGCCACATTCATTCAACATTGCAAGATATCTGACCTTCCAGTTACATATGGTTTTATTGATTATGTTGATTAATATAATTATGTTTACCTATTACTTTTGCTTAGGGGACAAGCATTTATAAGATTTTTGCTACCGATGGAGATACTGGTATCCCAGATAACATTACCTACAGCTTAACAGGTAAGATATTACCCTTCATTTACAATATAGAATTCATTAACTTATCGTGTTGTACAAATGTGTGTATATGCGCGTGTTTGTTTTTCTGTATAAACGAAAAATCATTCATTCACCCAGCTTTTTGAATAATTAATTTTAAAACGGAGAGAGAGAGACAGACAGACAGACAGACAGTCAGACAGACAAACAGAGTGGGGGTAGAGGAGTATAGGGAGTAGGGAAGGAAAAGGAGATTAATAGAAGTTTATTCCTGACATAGCTCCTGAAACAATTATAACACATTTTAGATCAATCACATGAGACAGCATGTGACAACTTTCTACAGATCAATAGCATCACTGGTGTGATAAGTATCAAACAACTAATGGACAGAGATGGCGGAACAATTAAACGTCTTAACGGAATCTGTATTGTAAACGTTACTGTAGGTATATTATTTTGGACTTTCGTCGGTTTGATTTTGTGACAAAAAATCATTCGATTGATTTAAAGAACATCTATCTGAAAATACTTTCAGGCATCGGAAATTACAAATGCAACTGCCAACAAAAACAGTCAAACAACGAAGCCATTCACAATCACTGTACAAGATGAGAATGATAATCGACCAAAGTTCAGCAAAAAACAATATGAAGGTTCCGTAAAAGAAAACATGAGAGATATCACAATATCGATTCCTGGAAACATACAGGTTTTTGACATAGACCAGGTACTTCAAGAAAGAATACTTTTATTTGATTAGGGATATTGAATGGTTGAGCAAACATAGACAATCAAATAAATAAATAAATCAATAAGTTAAAATATATAAAGATACATAAATTATATATTGATGAATAGGTAGATATTTATACATAAATTGTATTATATATGTTATGATATTTTGTTGTGTTTGAAAATGTTAAGTCATCCCTCTAATAAAATCTTTCACAGGTATTCTGTATGAAAATACGCATATTACAAACAAAAGTATGAGATTGTCACAAAATTTACGTTGCTCAAACAATAGATTAATAGTACCAGAAAATGAAAATAGATGAAAAGATTTAACTTTTAATCTTATGATATCCTACGATTATTAACAGAATGGATATAACAATATAAAGCTGACGGTACTCAATAGGACAGACGTTGTACCCTCACCAGATTCTGTAATCTACAATGGAACTGTTCTTCTTCGTCTTACTAATCCACTAGATTATGAAAATGAGAAAAATATTACTTTCTTGGTAGGTATTTTACTATTTTTTCTTTAATAATACAATAATGTATTGTTTAAAAAAACCCTGTAATACTGAATCATAGATTGCTTATTTGATATCAGAGATTCAAATTTATTGCAAACAAGGAAATGTTAAGTTCATCCTTACAGTGATGTACGTGTGAATACAAATTGACTTACATGATTTTCAACGAATGATCTACTTGCATTTCAATGTAATATCTAAAATGATAAATCAAAGAAAAAAACAGAAAATCAGATTTACTAATGTGATGTGTAAAAATATAAATACTTTTTAATGTAGATATAATATAGATATAGATATAGTGTCTGATCATTTGTTACTTCATTTTTTAAGCGGATGCTTGGTTGAAGCGCATCCTATGATAAACCAAAGTATTAAGAGTACAGAAATCTGGGCTTGTTTGATCATACATTTTACACCCCAAAAAATTAAGCTAAAAATAATGTTTGCTATTTCAAAACAAACAAACGTTTACTGATTTTTGATTAAGAGCTGGGCAATGAAACGATAAAAATAACAGAGTCAATAGTTTGAACAAAAATGTAGAGAAAATTAATATGTTTGCAGCATGCAAGGACATCGTCCTCTGGTTCTGTATGAAGTAAAAATAAGTTTGTAATAAAAGTAAGGTAATTTTAGTTTTAGTAAAATGGGCACACAATGACCAGCCTACCGTTTTAGCTCACCTGAGCAAAAGACTCAAGTGAACTTTTCTGATTAAATTATCCGTTGCCTATCGTCGTCGTCCTTTTTGGTGTAAACATTTTGCATTTCTTATCGTCGACTTAATTTTCCATTATAACTGAGCCAATTTCCACTTAACTTGGCATAAAGCATTTTCAGGTCAAGGGGATTCAGTTTGTTCAAAAGCCATGCCTACCTAAAAGGGGAGATACTTAATCATTAATGAAAATGTAGTGACATTTAAAAATACAATACAATATTTCGAAACTCCCTCATGTAGTGTAAATATTAGGTTTTTTTTAATTACACAATGATACCCGGGTTAAGAGAAGCTGCAATGCTACGATTGTTACATTGTAAAGATATTATACTTGCTCTTTTAAAAAAAAAGTTCGGGTACATTCTTGTTGCCCTGTTCCGTCTGTCCGTCTGTCTGTCAGTCAGTCACGTTTTACTCTTTCAAACTGCTTTTACATCTTATAAACCAGCTCTTGGAGTTTGATTGGGGGTGTCATGTTGATTTGTAAAAAGGTTTAACAATTCTCTGGTAGTCCTGGTGGTCAAATAAGTAATACAAAAATGACGGTTTTTTTTTCACAAAAAAACCTACTCCCTCGAACTCCAATTACATTTTTAACAATAGACAAATCATCTCTTAGAATATGTTTTTTGGTATCTGTAATGTTGTAAATTTTGATTTACTGGGTGGCTGTAAATACACAATTTACTACAATAAATTTTGTATAACACCTACCCTGTAAATTAAAAATTTACAACATGACATATACAATGTACCTTAGATGAACAATAAGGTTTTGGAAATTTTGGTTTTGTCCTGGCGTCATTTGGTGGCTTAAAAATGACATTTTATTCACAAAAAATCTCGTTTCCTAACGTCAACATTTTTTGAAGTAGGAAATGATCTTCTAGAATATGATTGGGGGTAACATTTTTGAAGAGTGATCAGGTTTTAGAATTTTTTTTATCACGGGGATCGGTGGGCAACCAAAAAAGTATGATTCCCAGAACTCCTCTTACAATTTTTGGAGTAGCTACGGTATCTCTTAGATTTGGCTAGTGGTTGTTCTATAAATAAATGTGCAATAAGGTTTCAAAAATTTAAATTTCATCCCGGGAGTCAAATAATAGCAAATAATTGACGTTTATCACACAAACAATTTCAGAACTCCTTTTATGATTTAATGATTAGACACATCATATCTTGTGATATGATAGGGGCTGTTTGATAGATGTGCAATAAGGTTTTAATTATTTAAATTTCATTCGGGGAGTCAAATAATAGCACGGAATTCATGTTTATCACTTACAAAAACCCTAGATACCAGAGTTCTTAAGATTTAATGAATAGACACGTCACATCTTGAGATTTAATTATGGCTGGCCTATAAATGTGCAATAATGTTTTGAAAAATAAAATTTAATACTGGTAGTCAAATAGTAGCGGAAAATTAACATTTATCCCATGCAAGGATCTGTAGCCGGTAACCGCCAAGGAGAAATAATTTTGTTTTTAATAATCATATAAACCATACTTTCTATGACATGAAATGTTCAGATTATAATTTAACTTAAAATTCTCATGTAAATGAAGGTTCAATCCCAAATTGTACATAAAGGGCCGCTCATGTGTATTATGGGATGGAATCTCATCCTTTATGAAAATTATGATTTTTAAGAATACCAGAAATTGCATGTAGCCTTCACTTTTACCAAACACTTGGTGTGGGTATTACTGTCTAAAGACAGCATTTGGTTTGATTTACAAAAGGTGGATAACTGCAAACGTTTATGTGAATAAAATACATGTAATTGTTATTCATTGTTTAGATTAAAGCAGAGGACACCAATAATTCCAGCTTTGTCAACAATTCTACAGTCAACGTAAAAATAAACGATACCAACGACAATGATCCTGTTTTCCAAAGCAGAGACAATGACCTCTTCTTGCCAGAAAACAGTTGTTTTAACACAACAGTTGGAAAGATAACGGTAAAAAATCAACTATATTGAATTAATAATGACCAGAAATTTACCAGTTATCTATGTTACCTGTGTACAAATGCGAACTATCATAGAACTGAAAATTAATTATTTTATGCCAAAAAAAAGATTGGATACTCTTTACTAAAACTTAACTTTTCTGCACAATTTGTAGGCGACTGATATAGACTCTGGAAATTATGGAAAAATAGAATATCGTCTAGATAGGAATACCAGGTAGGGAGGAGAGTATCATGTGGCACAAAGTCGTCATTATATGAAGCATGATGTAAAAAAATACATAAAAGACATGATTGCTATATTAATTATAGGTTTATTTTAATTTGGTATGGAGTATATGAAAAACGTATTATCCACTGTGTCTCAACTTGAATAATTATTTCAAAACTCTTAAGAACTCTTTTATTTCTAATTTCTAAAACAAAATTTAGAAGCATAATATACTCAAGGTACCTATTTGTTTCAGTTTTAAAATTGAAGCCACCACTGGTCGTGTTTATGTCTCATGTAAAAACAGCTGCGCAAGGGGATGCAATAACTCTCTCTGTGACAACAGTTGTCTGGACAGGGAGAAGAAGGACAGGTACTACTTGACAGTTTCGGCGATTGATGGAGGAGGGAGAAGAACCTCCCTTCCAATAACCATATACTTGAACGATACAAATGACAATAGGCCAAAGTTTCGTTATAATTCCTATCAAATAGGACTTCTAGAAAACAGAAAGACATTTTCGGATGGAAAAGAGGACTTAGAAATACAGGTAAATAAATATATGTATATTGCAACTTACAGACTACAAAATGTGGAATTCGCAATATATATTGCAATTTACATTGTAATTCCAGTATTGAAAGCAATGCTTGTGAATATAGACAATACTCTTATCATCTATGTTTTATAAACTTGGATCTGATTTTCAATTATTCATTTTTATCGACATGAAAAGGCGGACGATGTAGACCTCTCAGAAAACAAAACGATCAGTTACAAATTACTTCAGAACTCTCCTCATTTTCACATCAACGAGTCAACCGGAAAAATAACAATTACTGAAGAAGTAGATTATGAAAACTTAACTGAGGCCAACGGCTATATCAACCTGACAATCATAGCCTCTGACCATGGGAAACCGCAACAAAGTTCGTCCGTTCAGTTAACGATTCAAGTCAAGGTATATTTGTCAAAATTCGTTTTTTAAATTAACGTATATAATACATTAAGATCATTAGAAATATGAATGTTCCAAATAATATTAATATTCTTGGGTTTCTAAAAACCATGCTGTGTAATTTGTAGGATTTAAACGACAATAAACCAGAATTTAGAGGGAAAACATACAACGCCAGTGTATGTGAGAATGCTGCTAGTGGTAAGAGACATCTTATCTTAAAATTCATTACTGTGCTGATTTTTAATCAAATGATGAAATGATGAAGATATACTGTTGCCCTGTTGTCAGGTTTGTTGCATTTAAACACTACCGCAAACGCATTAAAACATTATAGAAGATTGGAGAACAAATACACGTTGGTTATACGATAATAAGAAAACAATAGTGATATCAAACTTTAAAGTTTTTAAAGTTTGATTGTTCAAGGATACACTAAGTTTTCAGGTTTGATTTGACAGCAAAGTGTAGAAAATGATAATTTTTTTTGATATTTTGTATTCTTACAAATATATCATTTTGGATGTAAATTATCTTATAAAATTTAATGTCCAAATTTAACACATTACATTATTTTGATTTCAGGTACCAATGTTACAGTTGTCTCTGCAACAGATGCAGATAAAACAGCTCCGAATAATAAATATTCCTACTTTATTGAAAAGGGTGGGTCAGATCAATTCACTTTAAATGGCAAGACAGGAGAAATAAGCGTTCAAGTGGGAGCAAACCTTGACAGGGAAATCAAATCTAAATACACTCTAACAGTTATTGCAATAGACAAAGGGGATCCTCAGAATACTGGAACAAGTACAGTGTTTATTAGTTTGACCGATGAAAATGATACTCCTCCTCGTTGGTTGAACTTACCTAACACAACTACCGTAAAGGAAAATACTACAGAACCCGCTATATTCAAATGTATAGGAGATGACTCCGACATCAACCATACTTTAGTCTACTCAATTAGGATAAAAGAAGCCTTAGATAGCAATGGCAACCTTGTAAATTTCTCTTTGATTAAGGTAGGATGCATGGATTTTTTTGTTTTTGTTTTGCCTAAATATTTGAATTCCAGTAGAATGAAAGAAAAAAAGAAATATTGGTAATTGTCTAAATTTTTTTTACAGATTCTGCAGGGAAATATCTCTATCAACAGTACCACGGGGGTTGTGTCTGTGAATAATCTAGATGCAGAAGTGGCAGTGACAATAAGGCTTACAGTTACTATCAACGACACTTCAACAACAAAAAATGACCCAAATGCCAAAAGTATGTTGAAAATATTTTGATTTAAAATGATGAAGGGAACTGAAAACTTTTTATGCAATAAAATAAACAAATACCTATCATTACTATAACTGACAGTTAAATTAAATGGATATAAACTGTAACATAAAGTTTTATTCACCTCCACACCAAACGTTTGTCGTTGAAAGATTGATTTTTTAATCCTGATTCAACGTTCTCAACAAATTTAATTATTAACACACTTCTTCACAAGTATGAATATACTTATTTAATTAGCACCGACAAGCATTTCTATGTGCATTTTAAGATATTTCTGTTTGTGTTGAATCATTTATCAACAGAGTTTAAGAGCCCATATAGTAGGCTTTTAAGCGAAACATCAATGCTCCTAGTTTATATATATATATATATATATATATATATATATATATATATATATATATATATATATATATATATATATATATATATATATATATATAATAAAAAACTTTTAAAACACTGTTTTAAAATATTTCGACCGTGTTACCGGTCTTCATCAGTCGGTGTTTATTGTCTATAGCAACACAACGTAGAACATATACTATGACGTCACAATGTTAATACAGTCTGGCAAGTGACGTCATACAACAATATTGCGCCAAAAAATATGAAATATAGGTGAGAGTCTATAGGAAGCACATTGATAGCCGTAATTAGTACATAAACAAGTAAAATATGTTGGAGGCATGTTGTACATGGCTTTGCGTAGATCAACGCTATTTGTGAATAAATATGTCGCTTGATAGTCCTCGGGAAAACAAAACACTTATTAGGTTAGTTACTGACTCACTACGGAAATATATTGGGTTGATCAATCTCATAGACTGAGGGCAAAACGTATCAAGTTAAAAATCATATCGATTGCAAGTCAAGAAATGTTGTTTATGGGGTGTTTTGTAAAAAGTGTAACAAAATTGCATATGTTGGGGAAACGGGGGTGACTTTATATCAAAGACATGTTTTAAATTTGTCACTGATCAGGAGAGAAACTAACGACCCTGTAGCAATGCATTTTTATACTGACGAACATACAGTTGAGGATTATTCTGTAATAGGTATCGAAAAATTGTACAAAGATGAAACTTACAGAAAATTCAGAGAAAATTTGTGGAAGAAAAAATTAAATACTTATATGCCTTTTGGTATCAACAAAAGGGAACATTATTGTCTTTAGACTACATTATTACTAGTTTGTATAGACATTTCCTTTTTTTTATGTCCCGTTATCTATACATTTTTCATATTTTACTTGTTTATGTACTAATTACGGCTATCAATGTGCTTCCTATAGACTCTCACCTATATTTCATATGTTTTTGGCGCAATATTGTTGTATTTTTGCATTCCCATTGTTCTTTCCCACTGTAAGCCCATACGGAGGAGCTGCAATTATTTTTCTATAATCGCAATTGCTCTGTCTGTATACTATGACGTCATAAAGGTGTAACGTTATATATACTTTTCCATGACGTTATAGATTTAAACCACTATACGATAAATCAAGTGTTTTTCTCCAACTCCATAAAATTGATGTATTTAATATTAAAACATGTTTTATAATAACATTTTAAAGGAATTACTGTTATAACATATCATTGATTCTGTTAACAAATCTATGTGAATTAAAAAGATACATTACAGTCTGAATGTTTATTTTTGATGCAATAGCTAAATGTCAAGGTCTAGGCTAATACAGGGTATTTGCAAGTGGTAAAATGCAAATATAAGTAATAAACAACGATTATTTAGTGAACATGGCGTTATGAATAGCAACTGCTCTGCTGGCATATTTTCCATGATGCGCTAGCGCGCATCATGGAATATGCCAACAGAGCAATTGCTATTCATAACGCCATGTTCACTAAATAACGTTGTTTATTTCTTAAATGACGTCACTTGCCAGACTGTATTAACATTGTGACGTCATAGTATATGTTCTACGTTGTGTTGCTATAGACAATAAACACCGGCTGATGAAGACCGGTAACACGGTCGAAATATTTTAAAACAGTGTTTTAAAAGTTTTTAATTTAAGGAATGAATTCAAAATTTATTTGTTTTATACGATATAAAATGGTTTGGGGCAGTTTACGCTTTATAAACCGCGAAGCGGTTTATAAAAAAGCGTAAACTGTTACAAACCATTTTATATCGTACAAAGCTAATAAATTTTGAATTCATTGCTTATAATTTAATTTTTTTATTATTCGTTGTATATATAAACGGTCATTTTACCTTTAAAATGACGTAAAAGTGTACAAAATTCAAACGTAACGTCAGGCGTATTGATACATTTTAGACGTTAGTCTTCCTATGACGTAGGCAACATTCTTTATACGATATAAAATAATTTTTTAGCCAATCAGAAAGCGCGTTACAACCAGAATTAAATTATTATTCATTGAAAAAGAGACTCTGGATATATATATGTATATATATATATGTTGTCAATGACGTCGTGTTTTTAAAGTTCATTATGACGTCACAATGTACATCAAGGTAGCGATGGCGTGAACTTAATCAATGCAGTTAAGCATAAAATGTAAGCAATGCATCTATTTTCGATTAAGTTTCGGGTTAAATATTTTAATAAAATAGTCCTCTTTTGTGGTTCGGGCGATTTCATTTGAAGTCCACATTTTGTAAAACGGAAATATTTTAAATGTTCCCTTTCCACACTTCGCAAAATGTTCGGAACATGGAGTGTTTCTCACTGTTTCGTCCTTTATTTGTTGTTTGTGGACTCTCACTCGGGCGTTGAGCTGGTTAGTCTGGCCAATATAATTTTCTCCACATGTTGGACAAGTCGCACAATATATCAAATTAGATGATTTGCAGTTCATATATATATATATAAATGAAGACTAGTATTTATTAATAAATAAATATACTATCACAATGCAAGTGCATCACCGCATGCACAAAAGTATTAAAGTATATGCTAAAATGGTACCCAAGAAGATGCGTACAACATATAAGCAGATAGCAGCAAATTGAATGATATATCAGTCATTCAACTGCTATATATACAAATGTAATTAATCATTAAAATAATCCGATTTTAAAATTTGTACTCATTCGGACGTCTAAAAACAAGCAGGCGTTAAAACATGTATTGTTATGAAGAATATACAGATTTCAAATACAGTATTTAAATTTTTAAAGATTCAAATTCAAAATAAAGATGACCAATGTACATGAACAAATCCTGCAAGTGAAAAAACTCGGTTTTTAAATGTTTTAATATATTTGTTTTAATCTAAACATTTATTTTAATCAAGAAAGTTATTGTAATTCCACTTTATTTTGATATTTTAAAAAACATCTTGTAGTCAGTTATCATGGATTTGATTAATACAAAATGCATTAATTTTCATCTTAAAAGACAAACCTAACACATGTTAATTTACTTTTATGCAGATAATTGATTTAACAATGTTATCAATGATGTTTTTGACCATTAAAATATATAATCTTCTTGACATATTTTATGTTTCAAATTTCAGGCGAACTTATAATACAGATCACAGACGAGAACGATAATCCACCAGTTTTTAAAAATGCAACATTTACAACTGAGATATTGGAGAATGCTCGTGACAACACTACTCTACTACCCATAGCAGCGTCCGACATTGACGTCAGTAAAAAATATACAAACATTAGCTACTACATTGATGACAAACAATGTCCATTCTCAATAAATCCAAGTACAGGTACCATTTAAAACAAAATATTCAACTATTAGAAGGGCTTTCTTGTTTGAAAACAAAAACAAAACAAAGTTGTTTTAAATTCTTTTAATAACATGTTTTAGTAATCCTAACAATGGTAAACTTCGAGATGATGAGACACGATCATATTAAAAGATTACTTTTTACATTAACCAACAATTTGGTTTTTAATATATTATGTTAATATCCTAGGTTACGTCACAAAAACAGGAAAACTTGATCGTGAGACGAAACCATTTTGGATAATAACAATTCGAGCATCAGATTCCAAATATAACGCTACAGCTGAACTTAATGTTACTGTCTTAGACTTTAATGACAATACGCCGTTTTTTCTTAATGAATCATACATATTTGATGTGACTGAACAAAAATATAGTCAAACACAAATTGGACAGTTTTATGCAATGGATCTTGATGCCGGCCCAAACCAGAACATTACTTACAAGATCACAGGAGGCAATGCTGGATCATATTTTCATATCTCAGATGCAAAGGTAAGTAACATTTATAATCATGATCGTTTGACTGTTAAAAAATAACTTGTGAAAAAAATATAAATATTCCAAAAATATCAACGATGATTATTATGAAGCAATATTAGTTATTAAAGTGACAAACAATATGTTCATGTATGTTTCATATTTATATTTCAGGGTAGCCTGTTTATAAACGGTAATATTGATAGAGAAACTATGCCAAAATTTGAGCTAGTGGTTACAATAAATGACAACCCAATAGAGAAAGCAGATACAAAACGAAATTCAACACACGTGGTCGTGAATATTCTTGACGTTAATGATAACGCACCAGTTTTTACTTCTAATTCTAAACAACGAATTAGAGTAAAGGAAACCACACAATTAGGAACCGTGGTCAAAACAGTATCAGCGACAGACAAAGACTTTGGCAATAATGGTACTGTTCATTACAGAGTTGAAAGCAACGGTAATGAGTCTTTGGAATTGTTTGTTATAGATAATGTCACAGGTGCAATATCTTTGAATGGAAGTATTAAAGACATGGTTGGTAACTACACATTGGAAGTCCTGGCTATTGACAATGGGTCTCCGCCCATGAACTCCTCTTTGTTGTTAGATATATTTATCTTGGACGAAAACATTCACAGACCAGAAATCACAATGTTACCAAAGGATAGAATAGTCAGCGTTTATGAGGTATTTTTTCCCAATATATAATATGTTCAGATTAAGAATGACATGCTTTTTATAGTATGCTGTCTCATGAGTAAATGTAGAATATGATAGAAATATATTTGACAATATTATATGTTCAATCTTTTGTCGCATGGTTTGTTGATCAATTGTTACTTAATTGTTACATTACTTATCAAAACTGTACAGACATTGTATGAGTTATTACGTGAATTAAAAAACAGATAACACACAATAACTCATACAATGTCTGTACAGTTTTGATAAGTAATGTGATCACTTAAAGGGAACATTTCTTTTAAAATTCTAAAAACAAATTGAGTGCTGTCCATAAAACGTAAACGATCTATCTCACGTTTTTATACCAAATAGAAATATAAAGGAAAATGTTTAAAAGTCTTCTCAAGAACCACTGCACCAGAAAAATCATTATTTACACAAAAGCTTGTATATATAGTAAAGATTCTAAATTATGAAAATCTTGACCCATATACCAAGCAATGACCGAAGGCGGGGTTTAAACTGAACAAAGATATAAAAAATAAAAAAAATATAAATCTTCTTCTTCAGAACCACTGCACCAGATATACCATTTTTTGCACAAAAGCTTGTATATATAGTGAAGATTCTATATTATAAAAATCTTGACCCATAGACCAAACCTAGGGCCGAAGGCGGGGTTTAAAGATGATCAAGGATATAAAAAGGAAAACAAATCTTCTCGAGAGAGCTACTGCACCAGAAATGCCAATATTAACACAAAAGCTTGTATATATAGTGAAGATTCTAAATTGTAAAAAATCAACCGGGGCCCCAGGTGGGGTTTAAAATTTAACATAGAAATGTATTGGAAAAATATTTAAAATATTCTTATAAAGAACCAAAATACAACAGTTTGGGATATTACGAGGCATGCATCTTTGAGAAATGTAAATTATAAATTGTTAAAATCGTGGCTCCCGGACTTAAACTTGGGAACCAAGAGTTCTTCAAAGTTAAACATAAAAATATATAAGAAACATGTTTAAAACTTGTCTCCAGAACTACAATGTAACAGTTTGTGATCCTACAATACAGAAAATTCTAAATTGTAAAAGCCTTGACCCCTGATCAACACTAAGGCCCCAGAAAGGGTTCAAAGTTTTACATGAAAGGATATTGGGAAATGTTTTTTTTAAATTCTTCCCAAGAACTACAATGCTACCGTTTGTGAGATTAAATACACGCATCTTCAAATTAGATTCTACAGTGTGGACGTTGTGACCCCCGGACAAATACTGGATCTCCAGAAGGGGTTCAACGTAGTATTAAATAGGGAATACATATAGGGGAAATGTTCAAAAATCTTTCAAGAACTACAGTGCAGCTGTGTGGAATAACTATGAAAGAATCTTTGCCTATAGTAGATTTCAAATGATAAAATCCTAACCCCAGACTCATATTTGGGTCCAAAGAGAAATTCAAAATTGAACATAGAAGTTTATAAGAAAAATGTTTAAAAATCTTCTTCTCAAGAACTACAATGCTTCTATTTGTTTGATTACTATTCAAGCCTCCTTAAATAATGTAGATTATAGATTAACAAAGCTGTGACCACCGGACTGAAATGGGGCCTCAAAGGGGTCAAAGTTTAACATAGAAGTATATAAAGAAACATATTTAAAAATCTTTCACGAGAACTACAATGCTACAGTTTGTGTGATTACTATGCATGCATCTTTGGATAACGTAGATTCAATATTTTTAAAACTGTGATCCCCGGACGAATCCTATGACCCTAAAAGGGGTTCAAAGTTTAACATTAAAGTATAGAGGGACATGTTTAATCAAAGTACTGGAGTACTGGCGGGAGTTGATTTTATCGATTATTATTTATCTGAAAATCAACAATATGTTATTTTGCTTGGCAGGTAGTTTATAAGCTGTATTTGAATTACGCACATTTTTATATTATGAATTCTCCGACTTTTCCGACAAAAATTTCGAGAAAACCTCTTATGAATCATGTAGTGTAATATTTTAAAATAGAATTGATTTCATCAAACTATGTATCGGTATTCGAAATATTTCAAAAGTTGAATGGATCCAACCAATAATGAACTCTAGTCTCGTGCAACCAGATGCTCAGCTGTCTCCATTAATCTTCGACAAGTAAGAGATACCGGGTCATGTTATACCTTGATGATGCGACCTCTAAATATGGATTGACTCTCTGCTTGTCGGAGATGTACGAAGACAGCCGATGGTTGAACGAGACTATATTGAACTCTGGCGTAGGAATACACACGAATGCAAAAAACTTCTAAATTGTTCGTACTATTTAAAATCTGACTATTTCCAAGGTATTTATAAATAAGTTTTCTTGTTTAAAAAATGCTTTAGCGTACATTTCATCGAATTTATGGATTATTTTCAAGAACTAAGTCTTGTCAGCGGTGATGATTTGTGCTTAGGTTCAAACACTGTTTCATTTTCGGTTTGCCAGAGTAACTGCATAAGAGAGTTAATTAAAATCAACTACAAAAAATCTTCTTCTCGAAATCTACATTGTTTCAATTTGTCAGATTACTACGTAAGCATTCTCAAATAGTGTAGATTCTAAATTATAAAAGCTGTTACCCTTGATCTAATACTGGTAGCCCAGAATGGCTCCAGAGTTTAGCATAGAAATATAGAGGGAAAATGTTTAAAATTTTCTTCTCAGGAAACATAATACTTCAATTTGTGATATTATTATGGGAGCTTCCTTAAATACATGTAATATAAATTCTAGATTAATAAACCTGTGACCATCGGTCTAATACTGGGGCCCCAAGTGGGGTTCAAAGTTTAACATGGAAATATACAGGAAACATGTTTAAAAATTTTCCTTTCGAGAACTACAATGTACAGTTTGTGAGATTACTATGCAAGGATCCTCAAATAGTGTAGTGAGGTGTAAATTGTTAAAGCCAACCATAAACCACAAACCACGGACCAATACTGGGGTCCCAGAAAGGGGTTCAAAGTTTCAAGCAGAAATTGCATATGACACAACATAGAATTTTACAAGGAATGTTGTTTAGGTGAGCAATATCGCCCTTATGCCTCTTGATCTTTTATCTATGAATTCTGTAAAGGAGCAAACGTTAGTCCATCGACAATGTAAGACGTTTTTCTAATAATATTCATACGTTATTTTGTTGAAGCTTAAGGACCTTGTTTACTCAGGGTTTGAGTCATTGACCTACTTTTTTGAAAGTGAAAAATAGCACTATCATGAAAGGTCTTTAACACATTTAGATGTTTTTTTCATTATCATCAGTGGATTTTTTTCCCATTCTGAGTAATCGTATACCTTAATGGGTCAAAACATGTTATTGTCAGTTACAGAAATATTCATACTTTTGCTAATCAAATGTAGGCCCCTTCTTCTCCCTAGCATAATCTTCACTTAAAAACCTAGCCGGGTTTAGATTTACCGTATAGACGGAGAAATGCCCAAAGCCCATTTTGCATAATATATAACCTGGTTCACAATCGACCTGCTCTAAATCGTCAAATCTCATCAATCAGAATATTATGTTAAGCCATATTCACATTCGTGTCTTAATCTATAGTGAAGTTTTTTATACTATAGAAACAATTATATATAAATAACATATGCTGCTGTTGATTTTGTCAATTTTTATTTAAAGAAACTAATGAGTTCATAGTAAATGTGTAATATTTAACCTATTTTATTGATTATGCTTTGTTGAAAAATATTAAACGAAAGAGAGAGAGAGAGAGAGAGAGAGAGAGAGAGAGAGATTTTAGATAAATAATTGACATGTATAAAATATTCTATTGATCATGAAACACTGGGTTTTTAAATGACATCATTTACTAATCATAAAATAACCGATCATCTTGTTAACTATTACTGAGTGTACATATACACATAATTTTTTGCAGTGTGCCAAAAAAGGTACGAAAGTAACAGCAATAAATGCAACTGATGAAGATAAGGACTACAACAATCAACTAATTAAGTATGAATTTCTCTATTCAAATTCGTCAACTGGACAACGCTTTCAGTCCTTTAGTATTGACAATAAAACTGGATTCATTACGCTCATTGGAAGTTTAGATCGTGAAGAGAAACAATCATTCAAGGTATTTTATTAAATAACCAGAATATATTTTCATTTTTATAAAAATCACTGCATGTAAAACTATTGTTTTATGTGTTTTGAACACTTTAAAGATGAATCTGAATGAAAATTTACAGTCAGATATGATTGATTTTTGATGTCATTTCAAATGGCTGAAAAAAGTTAATTGTGCTGTATGTTTCAATTGATTAAAGTATTTTAACATACATGTACCGCAGATATAAATTTAATGTATTATATATAGATTAATGTCAGATGCACAGACCACGGAGAACCGCCTTTATTTACAACCTCACCTGATATAATTATCCAAGTCATAGATGTCAATGACAATCCTCCTGAATTTCTTACAAATGTAACAAAAGTGAACATAAAAGAAAATCAGACAAATATAATTGTCACCGAGGTGTCAGCTATTGACAAGGATTCTATGGCAGTTATCCAATACGCCATCAAAGGTAATTTTAGATTAGGGTATTTTCGTCTTAGAATATTATATGATAAAATTATAGAATTTTCCATAGTTGAAAGTCTTTTTAAATGAGGTATTAAGATGTTTTCTACACACTTGGTTCTCTAATTTTTTTTTTTTAATTTAGAAGGCAAGTTTTCGAATTTCTTCAAAATCAATGATTCCTCCGGTGAAATAGCAATAGATCAACCTTTGGATAGGGAAAATATGGCAAATGATGAAATATATCTGATGATCGAAGCAACTGACGTCACTAAACCCAATATTTTGTCTGAATGCGATAATATCAAATTGCAAAACAATACGACAGTACAGATGGAAGTTGTTATAACAGTACAGGATATAAATGACAATCCTCCAATTTTCAAGAACTCTCAATTTTCGAAAGGAATTCTGAGAAACACAAAGTTTGAAACGGTTGTCATTGATTTGACGGTAAGATTTGCATATCAAAATATAGAATATTCAAGCTGTGTATGTACATTTTTATGTAGAGACAGAACTCTGAAAATTGACAGAATTAAAAATAAAACTGTAAATGCCGAAATGATTGTTTGGCTAAATTTTTCTAATTTCTATTGAAAAATTAACTATACACAATAAATACCTTTTTCAATATGAAATGCAACTACAGAAAAGAAAACGAGATTTGCATTGATGCAATGCTAAGATTATTCTCAATTTACTACAGGAAGTTGTGATAGACAATGACAGCTCTACAGAGAATCGTAAACACAAATTCTTTGCTACAAACATTTCATATACAGGAACATTGAAACTAGAGCTTAAAGACAAAACCTTCAAAACAAATTGTGGCGAGGCTTTTTGCGTCAACGCAAATGGTACAGTAGTGACAAATTTTGTGATATCTGACACAATGAAAGGAGTGGCAAAACTGCAACTTGTTGCAAATGACTCTGCAGGAAGCACAACAGCCTCATTAAAGGTAAAAAGAAACCTTTATGACATTATCGTTTAAAGCACAGGTTGAAATAAAACTACCAATATTAACTTATTTTAAAAGTATAATTTGCGTATTTTTAGATATATGTGATCGGAGATTCACAGGTTGTAGCAATGCATATTATTAAAACAAAACCACAAGTTGATGAAATAAAATTCGACGTACTTAGGTAAGACCTACATCAATAGTAACATTCGATCTAGTCAACAATTCAAAATTACAATATACCTCAAACAAATGTTTCTTACAGTAATTCTGTAGAGTTTTGTATGTCGTTAACACTGATATGATGACTATTTTACAGCATGTATTCAAAGATTCTTGGATATGATTGCGTATTTGATGAAATGGAAACTTACATGAAGGAAAATGGAGAACCTGACCCATTCACGTATGGAAATAATTACCTTTTAAGTGTTACTATATATTTTGTAAATCGTGTGCATATCTTATCCAGTCTTAAGAAATCATAAAATTAAAAACAAATCCATTGAATTAATTTTATTTAATTTATTGTCCCTTTGTATTAATACGTTGTTGTTATAAGAAATTAGAACAAACATGAATTAAAGCCCATTGATATAAAAAAAAAATAAAAAAAAAGATTAGTAGTGAACAAATTTTCACGTAGTTACAAAATATAATGGACAATTGATTTTAAGGTTTAATTACAGCTAATATAATTGAAATACGAATAATCTGAAAAATCCCCTCAATCTTTCACCAATGAGTACTAATTGAAAGTACAAAGTTATATAAATCACTTGGGCTGTCCCTCATATGCTAGAGTCGAATTATATGCACTTATAATGCAAACTAATAAACATCATTCTTAGTTAAATGGATAAAAAATTTAATTCACCATGAAACCTATGGCAGATTAAATCTATGCAATTTTTCTACCGTTTCTATATTTATGTTATTTCTTTTTAAATTTTTTTTAGAACATTACTTAAATTTCATGTGGTGAACAGAAAAACTGACGAAGTTCTAGAGGCCACCAATGTAGTGACGTATGCAGTATCTATGCTTTTAATTTTAATTTTCGTGACAACAACATTTATTCTTACAATTGCTATGAATGTTTCGTTTATACATGTGTAAAGCTGCAACTACTTACAATGAAGTTCTGAAAAGTGATCTTTTAGATTTTTAATTACACGCAATCTTATATTTAAGTCTGTAATACTTGTCATGCTGCGTATATTTTTAAATTGTAGAAACGTTGAATAAATTTTTTTATAATCTGTTTCAGAAAAATTGACAGATTAAAAGGCGATGCTCTAGCGGAGGCAAGGAACAAATACTCAATTCAATCTATAAGTGTAAGTTGGGCTCGCAAACATTGAGGATTATTTACTAATTCAAGAAAAAATCAAACGGATAAAACTCTCATACCAAATAAGTGAACTTTCTCTAAGCCATTTCTTTTGAATCGTATCAATAATAAAACAATTTATTCACAGGATATGCAGTCTCAAAGAAATGTCCAATCATTCAAAATAAAAGAAACGTATATTTTGATTGCTGTCATATCTCTGATGTCATTGGTTTTGTGCATTGTTATTTACTTTTACATTAAGAGTACTCAAAGGTAAGCAAGTAGGATGTCTCATGTCACTAAAGAATACAATTTATTGAAAGTCAAATTAATTCATAGTTTAAATATGATTTGATATTTAACTGACACATACCTTACCATTGCTTTTTTTGATTTAAAAAAAAACCCAGGAAGGCGGCAGCTATTAGCACAGTTAGAACATTTTATTATAATTCTAAAATTAAAGAAAATATCTCTTTGTTTTCGTGTTGAATAATTTAAATCAAAACAAAATTAGGCTTATCTCTGTTTCTATATTAAAAAAAAGATAAATTAATATGAAAAAAAACTTTTTCTTTGTTTTCTGTTACTATTAAGGTTTACAACAAATCTTCTTTTTCAGATACAAGACGAAACTAAAAGCAGCCAATGTGCCAACAGTGGGTATGCAGACTTACATTGAAATATATCTTCATTCATTGCCCACCATAACCATTCCATAATTGCAGTTTGAGTACGGAATTTAACTAACGATTGTTCCATATTTTCAGATTCCAAAAAAGAGAATAAACAAAGTCTTTATCTACCGGGTAGTAACGTATATTCAAACACGTAAGTTTTCATATGTACATTAGACTTAAATATTCGGTATAATTGCGCTATTGGTCGGATGAGTATGCGAGTACATTCCTTGTTAACAAATTATCAGAAAATGACATATATTGCAAAAATTATGTATTACTACACGTTTTAAAAATAAAAGATATACTTAAAAAGAAATGACGATGTTATTCATCTCAACCTAGTTTCTGAAGTTCCTACTGTACATACGTCTCTAAGATGACTTTTTACATGTCTATAAAGCAAACTGATCAAGGCACAGACACAAGTTTGCCTACTAATTTGCAACAGTGTTGAAAAAATCAATAAGCCGTTTATTCAATATAGTTTGTCCTCCATGGTTTGCCTCTCAATATTTCTACTACTCTGAAACAATACTATAATGTTATTAAGCATATCTGTTTACCTGTTGACATTTATCATTTTAAACAACTATTTATAATTAACATTTTATCATAACCGAGAAATTAAGAGTACATACATCAATGCAAACAATGTTGAAATGCAATAACAAAATAACCCACGCACAATATACTAGCACCAGTAGTTTTATATTTTTTGAATATGATTTACAATTTTCATTATGGTAAAGTTATGGTTCTAAACCAAAACGTTTATATGTGAACTTATAGAACAGTATCAAATTTTGTTAAAAATATAGCTTGAGTATAATTGATTTTCAAATTTCATTGATAAAGGAAAAATCCATTAATGAATAAAGACGAAGAACTTAAGAGAAGTATGGAAAACTTAGACAAAATGGATAACGGAAGCATATGTGGAAGGTAATTTAACAGAAATAAAAAAAATATAAAGTTTAGATACTTAAGATAGACTTGATGTGATTTTTTTAACAAAATATTTTCCATGAAAACAGATTCTAATTCTATGACAAATACTATGTTATATAGCGATGATTCAATGGACCCAAGCGATTTTGAATATGCAAAACACAACATGGCTTTTGATAGCCGTTTGGAAGATAAGGAAGTCGTAATGGATATGTTCGAAGAAGACGGACCTATGGCCGAGAATGACAATCCCCTCGCGCTGGCCCTCAGTCAACACGAACGACAGAAGAATGCCAGGAACTCTTCGAAAGGCAGAATATCGGAAATGAGCGAACAAAACCCCCAGTATGAAAATTTAGAAACAACTGAAGTGTAATAAAACTGCACAAATATGCATAAGTTAAGTGCATGTGACAGAGGGAAAATGGATTGTTATTTTACACAAGGACGAACAAATTAATAAAGAATATAATAATTTTATTTTCCCAATTAATTTTTGCATTTTCAAGTTAATAAAATTAGTGCCTTAATATTTTGTCACTTTTTACATGAATTATCGATTTTTTTTCTTGTATCTGTTAGTTCTTTTTGTTAATATTACTTTGTTGCTTTTTTCTTATTAATGAATGTTAGAATGCATGCATGCAAGAATGTTGTCATTATATTCGAGTATATCGAACTCATAATGAACAGAAGTGTTTAAATGATCACTATATTATTGGCTAATTATATAATTGTAATACTCTGTCTTTTAAATGTAAAGAAATGTGTATGGAAATTCTGATATAAAGGAATTAAATGGAATTGTAAACATAGGACTATGTGCGGATTTTGTGCATTTTTGCCCCCATAATCAACATTTTATAAAGAGCTTTAAAAATAAGGCGAAAGATAGTTAAAAGCATATTGAAAATAAAGTTGTAAAAGGTTATCACTACAGTGACGTCATAATGTAGAAATGACGTCATAAAGATTGCCTTATTTTGATAAATTGATGAAAAATATTGGTGTTTTCCGATGGTTTTTCGACTGGGAAACGTCGAACGCAGGCTTGCTGAAGTACCAGTTTTTAGTATAATGTGTATAACTTTCTGAAGAAAAGTATATGTTAAAATCTTACTTTAGCAGAACTGCGTTCTATACTTCTTTATGCAGAATATAAAGCAAAAATGAGAATATTTTCATTGTTTGCAAATTTGCAGGAATTTGGTCATTTTTAAAAGTGACGTCATTGATAACAGCAAATAAGCAATGACAACTAAAATCAAGATAAAGGAAGGAGTCTTCTCGCTATCAAACATACTTCTTATAATAGGAAATTTATGAAATTTTGACAGAGTCAAACGGATCATATTACCAAATGATTCTATCAGTTGAATCACATTTGACCTTTTTGTTTTAGCATAAAGGTCAGGTCAAGGTCACTACCTTTTTTCCTCAACGTAAAGGATGATAAAAATACGTGTAGCTCTTTGTAGTTCTGTAGACTTTTGTATAAGATTTGAAGATTCTATTTTTCGATGAAATGATAGAATATCAGATTTTCTATTAACATATACTACTAAATTAGAATAAATATTTATACTAAAATTGATATTGCTTAGCCCTCTAATTTTCTGAAATTTTGAAGAAATTTTGATTATTTTTTTATGCTTCCAATAATAAAATATTTCTCATTTTTATGTTTTATGAGGACTTTATATACTAATATAAAATGACAGAAAAGCTAATATATTGACTATTTAATAAGAGAGAAAAACTGATTTCAGTGATTTTTTCTCTCACAAAAATCACTGTAAAGAATGGGCACTTTGAAAAGCTTATAAAAATGTAATTTGATAGGCAAATCATATTTTAAAAACACATTCTGAAACACAAGTATCATATTATTAGTTCACATTAGTAAAAAAAATCCAACATTAATGTTATTGTTTTTAAAATGCTGAATCAGACTCATTATTCTGCAGCAACTCTGAATTGCGAAACATGTGATATTTTCCTACGCCAATATAACGCCAAAAATATTAGATTCTAAACATTGATAAGTTTTTCTATGCCAAGTTGTATGATAGTAAATAAGAAAGTAAAATATACTATTTTATTTCGTTTCATCTTGATTTAATGAACAATTAATCAAATTTACGTCTGACAAGTCAAAAATTAGAAAAGACGCCTTCCTTAAAATGATAGGCATCCTCTGTACAATGATTTTTTAAGATTTGGTTTTTATAAGATACTATTTAAAAATTGGTTGAAATCGGGGGCAGATATTTGAACGTACCGCAAATAGTATATTATAATGAATTTATAGAAAGTTAAACTTTTAATATCCAACAAACTAAACTTTCACTTTTATCCAACCTGATTTATTCCACGTTACCTTAAGATTGCTTAATAATCGTGATTTTTTTTAAACTATGAATATGAATAATATGATAATATGAATCTTATTAAGAAGAAAAGCTCGGTATAAAGATGAAGAAATATATCCCGAATGTAAAGTAAAAGATAGTTGATTTTTTCTTTCTTTTTTTTTTAATAGTAAATGGCAAAAAATCCTTCAAAAGCTTACGGTAGAAGTTCTTGCTTATTAACAGTATATGTAAATCTTCATGTTTTATTAAAATTATTTATACTTTGTAAATTTGGGAAAAAAATAGTTATCAAAGAGTTTTGTTTTGAACGACAAAAAGAGTTAATTTGAAGAAAATTATGTGGTAATTGTTGCGTGCTAAAAATGTTTTTGATTTGCATACTTTTACAGTGTATTTATATCATAATTATCATTTACTGAGGCCATATAAAATTATTTCTGTGCCATGGTAACTTAAAGAACAAATTAAAGTTGGATAATTTTTATTCGAATTATGATTCACGGGCTTTGATTTTAGAATCTAGATTCTAACGTTAGATCTGACACAATGAGAAGAACATGACATACATGTAGTTACTTATTATTAAAAGATTGTTTTTTAATGCCTGGACATTAATAAATATTTCTAAAGGTTTTCACCCTCATTTAATGTGATAATATCCCAAATTCTGATAACAAATACAAAGTCTTTTAAACACAAAAATTTTATTGTGCTTTTATTTCATTGGGCTGGATTAAACGACACTCTAATTATTTAAAAGAAAACAATTAGAAATGTTTGCATCTATAAAAAGACTTTAATTAAAATCTGGCATTTTGAGTGTAAAAATGATCAGAAAACATCTGTTAAAATATAAGTTCATATATGAAAAGAACAGCACTGGGATATGAACTTGAGGGTTAATTGATCAAATCCTGTGAAGCACTAAGGGCGTTTCAGAAGGTTTTATCACGTTCCAACCAAAATCATATCCTTTCAAACTTTTTAACATTGCTCTTTATGACTTATATTTACGTTTTGAGAATGGCAAATTGTTCAAAATTATTAATATTACGGTGATTTTTATGTTTACAATATTGTAACCCTCAAGCAAAAAGTGCATGCGGTTATCATTGTGACATCATACATGTAAAAGGATTTACACAGAATTGATCGTTTTCGTTATTCTATAGCCTCATGAAAGGAGGCATTTTTGTAAATGTATTATTTAAGCATTGAATCATTATATTTTGAAAGATATTGTCTCATAACTGCAGCGGTATGTGCATATAGATTGAGTTACGCGCGCTAGCGCATTATGAAAATTTGCACACACCGCTGCAGTTATGAGACTATATCTTTCAAACAATAATGATTTGATGCTTATATTTATATTTTTTTACATCTTGCCTTGTCTGCAAATGTGATTTATAGGTCAAAATTTCTGTTTTATCCTAAGGGTAAGTTCAAATTAATGGAAGAGCCACTGTAACAGCCACAACCGTGAACTTTGATTCTCGCTTGTGACGTTGCATTTTACAGCGTTCAAAGTTAGTGACGTCATAATAAAACTAGTAATTCTAACCTTTGAGTACC
The DNA here is from genome assembly GCF_025612915.1 of Magallana angulata. Lineage (NCBI taxonomy): Eukaryota > Metazoa > Mollusca > Bivalvia > Ostreida > Ostreidae > Magallana > Magallana angulata. The sequence continues at coordinate 47,735,235 of NC_069120.1, forward strand.
CTGTGTGTGTTACGGCATTATAACTGCAGTGTCTTTTCACACACTTTACATGCAAAAAATATTTGGAATGTAAATATTTAAGCTTTGAATCATTATTTTTTGAAAGATATAGTCTCATAACTGCAACGATGTGTGCATACAAATTGAGAAACACGCGCTAGCGCGTTATGAAAATTTGTATGCACACACCGCTGCAGTTATGAGACTATATCTTTAAAAAAATCATGATTCAATGCTTATATTTACATTTTATTAACTTCTTGCCTTGTCTGCAAATGTGATTTATAGGTCAAAATTTCTGTTTTATCCTAAGGGTAAGTTCAAATTAATGGAAGAGCCACTGTAACAGCCACAAACGTGAACTTTGATTCTCGCTTGTGACGTTTCATTTTACAGCGTTCAACCTTAGTGACGTCATAATAAAACTAGTAATTCTAACCTTTGAGTACCCTGTGTGTGTTACGGTATTATATCTGCAGTGTCTTTTCACACACTTTACATGCAAAATATATTTGGAATGTAAATATTGTCGTAATAGACGATGAAATTACCTGACAAATCCCTCCAGATATAGGCTAAGTTACAGGATATGTAGCAGCACAAGTCTGGCAAGATGGAGGGCAGGGGAGATAATTGCATTAGTCGTTCACGGAAGAGTCGGGCTGTGGTACCACACTCCTCCCCTTCTTGTAGAGCCGATGATATCGGCGAATCCAATAACTATAAATTAGAAAAATCCACACCTCCCAAAAATTATGTCCAGTAATGCTTTAGATTAGACATTTGAATGCTTAACTTCTGCAGTACTCGGTGTGAAATAAATGAAGTTCTGTGAGAGATAGAACCCCTACACAGTAAAAAAAAATCAATTTCAATAGTACTGGAGCAGTATGTGGTGTAAGGAACGAAGAGAGAACCCCCCCCCCCAAAAAAAAAAAATAAAAAAAAAATTGTAAAGTCTTTATAACTGGATGGCCCAGATCACAACACCAAAAATATTGCTGTTATATATACTTTCCCTAAGCACATATGAAAACGCAACGAAAAAAGGTATATACAGAGTTTATCAGTATTGTAGACCATCTACAGGATGAAGGGTTTAGGGGCATCCGTATATGTCCATGGCATTGGCGTTAGCCACCTTCAGGAGGAGTGAGGGTGGAGTGTTCCTGATGAAGGCAACTTGTTTGGCCAGGGACAACACATTCCATGGATGGTTGAGGCGACATCTAGGAGCAGGGGGCAAATACGGAGCTTCAGTCTCCAAAAGAAGTCGCTCTGGTGGTATTAGCGCTACCGTCCTTGGGTCTTGGATTGACTTCATTGTTACTCCAAATTTGGTATGTGGCAGCTTCTTCTGCCACTGACGCAACTCTTGGGCCTCGCCAGTGAAACAGTGGAGGTGGAAAACATGATCCGACCTGTCCATCATCTGGATGGTGGGGAGCGTCTGTGCGGCTGCCTCTTCGGAACCGTCATCTCGACAATGCAAGATCACTGGCTTGCCCAAACTCCTTGCAATCTGGAGGGCCTCAGACAGGAAATCTAGCTGTTTCCACAGTCGAGTGTGCCGACATTCGTGAGGATCACCACAGGGACTGCAGTGGCACTTTTTAGTCAGGTCTACCCCAGCCTCTCCAATTGCACACCATTGTGGTAAGCTAGCAAGCATGCCAAGCTTGTCCAATATTTCGTACGGTGCATCACACACCACGTGAGGATGAAGCCCAAAGGAAACCTTTAGGTACTTGAGGATCCTATTTGTCTATCCCATTTGCACCAATCCTGAGGAAATACGTAATTGGCCACCACCAGCTCCAGGTGCCCTCTGCCTTGTAGGTCTCTCTGAAGATCGTCCCAGTTGGTGTAGCCTGAACGCCCAAGCACTTTGTCTAGGTGAAAGTGGCTATCTACCAGCATGGCGGGTTCCTCATATCGCAATGGTTTGTCTATTGTCATTCCACTGGTCAGCAAGCGGCACTGATGGCTCTGGAAAGCCACTTGGCGTTCTACTGTCTGGGCTCTCAACACGGTGGAAATAACTTGCCAGTGGAGCACGCATGCAATATGGTTCATTGGGGAGACGCTGAACTGTGCAGGCCTGGTAGTGCTATAATGGGCAGAGTAGAACCTCATTAGTTGTAATTCTGCAACTGTGAACTCTCCTGAATCACCACTATGGTAGACGGACAACATATGAAGCAGCTCATCCAAGTCCTCGGCCCCAAACCACTCTCTCAACAAATGTAGGGATCCGTTAAACAGCTGGCACCATTCATGCAAGCTGTCATCATCAAAAGAACGCTGTTCTCCCGTGTGGGACATTGTATGTTTAACGGTCAGGCTTAGGACTGATCCTTCAAGCTGTCTGCATTTCCAACAGGAGAGGCTACCAATCCAGAACCACGGCAAGTGGCTACGCAACACGTGGCGCTTAACGTGCCTGTGGAGGCCTGTGTTACAGATCGTACAGTGGTACTTCCCGGTGTGTGTTGAATGTGTGTCAAAGCATGAAACCCTAGACACTGACTGGGGATTGGGTCCCTTCACATCAGGGACCACTGGTGGTCTAACCGCAGTACTAGAGTCATTTATAAAGCTCATAGCTGTGGTATTGCCCCTTCCAAGGGTATAAGATTCTAGCAACTCCGAGTTTAGGCGTACAGGAGAGACAACATATTCACCTGTTAAGTGGTTTTCTAATTGAACAGGTACTTTAACTATGGTGTTTGGCTGAATACATTGTATCTGGACATAAGAGTTAGGGTGCTGTTTTAGATCCGATATCAGCTTTAATGGAAATGTGTTGTTCTCCAGCGAAATGGTGCACTCCTTAATGTTGACAATTCCATGGTACGCTGCCAGAAAGACGAGTCCTAGTATCATTTCATCATCTTTTGGAACAGCGCAGCAGTCCCAGGAGACATGAAGATTGCCAACTGCAAAACCACCTCCTTTTATCAACCTGCCAAGCATTATCTGGGATCCTATTCCTTTTAACTTGATGAGCTCTTTCGTGGCTAGCTGGTTATATGGGATTAAGCTCTCGTTGATAAGTGTTATCGTTGCAGTTGTATCTATAATAAGCGCCTATAGACTTCCCCCCTTCCATGGTGATATCCAGCTTAATACTTCTTCCTGAAGTACGTCGTATAGTAATAACATGATCAGTTAGGCCACTCTTATCAAAGGTCAAGTGTTGGCCTAATAGCCTGATCCCTTCTTGTTTAAATCCCCTGCTGGTTGGCCTTTAGCTTCGTTGGAACTCTTGCTACGGGTAGGGTAAAGGTAGCGCTGTCCTCTGGCTGCTGATCTACTGAGACTTTGATTTTTCTCAAAGGGAAGGCCTCTTGGTACTAGTGAGCTGCGTCGAACTTGATTCCCGCTGAGTGATTGTTGGACACTAGATGTCAACTTCTCAACTTGGGAGGTAAGTTGGCTGACATGCTCATCCAATGAACAATTGTTTTTATCCTTCTCATTAGACAGCTTGGATTCAGCCCTACAAGGAGAACAATCACGTGTTGGGGACCCCTCCCTGCTAGGAATAGAGACTTGGCGTTGAAAAAAGGCAGTTGCTCCGCTAGCTCCTCTAGTTCCATATAGAGCACGGTAATTGGCAATAGCATTTTTTACATATTTAACTGCTTTTTGCATAGTTGTTGGTTCTCTGTCCATGGCCATCATGGCGGCCTCCTTATCTCGACAGCCAAGTAGAAAAGTTTCTGTTGCAATTTCCTCAATCATGTTTCCTTCACAACTTTCATAGCCATCCAGTACTAAAAAGTAGACGCGCTGTGCAAACTCCTCAACGTTTTCATTTTCCAGCTGCTTAGTGAAGGGTAACTGACGACGAGCAAGAATTGGCACTTCCTTCCTGCTGAATCTCTGCTTGAGGTGCCGTTTAAGGTCTTTGTAGTCGCCATTTTTATTTACTCTCCGGGCGTACTCTAAAGCTACATCTCCTAAACAATCCAGCAGACGAAAAGCTTTCTTGTTTGCAGACCATCCTCTGTGCGCTGCAACTCGCTCAAACTGGTATATGAAAGATTCCCAATTTGGGCTGTCACTACCTTTGAATACCGGCATCGTTTGTATCTGCGGACTTTTACTTCTTGACCTGCTTCTCGAGGTACGGGTCCAATTAGATGAAGCATTATCCGATGATGACGAACTGGTAGAGCGCGATCTGCGTCGCTTGGTTTTCTTTGTCGTTCTACCCCGGCTTGGTTCCCTGGGAGTCTGAGACCCCACAGCACTAGGTTTGTCCTGTGAAGTTTGAGACTCGGAAATAGGTTCTGATGACTGTTTGTCAGATGCTGGTTTTCACTGCTCACAAATCTTTTAGAATTGGCATTGGGCACTTGAGTGCATTTAGAATTTGATTGTATTGGAGAAATGGTTTGGAAATCAGCATTTTCCAGCACCCTATTGATGGGTGTACCTGTTTTAGGCTTTGCTACCTTGAATGGATCAGAGATGAAGCCTGACGAGGGAATTACCGATATCTGACTGTCTTTGATCAGCTTCTGGTCTGTACCTTTGTCCGAAACCTCTTTTGTTGCTTGGTTTTCGCTCTGTGAAAGGGTCAGTGTATTGTCCAGGCTTTCCTCTGCATCCTCAAGTTCAATGTTTAATGCGGTAGGTGTTTTGTACACAGATTTATCCACCTCCGATTTTAGGAGAACTTTTGCCCTCAGAAACTTTACTTCATCATTTAGACGCTTGATGTTTTTGTTCATCTCCATGAAGATTGAGTTAAGCTCTGTGGTGGACAGTGTATTGCTTGTCAACTGCAAAGGTGGATTCGGCGAAGAATCCGCCTTGAGCTTCTTTATACACACAATACCCGCTTTGCTCCATGCTACCCATTTAGATGGCTCAGTCTGGGTGACGTCAGCCACATCATAGAAATTAAAATCCTCTTTCCTTTCTCTAAGCTGAAGGATGCTATTGGCTTTAGCTTGTCCTTTGCCATCCAAGGATTTCAGGTCAGCCTCAGAGGCATCCCAGAGGTTGATCGTATTTGCAGCCATAAATGGTATTTGAAATATTTTATTTATGGAAATATGTATGTTTGCAGTAGAAGAATAAGTGAGTGAAAGCAGAGCCAGTGGCCCCAATACCTAAAAAAATATGGGGCTATGGTTTGTAAGATTAATAGAAAAAAAATTGGAAGAAAGCCACAAAATTCCTTTAAATTTCAGTATATCATTCTATAATAGAAGTTGTTTCAGTTCCGAAATGCGTAAACTATAATGGCACGAACTGCGCACCCTACTTACAAAAATGAGGGAAACTGGGTCACATGACTAATTTTAGCACAAAAAAAATCGGTCTAAATATCAAACGTTCTGCATTGATTTCAAGAAACTTTACGGTTTTGGTTATAAATGTCACAAAAATAACTATCAATAAATTTAAGAATCAATACTTATCAATATTGACCCCGAATTGAAAATCAACAAACTGGCAACACGGGTTCGTGAGGCTGTCTGATTTAACGGGAAATTAAGTTGTTTTGAAGTTGGTAACTTGGAAAACGAGGTTATCGTAGATTCCTCAGCTACCGGCGACGCCAATGTTGTAATGGACGATGAAATTACCAGACAAATCCCTCCAGATATAGGCTAAGTTACAAGATATGTAGCAGCACACGTCTGGCAAGATGGAGGTCAGGGGAGAGAATTGCAGTCGGGCTGTGGTACCACAATATTAACGTGTAAGCGCACATGAAAACATACACGCATGCTACAGAAAACTCGCTTTTCGCGAAAGACTAAAGAAGTTATTGGTTTTGATAACTAATAGTTGTATCCAATTTACGTATGATTCACATCAATATATCGTCCAAAAACGATTATTATCATTATTATCGAGGTTTACGATTTTCCACAAAAATTGATACTACTATGTTACGTTTCTCATACTATTTATTTCACCATAATTAATCCCTTAATTATGAATGGAATTTTCCGTTTTTACCTGATTACATGTACAACAAAGAACACACGGTGGGTGTGACCGGTCACCAGAGGATGCTCACTCCTCCGAGGCACCTGATCATACCTTTATCTTTTTAGAGGTCCGTGTTGCTCTGCTTTGAATTTTCATTTCGTTTTAAGGATTTTTAAGATGGCGGTTTGTTGTTGTCATGTTTCATTATTACACAGAATTTATATCATATATCATAATAATAAACCGATAATTTGATATTAAAAAAAGAAATCCTAATGTTCTATTTATATAAGAAATAAAACACCTTAAATCACTCTGTTTGATATTCACATTCGTTCAGGTGGTGATTTGAACACTTGACCGAAATCCACCCTCCCAGTAATATATGTGTTCTCTCACACTTCACAGTCTGTGGTATAGAGGTGGAACATCGCCCGTGTATTTTGTTAAACTCTAGACACACGGATTCATCTCTCGTAGCAGAGTACTGTCACTGGACTCACATACAAGTTAAGGTGAGCCTCTACACAATTGAAGTATATGAGATTGATTTTGCATGTATTAAATACCAATAGCAGGCATAATATCAACAACAAAGACCTCAAAGTAAATTATACTTTTTTTCTAGAAAACTTTTAAAATATCATTCATGTTCCAGATAACAACTTTTTCAATTTGTTCAAAAATTCCTGTTTTAAAGATCTTTTGAAAGAGAAATGTTTAAAAGCCTTAAAATGAAAACTATTAAGTATATAATCATGAATGAAATATGATTTTTATTGGAATCCATATACATTTGTCAATATAAAAAATACAAAATTGCTGTAAGGCAGACTGTTGGACGGAATCCTTAAAAATCTAAAAATATGAAACAAATTTCGTGAATTAATGAAATGAAGAAATGAATTTGTATGAAAGATCATATTGAAGAGTTGTCTTTTTTAAAAAAAATTACCTAGTCTCAAATATCTTGGTACCAATTTAATGAAAGTCACCAATATAGATTAAAAAGGAACAAGTCCATGCTTAATATGTATATAAGGTACATTTGTAAGTAGTGCTAATAAAAATGTTTGAAACTAACAAATTTTATTTTTGATGACTGCATTATATATATTCATCGCTTTAACAAACTTTCAGGGGTAAACTCTTGAAAGTACATATGTACCATATAAAAGCTGACATGAATTCATAAATACGCATTATTTCCCTTTTATCTCCGACTACCGCCATATTAGTTTTCGATTTCTATTGTTCTGCTCATCGCTACACACCCCCTATATAATGCCGAGAGCACTATTCATGCTTCACCGCAGTCAGGAATTTCATATACCCGAACACGTTACATTGGACGAACAGACTTGTAAAAACGCGTTTTGAACAAAAATAATGGATAAGCACTGCACTGGCAAGATATATCCAATAAACGACGAAACAAGACGGACTGAAATCAAGACGCAGATACTTCGAAAATTCCTCACTAATTGTAGACCGTTTTTCTGTGTATGTTATAACATCGCGCATGCGCAAACCACACACTGTGGCAGATCGAGCAATGTCAATTATCGCATGGATTTTAGAAACGGGGCGTTTTTGTTGGAACGGATTTAAACGTTGTTACTTTCTTGGATTTACTGACTATCATTTAGCTACTGTGTTGGATGTAGTGTCGCCGGGGTTTTCAAGAAGATGCAGACGTTATACACTCTGTATGAACAAAACACGTGTTCGATGTGCATGCGAAGTAAGGTAGCACTGTCTGTGCAAAATAATACGGATACCTTGGACATCCTTTCAAAGAATAAATATATTTTGTATTTCATTGATTGTTGTTTTCTTTATTACTACATTTTACTACAATGTGTAGTCCATGCATTTAGAAGTCCGAGCAACGTGAATGCCTCGATCGGAAAGCAACCGACCGTAACTTTCTCAACCGGTATTTAAAAAACTTCTATGACGTCACCCATTGTATTTAGTCAACGTTTATTTTTACTATTCAACCAACAGTCGTTGGATATATAAGTATCCAACTGATGGGAGTTGGATATTTTTAATATTCAACCGCCCATCGGTTGGATATTCAAAATATCCAACAGTGCATAAAACAAATAAAAATGACAAAATGTTGAAACGTGTATTTCCAACATAAATCCAACATACACAGAATCCTGTCATCCATAAATATAAATCCGATAAGCCACGAATGAAATTTCAGCAGAAATATCTCCTTTTCTTAATTTTGATAGATTTGGGATCACATATAAATCACTCCCATAAACACTTGTAGACTTCCTCTTTGAACCTTGAACCATATCACTCCTTTTCCTTAGTTTGAACAATTTAATGAATATTGTCGTACTACGACTTTATAAGACTCCTATCAAAATTTTTAACGAATAATCGTCTGTTGATTTTCATCAAATTTCTGATTTGTCCTTTCTCCTTGCAAGTCTAAAATATCATTCAAATGGTATCCGCGTCTTTCCCGGTAGTGTAGACCTCTAAATACATTTAATGCACTTTGCGTTAAAAAATTCATCATCTAAATTTAAGTCTGCTCAGTACAGCGGAATGGTTTACTTAAACATGCGCACCTGTTCATTCGTCCATGAATAAAGGGTGTGTTTGGTTAGGCTATTATGTATGGTACTATTTGAATCATAAATGAGCTAGATCCTTTTGTGTTACAGCACAGTTGGATATATGAATGGGTCAATGCTTCTTTGAGGTTCAATGGGGGAATTTTTTTAAGTAAGATAAATAACTCGATAGTGTTGAATAGTTAAGAGAAAACATCCCCTCCTCGGGCCTTCGGCCCTCGGAGGGAATGTTTTCTCTAAACTATTCAACACTATCTCGTTATTTATCCATTACATAAACCCCAGTGGCAGTAGAGGAGCGATCGAAACTAATATGGCGACCAAATGCTTTTATGAATTCATGTCAGCTTTAATTATTAACAATATCTAGGGATGTCAACGAGTACTCGACTATCGCTCTGTCACACCAATCATCGACTAAAATTTTCTTTGTCGATTACTCGTAACAAAGTGAATATATTTTAAAAATATGACTTATTTTTTCTCAACCCGGCAGTTTCTGTTCTACTAATGTAGATATCAGTTTTCTTTGCTAGACATGTTTGATTCGTAAGTTACGCTCTTTTCTATCGATGTCCCTTGTGCATTTTTGAAGCGGCTAACACTTGATTTCTTTGGATTTACATAGGCAGACATTTATAAGAGAATAATTTATGTCAGTTTTTTGTCAGTCAATTATTAACAACAACTAGGGATGTCAACGAGTACTCGACTATCGCTCTGTCACACCAATCATCGACTAAAATTTTCTTTGTCGATTACTCGTAACAAAGTGAATATATTTTTAAAAGATGACTTATTTTTTCTCAACCCGGCAGTTTCTGTTCTACGAATGTAGATATCAGTTTTCTTTGCTAGACATGTTTGATCCGTAAGTATGTAAGCGTTACAATGAAAAAAGGAAAAGCTAGGACATTTTCTAACGGATATTTAGATAAAATACTTTTCAATTCATTTTAAATCAAATACATTTGGTATATGTTATCATAAGTTTTTAATGTTTTTAGTTGATGATAAGATGTATGTGCCAATAAAATTATTTGATTTTAAAAGGACTCAAGGTTTCTAATACTACTAGTTCATCGAGTACTCGACTATCGCTCGACTAAAGCCTCCGATTAATCGACTAAGCCAACCGAGTAAAATTGACATCCCTATCAATAACCATACGGATATCAATATATACATTAGTTGTCCATAGTGATTTGGTAGTGAAAGACATACATGTATTCCTTTCCAAACATCTGTCTGCAAATCTTCCACTGCAATTGTCTACTATAACTTTTTAAAATTAAAATACTAAAATTAGTTTAATTCCAAACATATCTCTTACCATACCTCCAACGCAAGTCTTCTACTGCCAAAGATTTACATTTGTGCAGTAAGCTTCAATTCAGAAGATTGAAATTTAGTTTTATCTTCATCATACATTTACAGTTTACGTTAAAATATCATATCTGCTTACCTATATCACCCGTAATTAACGTATACTATTGTGCGGCAGATGACATGACAAAAATGTATATTGCCAATAGCTGGGACACTATACATGTACAATTTAAATTTCACGTTTTCTGTACAAAACAGCGGAAGAACGAAAATAACGATTTCGTGATTTCATTCTTTATCTCATCTCTCTCGTAAGAAGTGTTTAATCAAGGAGTTTCAGAGAAGAATGTTTCAAACAAACTATTTCCTTGTATTTTTTTAAAGTGAAAAGGTCAACGTCTGAGTAAACTATGTGTAAAATATGAAGTAAATTGACTGGATAGTTATCTATTAATTTTGGTCGTATGTCAGAAGCATCCCCGACATTTTATACAGGATTTTATATATATATATATATATATATATATATATATATATATATATATATATATATATATATATATATATATATATATATATATATATATATATATGAAAAAGGGGGTTTTCTTTTTTAATTTGATATTTAAAAAAATTACAAACATTCGATTTTCTTTTAATTTTCAGCGATGGAAGAAACATGTTTTAGTTAACTTTTTGCCAAATTAAAACCAAAGTAATAGTTTTTATGCAATTATAAAGTCGATTTTGAAGAAATGGCGAAATGATTAAAATACTTTTGAACATTATTCTAACGATTCATTTCACTAAAAATAGTTTTCATGATTAGTATTTTTTAAAATAAAAACGATATATAAAAACATGTATCCTCGAACAGTTTACTTAGCATTTGTGTTTTGCGACAGTAATGTGCGTTACCCTGCTCAGAAATATTTAAACCCTTGACTGACATTAAACGTTGGATAACTATTTCGTACCACGACAGAATGTTATCAATCCGAAACAAAATGGTGTTTTAAACGGGTTTCAGACATGTTTGTACGATTTTTCGAATCACCTTAAGTAAAATCACCTTGCGTTCGATGATTTACGGAATCTGGACACACTGCGATAAATTACGAGATGATGGAGGAGGAATAAAATAAATTCAAATTTTGGTGAATCGAAAGAGTTGTAGTGATTCAAATTAGGAAAACATATACACTGTACATATTTGATAATCAACATGATCATAATTATAATGACCTTTTTATCGATTTTGTTTCATAAATAATTATGTAAAAAGAGATTAAAAAATAATATAATATGTTCTTAATTCTGAAATGTACGTGCTCGTTTTGTGATTTTATGATAATTTGTAATATGATTGATTTTTTCTCTAGCCATGTGATTAGTCGAAATCCTGCATTGGAGTATCATTTTATTTTAAAATTATTTACATTCATGAGCTAATATTTCGAGCTGATTATATCTTTTGATTTTTTGTCCATCGGACTAAAAATAGATTGGGATTTTCCAAAATGCTACGATTAGTTAACACTATTCCTGCAAATAAAATTGTGCGTTTCTCAAAGTGTTGGCAATGACTTCAAACTAATACAGGCAATGAGTTTTTCTGCTCAATTCGTATATTTCTGAATGAATTTGTCACTAAATTTAATAATGAAATTTTTTTTTGCTTTCGATTAATGTTATGATTTAGGTAACCATTAAGCACATATTTAACATCGCCATCCGGTCTCGGTTTCGGTGAAAAATGTACATCGCGGGTAGCGAAATCATCGTATACATGTAGGTATAGTCAACAAATACGTTTTCCATAGACGGTAATGTTAACATTAGGGTTCATGGCTCGGGCTATAATTTTCGTTCAGCAACGAAGAACCTCTTGAATGAAAGCTCATCAAATTCTCTCTCGCCTGTAATAATCTAGTGATGTGAAGTCAGCAAAATGCGTCTGCATCTAAAAACTCTGAAAATGAAAGTAAAAGTATGGAATTTCACAGTTTTTGAAAGGGTGTACATCAAACAAATTCAATTCTTTCCTTCAAATGATAATCAAATTTTGACACTTGCTTTTAAAATTGCATACCTCTTTTCTGACACATGTCAAGCATTGACTAATTTAAAGTGTCCCAATAGATGTATAAGCACTCTGCAAGTATAGGTATTATTTTGCATAAGGGCACTACTTTGTTGTCCTACCGATTCAAAAAATAGTTAGAGGGATATACTTTCTCACCGTATTAATTTTAAAAATTAACAATGAAACTTATTCATGTATTTTATTTGATATGAAAAGGTAACGTTTAGGTACACGTTAAGAAAGTTGTTCAGGAGTTCATCTTTTCAGATACGCCAAAAGTATTGTTTATGTTTGAAACTTGATTTGCTCTTAACATTTGAAAAATATTCAATGACAGGTGTATAGAATTTATCTTGTTCAATGATTTTAATAGACACTGACAGAAATAAAATTAAATAACATTGTTCTCTTATTGTTGATGACAATCTAAACATTTTTTAAAGCATTAAAAAGGTATTTCATGTGATTTTTTTTATTCATTATAAATATTAAAAAATTAAACCTCCAAGTAATCATCGAGAAATTTATCTTCTAATTCCTAGAATACTTGGCCCCACAAGATAAGGAAATTTAGATAAGGGAAAACAAATTAAACATCAACTAATTCAACAATAGAATACTTGTTCAAACAAATTGACAATTTGAGTGCTTTTCGGAATAAAGGTTTATTCATGTAGTGTCAAAAGGACTGTTAGAAGATACCTACTGATATGCAAACACTTTAGATTGCCTATAATAAAAGAACTATGATAAAAGTCAAGTTTGATAAAAACAGTTTACTATCTAGATTTGAGGTATTGAGACACACTTGGACGGACAAACTAGTAGATTGTATATTCAAAGTTTTATCATTTATGTAAAGTTAGGCCTTTGTTACAATCCAACAACATTTGGTAAGCAGAATTAAATGACAATTTAAAGACAACAATTTTGTTTCTGTTTTCGAATGCTTAACTCTATAGTTATGAGTTTAGATGTTTAAATGTTAATAACGTTAATATGCTAAGTGTAACTGTGTTTTATAATTTTAAAATCCACAGCTTTGCCATTTTTTCAATAATATATTTGTTATCATAAAAAGGATTGGTGTGTAATATTTCTTTCAATATTCTCAAGAAAACATCAACGGGTTAACGGGGGTAAGCTCATTTCAACACCAATCCCCAACTTTTTTTTCAGGCCTTTTGATGAAAGCTACAAGATGATTTCAGGAATACAGACGTGCTGTTTACTAATGCTCATATGTAAGTACTCTATAGAATATTCTACACTTTACAAAAGGTGTGTCCTTTGGCAGCCACTTTTGGGGGAAAACCCATTGATTTTTCAAAGTAGCCTTTGTAGTTTAAAGGTTTGTAACTTTTTCATTAGATATCAAAATATACTTTCATTTCTACTTTGATTATCCCAAGATGGCGTAACTCACACGTTAAAGGAATAAATTAAATTCAAAGAGATTTTACACAAGACGCCAACATATTTGGTTGCAAAAAAGGAGAACGATAGGTTTTTCCTTTTTTGGTTGGCCTACAAGGGAAATAATGTTTGCCAAGTGTGGATTGGTCTATTACTTTTGCTCTGTAAACATTAAATTACTTGAGATTTTCAATTTTCAAAACGTAATGAGTGCTGAATGGTGGTCTTCTTCCCATCTTAAGGCTAAAATTACCTCCGTATGAAGAAGAGCTCTGTATAAAGATATAGGTTAATGTTTATCTTTAAAGCTAAACTATCGATATATTTTTAATAAATATTAGTTACATTTATTATCCCAAATCATCACATCTAAAAGTTAAAACAGATCCGATAGTTAATTTGTTGACCATTTTAACATCAGTTTTTTTATATATGAGAAATGAAGAGTACCAAATCAGATTCAGACTACTTTACTATGTGCTGATATTTCGTTGTGCGAATTTAATTTAAGTTTAAAATGTAAATTACACATTTTTATTTGTGATAGATTATGTCTTAAATCCACATAATCGCGTTCACTTAATTTGATAATAAAATACTAGGACTGTCTTTTTAAAGAAACAGTTTGTTTGCAGAAGAAGGTATTCAAAACATTGTAACGTGATTGGCAATCTTATTTATTATGACTGTAAAAATCTGTGAACATGACATACAAGTTTTCTATCTAATATAAAATTTGTATTTGAGATCATAACATTTTGTTCTACACCTACCATTAGGATTTCATATGCCTAATGTCTTTTTCATTCGTTTTAGATGATGCAGTATCTTATCATCGTTAATCTCTTATCCATCCCTGTACTTGTTTATCAGTCTTGCCTGTACTTGTTTATCAGTCTTGCCCTTACGTGCCCAGCGCATTGTATAAACCATTTTCAAATAGCGGAAAAACACAAGCAAATTAATCTTATATTAAACTATTGAACTTTTGTGACACTCAAATTAGACGATAAGTAATCGTTTAGCATCATATATTGAGTTTTTCTAAACTTTAAGGCCCTATTTATTTCAGATTTGTTTAAGGATTGTTTAAGTTTTTACAATTTATTCTTAATATTTATGTGTGGTTTTAATATTACTGAGGGTCATATAGGTGTCACTACAAAAGTGGCTATGATTTTGTCTTACTTTGTCCTTAAAAGTCAATGTTTTATAGTTTAGATTGAGAATGATCAATAAAATCAGTATCTTTTGTTGATGATTTAATTAACAGTATACATGTATGACATTACAAAACACCAAACAAATGTTTTCTACTTATGCTTTTTTTATCTTATTTTAAGCACCACTTTATTATCATTGTCTTATCACTTTGTTTCATCATTTGTTTAGTACCACATTGTTAATGATATTCTTTTGTCACTTTGTTTCGGCATTTGTTTAGTGCCACGTTTTTATAATATGTTTTATCCCTTTGTTTCGGTATTTGTTTAGCAGCACGCTATTTATGACAGTGTTTAATCTCTTTGTTGAGTTAATTATGGTGTACCACGTTGTTTATGATATTCGTTTATCACTTTTCTCCGTATCTGTTTAGTGCCAGAATTTTATAATATTTTTTATCCCTTTGTTTCGGTATTTATTTAGTTACACGCTATTTATGATAGTGTATAACCCCTATGTTGGGTTATTTATGTATTATCACATTGTTTGTGGTAATGTCTAACCCCTTTGTTTCGTTAATTGTTTAGTACCACATTGTTTATAATATTGTATTGTCACTTTCTTGCCTTATTTGTGTAGTACAACGTTGTTGATAATATTGTCTTATTAATTTGCTTCGTTATTGTTTAGTTCCATGTTGTTTAAAAAATTGTATAATCACTTTGTTGTGTTACTTTTTATGTCTACTTTTTACAGGCAACAGTCTTTCTTCATTGACGTTACCAAATATAAAACCTGACAGAAATATTACAGAAATCGATGAAGGGAATTCAAGTAAGTGCATTTTCAATTATTGATGTAAATCTAGGCATGATCAGATCTGTTGTTTTGTTTTGAAATATGCCTTTTTAAACCAATTATAGTTCTTTAAATTCATATCGGAGAGTTGTATTGTATTTTATTTACACAACAGTGTTTAAAAAGACATGATTTACATTTTTAAAGATCCTTTTTAATAAGAACACCTTGCAAACATTGTAGTCATTTTCATTCATATCGCTGTATTCAAACAATTATCGTTATACGTTTGTTTTCTTGATTGATCTTCATACTTTTTGCAACAATGGGCTAACGTCAGTTTTTTAAAATATAAAGTATGGTTCCCTTTCAATGCATACATGTATCATAATACTGTAGACATAGTTACTTTTGGCATGGTTTTTTGCCTTTAGCCTTTCTACACTTGCAAACGGTTTCATCTCATTTTGAACACTGATACAGTTGTGTCATAGATGCTACTTCTGATTTCCACAGTAAATTGCAAATTACATCGAATTGCCTAGATTTAAATCTACTTGTATCAATAACCACTTGCGCTTACATCCGTGCTAAAGAGAATTATTAATTTAAAAATTGTTATAACTTGTTTATTAGTCGCTGTAAAAAAAATAATAATGTTCATTTCAGTTCAGTTTCACTCTATTTTTTCCTATAGCTATGAAAATATTTACAATCAGTGCCTCAGAAGAAAATGGTGGAACTGTTCAAATAGTCGCAGCCGGCCAAACCAATGATATTGTAAATTTAAATTCAACAATGATCGGAAGCAACACCACTGTAGATGTTTACCTTAAAGAACCACTTGATAGAGAGGTTGAATTTTTAATGAACAACAAAGGAAATTTAATATTGAATACCCCCTAATAATTCATTGTTTGATTTTTTTTATTATAAACCTGCAAATTGTTTTTATACGTTATTCGACTGTTTTCTTTTAGACACAGTCGAACTACACACTGAGATTTATAGCAATAAGCAATTTCACAAGTCTTCGGTTGGTAAGTTACAATATTTCCTAAACAAAAGACCATTTCACTAAAATTATTCCCCGTATTTGATTTATCGATCGTTTATACCGCAATTACAGAGTGAAGTCGAGGTGAGTCTAATTGTACTGGACATCAACGACACACCTCCTAAATTCAGTCAACTGACCTATATATTAGAGCTTGAAGAGGTACGTTAATAACTGATAACACAAACAGATAATTAAAAAACAATGAATTTTTTGTTGGAAATATAAAGAGGTATTTATTGATTTCTACCAGGATACGCCATTTTCCAGTATTCTCAATGCGAGTATATGCGCCGATGATCCTGACAGTGGACAGGGAGGATTAGTGAACTATAGCTTACAGGTTATATATAATTGGCAATATAAACAAACGTATGGATTACTTAAAGAAAGTATATAGCCCCACAAAACAATAATTTCTTTTTATTCTTCTTCAGGCTGCTGGTCAGGTACTATTTTTTATTTCTAAAGATAAATTTGAATAATAAAAGAAAAAGTGAAAAAAATAAAGTTATAATGTGAATATGTACATTAATATATAATCTATTTTCTCTATTGATTATAGAACTTAATTTATCGCTGGCTTAACACAATTTGTTGATGAATATAAAATTATATCCAATTTCATTTTCGTTTTTTTAAAGCTCTAAGCAAAGCTCAGCGCTTTATTGTTGTTAGACTTCTACTTCCGGTGCATCGAATAACCGCATTCTATGAGCAGAAGTATAAATCATTTAAACTGGTTAGGGAACCAGTTTTAGGGTTTAATGCAAATAACTGCACGGGCTATAGTGCGTATACAGAAGCTAAACTGTTATATTCATATATCTGTTATATACATACAGAAGCTGGGTTAGCGCTTTTCAGTACTATCAGTACTTTGATTTTTTATTGTAGGCAAACTTTAACTGATAAGAACCAACCAACTATCAGCAAATCTCTTTTGATGTGAATGTCATGAGAATTAATTGAAAAAACTTTTTTAAGGATTCCAGATTTTATAATAACACCTTTGAAATCGATCAAAGAAATGGAAGTATACAACTGTTACAGCCTCTTGATTACGAGAAACGGACTTTCTACCGATATAGGATAATTGCAACTGTAAGTTAATGAAATGATGGTGAATACGGAAATGTTGATAATGTTGTGTTCTTTGCCACATAAACCTCTTTTCTCGCTTGACGTTTAACAGCGCCAGTCAGTGCAATGGAGTTATTTAATTTTCTATTATGTTTAATTCTATGTATGTAAATATGTCAACAAACGTTATTAGAATAAAAACTCTACAGATGATTTTACGATTCTCAAGTTAACTCGTTGGTGTTCAAACGTGTAATGCTTTTATATTTATTTTTTCAAATGTAAATATGTGAACAACGTAACAAAACGATTAAATATGATAAAAGCATTACAGATTTTACCATCAAAGAATCTACTTTAAAATTATCATTCACGAGAGAAAATGAATCATGAAAACATACCATCTGTGGAGTTTTCATTCTAATGACATTTAATGCCAGTATTAAACTTATGTAAAACATTGATTTGGATAAATTCCAATCAGAAGATTGCAAAATGTTATAAAACCCTGAACAAATTTAATTTATATTTTATAGAAAATTCTTGCTGTATTGCACTTTGCACACCCCTGCTTAATCAGATATGTCTGATCAACAGACTTTATAAACCTTAACACCTTAACATAAATTAACTTATATGTAGAACAACACAAGGAGATTCCGAAAAAATAGAATCGAATTAAAATAAAGAATGTATGCTACATGTATCATATAAGCACGTTACGTCCTGAAGCTATAAAACCGATTTGATTTTAGTTTCGATATGCATTTGATGATTTTAAACAAACGATGTACAGCTTTTTTTTAAGTTTAAGAAAATTGTGATTGCATTTTATGCCAGAAGCAGTTTTAGCTAGAGTTGTTGAGTGATAAAAGCAAAAGTTCGAAAAAATTTGAAAATTTCATACTCATTTCAACATTACAACAACCTGTAACACAAGCTAAAATGATCAACAAAATCTGTTTAATAAGATCTATCTATCTATCTATCTATCTATCTATCTATCTATCTATCTATCTATCTATCTATCTATCTATCTATCTATCTATCTATCTATCTAGGATGGCGGAGATCCTAAATTAAACAGTACGGCAGACCTTCTCATTATGGTGAAGGACGTCCAAGATACACCGCCCATATTTCAGCGACTGCCGTTCATGACAACCATTTCAGAAACCACGCCAATAGTACGTATGTCGTATTTGTTCAAAAACGTTACATTCATTCAACATTGCAAGATATCTGACTTTCCAGTTACATATGGTTTTATTGATTATGTTGATTAATATAATTATGTTTACCTATTACTTTTGCTTAGGGGACAAGCATTTATAAGATTTTTGCTACCGATGGAGATACTGGTATCCCAGATAACATTACATACAGCTTAACATGTAAGATATTACCCTTCATTTACAATATAGAGTTCATTAACTTATCGTTATGTACAAATGTGTGTATATGCGCGTGTTTGTTTTTCTATATGAACGAAAAATCATTCATTCACCCAGCTTTTTGAATAATTTTAATACGGAGAGAGAGAGAGAGAGAGAGAGAGAGAGAGAAAGAGAGACACAGACAGACAGACAGACAGACAGAGTGGGGGTAGAGGTGTATAGGGAGTAGGGAAGGAAAAGGAGATTAATAGAAGTTTATTCCTGACATAGCTCCTGAAACAATTATAACACATTTTAGATCAATCAAATGAGACAGCATGTGACAACTTTCTACGGATCAATAGCAGCACTGGTGTGATAAGTATCAAACAACTAATGGACAGAGATGGCGGAACAATTAAACGTCTTAACGGAATCTGTATTGTAAATGTTACTGTAGGTATATTATTTTGGACTTTCATCGGTTTGACTTTGTTAAAAAAAAAATCATTCGATTGATTTAAAGAACATATATCTGGAAATACTTTCAGGCATCGGAAATTACAAATGCAACTGCCAACAAAAACAGTCAAACAACGAAGCCATTCACAATTACTGTACAAGATGAGAATGATAATCGACCAAAGTTCAGCAAAAAACAATATGAAGGTTCCGTGAAAGAAAACATGAGAGATATCACAATATCGATTCCTGGAAACATACAGGTTTTTGACATAGACCAGGTACTGCTAGAAAGAATACTTTTATTTGGTTAGGAATATTGAATGGTTGAGCAAACATAGACAATTAAATAAATATATAAATCAATAAGTTAAAATATATAAAGATACATAAATCATATATTGATGAATAGATAGATATGTTTACATATATTGTATTATATATGTTACGATATTTTGTTGTGTTTGAAAATGTTAAGTCATCCCTCTAATAAAATCTTTCACAGGTATTCTGTATGAAAATATGCATTTTACATACAAAAGTTTGAGATTGTCACAAAATTTACGTTGCTCAAACAATAGATTACTAATACCAGAAAATGAAAATAGATGACAAGATTTAACTTTTAATCTTATGATATCCTACGATTATTAACAGAAGGGATATAACAATATAAAGCTGACGGTACTAAATAGGACAGACGTTGTACCCTCACCAGATTCTGTAATCTACAATGGAACAGTTCTTCTTCGTCTTACTAGTCCACTAGATTATGAAAATGAGAAAAATATTACGTTCTTGGTAGGTATTTTACTATTTTTTCTTTAATAATACAATAATGTATTGTTTAAAAAAAACCTGTAATACTGAATCATAGATTGCTTATTTGATATCAGAGATTCAAATTTATTGCAAACAAGGAAATGTTAAGTTCATGCTTACAGTGATATACGTGTGAATACAAATTGACTAACATGATTTTCAACGAATGATCTACTTGCATTTCAATGTAATATCTAACATGATATATCAAAGAAAAAAACAGAAAATCAGATTTACTAATGTGTTGTGTAAAAAATATAAATATTTTTTAATGTAGATATAATATAGATATAGATATAGTGTCTGATCATTTGTTACTTCATTTTTTAAGCGGATGCTTGGTTGAAGCACTTCCTATGATAAACCAAAGTATTGAGAGTACAGAAATCTGGGCCTGTTTGATCATAAATTTTATACAAAACAAAAAAATTAAGCTAAAAATAATGATTGCTATTTCAAAACAAACAAACGTTTACTGATTTTTTTATTAAGAGCTGGGCAATGAAACGATAAAAATAACCGGATCAATAGTTTGAACAAAAATTTAGAGAAAATTAATATGTTTGCGGCATGCAAGGACATCGTCCTCTGGATCTGATTGAAGTAAAAAAAAGTTTGTAATAAAATTAAGGTAATTTTAGCTTTAGTAAAATGGGCACACAATGACCAGCCTACCGTTTTAGCTCACCTGAGCAAAAGGCTCAAATGAACTTTTCTGATTAAATTATCCGTTGCCCATCGTCGTCGTCCTTTTTGGTGTAAACATTTTGCATTTTTTATCGTCTACTTAATTTTCCATTATAACTTAGCCAATCTCCACTTAACTTGGCATAAAGCATTTCCAGGTGAAGGGGATTCAGTTTGTTCAAAAGCCATGCCTACCTAAAAGGGGAGATACTTAATCATTAATGAATATGTAGTGACATTTAAAAATGATATTCTCCTTAACTACCATACAATATTTCGAAACTCCCTCATGTAGTGTAAATTTTAGTTTTTTTTATTACACAATGATACCCGGGTTATGAGAAGCTGCAATGCTACGATTGTTTCATTGTATAGATATTATACTTGCTCTTTTAAAAAAAAGGTCGGGTACATTCTTGTTGCCCTGTTCCGTCTGTCCGTCTGTCTGTCAGTCAGTCACGTTTTACTCTTTCAAACTGCTTTAACATCTTATAAACCAGCTCCTTGAGTTTGATTGGGGGTGTCATGTTGTTTTGTAAAAAGGTTTAACAATTCTCTGGTAGTCCTGGTGGTCAAATAAGTAATACAAAAATGACGGGTTTTTTTCACATAAAAACCTCCTCCCTCGAACTCCAATTACATTTTTAACAATAGACAAATCATCTCTTAGAATATGTTTTTTGGTATCGGTATCTGTCATGTAAATTTTGATTTACTGGGTGGCTGTAAATACAAAATTTACTACAGTAAATTTTGTATAACACCTACCCTGTAAATTAAAAATTTACAACATGACATATACAATGTACCTTAGATGCACAATAAGGTTTTGGAAATTTTGGTTTTGTCCTGGGGTCATTTGGTGGCTTAAAAATGACATTTTATTCATAAAAAATCTGGTTTCCAAACGTCAACATTTTTTGAAGTAGAAAATGATCTTCTAGAATATGATTGGGGGTAACATTTTTGAAGAGTGATCAGGTTTCAGAATTTTTTTTATCACGGGGATCGGTGGGCAATCAAAAAGTATGATTCGCAGAACTCCTCTTACAATTTTTGGAGTAGCTACGGTATCTTTTGGATTTGGCTAGGTGTTGTTTTATAAATAAATGTGCAATAAGGTTTCAAAAATTAAAATTTCATCCCGGAAGTCAAATAATAGCAAATAATTGACGTTTATCACAAAACAATTTCAGAACTCTTTTTATGATTTAATGATTAGACACATCATATCTCGTGATATGATAGGGGCTGTCTGATAGATGTGCAATAAGGTTTTAATTATCTAAATTTCATTCGGGGAGTCAAATAATAGCACGGAATTCATGTTTATCACTTACGAAAACCCTAGATACCAGAGTTCTTAAGATTTAATGAATAGACACGTCACATCTTGAGATTTAATTATGGCTGGCCTATAGATGTGCAATAATGTTTTGAAAAATTAAATTTAATACTGGTAGCCAAATAGTAGCGGAAAATTAACATTTATCCCATGCAAAGATTTGTAGCCGGTAACAGCCAAGGAGAAATAATTTTGTTTTTAATAATCATATAGACCATACTTTCTATGACATGAAATGTTCAGATTATAATTTAACTTAAAATTCACATGTAAATGAAGGTTCAATCCCAAATTGTACATAAAGGGCCGCTTATGTGTATTATGGGATGGAATCTCATCCTTTATGAAAATCATGATTTTTAAAAATTACCGGAAATTGCATTTAGCCTTCACTTTTACCAAACACTTGGTGTGGGTATTACTGTCTAAAGACAGCATTTGGTTTGATTTACAAAAGATGGATAAATGCAAACGTTTATGTGAATAAAATACATTGTAATTGTTAATCATTGTTTAGATTAAAGCAGAGGACACCAATAATCCCAGCTTTGTCAAAAATTCTACAGTCATCGTAAAAATAAACGATACCAACGACAATGATCCTGTTTTCCAAAGCAGAGACAATGACCTCTTCTTGCCAGAAAACAGTTGTTTTAACACAACAGTTGGAAAGATAAAGGTAAAAATCAACTATATTGAATTAATAATGACCAGAAATTTACCAGTTATCTATGTTACCTGTGTGCAAATGCTAACCATCATAGAACTGAAAATTACTTAATTTATGCCAAAAAAAAGATTGGATACTCTTTACTAAGACTTAACTTTTCTGCACAATTTGTAGGCGACTGATATAGACTCTGGAAATTATGGAAAAATAGAATATCGTCTGGATAGGAATAGCAGGTAGGGAGGAGAGTATCATGTGACACAAAGTCGTCATTATATGAAGCATGACGTAAAAAATACATAAAAGACAAAATGATTGCTATATTAATTATAGGTTTATTTTAATTTGGTATGGAGTATATGAAAAACGTATTATCCACTGTGTCTCAACTTGAATAATTATTTCAAAACTCTTAAGAACTCTTATATTTCTAATTTTTAAAACAAAATTTAGAAGCATAATATACTCAAGGTACCTATTTGTTTCAGTTTTAAAATTGAAGCCACCACTGGTCGTGTTTATGTCTCATGTAAAAACAGCTGCGCAAGGGGATGCAATAACTCTCTCTGTGACAACAGTTGTCTGGACAGGGAGAAGAAGGACAGGTACTACTTGACAGTTTCGGCGATTGATGGAGGAGGGAGAAGAACCTCCCTTCCAATCACCATATACTTGAACGATACAAATGACAATAGGCCAAAGTTTCGTTATAATTCCTATCAAATAGGACTTCTAGAAAACAGAAAGACATTTTCGGATGGAAAAGAGGACTTAGAAATACAGGTAAATAAATATATGTATATTGCAACTTACATACTACAAAATGAGGAATTCGCAATATATATTGCAATTTACATTGTAATTCCTGTATTGAAAGCAATGCTTGTGAATATAGACAATACTCTTATCATATATGTTTTATGAACTTGGATCTGATTTTCAATTATTTATTTTTATCGACATGAAAAGGCGGACGATGTAGACCTCTCAGAAAACAAAACGATCAGTTACAAATTACTTCAGAACTCTCCTCATTTTCACATCAACGAGTCAACCGGAAAAATAACAATTACTAAAGAAGTAGATTATGAAAACTTAACTGAGGCCAACGGCTATATCAACCTGACAATCATAGCCTCTGACCATGGGAAACCGCAACAAAGTTCGTCCGTTCAGTTAACGATTCAAGTCAAGGTATATTTGTCGAAATTAGTTTTTTAAGTTAACGTATATAATACATTAAGATCATTAGAAATATGAATGTTCCAAATAATATTGATATTCTTGGGTTTCTAAAAACCATGCTGTGTAATTTGTAGGATTTAAACGACAATAGACCAGAATTTAGAGGGAAAACATACAACGCCAGTGTATGTGAGAATGCTGCTAGTGGTAAGAGACATCTAACTTAAAATTCATTACTGTGCTGATTTTTAATCAAATGATGAAATGATGAAGATATTCTGTTGCCCTGTTGTCAGGTTTGTTGCATTTCAACACTAACGCAAACGAATTAAAACATTATAGAAGATTGGTGAACAAATACACGTTGGTTATACGATAATAAGAAAACAATAGTGATATCAAACTTTAAAGTTTTTAAAGTTTGATTGTTCAAGGATATACTAAGTTTTCAGGTTTGATTTGACAGCAAAGTGTAGAAAATGATAATTTTTTTTGATATTTTGTATTCTTACAAATATATCATTTTGGATGTAAATTATCTTATAAAATATAATGTCCAAATTTAACACATTACATTTTTTTTGATTTCAGGTACCAATGTTACAGTTGTCTCTGCAACAGATGCCGATAAAACAGCTCCGAATAATAAATATTCCTACTTTATTGAAAAGGGTGGGTCAGATCAATTCACTTTAAATGGCAAGACAGGAGAAATAAGCGTTCAAGTGGGAGCAAACCTTGACAGGGAAATCAAATCTAAATACACTCTAACAGTAATTGCAATAGACAAAGGGGATCCTCAGAATACTGGAACAACTACAGTGTTTATTAGTTTGACCGATGAAAATGATACTCCTCCTCGTTGGTTGAACTTACCCAACACAACTACCGTAAAGGAAAATACTACAGAACCCGCTATATTCAAATGTATAGGAGATGACTCCGACATCAACCATACTTTAGTCTACTCAATTAGGATAAAAGAAGCATTAGATAGCAATGGCAATCTTGTAAATCTCTCTTTGATTAAGGTAGGATGCATGGGTTTTATTTTGTTTTTGTTTTGCCTTAATATTTGAAATCCAGTAGAATGAAAGAAAAAAAGAAATATTGGTAATTATCTAAATTTTTTTTTACTGATTCTGCAGGGAAAGATCTCTATCAACAGTACCACGGGGATTATGTCTGTGAATAATTTAGATGCAGAAGTGGCAGTGACAATAAGGCTTACAGTTACTGTCAACGACACTTCAACAACAAAAAATGACCCAAATGCCACAAGTATGTTGAAAATGTTTTGATTTAAAACGATGAAGGGTACTGGAAACTGTTTATGCAATAGAATAAACAAATACTTATCATTACTATAACCGACAGTTAAATTAAATGGATATAAACTATAACATAAAATTTTATTCACCTCCACACCCGAACGTTTGTCGTTGAACGATTGATTTTCTAATCCTGATTCAATGTTCTCAACAAAATAAATTATTAACACACTTCTTAACAAGTATGAATATACTTACTTCATTAGCAACGATGAGTATTTCTATGTACATTTTAATATATTTCTGTTTGTGTTGAATCATTTATCAACAGAATTTAAGAGACCACATAGTAGGCTTTTAAGCAAAACATCAGACAATGCTCCTAGTTTATATATATATATATATATATATATATATATATATATATATATATATATATATATATATATATATATATATATATATATATAAAAAGCACAAAGAAATTCACTTTGTTGGAGCTCCACCTCCGCCCCGGTTGGGGCTTGAACTCACGACCTCTGGAACCCATTCTCCTAGCAGTGAGCGGCCACCGCGCTAACCACTGGGCCATCTAGGCAAGACAAAAATCTTGCTTTCGATGACGAAGGGAACCTAGCGCGCTGGTCGCTCACTACACGGTCGTTTGAGATACAGGTGGAATGCAGTTAACCGACAATTTGAGAGGATCGGGACGATACACATTGCATAGATATATACATATAATAAGCACAAACATTGCAATAACTCTCAAATTGACATATACCTGCCCATAGTGAATGATAAAGATATACATAAAGCACAAAGAAATTCACTTTGTTGGAACTCCACCTCCGCCCCGGCCGGGGCTTGAACTCACGACCTCTGGAACCCATTCTCCTAGCAGTGAGCGGCCACCGCGCTAACCACTGGGCCATCTAGGCAAGACAAAAATCTTGCTTTCGATGCAATGTGTATCGTCCCGATCCTCTCAAATTGTAAAATGTATATAAATGTATTACGAAAAACATTCTTCAAATCAATTGTATTATAAAAGACAACAGTATTTTTTTATTTTTATTGGCTAAAAGTACACCCCCTGACATTTGTCCATTTCTGATAACTACGCTAAAACGCGGCCGCAGAATATAATATTGCAGTACAAAATGGTAGCATATTGTAGAAACTAAATACCAAATGAAATTTCAAAAAGATAAACAGAAAATAATATTTAAGAAAAAAATTTAATATCACTTTATGTGCTCTTAAATCCTGGTAACCCTACATTACTATTACCGCTGAATATAACCTGAAGCACATTTGCAGCTCTGTTCTGCTGC
This sequence comes from Magallana angulata, assembly GCF_025612915.1. NCBI lineage: Eukaryota > Metazoa > Mollusca > Bivalvia > Ostreida > Ostreidae > Magallana > Magallana angulata. The sequence continues at coordinate 47,761,884 of NC_069120.1, forward strand.
TACCTTGATAAAGAAAAACTATGGCTTGTGTGAAGAGCATTTATTAAAAATGCCAGATGAAGTTATACTGAATATAAGAATGAAAATGTGAGACTGCATACATTTAGTAAATTATCAACAATGCAGCAGAAGGTGGGGCCCAAAAAATAACCCACACCTTTTACAAAAGGAAGTTATCCATACCAATCAAACAAAAATAATAATTATAATATTTAGTAAGGAGGATAGAAGGGGTGGAGGTGGGCAAAACTTCCGATGCAAGCTAATTTGGAGCCAAAATTGAAATATTTAGGATCAGGCTAATAGCCTGAAAATGCTCTTACCGGTATGAGTATAAAAACCCCAAAAGACCCTTTAAATCCTCATACTGTACAAATATGACTAATTAAATGTAACATAGTAGAAAACTATATAATACCTAAACTATAAGTATTTAGGTCACATAAATTCCTTTATATACATGTACATAAATACACTTATGTGCTCTTAAATCCTGGTAACCCTACATTACTATTACTGCTGAATATAACCTGAAGCACATTTGCAGCTCTGTTCTGCTGCTACCTTGATAAAGAAAAACTATGGCTTGTGTGAAGAGCATTTATTAAAAATGCCAGATGAAGTTATACTGAATATAAGAATGAAAATGTGAGACTGCATACATTTAGTAAATTATCAACAATGCAGCAGAAGGTGGGGCCCAAAAAATAACCCACTAGAGGAACACTGAACTGCATGAGAAGTGTCCCTCGCCCCACCCAAAAATGTGCTTCGTTTAACAGTAAAGATTCTAGTAGAGAATCAAAATTTAAAGTAGAAATTAGTCTATCCCAACTTATGAAAATATTTCCTAAGAACATTAAGAACAGTGGTTAACTAAATTTACAGCAAAAAAGAGATGCAATAACATGTGTTAATTTTGACATGCATGCTCACTGTGAAATGAAATACATTATTATTGCCCTAGATAACCCATTTCAATAATCATAAAGTTTATTAACTAAGACATATTTGGAATGCATCCAAATTTAAAATGTTCATGTTTAAACTGAAACAATTGCTGTAACAATGCAAAACAAGCCCCTAAATGTCTATATATCTAAACATGTAAACATCCATGTACACTTCCCTTGACAACCTTAGGTGCCACCTCAGTTAGTCACCTCCCAAGCAATGCTAATTAAGTGATCATGAAATATGTCAGCCCTTTTAAAAGCTGGAGGTAAACAATTGTTCTACTGAAAAATATTCTTCACACATTTCTTGCCAAAGAAACAAAATTAAAAACACGTGAACACACCTACATCTTGATGTTAAATACCTTGTAACACCCGTTACACATCTTACAACTTAATCCCAATTACTTTTTCGAATATGGGGGTGCCACCTCAGATAGTCGCCCCTTAATATTAAAATTAAACCTGGAACATGATAAATCTTTGTCATAAGACTTGTTAAAATAAAACCTGAAAAGGATATAAACTATCAAGATGATAAATCATTAACTCGCAACACTTAGGGTCTCATGCCCTATATTGTAAACATCTATTACTTCAATACAATGTACTTCTTCCCACTTTACTCTAATAAAACAAAAGGAAATTGCAAGATTTCAACATCATGAAAATAAAGAGCCACCGATAATGGATACTGCCTCAGTCAGTTATCCATTATCAGTAGACCCTATATGACAAATATCCTACATTGTATATGTGTTAATCTTGTAAAACAGCAAACCTGACAATATGAGATTTATTAAAACCTCATACAGACACCTGAATGTTAAAAAGACTCAAATACATAGCAAGTAATAATGGATACCGCCTCAGCCAGTTATCCATTATTACTGGACCCTAAAAAACAAATATCCCAGAACATTATTGTGATATAGAAACTACAATGTTGGAAACAAGGACACCCTGATATATCTCTAAAATGACTCGGAGTGCCATCTTCCCATAACTCTTATTTGTGAATCTGAGAAGCCCTGCAGGTGAGCCTGAGTTGCTGCTCCTATTCTGAAACTGTGTGCTTTGAATTTATGACTGTCCAACTTTGAGAACTTCAGAGCCGATTTCAGCACCTTGCAGAATTCTGAACGGGATATAGGCCTTCCAGGGCCATAGCAAAACAGAGGTCCATCCTTCACACCTCTCACTTTGAGATAACTCTTCATGATTTGCACAGGACAAAATTTGCGGATTGGGTGAGGTTTGATTTCCAGATGCACAGGATTTTTCCCCAGATTATGCTTGAAGTTGGTCATTGTTATGATCATACAACTTGCTTTGGCTATTGTCTTGAAGGATACATTACTCAAAAGCAGCAAGTTTGGGTTAGAATGGGAGCGAACTGTGATTTCTCCTACTCGGAGGAAAGCATAAAATGCTATTATAAACATAGCCATGAACAAACATCTTTGGTAACTAGAATTGGCTACATGAGGCACGGCTACTAAAAGGTTTTCCAGGATATCCAGAGTAATAGGCTGCCTCACATCAGGAGAGCTGGCCAGACGCTTTGCCCCACTTAACATTTTCTTTATCAAGAAATGATTTGAAAAGTCTGGAATATTAGACATTTTAAAATAATATGCCAGCGCTGCCAAGTATGTTGTTATCGAGCTTGGTGCTTTGCCTATACTAAATAGATAGGAAACGAAACTAATAATGTGTTCGAGAGAAACATCCTTAATACTGCATGTATTGTAATAACTTTGCATGAATGTCTGAAAACAATTTAGGGCCTGCTTGTAGACAATCTTTGTATTAGGGGCTAAAGCTGCCTCAATCAAGGTAACAGCTGTGTTTTGGATAGCTGCAAAAGGTGGCTTGGTATGGCTGTTGGTTCGTCCTCGCTGTCCAATGACACCTCCAGAAATTTTTTGACCTGTAACCGTGAAAGTAAATCAGGTAGAGTATTGAACAAACCTGGAATGTGTTCTGCAGAAAACAATATATTGTACTTCATAAGTGCCAACACTAGTCTTCTAACCAAAATCATGATTTTCGAATCCTTTGATGTCTGTGCATTTACTATGTTGACCACTGCAGCATTATCAGAATGGAAAATCACACATGAATTCTGCAAAACGCGGCCCCATACTTCCACAGCTACAACAATTGGAAATAATTCTTTTAGAGTAATATTATATTCTTTCATACTCTCTGGCCAAGCTCCATAGAACCATTTTCTTCCAAACACAGCTCCAAAACCCCAAGAGCCAGCAGCGTCAGTATATAAATGTAACTGCTCTGATGTCTTCCAAATGTGTTTAAACAATATGGATTTCCCATTGAAATGATTGATGAATAATGACCAAGCCGCTAAATCTTGCCTACTCTCTTTAGTAAGATCCTTGTGATGATGTGGCTTTGCAATACCTTTAGTAAGGTCTATAAGTCGTCTTAAGAAAGTGTGTCCTGGTATAATCACCAGACATGCAAAATTAAGCAGTCCTATTAAAGACTGAAGTTCTCTTAGGCAAACTTTGCGTTTGTATTTCACTGCATCTATCGCTTTTTGTAGCTTAACCAATTTGTCCTCAGGAAGCCTAATCTCCATCGCCACAGTGTCAATCTCAATACCCAAGAACACTAAATTTGTATTTGCCTGAAATGTCTTTTCCTCCTTTAAATAAACACCTAAGCTCTCACAAATAAGTCTGAAAACTAACAAACTCTGATTACAAATTTCTGATCCAGGTGGACCGATAAATAAGAAATCATCCAAAACATGTACTATGTGTGGAATGTGACCCTTTACCCTACCAATCCATTCTAGTCCTGAGGAAAATTTCTCAAAAATAGAACAAGAACTAGCGCAACCCATGGGTAAGCATTTATCAAAGTAAAAGCAACCATCCCACTGAAAACCCAGCAATTCATGATCCTCTCTGCAAACAGGTACGATGCGAAAAGCTGATTCAATGTCAGTTTTGGCAATCAGGCAACCCTTACCCAATGAAACAATAATATTCATAGCATCATCAAGAGTAGCATAATGGACTTTTGTAAACACTTCTGGTATAAAATCATTAATAGAACTGTTTTCAGGAAAAGATAAATGGTGTATGAGCCTAAACTGACCCTTTTCTTTTTTTGGCACAATACCAATAGGGGAAATTTGGAGATTATCAAAAGGGAGTGTAACAAAAGGTCCCACTATTCTGTGAGCCTCAAGCTCTTTTTGTAGTTTTTTGTTCACAATAACAGGGTTCTGCAAAGCCGACAAAAGATTTTTAGATGACCTGAATTGTCTTGGTCCCTCATAATGCAATTCAAACCCGTAGGTAAAACCTGCCACCAGATAATCTGCCATAGCAGTATCATAGCCCTTTAAAAAATACTTCAAAACTTCGGGTCTTACTGGGGTTACAATTTTATTGTTGTTTTGTTGTTCCCAAAGAGGAGTTGACACTTTGGTTCTTAACGACTGCTTGGGTTCTGCATTTTGTTTTAGGGTGGTTTTTCTTACATTCTGTACAGATGTGCTGAAATTTGCAGCGCTCAAGCTTGCATCCTCCCTCTCTATTGTAAGACCAGCAGATACCTCTTGGTAATTGGTTTGTAAAAGCTGATCTTTGTCCAGGCCTTGTACGAAAGGAACGAAAGGACTGCTTGTTTTCTTGTCTGGATCTCTGGGCCTGCAGCATGAACTCTACATTAATTTTACCCCATGGAGTACCCCTTATCTGTCTATCCATTCTTATTTGCTTATCATATGTTTGCCATGACACATTTCCCGATGCAGCCATGTCACGTACTGTCTCTGCATGTTTTATGAGATTTGGTGTTACATTTGGAAATTTCTCAGCATATATGGCAACAAAGCGCAAGAAAGCTGTCGTCCATTGAAAAATGGAGTTAATAGACTGTTTTGCCTTTTTTGGTACTACCGATATGTTGTCATTCTTCTCGAGTTTAAATGTATAGTTGCTACTCTCTGGACCAGGAACCAAGTTATTAGGGAGCAGTACCGCGAGATCAATAAACTGATCCTCCCATATTTTCTGTTTCAACTTCTGAGGAACCATAGCCGAAATAGGGGTTGACCAAGTAAAAGTATCTATTGCCTCACTGGAAGCATACTCATCATTTGACCTTTCTATCTCTTTAAATGTAATCTCTGAATCAGACTCACCATCCAAACTCTGGGGGGACTCGCTCCTGTCTGGAATGGCGGGGACAGCTCTGTCCTCTAATGCTTCCAACACCGCCTGTGTTACTCTCTCTACCAAAGTTTCCTCCTGATGATCAGAGCTCTGATCTTTTTTGGACTTTGCTCCTTTTCTTTCCGCCGAACCAGCTCTTTTTCTTTTCACACCAACTTTTGGTCTAGGCATCATGCTGTAAAAAACTGTACCCTACAGCTGAAGTTTTCTATGACTTAATGTAACCAACCCTTATTCTTGATACATTGCCTTATCAATAACAGTAAATTCCTACAGGATCTAAAACCCAACTTGAACTTTATCCTAAACCCCAGTGAGTCCTTCCAATGTGTGAACAGAGATTAAAATTTTTGGATTTATTTGTGCCTATTCATGCCTTTTAACAATTGGAATCACACCATCAAACCTAAATTTATAATACATCAAAAATTTTATGTCATTCAGTAATGACTTAAACCATTGAAAAATGTAATGTAAGTACAAAAGTAATGGCAAGTACATGTACATTGGCTCCGTTAACCACAAGTTTCTGACCTACAATCCAAGGCACAAATATGCTAAACCAAATATGCTATTAAACACATATCCCATGATTCAAAATAATGGTTACCAAACATATATATTAAACCAAACTTTTAGAAATTGATAACCTACAACTATACCATACATGTAGACCTAGCAGCTTACCATAAAAGAACTCAAAATTTAAACCTATCTATACATCTTTGTTCACAAAGCTAACCAAACTTGTACTGCAAACTCAATATGCATGCAAAGTATGTATAACTCACCCCACATTAAGGTAACCACCTAACACTCAACCATGTAGAAGCTAATTTTCTAAACACCTCATAGACTAGTCACACTGGATATGATAACTGATCACTAAGCCATATGGTGACCAATAAGTAAACATATCATAACACCACCACACTGGATATAACATCATAGGTAAACCGCCAAACATAATCCAACTACATCAGATATTACAACGTTGCACCTAAACCATAAAGGGGCTCCTTGGTAAGCCATATATCATAATCCAACCGTACTGGACATGACAACATAGCACCCAACCATAAGGGGGCTAAATGGTTACCAGAAGATCCAAGCATGCTGGACATAACAATATAGCACCCAACAATATAGGGGCTCTTTGGTAAGCCATACACATGTATATCATAATCCAACCAGACTGGATATGAAAACAGAGCACCCAACCATATAGGGGCTAAACGGCTACCATATGATCCAAGCATACCGGATATTACATAACATAGCACCCAACAAACTAGGGGCTATTTGGTTTACCAAGTATCATAGTCCAACCATGGGGGATATCACCATATAACACGCAATAGTATAGGAGCTAAACCGTCCATCATATATTAGTACATACAGATATTGGCCAAAACAACTAACCTACACTCAAGCCTATAGCAATGGACCATGCGCAACACCTGAGTCCAAACGATAGTAACTATTTTGTATCAACAACATGAACAATATGATTAAAGTCATTAAAATTTAACCCTACTTGGTATAATACCTATGTTCAGGGTATGTCGTACTAGAACAAACTGCGAATATCAACTGTGAATCTAAACTTATATATTTGAACCCTTTATGTTTGTGACATTTTATATACTATTTTTCTCCAGCACTAAACACTGAGCTTTCATTTTCCACAAACTAATGAAGCTATAGGCTATTAATTCCTGAAACCACTGATGCTCTGACACTGTTGTAATACTTAGGGTAGCCCTGAGTCTCATTCAAATGCACACCATCCTCACAAAAAACCATAGCTTTATTTTCAGGTGACCAAAAGCCAGCATGGCGCCAGAATCTGACTCCTGACAAAAAATCTCTTCCTAGCCTCTCATCCAAAAGCCTGTTAACTAAATCTACCCTAGAATTGAACCACTCTGAGTCAACAGCAAATCTACCTGGTTTAGTGGGAGGCTTCCTGTGCAGGATTTGGTATACGCATACTCTGCGCACTCCCCGACCTCGAAGCATCTCTGTAAAGTCAACTATTTTATCAACTAAATCATGTACTTCTAAATCAATACTGCAGAGATCGTTAGAGCCTATTTGCAAACACACTAAAGCTGGTTTAAACTTATCCACCTCCCGGATACCTCTCTGAGAAAGTCTATCAATCGTGCAACCCGAATAACCTCTGTACACAACGTGTTCACGGTTAAGTCCTAAGTTAGTTCTAAAATTCACTGAGTGATTCAAAAACCTATGCAAGCGCACGATGAATGAATGTCCGAGAAACAAAATTGTATTCTGCATGTCCCCAAAAAATTTAAATACAGTGGTAACAACGTTATTGTTGACCAGCCAATCGTGTTAAATAGTTCGTGTAACGTGGGTGATCGTTCGAGTAACGTGCGGGATCGTGCGTGTATCAGGAAAATTGGTTTGCGTTTTTCATCGTGCGTGTTCGTGCGTGATCGTGCGGTTTTTTCGTTTTGTAACTTTTTTTACGGAATGCCAGGATTTATTCTCAAAACAAAGACAAGAAGTTTTTGTAAAACAATGTGAATTTAATAAAAAAAAATTATATAAGAACATTGACAGTTGTTAACATTCATTCTCTCTTTCGTCGTTTAATACATTTTTGTATTTCCATAGCTCATTCAATCCTTTTTTCGGTCGAGTTAGTTTTGCTTAATTTTATAATCAGCCTATATCAAGCATCAATTGTGTCTTGACAAATAATTTCAATCATATAAGCAAAAGCGACACGTTGAATGAAAGTGGCCAGTCTTACCCATTCCCCGTTTTAAACTAAACGATTATTCCCAACGTTTTTCTTTCAAATGATAATACGATACGCATTATTATCTAATAGAGTGTATACACATTTGTTTGAAATAAAATTTATTTAGACGCTTTAAAATTTAGAATAATTAGAAATAAATCAGTTATGTACTGTAAATTATGAAAATAATGGATGTGAAAAATCGAAATTCTATGGAACAAGGTAACAAATTTACCTGTATCCCGCATAATTAAATCGTACGTAAGAGAATTAAATTACATAAACAGTCAACTCTTACGTAAATAATTTTGTGTAGTTTATGCATTATCTTCATTTCTATTACATGTAATTTTCTTTAACTTATGATAGAAGTTAATATTCGTTAAGGAAACAAAAAAATAATTTGTGTGTGAATCCTTTATATTTGTGTATGGATGTGTAAAAGTGTTAACTCGTAAAATACAAAACAGTGCATGACTAAAGTACATGCCGCTTTTCAAAAACATACAAATATAAAGCAATACAAATTAAAGTAATACGTTTCCTGAATTCAAATCTTAAAAATTAATTTTGATTTTGCGTGTTTAATGGTGTAGAATCGTTCGGTTGCGTGTTTAATCGTTTTTGTTCGTGTATCGTGAAGATTCAGTAAGTTAGTGATCGTCCGTGTATCGTGCGTGATCGTTCGTGTATCGTGCGTGATCGTTCGTGTATCAGAATCGTGCGTGTTGTTTGTCAACAATAACGTTGCTACCACTGTACTCACAAAAAAGAACAACACCTGCCAAAACTTCCGATGCAAGCTAATTTGGAGCCAAAATTGAAATATTTAGGATCAGGCTAATAGCCTGAAAATGCTCTTACCGGTATGAGTATAAAAACCCCAAAAGACCCTTTAAATCCTCATACTGTACAAATATGACTAATTAAATGTAACATAGTAGAAAACTATATAATACCTAAACTATAAGTATTTAGATCACATAAATTCCTTTATATACATGTACATAAATACACTTATGCATGTGCGTTGATATATCTTGACATGAGTCCACGTTACAACAATTTGACTTGCAATAAAGTTGATAATTGTAAAATATTATGTTTCAGTGTAAAATACATTGTTTTATACGATGCTCTTTCTAATTGGTCTTTATGCAATATACATTTACTTATTACAGCCAGCAGACTTATCCTACTGCAGATTTTTGAAAATTAAACAAACAACTAAGAACGCGTTAAAAATGCAAAATTAAATGCAAAATTAGAATTCAAAATGTAAGATCCTGTATGTTGTAATATACCCGCTAGATAATTGTTTTAATTTAAACATTTATTTCAATCAAGAAAGTTGTTGTAATTCCACTTTATTTTGATAAAAACATCTTGTATTCAGTTATCATGGATTTGATGAATGCAAATTGCATTTATTTTCATCTTAAAAGACAAACCTAACACATGTTAATTCACTTTTATGCAGATAATTGATGTAACAATGTTATCAATGATGTTTTTCACCATTAAAATACATAATTTTATTGACATTTTATGTTTCAAATTTCAGGCGAACTTATAATAAAGATCACAGACGAGAACGATAATCCACCAGTTTTTCAAAATGCATTATATACATCTGTTATTTTGGAGAATGCTCCTAACAACACATTTCTAGTATCCGTGACAGCTACCGACATTGACATCAGCAAAAAATATACAACGATTAGATACTACATAGATGACAAACAATGTCCATTCTCAATAAATCCAAAGACAGGTACTTTAAAAAAGAAAATATTCAACAATTACACAGTCTATGTCATTTGGGAAAAAAACCCATAATGGCTATTTGTGCTAAATTGTTTCAATTATTTGTTTGAGCAATGTTAACAATGGTAAACCTCCAAATAATGAAACACGATCATATTAAAAGATTACATTTTACATTTTCCAACACGTTGTTTTTCTATATATTATGTTTATGTCACAGGTGGTGTCATTAAGACACGAAAACTTGATCGGGAGACGAAACCATTTTGGATAATAACAATTCGAGCATCAGATGACTCCAAATATAACGCTACAGCTGAACTTAATGTCACTGTCTTAGACTTTAATGACAATACGCCGTTTTTTCTTAATGAATCATACCTATTTAGTGTGACGGAACAAAATTACAGTCAAACACAAATTGGACAGTTATATGCAAAGGATCTTGATGCCGGTCCCAACCAGAAAATTACTTACAAGATCACAAGAGGCAATGCTGAATCATATTTTCATATTTCAGATGTAAATGTAAGTAACGTTTATAATCATGATCTTTTGACTGTTAAAGAAATAACTTGTGAATAAAATATGAATATTTCAAAAATATCAACGATGATTATTTTTGAAGCAATATTAATACTTAAAGTGGCAAACAATAAGTTCATGTATGTTTCATATTTATATTTCAGGGAAGCCTATTTATAAACGGTAATATTGATAGAGAAACTATGCCAAAATATGAGCTAGTGGTTACAATAAATGACAACCCAATAGAGAAAGCAGATACAAAACTAAATTCAGCACACGTGATCGTGAATATTCTAGACGTTAATGATAACGCACCAGTTTTTACTTCTAATTCTAAACAACAAATTAGAGTGAAGGAAACCACAAATTTAGGAACCGTGGTCGGAACAGTATCAGCGACAGACAAAGACTTTGGCAATAATGGTACTGTGTATTACAGAATTGGAAGTAACGGGAATGTGTCTAATGGGTTATTTGTTATAGATAATGACACAGGTGTAATACATGTGGATGGAAGTATAAAAAACAAGGTTGGTATATACACATTGGAAGTCCTGGCTATTGACAAGGGGTCTCCGCCCATGAACTCATCTGTGTTGTTAGATATTTTCATCTTAGACGAAAACATTCACAGACCAGAATTCACGGTGTTACCAAAGAATGGAATCATCAGTATTAATAAGGTATGAATTCCAAAAAAGAAAGAAAAACTGGAGGACAATATGCATACAAAGACATTAAGTTCTTAAATCATTTTATTTTGAGTGGAATTGCAAGGGAAAAGGATTAACAATATTTTTAAACATATTTCTAAATAGCAAGCACCTTAAAATCGAATCGCGTTTACTAATCAAAGTACTGAAGAACTGACGGGAGTTGATTTTGTCGATGTTTGTTTATCTAAAATCAATGATATGATATTTTGCATGACAAGTACATGTAGCTTCTAATTTTTTTTTGAATTACGCACATTTTTTTAATATGAACTTTTGGACATTTTCGACTAGAATGTTGAGAACCCCCATATGAATCATGTTTAATAATATTTAGAGTAAAATTAATTCAATCAAACTATGTATCAGTAATACAAAATGTTTCTCAAAAATTGTATGGATCCAAGCAATATTGAACACTAGTCTCGTTCAACCAAACGCTCGGCTGACACCGTAAATCTCCGACAAGCATTTGCGGAGACAGCCGAGCGTCCATTTGAACGAGACTATATTGAACTCTGGCGTAGGAATACATACGACTACAAAAAATATTTAAATTGTTCGTACCATTTAAAATCTGACCATTTTCAAGGTATTTATAAATAAGTTTCCTTGAAAAACAATGCTTAAGCATACATTACATCGATCGAATTCATCAATCATTTTCAAGAACTAAGTCTTGTCAGGAGCAATGATTTGTGCTGAGGTCCAAACACTTTCACTTTGTGTTTGTCTGAGTAACCGCATAGGAGAGTTGATTAAAATCAACTCCCAAAAAGGGGGTTTATTTCAATCTTGAAGTGTCTGAAAAACAGATGAAGGTTTATAACATAGAAAAGTTTCAAAACTCATATTATAATTTTAATTTAAGTGGTAGCGCTTTTTGGCCACAAACATTAATCGTCATATGAATTATCAACATGATGATTGTGTTTGTGTTCGTGATCAGTTATCGTAAAAAATTTTTTAGGCAAGGATGTTATTTCAATTTATATTGCAATTTTTTGAGATTTGACAAAATTAAAATCACCAAAGGACTTCTTGTAGTATTTGTTGACAAGGATGTACTTTTGAAATTTATTTTATCAAACATTTCTCAAAATATGTGATCGTGATAAAAGGAACAAAATTGTTTCATGCATAGCCAGTTATAGATACAAATGAATATTTACTCATAGTCAACAAGAAAATGAATTTGAATAAAAATATAATTATAATACTGTACATAAGAAATTAATTGTAAACAACATTTTACCTGTGTAATTAACCCCAGTGGCAAGGATTTTATATTGGGTTATTAAGTAGACATAACACATTATCAACTCGGGTTCAGATGGTGATCAAATTAATGACCTCTTTGTTATTTATACTACATTAAAATTGATTGTTACTAACATTTTATTAGTAAGATATACTTTTATAATGCACATATTATTAAGTGTTTGTATCCAGAAGCAGACATCAACAGCCTTGTGATGGCAGCGTATGATTTTTACTCAAGTACATATCTCTCTAAATGTTGAAAATAAACTTTATAATGAATGGAAAACGTATCACCAAATTATGTCCTGATAAAATTAATGGTATACACTGTACGCCCATATCCACCAAAAACAATTGTGGCATGCTTTCCCCCTTCCCCAATAATAACTTTGGCTATTATGGAAAGCCAAAAACTTCAATATTTTTTCTATATTGTTATTTTTTTCTGAATGCGTTATTCGTTAAATGTAAATGTAAATGAAAAAGTACTAAGTTTTAATTCTGTAATTAATCTTCGAACATTTCTATGATTTCTGGGTTTTTCGGTATATTGTGTTATTATAATCCATTCAAATCAACTCTGGTATTTGCACTTACGTCATTCGTTATTTGTATTTTCTAAATTCTTGTAATTGTTTTGACCATGCTCGGTTGCATGAAATATTTTCTTCTTTTCTTTTTTACTTTTTCTCATTGTTTGCTTTACCTAAAAAAGCAATCGTGAAAAGATTCTCTATCTAGGGATGGGATAAACTCTACCGGTTATGGATTATCTTAGGTACATGTTTACATAATGCCTTGGTTCTATAGTCTAATTCCCGTAAGATTGGACATACTTGTAGTGTGCGCCCCCTGTCGTCTTAATTGTCGTCATTACATTAAAGTCACCTTTGACGCAAATACAATATTAAACTTGCATCGAATGGTTTGTGAATCAATATTTTACCGATAGCCAAGAAATCTTACAAATGATAATTAATAAATGGTTATATACATGTACAATGTCCGATGAATCAAAAATAAATAAAAGTTAACATTTTGTAATTTAAATTTAACGAACAACGCATTTAGAGATCACAAATACATAATTTTATAGATTGAGTACTAAAACCTTTTGCTTTACATAGGCTATTGCTAATATTTTGTATTGATAATATATTTTTTTTCTTTGATGTTTATTAATATTAGGCTATAATATATAGTAATTGAGGACTTTTTTGTAGTGTGTGAAAAAAGGAACAACTTTGACAAAAATTCAGGCAACAGACAAAGACATGGATTTTAATAATCAACTTGTTAATTATGAGTTCTTTTATTCAAATGCATCAACTGGACAGCGATTTGAGTTATTTCATATTGATAACATAACCGGAGAAATCAAACTCATAAGAGATCTAAGTTATGGAATTAAACAATTTTTCAAGGTATGTTATTGTGAATTATGAATACATTTTAATTAGTTTATAAATTTCACCTTTGACATACTAAATGTCTATTAAACTATATATAGTTTGACTGTTTTAAAACCTTTTTATTAATACACCATTTAAAGAGCAAATTATACCTGTTTTAAAGTTTATTGTTGTATATTAATTACAGATATACGTAATATGCACAGACAGTGGGTTTCCCCCTTTATCTAGCATAACGCCAGAACTAACAATCCAGATCACAGATGTCATTGATAATCCTCCTGAGTTTCTTACGAATATTACGAAAGTTGGCGTTAAGGAAAATCAGAATAGAACCATTCTCCTCACAACGGTTTCTGCTGTTGAAAAAGATTCAACGGCAGTGATCGAGTTTAAAATAAAAGGTAACATTAATTAGATTTTGAAAGTCAAAAAAACAGTTTCTTTAATAGCACAATACTTAAACACTTTAACACCTCATATTTTTCAGATGGTAATTATTCAAGTTTCTTTGGAATTAATAGCAGCTCTGGGGAAATATCAACAACAAAGCCTTTGGATCGAGAAATCATGAACGAGATTACTTTGGTTGTAGAAGCAACTGATGTCAGTAAACCTGAGATAATATCAGATCAGTGCAATAACACACATGTGCAAAATAATGCAAATTCGCTAATGAAAGTTATTGTCACTGTGCAGGATCTCAACGACAATCCTCCAATTTTCAGAGATACAGAGATTTCTAAATTTATTATGCATAACACAGTGATAAATGCAATTGTGATGGATCTTTCGGTGAGATATTTATGCTTTATTTTATAGAATTTGAACATTTCAGAGGATATATAACTTATAAATCATTTTATTAAATGTGCACGGAAAATATGTTAGTTTAGATATCGTATTATAACAAAAGCAAATAAAATGAGAATACTGTTCTATAATTCCATGGTTTTATTCTCGATTATAATTCTGTTTAATTAATATTTATCACATAAAGCAAGTAATTAGAACAATACCATTTAAATGGTCAGAATATATGTATTCTAATCAAATGACTTGTAGAAAGATGTTTTTGTCACTAAGATATAGTTATTCTTTATTAGTGGACCGAAAGTTAATAGAAAAAAATCTTTATTCTTTATTCTCAGAGAGTTTAACTTGAATTGACAATTAATGATTGAAAAAATATTATGAATGTAATAAAAAAAAGATACTATTAAATCTTTGGTAAGGATTCCATACCTTGTTTTAACAGGAAATCGTTGTGGACAAAGACAGCTCCATTGAAAACCGTAAACACAACTTTTATGCAACAAACATATCTTATACTGGAGCATTGAAAAATGAACTCAAAGACAAAATCATCAAAGCCAACTGCGGTCAGTTGTTCTGCGTTCATCCTAATGGTACAGTTGTGACCAATTTTGTATTCTCTAAAAAAATGAAAGGACAAGCGAAACTTCAAGTAGCTGCAAATGACTCTGCAGGAAATACAACAGCCTTATTAAAGGTAATTTATGCTTTCCAATTTAAACGGACTCACAATTTAAACTAGGAGTGGTGCCATTTATGTTGAGGGAAACGAATGGCCATCGTGTTTAATATGTGGAGCAAAATGTAAGCATTTCATAATCTAACGCAGATTGCTTACACAATTACAGAAAATGCTTTTGTCGATTGCTTAGAACTGTACAGCTGCAGACTTAAATTGAAGATTTGTTGAGAAAAAGAAAAGGGTACTTCATTCTTATCAGTTGACAGAGCTTTTATTTTCAAAACATGAACAACTCTTGTCTATACTTAGAACTCCCGTGTCTTTGACGTTTCATTTTCAACGTAAAAATATATGTCAATTCGTAAAAACATGTTTGGAATGAAACAGACATGTTTATACCATCATTGTTTGGGTTTTTTAACAGTTCTATATGTATAAATTCTTTCAAGAATCGAGGTTGGGGTCAAAAAATTAATTGATCTAAATATAAAATATCCATATATTTTTCAATGAAAAAATAACTTCAATGTACCTCCATAGACTACACAGACAAATATATCTCGTGCAAACTGATAGTTTCTGAGATCCATTTAACAATAAGATATCCTACTTTGAGCCAAAGCTACCACTGTTAATGAACAAATTTAAACGTTTTTCACAACAAATGGTTTTAGAAAAGACACCAATGCAAATTTTAGATATTTCGTGTTTCAGATCTTTAAATGTTTAATTTAAGTCTGCAGTTTTTAGTGAATAAAAATGCATTGTTATATTCTTATATATGTTATCTACATACAAAACAACAAAACCAAACCCTCATACTACTTGCTTTTTTTCTTTTGACAACAGTTTTGTTCAGTGTTTTGCCAGTTTAAGAAATGTTTATCCCCTGTTTATCCCCTTCAATGTTTCTCTCTTTACTAACTTTGCAGTTTTATATCTACGATTATTCGCACGTTGTGGCAATGCACATCATTAAGAAGGCATCAGAGGTTGATGGAATAAAACTTGAAATTTTAAGGTAAACAGAACTAGATTCTAAAATGAATTTACTGTAAATGAAATTCATGGGGATGTTACTTTTATAATCTAGGTTTGCTTATGAATTAATTCATGTTCTTTTAGAGGCTGATACATGTATTCTATTTGTATTGACAGCATGTTTTCAAATATAACTGGATATGATTGCATATTTCACAAAATGGATATCTATAAAGGAATAGATGGGGAATCTGACCCGTTCACGTAGGTTATTCATTGGTATTGAAATGTTCTAATGAGTGTAAATGGTGTAAACTTTACAATAGCCGAGAAAGTAATGAAGATTAATTCAAAGATTTGGTTTCATTCAAAATATCATTAAATTAAATCCTTATTTGTATTTCCTTTAGGACATTAGTTAAATTTTATGTTGTGGACCGAGAAACCGACGAGGTTTTGGAAGCAAGCGATGTGGTGACGTATGTATTTTGTGTTATATGTAAAACCGTAAACATTAGAAATTTTGAAATAAGTACACCCCTCCCAAAAAGGAGAACCTAGTTAAATTAAAATTGACAAGCGTAATTGGCAATTACTTGTTTATAGTTTACCGCAGCCTGTCCACCAAATTATTAATTTAATATCAAACTTTACATTTTTTACTTTTTTCAGACAATTTGACGATGTGAACAATGATTCTCTAGCAAGAGTCAGGAACAGATACTCAATCCGATCTTTAAGTGTGAGATATCGTTTTCAGCACTTTTAGTACAAATGCTTACTAGAAATGAAGAAATTGCGTTCAGATGAAGAAATTGCGTTCAGGTTATTTTTATACTGGTTTAGTCTAATATATATGTATTGGTGTATTAATATATGTATCACAACTTTCTTTTTTCAGGATTTGCAATATCAAAGTGAAGGTATTGACAAACCATCCACAGATAAGATGGTTTATATCCTGATCGCTGTCATAGCTCTGATGGTTGTAGTTCTGGGCATAATTACTTTCTTATATATACGAAATACACTAAGGTATGTGAAGTCACTAATAAAGGAAATGTTTCTTACCAATACCATTAAGTACTAACACTTAAGTTTAAAATTAATATTAAAATTCTTCTTCCAAAAACAACTTTATTCTAATAGAAATTACCATTTGAATAAAGCAATTGATAGAGAGAGTCACAAGATATTATCGTAGCATATTTTGCTTGATTGTCATAAAAATCATTCGAAAATTTCTAAAAATAGTTTAAAATAGATAATTCCTTTGAAACGCCCCTTAAATTTTCTGCTCTTCATACACAGGTACAAATAAAAAGTATACGTTGGATTTGCGTTGCAAGCAACATGATATTTCTCGGATGATAATTTTTCAATATTTTTAGCGATGTTTTAGCGACTAAAAGACGGGGTCTTGAAAGTTTGATTTTGTAATTGTCCTGTATTTCATCGAATATGCTTCCAAAATTTATGAGTTTGAATTAGTTGTTACAATCTATGTTAATTCGGCTTTTTTGCAATTGTCTGATACTTTGTCTAAATTTTACTCAATCCCGGACGGTATCCGTAATAAAGGTTTTATGAAAACCCCGAAAACTCTAAAACTGTTGAATTACCAAACAAAGTGAACATTTGTATACCGATAACAAACACAGGCACCTGACGTTAGAAATATTTTTTTTTACAATAAGATTCCAAGAACTTTGACAATAAAAAGATTTGTCACGGTCGCCATTTTGATTTTTAAGACCGACTTATCTGATATGATTTTCTTCATTTGCGACTCATGCAAAATTAATTGGTAAAAATAAATCCGTTCGCCAGTTACTACTTTTTGTGTAAACCAGTGCATCACCTACACGAATTACGATACAACCGTTCCTTTCATTAAAAATCATACTCCGAAAATCAGAGACATAAATAAAAGAGATTGTCAACTCCGCCATTAGCGTGTAAATATTACGGGACCAACCTTACTTTGAGAACTACAAGTGCAACATCAATCTTGTATAACTTATTTAATTTGAACCTGATAGTGAACATGAACATGAACCTGTAAATATTTTAAGCATATTTTATTTATGAAATACATGTATTTACAACATCTCTTTATTTAGTTTTTAAGTTACTTTTTTTAAACTTATTAACTTTTCACAAAGTAAATAAATGGTAAAGCATTACTTTACTCATGTAATGGTAATGTAATGCATTACTTCAAGAAAATTAAGTAATGGTAATGGTTATTTAATGCTATAATTCATGAAGTAATGGTAATGTAATGCATTATTTTACAATGTAATTCACCCCAAGCCTGATTCCAACGAAGCCAGAAAACATGAACATTAACATTTAACTTGGTTCTTCAATCGATAAGATTGAATATATTATATGATGAATAAGTCTTCCAAAATGTATAATCTATTATAGACTTTGCTTACAATGCATTGTTTAAAATTTAAATTCAGTTTAATCAACTAAAGAGCCAACGAACGATAAGGCAAATTCAGACTTGTTTTTATTTTCTTTGTACAAAATTCCTTTAGAGACGAACAGCAGTCATACTGCAAGTAGACTGGAAACACCTATATTTAATTTGTAAAACATCTGTGTATAATCCGTCCCGATTTTAACTTCAGCTTGCCTATGAAGTTTGTTCGTATTCAGGTGAAAGATTGTCAAAATAAAATTCACAACTTTCCAAAAATGGCACATTGCGTTTGGGAACTTTGATTTCGATTCCACCATCAACCTCTTCTATTGATTAATGAGATCGTACACCAACTGAATCGTCAATGGCCTGTACAGTCAGTTACGTAACTCATTCCACATTTGAAACCGAGCAAGAATATTTTGATCAATAAAACTATTTGTTTATTTTCTAAATAGAATTTTGTTTATACACAGAGGACTTGAAAAGATTTAATGCGTGTTTTTATGATACATATTTACTGAAATGCATTAAAACTTGCTGCACTATTTTCTTACGCGTAGACTTAATTCATGTGTTCTACGCGTGCCATCCGGTTTGAGACTTCGCCTGACAGTAAACCAATAGACGGGGTCACGTGACCCCGTCTAAAAACAATTTCAAAATTTCTATTAAGAACCACATTAAAAATCAGCTTTCGTTTCCGTTAGTATTTGTAAAAATATAAAATGAATCAGAAATAAATTTCTGATTTCATCCTTTCTATTGATTTTAATTGTATATATGTGAAAAATATACGCTTTTTTACTTTAATATCGTCAAATGTGACGAGAAACGATAACTTGGGACTGAATGTAGTTACATGAAGAGAAGAAAACAATTTGTTAGTTCAGTAATTTAAAAAAAAAGAACTCGTTTTGTACAAAATCGTTTGAAAAAAGTGAACAAACAATAACATATATAGTTTTATTTGTTGTATTTTGTCATAACTAAAGGCCAAGATGTATTGAATGGAAAAGCCTACATCTTTCCTTTTCTGTTGTAGCGACAGCTTATTTTTCTTTGGCAATAATGAAAAATGTATAATATTTCATTTGTTTACAATAATTTATTGATTTGATATAATAGTTTTTGAAGCCATCACAACTTAACGGAATTGTAATATTTGTAAATTAAAAGCACACTGGGTTCAATATAAAACATGACCGTACTTTTTAAAAAGTTAGGGTTTAAAGGCATACGTTGACAGAAACATAAAATCCTAACATAATCTTTCCCAAAAAATTCATCAATAACAACACCTAGCCTTTTTCAAAAAACACAAATTTAAAAAAGAAATCTTGAATTTGTAGGTACAAGATGGAGGTAAATCCAGAGTCTACAGTGGGTATGCATATTAAATTGATTTTTATTGAGAATATCATTTTCTATGAGTTTTCATTCTGTAAATTTCATTTATGATTATCTTTAACGCTATTTAATGTCAATTTTAGATCGTGAAGAAGACAAGAACAAATCTTCATGTCCAGGGTAATGTTGTTCATTTAGGCGAACTACCTTCATTTTAAAAGTGCTTTGCAATGACATTGATTTTTAACAAACTTTTGATTAAGCTATTTACTTCGTTTTTATTTTCATATTTCACATTTGAGATCCTAAGAAACTCTTCATATGTCCATTTATTACTTGATGAAGTCATTCCACAATATCTCATCCTGACTATGACAAACAAATTTGAAGAAAAAACCCCCACCAATTATCCTAATATTGTTATTTACAGGGAAATGTTTAATCTTTTAAATTTGATATTGCAGGCAAGCAAATGAAAGTAAACATTTTTTCTTCTTTTTTAAAGTACAGAAAGGTCGTCGATGAACAAAGACGAGGAAGAAACAGAAGTGATTATAGATTTGAAAGATGTTTAGTAAAGATGGTTAACTCTGGCCAAACAGGGTCTTTGCAAGAAAGAAAAATGGTAGAAAATTTGTGACTGTTCAATATGTTGAGAAAAATTTCCTATGGCTGCCTCTGCTGATTGATTTTGAAATTCATTTGATTCTTCTTTGGTTGTTTATTCAGAAACCTTTAAGATAATTTTTTGGTAGGATTTTACTAGAAAATATGTATCCTCTTTTACGATTACATATTTATAGCTGTGAATCAGGGAAATTGGGGATTATAACAAAAACGTACGTAGATTAATCATACGCATACATGTACGTGCTCCCGAAATGTGATGAAATTAACGCTATCAATATAAAATATCAAGATGATCGACGGTATTCTAATAGGGAGAAAAAAGAATTCTTTAAGTTTGATAATGGCAAAAATCTTTAATATTAATTTAATGCAAATTTATCATGTTTTTATAAAAACTACAACAAACAAACGATGTTTCGATGTTTTATGTACAAATTATGATCTTGAGTGTAGTAAAAAATTTAATTACTTAGCTCTGCATTTGAAACAGAACTGCATTTAATATATCGACTGTGAATTTAGAGTTTAAAATGCTATGTAATGGAAAGAAAGAGGCATAACAAACAAAGACACCGTATCGCATTGAGTCAAATAACGATTCTGAAATTCTTTTTCACTGTCAGCCTTTTATTACATGATTACCTCCCTTCCCAATCCAAATGAGTCACAGCTGAAATATTGAGATTGTGAAGTCAACTTCATTTTTATCTATTTATTTATTTTTTCTGCACTAGGAAGTTTTCACAATGAATCCTATTGGAGGAGGCTGTTCTTATTATAAAACAAAGATATATCTTTTAATATGATTAACATAAATTATTGTGTATTTAGGCATTTTGAATGAAGAAAATAATACATCTACTTCAATTAATTGTCAAGTTCAATTAAGTATGGACTACATGTATGTGAAAATAAACTTGCCGTTTCAAATGGTGAATTGGGAGCCCGTAATTAAACCTAAATAAAGGATCTATCTATCTATCTTTCTATCTATCTATCTATCTATCTATCTATCTATCTATCTATCTATCTATCTATCTATCTATCTATCTATCTATCTATCTATCGATACTACTCGCCCTCAATTCTGAGTACTCTGAGTAGGGTGCGCAGCTGGTTATTTAATCGTGTCTCTACTTATGTCATAATTCCATTATTATAATTACAAATTAGCTCTTAAGTCCTGTAATCGATGCATATATTGTTATATATTGTTATATGCTTGTAACGTCTGATGTGTGATGATAATTCTCTCTCTCTCTCTCTCTCTCTCTCTCTCTCTCTCTCTCTCTCTCTCTCTCTCTCTCTCTCAATGATCAATATATTATGTGATAACAAATGCTGTCAAATGAATATCTGAATTAAAGTGATTTTGATAGTGTCGGATTTAGTTTTATTTCAACAGGATCTAGTTTGTAATAATTCTTTCTTAAAATAAGATGATATGCATTTTGCAAATTTATTGCAAACGTTTATAATATTCTATGGTGTATTGTAAGTATTATTATTGTGGTGATTCAATTAGTGATGTAATGATAAAATAATGCATTTTATATTTTTGGTCACTAGTTTTGTTTTCTTTTTTTCTTTCTTTTCTTTTTTTGGCTTAAAATAAAACATATGATATAATATTAACTGAAATTTACCACTGAGTACTTTCTTAATTTGCGTTGATTTTTTTTCAATGTAGATCATTTTTATATGCTATATTTCGTTTAATCAAAATGTATACTTTTACATGTATACAAAAGAATTTTGTAAAGATGTAAATATTGACCATTATATGTAATAAACACATACACAACATTTTTTGTTACCCAGTATTTAAACGTTATCTATGATACACAGTATTGGTTGCTAAATCTAAAGATTTATAATCCTAATATAGGTGACATAAAAGTAGTCTTCGATTTAATTTTTTTTTTACAGTAAATAACAAATAACAAATAGATGCCACAATAAAACTCATCCCTTGCTTAAAGATATTCCCAATATAATTGTATTTTACGAAATTTCGTGTAAACTCAATTCCTTTTGAAGATCGACTAAACATTCCTGAGGTATCATCCTCACTTCCTATGAAGGCCCAAATATGGGATACAGGGTACAAGTCATCACGTTCACCTTGAAAGATATTCCCAATATCACTGTATTATACGAAATTTCCTATTTTCTCCAGGCTAGCTAAGCCTGTTAATGGTCGTGTTAACCCAATTCCTTTTGGGGGTCGACTGGACATGATCAGAGCCCCATCCCCTCCAATTATGAAGGCTCAAATATGGGATACAGGGTGCTAGCCAACCCCTTAAAGATTTTCCCATTATACAATATAATTGATTATACGAAATTTCCTATTTTCACTAGGCTAGCTAAGCCTGTTAATGGTCGTGTAAATATAGTTCCTTTTGAGGGCCAACTGGACATTCCCGGAGACCCATTACCTCCAGATATGAAGGCCTAAATATGGGTTGATACAGGGTGCAAGCCAGCCCCTGAAAAGATATTTCCATTATTATAACTGAATGTACGAAATTTCGAATCTATTTTCACCAGGCTACAATCTAGCTTAGCCTGTTAATTGCCGTGTAAACATGATTGCTTTTGAGGGTCGATGGGACATTTCCTGGGCCTATCCTCGCCAAATATGATGGCCCAAATGTGGGATACAGTGCGTTAGCCAGACGTCGGTCGACCCTTGAATACTATTCTCAATGAAACAAAATATGATAGTATTTATACCTTCTCGCCAGGCTAGCTAATTCTGTCAATGATTAGGTCAGGTCAGCGGGTAATAGTTTTTACTATTTAACTGTTTCTTTCGATTGAAAAGAGGAGTTAAAATATGGAATTTTGAATGTAAGTTTATTAGCATGTTTACGGCTATTGGAAAAGTGAATAGCGAAAAGCAAATAGAACTCCAAGTCGAAATGCCTTTTTATCAATGTTTCCATAAAACGATTAAACATGGTTCCCAGGCGTGGATAATCTTTAACAATTGACCATAAACAAACTGGGTGACTATATACAATCATAATAAATGACGTCAGCACACCGACCATTTAGCTTCCTCTTTTCAAAAAACACGTTATTTACTGCATGTAATTGTTTTAAATGCATAGTTTTGCTACAAACAATATTAAATGAAACTTTTAAAAATTAAATTTATTCACATTTTTTCTGAACAAATTACGAAACACGGTATATTTATTTAAGAATTGTATCAGACGATTAGATATGATAAATTTGTAACAGAAATGTTCGCTCTAACCGACCAATTTAGTTCAGGACGACATATTCATAATCTACATTGACCATGCGCCTAGAAGTTAGAGAAGAAGATATAATAATTTTTTGAGGAACCCTAAATGATCGTTGAGAAATGCTATATGAGTAAAATTGTAATTTCTTGCAGATCATTTTCGTAAAATTAGGCCAAAGTTTGCATGAATGAGAAAAAAGAATGTATTTGGGAACTTTTAACATCAACACTGCATATTTTTTAAAAGAGATTCCGTACGTATGTTTGAATTTGAAAATGTAAAAAAAAATACATTTTTTCTCATTTTATTTTTCTTGTAAAAAAAATAAAAATTAATGCTAAACATGTGACACGAGTAAATACATCAGTCTCATTCAGTGCAAAAAAGTACCTTACACAAATCAAGATTTGCCGAAAACCACGATCAAGCTTGATGTTTTAATAAAATACTTGAAAAAAGACGAAGCTTTGAGAAGCCTTTTTTTACAATTAAATTTCAGATCGATTTCATTATCACAAATTGAAAAAGGAACCCGCAAAACTAAATATTTTTTGCACACAATCAATGGATATGTGGAATTATTACTAAATTCTACATTTTTTATTCATTACAACATATAACCATGAGCTATCCGCCATACTTTAAAAAAAAACCCGGCGATTTAAAATCCACGCCGGTCTTTCAAATCCGAATGTTATCCGGTCAAAAGAAGCAGAAAGGCGGGTTATCCGGGCTCAATCGACGAATTCGGCTTACGCCGATTTAGCGGTCCTATTAATATTATTTAAGATAAATCAGAGGATCAGATACATGTATTAGCATGTATAAGAGCATTGGATACTGTGACTGTGTTGAAATCCATTTCTTCCAAACGATTTTCATTCCTAAGAACCAACTAGGATTATGCATATTAAAAACTTACATAAACCATGGATTGGCTTTTGGTATGTTAGTAGGATTATATAATGTTTTATTTACAGTCTCCATTATTTTTTTTTAATTTGACTACCGCGAACTTCTTTTAAAGCCAACCAAACTACCCCACGTCCAAACATAAAGCTCCGTGTTATAATTCTGAAAATAAACTTAAAGACTTGTCACGTTCAGAAGTAGATCCGAGATTTTTTTTTACGTAATCCTCTATATATTTACGTAACTTTATCTGGAAGGGTAAGAAGAAGCGAAAGGGAGTAACTCAACTGTAGAAGTTAGTAATTGAAATTCCGGTCCTCACACTCCTTCTTTAGATTCACTCATTCAATGGCGGCAAACATGGTCAACAGATACACTACACGGTCTGTTTTCTTACCTGAAAACATGTCTGTGCATTAACTATCAACAACGCTTAAGTTTTATCTTTGTTTATTTAACGAACAATTGAAATTTACTTGGCCTTTTTTATTTGAAACATTTTATTAAGGTAAGTTGATGTCTGTCATAAAAAAAAAAGAAAATATTCTACATTCAGTTTAGATAATGTTACAAAAATTAATGCACTGTTAGTATTTCTAACTGAGACTTTCTAACAATAATTATTTTTATGAAAAAATCCTAAACAGTTTTATATATGCGTGTGTGTATGTGAGAGAGAGAGAGAGAGAGAGAGAGAGAGAGAGAGAGAGAGAGAGAGAGAGAGAGAGAGAGAGAGAGAGAGAGAGAGAGCCTTATCAATCACGTGACTTTTAAAATCAATACCTCAATAGATTTTTGATATGTTCGCAACAGGAAGTGCAGATTACGAATCCACTGGTCATCACACAAATATGTACAAGTAGGTACTGTCTGATGAAAAGTTTTGAAAAACGATATAGCGACCAAGGTAAGAAATAATACTTTATTTACCATGCTGTCCAATTTTTCTAGGTATTTCCGCTGTTCATTTGATTCATGTGTTTAGAGCGGTGCGATATGACATTGAAGATAAGACCTTTATTTACGTTCATGCACGCTGTTTACAAAATTGGCTTTATTTGAATTGAATTAAGAATTGTAATATTGATTTCAATATTTAGAGGTTTTGCTGTTTACGTGTTCGTATACTCATGTATTGTTACATACCTGACAGATCATGATTCTCTCGTAATGCTTTAAATGAAAAAAAAAAAACGTTTTAGATTACTGCATGGTTTTATCGAATTTTCGGATCAATCACGGGAAATTCGATAAACTTCAAACTTGTTACCACTGTATGCCATCCATTTTGTCACAAGATTAACTGGTTGACAAGAAAGTAAATACAATACTTTGTTAAAAAATAAACAAAATTACCTTCTATCATTTCTTAAAAAAGGTTTAGCTGGGAAAGTTTTATTGCTTTATTGTTTCAAACTACATGTATTCGATTATATTGATAATGTGCAAAATAAATCGAGTCAAATGTTATATGTTTTACCTGTAGGTACTTATGCATACCTATAGATGTGCAATAAAACTACGAAAATATCTTCCTGATATTGCATTATCTTTTACGCATGTATTCCACCTGTGGTTTTAGGTAATAAATCACTGAATAGGAACAGACATTTACGATATCAAGAGTGGCAAGTGTCAGACTTAATTAAAAAAAAAAAATCATTGTCGATCGGCGGGTGGAGTCTTGAATCACTGAAAACGATAGACGACATCGGTGGACCAGAATGACGTCCATTTATCTCTTCTGTGTTGCGAGTGTGATCATCTCTTGTAAGTTAAACACTAATCAGAGCTCAAACTCATCAGGTAATTCATTCTGATGATGTTACATGTATGTAGTGTAAATATATATCATTTTGTATTTTTAATTATAATTTTTAAATTCTCAGCCAAAATTCATTTTAATTAAGAAGTTCCGCTTTGCTTCCTGGATTCATTTCTTCATTTTTTCTAATGTTGTGAAGTCGTGATTTCTTGTTTTATAGTTATAAATTTGCAACAATTCATTCTTCATATTTTTATATATATATATATATATATATATATATATATATATATATATATATATATATATATATATATATATATATATATATATATATGATTGAGAGTGTAAGAAACACAAATATAAACTAAATATTAGTTAGTTACAGCAAACTACATTGAAGCGTTTAATAGGGGCAAACTCCAGAAAAGTTTCTACGTAATGTTTTGACTGACCTTTGTCCAATCAGATCGTAGCTGGGCGGAGTTAAGCCATTGTCGCTCGTGACTTGGATGAGAGAGAGAGAGAGAGAGAGAGAGTAAATTATAAGTGGTGCAGATGAAGAAATTATCATTAGTTATAAACTTGCAAACAAATCAATTAAGGTCTGAATATAAAAACTACATGTATATCCTATGTTGGTATAAATTTAAAGCGTTTTAAAGAACGATTTTGAAAATTTCTTTTCTTGCCGCGCGCCGTCGACAACATGTACATGTATAACAAACCAACTAAGTTTCCTAGCATGGAGTCCGAGAATACGGGCATTAAATATTTTGAAATGCAAATGATCATATATGAATTTGGATGTAGTGAAAAGGAATGGTAACGGAGGCGGATGCTTAGTGGAAAAATAAAACAATGGCGGACTAATTCATCCTAAGGTAAAGAATGTTCCACACTGAGTAACCATGAAGAAAGTTTTTATACAAAGTAAATGTTTAATTCTAGGAAGATTCAGCAAACTTTGATTTGAATATTAATGGTAACACTTGCAATAAAAACAGTTTCTTAAATATTCGTACAGTCTTCGATGTTTGACAGTACGTACCTCATCACATTATCTATACATAGACATCGCTGTTTCCCGAATTTAAAAACCCTTCAAAGTTTCATGAATTAAATAGATACACTAGGCCTTGATTTGTCACTTTATACAACTATTTTTGATAGATAGTTCGCTTATCTGCTTCAACTAGGCTATAATTTACTCCATTAACCAGTCAACTCTCTCTCTCTCTCTCTCTCTCTCTCTCTCTCATTCAAGTCACGAGCGGTAATGTCTCAACTCCGCCCAGCTACGATCTGATTGGACAAAGGTCAGTCAAAACAGACACTTTTTTGGAGTAAGCCCCTATTAAACGCTTCAATGTAGTTTGCTGTATGTCTATTACGACTGATATAACCCTGTAACTTTCAAAAAAATGTTTCTTCGATAACAATTTCTTATCCAGGTTGCACAATTCGTTATTGTGAAAATAGAAGAAAAGTTTGATCATCAAATTTCTTAAAATTTCAATAATTATGATGGACAATTATTTGAATATAGTTTTGATATTTTGATAAGTAAAATTTTAAGCATCATACTAGAGCAACGTCGGAAAAGATTTACAGGCAAAGGCATGTTTATAATTTATAAACAGTTTGCATTTTAATTTATTTATGCAGGTATAGATTGCTCCTACTACGCGTTGTAAAAATTCGTCAACCTCTTGCCGAACGATTTTATTTTCTTAAAAAGTAAAAAATACTAACGATAAACAGATTGACCAAGGTACTCAGTGATAATGACAGTAAATATATGCATGCAATTTTTATGGTACGTGTAAGTTTTAATAGTATAGAAATCTATTGATACTTAGATTATATATTTGATAGAATACATACACGCTAAACATAAAAATTCATTAAAATTAGGAAATCAACACTTCTGATAGAAACCGGTGTTGATATCTAATAGCAGCCGTTACATACGATCTTTCGAGTAACATATTTATTGTTCTTTGATAAACGATTAAAATGGGAAAATTTGAGAAGCAAGCTATACAGAAATACTAATATCAATTCAAGTAATCTGGCGTTTCAACATCTTTGAAGTGTTTTTAAATATGGAGCATTCAAGTTCAAAAGACATGAATGAGAATCAACGACAGTTATTCGCTTAGTTTAATGTAAATTCCTTATAATGTAGAAAAATAGACTAATACTTTAGTGTTCAAATGCATTCTGAAAAATTTTGGAACGAAAAATAGAGTTCCCGATTTTATGTTGCATAAAAGCATCTGCATAGATATTACCTTATGTTGTGTTGCATATATATGATTAAAGGGATATATTTGATGAAGGGTTTTAAGTTTCTTCAATCGAAGGACCAGATCTTCTTTAAAGGGGAGATAATTTGGAATTTTTGAAAATTTGTTGGTAGTTTTGAAAAATCTTCTTACATAAAACCAATTGGCTAGACAAGCTGTAACTTTTTTGGCAACATCTTCAGTTATGTAGATTTAAGTTTATTTTTAAAAGTGATGATCACCGGAGGTAGTGTCGGGCCACAATGGGCGGTCAAATTTCGGAATATTAAGGAAATTGGGAACATATACAGAAAGATCTATAAAAGTCATCATCTCTAAAACCAATAGGCATGGCAAGCCTTAACGTTTTTGGAAGCAGCCTCTGGTAGTGTAAATTTAAGCTTGTACAAATCATGATCCCTGGAGGTATGGTAGGAACCATAATGGGGAGGGGGCTGAAATTTTACATAGGAATATATCGCGAAAAATCTTTAAAAATCTTCTTCTTAAAAACAAGTGGGCCAGAATAGTTTTATATTGTATGGAAACATTCTCAGGTAGTGTAGATTCGTGTTTGCTTAAGTTATGACCCCATGGGGTTAGTGTGGGGGCACAATTGGGAGTAATTTTTTTATATGAGAACATATTGAGAAAAATCTTTTTGAAAACTTTACAAATCTTCATTTTCTGCAATACTATATAAGTAACATGACTATCAAATCATCCAGTTTCAAAAGAGGCTCAATGTTCAATGTTAAGAAGAAGAATTTGTTAAGAAAATTTAAAAAACCTGATGTTATCATACCCGTCGTTGCTCAGGTGAGCAATGTTGACCATGGGCCTTTGTTTTAGATTAAAAATCAAAGCATTTTCCTTCGATTCATATTCCATTTTTCTAGAGAAGATGCACTTTGTGAGAACCTCAGTTTGTGTAGATTCAAGTTGTTCATATTGATTCCAAGGGATAGGATAAAAATAAAACATAAAACAACAAATTCATTTTTAAATGCAACATCACAATTAATTAACTAATATGCATTATTTTTTTAGGTGTCTATTCTCAATATGAGGATTATCCTCCCTATTTTAAGGACCATGAGCCAAGTATTCCGAAAGTTAAGGAGGGAAACTACACAGGTAATGCGCCGAAAAAAAAAAGATCCAAATCAAATCTTTGAGTGGTTAACTAAGATAGTACAATGTATATACGAATATCATATTTTGGCAAACGGTTAACTAGCCTGTTATTCATCATTTTTTTAACTATTTGCTCATGGTGTATATAGCATGTTAGTCGTGTTTGATGTGTGTTCTAGATAACCACACATATGTGTTTACTGTGACGGCTTCGGTCCGGAGCAGCCGCGTCAATGTAACCATCGAGCCAATGAAGTCTGAAGAAACAAGTGATATGATACTGTTGAACTGCACTCATAAAAATAATGATGTCACATGCCGTGTTTACCTGATAGCTGCAGTGGATAGAGAGGTATGTTGTTTTGTGTTTTGTGCTTGACATTCTTTTCGGAGTTTTTTCAACAGATCTAGAGCTCTTATCATCGCACACCTCGATTGAAGACTTCCAGTCAATAATACAAATTAAGTCGTAGTGTGTCTTAATTCACTGCTAGAAGAAAAATGAGATCATTGCATGAAACGTATAAAAAGTAATATTTACATTCTACTGTGTTTTTCCGTTAAATTCCCTGACGTTTAAATGCCTCTAAATGCAACACCTATTCACTGCGTATGAATTTACGATTAATTTACATAAGTAGTTCTCAAACAGTGATTTCTATGTTATTTGTTAAAAAATGTATTTCATGAATGTTGTAAAAACACCATGTTTTATAATTATTCAACAAAAAAGTCGACTTTATTGTTTAAAGCACCATTTCAAGAGTTATTTATCATGGATTATATTTTCATGCTCGTCGATCTCATTCCAACAGTCTATGTGAAAACCAGTTTAAACCGGTTTTACAAAACAGCTGTTCCTACTGTTACTTATTCACTCCCTCCGTGATCTGCACTTTATATCGATTTATTTAAGTAAACAATTGTTTTCTTCAGTAAGGGAATGTAAATATAAGCATTAAATGATTCATTTTTGACGTCGTCGTGTCAATAACTGCCGTCAGGTGAGCAGACAAATTATCATAACGCGCTAACGCGCGTTATTCAATTTGTCTGCTCACCTGACGGCAGTTATTGACACGACAACGTCAAAAATGAATCATTCAATGCTATATTCCAGCAAACGATCTAGAAACGCGCGAAGCGAGCTCTACCGGCAAGGCGTGTGTGAATAGAAAATTCGGACTAGTTGCACATTCATTCAACGGATTTTTTTGGCGTCAGTAAATCGGACCAGTAATGCATCGTTTTAATCGTCCTAGTAGTTCCCTGTAATCATGGCAATTTTTATCACTTCACACTCTCACGAGAATCAGCAAGACAAATTTAGACAGTAAAAACAATAACGATGTAAGCGACATACAGTCAATGTTACCTCTAAAGTTCACCTCAGTACACTTTCAATCAAAAATAATCGTGTGACGTCACAAACGTTTACACATTGATCCGATATATTTTTTCGGAGTCAGTAAATTTTGACCCACAGTTCATAGTACCAATGGTTTCCAACCTCACGTTCCAACATCACGTTCTCCCGAGAATCAAAGTAAAACCTTTGGAAAGCTTATAAGATGTGTAATTTTAAGAACATCATGCTTTTTAAGTAAATAATATGTTTTACGGTGTGACCGTTGGGGCGAGCGCAGAAGGAACCACACATCTGTCATCATTGTTAAATGCAACCCGTGGACTTGCCCTAACCAAAAAACTTTGGCTTTGTCTCGAAAACTTTTACCACCGCAAGGAACCCGAAATTATCAAACTTTTATTCCAATGGCCCCTTCCTAATCTCATACACTTAAACAAACTACCACTGAGCATTAATAAAATGTTAAACAGACTTACATGTTATTTCTCATTTTGTTCCTTGTTGTAACCCGTGTTTTAATTATTTTCCTCAGTGACATTAATTTTGTTTTAAATCTTTTTAATTTTTGTACGCTATATAAGCGTTGTAGACATGTGCCCTCACCCCTTTCTTAGTGTGTGATATCCGATATTATTTGACCACATATGCAACTATATAACAAATACATGTACCGGTAGATATTTTAACAGTTTAATTCTTTTCATTTATCTATTCATTACAAAATGACGTGGCTGCACGTAGATCTAATAATGATTAGACTTTTCTTTCTTAATAATTTTTTGTCACCTACCTAACGTATGCATATATGATTGGATCAATATGACAATAAATTTAGCATGGAACTTGCATGTGTATTTACTAAGCAAAAAAAAAATCATCAAAACAAAACTAATCAGCCATAGAGTCACCGTTAACACTGATAATGAGTACTTCCTACATAATCCAGTAGGCTACATATGCTTGATCCACCTCTAAATGTATCGCGGGAAATTAAAACGTGAGCTCTTTGTGACGTCATAGTTAACATTCTTTTGCGCTCGACAGTTTTCGGACAAATTCGGAGAAGGAAATGACGTCATATGTCAGCAAAAGTTCAGTTTATGTGTTGTTTACTGTAATGTTTTTAGAAGGATTTTTTTTTTTTATTGATAAATGAAAATGATGTATGAGGTAAGAATTTTCCGTAGAAACACTTTCTGTTCCACCATGTTGCTATGCACCGCAAAGAATCACTGGGATAGTAGAACGTTTTCACGTGGCCTCATAAAATTTTCTTTGAACAATGTGCGGATTTCAACTCGAATTTCCTCCGTTCGTACACGTTTGTCTATGGAGCTCGCTACGCGAGCGGCGCTTCGCGCCGCCTCGCTGCGCTCGCTAAACCAGTTTACTTCGCAAACTTTTATTTCTCAGGGGAGTTTTAACGTAGCTCGCGGGTTTGCTGACGTCACAGTAGGAATCAACGTAAAGAGTTGACCGTCATAATAAACTAATAGGCTACATCTTTTTCAAAATGACAAATGAGATATTTTGAAGCATAAAAGGAAATATATTAAAAAGCTAAAACGCAGCTTCATAAATACTGTTTATACTAACATTTATTATCATCAAGTGCTGAAAATTTAAAGATGTCACATAAATTGTCACATTTTGTTTTATGAGTATGAGTGTGCGTTGGAACTATCAATTTTCTGTATCTTTACAGCCTTACATCAATAGCATTTGTGCATTTGAAAACTTTCACAATAATGTATAATTAGTATTAATATGTTCTAAAATGTGTTAATCAGCTAGTCTTGTCAATAATGCATTTCAATTTTTGGGTTCTCAGACGTAAGGTAATAATGACGTCGGGCTAACGTCGTAATGAAAATATGAGGTTTTGAGAAATCTTTTAAATCTTAAAAGTGTTTTTGCCAAAAATTGGCCGAGAACACATAGTGATTATTTTTTATGAATTGATTCAAAATCATCTCCTCTGATATTGTGCTGAACATAATTAATTTCGTCTGAATCGTTTAAAAGTTTGGAGCATAGTTTTGAAATGCGTTTCTCGACTAAGATGTGCATTTTACTATATATTTCATTGAAATGGCGTTGCTTGACTTCATTAATGACACTGTATTTAAAACACGGTAACATTATTACTGCGCAGACGAATCTCAAATAAATTTTAGAAATAAAACTCTGAAACCTATGGATCACGTGAACAAATTTTCGAGGTAGGTTTTCTCACAAGCATGTAAACCCGCGAGCTACCTTAAAGAGTAAGACGACACTAAACCAACGTCAGCTTTGACGTCACAATAAACACTGATAAGGGTAAATTACTCTAATTGAAGTTATTATAAATCTGCTGAAATGACCAAAATCCTCTTAAAATCTTGCAAAGGCTAAGATAAAGAACAGCTGACAAATAAGGACATTTCTTCAGATACAGGAAACAGTTGTAAATTGCACTAATTTGGATGAATGCTCACAAATATTTTATTCACTATAATTACGGTAATTTCCTGAAACGTAACGTTATACGTAGCAGCGCCTTTTTTTAAAGGGGGTGGGTGGGTGGATGGCAGCCTCATCCAAACATTCTTTGCAAGCAAAAAGAAAAATAAATCATGAAAATTCTAATCCTTCAGCTCTTTAGCAGTTCAATGGTTTCTTTATTTTCACTTCCATTTATTACATGCGGGGGGGGGGGGGGGGGGGGGGGGCAACACCATGTTCTTTTAACATGATAAGCAAATATTTTTAAGCGTAAATTAAAAAATAAAATTAAACATTAATTATTTTTTTTAAGTGGAGGGGCAAATCCATGGTAAGTCGATTTTCTATGTATAAATTGACAAAAATGAAAAAACTTTTAGCATGGGGGGAGCTCTATGATGAGTCAAGTTTTATATGTAAGTTTAAGAAAAAATGTCTACTGCAAAAAAAAAAGGGGGAAATCAATCAATCAATCATAATCACAATCACTTTAAAAGAGGAGATGCAGTGCAATGAATATTTATATATTAAAATCTTTATTATTTACAACATTGTATCTGAGATTAAACTATTGTTCTACATATAAATAAATAAATTATAACAAATCTTATAAACTATGAATAATGAAAATTTACTGAAAAATAGGTATGTTATATTTTTTGGCATTCAAATTTCACGTTGTTAATTTTATTTTATTAATTTATTATAATTCATTGTTTGATCACATGCTGTGCTCGCCCCAACGGTCGCACCGTAAAACATATTAGTTTGTTTATGAGTTTTTTAATCAAAGTACTGAAAGTACTGAAAAGCTGCCAGAAAACATTTGAATAATATGATATTTTTGTAAACATTTTTTAAAAGTACTGAAAGGTTCTTACGAAACTTTCAATGAATAGTAAAACCAAATCCAATTTATATGCTTTCATGTTGCAGTTATTTATGAAAACAGAGTTTTATTAAATATTACAATGATCGTGCACAAATTTCATCAATTGCCCTGTACAAACATAAGAAATAAGAAAGATCGTATGAGCACACATGAACATGTGGTAGTTGAAACATGGTAGCCTGTATTTTTTTTAACAATAACTTGCATCAATTGCATCATGCAATTTCACAAAATATAATTAAAAGAGATAGTCCAATGTTAAAAGTATTATTAGTATTAATTTTAGAATTTTATTTCTGTTTAATATGAACAATATTCCCTATAACACACTAATATCTGTTCGTGCAACCGTCGTAAGGCAAAGCAAAAAGCAAGATACCTGTACATTGTATCAGTGCGATTGATTTGCAAGTGACCCACAACGGGGATGCCTACTAGTAACTGCTATTCGCAGGGTGAGCGTACGCCTGTTGAACGATGCTCGTAAGACGCAAGTGGAGTTCAAGTGACACCCCGTCTCCAAATAAAATCGCACGTGACACCTACGTATGGCACGCAAAACATTCATTTCTCTTACTTTCACGAAACCACGCGGACAATTATTAGTTTTCACATTAAAGGAGGAATACTTTTTTTTCTGTACACATGAACTGAAAAAAGTCTGGCCTAAGCAAATAACTATTGACACGTTAAAAGAAATCAAAGAAAATTGAGGATATTGTTCTGTGATTGCTGCTTTTATTTGTTATACTAGCTAAACTTGACGAAACGTTCCGGATACCCTTAAAGGTAGAACATTTCCTGGAATCAAAAGAGAAAGTCTGCGCAAAAATCTAATTTCAGCAAATTAATTATAATTTTTTGTGACCAATGTTATATCTTTGACTGCTTTTATTTGTTGAACTTTACAATATTTTCGAAACAGCTTATAGGAAACTTTCAACTGAAAGCGAAAATCAACATTTAATTACTAGTACCTGTACTTTGATTTTATAAAAATGTTTTTGTTAAAAGAGTGGCACCATTTGCATTTCATTCATTTTAAGAATCAAAGTTTACAAATTCATTTTCGGTATTCTGATTTCGATATCAATACGAAAAAAATTTCTAAAGTTATCATGGCCTTCAGATATGATAATCAATATATTCAAAATGGAGAAGTCTGTGTGCCCAATTTTTGCGCTATAAGTAAAACATGTATAGTCCTACAACAATTTCCTCCAGTAGGATGTGTTGGAGTTTTAAGCAGATTAGTTGAAATTTTCGTTCTGCGACTAATAATCATTTTCATACGATTGTATCTTAGCACGGGTGCAAGTCGAAGTGCATGTGAAATCTTTTGCCTTCTCTCCGTTGCAATCAACTTCATTATCTAGTTCCTTCCCGTCCTGTTTTTCGCCTTCCCTTTCCACTTTTTGTCAGAAAAAGTATGTGTTTGTTTGGTTGGTTTAAGAGGGGGATTTATATAAACTTTGGTTTTATTTCATTGAATGAAATAATTGTCGATTCTCTCTACCTTTTACGAATTTTTTCATTCACACTTTTTTTTCATTTAAAAATAAAAAGCAAGTTAAAAAGTTCATAGAGATATGAACTTGTTGGTAACGTAAACCTGTGAAGCCCGAAAGGCTTTTCAGATGATTTGATCACGTATCAACCAAGTTCATATCCCGGTAAGCTATTCAACATTACCGTTTAATATTTGTATTTAAGTTTGAAAAAGGCTAACCGTTCACAACTATTAAAATTGCTGTGTTTTATGTTTACAATAATCCAAGCGCCAAACGATAAGTTCATGCTATGATCATTGTGACGTCATGAAAAAATTCATACAGAATTGAACGTTTTCGCTATTCTGTAGCTTCATATAAGCATAATAGGGAAATAT
Source organism: Magallana angulata (assembly GCF_025612915.1). Lineage (NCBI taxonomy): Eukaryota > Metazoa > Mollusca > Bivalvia > Ostreida > Ostreidae > Magallana > Magallana angulata. The sequence continues at coordinate 47,798,410 of NC_069120.1, forward strand.
ATTTGCTAATGTAAATGTATAAAATGTAATGTTTGTGGGCGTTTCGTACGCACTACGATACAGTGAAATCTCCAACCGCCATTCGTGCAAGTCAAATCGTACGGTTATTTTACGTGTTCCTTGGGTGAAATACATCTGACGAGTATGTTTTCAGTTCTCGCATGAAAACCGTGGTGATTGTTGTGCATAACTAGCAGTCACCGTGAGTGCTTACGGGAAGCGTTCGTCTTTCCAAAATCGTAAGATGCACTTGCGTGATTTTACCATACATGCGTAGAAGCACGTACGACCGGCTGTGACGGAGACATAAGGCTTGAGGCATTACTGGAGAGAAATAGTTATCGCCCTCTGTCGGTTATTCATTCTGTTGACTTTTGTTTTTCATATTTGTACATTATGATTAAGACAGTTGATCTAAAATTTGAGATGATTTATGATGATAAAAACAAATGATTTCAACGACTTGTTATATTTTAATTTGGACTGTCGTTAAAACAATATTTGTGACATTGTTTACATCAGAAAATGCATCACACGAGTGACTTGCACCGGACAAGCAAAGATAATTTTTTTTGACAAGTGTGCGCTAAAAAGAACAAGTTAAACATTCGTTATTAAAAACGTCCATTTCAGAATTCCTTTCCACCCAAACGTCCCATTCATCGATTGATATACAGTAGTTACCGAATGGGATATGCTTTAAAGCCAATAATCTTATAATATATGTAGATGTTTTACCACGTACATAGTACTACCATTCTTAACCCCAATTATTTACGCTGGGATTATACTTATTGTCGTTAAACAAATAAAGTATGCAGAAAAAAGCATGATATCGTTTCCTAGTTATGTCATTAAAATTATATAAGGCTGAATTTATTTTCAGAGAACACAAACCTTGACATTCAAGTTTATTGCAAAAAGCAGTAACGAAAATGCCCCACCGGTAAGTAGAAAAGTTCAATTGTACTTTAAACATGTAGTAGCACAACATAATAGGGAATATATTTCATATCATAATGTACAATCATGTAAATATGCCAAGCAAGTATTAAGATATATGTCATTTATTTAGATTATCGTTTTAAGAAAAAGGTTTATGCAATTAAGGAAAACAAGTTTACCGTCCATTGCACATAAAAGGTAGAGTTGTGTAATAAAGTTATCGAAAGGCAAAGATATGTCTCCACACCTTTGGGGAAATTCTGCATACGAATCCAAACTTCTGAATTATTTAAACATATAGCTTTCCAAATAGCGTTCGATTCGAAAAATTACAGGAAAAAAAGACAAATTTGGGGGGAAAATCAACTTTTAAAATTTACTGCTGTTCGTGAAAGGAAAATCCCTGCAGTAATCGAACCCGGGACCTGCGAGTAAGTAGAGCAAAGCTTCACCCATTGTCGCATTGCGCTACAGACGACACAATTTGGCGATTTTAACTATTTCATAATACGTCATGACGCACTATTAAAAAAAAAAGTTGAAGTCACTGGGTGTCGAGGATCCTCAAGTAAAAAAGTTGATTGAATGGCAAGAATTGATATCCGTTTCGAAAGAAAGACCTTATTGTTAATCTTTGGTTTCTTTTTCCCTATCATTATTTTTTCTTCCGATGTTTGTGCACGCGATTCTCAGAAACGGCTCGGCCGATCTCCATCAAATTTTCAAATGTGATAGATATTGGTCTGAACCTGATAGCAATTTTTTTTTGCATTGATGACGTCATATCTGTTTTTGAGATTTTTCCAATTTTAAAATGTATATTTTTTCTGCGATCGTTCTCCTAAACTATGAGAGATATTGAGCTCAAATTTTTACGGTTGGTAAAGAAAAGATTTGAAGTTTTGCATGGTTGTTATTTTATATGTGTAGTTCAAAAATTTAGATATCAAAAGCGTGGAAAATTTTCGTCCATTTCTTTGGTTATCCCTTCTCCGGTAAATATTTTGTTAAAACATGTAAAGAAAAAAGTTTAAATTTACAAGATCTTTTGTTTAATATCAAGGACAAGGGACTGGCTCCTCAAATTAGGGACCTAGAATGCTATAAAGTATTTCATCTGTGGCCCTAAACTGAGGGATATTTTGTAATAAGTTATAGAAGCAAATATATTTATCTTACAGTTATGTAGCCTAACACTATAATGATCTACTCATGTGTTACATAATTAGCGGTTTTAAGGGGTCAAAAGTCCAAAGCTTTGATCACTAATATATCAAAAGGAAAACTAGTTTGATAAGCAGTAGTGAAAAATGTGCTCAAAACCATCTACTAAACAGTTTGCAACTATCAAAATTTCGTTACACGGCCCAGATAAGACGATAAGGGGGTCTGCCCCTAAAACCTTCTTTCTCAGATATCTCAAGAAAGATAACTAATTTGTAAACACTTGTTGATCAATATGTGTGTAGTTTTGAAAGACCTTTCGATTAACAACAAGGACAAGGGACTGGCCCCTTGAATTAGTGACCAAGAGGGCTCTAAAGTATTTTATCTATAGCCCTTAACTGGGGGATATTTTGTAATAGGTTATAGAAGCGAATATGTTTATCTTACAGTTATGTAGCCTAACAATATAATGATCTTCTCATGTGTTACATAATTAGGGGTTTTTAGGGGTCAGATGTTCAAAACTTTGATCACCTATATCTGGTAAAGGAAAAATATTTGATAAGCTGTAGGGAAGAAAAGATGCTCAAAATGATCTTCTAAACAGTATGGAACCATCAAAATTTCATTAGACGGCCACGATAAAGATAATGAAAAAATGACAATAACAAACTGTCAACCATCTCAAAGATCCATAAAACAAAATACAAATTCAAAACAGAGCAACACGGACCTCTAAAAAGATAGACGTAGAATCAGGTGCCATGGAGGAGTGAGCATCCTCTGCTGACCGGTCACACCCGCCGTGTTCTTTTTGTCGCAATCGGGAAAAAAACGGAAAAGTCCGTAGACAATTAGGTGATTAATTATGGCCTTACAATTAGTATTGAAAACGCGACCCAGTGGAAGATTGTATTTGCTGAATAGGTCGTTGTATCGACCATAGAACATACGAAAAGATGACTTCAAACGAGACTGTTTACAATTAGGGGATCGATCCCTAAAGTTGTCTTCCTCTGATAACACAAGAACGATAACGAATTTGTAAACGCTTGTTGAATAAAACGTGTGTGTAGTTTTGAGTTACCTTTCAATTGATACTAAGGACACGGGCTGGACCATAAATCTAGGGACCCAAAGGGGTATAAAGTTTTTTAATAATAACTCTTTAATGACGGGTATTTTGTAATAAGTTTAAGAAGCAGAAATGTTTATTTTACCGTTATGTACTCATACAATATAATGATCTTCTCAAGTATTACGTAATTAGGGGTTTTTAGGGGTCAAAAGCTTAAAACTTTGATCACCTATATATGTTAAAGAAAAAATATTTCGATAAGCAGTTTGGAAGAAAAGATACTCAAAATGATGTACTGAACAATATTTAACCTTCAAAATTTCGTTAATTAGCCCAAATAAGGAGATAAGGGGTCAACCCCGAAATAATTTTTTTCCAAATATCTCAAGATCTGTATCAAATTTCTAAGCACTTCTTGAACAAAATGTAATACGAATTAAAGGCCCTTTCATTTGATATTAAGAAAGGGGACTGGTCCCTTAAAATTAGGTGTCAAGAGGGGTTTAAAGTATTTAAACCACCACTCTTACACCTGAAACAAAATACTCTTCGATATTAAGAATGAAGACTCCCATTTCCTCTATTTTCATGTTATGTTCAACTGTTTTAATGCAAAATCAAGATCTTACAAGTATCTCAACTTCTAGAATCGAACGGAAGACCTCATCGTTGCTCGCAACGAGATCGTGTCTAGTTATTAATATTATTTCCGGTTTTTGTATTAAGGGGTACGAATCTGTGCAGCTGAATCTTGAAGACGTGAACGATGAGAGTCCTGTTTTTGATTCTCCTTCTTATCAAATTCTTCTGCCGGAGGTAAGTATTATCAAAATCGGTATAATATTCAGTCTTGAAGAAAAACTTGGAGATGGGATGTAATTGCATTTACTTTGGATTTCATACTTGTGAATATACTTAAAACATATGATTTTTACTTTTTTAAAGAATTATACGGTGAATAGTGAAGTGACAGGAGTAACTATTACAGCTAAAGATCCTGATGCTGGGACTGCAGGACAAGTATTTTTCTCAATAGAGGTACAACAAAGATATCTTCAGTGTGGCTATCGTAATTTTAAATGCAATTTAAAAACAATATTGATAAATAAGTTTTAAAAATAAAAAAACCCAACATTACAGCTCATTTGTCAATTTAACTCCATGTATACAACTCATTGAATTAGCAATGCAGGTTTTGGTTAAGGTAGTTTTGTATGTTTATTGCCAAAACAGTCGAATTTGTAAGCTCAACTTAAAAAAAATACGCTACTATCATTATCATGTTAACAAATGCAGGTACGGTCTACGCCCTATGGTGGTATTTTTCCTCAAAAAATGAGGGTTTGAATTAGGTCTTGAGATCGTGCAATATTTTTATCAATATGGTTAAATCGTTAATACAATTTACATTTTTCGTTTCCATTTAGGAGAGTTCTATGGTCGTGGTCATGTTTTAGACTGTATTGATCTCCTCTAAAAGTAGGACTGGATTTAAAAATAAAAAAAACACCCAAATTTAAAATGTTAACTTAATGGATAACTAGATAATAACTAGATAATAACTAGATAATATTTATTGCTGAGCAAATCATATCTTTAAATTTAAGATAAATCTGATGGATAATTTGTTGACGATCCAGCCTCCTTAAATCTATTTGATAATGTGAAAATACAAGTTTGTATTAGCACATTTTCTGACTATATTCACTTTGAATATTTTATCAAACGGTAAGAAAAAAGACATCAAGTTTTCGTGCTATTGAACCTTCAACCTAAAAGGCCCTAGCTCTAAAAGGATACTTTCGGTCTACTGCACGATTTTAATCAGAACAAACTGCTGTTAATTTAAAAATGCTATATGCAACTTTGTCCAGGAATTTACAGACTTACTAAAACGTTTAATTGCTATGCAAAAAAATTGGAACTGGGACACACTTTATAAAATGAGAGGAATTGAAGTTCTATAAAATTACTCTATTTAGAGGTTTTGATATGCATACCATACACCAAATCAACATTTCCCAGGTATTAACATATTTTAGTGTTAGATCAATGTTATGTAAAATAAACCTTGATTTGAAATTTTTAAAAGAATTATCAGATTTGTTTACATTTTTATTTTTCAGTAACTTATCCGTCCTAATATAGGCATATTACATGTCTTATTTACCCATTTTTTAAATTTACGAAAATATTTGATAGTGCAAGTGAACGTATGATTAGCAATATAAAAATTGCGCTTTATTTCATTTCCAGCCCTCTGGTCAGGTACGTATTACAAACGTGGTTAATTTACGATATTCTTTTTTTGAATTCTGATTTTCCTAATTTGTTTCTTAAGTTTTTATTTACATTTTAATGAATGAATGCTTTTTGATTTTAGGCGGCCAATCTTTATAGTGGATATTTTAATATATCCGACAGCGGAACTTTGTTTTTGAAAAAGGAATTAGACTATGAGAAGTTAACGTTCCTACAATACACTATCATAGCTAAGGTATTGTCCAAAATATGAAGTTATTTGTTTATTGCATACATATGAATAATTCAGAAAGCGTTGGTGTTTTTAAAATATCACAAGAAGTTTAAAAAGTATTGAAAAAAGATATGATATCTTAATGAAAAATTAGGATGGGGGCGACGGTTACCAGAGACATAGCAGTACCGCTGAGTTATTGGTCAAAGTTGAGGATGTACAAGACAAACCACCAATTTTTATAGGACTTCCGTACGTAAAGTATGTCCTGGAGAATTTTAGTGAGGTATGTAAATCATATTCAGTCGTGAAGTTAAAATGAAAAAAATGTGTGTTTAGAATTACAATCACCATTTAGTCCAAATTTTTAACTCTTAAATGACTGCTGGACAGTGTCTTTTTGTGAGATGTCGATTACACGATGGATGTAAATAACCCATACACTGTATATCATGATCACCTTTTATACACGTATTTACAAGTTTAATTCGTGTATCTACATGTTCAAGAATTAATAAACTGATTTTATATAGCCATTGAAATATTCAAATGATGAGTTTTGTTGAGGTTTCATCAACAATTGATGGATATTAATTGTGATTGTACAAAACAATAAAATGGTTTTTGTCAATATGCATAGGTCAGGAGGATTGATACACAAAGTTTGAAACGTTCCTCCATTTTGAAAAAGGTATTTCAAGAGGAAAATGTATTATTTTGATTTTCATTACTTTGATAATTTTTACAGCATCAGGAAGGCGGTCGGTTTTATCTCTCTTCCTTGGAAGACGATACACAGGGTTGAAATATATTATAATTTTTGGGTTGTAAATTTCCTCTCTTGTCAATGGCAGAAAGAACATATGTAAAAATTTCTTATCATGATTAGTTTTTATTCTGTTGCCCTGAAGAAGGGACTGGTTGTCCCGAAATTTGACAATATTTACTTTATTGTTCGTGTCGTTGGTTATTTTTAGTGCTTGTTATATCTCATCTTACAACTGTGTATCTTTTGATCCGACACTATATAAAGAGTGTTGTTGGTTTTTTATTCCTCATATATATATATATATATATATATATATATATATATATATATATATATATATATATATGCGGCTGTTCTGTTCACGTGCTTGTTACAAAATTTGTATTATTTGTTATTATATTGAGTGCATGATTTATTTTATATGAAACCATGAAAAACAGAAATTGTTTTTGTGGCCTTTTCAAGAGTAACAATGATTGAATACCATATACCCTTTTATATCTTGAATAATATATTTTTTAAATTGAAAGGTAATCTTCGAGGTTCACGCAATTGATGGGGATCTTGGAATACCAAGAGATGTCAGTTATGGTCCTCTAAATGGTAAAAAAAAAAAATCATTGCATTACATTATTGTGCCCGTACCTTCAGAATTAACTTACCATTTGAGATATACGTTTTTGATTACTTAAAAAAAGATTGATTGTTTCTATTCATTTCATTCTATTTTGATTTTATCTTGTAAATAAAATTTATCTTTTGTATGGTAAAGGTTCCTGTGCAGATTACTTTAGTATAAACGACACCGGAGTAATCACAGCAAAAAAGAAGCTGGATAGAGACAAGGATGAAATAAAAGATAATAGAGGAGTCTGCTTTATTGAAATTGAAGTGAGTATAATATAAATGATATCAATAATATAAATTTGGACTTTTCAAACTGATTTAACTAATATCAAGATCAGCTTTAAGCTGTAATTTTTTCATCGATTTTTAAATAAAAGGCTCACGAAGTTGGAGTGACCCCATCAAATTTGACGCGGTCTACCACGAAGTTTGCTCTGACGGTTGAAGACATAAACGATAATGCGCCCACCTTCACCAAGGCGAAGTACAATGGTCGTGTAGACGAGAATGCAACAATTTCTATTTCATTCGACGATGATATCCAGGTTGAAGATATTGATCAGGCAGGAATTTATATTTTTCAATGATCAGTTCTACAGAGAACTTACCATATTGTAATATTTGCAGATAATGTCATAAATTATTATAAAATAACTTGATTTTTTCCCCATTTTTCTCTCATTTTGATATTAGAATAATCACAACAAAATTCAAGTAACTGTCCACCGTGACCGAAATATGACACCCTATGATGGAATTGAAGTTTCGCCATCGGAAATAATTGGAAAAGGAATAGTTTTACTCCGTGTAAACAACTCATTTGACTACGAGGAACAAAAGTTTGTGAAATTGGTGGTAAAGTGTCTACATTTTATTACATTAATTAAGCAGGTACAACTTTGCACCGCCAGAATTGTTACTAGTGTTCCAATATTTATTTCAAGAGTATTTGGTAATAAACTCACCAAATTTAAAAGAAAAGACTTCATTTGGTTAACTGATGATATTTTAACATCAACGTGGATCAAGAATATTCATTGATTAGCTTTCATTTTTTAAATTTACTTGATTGTTGAAAACAAGCAAGTTTTTTTTTAAAAAGTTTAGTAGGTTACTTAATACATTTCCAAAATGTTTATAGTTGAAGGCCGAAGATACACAAAACCGCTCCTTGCATTCCCTTTGTGATGTTCACATTGAAATAGTCGACACAAATGACAACGATCCCAAGTTTATTTCCGAAGATTATAAATTCTACGTCCTCGAAAACAGTTGTTACAATACGTCTGTTGGCATCATCAAGGTACGTATTATATGATTACGGTAATAATTAAAAATCTTACCACAATGACTAATTATAGGAGTTTTTTATTTTTTCTTAATTTTTCTTAAAAAGAAATAATACCATAAATGCATTATATTTCATCCATGATGAACTCTAACCCCTCAGATATAAGAACCAAAACAGTTGTATTTTATATATGCAATTGGAAACAGTTAATTAGATACATATTTCAGAAGCAGCAGTAGATAAAGTTATTCTTATTTCTTTTTAATTTCTTTTGCCTTATATTACATTTATGATCTCTTATTCTACGACTTTGAAACAATGATTATATCCACATGTACCCTACTTGCAGGCGACTGACAGGGACTCTAATGAGTTTGGAAAAGTATTTTACCATGTAAGCGGAACCAAAAACAGGTATTTATTACATACATGTATATTATTGTTTTTTATGTGGTATTTAAATATAACAAATCTAATGCCTCAAAAATAGGTCGAGTATCGTTACAAATAAACAAATACAATTTCTGTATGCAGACGTCTAATTACTAAATTACAAAAATCACACATCAATAACGTAGTATAAATATGCTACTCAATGTTTCATTTAGCATTAGAATTACCTGATTAAATGATTCTAGAATGATCAAAAATTTTAAGGGAGGAAATATTTTACATAGATCGTGACCATACTAATTTCATATTATTTCGCAGATTTACAGTTAATGCAACCAGCGGGGAGATCTTTGTAGCAACAAAAAAAGGCTGTAACTGCACTGGTTCGGAGTGTGAGGACAGCGATTTGAATTGGGAGAAAAATCCGGTTTACTATTTAACAGCTGAGGCCCAAGACGGAGGAGGCAGACGATCTTCTGTGCCTGTTGAGATTCACCTGATGGACATAAACGATAAAGCTCCTCAATTTAGATACTCTGATTATGAAACAAGTATCAAGGAAAACAGCACAACATTTTCCTCCGGGAAATTGGAGTTTATTGTTCAGGTTTTTAAAATTTACTGTGCATATTTTCAGTTAACTTTAAATTCAAACCTTTTATCATATCTTTTATCATGCCATTAGAAAGGATTAATTTTGCTTAATAATTTTATATCATTTAAGGCAACTGATGGGGATGAAATAAATTCAAACAACAGTCAAATCAATTATTGTATCGTGGGTGACAATGATGCATGCATGAGTCACACCCATTTCCATGTAAATGGAACCGGATCCGTTTTGTGTATTAAAGCACTAGATTATGAAGACTTACCCGTATCATCCAGAGGAAAAGCAGGAGAGCTTAGATTGAAAATAAAAGCATATGATAATGGAAACCCAATTCTATACTCCACAGTCAACCTGACAATACTTGTGCAGGTAACAGCGAAAATAATGTACGAAATTTCTTTTTTGTATTTTGCATTATTTCTTCTTAATTTAAGTTTAATCATAATTTAAGCATCATGAATATTTTTCCTTTAACAGGATGAAAACGACAACAATCCAACTTTCAACCAAACACATAAGGGTTATGTTGAAGAAAATTCGGAAAAGGGTACCATTCGTGTATATATATATATATATATATATATATATATATATATATATATATATATATATATATATATATATATTTCTTATACGAAACATTCACTAAATAATTCTACGACCAAATAATTCTACGACCATTCTTTTTGGCTCTCTTATGAACAATTTTCCATATAAAGTTTTTAAAAACTTTCTGTAGGAACATCGGTTTTAACAGTATCCGCTTACGATGCTGACGGAACATCTCCAAACAATGAAATATCGTACTTCATTTTTTCTGGAGGATCGGATCAATTTAGCATGGACGGCTCTTCTGGGGTGATATCAGTTCAGCATGGTGCGATGTTGGATACAGAAAGAGTGCCGAAATACGATATCACTGTCATTGCCATAGATAGAGGAAATCCACAAAGGAATGGGACAACAAATGTTACCGTTGTTGTTCTTGACGTTAATGATACGCCTCCGAGGTATTTGAATCTCCCCAATAAAATAGAGGTTCAAGAAAATGACACTGAAAAAGTTGCTGTATTCAACGTGTCTTGTATTGACAATGATACTGATTCAGAATTGGAGTACATTATTCAGGTTGCAGAGGTGTGTTATATCGACGGACGAAAGGCAAACGATACAGAACTAGTTAATTTCAAGGTAAGCCTTGGAAAAGAAATTATTTTGTTTGACTAAGATGGAGATACATCATAACTCACATTGAGTTAATATGGAAAATTATGAAATCTTTTGAATCAAGAAAACCTTCATACTTCAATAATAAGTTTTAAATGAATTTCATTGCATGATTTGAATTGTTTCTCAGCTATCAATTCAACATTTCCGAAATGAGACAATTGGTTGAGGCGTAAAGGTCATTCGTTTTATAGAAGTTTATTGACATCTTTATTGGGTTGGAATTGAAAAACCTGACATCACATTCGTCTTTTCTTTTAGAACTACTTTGTTATTGATAAATCAACTGGAGTTATATCAAGCTCTCCAAAGGTTGATGCTGAGACTGTGAAAAGAATTGTCTTAAACGTGACTGTCGTTGACATTAAAACAGCGTCTACGTACGAAAATTCAACCATGGGTATGATCTCTCTTTTTTTTCTTCGCCTTCCTCACTGTTACAGAGTTATTTTCGAGTGCGTCATTTGAGAAAAGCACTTACTTTTAATTTATTATGAAAATTTTTTAAAACAAAACCATCAATCATGCTATTTGAATTGTAATCAACATTGATATTTTCTCATTGCCAAATTATTTTTCCAAAACAATTCAGCACAACTTACACTCAGCATAACAGACAAGAATGATAATCCGCCTATCTTTCTGCAAAAATCATTGTCTGTTGGAATTTTAAGAGACTCTGGTATTAGCACTGTGGTCTTTGATTTAAAAGTGAGTATTCATCGTTAATATGTCTTGAAATTTAAAACTAGGTAAAAGCATGAAAAATGTCAACATTGTATAAAAACAAAAATGTTAAAACATCTATTTTGATAAATATACGCATTACATGAACATAGTTTCACAAAATTTAATGTTAATCAAGAAATATGAAAATTGGTTACTGTTGTGAGGCAACATTTTGTAGGATTACATATTTTTTATTAGGAAAAAGTCAGTGATGCTGATTCAAGTGTCCAGAACAGGATACATACGTTCTACTATAATGTATACAAAGATCTTGATAACAATAAAGTAGGATCGGGATGCAGTCATTCATTTTGTGTGACGATAAATGGTACCGTGTACTCCAATGTACTGTTTACGGGAAGGGGTTACGCCAAGATCAATATAACAGTGAATGATACAGCAGGAACCGATTACACAATATTGGACGTAAGAAAAATATTGTTTATCATTGTTAAATTTAAAAAAAAACATTTACTGAGTATTTTGCTTACAAAACTAATCAATATTTAAAAAAAAATGATACTTTATGTAGATGTCAGAGATTTAATTTTAAGGTTCTTTTGTTTCGAATTTATTATCAAAAAAATTCAAATTTCTTATAATGCAGTCTTGTGTTTTAAACAAATCTTTTGGGACTTCTGTATACATCTAACAAATCAGTAAATCATAAACTCGTTAATTTTTATATCTGAACTAATTAGTTTATAAGTTTGTTAATAATCTATCAGTTTCAAGCATTTGTTTTTGTTCTTGTTTTTTTTTTAAATCATCACAAAAATAGCATATTATTTGTTTGTGTAGCTATTATTGCAATATTTAACTTTATATTAATATTCAGATATTGATATGCTACCCGTAAGGTGTAAACTTATTATTTTCTTATATTGTTTATTCGGGACGTTTATTTTCATGATGAACAATTTGCTTTCAGATCTACGTTATAGACGAATCCCAACAGCTCTCAATGCATTTTCTAATGCAAACAAATGCGGTTTATCAAGTAAAAGATACAGTACTGAAGTAGGATGATCATTTGATTAAATAATATTGTCAAACACTTATGGTTATAATAACGTTATGTATGTGTTTACCTTTACATTATATTTAGATTATACGTGTGCTAACTTTCAAACTACACTTTTATTGCAGGAAACTGTCGCAAGTCTTAGGCTATAAATGTGTGTTTGATAAAATCGAGCAGTTTATGGATAATAACAACAATCTCAAGGAACACGAGTAAGCAAAGTCCCGATTCATGAAATATTGTACTGTAAAGACAATTTTTAAATTTATTGATTCAAAAACATTCCAGAAAGAATATTCAATATATATTGTTTTTTAGGCTGAATAATATAACTTATTGCTTTGATTAACGTCACAGGTCTTTGTTGACATTCCACGTTTTAGACGAACCAACGAATACAGTGTTGGAAGCCGCAAGTGTTGAAAGGTTGATTCTTTTCTTTTCCCTTTACATTTCATATTTTAATGAATAAGCAAAGACATTATTACATATTTTAATGTTATCTGAGCACAAATCTAAAACAAATAACACTTTCTAAATATATTGAAACATTACTAGCGACCATTGAAATTACAAATAATAAAACCATTAATGAAATTCTATATCAATTAAAATTTATTGATGAAAATCATTTTCAACCTGCAAAATGACATTAGCCTTTTAGATAAAAGAGGTGACAGTTTGAAGGGCTTACGTGACGAGTTTGCAGTTCAAGCAATTGGAGTAAGCTTTGTATTTACTTATTTATTTACATTCATTTGTTTAATAATGATTCTAGTTATTGATGTTTAGTTATTTTACAGAAATGTCATTGCATTGTTTTCCTTACAGGCATTAACAATAAAGGACCCGATAACAAATGAGAACAAAATCAAAGAGACATACATCCTGGTGGCAGTTATCGTTCTTCTTGCGCTAATTCTCGGCATCATTATTTACTTCTATATAGTGTCTAACACACGGTTGGTATATATTCTCATTATTTTGATTCCCTAGCATTAAACACTAAAGATGATTGTCTGTTTTCAAAGAATCCTTACTCTAGTCCATTTCTAGTCTATATCTAAATTTTGCACATCTCTTTGTTCTATGAACCAATGAATGAAATTATGATTGATTCTGTGACGTCATTTAACAAAACAATTTATTTTAAAAAGACATCAATAGATGTGATTATATTTTGATTTTTTAAAATATTGACATTTACTTATACTGCAAAATTATTAATAAATTAATTTTTGCTCTCTGTTTTTGTTTACTTTGAAATAAAAAAAAGCGAAGTTCTGAACATATGAAATAGGGAATATGTTTTATGCAAACAAAGAAAATAAAAGGTTAAATATAATGTAAAACATTTTGACCAATGACAACTTCATCATTAAATGCAGTTTATCTATTGGATTGTCCGTAATCTGTCCATCCGTCTGTCTGTAAACTTTTTACAAGTTTTAATTCTTCTCTAGAATCACTGAGCCGAATTAAACCAGATTGGTAAAATGAATCCTTATAGGAAGGGACTTCCTGTTTATAAAAAAAAAACTACGAACACCTTTCCATAAGGGAGATTGTCATAAAACAGTGCATATGGTGTGAGCCTTAAAAATGCATCGTCTCAAGAACCACTGCCCCAGAAATTACAATATTTACACAAAAGCTTGTATATAAAGTGAAGAATCTAAATTTGAAAAAATCATGACCACTGGACAAAAACTAGGGACCAAAGAGGAGTTCAAAATTTAACAGAATGGGTTTCAAAGTTTCACATAGGAGTGTATTGGGGAAATGTTTTAAAATCTTATTTTCAAGAACTACAATGCTGCAATTGTGTCACTGTGCATGCATTTTCAGATAGAGTCTAAATCGTGACCCCCTGCACTAGTACTCGGCCCCAGGAGGGGTTCAAAGTTTAACATAACAGTTTATAGAAAAAAAATTCTTCTTAAGAGCTACATTAAGACTACTATGCAAGAAATCTTTAGAATATGTAGATTCTTAATTGTTAAAACCATGCCTTCTGCACCAATACTGGTCACCCTGGTCGAAGTATATAGAAAAGATTATTAAAAAATCATCAAAATACAATACTACGTTTAGTTATTTGACTATGTATAAGCATCCTCACATCTTCATATCTTTATATTAAGATCACAGTGACCTTCCTTAACTTTTTATAATTATGTTAAGTTCAATTTACAATTTTCTAATTTTTGATACATAGAGGCCCAGGATAATAAGAATGACCAGTTAATGCATCTTAGATCTTAAGATATGATGTCCAAAATGGAAGGCTTCTTTTTATGTATTGTTGAATGAATTGTCAAATCTAAGAAAGTATGAAAATTTATCAACATTTTTAAAGAATTTCATATTTAAACATTTCAAAATGATAGAAGAACTATTGTTCAGGTGCGCGAAGTGGCCCATGTATCTCTTGTTACTCTGTGTTATTTATTTATTTTATTTTTTTTCAGATTTAAGAGAAAACTAAAAGCTGCTACTATACCAACAGCGGGTAATGTGCTATTTTTTTTTATTTTTTTTTTTTTTTTTTTTTTTTTACAGATATGCACTTCTTAATTTTCTTTTATTTAAAGTTAATCATATGGAGAAATTGTATACATTTTACTTGCATAGCGGCCATATTGTTATCACAATGGTGATTTTCCTTTACATATGAAATATATGTAAAGGAATTAGAAAAATTACTAATTTAAAAAATTAGTATTTCTCCTCATTTGGTTTTGTTATTGACTACATCCGTGATCGGAATGCACTTGTTTTGTCTAACTGAGATGTTAAGATGGCGGTTCCTTTTGAATTTGAAAAATCAAAGCGGGGCGTTGTAGGAAAATAGTGTGTTTGAGTGATGAAAGACCTCATGAAGAGGTTTTGGAATTATTTTCAAAATACTTGCCATTCATAGGTAAAGTTGTTCCTCAAATATTTACAAAGTTTATATTGCAAACTAATTATATATTGCAGAAACCTTGACTCAAATTAAAAACAAGTCTTATCGGTTTCTTTTTACTTTCAATTAAGCATTTTTTAAAGATTTTTTTCAGTAAGCTATCAAACTTGCAACTAGGCATTTAGGCTTTATATTGAATCATAATTGCATATTTCGACAATAATTATCATTATAAATTGAATGATATTTTTCAGGTTATGATTCTTTTTAGTTCTAAGCTGATTTTTTCAACTATTTGTTTATTTATTTACTCATTTTGGCCGGTAAAGTCCTATTTTTAGATAATATTATGGTTGAATAGGGAGGCATTTAAAGTGAATTGGAAGTGTGAATCACTGAATGTGGTGACAAAAAAACATACACAGATAATCTATGCATTGCCTTAACACGTGTTCTTTTTCAAAAAATTAAAGTTTTGAGGTAACCACACCAATTTCATACATAAAAGGTATGTAATTTTCATTTGTTAGGGAGACAACTATAATACATGAATATTAATGAGAACAGTGTCACATGGAATTTAGCTCATGAATAAAGTGTACGTGATTTCTCCATTTGTATTAATTAGATATTTCTCTGTTTGCAGAAAAGAACAAAGATAACCTTGGACAACCATATCTTCCGGGAAGCAATATATTTTCTTCAACGTAGGTTTTTAACGAATTCAGTGAACAAATATTTCCCTTGAAATCCCAATTTTATATAGTGATGAAACATAATGACATTTAAATTTGATAAAATTTTTGTTTTAAAGGTTTAAGACAAGTCCTCTATCAATTAATATATCTATATACATTATTTTATCTCAATTTTGACTATTTCTTTTCTTATCTCTCTCTCTCTCTCTCTCTCTGTCTCTCTCTCTTTCACTTTTATTTTCCGGATATATATTTATTACAAGAAACGATGATGAAAATTCGACATTCGCGATTTTTTGTCCTCACTATTTAATGAAAACGGTTGATTCGGGGAATGAAGTACTCGCGTAAAATAAGGAATTTACAGTTTCTATCTTTGTAATGGTTATAAGCCAAAAACTGTTTATTCTGTCAGATATTGTACAGTCCGAAACGAAAAAACAGAACGTTATATTCACCTGTATGTGACTTAAGAGGACAATATAACATTTGATAATCTCTACATTGGACTAAAATAGATTATCCAATGAAATATCGTGCTTCTCAGTTTGTTCGGCTAAGGCTTTAAACTAATCTCACTCATTGCGAGCGTCTGGATATTGTACTTCTCAGGTAGCCAAATCATTATATTGACCTTAAAAACAGCCATAATTTTTTTATTATTACATACGAACTTGTCTTTTGGGCATATGATAGAAAAAAGTTTGTTTTCAGACTGGCTAATTTCACGCACGTTCCCACTATCACATTGAAATTTTTGACGGTTAAAAAGATTTTGATCAACACAACTAATTTTCAAACTTAATTATTCTTTATTATCGTATCAGATGCACTGTATCGTTTTGAAGTGCAGCACAATGCATTTAATTGTGTACCCCTAATCATGTCAATCTGTATCAATTTTGGTGAAAGGAAAGACCGCGCTGGGTGGCATTCAACTTCAATGTGTCAGTGATCGTATCGTAGCTCAAATAGTGATGATTTTCCATCCGGGTCGTGAAAAGAAGCGCCATTATTATCATACCTCATCGCAAAAGAGTACATTAGTTTGCGATGAACGTATAGTTACGTATACGGTCGTACATGTATTTACACGTAGACAAGCATACCAAATCGGGGACTCGTGTCGTGATATTCGGATCAGATCGAGATCAAATCGGGAAGTTTCTCTTATCTAAACGTATTTTTTGTATCGAAACGGACAATGAGATCATGAAAGATCCCGTCAAATGAAATATGTCTTTTGTGACTGAAGAGTATCAAAGCTTAACAGATCGCATAAGGACGTACCGACTTGCATCACCTCGTATATAATACTAGAATAATGAAACATTCCAGGATTAGATACGATTTGTAGATTGTAGTGTTCATAACGGATTGCACATCAGTGGGAACTTAGCATAAATGAAGAAAGATTTTTATTCATAATCCGATTCACATTATATTTTATGGATTCAGCTAGTTTTTAATTAAGAATTGATTGAAATAATTTTGAATTTTCAAGGATATTTTGCTTTCTTTAATTTGTTTACAATGTATTAATTAATTTCTATGCCGCTTTCCCCTTTTAAATTGTGGGGTTTTATCCATGACTTAACATATTCATGAGTATATACATACAAACCGTTTCATTTATGTAAGGCAAAATGAAAAAAATGTTATTTATTGCGAGTTATTCTAATACATGCATTTCATTAAAATTCTTGAATTTCTAAGCAAAAACAAGTTATGTACATAATTTTTATTTTTTTCCAGTAAAAACCCCTTGGTAGATAAAGATGATGAGGTCAAGCGTAGAATAAATGACCTGGTGGATCGTGCAAGTCTAGCCGGAAGGTAAACCCAATTGTTTTGGGTTTTTGTTTTTGATTTGTCTTTTAATGATGTAGTTTAAACATTTCATAATTCATCAATGGTTTTGTCTCTTGGTAAACAAAATGTAACATTTTTATAATTACCTGTCTTTTTGCGTTTTTGCTTTGAACTAAGATTATGATTTCCAAGTAGAAAACTAAAAAGATATATTGTAATGAATATGTTTAAGCGGTGTAGAAATACAGCACTGCCTCAAAAGTATTCGCGGAAAAACAAAATGGCGGACTTTGTAAACAAACCCTGCTTCAAAGTTTAGGACTAAAATAAAAACGAAAAATGATAAACAGACTTACTTTAATACTTTGTCAAGCAACCTTTGGATCGAATCACTAGCATTATTCTCCTTGGAAGTGAATTACATAAGTTTTGGACAGATCGGGGTTGATAAGACGTCCACAGTTCGTTAATGGCGTTAAAAAATTCATCAGGGGTCCTTATGTTTCGGGCAGTATTTTGAAGCTCTCTTTTAATACGAAGCCATATATTCTCTATAACATTTAGATCTGGGGACTGGGCAGGCCAAGTCAAACAACTAATAGTATTGTCACGCTTGTATTCTTCGATAATTCTTGCTCGATGCACAGGTGCATTGTCGTCCTGAAATCTATACATTCCATCAGAGAAATGACGAGCTAAAACCAGCCAAAGGTTGTTTTCAAGAATTTCCTGATATTTAACGGCATTTATATTTCCGTTTACTTTGCATAAAGTTCCAACACCATGCCACGATATGCAACCCCATATCATTACTGTCACACGCTTCTGAAATGAAGGACACATGCATTCCGGACGGTAAGCTTCATTTGCTGAACGCCACACATACATGCGATTATTCTGTCCTATTACAACCCGTGATTCATCACTAAATATCACTTGCTTCCATTCATTCTGAACTGACCAATTCCACCTTGCCAGACACCACGAAAGTCGCTTTCTTCCGTTCACCTCCCTGACTACCATTTTCTTCCTAATAACTCGCCAAAAAACCTTATTTTTGTGCAATATTCTTTGGACAGTCTTGTGATGGACATTTGCTGCACATCCTGTGTTAAAATAACGTCTTATGTCCCGTAATGATCTTCCACGATTTCCTTTAACAAAGAGCAAAAGTCTACTCTCCGCTCTTTTGGTAACTTTCGGAGGTCTCTCGGAACGGGGTAAATTTTCCACATTTCCCGTCGTGGAAAACTTTTGCCATATAGATCTAATTGTTGACTCAGATATATTCAACAATCTCTCAATTTCACAGTTTCTGTGTCCTTCCCGTTTTAAATCTACAACTACTTGTTTAAGCTCAGTACTAATTTCTTTTGACTTACGCGCCATGTTGGAAAACACTGTTTGATAAAAATAGCAGACGACAACAATGATACGTCATATGGTCTGGGGTTAACACACGTGATACGTTTGCGGGAGATTACTCTAAATTAGTAAACAAGCGAAAAGTTTAGACGTGATTCATTTAATATACGTTGATTTTTTTTAAAAGTCCGCCATTTTGTTTTTCCGCGAATACTTTTGAGGCAGTGCTGTATATTAATATTGTTTCACAAATGTTGTATTAATACCATTTGATAACCATCTGTCCTATACAGTGAAAACTCCTTAGACTATAATGAAGTTGAGTATGCCAAACGTAACCGTGACAACGACAATCCAGTTGAGGAAAAGGAAGTGACCATGGATATGTATGGGGATGATGACGTTATCCAAAATGACTCTGACGATGACCTTATGCTCCTAAAGCAAGCAGTAAAGCAACATGAAAAAACAGCGCCGGTACCCCACGACATGGACTGTAACGATCGGTTCGATGTAATGAATGGAAAAGTCAATGAAAGCTACGAAATAGTGGAATCCACAGATGTCTAAAATGTACTTCATCAGATTTTGCTCTTGAAAACGACGTTGAGTTGATTTCTTTTCAACTTTTTTAATTTGAAAATAGTTTATGTTAAAAACAACATTATTTTTTTTTATTATTTAGTACTTTCACAGTGATGAATTTGTCTAAATTATCAGATATTGCATAGAAAATATCACATCATATATTATACAGGTTCCTTTGACGTGAAAACGGGAAGAACCTTTCCAAAGTAGCACAAACAGAATTATAATTTCTTTTAAATTCATTGCTTAGTTACGTGATTTAATTATTGTAAATGGAAGCATGCATGCATATTTTAAAGTGGGAATTTTTTACCATACATCTTTGCTTGGTTCAACTCTGTAGCATATTTCATGTTCGCAGAATAAACATCCTTCTTTCAAACAGTCTTTCATATATTTACGTGATTTAAAATCATATTGTACAATTTGATTTAAACACTTCACACTCAAATATGTTTAAGTTTATTTTTAGTTCAGCTTGAAAATAAAAACAAGATACATTTTTTTTAATTTTATGTAACAACGCTGTATTATATATTAAACAAAACAATCAAGTTCTTTTTAGTCACACATTATTTCCTTTTTACTTTTCTGTTTTAGTGATTTTCATAAACCAACATCTAAATAGTATGTTCCATGATATGACACTAACTTTGATTTAACTTCCAATATAAGATGAAGACAAAACTTATCTAATAAAAAGCATAAAACAACAGAGATACAGTTTATCAATACAATTGTATATCGTGCATAAATCAGCATATATCGTTGCAAACGTTTAAATATATAAAAACATACAAACATTAATTCGATTCCGTCATATATGTTTTCAGTGCAATAATTAGACTGACACTTCATAAAACTATTCAGGAATCTTTTGAAAGACATTCTTACAAAATTTGTCATTTTCATTGTTGTCAGGTCAACAACGTAAATATGTCCTATTAAGTTTAATAAAACTCTTCATTGATATATCAAGGAATATTGTGATTGCAGTATAGGTCACTAATTGCGCCATTCTTATCTTTTTCACTATTTTTAATCAAATATTTTTCGTAAAATGTTGCCAAAAATGTTGCCAAAAATATAAGCTACATACAAATCTTTCTTATTTTTATTAAATAAATTTTGATTTTGTTTCAGAAAATTACGCGCTGATATTGGTTTCGAAAACGATTCCTTGAGGAATTAAACGATGTTTTACCCCAGCCCAACGAAAAACGAAACAACTTGGACATTAAATCGAAATATGAAAAGAATATAACATTGTTAAAAGTATATAAATTAGTTGCATGCACTTGGTACTGCACCAATATAAAAATAGAAATAAGAATTGATTTCAAGTAAAAAAAATTTTAGATATTAATACTGAATTGGTTGACATTTAATTTTTAGACATTACTTTCATTAATTTATTATCAGCCAAATAAAGCAATTAAATAAATACATGTTTAAATTTCACATCATGTGTAATTTAAATAAAACCCTCTTTGAAACATAAAAAGGTAGGAAAGATAACAGTAGGGAGGGGGGGGGGGGGTAAATTATATCATCGATTCTATATTTCAAAATCTGTTGAGACACAGAATGAAGAAAGATATAACAATCGCAGTTTTGTATGACAAAGGTGGCGCGTTTGATTGTGACTTAAAGGCATTCGTATCCCCATTGCAATTTTCTGTGGTGCAGCAGATTTTCTTTTCGTCGCCGGTAGTTTGGATGGTAGTGGCGCATGCTGAAGTGTCACATCCAGCTTCTTCCTTGGTGTAAGTGGTGTTAGCTGTTTGTTTTACCTAAAACAGATACAATGCTGGGATGTTTATTAAGTTACACTTCTCGCAGGGACATCATTGTTTGTCCTCTGTGAACGTAACTTGGTGTAGTTCAATAGGTCTGAGGTTAACATACACTCAACAAAAGTTTCATCCAGTATAATGTATTTACTATACAAAAAAAGCTTATTTATTTGTCTTGTCGATTTCAACTTAGCTTGCAAATATTTAAAGACGATGTATTGACATTCCGATCCGAGACCTTGACCTTCGCTAAATTTGACAAACACGTCCAGTCTGGTTGAATTTCAGTGTTTTTGTCAACCATGTTAAGCATGCACAGAAAAATACCAAATATTAGTGTGACGTTTCGTCACGGGTACTGTAAATTCCTAATCAAACGCGAGGAATTAATATCCGCGTAAAATCGCGAGAAGCATCCTTCGCGGATTTTAAAATCTCGCCATTATTTTCTGAGAGTTGAAAACGATAAGAAATAAGGAGAAAAGTTCAACGTTCGCGATTTTATATTCTCGCGATTTGGTAGAAACCAGCGGGATCGCGGAATGAAGTATTCGCGTAATATAAGGAATTTACAGTAATTGATTTCAATCGAGGTTGTCTTATTTTATCTCTGCTATTGATGAGATGACATATCAATTACGAAATGTTGAAAAATTCTCTTTTTCTATTTTGTAATTTACAAATTATTTATCAGGGTGAACACTTAGAAGTTGTGTTGAGTGTAGAGTATAATCTAGAGATATGTTTAAGGTAAAATAGGATATGAATGAACAATAGGTTCACAGGCCTTGAAGGTCATCTGAGTACCAAAGCCATTAGATTGACATATCTGAGAGTCTCATGCTTGTATTTTAAACTTCTTTTTAAAGTCTAAATCCTAATCTGAGACTCCTCTGACTGTTACCCCCGCTTTTATCATAAGATGTTTAAAAACATTCATTCCGGAATTATCTATACCCAAGATCCAGTGGCCAAAAGTTGTAAACTTTTGGTAGTAAGAGAGCTACAGGTCCTCAATGGCCCTTAATAGTCAATCTTTATAATGTTCACAGTTTCATTGATAATAATAATGCACACAAAATGCATACAGCTGATTTCTACAAGCATACAATGTACATGTTATTAAAGCAGATTTCCTAAAAAAGACATTTAATTCAATATTGCCAAATGATAATATACTTTGTAGTTTCAGGAGGACGTTACAGTTGTTGGTAAATGACACACAGCAGTTATCTTAAGTAAAAATGCATGTTTACTATATGGCATGGCTATATATACTCATTTCCCCAAAAAAGCTCCATGGCATGAGGATTGAATTTCACTTAAACAATGCATGACTATCTCCAACGACTGTGATAGTACAAAAAACTATCATCAAATCTTGGCCCACCCTAGGGTTTGAACCCTTGCCCCAGGGCTCTGAAATTTATAATTTAGGCAGACAAATCTGCGGACATCATAACGATGCATTACATTTTTACTAAAATGTATGGGTGAAGAAAAGAATACTTTTTAAAGATTTAATAAGTCTTAATATCTAGCTAAATTAAACCCAATCATAGAGGCTGAATCCCTGACCTGAGAGCCATGGAATTTACAATTATGGCTGAGGGCTTCATGGACATTAAAACCATGCATTAGTTTTTCCTCATATGTTATGAAGTTGATTATTAGATTTTTTTTTTCAAATTGGCCTTTTGCATGTTTCACCCCTTCCCTATGAAAATTACGTTCCTATTATCCTAGAGATGCTTCACACCAAAAAATGGCAGCAATTGTCTTTGAAGTCTAGAAGAAATTTTAAATGTAAAATGGTTAACGCACGACGCATGTCGCAGAACGCACGACGCCGGACGTAGACGAATTGCAATAGGTTACCTGAGTGATTCAGGTACCTAAAAATACAGTCCCAGAAAAATAATGTATTTCTTGTTTTCATTCATGGAAAATCACTTTAAATCTGTAATACAGTGTCTGTGGCGCTAAGAAATAATTACAGTTGGTAAACATGCTTGATCTGTAAAACAAGTGACTGTATGCAATGCTTTGGTAGGGTTTCAAACACTTACAAAGCAGTTTCCGGCGGTAGTACATTTTTCCACGGTGATTGAAGTATTAGAAGTAGCTGCTTGTAAACAACCTTTTACTTCACAGGAACGTGAATAACAACTTATATTCCTTGCCTGTAGAGGAAAAAACACATTAACGTAAAGCAATAAACTAAACAATCTGATATAATTGTTTAACAATGATTTTAAGTTTTAACCTTTATTTTAATACAAAATACATCTGAAGAAATGATAAAAAAATATTATTACATTGAATTTGATAATATGATGTTTGGTGTAGCGTTCTATATCTCGATCTTATTACTTGTAGATATCTGTCATGGGTTACCTGTCACTTTATCCTCTTTAAAACAAATGAGCAACAACATCGTTTGTATACACATCCAAGTCATTTTATAAACTAACTAATTCAACCCTATAGCGATGTTATCTTCGGTAGGAATATACATGAAATACTTGTGAGATTTTCTGGCGTATTCATTAATTGTTAGAGATATCATATAGATGTAGTTTTACTCTGAAATAGATATATAGATTTAATTTTCAGCATGGATTTTATACTTTTGATTTATTATAAATACTCACAGCTGTCGTAGCTGCAGCTGCTGCCGCTGTGGTTGATTGTTCTGCCGTAGACGCCGCTGCCGTCGTCGAAGCTTCAGATGTTGCAGCCTCCGTGGCTAAAGACACAAAATCGTCACAAATAAAGTATATGATAAATTGCTTTGAGTTAAAAGTTTTGTTTGTTAAAATCCTAATCGGTTTAATCACTAGGAATATATCTTCATTTTGTTAAGTTCGTAAAAAAGATCGTGGACCCCTCTCTCCATTGGGGTGGATGACAAACAAGAAAAAACCTACACAACCGCTCTCTCCACCATGTGGAAAAAAAATTAATCTGCGCGAAAAAGTTAAAACTAAAGAATGATTCTGGATCTATCTTTTAAATTCAGTGTTTCCAGTTGATTATTTATAATAATTGTTTTCTACTAATACTGGGTGCTTTATCGTACAATTCAAAAGGATAATTTTTGCGGTTTCCATATATAGTTTTTATAACTTTACGTGAATATAAAGAGTTTACTATTTGTATCTGTATATCATAGTGCTAAATTTGTTCTGAATTGCACGTGTCTATTCTAATTAAACTAAACCTAGTAAGTTTTCTGTTAAAATCTTAATGGACAGATGCATTCCAATTAACTAATTAAGATATATATTTTTATACTTTCCAATCTAGAGTAATTTGAAATGACGAGTGAACAGTTTTAGAATGGACCAATACTTCTTTACATAATCAAAATGATTGATAAAAAATACTTACTTGATGCAAGTTGAACAGGAGTAAAGGTAGCTGCAACAACAGCAAAGAAATTTGTTGAATTTTAAGCGTCATATCAATTCAAATGAACAAAATTGTGATATAACAAACATACATTGACTTTTTTTAAAAAGAAACCATTGTCCTATTAATTTGTGTTTTATTTAAACAATTAATTTTTGACATTTTAAAATGATACTTGTTGTATTTTTACATCCAATTTCTTCATATTAAATTTCTTCCTATTTGATGTGATTTCCCTTCAAACAGCTTAGCTGTTCGATGAATCATTGTGACTGCTGCGTGATAAAAGGATGTCTGGACCGCAGGCAGGGATCTACCTGGCTTTTATTGATTTTGTAACAACGTGACGATAAGTGAGTTGGGTGTAACGTCGAGTTGTTGTTTAGGTGAGTGCGGTGATTCAGACCATGAATAAGAAGACGTCATTATTTCCCTTGCTTGTTTTTTCTTCATAAGTATATTTATCTTTCTTAAAAACTCTGATATCGTTTTTTCTGTTGTAATAATGATAATTATCCCATATCAATGTAAGCAACAATATAAATAGCACACAGTGACAAAATTTGAAGGCAATCTTCATAGTAAAGAATAACTAAATGATGAAAATGCAAGATTAAAATCCTTAAAACCTATCTTTACGTTGTACATAAATGTAAATTTCACATCCATTTGGTGTTCGTTATAGTTATTTTCTCTCTCTTAAAACTGTAATAGTTTTTTTCCAAGATAATGATAAAGTTTCATATTGAACACTTTTTTATATATTTTAAACATGATAAGTTTCCTGTAACCATCTAAATGGACAGATGCATTCAACTTAACTAAGATATGATTTTATACATTCCAATCTAGAGACAGTGGTTTAAAACGACGACTGAAAAGTTTAAGAATGGACCAATACTTTTGAACATAATCAATGATTAAAAAATACTTTGAGATGTTTTAATGTTCACGAACATTAGCATAGGTAGCCTACGTTTGATATTTTGTTTGATAAAGTACACCAACTTATGCATACATAACAGAAATATACTAACCTGCTAACAGGCAGATGGCGATTGCGTAGTTAGTCACGGCCATGTTGGTTTGATAGCTTCTAATACGACACAGGGCGACAGCTGCAATAAGACAAAAAATATTTGCAATAAATACTCAATTTTCTTTCCAACATCGGGAAAATAAATCGAGTGTGTCACCTAACAGACAGTTACCCTTCAATAAGTCAATTATCCTCTCAATGTGTGCAATCTTTTGTTTTAAAGGGGTGTTTCCCCAAAAAATTTATGATGCAAAGTTGTTTGCTTGATTGGGTGAACGGGAAGTACACGTATGTTAAAATACAATCGCGTCACATGCAGTTTAATTATCAACAGAGAAATGCCCTGCTTATCAGAAACGAGTATCTAAGGTAACTCGTTGTCCCTCAGTGAGTATTTTTACAATCATATATTTGTGTGAAATCAGAAGATTTTCACAAAAAAAATATAAGTGTCCTTTGATTTTTAATGGATATTACTGTCAGAAATAAAAAGGACTTGTTCCATCAACTTGCCGTACATTTCTTTTGTTTTATTTTTGATTCTTTAGATAACGTTATCTCTCGTGTAAGAGTGTCTATCACCAAACCATGTTTTAAGTTTTAAATGCATAATTGCATTTCAATAAATACAAAAGAAAAAAAAAAACCAAAAACTCAGCGATGAGATATATCAAAAACTATGAACACTACTGATGCTACTCAGGCGAGCACCATTATATTTTGCGTATCAAAAGAAATTCAGTATTATTATTTTTCTACATTGTAAATTAATCACCATCAATTCTAAATTCCTTTAAATTAAGTAAATTCAAATGCACAGTTGGATAAATAAAATAACTGAAGTTTTGTTTAACCCGATATTAATACAATGAACTTTATTAAGCACTCCACAGTATGGACGAACATGTGCATAATAATATTCGTTTCAAAAGAATGTCCATCTACAATGAAATCTAGAAGTATTAAACCGTATAAAATCCTGCAAAAAATGAATCTCAATTGTGATTAAAAATGAGCTTCATCCATATACAAGAAATGTAACTGATCGCTTTTGTAGCTAAACCTTGGCTGCCTTCCAGCGAAAATCGAAAGTTGCAACCGTATGATTAAATGAGACCTTGTCACGGTCGGAACTTGAATATAATTCACCATTCCCCTCTGGTACCTCTGAGTATGAGGACGATATAGTATATTATCGTAAGATAGGTTTATCTTGAACGTTAACGTCGTACATGTATATATTTGTTAAAGGAGTGCCATTTGATATGACCACTGGTACCAGTATTCACTGAGCCGTAGGAGTTACAGTGTGGAAAACGTGGCTGATTATTAGGTCAATGGCGTTCATGTCTCGTCTCTATCGATCATGTTGTAGCAATATCTGAAATAAGATGTCGTTTATGACCACTTCTAGGTACGTCTGGGATTTGGACGCTTTTTCCCCTGATTAGCGAAGTAATTGATTAATTGAGAGGAATACACTGGTCTGATTTATTATTTATTGCAGTCTGTTTGACTGACCATCATCCCTGCTTTGTTTGGAACGGGTACAGGCATATTAGTTTACGATATTGTTCTGGCGTTTCTGCTTCGGGTGAGAATCAGGGAAAATTTCTTGAACAGGAACACAAACCTGCCACAATTCTTTTGGTTTTCTGGGAAATAATGAAATACACGAATAATCATCAGTGTAGTCAATCTTTTCTTAAATAACAGACCATTTTTGTATGTTAAGTTTTAATTTATCATTACATGTGGTATATCAATATTTATTTGAATTGTTTCATGTGATTATGTTTTTTATAAATAAAAACTACAATCATGGATAAGATTGTTTCACGTATGAATGCTAGATGTCGAATCATATTTTGTTTTTCAATAACAATTCACGCCGGAAAGAAAAAAATTAATACGTCGTCCAAAAAAAAAACAACAATTAAATGAGTTTGGTCACATAAGAAACCGTTTATAAGTTAAATTTTAGAGTAGTGAAACTGCTTTTACATATTTGTGTATTTCACCAAGTTTGACAATGGAAACAGCTGCTATAATCAATTGGAAAATCGATTAGTTTTGTGAGCCAGAGTACGTATGATATGCAAATAAAGTAAGGAGCATTGTTAGAGCGGTAACAATTGCAGGCAACCTAATCAACACTCTGCATGTCAAACTGTAGCAGTCGTATTTCCCAGTATTGCTGTAAAAAGTAATATATCATCAGTTTTGGGCAGGTACAGATTGTGTATTATTAATTCATACGCTAAATGTAGGCATGTTCTAGGCATGAGAACGATAGATTGAGAGAGAGAGAGAGAGAGAGAGAAGAGGGAAAGACAGAAAGGTTTTAACTTTAAATCATATTTATGTTTTAAAATTAATACAGAACGGAAAATGTACAATAATGTAATGATTATTCGCATTTTGAAGGTCTTTTCATCACATTTGAATTCATTCAAATGTAGGGCTAAGCATAAAGAAACAATGTGGAATATACAAGTAATGTTCTACATGTTTGTTTAATTCGGCATCTATACTACTATATTAAAATAATGGACTCGAATTTTTTAGCTTTATTATCGAGAAATCGGAAGAGTGCTGTCTTTTGGTTTATACATTTTAAAGCTATACACGCTATAATTTGCGTCAATTTTGAATAAAGGGGAAAATGTATGTGTTTGAATACTAATAAAAGTTACCTTTATGCTGTTAATTATAATGCTCAATTCGATCACGTAACAAATATATCAAATATTAAACAACAAAAAATATTTAATTTCCTGCCAGGAAAGTAATGCCTCCTCGTGAATATCAATCTATCACGTGATATCGACAGCTAAATTTAGTCTATCATACCAAAACTGGTGAAGGGTCAACATCTTCATAATTGTGATAGTTTCACAAAGGAAAGGATATTTTCAGTAAAGCAGAAATTTGTCCGATAAACAAGTACAAACAAAAGAAAAAAATACAAGCCTGTGAGTAGATATGAATACTTCCTTTAAAAAAATGACGTAGACCTGTGTGTTTCCCCTATGTGCTATTTATAGATCATATAAGTGTAAATGCAGAAGTAAGGGTATCGTGAATAACAGACGTATTTTACTTCTTATACATGTATGTATTTCAAATTAACAACTGTTAAGCATATTAAAAATCAAGTTGGATATTTAATTAGGCAAACAATAACGACCACCTAGTTCTCCGCGGACATGCGCAATGAGGTCGGTTTCGCTCTTCCTTCATCAATATTCATGAAAAGGTATATTTTCCTGGCAGGAAAATAAACAATTAAAAATCTATATCTTTGTAACGAGATGGAATTCACCATTGTAATTTACAGATTAAGGATAACTTTTATAAGTAGACAAACACATGCGTTTTCACTGTCATTCAAAATTGACGTAAATTATAGCGTGTATAGCTTTAAACATAATTGGTACTTGAAGATTACCAATTTGTTTTTATTTTTTCTCAGTCAAGCTTCGCTAATTAATAATCAACGATAATTCCTCTCAAAAATCCGGAAATCATCTGGAATTTTTGGATTTAACAATCTTGCACATGCGCATTACTATCAAGCTAAATCACAAGAGGATCTTTAGTTTATGTTTCCACAATATCACATCTGCATAAATAAACTCAGAAACGATATTACAAATACGTGTAAATTTTCACTGAAAATTTGTCATATATTCTGTTCAACAAAGGAAATACAGGAGATAATTCTAACTCAGTGCATTTGATATGAAAAATCCCCGAGAGTTTCGAATGTCAACATGGTGTGTAAATTCGAAGCGAGTAAAAACGTTGGTGAAAAAGTGTTGAATTCTTCATTAAACTTTTAGATGAAAGATATTTACAGCCTCAAAATGGTTCGTTATAAATAATTTAACTATTATTTTTAATGCAGCTTCATAAATTTTCTCAAAAATCGTTTCGGAGCGATTGTGCAGTTTTTTGCTGCATTACAGGTATATTGAAGGCATTTTAACTGTGGCGACCTTTCCCGAGACACGGTTTTATTATTCTAACTAATCAGAGTGTAGTGAAATTAATAACATTATTGTAGGCTTAAAGTTTGGTTATGTGTTACATTAAAAGTTTAAAATCGAAGATTTCTAAACTTTTGTTATATATTGTTATAGATAAGTTTAGAATTCTTCGATTTTAAACTTTTAATGTAACATGTGTAAATGTCAACAATACGATGTGTTGATGCATCTATTTCGTAAATGTCCGATATGATAGCGGTAATATGCAATGTCAACCCGTGCATGCACGGGTCAAAGTCTAGTACATAATAAAATTTCTGATGTTACTGAAATGTAAATCAAATGAGGAAGATTATATGTTAAATGTTCGTGCTGTCAGTCCTGGCTAAATTTCAGAAAAACTTCAGAATAAATTTATTCATTGCGCTGTTTTGAGTTCACCATTTTAAGCTATTTGTATAGCTTGCAATTAATAACATCCAACACAATTTGACGTAATTAACCTACCGCTCGCATAGTTTAATAAAATTGGTCTCACGTTTAAAGGTATGTATCAAATAGCTTGCTCTATTGACTGCCTTTTTTTCTGGAATCCAATAAGGTCGTGTTTTGTTGGGTTTTTTATGCATATCATTTTTCAAGATAAACAGGCTTTGCTTTGTTTTGGTTTTATTTTGCACTTTGAGAAATTTAATTTTGATTTGATTTTAGTTTGTTTATAATATTGACTTTGTTTTAGATTGTCCAATTTTTTCCGATTAGTGGTCCATTGATTTTTTCCATTCCTTGAGATTACATTTTTTGTTTCTTTCATTTTTTGAAAATCTTATCTTGTTTTTAAATACATTTTTTTTAAAGAATACAGGATATACGACTCGACGGTCCTTTTTGAATGGAGTGCTAATTTACCGGCATAGCATGACAGACACTTTCTTTTCTTTTTCCTCTTAATTCAGTTCATTTTTACTTTGATGGTTTTGTCGACCTAATACGAATGGATCGTAGAGGGACTGAACAAAGCTCTGGAAGCATCCAGTATTATATGTACGGAGTTTAAAGGGACAATCTTCTAAATAGCTACTTTTTGTCCTTTAAAAGAAATATAAAATGAAAAAATACCCCGACCCCTCCTGAAACACTGCTTTCTTTTTATTTTGACAAAATTGCTAGAATGCATAGAAAATATCGATAGTTTTGACGGTCCTATAAAAACCTGACTATAAGTTGTTCTTAAAAAGTAAAAAGTATTAACTATACATGTTGCTTGACAATAGTTAACTTTATATAAAAAGAAGTTTGAATAAAAAATGCTACTTTTTTTGTTTTCTATTGATCTATTGATCTATTGTTTTCGTTCGCACGTTTTATTCTATTGTTGTTTAGTTTTGTTTATTCAACCATTCATTCATTTAATGACGTGCGCTTAAAAATGAAAAATCGGATCTCATATTTTTATTCCGATTTCATCACATCATGTTGCTGAAAATAAAAATAATTTTAAAAAACCTGGCACTGACGTGTGAATTTGCCGGATATCAGATTGAATAAGGATTAATTAGCAAACCTGTTTGTAACGTGAAACAGCATAAAAACATTTTATTCAAACAGGTTTGTCAATTGATCTTAGCATTTTGAAAACATAATTGCCGAATTTGTTCTCATGACCCTAAGAAAACACATTTAGCAGTTAAAAAATGCATGTTCATATTTCAGTAATCCTGTAACAAAAAAGGAAGTGTTTTTTACCGATATTTTTTTTCTTCAAAATTTTGACAAAGCTCAGAATTGGATAGAAATGTCTATTTTTACCGAATTTGTTTCTCTAAATCTCCATATTAGATAATCTTGTAACTTAAGTAAAATCAGTTAAAGATTTTTAAATGAAAATTGAACCTTGAGGGTTCTGTTGATGCTTAATATGCAACGATGAGACAGGAAAAGAATGGCGCGAAGTAAAGTGATAGGAAAAATAGAACTGTGTTTGCCAATTGGTAGGGGTTAGACCAAAGGATAGAAGGAACTCAAAAGCAATTCAGAAATAGTAAATAATACGGCTATTTCTTGTAAGTGCTGGTCTCTTATTTTCTTGGCTTAAATTGTTTTCCACATATTTGTGTTTTGGGATTGTTGTATTGAACGTGTTGTGGCATTGAATGATTATGTAAGTAGTCTAAGCATTGTCAATAGTTTTAATGAAGCTAGAGTGTCAACAAATAAACCATCAGATATACCTACAATTTCAAAATATGATTAATATAGATATAAACTATCGTTTTGGAAATAAAAAAATCCGAATATTAAATCTTTAATCTAATTTGAGTAGTTTCCAATATTGGTATGTTTAGCCCTTTCTCTACAGGAAATCAAAACAGTCTTTAAATGACCAAGACCATCGAACCCACTGAATATTGTTGTACTGTTATTGTATTTTATGATGTTTTTGTTGATGTTGTTGTGTTGTTGTGTTGTTGTTGTGTTGTCTTTTGTTTGTTGATTTGTCTGTTGTATTGGTGTTGGTGTATTTATGTGTTTTCGTGGCGTTTTTGAATTGCTGGCGATTAAATTTTGCTGTTTTTTTTTTCATTAATTATTTGTTGCTTTGTTTTTTTTACTTTAATCAAATGTGTACGTTGTTGATTGTCAAACAGCTACAGTTATTGTCCCTATTTTGGTCTTTTTGTGATCTATTTGTACTCTAAGTTTGCTGTTAATGCCGTGTTAAGTTTCAGTAACTGTAGTATCGTTCATACATCATAGTTGTAGCTGTGATGATGTTTTATTGAGTTCTCATGTTCTGACAGTAATTGAGAAGTTTATTTTAACGTTGATGTAACTGATCGTTTTCGGCATCATTTTTTAAACAAACTAAATCAATAAGTATATTATTCTTTAAGGTTTTAAGATGATATTCAACTTTGTCGATACAAAATAATGTAATGATCGTGCAAATGCGAACAGCTTAAAAGCTCCATAACCCTATCTCTTAAAAACACCCGACAAAAACCTTAACAAACATTAAAAAAAAATTAAATTAAAAACACCATTTAGGAGCTTAATGGTCAGCAAATCACCTCTCAGATCTACCTTGGTTTTTTAAAAATGGGTTAAGTTTTATACAATCATTTAGTAAAGTAAAATTCCATATATTTTATTTTTAAAATTTGAAGAGTTGTGTATATAATATTGGGAAATATTTCAATTATTTATACATAACTTTTTTTTCAAAGTTAATCAATATAGTCTAAAACGAGCCCCGACCAGCCAGCCACTTAAATAATGGAAAACTGTGAAAACAATTGTTATAATAACATGGTGCATGGGTAGATGCAAATTGTGATTGGTATTGGCTATACACAGGTATCTGATCTCATGCCTGGGTAATATCTAAGTCGATGGTTGGGCGAATAAATTTTCCTCGTATCGTCGGGTGAAGAAACATGATCACCCGACACTGGTATCGGACGACGCAAAGCTGTCACATCAATTTCTAGGAACACCGATATCTTCAAAAGTAGCCGGAGTATCCTCGCTCGATCATCGAACGTTGAGCCACAGTTTGATTTAGACGATAGTCGATTACATTAACGATTTCGCAATCGCTGAATATTCACCTATAACCACGTGGGCATTGCTTCAATTTACAGATAAAGAAAGTCTTTAGCATACCATCGTCCGCCTGGCCGTCACTCATGAACCGATCGCGATAGATAATAAATGTTAACGTAATCCGTATACGATCAGTCGTCCATCAGCCGATTGTCAAAATCGTCCGATAGACCCGTCGACCCTCGGTCGATTTCGGTCGTCAATCGGTGTATGCCGGTCGACATTTAAAACAAATCCAAATGTCGACGGACCAACGACAGACCTAACAAACTGTCTGCCGAAGTTTGGTTGCTCCACGAACTATTCAACGACTGTTTAAATTGAAGAAATCGGCCACCAACGCAGAAAAAAATTATAACTTGGCCTAACATACACACATTGGTTGGCCGACGAAAACAGGGGTCGATATCGGCCAAGACTGTCGACCGAATAAACCCATTTTTGCCTAGCTTAAAATCTGTCGACCGGTGGTCGTTTTTGGAAATGTGACTGAGGTTTTAGTAAGGGCGACGCCAACAGTCTTAGTTATTATAAAATTTAAAGACTGCCCAAAACAAAACTAATATTTTTCCGTTTTGCCAGAAGTTTTTTTTTTAATGAACTTCATGCAGTCTTCACCGGCAGAGAAATACATTGCATCATCTAAAGGAAAATACTATATTGATTTTACATTTATCCACGTCAAATATAGAACATTTATGGACCAATTTGGTGATAAATGACTTCATTATCACCTATGACAAAAATCTCATTTTTATATCAATATTCACTGCAAGCCACAACGATTGATTCGAATTCCAAATAATCTTTATGCTTAATTTGATATAGCCCCTCTCACATGGAACACAAGTAAAACTGATAATTGTTTGCCGTTGCTTGGCGATATTTTTTATTTCAATTTCTATATCAAACTACCTGATAGCAAGTGTTTCGCCTCTCTGCTATGGTAGAAGATTAGAGGATGTTTTCCCCGTATTTAACTGTTTACCGCCAAAAATGGTGGCGAAGTCTGACTTGCATAGTAAGATTTTTATAAATTGTACATTTTATAACCATCATTCTGCTTTATTTTCAAGGTTGCTCCTTAGAACCACGTTGTGAAAAATCTGCGTTTTTAAAAGTATATTTGTGTCAAGTTTGGCTGCAAATTTTCATTAGACTAAAAGCAATTTATTTAAAATCAGTTAAATACATTGTCCTTTAATAGAAAACATAGTTAACTTTAAAAACGGACCCCGAAAAGTTCTTTTTGTTTTGTTTTTTTTTTTGCTTTTTCTTTCCAATTTTTTTTCTAATTAATACATATTTTGTACAGTTTAACAACTAGAATATAACCCTTATATAGTTAAAAGTTTAAACTGTGAGAAATTAAGAGTTTCAGAAAATATTTAAAAGAAAAAAAACCTTTGATTCATTACCTGAGAGTCGAACTTGTGAGATACAGCGGCACCTGGGCTCTTCTGCGGAGTTCTAGCTGTTCAGGTGTTTGATTATCATCCCAGCGGTAGCTAGGAAACACCAAACAACAAAGCTTCCTCAAGTCTCCCATTGGATAAACGCTCGTCGCAAGCCTCTGCATGCTAACTTCAGCATTCCCCCGGACAACCACGTCTAGGTATTTATCCTATAATCTACGCTACCATAATACACATTAAAACAATAGTTGTAAAATTACTCATTTCTATTTATGGCAACACATGCATCGAACCAATCTCATATTATGAAAGACCCGCATCTTAACATTGCGACACATACTTATGCACATGTACCGATCGCCAAAAAAAAAAATGAAGTATAGGGATATACGATCTAAATTGCGAAGGCCGTGCTTTTTGCATATTGGATTAAAAATAACAGACACTCCCTGCCATTCATAAGATAATGGGATTGGAAACAATCAGACATGCTAATCTGCACACTGACTTGCTACCTAAACTTTTTCTAGACCTCATCGCCATGTGCATTTATGCGGAAACCATAAAAAAGACAAGCCACAACTACGCATATCAATATCACGGTTGTTAGAGTATTAGAGGAAACATCATTTACGTGTACATGTACCTGAGTAACACATAGCAGAGAGAGAGAGAGAGAGAGAGAGAGAGAGAGAGAGAGAGAGAGAGAGAGAGAGAGAGAGAGAGAGAGAATTTTTGCATTTAAATGCCATACATACAACCAAATAGACACCACACGTAGAGACTTTCCCGAAAAAAAACTATCATGCACGGTATGGTATTCAATACAAAACGATACAAAAATACTTCGTTGACTTTTGTCATCGTAATATGAGCACCAATTAAAGATTGTTTAAAAGCACGTCAATGACAACTTAATTTTTAAAAATTTAAGGGAAAAAGTACGAATTTTACACGGACATTGAGAATACTGTAGTTATAATTCATCAGATTGTGAAAAATGAAAACAAGATATTTATTTCTGTTATCAGCGTTAGAGGACAAAAAATTGCAAATAGTATAGCAATTTATCTTCAATCCCACATTAAACTCTATATTAATGATACTTTTTTGCAGTATTCATTATCTAATATATATGAATTACAACTTTTTGTTCATTTCAAGATTATTAGAGTAAAAAAAAATGAATTTAAATCTAAATTAATTACTC
Organism: Magallana angulata; assembly: GCF_025612915.1. NCBI lineage: Eukaryota > Metazoa > Mollusca > Bivalvia > Ostreida > Ostreidae > Magallana > Magallana angulata. Next base: position 47,834,592 of record NC_069120.1, read on the forward strand.
GTTTTACATTTCTCGCATTGTAAGACTCGGCCCTTTGGTACTCTAGCTCAGATTCAATTGAGATTCGGAGGGAGTAAATGCAGATAAATAAATTGCATATATTTACAGAACAACAATCTAATTCTTTTTGAAAAGTCATGTAATATTGTAAATTTTGATATAATTGTGTGGCTGTCGATACAGAATTATCTAATTTGATAATATTTATTTCCAGTCGCCCAGTAAATACAAAAATTACAATATGACATCAATAAATCCTTTATTTAATCTAAATTACAGATTAAACCAATCAAGGACTAATTTTTTCCCACTTGGCATGCTTTATGTTAATAAACAACCTAATTTTACATGACTCTTTTAATAAAAAAAAAAAAGTGTTTCTACAGTTATATGTACCTTGTCTATCAAGATCACACACCAATCTTTGTGTATTTAGCCAGCATGCGTTGTTTATGGAAATAAACTGCGTTTTATATCATTATGGATGTAACATAAGGTCGACTCTTAGTATCCTGTAACAGCAAATGGACACTTTAAAAATAACAATTTAAAAAACAAAACACTCGTGTGTGATAATGTTGAAATCAATATTGAAGCAGCAGCAAACAAATTGTGTAGAATTTTGGCATATAACACCTCTAAAATCAGTCTCTCCTCAGGCAGAATTTTTAATACATAAAAAATTATTAGTTTTAAGAGGGATGAAAGCTCGAGGTCAATATAAAAATATATCAATCTCCTTCGAAGAAGAGCTTTGTACAAAGATATAGAGGGTAATATTTAAATTTCTGAATATCAGGAATTGCTATTTATACTTACCAATACTTTTTGGTTAAAAAACAAATAGAAAATATTTAGGAAGATCTATTTGTTCTGTTGGGGTTTTTTTTGTGACCATCCAAGAGCCTCCCTAAATAAGATATAAGCGCAACACTTTTCCTTGAAACCTTTAAATCGATTCCAATAACTTATTGTTTGCATCCGCCAAAACACTATGACAAATAGTTTATTCAGGAATCCATCAGGTGCTAAATATCATGTCATCCCTTTGAATATAGTTTTTTACTTTATTCCTCTCGGTTATTTTAACAAAACTATTGTGTACATCCTCGTTTGTGTGACCTTGGAAACTATTGCATAATTTATTCGCAAACGTAATAAAACAAACAATATAAACTGCTGGAAATCATGATTACTGCATCGATGTAACTGACTGTACATTTAAAATTTATGCGGCAACTTTAAATACCGACAGACCATTAGAATAAGGCCTAAAATCAAATGGTCATAAACAAATAAATGATGATACTGCAATGTTGAATTAATGCCATATTTAGTTTTCTGCATAAAAATCATGAGTTTCTTTCTGTGAGGTTTTTAGGATGAATAAATTAGTTTTTATTATCGCTGTTATTCAGACAATAACGACAGAAAGCGCTGAAAATTACTATGTTTTTAAATTTACATTGTTGAGAAATGAATTTAGAAAGAACTAGTAAGTTCATGTACATGTATGATGCTATTTATTTTTTTCATTTTTTTTTCGTTCTCATTACGAGTCATTTTACCCGCTGAATTTGCACATCTTCTTATTCAAACTCATTGTTATAATAATTGAATCATTTACAAACATTTTAAGAGTTCATGAATGATTTCAATATTGCTGTTGTCTACTTTTGAACAGTTTGCAATTGCTTCGTAAACATCTCAGTTGTGGTTTTGAGCCAAGTCTATATATCATCATTCTATGGTGTACGCGTACCTTAAAACAATATCTGAACAAGTCACGCTCAGTCATAAGGTTTGTGATTGGAAGAATTTTACGATATAATTAATATCTTTAAGACCATCAAGATCAAGTTTTATGTTAGCATAAGCAGTGGGTTTTCATCACACTAAGTAAGGAAACAAAAGCGATGGGATGTTAGCACGCAATATTACGCCTTGTCTTGGATTTAAAGTTATCTTTGTATAAACAAATTATATTCTCTCTCTCTCTCTCTCTCTCTCTCTCTCTCTCTCTCTCTCTCTTTGTATTTTTCTCTCTTTTCAAAGAAGAATGCTATAATCTCCTTTACTTTTGACTAACAGGTGCTTGTCAGATGATATCTAAATAAATAGTAACGGCATAGTTTCATGCCGCGTAGAAACATAGACATGGAAATAATAAAGAGCCAGCCATCAAGATGGCATTGTTGTTCCACGTAAAAAAGATTGGTTTAAAAGATTTTTATCTAAATAAATAGTATCGGCATAGTTTCATGCCTCGTAGAACATAGACATTAAATGAAAATGATAAAGAGCCGGTCATCAAGATGGCATCAAATTGTTGCTCCATGTAAAAAAGATTGGTTTAAAAGATTTTTTTTTAACGTCTGTTTATTTTTCCATGAAAACTAAAGACCTTCAACCAAACAAAATAAAACTAGCGTCAATTAAAGTACCGAGTACAGACGGGAGGTGATTTTGTTGATCATTATTCATTTTAAAATCAACGATACGCAACATTGCTTGACAAGTAGTTTCTCAGCTGTATTCGTTTGAGCTATTGGGATTTTCTGACAAAATTCCCAAGCTGCAGTTGGAAAACCCTAAATGAATCATGTTGTGTAATACCTAAAGATAGAATAAATGCTACCAAACTCCACAATGCATTACGTATCAGTAATCGAAATACTTCTGGAAAATTGTATCCCAGCAACATTGAACCCTTCCGTAGGAATATAATATAAACTAGAGCAAAGCTCGTTGCAAAGCAACGAGTGGGTCTTCCGTTAATGTCGGAAGTAAAGCTGGAAGTTCCTGTAAGAAGAAGAGCTCTTAAACCAATAACAAGAGTAACCAAAATAAAAAGATGAAAAAAATCGAATTATACCTGGTACGACTTAACAAACCCCGAATGATTTTAAGTACGATTTAACAAAAACCTTTTTTGATTTCAAGAACGACTTAACAAAAAAATCTGAATGGGTTTAAGTACGACTTAACAATTATTTTTGGTACGAGTTAATTTTACTATAAACATTACGCTATTTTTTAAAACATTGACGCGGAAACAAAATTTCCGGAAAAATCAATTTTTAAACCCCGATATCTCTGTAATGCATCGTCCGATTTTAAAACGGATTTCAGTTTTTTATTAAGCGTAATAAAAGCTGCTTTGTTGCTTTATAATAAATATCGAATTATTGGTTAGAAAAGAGTTATCATAAAAAGACTCAGTAGCCCTTGTACCCCCTAATTTGTGGGGCCAGCCCCTTTTTCTTGATATCAAATAAAAGGTCTCGCTAATATAAACATATTTTGTTCTACAAGTGTTCATAAATTGTAAACCGTTCTCGAGATATCTGTACAAATGTGTTTTAGGGGCCGACCCTTTAACCCTTTACCGGGGCCACTAACAACAAAATTTTTGGTTTAATATTGTCAGGAACATTATTATGAACAACTTTTGTTCTACATTGCTTTTTAAAATATTTCTCCTTTTTCAGATAATAATGATTATAGTTTTGAGTTCTGGCCCCTTGGAACCTCTAATTACGTAATATATGACTTAGGTATGGTACTGTATAGATGAATAGCTGTACAATGGACATTTTTGCTTCTATAAATAATAACAAAATATTGTTCAGTTAAGAGTTATTGTAAAAGGACATTAAAGCCCTTTTGGCCCCTAATTTGAGAGGCCAGCCCCTTTTTCTTGATATCAAATTTAAGGTCTTGCAAATTTAAACATATTTTGTTCATCAAGTGTTCATGAAATGTTAACCGTTCTTGAGATATCTGTACGAATGTGTTTTAGGGGCCGACCCTTTAACTCCTAAATGGGGTCATAAACAAAAACATTGAAGGTAGCATATTGACAAGAACACCATTTTAAGCAACTTTTGTTCTACATTGCTTTTAAAAATATTTCTCCTTTTTCAGATAGTACTGATCAAAGTTTTGAACTTCTGGCCCCTTGAAACCCATAATTACGTAACATATGACTTAAGTATGATACTGTATAGATAAACAGATGTACAATGAACATTTTTGCTTCTATGATTAATAACAAATTATTGTTCAGTAAAGAGTTATTAAAAGAAGACTTTAGAGCCCCCTTGGCCCCTAATTTGAGGGGTCAACCCCTTTTTCTTGTTATCAAAGGAAAGCTCGTGAAAATTGACACAACTTTTGCACTACATGTTTTAACAAATTATGTGCACATCGAAAGGTATTACAGAAAATGTGCAAAATTTTCGTGGAAAAATTTGGTGCTAATTTTCAGGTTCAGGCGAGCTTCGAGTCCTTGAACAATTTTCATAATTGGAAGCATGGGGGTACATCTACAGACATTCATCTACAACCCCTGAAAATTTCAAGCTTCTATCTTGATTAATTTCGGAGGAGATGCGTGGACAAAATGACCCTTAAAAATTTACAAAATCGTCTAAATCTGAAACCGGAAGTGACGTCATCATGCAAAAATTTAATATTAGGTAGCGACGATGATGTTCTATCATACCTAAAAATTTCGTGGAAATTGGTTGGGTAGTTTTTGAGAAATAACGCTCCAAAAAAGTCAGAAAAAGAAAAAAAAGAATAATAAGAACTAGAGCTAAGCTCGTTGCAAAGCAACGAGTGGGTCTTCCGTTAATGTCGGAAGTAAAGCTGGAAGTTCCTGTAAGAAGCAGAGCTCTTGAACCAATAACAAGTGTAACTAAAATAAAAAATGAAAAAATCGAATTATTCTTGGTACGACTTAACAAAATCCGATTGATTTTAAGTACGACTTAACAAAAACCTTCCTGATTTCAAGAACGACTAAACAAAAAAAATCCGAATGTGTTACTGTACGACTTAACAATTGTTTTTGGTACGAGTTAACTTTTCTTTGAACATTACGCTATTTTTTAAACCAAGGACGCGGAAACAAAATTTCCGGAAAAATCAATTTTTAAACCCCGAAATCTCTATATTGCATCGTCCGATTTTAAAACGGATTTCAGTGTTAGATTTAGCTTGATAAGCTTGATAAAACACATATTCATTTTTGATTTGATCAGCAAATTCATTTTTTCGAAAAATTTGTTTCACTTCCGGTTTCGACCGAAAGTGACGGATTTTTATTTCCAGCCTTATTGCACATGTAAATCGACCAAATCATAACCACGGAAAATTTCGAGACTCTATCTAAAAGCATTTTTGAGAAATGTCGCGGACAAATTGACTTTTTTTAAAGTTTAAAAATGACGTAACGTCAAAACGGAAGTGACGTAGTTATGGAAACTTTAACATCTTTGAGGCAATATAATTGCACATAATCCCTGAAAGTTTCCTTTAAATTAGTTGAAAACTTTTTGAGTTATGAAGCCGAAAAGGAGTCAGAAAAAAAAGAAAAAGAAAAAAAATAATAATAAAAAGAAACCGAAGAATAACAAGAGGGTCTTCCGTTGGAAACGGAAGACCCTAATAAAGAAAAAGAAACCGTAGAATAACAAGAGGGTCTTCCGTTGGAAACGGAAGACCCTAACAAGTTGCTGTCCTTTAAAAAAGGACTACAATACGTGGACCATTTGCATGTGTTTCCAACGAAAACGTGAAAGCCTTAAGGTGTCTTAACAGTATTTCAAAACATGGCTAAACCAAAATAATTCCCGAGTTTTCCTTTGAATTCGGGGCGTTTCCGCACGCAACAGGAGCTGAATTTTTTTATGAGATGAAAAACAATGTGTAAGAGGTCTAACTATCCCATTTTTGTAATAATGCGAGGTCATTTGAATTTTTGATGCGTCTTGTTTCCGGAGGGGGGTGAAAAGGCCCGGGCTTGATTTTCAAGCACATGTGTAACTTCGAGGTAATAAAGTCTCACGCCTTGCTGGATGCACGTGTGTATTTTGCTAGAAAATTGTAAATGAGGCGTTGTTTAAAAAGATGTCAAGAGGATTTTTTCCAGAAGTTCGTTTTGAATTTTTAATCTGTATGTAAAGTTGTGCAATTTTGGTAAATTTAATACTGTAGTGATACCTTAAGATTATCAGAGATTCCACCTACTCTAGCCCTTTGCTTTTAACCACTAAATTTGTACGTTGTATTACGTATACATGTATGTATATAAAGCCCTGACTTTTTATCTCAGAATTTAAGGATTCAAACTTCTAAAAATAATTATGATCTATCTATGAATGAAGTTTGCATGTATAGTATCAGGTATTCAGTGAATTCTACTTTTTGCGCACACATTACGATTCGCACTACTTTGTTAACTATGCAGTGACAGCTTTGTGTAAATTAAAAATTGTCTATCCGTGAATCTTGAATTTTACAGGTACTGTTCTAATCTAGCACATGGGTTAGAGGTCATATTTTGATGCATTTTTCTTAAATTGAGATTTTAACTTTTATACAGTGACATAATTATTCGATCATACTTAAATGCTTAAAAAAATTTAATCGGGAAGTTCTCTAGCCTCGCTTACTATAAAAGTAAAGTTAAGTTACATGTGTATTCGGAAAACAACAAAACATTGCAAATTATGCTAGTTGATGCATGTTGTAGTTTCGGTTAACATTAACTTATTTCATAATACTGATAGTTCATATCATATGCCAATCATTTCTTTAAACGTATACTTTGTTTCTGTACTGTTTACCGACAACTTTACAATTACAGCGCCTTTGAACTTATGTGTGCATATGGCACGGAATCCCGATCCCGATTCAGATAAACGTGTGCTAGCCTGGTTCCCTGAGCTACCCATTACGCACAGGAACCAGGCTAGCTCATGCGCAGACTGAATTTTCCCCATAGCATCCGGTTTAACCTCGCTTATATATTTACTGCGTGGACCTCAGGGTCCACGCAAAGACTATTAAACTATCTAAATTGTTCGTACCATTTAAAATCTCACTATTTTAAATAAGTTTCCATGTAAAATGATGCTTCTGAATACATTTCATCGAATTTATCGATTATTTTCAAGTATTAAGTATTTTCAGTGATGATGATGCATTCTGGACTACTAGTATATCGAGCTACATAAAGCGGGTACAATTTATTGTACCATAAATACAGTAATATGATTACAGAAGGAATATGCTAATAATGACAAAGTATCCATTGCAAAGCAAATAAAATTAGTACATGTCATACCCAAACAGAAGTACGGAAGCGTATTAGTGCCACATATACACTTCACAATTTTTTTTTTTATTTTGCACTTTAATCTGTAAATTTTACACTTTAAAGTGTAAAATTTACACTCTTTTCTGTAAAATTTGATCTTTAATCTGTAAAATTTACACTTCAAACTGTTAAATTCACACTTTATAGTGTTAAATTCACACCTTAATCTGTAAAATCCACACTTTAAAGTGTAAAATTCACACTTTAATCTGTAAATATTTCACTTTAATCTGTAAAATTCACAATTTAAAGTGTAAAATTAACACTTGAATCTTTTAAATTCACACTTTAATGTGTTAAATTCACACTTTAATCTGTAACATTCAGACTTTAATCTGTAAAATTCACACTTTACTTGTAAGATTTAAACTTTAATATGTAAAAATCAGACTTTAATCTGTAAATTCTACACTTTAATCAATAAAATTCCCGCTTTAAAGTGTTAAATTTACACTTTATTCAAATAAATTTGATCTTTAATCTGTAAAATTTACACTTCAAACTGGTAATTTCACACTTTAAAGTGTAAAATTCACACTTTAATCTGTAAAATGTTCACTTTAATCTGTAAAATTAACTCTTTAAAGTGTTAAATTCACACTTTAAAGGGTTAAATTCACACTTTAAAGGGTAAAATTTACACTTTAAAGGGTAAAACAAACACTTTTATCTGTAAAATTCACACTTTAAAAGGTAAAATTCACTCTTTAATCTGTAAAATTCACACTGTAAAGTGTTAAATTCACACTTAAAGGATTTTTATCACGTTTTCAAAAAAGTTGAGAATCAAACAAAAATACCTTCTAGTAACACATAAATATTGATATAGCATAAAATAAGCATCACAAACGGCCGCAATTGTCTGTTAAAAGGGTCCTAAATTGGAGCTCTCGCAGTTAAAATTTCCGCTAATGAGATAGGGGTCACGTGGTACTGTGTGACGTCATAAGTGTCAATTCTTGAAAAGCTCATCGTAGTGTTTACATAGATCGAGATAACTTTGACAGAAATAAAACAAATCCCAAAAATGGATGACAGCAATTATGACTTGTAGGATATTCCGTTGGTAATGGACATACGACCTTACATGTTCGAACCTCCAGCAGAGTGTGTAAATCAAGAAAATTCTCCGCAAAGTAGCGAAGAAAGCGAGTCTGACACCGAGGACAACCCAGGTCATCGACGGAACGGAACGATTTGGTAAGTTAATCTTCGTTATTGGTGCTTATTATTATTTTAAAACTTACAACAAGAACTCATTATCCGTTATTCCAGCATAAATTTAAATAGTTATAACTTTCATTACGCATACTGATACAGTTTTATAGAAGTACTTGCGGGCTCTGTAATCTGGTAATCAGCTGGTAATGGCGCCGTAGTTGGTAAGTCTAAACTCTCTAAATGGGCTGGGTCCCTCTGAAGTTGATTCTTCGTAAAATGGTCAGAGCAGAAACGATGGTTTGTAGTAGGGACGAAGCTCTCACGTTTACAAAAAATCGTCCATATTTTCCTCCGACGAGCATCTTTCGGAAAGTTGAAAAAACTCTTTCCACAGCCTTTCGTATGCACGTTTGTACATCCATAGGCCGCACAATACACCATAATGATGGTCAATCATCCCCTTTTCACCAATCTGAACTGATAACGGCTAATCGCTTAATCGTGTTTTCTCACCTTCTCGCTTGAACTGAATTGACACCTATTACGTCACAGCAATGGCGCGAACAGTGGCCGGTTTTAAAATATGCATATTGCAAGATTTGAACTTTGACAAGCTGAAACTTCCAAACTTTTATTTTTTTATTATAAAATGTTTGAGGAATGACGGTTTTAGAACTCAAACTTTAATATATCAAAAAATTGGAAACGTGATAAAAATCCTTTAAATTTGAAAAATTCAGACATTTATCTGTAAAATTCACACTTTTAAATTTACAATTTAAAGTGTGAATTTTACAGATTAATGTGCAAAATTTACGATGAAAGTGTGAATTTTACACTTAAAAGTATGAATTTTACACAATAAAGAGTAAATTTTACACAATAAAATTTAAATTTAACAGTTTAAAGTGTTAATTTTACAGATTAATGTGTGAAATTAACTGATTAAAGTGCAAAGAAGTATATCATAATTTCTGTTTATTGGTAGGCTTAAACGTTAAAAGGCTTTATACCCAGGTTAAAAAGTAATTATAACAGCATTATCTATGACACATTAGTCTTTTATGGTATGTATTGACAAACCTCTCTCGACTCTAGAAAAAAAAGTAACCACCGCGGCCCTTATATATGCAAAAAGGAGAGTTATTCATTTAGTAACATATTGACTTTTATATAGCTTATACATTTATTTTGATTTTGGGAAAAAAATTTCCATTTAAATCGTGACCACTTTTGTCATTTACCTAATATCGCAAACAATCTCAATTAGGGAGTGGTCACCATACCAGTACAACAGGATCCGATTATTTGGATTGATTGCTGATATCAGGAGACACATTTACAAATTAACCACTTGAATATATAGAAGATAGTTAAAACACAAATTAAAAAGTTGCGTTGGGTTTATAAGAATGCCTTCGAACTAGGTAAACAGATGTGATGTTATTTGTATGTAAAATTACATCTCCTTAATATGGGCAATCTAATTATGATCAAAATCTTCATATCTACAGAGAAAACTAAAAGCCATTCCGGATCATATGTTTATTATCCAAGTATTGTGCAAAACAGATTTGGTGGTAATATATATTGATCACGGATAAACAGACAAACAAGAGATTCAATTGAAATGACACAAGTAATTGGATCGAACTTGATAAATTCAAGGTTTGAGCTAAATTTTCAAAATTTTCTTTATGTCATTGTTTATGTTAATAATGCTCTATTAAGGTATTTCTTATAATCAACCAAAAATTGAGAGTCTGTCTTTGAGTAGGCGAGATCAGATATCGCAGATCCTATCTTCTGCACTTCAGATCAACGGTAATAGCTAATAAGTATTGCAGACAGACAGACTAACAGAAGGGCAAACAGGATAAAAAATATCTTCCCAATCTGTCATCGTTTGACTCCAGCAGCAAGGCAATTATACCAGTTATTCAATAGTTTGAGGACTTATAAATTTAGAATTCGAACTGCAGTTTGTAAATCCATCAGATAAGTAACACGTAACCTCTTTATATATACCAAACCTGTTAAGAATTCTATATATATTTAATTCAAATAAACCATCTTCTTGATTGAAAGAGGGAAAATGTCTATGTGGGGAATCGTCACGAATGTGTTTCGGCTTACGGCTATTGTTGTAAACGTGAGATATTTTAAAATTCTCTTTAGCATTCCATACCGTCCTCATCAATTTTAATTTGTTGCAATGCTTTTAATGAGTTTTCCTAATAAGAATCATGAATAATTCATTACTGATTAAATGATCGCTCGACTCTAAAAAGCTGAACATCATCTCATACAAAGAATGAAAATTAAATAGATTACAATATAGTTGATGTCGGTTTGTCAAGATAAAATCGTATTAGATCTTTAAAAGATATTATGGTGGAAAAAAAAGGCTAATGCCACAAACCTTATACACAAAAGAAATAACAATTGAATTGTACTGGAAGCGCATCCTGCAATTTGCATGGTGAGTAAAAGTTTCATAAAATTTTAAATCGCTATCCAGCAGAGATATTTCAATATCGTTAAGCCAATGATTAACCTGATTTATATGAACAATATGCAATTTCCTTCAAACGCTTAGATGGTTATAATCTGTCACAATGTGTTATTCGGTATATTTTCTTTATTTGTTTGATAATATTCAATACTAGGGTGAAAACGATATCGATCTCTTTTTTTTAGAATAAAAAACAATTCCATTTTACCTTTTTGAAATCACCCCCTCTATCTCGCCAGGTTGTCAAATTTAGCTAAAAAAAATAGTCTTTAGGTGAATTTGCGATGCCAATGATATGAAATTATCTGGAAGATAACATTGAAAAATTTTGCTAAGGGTTTTGAGAACTTCCAGTTGGAAAAGAATATCCGATTTTTGCTTTATAAATATCCGTGAAATCTGTTTTCGTCTTTAATTTAGTAATTTCTTCAGGTAAACATAGATGATATAGTTGGTATTAACAAGCTTAAGTGTTCGGGTTTTTTGTAATTTTAAATTGAAAACCATACACAGATGTATAATTAACCAAAATACCAATAAATCACATCAGAACGACAGTGAATCAGATACACTTGTAGTAGTTAATGCCGTTATTTGTCAAACTAAGCCCTAAAAAGATCTACATTTTCCCATGGTACATGTATATATTAAAATGCAGAGTAAAGGCAATGTACCCTTGACCGTTTTATTTTAATTATTAAAATGTGTCGACCATTAACCATTCACCGACATTCGTTGACGCCTGAATATCAGTCTGTATCGATTTGTTTTGCTTAAAAAAAAGACAACTTTGATAACAACAAGATATGGTTATATAGTGTAACTCTAACTTGATATAATTGGTTATTTAAGAACACTTCAAGTCAGAACAAGGCCTAATTTTGGTGACATTTGATATGTCTCTTGCACTCTGTTTTTTTTTTTAAATAATTGCGCATTTATATCGCGTAAGGCATATAAGACACCGGGGGATTTAAACGTGCCTCCGTTTCGTGTTTCAACTCATCTCTGCTCTTAATTTAAGCAAATTCATAAATTCAGAAGCTATTCTACTATAAGGGACACTAAATAAACTCCAATCGATAGGTATTACGAGTCATATCCGTTATTTTCGTCTTTAATTTTTTCAAAATGTGATGTCTATTTATCTACATGCGTACTTATTTGGGTCGGATAGGAACAATGCAAAAACCCAACAAAGAGTTGAGAAAAAAAAGCTCTGTCTAACAACGCTATGTCGCGTTAAAGGGGCATGGTCACGATTTTGGTCAAAAATTATTTTTCCGGTTTTAATTTTTACAATGTTTCAGTAAGGCATTTTTAATAGGCAACCAAAATTTGAGTGTTATTTGTTGAGTTATATGCAAATTACAGAGCTTGAAATTCGTCGCTATGTAAACAAAGCGTTTGTTTACATTTTGAATGTTGAAGTAACAATTTCAGTTTTAAACCTAGAACGGATGTGTTAAACGTAAGGAAATGCTTATCTATGCTTAAAATAGATAAAAAGATAGACCAATAACCTGGAAAAAGGTTTTTTACTGGTTTATTGAACCTATGTAAAAAAAAAAACAGGGCACGAGCCTTGTTTACATGACAGAGAATTGCGAGCCCCGTATCTTGCTTATAACTCTACGAATGACTCTCAAATTTTATTTGATCATTAGAAGTGCATTTCTAAAGCATTGTAAATAATAAAAACATAACTAGACACGATCTCGTTGCGAGCAACGAGGAGGTCTTCCGTCTGATTTTAGAATTTGAGATATATGCTCGATCTTGAATTTGCTATTTGCGCTGAACCAAATTTTGAAGGCTGCATTTTGTAAAGTACATCATTTTGAGCATCTTTTCTTCTACACTGCATTTCAAAATATTTCTCCTTTCTGAGATATTGATGGTCAAAGTTTATGGACTCTTGACCCCTAAAAAATCCTTATTCCATAACAAATGACTAAATCATTACATTACTTGGATACAGAACTGTAAGATAAACATATTTACTTCTATAGCCTTTAATTAAATTTCCCTCAGTAAAGAGCTACAGATGAAAATTTTTAGAGCCCTTTCGTTCCCCAATTTTAGGGGCCAGCCCCTTTTTTTATATCAAATAAAAGGTCATTTAAATCTCAACACATTTTGTTCAACAACTGTTTAGAAATTCGTTACCGTTCTTGAGATATATGGGAAAGAACGTTTACGGGGCTGATCCCTTAACTCCTTATAGGGGCCGTTTAACGAAATTTTGAAAATTGCATATTATTTAGTACATCATTCTGAGTATCTTTTCTTCTTTACTGCATTTCAAAATATTTCTCCTTTCTGAGATATTGGTGATCAAAATAATATAATTTTGGCCCCTAAATACCCTTAATTATGTAACACATGATAAAATCATTACATTGCTTGGATACAGAACTGTAAGATTAACATATTTGCTTCTATAACCATTCACAAAATATCCCTCAATAAAGGGCTACAGATAAAAGACTTTAGAGCCCTTTGGTCCCCTAATTTTTGGGGCCAGCCCCTTTTTCTTGATACAAATGTATCAAATAACAGGTCATTTAAATCTCAACACATTTTGTTCAACCAGTGTTTAGAAATTCGTCACCGTTCTTGAGATATATGGAAAAGAACATTTTAGGGGCCGATCCCTTAACTCCTTATAGGGGCCGTTTAACGAAACTTTGAAAATTGCATATGATTTAATACATCATTCTGATCATCTTTTCTTCTATACTGCATTTCAAAATATTTTCCTTTCTGAGATATATGTGATCAAAATTCTGGAGTTTTGGCCCTTAAAAACCCCTAATTACGTAACACATGAAAAAATCATTACATTTGTCACGGTGTGAAATTCAATCTTTCGGACTATATTTAATTATTGTGTAAATTAACTTTTTCTGACTTTGTGTTAATTGCTACAAAAACTTTAAATCTATTTCGACAACTGTTTTATAAACGTTATAAATTCCGCGCAGCATTAATCCCACCTGAGGCACAATCAGTAATGGACAGCTAATCTTTTAACTGACTTCTGTGTATGTTTATTGACACTTAAGCTTCTTTCATCTTATTAATCCTTTTATGTACATGCTGCTAAAATGTCCAGAGTTACTCAATAGCTGTATGATAATTGATTTACTTACATCTGTACTTATTATGTTAATCCTTCATTGTTTTATTCCATTGCTCATTATATGTTATTCGGTTTTGATAATATAGTCAGTTGGAATCAGACCTTCGGTGCTGATACATACCAAACTCACGTAAAAGTATATTTCATGTAAAGTCTATATAAAAGTCTAAATCTAAAACGCGTGTTGGCTTGTTGGAGGTTTCATGAGGCTGGGTCCAACAATAAGAGAATAAGCTCACGATTGGCCCAGTATTAGTCCTATACGGGAGAGAGCCCTCCGTAATACATTGCTTGGATACATAACTGTATAATAAACATATTTGCTTCTATAACTGTTCACAAAATATCCCTCAGTAAAGGGCTACAGATGAAAGACTTTAGAGCCCTTTGGTCCCCTAATTTTAAGAACCAGTCCCTTTTTCTTGATATCAAATGAAATGTAGCGAGATAGCAATCAATGACTATCTCATTCGGACATCAATTTCAGCAATTGACGAACAAAACACAGAATTTAAGTTTCATAAATTTATTGAGTCTGCATAGCAAATCAAAATGAACAACACTAGGGTAACAAAATAAATCCAGGCCTTTTAACCACCCTTAAATAACTTGATCTAAATGTGACCCCTTAATTATAAATAACCAGATCTCAAAATAATCAAAATATGTGGTTATGTAGTGAAACAGAGATAAATGAAATTTAAAATAATGAGTTTAAGATCGAATCCTGATATAATCAGAATATGTGATCCTAAATAAAGTTTCCAAAGTGTTAAAAATTACAATTTCACTAATTAAAATTCATCCAATTAATAAAATTACGTAGGCTCAATTAATTATCCTTTATAGCAAAAATAAATATTTACCAAAATTTAAGAATAAGCCAAAAGAGACGTTAACCCGAAAATGAAAAAGATCAGACTGGCGATTTACGGAAAAATCGCCTCTTATATACACCCGTAAGAAATCTCATACAAAATTGTATAGACCCTTACGGAGTATTACGGAAAAATTGGGAAAAAGTATACGGAAAATAGTTCCAATAAAATAATTAACTTTATAATAAATATTTCATCATAAAATAACATAACTTTCATTCACAAAATAATAATCAATTAATTAATTACCTTATAATTAGCCATTTCCACTGCCGGTAAAATATAGGCGGGCGTATATATCTCAACGGCGGATCAAGAAAAAAACAACCCGGAAGTAAAGGGACGTATCCCACAATTCCATATTCATAAACAAAAATGTAGACAGAAAGAAGAAGACAGGCCGGGATGACGATTAAGAAACAAGAAAATGCATTTTATAACGGGCGAAATATGCCATAACAAGTATGTACCGCAATAATATTACAATATAGATTAAATATCGTAACTCTTTAGTAAACAATCAAATAGTTCACATGTACGTTCGTATGGAAAAGTAAAAACTGTACAAGTTCACAACACGTGTTTCAGTTACATGTACAAAAAGGAAATACACGGTACCTAGAACATATTTAAAATTATGGATAATTCAATGATGCTTTAAAAGCATTATTAAGTTACGACACATAGATAAGATATAGACTATGTATTTAAAACTCTCGTAATAAGGGGATCATTTCAAAAGAGGATAACAAAAAAGGAAATATTACATTACTCCCCCCTTATGTCATGTCCCCATGAATACCTACAGCAGTTTAAATAATAATTATTAACAATAACAACCCTGATTTAAATATCAACAATAAATACATATAATATATAACACGACAACAACTGACAATGCAATTCCCTGTCTATATACACTATAGTAATAAAAGCACTCTTGCATACTAAAGGTCTCTGTCTATCTTCTCCAACTAAACCACTTATTCTTTCTTGGGCTTCTTCTCGGCTGCCACTGATGGTATCCTCTTGCGTAATCGTCCCCTTCTCTCCTCTGTCTCTTTCTGAATTCCTCATCTTTGCTAGTGTCGCACCTTGGCCTTGTATGTTAGAACTTATCTCTTGCAGGCATGTACAGATCTTGGCGAGATGCTGGCTCGTCCTCCTTAGTTCAGTTAAAATTTCGTCTCTGCTTTCTTCCTGTCTGACCTCTTGTCCTCTCTCGCCTTCACTTTCGCTACTGCTCTCCTCATCGCTGCTGCTACTGGTGTTACTGTCCTCGCTATCGCTACTTTCTCTCCTCTTCCTTTTTGCTGACTGAACCTTCTTAGTCGGTGCTCTTTGGGTTACTTCGCTCTCTAATTCCTTTTCCACTTCTGGTATTGCTCTCTCCGTTCTAGATGTTACCGTCCTCTCTATTTCAACTTGCTGGTCTTTCAGTTGGTCCACCTGAGGAGCCTGTGGCTCCACCACACTTGAGACGGAGGTCCCAGCATCACCCTCAAGATAAGGGTCGAGAAAACTGAAGTCTTCATCAAGCAGATCGCCAAAAGTGAAGCTCTTGGGAGCCAAAGCGGCTTCTGGTAACTCCGCTGCAGGGGCTGGTGCTGGTGCGGCTATCTTTGGGGTTGGGTCTGGAGACAGAAGGGGCCTTGCTCCAGTCGAGCCAGACGGCTTGCAGTACCCTTCAACCAGTGTTGTCTGGACTCCTCCCTGCTGAGGCGAATGAAGTGGACCCCCTCAGTTAGATGGACTGGGTTTGAGTTAGCCCTCAAAAAATTTTCAAGGGGCACTCCACTCTTCTCTAGGGTCTTTGCCGCCTCCACATGGTTTGTGTATCCCTTCACATGTGATGTCAGCTTATCCTTCTCTGCAGTCAGAAAGTGGCATAAAGAACAATAATATGGTACTTGGTCCAAGGGAACGTGGTACCTATAAAGATGAGCAATGACTTGCCGTCGCTCTCCAATATATTTCATCATTGGTTCCTCGCAGTCGAGGCACTGGTAGGCTCCCCCCTCTTTAAAGCTTGGACCTCTGCTTCAGTCATTTTCTAAAAGGAATATGAAGGATATCATAAACAAATATGTTAATCCGGAAAAAAACAGAATGACGTGAAGTACGACAACAGAAATAATTTGTTTAATAAGGCTTCAATTTATCATGGTGCACAACTTTATAGGTGCCATTCGCTGATTTCTGTATTTTGAAGGTAACATCTGACAATTTTTGTACAATGGTACATGGACCCCAGTACAACTTTCCCAATTTCCCATCTTTGTGGCCCTCATTTAGAAACCAAACTTTATCGCCCTCTTTGTACTGATATATTGAAGTCTTTAAATTGTAGAAGTCTCGCTGTCTCCGATGAGAACTCTGTAAATTTTTCCGTGCTATACAGTGAGATGCTTGCAGCTTGTCTCTGAGATTTTCCACATATGTTCCATATTCTGTAACTGTTTGATCACTATTCCAAGTTATGGATCCAAATATTATTTCTGAAGGAACCCGAACCTCTCTCCCCAGCATAAGGAGATTAGGCGTTAGACCAGTAGACTCGTGCACACTAGATCTGTATGCTGCTCCTAAACAACCTAGGTAAAGGTCCCATTCTGTTTTGTCATCTTTAATATAACTTTTGATCATTTTAATAAGAGTCCTATTAAATCGGCCAGTCTTTCCATTACACTGAGGATGCCTTGATGTCGTCCTTGTCTTTTTAATTTCTAGTAATTTACACAACTCCTGAAAAATTTGACTTTCATAATTACGACCTTGATTAGACAAAATAGTTAGAGGACAACCAAAATGACCAATAATTCCGTTTAAAAGAACTCTTGCTGTAGTTGCAGCGGTCAAATTTGAAATAGGATATATTTCAACCCAGTTGGTAAAGTGATCAGTAGCTGTGAGAATATATTTGTTTCCTCTTGGTGTTTCCGACAAAGGCCCAAGGATGTCAGTAGAGAGTCTTTCTAAAACTGACCCTACAGTCATGTTTCCCATCTTTGCCCTAGCAGCACGATAGGGTCTTCTGTTTCTTTCACAAATTTTACAACCTGATACATAGGCACTAATGTCCTCCCTTAATTCAAAACAAAAGAAATTTTTAACAACCTTTTCCTTTGTTTTCTTTCTACCAAGGTGACCGCTTAAAAGATTGTCATGAGACAGGTTTATTACCTCTTTTCTCAATATCTTGGGAGTAACTAATTGTAAGTAAGAACCAGAATTGTCCTTCTTATGAAAATTCTTGACCAATAAACCATCTCGTAATTTTAAGGTATCAAAAATATGCCAGTAGTATCTGACAGCTGGTGATTGCATTACAATTTCTGACTTATCAGGCCTTGTCTGGTTCTTCACCCAGTCATATACGAGACCTATCTCTGGGTCGTTGAGTTGCTCTTTCTGTATTTGACTCCTACTATGCTTTATCAAAAACATAGAATAACCTCCCTTTTCTGTACATGTTTGTTGTCTAGTATTTACAACTCTTGTTTGTTGCCTTTGTTGTTGAGATTCAAAATTGCATGTCTCTAAATTATTACTGGGGGTACAGAGATGGGGATCTTGTTCTCTACTGGATTTCTGCAAGAAAGAGCTACACATTTCAAAAGACCTTTTTTGACATTTATTGCAGGGTCCGCATTTCAAATACTCGGAGTTGTCTGTTTCAGGACAAGTACAATCCGCAGGGTTTTCACATCTGCTCATAGAATCCGCATTCCCATGCTTGTGACCTGGGCGATATTCCACTGAAAAATTAAAGTAAGAGAGAATTTCTAACCAGCGAGCAATGCACCCTTTTGACTCTTTTAATTTGAATAACCAAACAAGTGCTTGATGGTCAGTTCGCACTGTTAATCTACGTCCAAGTAAATATTGTCTAAAATACTCTACAAAGTAACGTAGAGCAAGTAACTCTTTGTCCGTAATACAATAATTCTTTTCTGACTTGTTTAATGCTCTACTCCCATATGCGATAATTTTTTCAGTGCCATTTTGTATTTGTGACAGGACACCTCCGATAGCCATATCACTCGCATCTGTATCTAAAATGTAGTCACCTTCATCCAAAGGATAAGCTAATATGTCAGGGCTAGAAAAACATTCCTTTAACTTTGTAAATACCCTTTCACATTCATCAGACCAAACAAATTATCTCCCCTTTTTAGTTAGATCTACTAAAGGCCTAACTAACTTTGCAAAATTCTTTATGAACTTCCTATAATAACTACCCATCCCGAGGAGTTGTCTAACTTCTGTAACTGTGGTTGGGCGAGGCCACTGTAAAATCTTTGTAATATTGTCTGGATTTGGAAGAATTCCTTCAGAAGAGACGACATGACCTAAAAAAGTTACTTTTTTCTGAAATAGATTACACTTCTCTGGTTTTAACTTCATTCCAGAATCATGTATTCTGTGTAAAACCTCTTCAACTCTTTGCAGGTGTTCCTGAAAGGAAGAACCAAATACTACGATGTCATCAAGATAAATGATACGAGTCTGCCAATTTAGGCCTTGTAGAATTAGCTCCATGAGTCTCTGAAATGTAGCGCATGCTGTACTGAGACCCATGGGCATGGTAGTAAATTCATACAGTCCATATTTTGTAATGAAAGCTGTCTTGGGAATATCTTCTTCCTTTACAGGGATCTGGTGGTAACCTGAAGTTAAATCAAAAGTTGAAAAATAAATAGATCCACGGACAGTGTCTAAACAGTCCTGTACTCTAGGGAGAGGAAAAGCATCCTGTCTTGTGACAATATTCAAGCGCCTGTAATCGATACAACAACGAGTTTTACCATGTTTTTCTTAACTAGAACTATAGGACTTGCCCATGGGGAACTTGATTTCCTAACTATTACCTGTGTCTCCATCTGTTGAACGACTTTGCGTTCCTCATCAGCAGAGCCAGTGGGACACGCCTTGGAGGCTGTTTGATGGGTCTTGAATCACCTGTGTCTATCTCGTGCTGTACTAAAGTTGTCAACCCTAGATCTGCATCATTCTTTGAAAATGTTGTTTGGTACCTTCAAAGAAGATCTGAAATTTTCTGGCTCTCATCTGAAGTCATCTCTTGAACTGCCATGTAATACAAATCTAATAAATAATCAGGAACATTTGTGGTCTGAGAGGAGTTACTTCCCTGAAAAGTATTTGATTCCTTTATTTTTGAGTAGTTATCCCCCTTTTGTTAGCAGTTATCCAATTGTATTCGCCTAACTGCTTAATTACTCTGCTCACAGTCCTCTGAAAAAATAATCTTAATATCTTGGGGGTTTACCAATTCAGCCTTTCCTAACAAGTCATCTTGCTTTAAACAAACATCCATCTTAAAAGGATTCATGACTCTAATCTTGGTAGAGACTTGATCTTTGAGGTATATTACACATGAGGCCATCATCAATGAAAACCTGTTGTTAAAATCCCCTGATGGTTCGACACAAAATACATTGTTGGTCAAATCTTGGTCATCTTCATACCTGTCAATGAAAACATCAATTAATTTTTCACAATATGCAGGAATAACAAAGTTGTCAGCTGCCATAACTTTCCTTATTTTCTCTGTTGTCTTTTGAACTTCAATATTCTTTCCCCTGAAAGTAATGAAATTTTCATGTAATTTGATATCTACAGGTCTATTTTCCTCTTTTATTAAAATACATGTATCTAAACCCAAAAGAGCATCATCCTCTATTTCGGACACAAAGATTTCTTCTTTGAAATTTTCTTGACCCAGCTGAATTTCAAAAATGGCTTTCCCTAATTCCTTCAATGGTTCTCCATTAGCCCCTATCAAACAATTAGATTTTTCTAATTTAGGTCTTGATTCTTTTGGAATTCTCTTAAAACATGTTTGGATATAATTGATCGAGTAGCTCCAGTATCTGTGGTCCACTTGATTTTCACACCTTGCACTGAACCACTTATATATATTCCTTGACATCCATTAATTTGTCTCAGGATGTTCTCGGAACAGATGGCACCTTTCTGTGCACTGTTATCAATGAAGGTCTTTTCCGAACACCAGCTCTTGGATTCATCTGCAGGCTTCACAGAGTCAAGCGTCCCACTTGAACTCAAAAGTAAGTTACCATTGCAGTCTAACTGACTGCTATCTAAAGAAATCGTATCAGACTCTAAACAGTCTACCTGATTACTTATTCGTCTCTTGTTAAATGGTTCCACCACACAGTCAACCTGACTGCATCCAGGACTTGCATTACCAGGCACCGCCCCACAGCCTACCCGACTGTGTCCAAGACTCGCAGAACCAGGTACCACCCCACAGTCCACCTGACTGCATCCAAGACTTGCATTACTTGGTTCCACCCCAATCGGCTCCACACTGAGCATCTGTTGCCTGTCAGTGGGTATTTCTCCACTGACCTCCGCAACATTAATGTTGCTTGCCTTGCAGGTATTCCTAAGAAAGTTATTGTCTTCTTTGATACTAAAATCCCCCTCCTGTTCCCATTGGTTAAAACTGATATTGGAGTTTTCCCCCTTTGAATTAAAAATTTGTTGGATAGGGCCATTTTCAAAATTCATCTGGGTCCTCCCTCGGCCGGTAGAGCTGACCCTCTTTAGTTTAACTGTGGCTTGAATTCATTTGCATGCGCATTTAGCTGCCATTCTATTTTGACTTTCTTTTGAGTTTTCTCACTCTTGCAGCTATTGGCATAATGACCTGGTTCACCGCATTTGTAGCAGATCAATGGTTTTCTTTGTGAATTAAAATTTTCTGGCTTTCTCTGCCATGAATCCTTTTGATCTCTATTACTGGTCTGAGACCATCCTCTGGTGGCATCTGTTCTATCATCCGTTGAGGTGTCTGCAGTCTGCGCCTTCACTTGTCTAGTAGGTTTCCTTTTATCTCTTAACTGCTGTTCCTCTTCTGCACGGGGATATCTTGTAGCCTCTTCAAACTCTATGACATATTCTGCAGCCTCTTCAAGTATGAGGGTCTCTGTTAAGCTCTACATGAACTCTTGCTTTTTCGCTTGTCAGGCCTAGCAGAAATCTTGATACTAAATCCTCTTGTTTCGTCAGAGTGTCTCTTTTTGGGTATGCCTTGCTGTAAAGTCTCTTTAATTCTGCAGCATATTCCTGTGCATGTTCACCATTCTTTTGGTCTCTTCTTCGAAATTTAGTTTGGTAGGTCCTGCTTGATTCTATAATGCCAAATCTGCTTTGTAATTCCTTTACTAGTCTCTTATAATTTGACAGGACTTCTGGTCTCAATTCTTCATAAACAAATTCTCCAGCAGGTCCTTGTAACCTCGGTAATAGTTGAGCTAGTTTATCCTCCTCTGTCCAGTTATTGAGCTTGGCTACAGCCTCAAATCTGTTTATATATGCCTTCCATTTATCGTTTGATTCTCCTCGGAATGCTGGTAATTTGACGGAATTAGTTCTACTCCTGGAGTGAAAAATGCCCCTTGTAGATACTGAGCTGCCACTTGTCTTAGTTAACTCTTCATCTGAGTCGAATTCACTGTCTATTTTGCTGTATGTCGCAGGTAATCTCCTCCTCCTCTGCTTAACTCCAGTTCTCCTGCTCTGCTGAGTCTGATTTTTACTCACCTTGTTATCTTTGTTTTGGTTCATTTCTTGCACGGTGGTCCTGAAAATCTTACCTATAGCCACAGTCATTTTGTTGAGAGCACCATTGATCAAGACTGTTAAGCATGTAAGTATTGTTCTGATCTACATGTATAGGTTCACATTCTTTATCTGACAAATCTCCCTCAGTCTGAGTCTGAGGAAGAATGCTACTTTGAGCCTTAGTTGACTGAGTTTTATTCTTGGTATAAGATCTGTATTTTTTATTTACACTTGTAGCCGTAATAGGTGATGCACCTGAGCCTGAGCAAGTATCAGCTGTTTTTGGTATTTGAACAAGAACCTTGGGAGAAAATACTCCCTGTGTAGTATCTAAATGCTCTGATTCTGAACCACTAATGAACTGCTCATCACAAGCAGTGATAATTTCTTCGTCACTGGTGTCTCCACAGTGTTGTTCATTGGACTTTCCTCTAATACTTCTATTTATAATTCTCTCTTTTCTTTCAGTGTCATCCATTCTGTGCATTTGTTATGATTGAACTGCTGCCTGATGTCTTGTAAAATGTTGTTTTAATTCAAATAACGAGTTCGAATCTCTGGATCGACTCCTCAAAAATGTGGATCCCACTTCTGACACCAAAAATTTTATGTAGCGAGATAGCAATCAATGACTATCTCATTCGGACATCAATTTCAGCAATTGACGAACAAAACACAGAATTTAAGTTTCATAAATTTATTGAGTCTGCATAGCAAATCAAAATGAACAACACTAGGGTAACAAAATAAATCCAGGCCTTTTAACCACCCTTAAATAACTTGATCTAAATGTGACCCCTTAATTATAAATAACCAGATCTCAAAATAATCAAGATATGTGGTTATGTAGTGAAACAGAGATAAATGAAATTTAAAATAATGAGTTTAAGATCGAATCCTGAAATAATCAGAATATGTGATCCTAAATAAATTTTCCAAAGTGTTAAAAATTACAATTTCACTAATTAAAATTCATCCAATTAATAAAATTACGTAGGCTCAATTAATTATCCTTTATAGCAAAAATAAATATTTACCAAAATTTAAGAATAAGCCAAAAGAGACTTAACCCGAAAATGAAAAAGATCAGACTGGCAATTAACGGAAAAATCGCCTCTTATATACACCCGTTTGAAATCGTATAGACCCTTACGGTGTATTACGGAAAAATTGGGAAAAAGTATACGGAAAATAGTTCCAATAAAATAATTAACTTTATAATAAATATTTCATCATAAAATAACATAACTTTCATTCACAAAATAATAATCAATTAATTAATTACCTTATAACTAGCCATTTCCACTGCCGGTAAAATATAGGCGGGCGTATATATCTCAACGGCGGATCAAGAAAAAACAACCCGGAAGTAAAGGGACGTATCCCACAATTCCATATTCATAAACAAAAATGTAAACAGAAAGAAGAAGACAGGCCGGGATGACGATAAAGAAACAAGAAAATGCATTTTATAACGGGCGAAATATGCCATAACAAGTATGTACCGCAATAATATTACAATATAGATTAAATATCGTAACTCTTTAGTAAACAATCAAATAGTACACATGTACGTTCGTATGGAAAAGTAAAAATTGTACAAGTTCACAACACGTGTTTCAGTTACATGTACAAAAAGGAAATGCACGGTACCTAGAACATATCTAAAATTATGGATAATTCAATGATGCTTTAAAAGCATTAATAAGTTACAACACATAGATAAGATATAGACTATGTATTTAAAACTCGATCTCGTAATAATGGGATCATTTCAAAAGAGGATAACAAAAATGGAAATATTACAGAAAGGTCTTGCAAATATAAACTTTTTTGCTTTACATGCGTTTTCAAAATATTTTTCAGAAAAGAGATAAACTAAGAAAACCATGAAAAATTACGACGTTTTTTTTAGTCTCAATTTTCGGGACCAGGCGAGCTTTAACGCCGTTTGGAGCATGACAAATATGAATGCCAAATAGCACATCTACAATCTCTTGTTTACAATCCCTGAAAGTTTGAACTTAATATCTTTTACCGTTTAGGAGGAGATCCCTGGAAAAGCCGACCCTCTGAAAATCGCTAAAAAGTCATTATCTCAAGAACGGAAGTGACGTCATCAAAATAAAAAAATCTGTATTTAGTTCAAATAAATATCTATCGGATCTAAAAGTTTCATGAAAATCGAATGAGCCATCTCCGAGAAATCGCCTGCACAAAAATGAGTAAGAAATAAACCCAAGAATAACTAGACGATCTCGTTGCGAGCAACGAGGAGGTCTTCCATCCGATTTTCAGCAGAGGAAAAGAAATTGCCTTTGATATTCATTAACAAAACATATCAGGAAATGTGGAGGGGGGATCTAAAGTGCGATGGGTGAAGGATTATATACCCCTTTGGATCTTGAATTTGAAGGGGCAGCCCCTTTTTCTTGATGTCAAAAGAAAGCTCATGTCATGTCAAACACATTTTGTTCAACAAGTGTTTAGAAATTATATACCGTTCTCGAGATATCTGGAAAAGATCATTTTAGAGGCTGACCCTATAACTCCTTTTAGGGACCGGTAAACAAAATAAATGATGGTGACATATTGTTAAGCACATTATTTATAGCATGTTTTCTTCAATTTTACTTTTCAAAATCTGTCTCCATTTTGAGATATTGAAGATTGAAATTTCTGACTGCTGGCCCCTTAAAATCCCTAATTACGTAACAAAGGACTAAACAATTGTCATTTATAGGGTTGTAATGTTTCGATGAACATAATTATTTCTATGTATAACAAAATATTTCACAATTAAAAGTTATTATTAAAAGATATCTAGCCCCTTAAAATTCCTAATTACGTAACATATGAAAAACTTTTATCATAAAGGGATACATAACTGAAAGATTAACATGTTTGCTTCTTAACATATTACAAAATATTTCTCAGTATAGTGCTATGGATGAAAAACTGCAGAGTCCTTTTGGCCCCTAAATTGAGGGGCCAGCCCCTTTTTCTTGATGTCAAATAAGAGGTCTTTTGGTATCAAACACATTTGTTCAACAAGTGTTTAGAAATTCGTTACCGTTCTTAAGCTATCTGGCAAAGAACGTTTTAGGGACCGACCCCTTATCTTCTTATTGGGGCCACGGAACGAAATTTTGATAGTTGAATATTGTTCAGATAAGCATTCTAAGCATCTTTTATTCTATATTGCTTTTCAAAATATTTGTCCTTTTTAGGATATAAGTGATCAATATTTTGAACTTCTGGCCCCTTAAAACCCCTAATTACGTAACGCATGCAATTTGTTTTATAATGTATAGTTAATTACCTATAAGATGAACATTTTTGCTTCTTAAACATATTACAAAATATTTCTCAGTAAAGTGCTATGGATGAAAGATTTCAGAGACCTTTTAGTCCCTAATTTGAGATGCCAGCCTCTTTTTCTTGATAATAAATGAAATGTCTCTTAAAATTAAACATATTTTGTTCAACAACTATTAAGAAATTCGTTACCGTTCTTGAGCTATCTGGAAAAGAATGTTTTAGGAGCCGATCTTTTATCTCTTTATTGGGGCCACGGAACGAAATTTTGATGGTCGAATAAATGTTTAGATAAGATTCTAAGCATCTTTTATTCTATATTGCTTTTCAAAATATTTGTCCTTTTTGTGATATATGTGACCGATATTTTGGACTTCTGGTCCCTTAAAATCTCTAATTACGTAACGCATGCAATTTGTTTTACAATGTATGGTTGAATAACTGTAATATAAACATGTTTGCTTCTTAAACATATTACAAAATATTTCTTAGTAAAGTGCTATGTAAGAAAGACTTTAGAGACCTTTTGACCCCAAATTTGAGTGGCCAGCCCCTTTTTCTTGATATCAAATAAAAGGTCATTTAAATATCAACACATTTTATTCAACAAGTGTTTAGAAATTCGTTACCGTTCTTGAGATATATGGGAAAGAACGTTTTAAGGGCCGATCCCTTATCTCCTTTGAGGGGCAGTTTAACGAAATTTTGAAGATTGAATATTATTTAGTACATCATTTTGAGCATCTTTTCTTCCTTTCTGCATTTTAAAATATTTTTCCTTTCTGTGGTATGGGTGATCAAAATTCTGGAGTTTTGGCCCCTAAAAACCCCTAATTACGTAACACATGATAAAATCATTACATTGATTGGATACATAACTGGAAGATAAACATATTTGTTTCTATAACCTTTCACAAAATATCCCTCAATAAAGGGCTACAGATGGAAGACTTTAGAGCCCTTTGGTCCCCTAATTTGAGGAGCCAGCCCCTTTTCTTGATATTAAATGAACGGTCTTGTAAATATAAACTTTTTTTTACATTACATGACAAATATGAATGCCAAATAGCATATCTACAATCTCTTGTCTATAAACCCTGAAAGTTTGAACTCAATATCTTTCACCGTTTAGGAGGAGATCCCTGGACAAGCCGACCCTCTGAAAATCGCTAAAACGTCATTTTCTCAAAACGGAAATGATGTCATCAAAATAAAAAAAATTATTAAATTCGGATGAATATCTATCGGATCTGAAAGTTTCATGAAAATCGGCTGAGCCATTTCCGAAAAATCGCCTGCACAGATTTTGTAAGAAAAAAAATAATAAAATGGAAAAAGAAACCGAACGAAAACAATAAGGTCTTCCGTTAGAAAACGGAAGACCTTAAAAATAGGGAAAAAGAAACAAAGCAATAACAATAAGGTCTTCCGTTGGAAACGGAAGACCTTAAAAATAGAATTTGACCAAAATTGTGACCATGCCCCTTTAAAACAGCCTTCCACAGTGTGTCATCTATACAGTTGTACAGCTTAACACTACACCAAATGTACCATAACACACATCCTTCCATAAATTGGCTTCGAACTCGCATGATCTTGTTGTAATAACGTTAACGCAATTGTTTTTGGTAAGAATAACAGTGTGAAGTTTTGTAAGCGCTTTATTACAACGCACTTTGAAAAATTACGCACTTTAAAAATTTTTTTTTTTTCAAAGTGCATTGATACCGTCGATATTAACGCACTTTGAAAAAAAAAAATTCAGGATTTTGTTGAAATAATATATGATTTTAGATACAATTAATAATTGATTTAACTTTGTGTAGCTTAATGGGACATATTTTAGAAAGAACCTACTGCATTCTCAGATAACTTAAAACACAGTTTCTCGATTAAATTTTTTTTTCTTTTCTCATAAGCTTATGTAGTTTGATAATTTGCATAAAGAACAAGTCGGGAGATTTGAATTATCCAAATATGTTAACCCCCACTCCAACCCGATTTTTAAGACGGTAATTTAAATAAATCAGTTTTGACAAATCATCATATTATCAACAAATTAGGAGTTTAATTCCAGAAATTGTGATTTATACATATTTTTTCAAAGTGCGTTAAGTGTCTCGACACTAAAATATATTGATGTATACCCTCATACATGTAACACACTTTAAAATTTTATTTTTTTCAAAATGGGTTAACTTGGTTCAAAATTTAATGCACTTTTAAATAATTTTTTAAAGTGCGTTGCCAAAGTGCTTCGCTGAAAATTCCGCGACCCTGCTGGACCTATTAGTTGTTAATAATAAAGACGTTATTGAATTATCAGGTGTTGAATATAATATTCTTCCGACCAATATAAAATACGATTGCCCAATCGTTTGTGTACTAAAACTACCGACATCTCATACAAGAACATATAAGAGGAAAATTTGGTCCTTTTCAAACACTGATTTCCAAGATTATCAATTCCTTTTAAAGAATCAAAACTGGGATAGTCTGCACGGTAATGATATTGATCAAACTTGCGACAGTATTACAAACTGCATTATTAACTCAGCCAAAAAAACAATTCCAAATAAGATTATAAACTCACGCCTAAATGATCCACCATGGGTGCATTATAATATTAGGAAATCTATTAGAGCTAGAAAACATCTTCATTTTATTACTAAACAACAAATTCTCCCTATGACTGGACAAAATATCGAAAAATAAGAAATGTATGTATAAATAAAATAAGGAATGTAAAACAAACATATACCGATAAAATTTTGAACGTATTAAAAACAGGTAACTTAAGCTCTAAACAATTTTGGACGATATTAAGAATCAAAGTACTGAGAGTACTGAAAGACGGGGTCTTGAACGTTTGAATTTGTAATTGTCCTGGATTTCCTCGATTATGCTTCCAAAATTTATGAGTTTGAATTAATTATTACAATCTATGTTTATTCGGCTTTTTTTGCAATTTTCTGATACTTTGTCTAAATTCTACTCAACCCGGCCTTCATAATCGTAGAAAATTGACACAACGGTATATTATGTAAAATAAGACCCCAAGGAAAATTTTTAAAAATTACTACTAACCGGGAAAATCAAACAACTATATCAAAGTAGATAATTTTAATTATTAGATTTATTCAATTTTGTGATTCAAGGGAAAATCCCCAAGTCAAACGGTATCCGTAATAAAAAATTTATGAAAACCCCGAAAACTCTTAAACTACTAAATTAACAAACAAAGTGAACATTTGTATTCCGATAACAAACACAGGCACCTGACGTTAGAAATACTTTTTTTACAATAAGATTCCAAGAACTTTGACAATAAAAAGATTTGACACGGTCGTCATTTTGATTTTTAAAACTTATCTGACACGATTTTCTTCATTTGCGATTCATGCAAAATTAAAATGTTAAAATAAATCCGTTCGCCACTTACTACCTTTTTGTGTAAACTCGTGCATCACCTACACGAATTACGATACAACCGTTCCTTTCATTAAAAATCATACTCCGAAAATCAGAGACATAAATAACAGAGATTGTCAACTCTGCCATTAGCGTGTAAATGTTACGGGACCAACCTTACTTTGAGAACTACAAGTGCAACAGCAATCTTGTATAAGTCATTAAATTTAAAGCTGATAGTGATCATGAACATGCAAATATTTTAAGCATGTTTTATTTATGAAATATTTACAAAAACTCTTTATTTAGTTTTTAAATTACTTTTTAAAAACTTATTGACTTTTCACAAAGTAATGGTAATGCATTACTTTACTCATGTAATGGTAATGTAATGCATTACTTCAAGAAAATTAAGTAATGGTAATGGTAATTTAATGCCCTAATTCATGAAGTAATGGTAATATAATGCATTATTTTACAATGTAATTCACCCCAAGCCTGATTCCAACTAAGCCGGAAAACATAAACATTAACATTTAACTTGGTTCTTCAATCGATAAGATTGTATGTATTATATGATGTATAAGTCTTCAAAAATGTATAATCTTTTATAGAGTTTGCTAACAATTAAATTCAGTTTAATCAACTAAAGAGCCAACGAACGAGAAGGCAAATTCAGACTTGTTTTTATTTTCTTTGTACAAAATTCCTTTAGAGACGAACAGCAGTCATACCGCAAGTAGACTGGAAGCCAATGAAACACCTGTTTAATATGTAAAACATCTGTATATAACCCGTCCCGATTTTAACTTCGGCTTGCGCATGAAGTTTGGTAATATTAAGGTGAAAGATTGTCAAAATAAAATTCACAACTATTCAAAAATGGCACATTGCGTTTGGGAACTTTAATTTCGATTCCACCATCAACCTCTTCTATTGATTAATGAGATCGTACACCAACTGAATCGTCAACGGCGCTGTTCATTCACTAACGTAACTCATTCCACATTTGAACCCGAGCAAGAATATTTTGATTAATAAAACTATTTGTTTATTTTCTGAATAGAATTTGGTTTATACATAGAGGACTTAAAAAGATTTAATGCGTGTTTTTGTTATTCATATTTACTGAAATGCATGAAAACTTTCTGCACTATTTTCTTACGCGTAGACTCAATTCATGTGTTCTACGCGTGCCTTCCGGTTTGAGACTTCGGCTGACAGTAAACCAATAGACGGGGTCACGTGACTCCGTCTAAAAATCATCGGTTCAAAAAATTCAAGTACTTATCCTCCATTTAAAAGTGAGGAACGCAGCTTGCAATAAGTGACAATAAAATTAAAGCAGATTTAGTTAACAATTACTTCTGTTCACAATCAGTAGTTAACGACGAAAATATTGAGTTGCCAAACTACGATAGTTTTAGTGATACATGTACCAGCAAGCAAGGCTACCGGGCCAGATTGTATCAACCCAAAATTACTAAAACAAACTTCGCCAGCTATTGCTGAACCACTAAGCAAGTTTTTCAATTTATCGCTTCGTAAGTCTACAGTTCCAGCCGAATGGAAAATTGCAAACGTTATTCCTGTATTCAAAAAAGGCGCCAGCAATATCGTTAGCAATTATAGGCCGATATCATTATTAAGTGTTCTTCGGAAATGTACGGAAAAGTGTATTTTCAAATACTTACACAACTTCATCCCACCATCGATATTCTTACACCGCACCAAACTGGCTTTAGACCAAATGATTCTGCAGTCAATCAGTTATTAAGTATGAATAGTGATTTTTACAAAGCAGTCGATCAGGGTAAAGAAATTAGAGTTGTATTTGTCGATATAAGCAAGGCTTTTGACAAAGTATGGCACATTGGTCTACTGTACAAGCTTGACAAAGTTGGAGTTCGAGGAGAATTACTCGAATGGTTTAGAAATTGCTTACATGATAGAAAACAGTATGTCGTAATCAATCAGCAAATCAAACAGTGGCTATATTAAGGCTGGGGTACCCAATGGTAGCATACTTGGTCCCTTACTTTTCCTTATATATATAAATGACTTGGTCACCAATATCAAATGTATGGTCAAATTGTTTTCTGACGATACATCACTTTATATTGTTGTTGATAATGCTGATACTTCAGCATGTTTAGTAAATACAGACCCTGAAAAAATACATAAATAGTCAAATCAGTGGCGTGTGTCTTTTAACCCAACAAAAACGGAATGTCTAACCATATCTAATAAAGTCAAGAAACCCTTTCATCCCTCACTAATATTTAATAATGTTTACCTGAATGAAGTAGAAACCCATAAACACCTAGGAGTTATTCTTAGTATTAATTTGTCTTGGAATTTACATTTAGATGAAACATTTAAAAAAAGCCTATTCGCGCCATGGTATGTTGCGAAGACTCAAGTATATTCTTAATATTCTTGATAGAAAATCTTTGCAAAAACTGTATTTTCTATTTGTAAGACCAGTCTTAGAATATGCAGACATTTTATGGGACAAAATACCAGAATACTTGGTCAATAAGATTGAAAGTATGCAATTGGAAGCAGCCAGAATAGTTACGGGAGAGAATAGACTGGCATCTAGACATATGCTATATAAAGAAACAGGATGGGGACCATTATTCAAATTCACAAAATATTTCACAAATGGCTCCTAATTACTTATCTAATATCATCCAATCATTAAAAAACTCAAGGACATGACTACAACACAAGAACAACGAACCCACTGCGAGAATTCAATACAAGAACTAAGCTTTATTTTAATTCATTTTTCCGGCTACAATAAGACAATGGAATGCTTTACCCAAAAATGCACAATCAATTCCTTCATTACATTGCTTTAAGACATACTTACATACCAGTTGAATTAAAATCCCAAATTATCTTTATTTAGGTACCAGAATAGGCCAAACTCTTCACTCTCAACTAGAATGTAGTTGTCTTAATCTTCATTTGTTTCAAAGAAAGTTAATCAACTCGCCTCTGTGTATATGCGGCGAAGTTAAAAGTACTGACCATTTTTATTACACTGTAATACATATTCCAGAGATAGGATCAATATAATCCTGACACTTCCATATTTTCTCAATGTTGAATTATTGTCATAAGGTAACGCCAATTTATCTGAAAGTGAAAACAATATTATCTACCTTGTCCAGAAATTTCTTGTTGAAAGTAAAAGGTTCTGAGTACACCTGTTGATTTACTTTAAGTTGCACGTATGAAGCACGCGTACGACCGTATGTGGTCGAAATTAGATACAATAGTACAAGATTTGTTAACACGATGGAGAGTTGGCCAAAGATACATTTACGTGATTGGTTATCGCGTCAGTGAATTGAGCAAAAGCTTAACGCTAAATTAAATGAGCATGTTTTCATTAAAAAAAAAAATTTAATGAATTTAAAATGCTTACCTTAAGTATTTTCAATGGTCAGTTAAAAGTTAAACGTTAATTTTGTTAAGTTAAAAGTGTGATAAAGAGCTGATATATCTTTGTTGTACAAACAATTAATTTTTTTCACCCTTATTCAAGGAAATATGCAATTTTAAAATATACATATATAGGTCGTTTAAAGAATAAATTCATACCAAATGTTTGAAATGGCGATGAAGCAACAGGAAGATGAAAATATGTACGGATAACTTTGCTTCACGTGATTACTCTCTTACTGTGGAATCATTAGATTTCGTGGTGGCTCAATTTTCGTGGAATTCGTGGGTACCTCTCATCAACGAATTAACATTCTCCACGAATTAATAAATTCGGGTAATAAAGTCATATTTTCTCTGTAGGTTTGAGAGAATACACGAAATTATGTCCCCACGAAGCTGTAAAATTTAAGCAATCCACGAAAATTGGCCCCCACGAAAATTAATGATTCCACAGTATTTATTATATTGATACATTTACATAAGTTATTAATAACAGCTGATTTTTACATGAATATAGTTTTTAAAAGATTGAAATAATTTGGTTGTCTAAAAAGCATTGATGGTAAATAGGTTTTCCTATACTAGAAATCTTTCAAATCTGGACATATCATAATTAATCTATAGTAATATTCATCGACAATATCATTTTTGCATAAATTACAAAATCGTTCATTTTCAGGTACATTGTTCCGTCTGCCTGTCTCAACAGGAACTTTATGATTGCTTCTTCTAAATCTAAGTAATGTAGTGATAGTATTCATAGAAATGCCAGAGTTGATGTAATACAATTAGAGTCCCGTTTTTGTTGGAATTGATCAATCAAACTTCGCGTAATGTCATTTAAAATCCATTTTTCATTTTCTATGAATAAGATTAGGTTCATTTTTTTTCACGGACTTTGTTATCTATAGTTTGTTTAATTCTTGATAAATTTAATATTATATTTTGATAAATTCGTTCGACTTGGTTGAATTCCATTTTCTAATTTTTACTGTCAGATCGTCATTACAATGATATAACTTTAGCATATTCTTTAATTAACGACATTTTACAACTTACACGACATGTTAATGGCCTGTGGATATCAGAGTACAAACAAGTAAATTCTAATATACCTCAAAATGTTAAACGAACTTAAAAAAAAAATCTGCATTACAAATTAAATAGTCAACAGCACTTGCTCTTGTAGTGATGCACTTCCCACTATCTGCATCTCCGTGAACTCTTCTATACATTATATATAAGCTATTTGTTTTACAAAGATTCAACAGCTGTTTTCCCAAAAAAAGTTTTTATCACAACTTTTCTATCAATATTAATGTTAAAAGTATTCAAGTTGTAAACATCAGTTAGGATATCACACTCTGTATCAATCTGTACTTCAAAATTTGACAAAGCATATCATAAAAAGAATCTTTCTTGTCAGATACCCTGGCGTTGAAATCGCCTTTTAAACACAGATAATCAAACTGAGTTATTAATTAAGTACTCAAGTTCTATTTCATGAAATGCTACTGATGAAGTATAATTTAAACATTGAGATGGGATGAATACAAAACCAAATAAAACACCATTCTCACAATCAAGCATTTCACACATTACCATAAACCAGAAAACATATTTACATTCTGTTTCTATTGGCATAATTAAATAAGTTTTTTAGGCATTCGACGACGATACTATCCAACTGGATTCGCGCAAATACCTGTATACGTAAATGTCAAGTTCGATGATGTCCAGGTCGTCTGTTTTTGTTTCGGTGAAACACATTAGATCGTAACGGTTCACTAGTTCAATAAACTGTGGATAGTTGAGACGTCTGTTGGTACCACAAACGTTTATAGATAATAGTTTGAGAATATTTTCAGTATATTGTAGATTAATACCATCAGAAGTATCAGTCTAACAATAGTTAAGAGAGTCGGTGTCATAGAAATTATGCTGATCATCAATCGCGTTTTCATCACACCCTCAACGGTTTCCCTATCTCCTTTGTTCTCCGCCTCCTCGACCTCCGCCCCTGGATCTTTGTGTGAACGTCGGTGCCGCTTTTGATAATCGTCTCGAATAAGCACTCGATTAATAATTGATTACGTAGTGGAATTTGTGGAATCGAGTATTATTCGATTAACTCATTTTTGTACTGTAATCGATTGTCTTCAATTATTTCCCCCTAAAATATGAATGATGCCTCTTCTAAACATAGTGTATAATCTCTTCCAGTTGATTTGGATTTAAAGCTAAAAAGGGATTTTCTTTAAAAATTGATACAAAAATCTGAAACTTTCTTTTTCAATCTTAAGATAACATTTTATATTTGTTACTGCTAATTTAAATTCAAATGTCAAATTATAGTTGATATAGAGAGATCAGTCTTTTAGATTAAGGAAACGAGGTTATCTTTTGTTGGAACAAGTTTAGGTAAAATCTTGACCTTGCACCTTTATCCATCATGATTGGTCTGTTGTTATTGATTTCTTAAAAATTAGAGAGATAGATCTTGATAGCTAAAATATTGCCAATATGTAACACAAAAATCATGTTACCTTGCTTAATGATTTCGATGAATTGTTATTAGAGCTTGTAACTGTTTTAATTTGAATATAAACTGGTGCTATAGTTTATTTGTAATGTAAGATTAGGGTGGTCACAGCTTATTAACTACATTGTGGATTCCTTAACTAACCAGGACAAACACAGATAGTGACACCTACAAACCCCTTTGTCTCTCTTTGGCTAAATATACACAAAATACATGTGCATATATATCCCTCTCCCCCCCTTCTCTCTGTTTCTCTCTCTCAATAATGGTCAATCATTAGGCAGTTCTACTTAGTAATCTCTCTCTCTCTCTCTCTCTCTCTCTCTCTCTCTCTCAATAATGGTCAATCAATAGGTAGTTTTAGTGGTTTTTCTAAGACACATTACGTTAAATGGTGAAAATTGCAAGGCGGAGTGAACACATAGTTAACAACTGATTATCTGATTATGTACTCATGTTAACCAATATCTCTATTTTAGGTGAATGTGGAAAATCAAACTACATGATTACAATCAGTTTTATTTTATTGATGATATTATAAACAACACTTGAAGAGGTTTTTTTTCTCTATTAATATATACATCACAAAATATTTTTGTGAAGAGTAATCGAAAAAGTAATGATATTAATTACACTGAATTTTTAAGTTGTAATCAATTAAATTACCATTACAAGTAATCGAAAATCCCTTCGATTACAGATTACTGTCGATTACTTGAAAAAGAGTAATAATTACAATTGATTACGATTACTCGATTACCATTACCCCATGCCTAGTCTAGTGGGCCCAAAATGTGTCAGCGGATCTAATCGTGGGTTGTTTGTGTCATCACCGGGTGGGGTGTAAATAAATCGCCATCAATGTAGAGTTTGTCGAATATGAGTTGGGTCCGCTTCTGCTGTCTTTTTGCTGATTTATAGTAAGGATAAAATAATTTTTTCTTCTCATATATATCACGGAAATTGTTCATTTATTTCATAATTTCTGTCTTGTTCTCCTTTTAATTTCGAAAAGGCCAATATCCGCACCAGTTCTCGTTCCTTAAATTGTACAAACTCCGCAATGATAGGTGCACCCTGCGCTCCTCTCTATGAACTCGATGGAATTCTACGGTTTGCCTGACGTCTAATTCGTATGCGATGAACTCTTTAAACTTGTCTTCCCAATTTTCATTACCTGTTTCGGCGATTCCATGACAGATTGAGTTGTCCCTCATACTCCTGGACTGTAGATCGACATTCAGATCTTTCATTTCACAACTTACTTTTTGCAATTGGGCAGAACGATTAGCGTTTGTTGATTTAAGAGTCTGTATGCTACGTAGTGTTCTTTTTAATTTCTGAATTATTTTCTTCACTCTTATCTTATTTTTTACTGGTGAATTTGACACTTTTTTCTAGCTTTTGTACAGTTCTTTTCAGTTCATTTACATCATTGGTGACAGCGGTCATCTTGTTCTCAAATGAGTTGATTTTTGATTCGATATAATTGTCAAGTTTATCAATTTTTTGAACATTTGGTCTAATGTTATAATCTGTGAATTATTCTTTAAATAATAGTCCACATATTCATCACGCTTTGGTCTGCATGTTTAGAAGAGATCAATTTTGTTAAGACAATAAATAAAGACTTTGTATTTTGTGATATGGCGATACTGTTTATTGAATATCTAAATATTTATGAGTAAAAGACCAATGAATCAAAGAAGGGAATGAGCACTACACGAGGGAAAAATCATTAGACTTTAACAACTGAATGGAATGACCAAATTAATTTTCTGTGGGGAAAAATTTCAAATATCTTATATATACCGTTACTATCTATTGATACACAAAATATAACGCACCTTAATTGTAATCGGGTACTCGGAGATATTTCGTAAACAATACGTATTAAATGATGTAGCTTTTTCTAAAAGTTTATCAGTAATTCAATGCTATAGAAATATTATGAATTATTCAGAGTGTTCTCTTGTTATCTGGTTCTACCTATAAATGAGGAAAATGAATAAATAAATATCCCTGATAGCGACACTTCGCTCCTATCACGAAATCCTGGTAATTACCCCCAGAGGTGCAGTGTATCAAACCTTGGCACGTGGACTTAAATAACTAGTTAAAGCGGGTCTATTGAAAAACTGTACTATTGAAACTATTGAAGTCTATTCTAGGTTAGTGTACCTTTTGAAAAATCCATAGCATATCAAATTAGTATGTGGTAGATATTGTTAGAAAATATATTTTTGATAGTCTTTTCACAAAAATTATTTTCAAAGATTAAAAAAAAACATGTCAGACAGAAAAACAAGTGGGAAGGTATTTTTTTTTATTTTTTACTCATTTTTTATATTTTTATTTTTCATTTAATTGTTTTTTTTTTTTAAAGACAGGCAGTCACAATTGCACATAACGTGAATGTTAACTAAAGTTGTGTTTTGTATTAAACGTCTGTTCTTCAATGCTGGTATTACAGTACTATCACACGTATGAAAATTATTATTTTTGTTTGCATAAATGTCATTTCCAATAAGTATAAAGCGTCACGATCGGGTAGTTGCAGAATTAACACGATATATACAAGACGTCAGACATAGAAATTATGGTACATATGCACATTTCCCATAAATTTTATTCATGATTTAAAGCATATATATTTCAAGCCAATTAAAACCCCGGCGCAAAAACTATCAAACTTAATCACAAGAATCTATTAATATTAATTCAAAATTTACTCGTAATTCCGATAAATCCCCTTTATAACGTAGTGGTTTTAAAAGATAATTGCAATGGTCTCTGCAGTGCATCGAAGACTCCTTATGGATGCAATGATAATGATTTTGATTTTCCGGGCCTTTAAATCATCCTAGCCTAGCACCATAAACGTTCGTAAACATATGGGGCAACATTTAGTGTAAGACTGTATAGTGTAGAATCAAACAATCGCGAAGATCAGTTTTCTCAGTCTTTCTATATTCTAAACATCAAATTGAACTGTATGTTGTTTTGATTTTCATTCAGATTGTCAAAGTAAAAGAATAAACTGAATAACACATGTAAATAGTTTCATTTTGACAATAGTAAACATACTCATCAAAAGTTAACCTATTACATCTATTCCGTCTATTTCTCTGAAAAAAAGAATGGAAAAGACAAAAATTAAAAAAAAAAATTGAAATGAAGTCCGAAGCACCAAATTTAAGAGCTCCGCCAATAATGTAAATAAGTTTTTCAAGTAATTTTACAAAAACAAAATTAAAACAACATTTTTAATCTCTTTATCACAATATTTATATATTTTGATAACTCACTTAACATCAGCTTCACACACAAATCTATATGCTCGTTTGCAGTCAACATCAATCCATTTTCCATGAACACTCTTTTCTAGAGCGACGCAGTTTTCTCCGGTGTGTCCGTTCGGTTCTCCTGGAAACCATCCATTCACTTGTATGACGTTTTGATTGGAGGAGTAAATCCATCTATCTTCCTCTATCATGTCGGATATACCAATCCAAAAGCTGGAAGCTGTAGTATAAATGGAAGAAGCAAATGAAAGAGTTAAGAAAATTGGATTTGAGATGTAACATGTTCTACAAACCATGGCCTTTTTGCCGTTTGTATGTTTCAAATATTACGATGACTACGATTATTGTACTTACGATAGACTTGACTATGACTTATCAGAAAGTGAGATTCGGCGTCGGTCAATGGTTCTGCTAGCTTTGAGTGAAACACATAACAAAGTCCCTGCAACAGAGTAACCATTAAGGTCATAAAATGGCTATGAAATTGTCAGCGACACAAAACGTACATGGAATGTTAACGTTGCTTTAATTAAAAAAAAAAACAAGAGCCCATATGCCAGATCGCTCTCCTAAACAGTAGTTCATTGTCTAGTAATTTAGTTTGTAAATATTTTCAAATATATTTCAAAGATGATACATTGATACCCTCTTGGGGTCTAAGTATTAGTCTTTGATCACAGTTTAAACAATCAAAAATCTACCCTTTCTAAGAATGCTTGCATAGTAATTGTAGCATTGTACTTATTGAGAAAAAGATTTTTAAACATTTTAGCTTCATAATTCTATGTAAAACTTGGGGCCCCAAGTATAAGCCCGGGATTTACAATTTCAACAATTCAGAATTTACATTATTTGATTATTTGAGGATGATTGCATAGTGATCTCAACAATTGTAGCTGTGTAGTTTTTGAAAAGAAATTTTTAAATATTATCGCTATCTTTTCCTAGTATATTAAATTTTGAGCCCCTACTGATGGCCCAAATTTTCCAATAAATAATATACATTAATTGAGGTAATAGTAATCTCACAAATGTTATCATTGTAGTTCTTGATAAAAAATGTCCTAAACAATTTCCCTATATATTTTTATGTTAAACTTAAAAACTCTTTAAACGTTCCAGTTTAAGTTTAGGGTCACAATTTGAAAAAAATTAAAATCTGCATTTTATTTATTTGCATATTTGCATAGTAATCTCAAAAATTGTAGCATTCTGGTTCTTGAGAAGATTTTTTTTAAACATTTTCCCTTACTTATTTCTATGATAAATAATTAACATCTCTTGTGGCCTAAGTATTAATTTGGGAGTCACTACTCTAACAATTTAAAATTTACATTATAGGAAGTGTTTGCATAGTTATATAAAAAATTGTAGCATTGTAGTTCTGGAGAAGAAAATTTTAAACATTTTCCCTAAATGTTTCTATGTTAAACTTGGAATCCTTTTTTGGGGGCCCAGGTCTTGGTACGGGGGTCACAATTTAAGCTTTGGTGTAAATATTGGCATTTCTTGTGCAGTGATTTTCAACATTCTGAAGAAGATTTTCAAAGATATTCACCCTTTATTTCACTGTTTTGCAATTATCTCCCCTACAAAATGGTTGTGCCCTTTATTTTTAAAATTCCCCTTTCTATAAGAATGCTTTGTATTAAGTTAGAGAAGAAGTAAGAAATGTAAAAACAGTCAGAAAGACTGACGAACGACGGACAACTGATGATTAGAAAAGCTCAGTTGAACCATCGGTTTAGGTGAGCTAAAATGTTTTAATTTATTATACCCCCGCTCCGAAGGAGAGGGGGTATACTGTTTTACCCTTGTGTGTCTGTCTGTCCGTCTGTCCGTCCGTAACAAAAATTTCTGTCGCATTTATCTCAGCAACTATTTATCGCAGATGCTTGAAATTTTAACACAGCGTTTGTTAAGGCATGCCATATCGTGGGATATATTTTTGTACCAATCGGACGTCAACTTCCTGTAAAATGACAACTTTGCTTATTTTTTAACCAAAATTTTCAAACAAATTTTCGTCAAAGATTTCTCAGCAACTGTTTATCGCAGATGCTTGAAATTTTTACACAGTATTTGTATAGGCATGCCATATCGTGGGATATATTTTTGTACCAATCAGACGTCAACTTCCTGTTAAATGACGACTTTGCTTATTTTTTAGCAAAAATTTTCAAACAAATTTCCGTCAAAGAATTCTCAGCAACTGTTTATCGCAGATGCTTGAAATTTTTACACAGTATTTGTATAGGCATGCTATATTGTGGGATATATTTTTGTATCAATCGGACGTCAACTTCCTGTTAAATGATGACTTTGTTTATTTTTTGCCAAAATTTTCAAACAAATTTTCGTCAAAGATTTCTCAGCAGCTATTTATCGCAGATGCTTGAAATTTTTACACAGTGTTTGTTAAGGCATGCCATATTGTGGGATATATTTTTGTACCAATCTTCCCTTTAAATGAGTACTTTGTTTATTTTAGCCAAAATTTTCAAACAAATTTTCCTCAAAGATTTCTCAGCAGCTATTTATTGCAGATGCTTGAAATTTTAACACACTATTTTTTTAAGCATGCCATATTGTGGGATATATTTCTGTACCAATCGGATGCCAGCTTTCTGTTAAATGTCGACTTTGCTTATTTTGCATATTCACATCAGAGCGGGGGTATCACTAGTGAGCATTGGCTCACAGATTTCTTGTTTATTTTGTTCACAACAATTTTATAGTAAGGATTCGATACTTGAGTGTGAAGAATAATTTAAGTATTGTTTGATGAATAATTGAACATAATGTGGCCATTTTATTTTTAATAACTGTTTGCTCTGACAATGCGTGTGTTTCTATACAATGCCATTTTAACATACCTCTGCTTCCCCCCAAGATCGGGAGTCATGGCTGAACCAGTAGCATTTGTTCTGAAACTGAATCCATCCTACATTACATCCAACACCTGTATATCAATGGATTCAAATATATGAAAAAATCTATGTTTTCATTTATAGTTTATATAAGCAACATCGTATTTCAAAGGTGTGTAAATATTTCATTTGCATCCCTGTTATCAGAAAAGTGTAAGGGTTGCCTTTAAAGGGAGATAACTCACGGATTCTCATTATGGCGCAGGACAAATTTCCCTTTATTTCATATATGACGTCAAAATCTATATAACGTTATTATTGATTTAAGATTTTTTTATTTCGCGGGGTTTTGTTGTTTACAGTAAAAAAGTAACCCCTAGAACACAGGCATTTTATCAATTTTCAAAGAAACGGTGTCAGCAAAATATGGTTTTAAATAGTGTTTTAGAAACACCATAGTACACATATACTAAGTTAAGTATTTCCAAACATCGGTGGACTAGGAGAGGATTAGATTACTAGATGTTTACATTATATCAGTCTAAAATTTTGAATTTTGTACCAAATTATTACTATGATATGAATAGTGACATTGTTCTCGAACATTTAAAGCATAAATAATCCCCTTAATAGTCACACATAAAATGTACGTATTTTACGAAATTATTTACAATTCATCAACTTAACAGTTTAAAATCATTAACTTTAACCTTTCGTAGTTATAAAATAGGTGTGCCAAAATATATTGAATTTTTTAAGAAAAAGACTTTAGTATTGTAAACAAATTAGTATATGTTACTTTCGTACAATTATTAAAAAATGCAAGCCGCAACCCATACCAGAATGAAAAAAAAACCAATACAACACTTACAATGAATTTGTTTGATCGAACAAACTAAAGCGACAATAACAAATACAGCATTAATCGTCATGGCTTATATAAATCATTCCCAGAATCGCTGTGAAGTCAGTATGTATGCAATGTTGAGATAAGAGTGTCTGTACTACAAAGGATTATAAGGTCACTATCATCGACCTCTGAAGTGAGTTGTCTTTACTATTACCCCCCCCCCCCCCTCTTAAATAACCCATTGCAAAGAAAAAAACAGTACTAGTGTGCTGTCTATAGTTTAAAATTTAAATTCTTCAGAAATATTTTTGTACAAGTTAACCACTCTGAGTTTAGTATATCCGGTAATCCTTTTTGGTACAAGTTAACTACAACGTATATCTGGTCAATCACTCACTTCCTGTCAGCCTTACTGACCAGTCCGGTCTCACTTTGTCTATCGGCTTCAATCTTGTTAGATGCGTGCCTCGAGCCACTAAGTAAGTCTTTTTTATTGAAGTTATTGCTTAAATCTGTCAGTATTTAATTGTATTTTTGAAGTATAGTTACAGATGGAAATTTTATTATGCAGATAAAACATTCTCAAAAGTATGGCACGC
Source organism: Magallana angulata (assembly GCF_025612915.1). Taxonomy (NCBI): domain Eukaryota; kingdom Metazoa; phylum Mollusca; class Bivalvia; order Ostreida; family Ostreidae; genus Magallana; species Magallana angulata. The sequence continues at coordinate 47,877,427 of NC_069120.1, forward strand.
CATTATGGTCTTTAAAGTAATTTACATATTTTTTCTATGTATGAAGTAAGGTTCTATATTTTCCTATTTAGTAATTTGTTATCTCTATTTGTTGTAGTTTTTTACCAATATTATTCACGACGGCAACGTTTTCCACACAAAATAAACTATGAAACCCGTGTGACTTTTGTTTGCGTTGTGCGTTGTGCAAGGTTAGCTATCTGCCTGCACCAGGCAGAATAGTAAAAAATTAGTGAATTCGTTTGGCATGTCTGCTGCGGATCGACGGATACGGAAACTCACACCCAAAGGCCTCGTCATGTTCAACGAACAGTGTGAAAAATTGAAAAGTAAAACCGATGAAACCTGGGCGGAAGTGGAGGATGCGCTTGTAACATCTGGAACATGCGCAAAGGACTTCCACAAAATAAGAGAAGTAGAACGTTTAATTTCTGTGAAATTCAAAGATTTCTGTATCGCTAGTGAAGACTATAAGAAATATCTACTTTCTCAAAATACAGAGGATGCGGTCAACTTGTTAAATGAATTAGAAGTTTCAATGAACAAATGTTTTTCAATTGTAAAAAGAACAAGTGATGAGTTGAAGGAAACCAAATTTGAACTCCTTGAAACACTAAGTCATGTGTCGTCTAATGTATCAAGTTTTCAAAGAGCTAAAGCGCAAGCTGAAAGGGCGAAACTAGAACTGATCAAGAAAGAAGGTGAGCTTTTAAAACAAAAAACTGATATCGAAGCAAAAATTAGTATCGTCAGACAGGAGAAAGAAATCATCTCAGCAGAAGCGGACTTCACAGAAGAAGAAAAGATTGATCTTCCGATCTACTCAAGGGAACAGATGACGAGTGCGTTTATCCTCAAACACGACCATAACCCATCAAATACCGAGGATGGCCACATTCAACAAAATCAACCATATTTTGAACAGAATCCACCAATCAGTGTTCAACATCCAGAGGCGGATGGCCGACATCCGGGATATCTAAATGCAGTTAATCAAGGTTGTGTTCCTTCAATTCCAATTCATCAAATGCATCAATTGTGTGCGCCTTCTAATTCAGTGAATCCAGTTTGTTCTACCTCGATTTCAGTGCCTCAAGTTTGTGCTTCTCAAAATTCAGTGTCTCAAGTGAATGTCCCTTTAAATTCAGTGTCTCAAGTGAGTGTTCCTTCAAATTCAGTGCCTCAGATGCGTGTTCCAAATTCAGTTGATCAACGGAGTGCTCCATTGGATGCAGCTTCTCGAGTGTTCGTTCCCTCGAATTCAATGCGTCAAGTTTGTGTTACTACAAATTCATTGCCTCATGTAATTACCGCTCCAAATCTAGTACCACCACGGACCGACAACACTTCGACAATGGCCGACTTTTCAAAGTTTTTGCTACGCAAGGATTTTCTACTCACAAGATTCACCAACTTTGATGATCGTCCAGAAAATTTCAATTCTTGGAGTTCTTCATTCCGGAGTGTTATTCTAGAACTTGGTGTCACAGAGTTTGAGGAAATGGATCTACTTGTGAAATGGTTGGGTCCAGAGTCGTCAAAGTTTGCACGCACACTGCGCTCCGCAAACACCCACAATCCTAGCCTAGGTGTAAAGCGTATTTGGGATAGACTGAACGATAAATATGGGAGACCTGAGATGGTGGAACATGCTCTAAAACAGAAACTACACTCGTTTCCAACCCTCAAAAATAAAGATCATGCCAAATTGTATGATCTCGTGGACATTCTCACCGAAATTGAATCGGCGATGACTAATCCAAAATACGAAATTTGTCTGAGCTACTTCAATTCATCTACTGGAGTACTACCCATAGTTGCCAAACTACCCATATCTCTACAAGACAAGTGGACCTCTCAAGCAGCTGGATATAAAAAACGGAATGATGTAGCATTCCCTCCATTTTCCTTTTTTGTCGAGTTCATCCGTGAAATGTGTGAAATCCGTAACGATCCTGGACTTGTATGTCAACCGTCCACAAACACAAACATGGCATACAGCAAACCTAGACCTACTGGCGCAGTCATTTCTCGTAAAGTTGAAATTGTATCATCAACTCCATCAACACGTTGTCCCATACACAATGCTGGACATTCTTTGAACGAATGCCGTGGCTTCAAAAGAAAATCACTACGTGAGCGTCAAAACATTCTACGTGATAAGAAATTATGTTTCCGATGTTGTGCCTCACCAAGTCATGTGTCCAAAAATTGTACAGCGGACATTAAATGTGATATTTGTGGTAATCCTTATCATGTCACAGCGATGCACATTGATCGTCGTCCTTCAAACCCCGAATCCCCTACACCAGTCTCAACAGCAAAAACTGCCTTAAGCAATGGCGGGGAGTATGAAGAAGGAAAACATGGGAGTCGTTCTTGCGGGAAGATCGTTTTAGTGGACGTGTTTTGTCAATCAAATCCTGCGAAAGTTATCCGTGTTTATGCGACAATCGATGACCAGAGCAACCGGACGTTGGTGTCCCCTTATTTGATAGATCGACTCGGAGTTACAGGAGAATGTAAACCCTACACTCTTACGTCATGCTCCGGTGTAACGACAGTCGCTGGACGCCGTGTGAACGGATTATGTGTCAAAGCCTTGGATGGTACAACTACATTCAACTTACCGGAAGTCATTGAATGTGATTCTATTCCTAGTGAGCATCTAGAAATACCTACTCCCAAAGTCGCTCAATCACAACCGCATCTACAATGCATTGCACCTTTCATACCACCCCTAGATCGCAACGTGAATGTTGAACTGCTCATAGGACGTGACTTAACCGATGTACATCATGTGCGCGAACAAATTACTGGCAGCCAAGGTCAACCCTTTGCTCAACGTCTTCCACTAGGATGGGTCGTCATTGGTGAAATTTGTATTGATAAAGTTCATCCTCCAAAGGAAGTGAATGTAAACAAAACGCATAGTCTTAATGACGGAAGGTGCACCACCTTTCCAGTGTGTCACAACAATATCAATGTCAAGGACAATGATGATGACATATTCATACGAACACCATTTGACAACAAGATTGGACCTTCTGTTGAGGACCGCAAGTTTGTAGCTCTTATGGACGCAGAGTTCCACAAAGACACTGATGGTTTTTGGTCCGCACCATTACCTTTCAAGGAGTCAAAACCAGTGTTGCCTAACAATTATTCACAGGCCTGGAAACGTGCTTTGATCCTCAACACAAGTTTAAAGAAAGATCATCACAAACGTCAACACTTCTTTGCATTCATGTCAAAAGTCTTAGCTAGTGGGGCAGCAGAAGTTGCTCCTTCCGACATACCTGGGGAATGCTGGTATTTACCCCTTTTTGGGGTGTACAATTCGAAAAAACCGGATCAAATCCGAGGAGTATTCGACTCGTCGGCTGTGTTTCAAGACGTTTCATTGAACAGTGTGTTAATGTCTGGACCAGACTTAACAAACAACCTTGTTGGAATCCTCATGCGTTTCCGTGAAAATGCAATTGCTATCAGTGGTGACATTCAGCAAATGTTTTATGCATTTCGTGTTCATGAGGATCATCGTGATTACCTCAGATTCTTTTGGTACGAGGATAACAACTTTGAAAAACCTTTAATACAATACCGAATGAAAGCTCACGTTTTCGGTAACACACCATCTCCAGCTGTTGCCACCTATGGACTTCGAAAAGCATCATCTGTTGGTGACGATGATGTTCGTAAATTTGTTTACAACAACTTTTACGTCGATGATGGACTGACGTCGCTTGCTACAGAATCAGAAGCAATCAACCTGATGAGAAAAACACAAGCAACACTGAAAAACAACGGAAACATTCGTCTCCACAAAATCGCTTCAAACAGTGTGAATGTGATGAAATCATTTCCTATAGATGATCTAGGAAGCGATTTGAAGGAACTAAATCATTGTGCAGACATATGCAACTTACCTGTACAACACAGTTTAGGAATGCACTGGGACTTAAACTGTGATATGTTTGTGTTCAAAATCTCTAATGCTGAAAAACCTTACACCCGCAGAGGCCTTCTATCTACAATGAACAGTATCTTTGATCCAATGGGATTTATTTCTCCAGTCACTATCAGTGGAAAAATTCTACACCGTGAACTTGTATCACCTGGATGTCACTGGGATGAACCACTTACGGAGGAACATTTGAGAAGATGGCGAATCTGGATTGATTCATTACAATCTGTTAATAACTTCAGAGTTCCCCGAATGATTGTAGCCACTTCCATTTCTTTGGCTCATTAAGTGGATGTTCATGTCTTTTCAGACGCGTCAGAACATGCGATAGCTGCGGTGGCATATCTTCAAGTGACAGATGAATTTGGAGAAACTTCTCTTGGATTTCTAATGGGAAAATCTAAACTGGCACCTCTGAAAGGTCACACAATACCGAGACTCGAACTGTGCGCAGCAGTTCTCGCAACAGAATTAGGAGAAGCAGTTTGTGACTACTTGAAGATTCCTCAAGATCGATTTCATTACTATACTGACAGTAGAATCGTCTTGGGTTACATTTGTAACAAAACCCGTAGATTTTTTGTGTATGTTACAAACCGTGTGGAAAAAATTCACAAAGTCTCGTCTCCGTCTCAGTGGTCTTACGTCTCAACTGACAAAAATCCAGCTGATGTTGCAACAAGATATTCACATACAGCAATTACCACATCTCTACAGCGCTGGATAACTGGACCCCAATGGTTGAAAAATTCTTCGGATATGATCAAAACTGTCTATCCTCTCATCAATCCTGAAACTGACACAGAAATCCGCCAAGATGTTATTTCTAGCAAAACTCAAATTACAACTGAGATCGTCTTTGACTCCCGTCGTTTTGCTAAGTTCTCAACCTGGAAAAATCTCGTTGTGGCCTTTAAGACTTTGAAACGTTTTGTCAGAGATAAATTTCAAGTGAGCAGTGAAAGTGAAGACGAACCAGATATCTACAGAGAAACCGAAATGTTCATCATTAAACAAATTCAACAGGAGTCGTACAGTAAGGAAATAGAAAACCTGAATAGTGGCCAACCAATTCCCAGAAACAGCAAAGTGTCACGACTTGACCCATTCCTTGATTCATTCGGAGTTCTGCGTGTTGGAGGGAGACTTAAACTAAGTCCTGAGTTATCTCTGGGAGAGAAGAATCCAATCCTCATTCCAAATCAAAACTACATAGCAAAACTTCTCGTACTCCACTTCCATGAAGTTATTCGTCATCAAGGACGCCATCTAACCGCCGGGGCCATCAGAGCAGCAGGATATTGGATAACGGGCTGTAAAAGACTTGTGTATTTCATTCTATCCAATTGTGTAAAGTGTCGTCGACTTCGTGGTAGCCTTGCTTCACAAAAGATGGCAGACCTACCTGTGGAACGACTTACCCCTTGTCCTCCATTTACCTACGTTGGTGTCGACTGTTTTGGACCTTGGGATGTTGTCACGCGTCGAACACGTGGTGGTTCTGCGAACTCTAAACGATGGGCCGTATTGTTTGCGTGTTTATCATGCCGTGGTGTCCACATAGAAGTAATTGAGGAGATGACTACTTCGTCATTCATCAACGCCTTACGTCGCTTTACATCTATTAGAGGAAAAGTGAAAGAGTTTTATTCAGACAGAGGGACTAATTTCATTGGTGGAACTCGTGAACTTGGAATAAATGCTGTTTTTGTAGAAGACCCCTCGATTAAATCCTTCTTACAGTTGCAAGGAGCAGTTTGGAAATTTAACACTTCGTTCTCTTCTCACATGGGAGGCGCTTGGGAGCGCTTAATTGGTGTAATCAGACGAATCATTGATTCAATCTTACTGGATTCTAAGCACACAAGAATTACCCATGAAGTCCTTAGCACGTTTATGGCTGAAGCGACAGCGATAGTCAACGCCCGTCCACTGGTACCTGTATCCACCGACCCTGAAGCACCTTGCGTTTTGTCTCCAGCTGTTTTACTTACTCAAAAAACCGTTGATTCAAACGAGGATTTTAAAAATCTCAGTGTCAGCGAAGTTTATAACATTCAGTGGAAATTTGTTCAGTCTCTAGCGGAGAAATTTTGGTGTCGTTGGAAAAATGAATACCTGCAGAGTCTACAAGTGCGACGAAAATGGAAAGACACTCGAGATAACATCCAAGTTGGTGATGTCGTTCTTTTGAAGGACCGTGATGCACATCGCAACCATTGGCCGACAGGACTTGTTGAAAGAGTGTTTCCTAGCAAAGATGGACTTGTGCGCAAACTTGAAGTTCGTGTTATCAAAGATGGACAGTCGCGTATATATGTGCGTCCGATTTCTGAAATTATATTTTTGTGTCATTCCATTTAATGCTTATTGTGTTGTGACAATTTACAAAAACAGTTTCATGAACAACTTTTTGTGAATAGAGTACGGTTTATGCATTTAAGTGATATTTTCATATCAGACGGGGAGTGTGCTGTCTATAGTTTAAAATTTAAATTCTTCAGAAATATTTTTGTACAAGTTAACCACTCTGAGTTTAGTATATCCGGTAATCCTTTTTGGTACAAGTTAACTACAACGTATATCTGGTCAATCACTCACTTCCTGTCAGCCTTACTGACCAGTCCGGTCTCACTTTGTCTATCGGCTTCAATCTTGTTAGATGCGTGCCTCGAGCCACTAAGTAAGTCTTTTTTATTGAAGTTATTGCTTAAATCTGTCAGTATTTAATTGTATTTTTGAAGTATAGTTACAGATGGAAATTTTATTATGCAGATAAAACATTCTCAAAAGTATGGCACGCCATTATGGTCTTTAAAGTAATTTACATATTTTTTCTATGTATGAAGTAAGGTTCTATATTTTCCTATTTAGTAATTTGTTATCTCTATTTGTTGTAGTTTTTTACCAATATTATTCACGACGGCAACGTTTTCCACACAAAATAAACTATGAAACCCGTGTGACTTTTGTTTGCGTTGTGCGTTGTGCAAGGTTAGCTATCTGCCTGCACCAGGCAGAATAACTAGTAAAACCCATTAATAAAAATAAAAAACTAGATGCTGTCATTAGACAGTAATACCCGCACCAAGTGTTTGCCCCTAAATAACACTGTTTTGTACCAGTTTAATTAAAAGTGAAGGCCACATGCAAGCTCCGGCAATACATTTAAAAATTATAATTTTCATAACTGAAGGATGAGATCCCTTCCCATATGATAATACACATGAGCAGCACTTTATGTGCAATTTAGGGTTGAACTGTTTGCACTGAATTTTCAGTTAATCAATAATCTTAACATTTCATGTCATAGAAAGTATAATGGTCTATATAATTATTACAAACAAAATTAAAAATTAAATAATGCCCTCTCCCCGTGGCGGTTGTCGGTTTTAGATTTGTTTCTGTGTACCTACATGTACATCATCATGTGCACAGATTTAGAGAAGGGGTGGGAGTGAGGGGTCCAGACCACCCCCCACCCCCCCCCCCCATGAAAATTCATTTATATCAATAGTAAAATTACCGAAAATTACTCCTTGGACCCCAATGCTCTTACAGACATGTAAACGTTCTAACCCATTGCGCTTCAATGTTAGGTAACATTATTTGGGGGGTAAATATTTTATTAATATTTAATATACTTTATTGTTTATCTGAAGAGGAAGTATACATCACGATATACAGGTGTCCTGCACCACCTTAAAGCTGTTATTTACCTAATAAAATAGTGTAAGTGGATTTGAAGAATAGGTCATAGAAATACATGCATGTTACAAAAAACTGATCTTTGTGTGAAGTTACGTACACAACACAGGTCTGCAGGTCTCATTAGCGGGTACTAGTTTTACCCAGCTCTCCGATAAGATATGGATTCACGTGTATACATACATGTACGTGTATACATGTGTTTTCCATATGCAGAAAAGGATTAATTAAGATCAGCTAAAGGAATTCATTATTGTGTTTTAATTGGATTATCATTTTGATGTTGACCAATATAGGTAAGCAATAATACATGTAGTAGCAGTAGCACACTATAATGAGATACCAGCATACATAAGTTCTACTTTCACTTTCTAAAATGTGATCTCCCTTTGACAGCATACTGTATCATCATCTTTTAATATTTGAATAAGCTTATCATCGTTACCTATCCTATCGCATTTGTAAAGTTTCTGTCATTTTAATTGCAAAAGTTATTTTTTTCATTTGTCAGACTTGCATTATTGAGTTGACCCCATATAGACCCTGTATAAACAATTTTGTATCAAATTTGAGTATTACATGTAAGTAAGTGTAGACACTTATCATATTTTTATATGAGTTATAATAGGAAGGAAGGAGTACTTCTTTCTTAATGTATTATAATTAATGCATTAAATACAATGTATGCCATGACCTTATGGAACTGTTCTGACCCCCATGAAACAGGAAAATACAAAATATCTTCTAATGTCATTATGATGCATCAAATGGTGTAAAGTACATTTATGACCCCCAGGTGTTGTCTTTAACCCCCCCCCCCCCCCGCCTTTATGAAATAGGAAATGATATTACACTGTATATTTTGTTAACTTCCGAGATCTGAGATCCTCATCCCTAAACCATATAATTTATTCTTGCTCTTTGTGTCATTGTGCGTAAAATTGTTTATAGGTTATGCCCCCTTGGAGACACTCTGACATTCTAGAACTAGAAATAATAAAGTATGTTATCTTATTCATATGTAGTGTTTGATCCATGTGGGTTATTCCTAGCCTAATGATGACACTGCTTTGTTTAGGAGACTTTACAATTGCCCCAAATAGGGAAATACACATGCATATAACATTTTGTTTATAAATCTTAAAAATTGAATTAAGCAATTTCCATAATGTTAATGTGCATCAGGAGAGAAAAGGCAATCAAGAAATGATTTAAAATTTGCTACTGTACACATGTAAAAATGGATTAAGAAGACTGAATCTTTAGAACCAGGTTTGATTGGGGGGGGGGGGTGAATGTGGAGTAAAAACATTTATAATTTGAATCATTTATTGTTATTAATTCTAACTTGTCAATGAATACTACTCATTGATCCCAAGGTATAAATATGACCTCTGATCGTATCTCAATAGATCATCTGTCAATTATACAAGGTGTAATTTAATTTTTTTTAAGAATAACAATTTTTATCAGTTTATAAAAGTTTTTACACACCCAAATTATATTTTGATTTTAATAGATCATTCGACAATTAAGGGGGGGGGGGGAACAGTTTATATTTGAGTTTGTTTGGGGTGGGGGTTCCAAGTCATATATTTGACAATTTTTTAATGTAATTTAAAATAATACTAAGCCATACTACAGTCACGAACATGAATAGTATAGAACAAAACAACTTATACATGTTTATATACATAGGAAGTATTACAAAACATAGATGATTGATCTATACATGTATCTGGGTTCTTAATTTGAATCTTTCCCGCTCTGAACTTGTTTCTCAGAGATGGCTGAACAGAATTGAACAAAACTCTAGGATATGATAGGCCTGCATATCTAGTTGTGCACCCTGGTTTGATTTTTCTCATTTTGGGTTAGACAACCACTTTTCGGGTGGGGGGGGGGGGCGGGGGGTCAGAAGGGTGTGAGGTCTAACATTGAACCTTGTAGGAAGAATCGTAGACTCTATTGTAAATGGTAACTTGAAAACGGACAAAGATAATAATATAGGGTTTTCATAATCATATATTGACTGTTACTGGCAATATATAGGGTTTATTAGATCTGACCCCTGAGGGTCATCCTCAACCCCCCCCCACCCGGAATTTGAAATTACCATATATCTCAGAAACTGTTATAATCATGACCCCTAAACCATATATATTCATGTTTCTGATGTCAAAAGGCATCAAATGTTATGTAGGTCATGGGCCCTGCGGGTGGTCCTGACCCCCTCAAACAGTAAGTCCCTTAATATCTTCAAAACAGTTGAGATCTCCACCCTTAAACCATATATATTCTTGTTCCTTGTGTCAAGGGGCATCAAACGGTATGTAGGTCATGTGCCCCGGGGGTGGTCATGACCCCCCTCGAACAGGAAGTGCACGAATATCTCGAAAACGGTTGAGATCCCCACCCCTTAACCATATATATTCTTGATCCTTAAAGGGCATCAAAAGGTATGTAGGTAATGGGCATCAGGGTTAAATTCAATTTTTCAAAACCGTTTTGCATGTCTATGGAACAGTTCCTATCATATCCCAAGATATAATGTGTCTATCCATTAAATCAGAAGAGGAGTTCTAGGATCTATGTTTTTTTTTGGAGTGATAAACGTAAATTTTCTGCTACTTTTTGACTCCCTGGATGAAATTTAAATTTTTAAAACCTTACTGCAAATCTATAGAACAGTCCCTATCATATCCCAAGATATGATGTGTCTATCCATTAAATCATAAGGGGAGCTCTTGGATCTATGGTTTTTTTTTTAATTGATAAACGTCAATTTTCTGCTACTAGTTGACTCCCTGGATGAAATTTAAATTTTTAAAACCTTATTACACATCTATAGGACAGCCCCAGTTATATCCCAAGAGATGACGTAGATACTCCAAAAGTTGTAAGAGGAGTTCTGGGAACCACACTTTTTTTGCAAAAAAAAGTCATTTTTTGTTGCCCACTGATCCCCTTAATAAAAAAAATTCTGGAACCTGATCACACTTCAATATGACAACCCCAATCCTATTCTAGAAGATCATTTGGCTAGTGCCTAAAAAATGACGCTTTTGAAACCAGTTTTTTTATTAAAAAAATCGTCATTTTTCAGCCATTAAATGACCCCCAGGACAAAATTGAAAATTCCGAAACCTTATTGCGCATCTATAGGATACCCTAAAATATATTCCAAGAGATGATTTGTCTACTGTTGAAAATGTACGAGGAGTTCGAGGGAGAAGGTTTTTTGTGAAAAAACGTCATTTTTTACCAATTATTTGACCCCCAGGACTAACAGAGAATTTTTGAAACCTTTTTACAAAACAACATGATACCCCAAATCAAACTCCAATAGTTCAGTTTGCTGGTTTATAAGATGTAAGAGCAGTTTGAGAAAGTAAAACGTGATAGACGGACGAACGGACTTTCTTTAGAAAGTGCGGGCATAATAAAGGTATTTAAACATAAACTTTAGGTACTAGTATGTATTTTCTGCTTTGTTCGGTACCCTCCGATCCTTAGCTTGGACATGCAGTGAAGAAATGCTTAGACATTGAAGAAAAAGAAATGGCAATATGAAACCAAGAAATAAACAAAACCAACTATTTCTTTAAATGCTTAATGGCTATAAAACCCACGATTTCATAAAGGAAATGATCATATCTTGGAGGATAAAATCATATCAGGTCGTTTTATATTCCTAACTGTCTAATATCATATTATCATTTCTTAAAAATTTTATTTAGATGTGCATTTACACAAATATTTTAAAGTTCTCTGAACTCATGTCAAATCATAATTCTAAATCTGTGAAAAAAATGTATTTATTTTTAATATTTTCGATTCACATTTCTCACAGAATCACTATTCACTAGTTTCACACTGAACACGAATTTATACGGTTTGCCAACGATTACATGAACTTCAGGTTTCCATCTGTCTTGAATACTGCCTCTACCTTTCAATCCTCTGTTTCGTATTAAGACCTTGTTACCAATCTGTAGTTCTTTTTCCGATTTTCCAGCTCCATATCTCTGCTTTTTTTGCAATTTCGTATCTGTTGAGTTCTTCTCTGGCTCTGATGTAAGCAAGCAAAAGTTTCTCGGAATGTGAATCCACCCATCTGTCAAGGTTGATTAAATTTGACAGTTTGGTATTTAAAAAAATCAATTGGCAAGTTTGGTTGTCGTACATACATCAGGTAGTAAGGGGAATAACCAGTCGATGCGTTTGGTGTAACATTGTATGAAAACACTAACTCTTTAATGTATTTGGGTCACTTACGTTTCCTGGATGGTGGTAAAGAGCAAAGCAAGTCGTGTGACATTCTGCTGAAGCGTTCGCATTGCCCGTTGCCCTGAGGACGATATGCTGTAGTTCTCGACTTCTTGATGTTGTAAAGGGAACACAGGTGTTGAATTATATTAACTTCAAAGCACTTTCCTGATAGGGGTGAATACGCTTACATACACCAAACATACAAAAGAATTGTCTTACTATAGCACTTTCGCTACAGTTTAGTTAAACAATGGAATGCTTTATTTGGTGATTAATGCGGGGTATGACGGTGGCGACAGAGCAGAAAAAATGTAAAAAAAAAAATTTATAAAAAAATAAGTTACAAATAACAGGATTTTCATCCGCAGTGGTATCGCCTGTTTTTCTTGAGGTATTGCAACAAAGAAGAAAGAAAATAATATGCAGCTTTATCCATGCAAACGTTTTGTGTATGCTTAATCAACTTTTTGAACCACATTTCGACAAGCAATGTGTACAAATTTATTTTGACAAGACATAACATCATAATGTTTAACCAATAATTCCGTTCATTTCCCTGTAAAAAAAAAAAAGAAAAATTACATTTAAAAACCCTATTACATTATTTTTATACAATGAGATTTTTAAAGGACAATTTAATTGGAAAATGTTTAACGTTAAGATAAGATTCAAGTTCTCCTTTTCAAAGGCATTACATCAAAGAACTTACTTAACTTTAGCCTCACAAATAAATCTATAATTTTGTCCACATCCTATATCGATCCATTTTCCATGTACCCCACTTCTTAGTTGGACACAGTTTTCCCCTGTGTGTCCGTTAGGTTCTCCTGGAGCCCATCTATTCACTTGTATGACGTTTTGATTGGAAGAGTAAATCCATCTGCCTTCCTCTATCATGTCGGATATACCAATCCAGTAGTCTGAAGCTATAGTATAAATAATCAAAGTACTGAAAGTACTGAAAAGCGCTAACTTAGCTTGGTTCTAAAGGAAATTTACTTTGTGCAAGCTTATTTAGAAATGAAACTTATTGAAATAATGTTAATTAATATCAATTGAAAAGATCCATTGCCAGAAGGGACGAAATGGTGTTGAAGTTGTACTCATTCAAATTTATCCTTATTTAATTTAATTTTGGTTAAGAAGATTTGGTCGAAATTACGTTTCTTTTAAAAATATATACGTGTATATTATGATTTATCATATACGCTTAGGTTAATTTAAATCAAAGCTGAACACGACTTGTAAATAAATACTTGCCTGAATCATGATATATAAAAACCTTTGATTTTGTTACACTTTATTTAACATCTGTATCTTTTGTGTTACGTGTTAAATACGTTTGTCTTATGTTTGCACTTTTGTATAATTGTTATACGCGTGCATTTTCTTTATAAATGTATTTCATTGACCATTATAATTGATATTCCTTATCTTCTTCTACATATGTACTGCATTTAGCTGGTAATTGTTGCGTCTATGTAACAAATGTAAGCGACGTAAAATATACGTCCACAAAGATGAGATCTACTATGCAAACTTAAAGTGTTTAGTCAGTTCCTTATATATGTGCTGTGAGGAAAGCGGCGAACACCAAGAACTACATGTGGCTATTTACAAGTCGTTTTGATTTTTCTACATTCCAGCTTCTGTTTATGCGTCACAAGATTAGCTTTTTTAAAAGCTAAAAAACTCAGATATTGGAACATATATTTTAGGTGACAAGAGACTACACAATCTATAAAAATACAAGATTTAAATATTTTGAATAATAATATGCGGATGTACATATATTTTTATAACTGTATGTGAGGAGACAAGAGTGTAGCAGTGTACACGTATACAGTGCGACGATGCGCAGTTTGACCTAAAACTGACCAGTGTCATAACTTCTTCGAGTTTCTCTAACACGGACTGTCTAGTAATTCCTTCCCAGAATTCCAAATTACGCAACACATTTGAGGTTTCATCACAACTTAATTAATCAGCCCGAGGACTGACTAGTCACTGTGTACATGTAGCAGCCCCTGCAATGATGTACGTAAACCCTGCACATTATATTTAAAATTGTCCTTGCAGTTACATGTATGTGCGTAAACCCATAAAACTGCTTCCCCTAAATTATGTATATATCTGCTCATAGGGGGCAGTTATTCGATGCACCGGAAGTAGAAGTCTAAGTAAACGACTATAAAGCGCTGAACTATGCTTAGCGCTTTAAAAGGTCAGGATTTTTGAAACAGATTAAACTTCTTTACTCAATATAAGTCTTTGCCTAATATCCGTCATTATGAAATAAATTTTTATTAAGATCTTTAAATGTATGTGCTTACGCTGAATTTGACTGTGACTTATCAGAAAGTTAGATTCGGCTTCGGTCATTGGTTCTGCAAGTTTCGAGTGAAATACGGAACAAATTCCCTGCAACACAATATCCCAATTATTAACGGAATGTGCAAACTTTAACAATTAAGAACAGTGCTTCTTTGATTACAGAAGTTACGACTTTTTAAAACTATGAACATGATTTTTAACCAAATATACATATACATATTTAATAGTAAAACACGATCATTACGAACACGCCTATAATGAATTGACACTTATAATGAAGTGATGATCATTCTCCGTGGGTTTTAAATATATCCCGAAACTAGCGGATATAATTAAATACGTTTACAAAGAAGCAAATACGTCGGGTCATGGCATTTCGTGATAAGCGTGTTTACTGTATTGGTCTACATATAATGATTTACAAGAATAAAAAGAAATTCTTCGTTCTGTAACATATTCATAGTGCACAACCGCAAATGCCTACAGTGTGTACATTTACAAAATGCTGTCACCTTTTTAGCAATTGAAAACATTATGGTGCTAGCAAAACTTACTTGCGTTTTTATTGTGTGTGTTCACTTACCTCTGCTTCTCCCCAAGGTCTTGAGTCATGGCTGAACCAGTAACATTTGTTCTGAAACCGAATCCATCCCACATGGCATCCAGCACCTTAAAATAAAAAAAAACACTTTTCTAGAAAGTGAAAGTTAATCTATATCGTACGTTTACACGAGTTTGCAAGTTGCTCATGAAATTGTTTTTTGTGATCGGCTTCGGCCGATCACTATTGTGTCCATATGAGGCATCCGGCAAATGCTTCCACGTGCGCACACATTCCGCTTGCATAAGTAGTTCTTATAAAAACTTGAAGTTTGGTTTAGTATTCATATAACATTTTACTCAGTTTTATTTCAATTCATTTACCTTAAGAGATGCAAACATACATAAAATACAGTTCGACCTGTTAATTCAAGAATGCACATTTTGTCTCACGCGTAAGAATTTCGATCGAAAGATTCATTCAGTAATGCAGTTGACCTCGATGAACTGACCTCAATCATAAGAATCCATGAACTGACCTTGATCTATTGATGTTGCATAATAGAAGCTAGGAAGACGGATTGATTTATAAACAAGGTTACGTTATAATGCGACCTCAATAGCAAGTTATGATGGCATTCAATGTTTTTCAGTTGCATTAAATTATTTAAAGAAGAAGATTCATTAACATTTAATAATTACGTTAAAAATATAAAACTAGACAAGGATTTTACGAACGGCTTTCCCCAAATTTATTTCAAAATTAAATTTGTTGACGGATTATAATGATGAAATTATGGTGTACAGATTCAAAATATTCTATATTTTGTAAAAATACAGTACATTTTTAATTATTTTACATCAAACTAGCTATCAATATATCATTATTGCCGATCATTCCTTTAAAAGGAATACTTGTTTTTCTATTATGCCGGTTAGATTTAAGACATATTGTACTTACTATAAACCTGAATTGTCATACAAACCCAAACAACAACTACGAACGCAAACTTATTCGTCATTATGTAGCGTCCATATTATAAACGATGTCTTGATAAGAACTAGATTGGAGAGACTGTTTGACCCTGGATAAGAAGTGATGATAAGAATAAATGCTTACCTATACATAATTTATTAAAAAACTGGGATAAAACCTGCAAACATTTTTTTTAAGCAAAATAAACACAAAAGAAAGGTAGTCACAGATTACAAAGCTCATCGAGACGAGGCATCACTTTGATAAGACCACTTTGATCATAATACATGAATATGAAAATCAAAATTATTTGGTCTCTTCTGAGAAATAAGATATATTGTAGTGTTGTTCGAGATTAATAGAATCATTCATTATTACGAGTGTGGGATAGTGAAATTAAACCGAGGGGACAAGATTCACGGTCTAGGACGAGGCTTTGCCGAGTCCTAGACCGTGAATCTTGGCCCCGAGGTGGAATTTCACTATCCCACACGAATATATAATGAATGATTATTTTTCTCGCATTATATTACCTCAAAAAAATATGTTTGACAACTTTCTGTTATGACGTTCAAAAGATTACTTTCGGTTTATCCCTCCGCGTGCTTCAAATAATGCAAGTCAAAATGAGAGCATACGACAGTTTTTTAATTAAAAATATGATAAATAGTAATTAATTAAGCAACACAATTACTTAATAGATAATCACAATGCACCATTTTGCATTTCCCTACAGCAGACAACGTTTGTTTACGTTTTAAAACGGCGTAGTAATATATAGTGTAAGACAGAAAAATCTCACACTGCTGTCTCACACCGGACAAACCGATCTCACAACGGTGATAATGCGAGAAAATACGATATCATAAATACAAAATTGTATAAAATCATATCTATCTATACTACTATATTAAAATGATAGACTCGAAGTTTTTGTCTTTTGTTTTGTATATTTTAAATATCATTGGTACTTGAAGATTACCAATTTGGTTTTATTTTCTCTCAGTTAAGCTTCGCTAATTAATAATCAACAAAAATTCCTCAAAAAATCCAGAAAATCACCGGGATTTTACAGTCTTGCGCTTGCGCAATACGTACATTGACGTTAACGGGAACTTTAGTTTATGTTTTCACAATATCACATCTGCATGAATAAACTCAGAAATGATAATACAAATACGGGTAAATTTTCATTGGACTTTTGCTATATATTCTGTTCATATATATTAATCTTTTCTTATGAGAGAAAGTATAAAATAACAAATATACATTTCAATAAGTACTTACTTTTGTCTTCGTGATGACAAAAAATATTTGATTACATGCAAAAAAGTTACATAATATTTGTTAGGAGAGTGAAGATGTAATATGTTTTATCTTAAAAATTGAATAATGTCCTACGGATCCAGTTTTACAAAGAAAATACGTGTACGTTGGTGAAAAGGTGTTGAACTATTCCATTCTATGGATTAAAATTTTTAGTTGAAGGTATTTGCAGTCTCAAAAAGGTTTGTTGTGATGAATTTGACTGTTATTTTCAAGGCATCTTCATTAACTTTCCCCCAAAATTCTGCAATTTTCTGCTACATTACGGGTATAAGGGAGGCATTCTTACGGTGCTGAGGGCCTTTCCCGAGACACGGTTAGATTATTCAAACTAAGGAAAGTGTGGTGAAATTAATAGCATTATTGTGATGGCCTTTCCAGAGACACGTTTAGATTATTCAAACTAAGGAAAGTGTAGTGAAATTAATAGTATTATTGTAGGCTTATCGATGTACCTATTTCGTTAATGTCCGATATGCAATGTCAACCCGTGCACGCACGGGTCATAGTCTAGTTTATAATAAAAAAAATGTATCATATTTTAATACATAACCGTTTCATATATTACAATATTGTATCATATGTTACCTTGCTATTTCTATATACAATATCATATCAATAGATAAAAAAATCATATATCAAATCATAATGATATTGTATCATATTACATGATCAATATGATGCAATATCATATCATATGATTCAATTTGTATCTAATGTCATTGTATCATATGATATTAAAACAGATTGTGTAAAACAATATGCCTTCCACTTACTCCTGCTTCTCCCCAGGGTTTGGATTCATGGCTTTACCAGTAACATTTGCCCTGAAACTGAATCCATCCTACGCGGCATCCGGCACCTGAAAATAAAAATGAATACTTCTTTAGAAAGTTAAATTTACTTTTTACTATACGTTTACAAGTTGTTTATGAAAATACAGTTTAAATTTTCAATTCTATATACTAGTCAACGAAACATATTGCACTTACTATAAACTTGAACATTCATGCAAACACAAACAACAACTATGAACGCAAACGTATTCGTCATTATGCAGTGTCCTAATCATTCACGAAGTCTTGATAAGACCTGATCAGGAAATACTGCGTGTTTGACCCTGGATAAGAAATTATGATAAGTGTAAACGCATATTTATAAAGCACTTGCAATAAAAATCTAGAAAAATGTACACACAAATTTTGGATAAAAATGGATGCATCATACAAAAATTAAGATGAAATATTTACATCTATCGAGTATGATTCCCTCTATTTCTTACGGAAACTTTATTTAATTCATAGCTCTAACAAAACTAACGGGACTGAGATCGACACGCCCCGTATAACGATTAGTCGAAACCTACAGCGACTGAAACTGACAGGAAATTGACAGGACTGAAATCTACACATCCCGTTTATTGATTGGTCGAAACCTACTGCGAACTAAGAAAAATCACGGACTGCAGGAAACTGTCATGATGATGTCAGACTCAAATGCCCATAGAAGACGGTTTGGCTGTTTCTTTTATCTAACGTACTGATGTACATTAACAGTAATTTAGTTAATTTAACAATCAATATATTCATTTGTTAAAAGAAAGATGTAAATATAAACAATAAAATGCTAACGCGGGTTATGTATTTTTCCTGCAATGTCGCCACCTTCATATCCCGAACGAATCACCAAAGAAAGCATTGTTTTGTTAGAAAGAAGGCAAAGTTAAGAGTTAAGCGTATTGGACAAGAGAGACATCTTGTACCGTCCCGCACTCATTGTAATGTGACCGAGTAAATAATAAAGGCAAGGTTCTTTGTTCAGGATGTTTAATATGTACAAAAAGGTGATTCTGTAAATAAATATATACACATATTAATATATATACAATTTATACACAGTAATTCATAAAGGTTTTAATAAACCTTTAAACTTTATCATAACCTTAGTTTACTATATGTAGGCACCAAGAAGTTATATAAATTAATACAATAAATACCTTGTGCGAGGTGTTGGTGTACAAAACCGCCGGACCCCCAGTGAAACAATATCAAAAGTTACCGGGTTTTATAATAATAGAAATGATCTGATTCGATAATTTTAACCAATGGGAACAACGGCCAAAGGAAGCGTAAAGAAAGTGTTCATATCTGAATTCATAAATAGTTATTGTATAATAGATAACTGCATGACTAGTTTTAAATCTGCCCACATACTCCCCTGCTTTGAATTTTATCTTCCCGATAAAAATCAAAATATACACAAACTAATCAACATAATATTATATAATTCAACTGTTCAATATAAGTATGTCGCAGTAATAAAATAAGACACGGGGCCGGTGTAACGAAGAATTTTGACCCTGGTTGAAAATTGACCTGGGGGTCTTATTTCAACGTTGAATATTGAGATGAAAGGTGTTGAATAAAGACCCTAATCCGTTGAAAATTGACCCGCATCGTTGAATTTTGATCATGAAACCGGTTCAAAATTCAACAGCAAAGAAACACAAATTAACGAATCAATATTTATAACTTGAGTTTATTTAATTAAAAATCATCAGTTTTTGAATATTTATTCTTTAGACTTTCATGTTCACATGTTTCAACGGGGGGGGGGGGGATGAGACTTCAATGATTATTTTTCGAATTTACATATTATCCCTTTAAATATGTAATAACTAATTTATTCATAATAATCTTTTTGCGTATTGTTTTTTCATATGAAAAAAGCTCGCTGTACAACAGTTTTTATTATTTTTTATTATAGATGTTGTGTATATTGTGAATCATTCAGTATAATAGGAACTAACAAAATATTTCTCTGCTTTATAAAATATATTTTTGCATTTTCCATCAAAGAGCATGAATATGTAAGCAAAGAAGCTCCTGTCCTGTAGAATTGCAAACTCTTAATTAATACTCATAATATATCTATATCTTAAAATTGGAAGAAAATAAACCATATATTTTTACGCAGTTGATTTTAATCAACTCTCCTATGCAGTAACTCTTGCAAACCGGGAGTGAAACTGTGTTTGGACCTATGCACAAATCATCGTCGCTGACAATACTTTGTTCTCGAAAATAATCGATAAATTCGATGTTATGCTTACTGAAGCATTGTTTTTCAAGGAAAATTATTCATAAATACTTTGAAAAAAAACCATATTTAAATGGTACGAGCAATTTGAATACTTTTTGTAGTCGTATGTATTTCTACACCAGAGTTCAATATAGTCTCGTTCAACCAGATGCTCGACTGTCTCCGTAAATCTCCGATAAGCAGAGAATTGCTCTTGCTTGTCGGAGATTAACAAAGACAGAAGCGAGACTAGAGTTAGATATTGTTTGGATCCATACAGTTTTCCAGAAATATTTCCATTATTGATACATAGTTTGATGCAATAATTCTATTTTAAATATCACACAACATTATTCATATTGTGTTTTCCCGGATTCTTTAAATAGTCTGAAAAGCCAAAAATTCATATTATAAAAATGTACAAGATTCAAATACGGATAAGACACTACTTTTCATGCAAAATTACATATCGTTGATATTAAGATAAATATTAATCGATAAAATTAAATCCTGTTAGTACTTCAATACTTTGATTATTAGATTAATCTCCTCCATAATGATGCCTCCGTCTATCAGTACTTTCAGTACTTTGATTGGGAGTTGATTTTTATGCAGTTACTCAGGCAAACCGAAACTGAAACAGTGGTTGGACGTAAGCACAAATCATCACCGCTGACAAGACTTAGTTCTTGAAAATAATCGATAAATTCGATGTACTATACGCTGACGCATTTTGTAAAAGGAAACTTATTTATAAATATCTTGAAAATAGTCAGATTTTAAATAGTGCGAACAATTTTGAAGATTTTTGCAGTCGTATTTATTTCTACGCCAGAGTTTAATATATTCTCGTTCAACCATCGGCTGTCTCCGTGCATCTCCGACAAGCAGAGAGTCAGTCTATAGTTAAAGGTCGCATCATCAAGCTATCACGTGACCTGGTATATCTTTCTTGTCGGAGATTAACGGAGACAGCCGAGCATCTGGTTGAACGAGACTAGACATTATTGGTTGGATCCATACACTTTTTGAAATATTCCGAGTACCGATACATAGTTTGATGAAATCAATTCTATTTTAAATAAATACACAACACGATTCATAAGAGGTTCCGAGAATTCATATTATTAAAATGTGCTCAATTCAAATACAGATTATAAACAACTTGCCAACAAAAATAACGTATCGTTGATTTTAAGATAAAAATCAACTCCCATCAGTACCTCAGTACTTTGATTGTGTTTGCACCCACTGAATTTGTTAAAACTGTGATTATCTGAATTTTGTATTCACACCCATCCAGCAAATAACAGTCTACAAAATGATGATACACTAACATGTACTCTTTCATAAACAATGCTGTAGTAACTATACATCTCGAAAGCCGATATATTTTAGTGTTTTATTTGTGCCTTTAGGATTACTTTGGATGTAACTAAATATAATCAAATCGCTAATTTGTCTAGCAACCTAATTTTTGTAGTAGATGACAATAATATAAATTTGCTTTAATAGTTTCTAAATTGCTTTGATCACAAAAATTGAACATAATTTTACTAACAGTAATTGTTTTTGTCAGTAAATTTATAAATTGCATTTTTTGAATAGAAATATGTAGTAGAAGATCATACAACAGCGTTTGAGTAGATGTTTGACCTTCCTATCACAGTTACCTACATTATTAATTTAATTTAAACGTTTTTTTTTTATTGAAATTCAAATGGATTGGATAACAGACATAGCCTATGTAGGCCCTTTCAAACATACAAAGTCAAGAAGTGGTGTTATAAAAATATAGTATTACTTGTTTACAGAATATTATTGATATTTTGTGCATATAAAGACAAATGATACTTGAATATTAAATAATTATCTAAACATTTACCATATATGATTGTAAGACATATTGTTGGTAGACATGTTCATTCACTTCTACATTAACAAACCTATCGCCTTCATTTATACTTGCAGAGATACAAACATAAGAATGAGATTTTCATGATACAGCACATTTGAAAAGAACAGTAAATAAATAGGAACTGTATAATAATTAAGAAAAAATGTATAATACTTAAATGTGTTTGAGTATTGTAGCTTAAGAGAGTCAAAAACGCTTGGGGGCTCTAATATACATTGTAACTATAAACATGTGAAACAATTTTACAATTTTATTTATATGAAAAATCAGAACTACCATAAAGTATATACTTAATATTAAAAGGTACACTAATGTCAATAAGTTGTTTAAAAAGTTCGTCTCTTTCACATAAAAGATAAAAAATCACATTCCCTTCAGATTCAGGCCCACGGTATAAACATCGACTCTCATCAATTAAAAAATCCTTAAATAAGTAAGCATTTAGATTACTAATTTTATTCCGTAATTGAAGTAAAATAATATTTTCTTTCTTTCCTATTGCCTTAACTGAAGTGTTTGTAAGCTTTTGGTATAATTTGTTTTTAAGTTTTAACTTAAGATAGATAAAGGTAATAAAACTTTCGTTTCTGCATGAAGATCATGTCGACGGAATAAAGCTATTGTAATAGGTAGTCCGATATAGTTGTAAAAAGTAAAAAAGGTCACTTGACCTAATATTTTATGCATGTTGAGTTGGAAAATATGACTGAATCAAATCTAACATGTATTGTGATGCTAAACCATTTATAATGTAGTAGAATAGAATTAATTTATGTTATTCCGTTCGAGATTACAAGGTTTCAAAACCAAGTTCACTATATAAAATGATTTTAGAAGAGTCTACTATCATCCCTGATAATGTCCTGGTTGCATCAATTTGTACAGTCATGTTTAAGCAATTCGGAGTTTCCCTTGATACAGTTGCCCCGCAAAGCATCACCATATTCCAGTCTAGGTCTGATAAAAGCTGAACTTTAACAAGTAGAATGCTTGAGTAATCTTAATTTATCCAACTTTTTGCATGCCTTTTCATATGTACCATTAATATGTTTAGATCAATCATCCTCTGACTGTACATGTAGATGTAAGCCTACTTTTTTGAATTGCATGTTTACATTTTTACTGTAGAGGGTATTTGTTTTTAATTATGAGAAACTATACAACGTCAGTTGCCAGCTGTGTTTCTAATTTACAGGTAAATAATGGATTTGAAAACTTAAAATAATAGAGATGAATTGTATTTTTTAAAAGAACTATGACTTTGCACATGCAGAAAGTTGGCTGGTGCTTCAAAAATAGTTTATCTGGCAAGTTTATAAAAACTATTGTTAAGTCGTATAAAATAAAGAAAAACTGTTGACGACTTGTTGGATAAAAATATGACAACCATTCATTTATTATTTTGACTGGGAAATATTCTGACTTCTTCAAATTAAGCACAGGTACCTGACGTTATACCCGTTACTTAATAAAACATTATAAAGGTTATATATTTTTAATTATTAAAAAAATATACAATGTCATGTGACTGTCGAATGAAGCTCTCGGTTGAATTGCTTGAAAAGTAACGATAACGGCCTATATTCGTTAGATATATTTATCAGAATTTATGACAAGTTTAAACTTTAAATTCTATCACATGAGGGAATGAAAATCAATTCTATGTCAAAAATTATTATAGTCTGACTCGCCCGTTCCATTTCAAAGAAAACGGTCATCTTCTCAGCTTTATTTACATAGTACTTTAATCATAAATGGATATTATATTTTTAGTCTTAAATTTCAATGATTAATTGAACATGTAAACCTAAAATAAATAATCCTAGTCCGCATACGTATCGGACAGTATGAACATTTTAAAACTGATACTTTAAAACATGTGCATGATTGCACATTTAAACCGTGTAGATTGAGTTCCAGTTCATCAAAACTTTAAAGTTGGGGTCAATTCTCAACAGGATCAATTTTCAACGTGTCGAGGTCATCAGAGTTTACAAAAAAAATTATCATACCGTTGAAAAATGACCCCGGGTATAAATTTCACGATTTTGGTCTCAATTTTCAACGTTGAAAAATGACCCCTCGGGTCAATATTCAACGTTGAAAAATGACCCCCGGGTCAATTTTCAACCCGGGTCAATATTCTTCGTTACACCGGTGACATAATAAAACATGCAATTTGATAGTCAGCTGTAGAAAGAATCTGGTTTTATTTAAAATATTTCTAAAATTTCATTGGCCATATATTATGTATGGGAGCTTTTTACTTCATTTTGTGAGAGCAATATGTCCAGTGCATACTAATAATTGTTTATTAGATAAACGGTAATACTGCTTTAACTGTATGTTAAAAAAAATAATAAACAGTAGTACAGCGGAGGAGTTAATGCATCCGTGTAGACTTCTAAACGTTTTCATAGAAGATGAATGCATCATAAAACTGAATGGACAATATCAGTTCAGTGAGTTTAAGCTTCAAAATATGTTTAACTCCTCTAGTGAAACGTTCCGGTGAAGCCAAAATTCATATATTTCTTTTTTTTTTAAATTGAATATGTTTACTGCTTTTGGTTTCTTTATTATAACTTTATGTTAATGTAGGATGCTTTTTTCTGCAGCATGGCTTATTCAGTTTATAAAATGTATTTACGTTCAAAATTGTATTGTTACAAATAATTACATGAACCTAACTGTAGTTTCGCGAATGTTAAAACAAAAATAAGATTGTGATTGTTAACTATTGTGATTTCTTTTTAAATTGTACATATTTCATACATATATACATTTTGCAACGAATATTGTTAGATAATACATGAACGTTTAGCACTAATAACAATTCTTTTCTCCAAATACCTTTTTAAAAAATCTACAATTTTTTTTTTCGCGAATAAACGCGAAACTTTCGCAAATAAACGCGATATTTTCGCGAATAAACGCGTTAGTTTCAGGATTAAACGCGTAACTTTCGCGAATAAACGCCAAAACATCGCGAATAAACGCGTTAGTATTGCAAATTAACGCGTCACTTTCGCGAATAGACGCGTAACTTTCGCAATACTATATGGAGAATAAACTCAAAACTTTAATATGGTCATTTCATACAAGAACTCTACTTCATGAAGAACAATGATTGAAAACAAACACACTTCCTATTATTCATTATTATTATATTATCCGTGTAACGTTATAAAGACAAAATAATTTCTTTTACAAAATAGATATTAATAAATCTGATAAAACTTCATGACACTTTTATGTTAAAGGTTCCAAGTAGATAATGAGTTAGAGCACCATTTTTCATTTGTTCGCCGACCCTATGTTCGAACAGTTATTCATTGATTTTCTTTCTCATAAAAATTAATAGAAATTCAACCGTGGGAAATCCTTAAAATCTTAGTACTGATTTTTTCAAATGACATGTGATACATTGTAAATCCTTTAGGGGACGAATCATCTAGATCTGAACAATAGATTGAAAAATGTATAGATTGGACTTATTCCAATTCACACCTTGACTTATTTTTCTGATAGACGTTAATCTCTGTCGCGGCGATATAACATAATTATATATGTATTATAATGTTTTGAACAATGATATATTTTCAGCTCTACAATGATATTAAATAAAACTTTTAATTCTAATTATAATACAAATATAATGATGCCTCATTCTCTACAATTCAGCGCTCATAAGAATATGAGAAGCGCGATGCATTAGCATTATGTCCTTTGAAAATCAGCACATTACTCACGTTTGAATTTATATCAATTTGTATGAAGTTTAATCTGATTCATTTACATCTTTATATAATAAAATTATTTTGTTTAATTTAAAATAAGATATGTCTGTTTTCAGTAATTGTTTTTCATAGGAGTTTCGCGTTTATTTGCGAAAGTAACGCGTTAATTCGCGAAAGTTACGCGTTAACTCGCAAAATTTTAGCATTTATTCGCAAAAGTTTCGCGTTAAGTCGCGAAAATAAAGCGTTAATTCGCGAAAGTTTCGCGTTTATTCGCGGAAAAAATATTATTTTACCTACGAAAATGAGCTTAATGGCTTACGTAATTTTACTATCAAATTCAAAATATAAAATAAAAATATCAATAGTTGACCACTTCTATTTTAAAATCCATTGGAATTTCAATGTGAAAATACAAACTCACATTTTTTTCCATTTGTCATTTGAAGCCCACTCCCCAATTTTACGCTTCAAACCTGTTAAGTCTTGGCTTAAATAAATCAATTAAATTGAACACCGATTGTGACTAGCTTGCTTGGATATTAATGACACATTTTACACTCCATCCCTTTCAGAAATAATTATATAATTTTCTACTCATAATCTATCATAAAAAAAATTTAATCTCAATCCAGGTTGCATTTCAGGTTATCCCCAGTGGTATGATTTGAAACATGCTTACTCCTATGTGCATACATATCAATGTTAACTAATTATGAATCAACAGAAAAAAAAAGTTAAAAACAAAAAGATGTTAAAAATGTTCAACAACTGACTTTTGTAGATCAAATATACAAATGTAACAGAAACACTTTTTGCCTCTACTGGGGTTTGGACCCGGGTCCTCTGACATGCCAGTCCAGCACTCTACCGATCGAGCTAAAGGGTTAATTCACACTAGCCTCAGCTAGTAGGAATGCCATACATCTGACTCTACCACACATATTTATAATTTAAAGATATTTCAGGTACAGCACCAATCAGACCTAGCCTAACAGAAAGTAAACCCTGATTAAACCCTGGGTTTACTTTCGGGATATCTTTGGGGTTTACTCCGGGTTTACTTGAGTGGACCCGGAGTAAACCCAAAATAGACACAGAGAGTAAACCCCGATCTGAAGTATACCCATGGAAGCAGACACTACATGTGTATTTGGAATACAGAAGGGGCGGGAATTACAGGCAGTAAAATGAAAAGATAAAAGAAAGGATGCTTTACACTTCATTGCGTACAGTGGACACCAAAAACAAACCCAGAGTACCCCCCCCCCACCCCCCGAAAAAAAACAAAAAAAAATGCTGTCGTTATTTGGGGAAAATATCACAATCTGGAAAAAAAAATCCGTGGACAATTCGGTATTCAATCAATAGTCGAGAGCAGAGCAATCAAGGACCTCTGGAAAACCTCAGAGGCAGGATCAGATGCGTAGGAGGAGTGATCATCCTCTGCTGACCGGTCACACCCACCGTGTGCTCTTTGTCGTAATCGGGAAAAAACGGAAAAGTCTGTAGACAATTAGATGATTAATTATGGTCTAACAATTATAGTATGAAAAACGTCAGACAGCATGCGACCCAGTGGAAGATTGTATTTGATGACAAGGTCGTTGTGTCGACCATAGAACTTACTAAAAGATGAATTCAAACGAGACTGATGATAGTCCTGTTTAATCAACTTGTTTGTCAGTAGCTTGCCTTGCCTTAGAAACTGTTCATACGAAGAGCATGCCCTTGTGTATCGAATTAACTGAGAGACAAAAACACCATATGCAGGTGATGAAGGTATATTGCTACACAAGTAAGGAATGCTGACTATAGAAAAATTGAAGTCATCGCGTTTATCATCAAGTTGTGTTGGTTGGTTACCATCAATGTCCATTTCCAGTAAAATATCTGAATATGAAAAATATGAAACATCTAAGTATTTCAGGTCCATGAGTAAGTCCAGATGCACCATCAATGAAAGTTTGGTAGAGATAAGACAAGTAATAACTTAGATACAGGACCTGCAACAAAAACCTTAACCAGCTCCGGACGCCGATGACGACACCAACGCCGAGGGTATAGCATAAGCTCCCCCTGACCTTGTCTCAGTGAGCGAAAAATGAACGCAAAGTTAATGAAAAAGTCAAGGAGTTCAGTGTATCGGGCAGGAGAAACCGACATGTACAGTCTCGCACTCAGCGTAACCACTTTTTATTACTAACGTACTGATATACATTAACAGTAATTTAGTTTATTTAACTTACTTTAACAATCAATATATAAATCTGTTAAAAGAAAGATGTAAATTTAAACATTACATGATTTCTTTGATGATTCATGCGGATCATGAAGGTAGATATCATCGCAGAAAAAATAAATACATAACCCGCTAACACAGGCTAAGAATATATTTTCTGCAATGTCGCCACCTTCATATCCCGCATGAAACATCAAAGAAACATTTCATTGTTTAAAGAGCCCGCCAAACGACAGGATCATCATCGATCACTCCACAAAAATTTCGACGGTTTTCTTGAGATATTGCAACAAGAAGATAGGAAATTATTCATATGCATACGTTTTGCCTGTGCTTAATTAATTAAGAACCATACCTCGACATGCAATATGCACAAATTTATTTTGACAATACATAACATCTCAGTGTTTAACCCACTATTCCGTCGATTTCCCTGTAAAAGAATAAGAAAATCACAAAACTGAACTAAAATATACGTATAAGAGGTATGAATACTTCAACAAATTGAAAACAAATGGGGACAATTTGATTCAAAAACGTTTAAATAAGATTCGAGTTTTCTGATTTCATATGCAATTCATCAAAGAACTTACTCAACCTCAGCCTCACAAATAAATCTATAATTATTTCCACATCCAACATCAATCCATTTTCCATGTACCCCTCTTCCTAATATTACACAGTTCTCCCCGGTGTGTCCGTTCGGTTCTCCTGGATTCCATCCATTCACTTGTATGACGTTTTGATTGGAAGAATAAATCCATCTATTTTCCTCTATCATGTCGGATATACCAATCCAGTAGTCTGAAGCTATAGTATCAAAGTACTGAAGTACTGACGGGAGTTGATTTTATCGATTGTTATTTATATTAAAATCAACGATATGTTATTTTGCATGGTAAGTAAATTCCTATAAGTATTATATATACTATTACGCACAATTTTATAATATGAATCCTACAGGAATTTCGTGAAAATCTAATATCAATCATGTTGTGTAATATTCAAAGAATTATTCCATCAAACTACGTATTAGTTATCGAAATACTTATGAGAAATTGTATGGATCCAAACAAAATTGAACTCTACTCTCGTTCAACTGTATCCGTTAATCTCCGACAAGCAAGAGAGACTTTATGCATGTCGGAGATTTACGGAGACAGCCGAGTGTCTGGTTGAACGAGACTATATTGAACTCTGGCGTAGGAATACATAAAATGTACGACTTCAAAAAATATCTAAATTGTCTGTACCATTTAAAATCTGGCTATTTACAAGGTATCTATATATGAGTTTCCTTGAACATGTTGAAGAACAATGCTTAAGAACTCATTACATCGAATTTATTGATTAGAACTAAATATTGTCAGCGATGTTGATTTGTGCGTAGGTCCAAACACTTTTAAACATTCGGTTTGCCCGAGTAACTGCATAGGAGAGTTGATTAAAAACAACTCCCAATAAATAAAAGTCCGATTCGAGGTTTTTGAAAAGCTTAAACTTTGTGACTCTAAACAAGACTTAGTGTATGCGCAACACCCGTTGTCATTCAGTTTTTAAAAGATCATGATATATATGTGCTAACGTTGGATTTGGCTGTGACTTATCAGAAAGTTAGACTCTGCGTCGGTCATTGGTTCTGCCAGTTTCGAGTGAAATACGGAGCAAATTCCCTGCAACACAATAACCAGATTATCAACGACATGTGCAAACTTTAACAATTCAGAATTTGCTTCTTTGATTACAGAAGTAACGACCTTTTAAAACTATAAACACATATTTTAACTAAATATAACCATATACAGTAAAACGCGCTCATAACGACCATGCTTATAATGAACTGACGCTTAAAGTGAACTGATAATCATTCTCCGTAGGTTTTAATTCTGAAACTAACGGATATACCAGGGTAATTAATTACGTTTACAATGAAGCAAATACTCCGGGTCATGGCACTTTCTTTTAAGCGTGTTTTTACTGTATTGGTCTACATATGATGATAACATAACGATTAAAATCTTCATTCTGTAACATATTCATTGTGCACAACTATAAAACTTAATGCTTTCAGTGTGTACATTCATTTTACAAAATGCTGTCATCTTTTTCGCTAATGAAAACGTTATGGTGCTAGCTTGCGTTTTTTGTAAAATCACTCACCTCTGCTTCTCCCCATGGTCTTGAGTCATGGCTGAACCAGTAACATTTGTTTTGAAATCGAATCCATCCCACATGGCATCCAGCACCTTAAAATAAAAAAAGAACATGCACTTCTCTACAAGGTGAAAGTTACTTTAATTTGTACGTTTACACGAGTTTGCAAGTTGTTCATGAAAAAAGTATTTTATTTTTTCTATTATGCCAGTTAAATTAAAGACATATTGACTGTACTTACTATAAACCTGAATTGTCATGCAAACCCAGACAACAACTACGAACGCAAACTTATTCGTCATTATTTAGCGTCCAAACCAATTCTTGATAAGAACTAAATGGGAGAGACTGTTTGACCCTGGATAAGTGGTGATAAGGATATTTGCATACTTATTTAGCATTTCTAATTAAAAATACTAAATCAAAATGTACATACACATTTTTGATAAAAATGAATGCATAAATACAAATGATAAAATGAACTCAAAGTTCATGAACGTGTCAAAGAGTTCAATGTACCAGGAAGGAGAAACATTTTGTACCGTCCCGCACTCAGTGTAATCATATGTCCCAAGCTATATGCTGCATATTTTCTAAATCATTCTATATTTATAAATACTTCCGGGTTAAATCAATTTATATCTTTTAAAAGTTTGTAGATTTAAGAACAATAGTAATTCCATCAATACCCTCTGCCTTGCAGAAATTTAAATTATTTCCTTCATATCTATGGAGGCCCATGGAGTGAGGTCCCCGGAAACTCTTTCAAGAATACTAGAGATTTTGTAAAAATTAACTTAAAGTCTTCAAATTTTGACTTTTGTGATATTTTTTCTCGTGATAATACTTTAAAAAAATTAAATTCTTTATAATTCTTAAAGGTTTGTAGATTTAAGACCAACGGTAATCCCAACATTACCCTCTGCATTGCGCCAGGTGCGCACCCCACCTGGAATCCGCCACTGTAGCAGCTACATGAGTGGATTGTGGATTATAGAAACTTTTGCAAATATCAAATAAAAGCTTAGATAATAGGCTATTTTTCTTATATTGTGCTATTTTGATAGCACACGCCGTTTTAGTTTTATATAAGTGTCCAAACCTCAAAGTTTACCCTCTTTTTTAAAAAATTGCATCAAATAATGGCTCAAAATTATTTATCTCACAAAGTCACAGGTGCTTGTGGACAGGACCGTGCACTACCCCCTCCCGTCCTTTCCATTTTTTTTCCTAATTTTTTTTTTTATTAAATATCATTAACAACCCCTTATATATGTCTCAAGTCGAAAAATAACAGAAATATCACGACTCTGTGGCATTTTATATTGACACTCGTTTCCCCTATATATACATGTATTAAACGAAATAGGGGAAACAAGTGTCAATATAAAATGCTACAGAGTCGTGATATTTCTGTTATTTTTCGACTTGAGACATATATATAAGGGGTTGTTAATGATATTAAATATTTTTTTAATGGAAAAAGGGGGGGGGGGGGTAGTGCACGGTCCTGTCCACAAGCACCTGTGGACAAAGTCTCTTAAAAAGCAATATTGATGATAAAAGAGCAACTGTATAACTCTACTTTTAACCAAATACATGTATTATGAGATTACTATTTATTAAAGATAAATAATGAAGAACATTTCTTGCCTCACTGAACGCCTGCTGTACAGGTAAACAAACAATTTTGAATGTATCGTACGGCAATTGAATGAAATGATTCAAAGAGGTTGTCCGGTGTGTTAAAGGACCGGAGGGGTGTAATTTTATATTCAGGTTCCTGCAGAAAGAATCCGGTTTTATTAGTTAAAACCACTTCTTAAAGGGGCATGGTCACGATTTTGGTCAAAAATTATTTTTCCGATTTTATTTTTTACAATGCTTCAATTCGGCATTCTTAAAAAGCAACTAAAATTTGAGTGTCATTTGTTGAGTCGTAAGCAAGCTACAGAGTTTACAATTCTTTGCTATGTATACAAAGCTTTTGTTTACATTTTGAACGTTGAAGTGAAAATTCCAGTTTTAGACCTAAAATGAATGTTTTAAAATCCCGTTTTCACTCCTAAATATTATAATGTTTATAATTATCATTAGTCCCTATTCTAACAGGATGACATTATAGTAATATCACATGTTGAAAATTGCAGTTCTCAAAAAGATCCTAAACAATTATTTAAATATAGGATATAAATCTACATCAAACTCTGAACCCGTTGTGAGGCCCAAGAGTAGATTAAGATTTACTCCACATATTCCAATGTTAAAATTCGACCCCCATTGTGGTCTAACCCTTCCCCCGGGGGTCATGGTTTCACAACTTTGAATCTACACTACCTGAGGATGCTTCCACACAAGTTTCAACTTTCCTGGCTGATTAGACTCAAGAAGAAATCTTTTAAAGTTTTATTCTATAGATTCCTATGTAAAATTTCGACACCCCCCTCCCCTCATTGTGGCCTCACCCTACCCCCGGGGTCATGATTTTCACAACTTTAAATTTTCACTACCTGATGATAGATGCTTTTAGTTTTACATGCAAATTTGAGGCCTGTTTGGGGTAGCTACATATTTAATATGTAAAGATGTTTCAGGTAAAAAAGATTGTGCAATTTTGTTTATTTTACATCAATTAAACCAGGAAAAGATGGAACAGCTAGAATTTCATTTCTTACAAAGAAACTGAACAATTTCCATAACTTGTCTTTCTCTAAATTAGCGTCAAGGTGATACACATTTTTCAATGCTTTTATCACTTCACAGTTTTCACTAAACTTCTCGGGATCTAATTTTGAGACATCATAACTTGGCTGTCTTTTCCTTCCATTGTCACTGACCACTGAGCATTCCTGCATTTCATTTGTTATTATGTTAATTTTAAAAACAGTATGTACATTGTCCATTCCTATGAAAATAAAGTTGCTGTCTGGGATCATCCATATTCTTTTAGCATCAAATGCCAGCTCTCCAAGAGTGGTGTTAAAAGAAAGGCAAGTCCATTGGTCTAGAGCAGTGTTGTATGACAAAGGAGATGAAATGGAGCCAGTCTTTACAACAAATACATAGCTGTGACAACGACAAGCACAGATATTAACCATCTTCTCTGGCATTGGGGCCCTATCACTCCATTCACCTGAAAATACAGCAAAATTAATCAAGTATTTTTAACACAAGATGTAGATTAAGCAAAGTTTTGTGGGGTCTACAGATAAGTTCTTATTAAACAGCTCCTTTAAAATTAAACAGTTTGACAGTCATCAAAATTTTAACCTAGATAAGCTATGATAAGAGGATCACTTCTTTCAAAAACATCTAAGAAACTGCACTTCTTAAAATCCTAACCGATTATTATACAATCCTCCCCTTCTTCTTGAAATTTCTGTAAAATTTTAATCACCTGTGTGGTAATCATATTCCTGTACAGAGTTCAAGCGGTATCTGAATCTACCAAATCCACCCATAAGCAGTAATGAGGAATCACCAGACACACACATGGCATGATGCCGTCTGGGTTTCTGCAACTCTGCAACTGTGCTCCAAGATTTTTCAAAATTATTGTAGCACCAAATCTGCATCATCCAAGTGTTTTTCCCCAGTCTATCTTCACCACCACTAACAAAGATTTTCTCACCTACAAGGAAACATCTATCCAGTTCATAGGCTTCATAAGGCCAAAAAGTTCATTATTGTTCATTATTGTTAAGGGTTAGAAAAACAGGACGTATAATGCTATATAAATACATGTAAAGCGAAGAAAAAATAAAAATGGTAAACACCATGATTTGGTTTCACTCCATTGATTGTATTAATTGCAAATGCTATGACAATGAAGGTTTTAATGTATATTAATCATAAGCTGCATTGAATATCTCGTAGGAAATAGATATCTTATATTCTCAGAATTACTTTTTGATAAAATATTCATCATTTCTAACCTTGGGTGCAAACACTGTATCCCTTTTTCGCAAGCAAAGCATCATGGGAAATTAAGCATCCATCTGGCACTTTAGTAAAAGGTGTGATGTGACCAGTATCAACATCATAGGACACTATCTGTCTGGGTAGATCCTGGGAATCTGTTTCTCCAGAAATATCATCATCCTCAATATGGACCCCAACTGATATCAGGTGATGAGGTATAAAGCGCTTCTTCTAAAATGAAATAGAATATCTGTGGTAGTCTTCATTCATTAACATTTAAATAAAGATCAAAATTTATTCGACATGTTCAATGATATTCAGAATTTTATACAAAAAAATCAACAGCTACAAGTGCAACACCAATTATGTTAGATTATCTCTTGATTAAATTTCTTTATAGCATGTTATATATATATATTTCTGGTACAAGTGAAAAAATCAAAAATTGATCCACAAAACACAGTTAATGTTGAATGATTATTTATTAAGAATTTTAATTTTTACCTTACTACAGTTTCGACTTTTTTCACCACCGAGATCTGATAAAAGGTCTTTGCAATTCTTGGAAACATCTGGGCTCTCCATTATCATTTCAATGTCTTTTTCATTACAAAACTCCAATACATCCATGAGAAGCTCTGGAAGTGAGCCAGTTCTTTCCATGTCATGATTGATCCAGCACATCAATGCTTTCAAGGTTTCGAGCTCACTCTTTACATTAAGCTGAGGATCACTTATTATTCTCCTCAACTGACTGGTCTCCATTTCAACAAACTCTCCTTGATGGAGTAATTTCATAAAGTTCCAGAGTACATAATGTCTGGCTTTACTATAAGCTTCCTTAAGGTAAAAAGTATCCGCAAAAAACAATGTAGAAAAGCAGTTCTCATCATGAATGAAATCCTGTGTTAAACAAATAAAATGGTCAGTATCAATAAAACAGAGAATCTTTTTAACAAATAATTTATAAAAATCCATTTTTATTATTAGTTTTTAAGGTTTTTCTCACCCGTAAAAAGATACTGCACTTCCCAATAAGATTTGATACCTGCAAAATGAGGTTTAATTTAATTCATATAATAATTAAGCACAAATTTAGCAAAAATACACAGAATACACCATCATTTTAATCACATTTATAAATACTTTTCAACAAATAAATCTTACGCTCTCCCCTATTAAATCTCATAACAAAAAAGCACTGCAGATAGATTACAAAAATTATTATGCCAATAAGATCTTTTCCATTTTTTTAAAAATAAAATCCTCAAAAGGAATACTTTGTTTTGCATGCATATCCATGATATCATACCTGATATTTAGAAGCAAGTTCTGCCACCTGGTGGACATTATCAACAGATAACTCCAACCTTCCTGTCTCACAAAATCTGATTACAGCTGCCATGGTTTCAATGTCTGCTTCTTCAATCTGAACACAGTCAGAATTGGCTTCCTTCATTTCACTTTCAAACATGCCTCGAAAAAACTCACTGCTCCCCATCATCTGCTTCTTGTTGCAGTAGAAGTCTCTTCCGCTGACCCTTACCACTAGGTCAGGGGTCATATCCTTCCCCAAAGAACAGTTCTCATGAACTTCCCCACTTTCACATGATGTTTTGTTTTGGTTTTTCACACAGCTATCCATTTTATGTCCTCTTCATATAATGAAACTACAATATAACAGCTGTATAATATACATGTACCATCAAAGCCAGCTATGATCCGTGTACATTTTATCTTCAACTCA
Organism: Magallana angulata; assembly: GCF_025612915.1. Classification (NCBI taxonomy): domain Eukaryota; kingdom Metazoa; phylum Mollusca; class Bivalvia; order Ostreida; family Ostreidae; genus Magallana; species Magallana angulata. The sequence goes on from NC_069120.1 coordinate 47,913,353, forward strand.
TTATAATAATTTTTCAGGACAAGCTTTGTGTTATTCTCTTTTGAGAAGTGGACAGACATAGCCTACATCCACATGAAGATGTAGGCTATGCCTGTCCACTTCTCATAAGAGAATAGCTTTGAGTATAGCATGTAAGGTTGGCTCAGAAGATTATTTCTAAATTAAAAGTCATAGACATACCTTTGGTAAACCTATAAATGAATTAAATAAATCTATAAGCCCGTGACCTAAAACAACCGGAAGCTCCGTGAAGTCAAGTACACAAAAATCGCATACGTCATTCAACCTACTTTCTCTTTTAAATAGCAGCCGCGCTCTCGATAAACACCATATCTGTAAGCGAGACTTTCATGTGATGATATGGTTGCTTAAATGGCAGATACAGTCGCAGGGTTTGTTTTAGAAAGCAGAGACGAAAATTTCATTCGAGGGTGGGTTTCGTCAGAAGACACACTGAATCAAGTCATCGAAGCACACTCAATACACACAGGATGTCAATTTGTGTCATGGTATGTAAAAAGATTTTCAAATCCAAGATGCTAACTTTTAATAATTCTGTTTGCTTAATTTAGTTTGTATAAGGTTAATTGAGTATTTTTTCTGATCATAATTTCTGATGAGAATTTTAAAAAACGTAACTAAAGTACATGACGGTGTACGTAAGTACAACAGCTTATGTCAGCTTATTCATTGTATTGCTTTTTCTAATGAAACAATTCAACAAATTATTTGAACTCATTCATCGCGTTAATGTTATTATCGGAAGCCTATAGTTAACATATCATTTAATAATATTTTGGGTATAGAATTCATGTGTTTAAAAATTAAAACCCCCAAACTTTCTAGCATAAGCATCGACTGTAGAATTTAATAAAAATGTTTACTGCGCATAGTAAAAATATTCACCTCGCAAAGTGCAAAATATATTATATATATAGATTGCTAAAAAACTAATTTTAATGCTTGTTTGATAAACAAATGAACAGAAATTTATGTTTAAATATCCAAAATTTTAAATGAAATCTGAATTATTAATTATATTTTCTTCAAAATCCAATCAAATATAACTGTTACACCAGAACAACTTTGAAATATAAGGTATGTTTTAATGTAATATTTAGCGAACAAAAACACCTGAAATACTTTAGGCATATGAGTGTACAGTTTTTTATGATCTAAGTAACCTTACCAAGAATTAGAATCGAACATTTAACCATTATGCCCAGTATAATTAATTTGGTAAAACTACTTAATCTAAAACATAGTAATGCTGGAGTGATTTGCACACTTTGTATGGACATTTCAATTCCGGGGGGGGGGGGGGGGGGTGGTAGGTGGTAAGGAGTGTCCACCCACTGGGTATATCTTTATCATTTCGAAGAGAAGAATGAAACACATGTGAATCTGTTAATAACATGCTAATTAGATCCTATATCTGTTAAATAAATTATCATTTCTTGAACTGAGGTGTAAACACCCCCTCCCCATATCCATTTTTGAAACCCTGCTGTGCCCATCAATAGGTTATGACTACTAATTATAACAGCTGTTATCAATTAAGGTCTCTGTTTTATTATGTTTTATTATACATATAGATAGGTACAATAATAATGTAAAATCAAATTATCTATAATCTATAAAAATAAGTTATTCTGATATACTTTGTTTAAGTTTGATAATTACATTTACATAAACGAATATATAATTATGGTGAAATGACAATTTAGATATTGAAATAATTATACCATAAAAATCTTTGAATTTCCTTAATTTTCATATCAATGTTAAAATTAAATACAATTGAAACTTGTATATATGATGTTATTATAATATTATGGTAATTGTCACTTTAGTGATTTTTAATATGGGAAAATGATATGATATGTGAACTTGATTTGATTTGAACATATTTTATTATCTTATGTTACATAAATGGATTAGGCAGCATGCAATGGCTATGTAAGCCTTTTCCATAGAATTACAAGTGTATATGTCAACTTGCATGATCAGTTGATCTTAAAGCAAGTGGATATTCTATAAAGTTATTCAGAATTAATGATACTTTCAGGGTTATCAATTTAACAAGTTCCTTTATTAAATTTGAAACAGCCAGGGCAGTGACCCAAAATTAATTGTATTATATATCTCTGGTCTCTGTAACATTGATATCATAGTTTAAATGCCCTACATCTGTTGGCATCATGAGAAACTTTGAATTTAACAAGTTTGTGAAACAGCCAGGACATTGAGGACAATGACCCCAAATTAATTATGCATGTACTGTAACATCCCTGGGTCTCTGTAACATTGATAGCTTAATTACCCTACATCTGCTGGGCGCAGTAACCTTTGTCTCTGTTATCATTTAACAGTTATAATAACAAGGTTAACACTAATTGATTGTGATGTATAGAATTTAATCTGATTCATCCGTCAAATAGGTTGTTTGAAAAAAGTTAGGTTGAGGTCAATGTCTTATATATCTCAAATCAACAGTGTATGTCACTTGCTTAATTAACTTATCTCAATTGAATCATTTCTATGAAAATTTTACAATTATTTCCTTTTTGTTCTTTCTCTAATATCTCACTTTATAAAATTCTAAGTTTGTTTTATTTTTGGAAACTTAATTCTAAACATTTGACAATAATTTAATTAAATTAACTGGTTTGCGACTTGCATAGCTTTTTAATTTTTTTTAAAATGACACCAGTTACATATTGCATTTGTTTTCTATTTAATTAATTTTAATTTTGAACTCCCTATCCAATAGCAAATTAAAAGCAAAGGGGAGTTCAATATATTGCGGCCATAATATATTAAACATGGGGCGGGGGGGTTCAATATTTTGCAGCAAAATATTCAACATGGGTTCATTTGAATATCGCATGTTAATTAAATGAAATTGGGTTCAATATTTCGTGGTATCAAAATATTATATGACACCAGACCCGCCCATCATAGTCATGCAGTCACTCAGTGTGTCAGTCAATCAGTCTGTCAGTTCTAATTTTTGTAAGCTTTCACAACTCTTAATATTAAAATGCTGCAGGGAATTTCGTGAGACTAAGTTGCAAGTATTTAGTAGAAAATATATGTGTAGATCCCAGGGAATTTGTGAGACTTTGCAAGTATTTAGTAGAAAATATATGTATAGATATGCATGTGCATATTACCAGGAAATTCAATTTCAATTATTTTTCTGGAAACTTTGACCCTTTTGAACTTAATAGTTTTGATCACAGTTGGTGAAGACAAAATTATACCTCATTAACAGTACCTCTACATATGTACTTGCTGCAGGAAGTTTTGATGTGATGATTTTTGGGGCATTATATAAATGCTCATTTTAAAATTAAATTATTTTGTGCATTTAATGCATACCTTGCCATTCATTATGTGTAGGTAATGTCAAGTAAATATTAATGGATAAGTGTGGGATATATATGTGAGTCTGCTAATTTTTTCTTGTTATATTAATATTTACATTATCTTAACTAAGGCATGATGACAGGAAGAAAAAAACATCAGAACAATATACTGGTCGTCTATTTTGGAAGCATAAGGACATTCCTGTTACCGGGTATCCATTTAGTTTAGGGAGACATATAATTAAACAGTGTCAGTATGGCAAGACACACAAAAGGGGACAGTCAAAAGCAAAAGTAAGTGATTTTTTTTTTATTTATGTATAAATATTCAATTGGCATTTATTTTCATCTATGCACATTTTTAGTTTGTTGTATAAAAAGGATTTTATTTTTAAACAAGTGCACATTCATGTACTAATATACCGTACTCTATTGACTATATTGAATTTGAATTACTTTATATATAAAATTTGCAAATATGCTTACTAATATATGAACCTATAGAATAGCAAAAACGTTCAATTCTACCTGAACTTTTTCATGAGGTCACAATGATTATCGCACACAATTATCGTTTGACATTATTATGATTATTGTAATCATTAAAACATGGTTATTTTAACAGTTCTGAACGATTTGCCTTTTTCAAATGTATAAATACAAGTAATAAACAGCAATGATAAAAAGTTCATAGGGATATATTTGCATTTCCAATCGTTCTTTCCCACTGTAAGCCAATACGGAGGAGCTGCAATTATTTCTCTATAATTGCAATTGCTCTGTCAGTATACTATGACGTCATAAAGGTGTAACGTTATATATACTTTTCCATGACGTTATAGATTTAAACCACTATACGATACATCATTTGTTTTTCTCCTACTCCATTAAAATTGACGTATAAATTTACATGTAATATTAAAACATGTTTTTGATAACATTGTAAAGAAATTACTGTTATAACATATCATTGATTCTGTTAACAAATCTTTGTGAATTAAAAAGGTACATTACAGTCTGAATGTTTACTTTTGATGAAATAGCTAAATGTCAAGGTCTAGGCTAATCCATGGTATTTGCGAGTGGTAAAATGCAAATATAAGTAATATAAAACAACGATTATTTAGTGAACATTGCGTTATGAATAGCAACTGCTCTGCTGGCATATTTTCCATGATGCGCTAGCGCACATCATGGAATATGCCAACAGAGCAATTGCTATTCATAACGCCATGTTCACTAAATAACGTTGTTTATTTCTTAAATGAACTTGGTTGGTACGGCTATTGGTACGTGATCAAATCTACTGAGAAGCCCTTAGGGCTTCACCGGATTTGATTACATGACCAAACAAGTTCAAATCTTGGTGAACTTTTAAACATGCTGTTTATTTCTTAATTACAAATTAAGATACCACACAGCAAATTTTAACTTACCAGTGTTACCTCTTTTGTATATAGCCAGAATACAGTTGTATTTTTTTCTAAACTGAGAATTATGATATGAAGTGAATTTTAATCTTTCTTTCTTATAGACTGTAACTGATGTTCACAATTATGCTAAAGGACAAAGATTTTGCTTACAACCAACAAGAAAAATTGGATGCTCAGCGCAGATTGTAATAAGATATGTGGTTATCCATAATGAGGAAAAGTATAGTTCACAGGACCTTCCACAATCCTGTAGAAAAAGACAGGAAATCCTGCAAACAATCTCTTGCCATATGCAGCAACATCCTGATTATAAAGGAGAAGAAAAAATCTTTGTTTCTCTGCCCTTGAATGCTGCCCATAATCATGAAATTTCTCAAGAATCATCCCTCGGCAACAGAATTAATGAAAAAATCAGAAGCAAAATTTATGAAACAGTTAATTCTGGAATTACGAATACCACGGTCATAAAAAGAATTTTGAAGTCATTTGTTGAGGCAGAATTTAGAAATAAAGAGATCAAGCCTTCAGTGTATGATAGAGCATTCTACCCACTTTCAAAGGATATTAAAAACCATGTACACAAAGCAATTGCATCAGGAACTCTTTCAGCCCTTGATCAAGAAAACTTGAAAAAAAAGATCGAAGAATGGAGGAGAGAAAAAGACTGTAACCGGCATTTTTTCTTTCGCCCTGCCACAGAGGAAATGGAAGACAATGCTGGGGACAATTTTTTATTTATCCATCAAGAAGAATGGCAGAGGAGACTGATGAAACTGTATGGAAATACTGTAACTCTCCTGGATGCTACATACAGGACAACCAAATACAGTCTTCCTCTTTTTATGGTTGTCGTGCGAACCAATGTGGAATACATTCCAGTCGCAGAGTTTGTGACTGAGGATGAGACATCAGAAAGTATCAAAGAGGCTTTACACATTCTAAAATCCTGGAACCCAGACTGGTGTCCTGGACACATCATGCTGGACTACAGTGAGGCAGAAATCAATGCTGTTAAGGCAGAGTTTGAATCTGCTAAAATCCTACTTTGTGCCTTTCACAGAGAACAAGCTTGGGAGAGATGGGCTAGAAGTGGTATTAATCATTGATTTTTACTATAAATCAATTTTCTTTTGAAGAATTTTTTACCCTATTACAAGTTGTACTATAAAATTTCATGCTTGAAAAAATGTAAAGAAACAAAAAGAAAACAAAAGCTCATGTACACCAGATAAGAACATGATCTTTAGCAAAATTGAATACAAGTTTTATGTCATGTTTCAGAAAAAAACATTCCACATACAGACAAGGATGAATTTCTCTCAACACTGCGTAATGTTGCATATTCTACAACAACTGAGGAATATGAATTGGCGGAAGAATCGTTAAGAAGCTGTCATTGGTTCAAACATCCAGTAAAGAATTATATTGAACACAAGTGGTTGTCTGTGAAAGAGGTAGGTAGAATGATCTTTGAAAATACAATTTAAAAAGGATGAGTTTTCTATATAGTCCTCAATTTTTACTGACTTCAACCATTTTTATGCATAATCAATGGACTTTTATAAAAAGCAGTAATGTATCATAACAACTGATAAGTGTTAAGGGCAATTGAATTTCACTTAAATTAGCAAAATTGGATCTTGGACCATCTTTTCCAGGACTTAATAGACTTGTTCATAAATAGCAAAGTTCAAGTGAGCTTCTCTGGTGATTTTTTTTCCTGATGATCAGTCTGTCTGATTACATGTCTGTCAGAATGAAGTATTGACGACTATACCCAAGAAACAATTTCATGTTCAACCAATACTAGACATAAAAAAAAAAATTGAAATTATATTAAATTATAAGGTTTTTATATACAGAGCTAATAAACAAAAACATAGTATAAGATTTTCGTGTACTGGTAGTTTACATAGATGATTTGCATTTCAGTCAGACCTATGATGGTGGTATATGGTAATGTATTTTTAAATGTGATAGTGTTTATCATCATGTGTTGTCTTGGTGGCTTATAATCTAGAGTATAATCTTCATTATCTTTAACTTTTTCTGCATATATATGTATAAACATACAAGCATAAAATACACCTGTCACCTCTAACAGAGTAACAGAATGAACTGGATTTCCATATTTTTCATCTTTAAATTCATATCATGTCTAATTTCTTGCTGCTTTGTCCCATGTGTAACATCATGTCAAGTTATTTTGATTTCTTTTCTGTTGCGTGATATATATTTTATTGTACAATTTTATGTTTTCATTTATTTTTTTTTTGGAAAAAAATGAATAAAGTAAAAATGTAGCATTTTATAAATAGTGCCTGTTTGGGAGGGTAATAATTTCAACTGTTATCCTCCCAAACAGGCACTTTTTATTTTATTATACTGAATGTCTTAATTTTAGAGATTTTTTTTTACTGATTTAATATAGAAATGAAGTGAATTCCACTGTGAACCATACGCGCATAATTTACGCGCATGTAACAATTCGTTGTGTTACCCGTTGCTAAGTGTGTTGCTAACGCTGAGGGTAATAGAACGGATTATTAACTGCATCTAAACCAATCAGATTTCAGTATTTAACATGAAAGTATAATAATATATATTGGCACACACATAATCAATAATTCAATCATGATAAAATTACTATTTTAAAAGGAGTCCAATTGCATTTTATTTCAGAATATAAAGAAAATATATTATTAATTGTTTCAAAGATTCATTAGCTATATGATTTGAGAAGTTAAAAAAAAATATAATTTTACCTGCAATATGAAGCAATAAGGGGACTACCGTATACTTAGTACATTATAGTTAAATTTAAATCTTGTCTGTGTTTTTGCTATATAGGTATATATTCACTGCAGTGTACATGGCTAACAATATATTATTACTTACTGTGATGCGTTTAATAGTGCCAACAAAGAAAAGGAATATATTATAAAGATCTATAAATTTAGAGACCCTGAATTCAATAAATCAATAATGATTTGGCATCATAAAAGTCCAATTGCTTTTAATTTATTTTTAGTACTGGTGCAATGCTTTCATGGACTTTGGATTTCACTCACCTGTCACAACAACAAATGGAGTAGAAAGCCTTAATAAATCATTAAAGCACTTCTATTTAAAACTGGCAAACCCTGGAACACTGAGCACATTAATGAGAGTGGTCATCCAAGATTTTCTACCAGATTTGTTTCAGAACTATGTGATGTTGAATTACAGGTATGACAAATCAATTTTATCATTATGCGGTGGTTTTCAACAATTTATTAAACTTTTAATATGACACTGTGATTAGGTATGTCACTATTGGGTTTTATGCATTAGTTTTGAAATGAAATTTATTTCTTTTTGGATTGATTAACGATTATATCATATCATTATTTAGGGCAAGTTCCAACTTTAAATCCTATGATGCAAGCATTCCAAATTACTTGCATAACCGTCCTCGGACAGTTGTTGAACATTGCATGAAGAGGCTTCATTCAACTGATCAATTTGGGTCCGGAGACATAATTGGCACATCTAAGTCTTATACTGTTAAAAGTACGGAGAAAACATACCAGGTGACCATGGGAAGTGAAAAGGAGTTTCCCAGCTGTACATGTGAAGACTTTCGCAGGAACTTCCTTCCCTGTAAGCACTTTTTTGCTGTCTTCAAGTTTTCGAACCAGAGTTGGAGGAACTTATCTCCACTGTATATTGAGAGTCCCTATTTAAATCTTGATTTTGGTGCAATTAATACAACGACCAGAGAGCACGATATAGTTGTATCTTCTGACATAGCGAAAACTGGAGATGAAAACCAAGAAAAGGATGCTACAGGTTTACAAGAGAGCATAAAACTTCAGAGAGATGTTGTGGCTATTTTGAAAGCTTTGCAAAACAAAGCTTACATTTGCTCAAACAATGATGCTCTTAGTAAATGTATCCCCATTCTTAAGAGTGCGGATGACTTACTGTCAGCAAATGCTGAAAAGCAGGAGGGGCTGCCACTTAGGCAGGAGGACAAGTTTAGAAACCTGCCAAGAAGAAAAAAACACTTCAAACAGTTTGGAAAGTTTCAAAAAAGAGTTGGCAAGAAGGCAAAGACGATGAGAGACGCTTCAGTATTAGGTAGGTGTACTTCAGAAGGGATTTGATTTTTTTACACTAGCTAGCTTTTGATAAATATGATTCAAAGATATTCAAACATCTCTAATAATTTTCATAATATAGTTGCATGTAAATAGCCAAATAAGTATGAAGAGAAATGTGCTTACATGCATGAAATATGACATATACCTTCACATAATAGACATGTTGTAAATTTAGACATAGATGGGGGTGCAGATGCTATGAGTGATGGGGATGTTAGAAGAGAATCAAGGGAAGGTTCACTGCAAGTTGACTGCAAAAGAGGTAAATTATTATAATTGAAATGTATAATTGGTCGAGCTTCGGTGGTATGGAACATTTTCATATTGTGTTGTACCTGCTATTGAAATTACCGTTACTCAAGTATAATTTTATATATTTTTGGGTTTGAATCCCTCATGAGCTTTTATAATTTTTACCATAATTCCCAAAAATTAAAAAAAACCCATTTTTTTGAGGAAATACTGTAGAATTGAAAATTCTAAAATGGTGAAAGTATTTTGATTTTGATGTGCTGTTATCCTCGTTAATATCAAACAAGTGTCCAACACCACTTTAAGCATATCAAGATTTTATATGTACATGTATCATTTGAATACCACTCTCAAATATTACATGTAGGATATTACTTATAAAAGTGTTTATGGTAACTTAAGGAAAAAAGAAGGCAAAGTCCTTGAAGTTGAATAAAAAGAAGCAGGAAAAATATGAAGAACATTCTGATGTTGTGGTGGTGGAAGAAAACGTGAAAGAGATCAAAGGTATCAATCAAAAGTTTATGTTGTCTATTAACAATGATGTTCAATACCGGTAATTTAGCTAAATTAAAACATAATCATGTTTATGTGTTGATGTTTATATATTCAGTAATGCATTTCAAATTTATTGATTATGTTATCTGACAATTTATTTCATAACTTTTCAGAGCCTTTAAAGTCAACTCAAACATTTGTGGAACAAGATGACACAAACGGTATTTTAATGTAGATTTAATTTGTATATATAACTTTTTAATGTTCAAATGAGCAGCATTAATTTTTCACAGTCATTAAACGTGTAACAAAAATAAACATATATGAATGCTTTACATGTTTCCTTTTAATAATTTCTGGACTTAATAATGCTGCTTTTGTTTTGCCTCAGACTTAAATGTTGCAAGGTCATTGGATAAAACGTGTCACTTGATTCAAATTTCTAAAGTCGACAAGTTAACAGCAACATTACTTTCTCCAATTTATTAACATACTAAAGTTTGGATCCTCAATAAAACAAAATACTCATTATGTTTGTTAAGTACTGATTCTCTTCAGAAATACATGTATGTCTGGTTTTGTAAGTTCATAGAAGGCATGGATTTGCCTTGCCTTATGTGTACTTTCTGTACACAATATATAACAAATCTAATAAGTAAAAGTATACATTGTACATTCAAGCTTTTTGCATTACTGAAGTGAATATTTTAAAATGCTCTTGATATTAGTTTGGTCCTCCTTAGTATCTATATAGACTAGCTGTTTAGTTCAAATTGATTTAGTGATATCTTTTTATAGCATTCAAATTGGTGATGAAGTTATGGTCTTTGAAAGAAGACAATGATATTCCAGTTGCGAAGGTTGGAGGAAAAAATGTGTGCGACACTGACATAAGATCACTTCGGCCTGGTCAGTGGTTGACTGATATGGTAAAAACTGATAAAAATTATTTTTAGTATCAATCTTGTCTTCCAGAAACAATTTTATATTTCAGTTGATATATCAGCTATTGTTATGAACTGATTGCAAAGACCTTAATTTTACAATATAATGCAACTCAATACCCTGTACTTGATTTTGCTCTGTGTTACCATTAGTGAAAAAAAGAAAAGCATGGCTTAAGTTGTGTGTGTGTGTATTTATATACATGTATTGTTTAATCATTTATTTGCAGGTGATGGACAGCTACCTTTCATTATTGGCATTAGCTCAAACTGACATGGGGAAAAAAGTTGTTGACTTCGTTCACACAAAAATGACCAGTATAATTGAAGGTTCTTTTAGGATAAAAAAGCGAGATGGATCAAGAAAAAATATGAAGGAAGTAAGTTAATAAATTCTTCATTTCATAGATTTTGAAAAAAATAAAAGTTTATCCTTATAGGTCAGAAAGCAAACCAATTTTATAACATAAAGTATGCCAACCTAATTTAATTGGTTGATGCAAATTGTTGATGCAATATGAAAAAACATTGAACAGAATAAAAAATCAATAATATTTTAAATTTTAATTATGTTTTTTTTTTTTTTAGATTGAGGAACTTAATGCTGATATAATTCTTGGAACCTATTACAGATCATCTCATTGGACATTAGTGGTGAGTATCTACAGATGTATCTACAAAATATACATATGCAACACTAGTGCAAATATGTACTGATTTATTACTTTACTATTTTACATGCATGTATTATACTGACAACATGAATTATGCTTATGTTTTCAAGTTTAATTCATTATTTTAATATTAAAATTAGGTTGTTGAAATGAAACTTGGGAAGGTGTATTTCTACAACCCATGTGGTGAGAAAGCAGCAGAAATGAAAAAGATTGAAAGAAATTGGAGATTAATTTATTTTATAAATTTTATGACTGATTCATAATGTAATATAATCTAACAGTAATTTATTTTTCATCTGACATACAGGATAATAAAAAAAATAGCAATATATATCTTAATATGTTAGGGAGGAAGTTTAAGAATAACACACACTCACATTTTCTATAAATACTAAATTTGTTGAGTAAATGAAACAATTTAAATTTATAAATTATTGAAAAAGCTCCCTAATGTCTCAAATAAAGTACTTGTGAAATGCAAGAACTGGAACGTGTCTTAATTTGTCATCACATTTCTTTGATTTTAGGAAATATATTGAAGATTTGCAAACTTTATTGGGAACTTCTCACATCCCACCTAGAGAATGGAGTGTTACATCTGTTGCCCACTCAAAACAACGGGATTCATATAATTGCGGAGTGTATTGTTTAATAGTATGGGTTATTTTTAATATTAACATCAAAATGACATAAATCATGACATAATGTCTTTTATTATGATATTACCTGTGTTTGTATACCTATGTAACACTTATGCTAAAATATTAATATTGATCTTCCAGATATTTTTTTTAAATGCACATATATTTAATATATGAGAATGAATTAATGTATAAACATTGTACTAACCATAAGTCACTATCTTAAACAATGCAGTGTATCAAGATGTGAGTAATTAATATAATATGTCAATTATATTGCGCATGCAAAGATGAACAGTATGATTTAATTTTGTAGTTTGCAGAGAAGCATTTATCAAACAAATTTGAAGATCTGAATTCCATCAATGAATCTGATTTAAAGACAATGAGGATGGCAGTTGCAAAACATTTAATGCTGTATGAAGGTAAATCCCCAAAGAAATTAGTGAAAAATTGCATATTTATTTTAATCAAAGCTTTTTATTGATATGGTTGTAAAATATGAAGTGTAGTATTCAGCGAGACTAAAAAAAACACTAAGTGTTTTGTTTTTTTATTTTAAATTTCATGCAACTTAATTTTTGAAATCGTTGAAATTGTGATTCTACAGTAATACTGTGCATATTTTTTTGTTTGTTGACATGCAAATTTAGTAAAGTAAACATTCTAAATTGCATATAAAGTAAGTGCAGAAATACTGGGGTTGAAGTAATTCAAGTTTTAGCATCTAGCATAAAATTGTTAAATGTTGAAATGCTAATTCATGAAAACAATTTTCACTTGCTACTGTCACTGTTTTTTAGTGTATCTGACTGGTTGCTGTCCAAAATGTGGATTTGACATTGGGACTGAGGAATTTGTGAGTACATTGAATATTTTAAGCAGTTTTTAAATCTGCATCAAATATATATTTCTGCCATACTACATATCAACTGAGTATGATTCAGCTGCATGTTTCTTCTGTTAAAGTGAGTTTAACTTGATACCTGGTAATTAAGTGAGCCTTTCTAATCTTCTTTCTGTCTTTGTAAATATTTTCTTAACATTACCTTAATTTTTAAATTTTATCCCCCTAACTGAACAAAACATTACCAATTTCAAAGAAGTTTTACACAAATGGCCTTTACATTTTTTTTTAGTCAAGAGACACACTATTATCAAAGGGGTATGGTGACTTGTGTGAAAATAGCCCATACCAAAACATTCTCACAATTTGCTCATGAGCAGCTCACGTGAGGACTAACTAGATTTCCTCACGTGAGTTGCTCATGTGAGTCTTATGTGCAATTTAACATGCAAATTAGGTAAAATGCTCACGTGAGAAAAATTCTGCACACGAGCATTTTTTGCTCACGCGAGGAATAGATCTGCTCACCAAGAGTTTTGCTCACATGAGGCTCATGAGGCTTATGAGACTCATGAGGCTCATGTGCTACATTGCTCACTTCAAAGACAATGGACAAAAATTGAAATTAAAATCATCAATATCAGGGATGGGGTAATTGAAAAAAGTATTTGTAATTGAGTGTAATTAATTACATTTTTCAAAGTATTTGAAAGTAATTGGTAATTGAGTCTGTCTTCAATTACAAGTAATTGAATGTATTTAAATACATTCCTAAAATATTGTGTATTTTCAATTACTTTTCAATTACATCTCAATTACTTTTCTCCAAGTTTAAGATATAATAAAGGTGTCTTATAATGATAAATAGATTTTATACATGTTTGGCATGGACTTTCATGCGCGGATCTAGAGGGGGGGTCGGGGGGGTCCGGACCCCCCCTGGAAAATGAAAATTTATTAAATTTACATAGTAAAATTATCGCGAAAATATGCCTCGGACCCCCCCTGGCAAACACAATTATCCTTCGGACCCCCCCTGGAAAAATTTTCTGGATCCTCGCATGACTTTTGTTTATACAATAATTAAATGTCCCATAATGTTTCATATGTTTATACAGTATGACACACTGCCCAGAGCAATAGGTAAAGATCTAATTTTGTGGAGGTGTGAACTCCTCCAATACCCAAGAACCCCAATTGATTTTAGACTGAACTGAACTAATTTTAGACTAAAGGGAATCAAAATATCTCATTCTTGTGAATTATAGCAATTATTATTTATATACTGATATGCTGTACTGCCAAAAGTTGTACTTTCTCAATAAACATAGTTTTAATATGTGAATAAAAATTAATTAACTATAGAGAAAATATTATTCTGAACCAAAAATGAACTCAATGGTACTTAATGAATTTAATGTTTAAGAAAATTTTCAAGAAATCTGATCTGAACTGAACTATACAACCTTTAAAAAAATAACCGTACATATAGCCCTGTATATCTTAATGTCATTAATATATGTACATGTTCTCAAGATTTAAAAAAATAAAACTTAAGTATTTGAAATGTAATTAATTACATTTATCAAAGTAATTGAGGGTAATTAATTACATTTTAAAAAATCAATGTAATTGTAATTGCAAGTAATTGATAAAATTGTCAATGTATTTGAAAGTAATTAATTACTTTTCAAAGTAATTGACCCCAACTCTGATCAATATATATTTACATCAGTCATTTTAAAAATACAATTTCATACATTGTTTAACATAATATTTACATAAATCTTTAGAAAGTTTACCAATAATAAATGCTGGCATGTTAAAACTTGTATTGCAGTTTGATCACACAAAGCAGTGTAGCACACAGACGGACTTGGGAAAAAAATCACAGTTCACAGTAGGCAAAGTTCAATTTAACCATACATACAAAGTAGTTCATAAGTGCTGCACGAACACTGGCTGCATTACAATCGATCGAGGCATTCGTCTCCAACATTCCAAATGTCCTTTCTTTGACAGTGCAGTCTCGTGTCTCACATGCTCTCTGATTTCACACATAAACTGTAAACCACACAAACAGCTGACTACCAGAACATCACAATAATATCCAAATTGACACAACCAGACTTCAGCATGTATAACTTCTCCATTACTTAAATTACGTCTTCACTTTTTTTGTTGCATCATTCATAAAATCAGCGAGCTTTTCATGGTTTTCTTCATGTCTGTGCAACTCAGGGCAGGCCTATTGGAAAGATATATAAATTTGATATCAGTGAAATTGTTAAAAGTTTTCATATTTCAAGCAGTTTTTAAGAAAATCATTATATAATACTGCAACTATTAATATTATCAGATTCTACACAAGAAAAACATGAACTCTTTTCTTCGTGTCATAAAATCGTTAATCAGTGTTAATAATAAAAAGAATGTAGTTAGAATTATTTGTTCAAAAATTATTGTCAAGTAAAATGTCAAAGAAAAAAATAACGTGTGTTTTACATTCGATACACCGGTATTTGCCTGATGGTCAGTTGTAAATTGTTTAACCCCGTTTTAAAGATAGATGCTAAGATCACAGTATTTCGTTTCATATTCATTCTAATTACAAACACGTTTAACTGCCATTCAAGTGATTCAAAGAATATATTTTAACAAGTTAATGCTCAACTTACTTGAAGTGCTCATACAGAAGATGCAGGGGGTGTCGACACTCGATTCATTCATTCAGATTCTTCCTCTGTTCAGCCGTGGATTTTTCACACTAAAACACTCCATAGACGAATACCCCATTGACAACGTAGTTTTTAACCTTATCAACCAGTAGTACCGTACAGAATCAGATAATTCCCTTTTTAATTCATTTCCCGTCATCTGTGATGGTAGACAACATGGCGGAATCGAATATGAAAATTGACGGCTGGCATTTAATCGACCAATGAGCGCGCGCGTAGCTTAGACTGGTTCCCCCGCCACTGCGTTATTTACTTCGTTTTGGGCGGGAGGGAGAACCAGACTAGCGGGTAACTTTACATTAAAACAAAAGTAAAAGTAGAAACAAACAGCTTACGAAAAATCACAATATCAAGCTGTTTTGTCAGATTCTCATATCTAAATCGTAAGTTGAGTGATAATTGAATTTAGGAAAAAAAGAATATAACGTTACCCCCCCCCCCCAAAAAAAACCTGACAGTTTGGTGTTCACGAAAAAAAAATGGGGTGGGGGAGGGGGTGTCAAAATGTACTTGTTAACAAAATTTTGCAATTGCTTACGTGAGGAAAAAGGATGTAATTTTTTTTTTTTTTTTCATTTTGATTTAACTTTGATACTGCATATACTGACTAAGTCCAATTTCCTAACCTCTTGCTCACGTGAGAAAGTTGAACTTAGAAAAAAAATCTACCATCAATGTATCTGTATAGCCTGTTGCTTACGTGAGCAATTCGAATAGAATTTTGCTCATGAGCAATCAGGTGAGCAAATTTTTGCACATGTGCATTTTGGTTAGTATTTTCCTCCCTAACAGAGACTAACAATCTGCACATGAGCAAAATGAATTCCTACCTAATTTGCATACATTTCTTACTAGATTCTCATGTGCTTCTCATGAGCTGCTCATGAGCATTTGTTAGAATGTTTGGTACGGGCGTGCATTTATTCATGGGGGGGGGGGGGGGGGTATTATTCTACCACATTTGTCTCTAATCCTGTAGCAGTCCAAATCTGTAAATGATAATATATGAGAAGCTTCTTTCTAATTTTTACAATTTGTTGTTTAACTTGTAAAGGATTAAAGGTAAATATGATATATGTGTTGTAGATCAAATGCAAGACATGCCACAGAGCTTTTCATTTTCGAAGTTATTGCATTGAAGAGGAACTTAAGAGTTTGGGAGAGTCTGAGAGGTTTCAATGTAGACTCTGCAAAATAAATTGGGTAAATTTACATGTATAGGGCTTTAATGTATATTAATTTATCTTCATTATATACTAGTTTTTTGTTTTAATAAATTGAGAATTTGATAGACATGTTTGTGTATTTATTTATTTCTGCTATAGCCAGTTCTTAAAGACAGAACAGAAGAAGAGCAAGGGTCAGAAGAAGAGCAAGGGTCAGAAGAAGAGCAAGGGCCAGAGGAGCAAAGGCCAGAGGAAGGGTCAGAAGAAGAGCAAAGGCCAGAGGAAGGGTCAGAAGAAGAGCAAGGGCCAGAGGAGCAAAGGCCAGAGCAACGTTTGGAAAAAGAGCAGGGGCCAGAAGAAGAGCAGGGGCCAGAAGAAGAGAAAGAAGTACAAGACAAGGTAATTTACTGTTTGACATAATTTTACATGAACCAGATTCATGAATATAACTTCTGACAAAATCACCCTATTATAAAGTTGTGAATTGGGTCTATTATTTTGAAAGATCCAGGGAAAAAAAGAAGAGGAAACATCCTTTCAAGAAAATGCGGCACATATATGAATTATTCATATCATTGTTTTAGAAAATTAAAAGACAAAAGAAAGTTACTTCTGCAATTAAAGAGCCTTCATTTAATAATTGTTCACACCCTCTCTTTCTTTTATGTATATATTTAATATGCCATGTCTTATTAAAAGCAAATATTTTTGTACTACTAATAGGTTTAGTTTCCTTAAAAATCTTTCTCGCTGATGTCTTCATCAGCAATCACTCTCACTGATGGTGTGCAAAATGTACTTTGTAGTTTTCAGAGTATATGTGAAATCATGTGCAATGAGATGCTAAGTGATATGTTATCAATTTCTACTGTAGGCAGTCTTTGTGGATGGAAAAGAATTGGAGCTTGAGAATCCAACAGAGGTAATTCATTGACAGAACTTCACATGAAATCTGATCTTTATCCACTATCTGTTACATATGAGTATATATATATTATGTGTGTGTTTGTGTGTGAGGACATTCACCTTTCGAATTGCTCTTTAATCAAATTTCTCTTTTCCTGTTTACTCATTTCCTAAAAAAAATTCATTTTTTTTAAAAGAACCTTAAAGGAGAAGAAAAGAGATACTTCTTTCGAGCAAATGCTGGGCAAGTATGTGTCACCTTAAGGATAAAATATCAATTTATGGTCATGGTTAAAAATAAAATAAAAATGAATTACTTCTGCATGTGATATTTGATTTGTTAAGACTAAAATTTTAGATTTTGATACAAATTGTATAAAAATGAACACAAAGATACAGATGTATGATCATCTTTCAGAAAAGGAAAAGAAGTTCTTTTCTGTATTCTGATATAAGAGGAAGGTAAAAATATGCATGATTTTAAATTCAGTTAGTATATTAACATTCACGTAGTAAGAATGTTTATCCTTATTACAGGTATTTGCTCTAAAATGTTAAAATTTAACAGCTGTTAAACAGTAAAACAAAATATTGAATTCATTTAAAAAATGTATGAAAAATGTGACTACATTGAATTAATTCATGCGTGTAACAAGTTTCTGAGTTCTGTGTTAACTTGATGAAAAAATGAATCCATAATTGTATTTTATAAATAGACCCATCCTGTCTCCAATTATGCATGGTGTATTTAATTTCAGTTTTAAAGCATGGTTCTGATTTTTGCAGCATGTACGTTATATACTGCTGCCTTAGCAGTTGTGTGTTTACTAGTTGCGATGTAACAATAATAGCATTTGCAATGATATCAACCTTTTAAATATACATGTACTAGTATTTCATTAAGAGTTTTGCACGAAACTTTGACGGATTTTGTCTGATTTCATTCATTAAAGCTAAACACCACTTGTAAATAGGCGCTGTCCGCCATATTTCTCTTTCATCACCGCTACCCCTGCAACCCCTATATAAGCAGCAGACCTCTTAACAGTTTAAAGTACATGTATTTCGCTGTAGAGGTCTTACCTGTGGGAACGTACATCTTGCCTCGGAGAGTTACTCTGTCGCGATAAAATTATCAAATTTCACACACTTTTTCCAAGCCAGAAGAATACTAATTTCTAATGAACAGGTCAATGCAGAATATGCACTTAATAATTATTAAAATTATTATATTTCTTTGGCATCATTGTAACGGTATATGTGAGCATCATGAGTATATATATGGTATATAATAAATATGCTTACTGTTTTGTTATATTTTAAAGATATCCAACTTCAGGAAAGAGAGAAAAAATGGATAAAAAAATGTAAGTGCCGAGTTTTCATTGATTTTGTTTTGTTTCCATTCCATTTAATTCAATTTGTCATGATAAAAAGACATGATTGTAACAAAAAATTGGCAATTTCAATTGTTTGTGTCATTGACCATTTCTGTTGCAGTACATATTCAGTTGCCAGGCACGTAGCATCGTTTTTGAAAGTGGGGGGGCCAGACTCATCCAAAAATTCTTGACAAGCAAAAAAAAAAAAAAAGGAAAGTTTAAGTTTCCCAAAATCTTCAAAATCCTAATCCGGGGGGGGGGGGGGGGGGGGGGGGGGGCTGGCGTACTATATAACTTCAATTTCACTCCTCTTTTCATATTTTCATATCAATTTTTTACATACTTCCACAAAAGTGGGGGGGGGGGGGGCAACTCCATGATTATTCCATTTTTTATATGTGAATTTTAAAAAAATTGTTGCTGCGAGAGGGGGGGGGGGGGGGCAGGCCCCCCCTGATGCTACGTGCATGGTTGCTAGCTTAGTATTAGGATGTCTAGTGTTGTTGATTTTATCTACTGCTATATTTAGCTAAACAAATATATTTGATTCTATTTACAGACCTAATACATGTGGAACAGATTCCGAGGAGGAAAATTTGGGAACATCAGGTAAGTAAAACAAAATAAAATGATTTAGTAACCCTTAGAAGAACCTATATAAAAGTTGATCTTAAACATTTCAATATTGTGACTAAGTGTATAAGAATCAAAGTATGACAATATTTGAAAATTAATTACGCACATACATCGATTAAAAATTGATGATGATACATGGCATTACTCTTTTCAGCAGTGGATTTGTCCTTTATTAAAAAGCAGGTAATTATTCATCATTCAAATCCTAATTCCGGACAAGTTTATTGAATCAAGTGATTTATGATTATCTTATATCGTCAACTGCATATTTTTGCACTGAGAATATAATGATGTTTATAATTAATTTAATATGCATGTACTGTAGAATCATCTAAATCATTGAGGATTGTCGACATTTTATAATTCATTGAGATGTAATTTCATGGGTTTGTTTCTTTGCATAATAGATAAAGATATGTTTCATCGTACGCCTTTGAAATTTTATACACAGAATAAAGCTATTCTCGGGATTTTTTGTCATTATTTTAAATGAATTGTACTCATCAACCTTTGTAATACTCCAAGTAAATTGCGAAATTTGGTGCATATTCACATTTTAAGATGACCCCCACTTAAAACCTGGGCAGAAAAAATTATTCCTATTGAAGGAAATGTACCTGTATTTTTGAGATGTGGCATCTGAAAGGAACCAGATGGTAGATTTTCTTTTAATTTCACAAATAAACTAGAGCTGGTGTACTTTATTTATTCTTAAAATAACAAAGAATTTTGCTGTTATAGTTTTCATTTACACCCCCCCCCATTACCAAATTGGCACCTTAAATAGTTTTCGATCCTTTTTCAGATATCAAACATTGAGAAAGAATTGGTTGAGATAATGAATTGTGCCAACTTAGAATGGTATGTATATATTACTTCAGTCATTTGATTTTGTTATTTTAAGATACCTACGGTCGAATATATTTTAAACCTAACAGTATTCGTATAATTACCTCTTATTCTTATTTTCAGCATGGAAGCAAATCACAAGAGACATCATGAATTTCTTTGTGACCCTACATCCTTTTATGAAAGAGAAAGGCTTAATTTTGCTTTTGGTGCATCATATTTTACAGCCTCTGTAAGTATTCATTAACATTTTAATGTTTTTATGTCAAAATATTTAATAGAATCCTTTGTACATGTTGTATATGTCTCTTTGATTATGGTAATCTTATTAATATGTGACATTAACGGCACCAAAAGATTTCACATTATCTACATTCAGATGGAGTATAGCTCAAGTGAGCTATTCTGATCACTTTTTGTCCAGCGTTTGTCTGTCTGTCTGTCTTTCAACGTTTTACATTTTCAATGTCTTTAGAATTGACTACTAGGCTGTTAAATATCTAGTAAAATGCAATATAATTTTTAATCATGAATTTTAATAGCAAAATTTCATTATACATTTTTATAATGAATAGTTTTCATGTTCTTAATACATGTTAATTACTTTCAACCATCTCAAAACACATATTTTGGATTTATGTAAAGTGTTGTCTTTTGTAGGTTGTTGAAGAACTACAGATGACTCTTCGTGAGCACATGTCTAGCAGAAAAATGTTGCCTGGGTAAATAAAAAGTTCTTTCTTTAATCAACATAAACATGTAAATGTAATCATACTGATTAGTAAAACAGCCTGATATTCAATTATGGGTTATTATTCTCTCACTTCACGATGTCAACTGGCCCAAAATATACTTCCTTAATTAAGAGATACTTAATTTGTGGGTGTGATGTTATCATATCTGTCAATTTTTAAAGGTCAGTGTTATATCAGACTCTTGTTTAAAATCCAAACTCTATATTTTCTACATTTGGTATTACATTTGTATCTGCCATCAACTACATCCACGAAGTGTTTGAAGAATTAAGGGTGTGAAATGATTTTAATGTCGGAGGTTCCTGCCGAAGCAAATTTCTCTAATTATATATTTTTCATCCTAATACCCTGTACTAAAATAAGGCTCTTTGAAATACTGTATACAGAGTTATTTTTGCCCCATGTTATTTTTGCTCTTCTTCACTTGCACATGTTTTTGCCTTGTTTTGAATTCCCCCTCAAAAAGTAATGTTAAAAGAGAGATTATTAGAGCATGTTGAGACATAGTAATTCTTCCAGTATCAAAATTTCCTGCCTGCACGAAAATAAAACTAGGGTCAATATTTCTCTGTATACATGAGTAATCCCCATCTTAATTATGTATAATTCATTTTAAAGTAGAAGGCAGGTTTTTTTTCTAGAAATATCAGAACTTTAACTAATACTGTCTTTTTATTATTATTCCAGGTCCATATATAGCAGTTATTATACTTTTAAAGATCTAAAAAACAACATCCTGGAGGAGCTGTTAAAAGAGTATCGAATGTAAGTACATATGTATGAGCTATCAAAAGGTATTGGTAACTTGCCATAACTTACTTCTTGTTTTTCAAGAGCTCAATATTATAGGTTATCAGTTTGATTTTGACATATCTACGGTATTTTTACTTTTTATCTTAAAAGTTACACATTTTGTTTATAATTGTTTGCTCTATGGATTTTATTAATCATACAAATTGTTTTATTTCATTATTCATTCATTATTTACAGAATTGGCATGCACTATATGACCCATGTTTTGATGAAGGAGGCCATTGTTCTTTGTGTCTGTCTCAGAACAGGACTGCCATTAGAAGAGGCTGACAAAAGATGCAAAGAAACCGAGACATCAATGAGGAGGATGTTAAAGAAGAATAAATAAAGAGGACAGTCTGAATGGCCAAGTTGCATGCAATATCTCTTGAGAAATGATTTTTGAATAATGCTACTTATCTAAGCGAGTTGTATTTATAAGGACAAATTATAATAATTATTAATATTTGTTATTGCCATTAATCTTCAATGTACCTGCATATGTTTTATATCTTACAAGGGTATGTGCAGCCAATTTTCTACAGTAATACAATTAATTTGTTGAAAAAAGTTTGTATAGTGTATGTATATACATGTATGTATTGTTTGTTATGATTTTGCCCAGAGTAGTATATAATAATGTAAACATTTCTCATTAAATAGATAGGATATTTACTGATAAATCCACATTGAATGTTGATTTGCACCAAATTGTATGACTTATCTGATCCAGGGGCCCCTGGCAACCCCAGGTGACGATATATC
Organism: Magallana angulata; assembly: GCF_025612915.1. Taxonomy (NCBI): domain Eukaryota; kingdom Metazoa; phylum Mollusca; class Bivalvia; order Ostreida; family Ostreidae; genus Magallana; species Magallana angulata. Next base: position 47,936,150 of record NC_069120.1, read on the forward strand.
CAAGGGTTTCTGGGGAGATTTTACCTCACATGTTATATAATTTATTGAATACAAAAAAGTAATCATTTCCAAAATACATACCTTTTTAATGTTGATTTTATTATTGTTTTGTGTTTCTCCCTTCGAAATTTGAGATTGTATTAAGTTTATATGCAGTTCGTCAATTTTACTTGCAAAAAATAATGTAAAAACTTACTCCCTTGTTGTTTCAATCTTGTTTAAATAACAAAAACTAAGTATTTCATAAACATTAGGTCTTACTAAATTCACGGGCCTCATATCTTGTACTGTATAGGGTGTCGATGAGTTCACGGGCCTCATAGCTTGTACTATATAGAGTGTCGTTGAGTTCACGGGCCTCTTATCTAGTATTATATAGAGTGTCGATGAGTTCACGGGCCTCTTATCTAGTATTATATATAGTGTCGATGAGTTCACGGGCCTCATATCTAGTATTTTATGGAGTGTCGATGAGTTCACGGGCCTCTTATCTAGTATTATATAGAGTGTTACTGAGTTCACGGGCCTTTTATTTAGTACAATATAGAGTGTCGATGAGTTCACGGGCCTCATATCTTGTACTGTATAGGGTGTCGATGAGTTCACGGGCCTCATATCTTGTACTGTATAGGGTGTCGATGAGTTCACGGGCCTCATATCTAATATTTTATGGAGTGTCGATGAGTTCACGGGCCTCTTATCTAGTATTATATAGAGTGTTACTGAGTTCACGGGCCTCATATCTTGTACAATATAGAGTGTCGATGAGTTCACAGGCCTCATATGTAGTTTAATATAGTGTGTCGATGAGTTCACGGGCCTCATATCTTGTACTATATAGAGTGTTTCTGAGTTCACGGGCCTCATATCTTGTACAATATAGAGTGTCGATGAGTTCACGGGCCTCATATGTAGTTTAATATAGTGTGTCGATGAGTTCACGGGCCTTTTATTTAGTACAATATAGAGTGTCGATGAGTTCACGGGCCTCATATCTAGTATTTTATGGAGTGTTGATGAGTTCACGGGCCTCATATCTAGTATTATATGGAGTTTTACTGAGTTCACGGGCCTCTTATCTAGTATTATATAGAGTGTTACTGAGTTCACGGGCCTTTTATTTAGTACAATATAGAGTGTCGATGAGTTCACGGGCCTCATATCTTGTACTATATAGAGTGTCGATGAGTTCATGGGCCTCATATTTAGTATTTTATGGAGTGTCGATGAGTTCACGGGCCTCATATCTAGTATTTTATGGAGTGTCGATGAGTTCACGGGCCTCATATCTAGTATTTTATGGAGTGTCGATGAGTTCACGGGCCTCTTATCTAGTATTATATAGAGTGTTACTGAGTTCACAGGCCTTTTATTTAGTACAATATAGAGTGTCGATGAGTTCACGGGCCTCATATCTTGTACTGTATAGGGTGTCAATGAGTTCACGGGCCTCATATCTTGTACTGTATAGGGTGTCGATGAGTTCACGGGCCTCATATCTAATATTTTATGGAGTGTCGATGAGTTCACGGGCCTCTTATCTAGTATTATATAGAGTGTTACTGAGTTCACGGGCCTCATATCTTGTACAATATAGAGTGTCGATGAGTTCACAGGCCTCATATGTAGTTTAATATAGTGTGTCGATGAGTTCACGGGCCTCATATCTTGTACTATATAGAGTGTTACTGAGTTCACGGGCCTCATATCTTGTACAATATAGAGTGTCGATGAGTTCACGGGCCTCATATGTAGTTTAATATAGTGTGTCGATGAGTTCACGGGCCTCATATCTTGTACAATGTAGAGTGTCGATGAGTTCACGGGCCTCATATCTAGTACTATACAGAGTGTCACTGAGTTCACGGGCTTCATATCTAGTATTATATAAAGTGCTACTGAGTTCACGGGCCTCATATCTTGTACTGTATAGGGTGTCGATGAGTTCACGGGCCTCATATCTAATATTTTATGGAGTGTCGATGAGTTCATGGGCCTCTTATCTAGTATTATATAGAGTGTTACTGAGTTCACGGGCCTCATATCTTGTACAATATAGAGTGTCGATGAGTTCACAGGCCTCATATGTAGTTTAATATAGTGTGTCGATGAGTTCACGGGCCTCATATCTAGTATTATATATAGTGTCGATGAGTTCACGGGCCTCATATCTTGTACTATATAGAGTGTTACTGAGTTCACGGGCCTCATATCTTGTACAATATAGAGTGTCGATGAGTTCACGGGCCTCATATGTAGTTTAATATAGTGTGTCGATGAGTTCACGGGCCTTTTATTTAGTACAATATAGAGTGTCGATGAGTTCACAGGCCTCATATCTAGTATTTTATGGAGTGTTGATGAGTTCACGGGCCTCATATCTAGTATTATATGGAGTTTTACTGAGTTCACGGGCCTCTTATCTAGTATTATATAGAGTGTTACTGAGTTCACGGGCCTTTTATTTAGTACAATATAGAGTGTCGATGAGTTCACGGGCCTCATATCTTGTACTATATAGAGTGTCGATGAGTTCATGGGCCTCATATTTAGTATTTTATGGAGTGTCGATGAGTTCACGGGCCTCATATCTAGTATTTTATGGAGTGTCGATGAGTTCACGGGCCTCATATCTAGTATTTTATGGAGTGTCGATGAGTTCACGGGCCTCTTATCTAGTATTATATAGAGTGTTACTGAGTTCACAGGCCTTTTATTTAGTACAATATAGAGTGTCGATGAGTTCACGGGCCTCATATCTTGTACTGTATAGGGTGTCAATGAGTTCACGGGCCTCATATCTTGTACTGTATAGGGTGTCGATGAGTTCACAGGCCTCATATCTAATATTTTATGGAGTGTCGATGAGTTCACGGGCCTCTTATCTAGTATTATATAGAGTGTTACTGAGTTCACGGGCCTCATATCTTGTACAATATAGAGTGTCGATGAGTTCACAGGCCTCATATGTAGTTTAATATAGTGTGTCGATGAGTTCACGGGCCTCATATCTTGTACTATATAGAGTGTTACTGAGTTCACGGGCCTCATATCTTGTACAATATAGAGTGTCGATGAGTTCACGGGCCTCATATGTAGTTTAATATAGTGTGTCGATGAGTTCACGGGCCTCATATCTTGTACAATGTAGAGTGTCGATGAGTTCACGGGCCTCATATCTAGTACTATACAGAGTGTCACTGAGTTCACGGGCTTCATATCTAGTATTATATAAAGTGCTACTGAGTTCACGGGCCTCATATCTTGTACTGTATAGGGTGTCGATGAGTTCACGGGCCTCATATCTAATATTTTATGGAGTGTCGATGAGTTCATGGGCCTCTTATCTAGTATTATATAGAGTGTTACTGAGTTCACGGGCCTCATATCTTGTACAATATAGAGTGTCGATGAGTTCACAGGCCTCATATGTAGTTTAATATAGTGTGTCGATGAGTTCACGGGCCTCATATCTAGTATTATATATAGTGTCGATGAGTTCACGGGCCTCATATCTAGTATTTTATGGAGTGTCGATGAGTTCACGGGCCTCTTATCTAGTATTATATAGAGTGTTACTGAGTTCACGGGCCTTTTATTTAGTACAATATAGAGTGTCGATGAGTTCACGGGCCTCATATCTTGTACTGTATAGGGTGTCGATGAGTTCACGGGCCTCATATCTTGTACTGTATAGGGTGTCGATGAGTTCACGGGCCTCATATCTAGTATTTTATGGAGTGTTGATGAGTTCACGGGCCTCATATCTAGTATTATATGGAGTTTTACTGAGTTCACGGGCCTCTTATCTAGTATTATATAGAGTGTTACTGAGTTCACGGGCCTTTTATTTAGTACAATATAGAGTGTCGATGAGTTCACGGGCCTCATATCTTGTACTGTATAGGGTGTCGATGAGTTCACGGGCCTCATATCTTGTACTGTATAGGGTGTCGATGAGTTCACGGGCCTCATATCTAGTATTTTATGGAGTGTTGATGAGTTCACGGGCCTCATATCTAGTATTATATGGAGTTTTACTGAGTTCACGGGCCTCTTATCTAGTATTATATAGAGTGTTACTGAGTTCACGGGCCTTTTATTTAGTACAATATAGAGTGTCGATGAGTTCACGGGCCTCATATCTTGTACTATATAGAGTGTCGATGAGTTCACGGGCCTCATATCTAGTATTTTATGGAGTGTCGATGAGTTCACGGGCCTCATAGCTTGTACTAAATAGAGTGTCGATGAGTTCAAGGGCCTCTTATTTAGTACAATATAGAGTGTCGATGAGTTCACGGGCCTCATATGTAGTTTAATATAGTGTGTCGATGAGTTCACGGGCCTCATATCTTGTACTATATAGAGTGTTACTGAGTTCACGGGCCTCATATCTTGTACAATATAGAGTGTCGATGAGTTCACGGGCCTCATATGTAGTTTAATATAGTGTGTCGATGAGTTCACGGGCCTCATATCTTGTACAATGTAGAGTGTCGATGAGTTCACGGGCCTCATATCTAGTACTATACAGAGTGTCACTGAGTTCACGGGCTTCATATCTAGTATTATATAAAGTGCTACTGAGTTTACGGGCCTCATATCTAGTATTATATAGAGTGTTACTGAGTTCACGGGCCTTTTATTTAGTACAATATAGAGTGTCGATGAGTTCACGGGCCTCATATCTAGTATTTTATGGAGTGTCGATGAGTTCACGGGCCTCATAGCTTGTACTAAATAGAGTGTCGATGAGTTCAAGGGCCTCTTATTTAGTACAATATAGAGTGTCGATGAGTTCACGGGCCTCATATCTAGTATTATATAGTGTGGATGAGTTCACGGGTCTCATATCTTATACTATATAGAGTGTCGATGAGTTCACGGGCCTCATATTTAGTATTTTATGGAGTGTCGATGAGTTCACGGGCCTCATATCTAGTATTTTATGGAGTGTCGATGAGTTCACGGGCCTCATATCTAGTATTATATGGAGTGTTACTGAGTTCACGGGCCTCTTATCTAGTACTATATAGAGTGTTACTGAGTTCACGGGCCTTTTATTTAGTACATTATAGAGTGTCGATGAGTTCACGGGCCTCATATGTAGTATAATATAGTGTGTCGATGAGTTCACGGGCCTCATATCTAGTACTATACAGAGTGTCACTGAGTTCACGGGCTTCATATCTAGTATTATATAAAGTGCTACTGAGTTCACGGGCCTCATATCAAGTATTATATAGAGTGTTACTGAGTTCACGGGCCTTGTATCTAGTATAATTTAGAGTGTTACTGAGTTCACGGGCCTCTTATATTAAGTACTATATAGAGTGTCGATGAGTTCACGGGCCTTATATTTTGTATTATAGATTCACTTGATATTAGTACTTTTTACAGTGTTTAAGTCAAGGGCAAACTTATTTTTATAATTTCATTTATAATATAAGCAAGAAGCTACATAAAGCACATTACTTTTACGGAAAGAATGTTAGTTTACAACATACATAGAAGAAGTACACAAAAACGGCTTACGTATTCAAAACATGTGTTTACAATCGAGTTCACGGGCTTCCTGCTATTGAGGTCACGGGCTTATAGACTCTCCCGAATTAAATAAATCTTTGCACGCCTGCCTTGGACAACTGGAAATACCATTCTGCGTCATACGATAGAAAAACCAACACTGAGTATTTGCAACCCGGAAAACTTATTGGTGGTGGTTAAGGCAAAATCGAAATAAAATTAAAAAAAAAAAGAAAAGAAAAATACTGTAAAGGAATTTTTCCTGCTATGTGCTTTATCAAATAAGGTGATTTACCAACATACATCCGCTTATCAAACCTGTTGTTGTTTTTTTTCAAAAGGGGGGGGGGGGGGTCTAGCAAGTAGCAATAGATGAGTTTGAATTTACATGGGGTGTCCGGACCCATCTGGAGATCAGGCATGCAGCCCTCACCCCCTCCCTTCAGCTGACAAATTACAGATAGCAGGCACATAATTGCTTCTGAAATATGAAATAAAATTCTAAATGTACAATGAACTAGAGCAGAGCTCGTGGCAAAGCCACGAGTAGGTCTTCCGTTGTTGCTGCGAGTTGAAAATGTATGTGATATGGTGTCAATAAATTATAATGACTAAACTTTCAGTTCTGCTTTTGTTATAAAAATGTGTTGTGATTGAAAGCCTGTATATAAAACGTGTTTTGAAAAAGAAAGAAAGAAAATGTTTAAGGAAAACTATCTGTCGAACACAGTTTATGTAATCGTTTCAAAGATTTTTTTAAAAATGAGATGTTTAATGTGGAGTTAAATTTTCAGAGGGTAGCAAGCATTGTTACATGTACTCATGATTCATGTCAGGAATTGTGTTTTTGGGGAGTTGATTTTAATCATCTCTCCTATGCAGTTACTCTAGCAAACCGAAACTGAAACTGTGTTTGCACCTAAGCACAAATCATCGCCGCTGACAAGACTTCGTTCTTGAAAATAATCGATAAATTCGATGTTATATACGCTGAAGCATTTTTTAAAGGAAACTTATTTATAAATACCTTGGAAATAGTCAGATTTTTAATGGTACGAACAATTAGAAGTTTTTTGTAGTCGTGTGTATTCATATGTCAGAGTTCAATATATAGTTTCGTTCAACCATCGGCTGTCTCCTTACATCTCCGGCAAGTAGAGAGTCAGTCTATATTTAGAGGTCGCATCATCAAGCTATCACGTGACCTGGTATCTCTTACTTGTCGGAGATTAACGGAGACAGCCGAAGATCTGGTTGAACGAGACTAGAGTTCATTATTGGTTGGATCCATACAATTTTTGAAATATTTGGAATACCAAAACACAGTTTGATGAAATCAATTCTATTTCAAAATATAACACAACATGATTCATTAGAGGTTTTTTCTCGAAATTCTTGTCGGAAAAGTCAGAGAAATCATATTATAAAAATGTGCATAATTTAAATGCAGATTACAAACTACTTGCCAAGCAAACTAGCATATCGTTGATTTTAAAATAAATAATATTCGATAAAATCAACTCCCGTCAGTACATCAGTACTTTAATTTAAAAACCGAACCCGCCTACAAAACACGTAACCTTTTCTGTAAGATAACTTCTTTATTTAAAAATATTTCTAAATTTTTTAAAACTATGTGCAAGTTTAGAATTGTTGCGTGATGACAAAATTTACAGACCCTGAAACGTACTACTACACCAAAAACGTGCGACAAACGTTTCGTGTAGACCGTTTAGCGTTTCGTGTGATTGTGAAGCGTTTCGTGTAAACCGTTTACTGTTTCGGGCAAAGCGTGTAAATCATTTCGAGCAAAGCGTGCTAAAACCGCGTGAAACATTCATCAGATTTCATTTGGAACTCTCTGACAATTTAATTGTTTCAAAATGGCGCCCGTGTTTTACATTACTTTAAACTGTTTGTGATTGGCAAAACTCTTTTGTACATGTAGATATTTTAATGAAAAAAAATTCTACAAGAAATGATGAAGCTTTTAATAGGCATTTCCTCCAGAAAAGTTGTTACGTAGTGTTTTGACTGACTTTTGTCCATTCAGATTGTAGAAGACGGAGTTGAGACAATACTGGTCGTGACTTAATTTGAGAGAGAGAGAGAGAGAGAGAGAGAGAGAGAGAGAGAGTTAATTGGTTAATGGAGTAAATTATAGATGACGCAGATGAGTGAACTATCTATCAACAATAGTTATCGTATAAAGTGAAAAATCACGGTCTATAGTATGTCCCAAGTTATTGTTTCCATCAATTTTTGATGATTTTTACTAAAAATACACATACCTGTGAAAGAAACACAACTGAAATTGATGAAAGGGAATATATCAAGATATCTTTATTGAACAATTTTCACTCATAAAATTTCACAGGAACGAAAACAATTTTCTTACGGATATTTATAATGGGAAATGTTTACATCTTTTCTTCATTCGGAAGTAATCGGGATACCTCGCGCAATTTTTTAACGTTATCATCCGGGCTTATCAATGGCTGATGCAATGCAAAATCCCCTTAGACTTTCAATATTGGGATGTGTATTGAAACCTGAAGCGGTAGAGGGGGCGTTTCAACACATAATCTGGACATTTTTCATATACATGTAAGTGGATGAACGTAGTTTGAGCACTAAGGTATTTACTATTATTGAATCATATATTGAATATATCAAGCAAAAAGTGGTGGAAGAAAAAACTCGGGACATAGTATAGTATATCTTATAAATTTATGAAACTTTGAAGTGTTTTGAAATTCTTTAACCAGGGAACAACGATATCTAGATATACATCAGTAATAGGATAAGGTAATGTCAAACATCGAAGACTGTACGAATATTTAAGAAACTGTTTTTATTACAAGTGTTACCGTTAATAATCAAATCAAAGTTTGACGAATCTTTCTGGAATTAAACATAGGTTGTAAATTTACTTTGAATAAAAACTTTCTTCATGGTTACTCAGTGTGAAACATTCTTTACCTTAGACGTTTTACTTTTCCACTAAGCATCCGCCTTCGTTGCCTTTCCTTTACACTACATCTAAATTCATCATGTTCATAAGTGGTCATTCGTTCGCATTTCAAAATATTTAATGTCCGTATTCTCGGACTCCATGCTCGGAAATTTAGTTGGATATAAGCTACGTCATTCTTATCCATGTGCATGTTGTCGACGGCGCGCGGCCGAAGAATTTTTCACAATCGTTTTTAAAACGCTTTAAAGTTATACAATATAGGATATACATGTAATTTTTATATACAGACTTTAATTAATTTGTTTGCAAGTTTATAACTAATGATTATTCCTTTATCGGCACCACTTATAATCTCTCTCTCTTTTCTTTCTCTCATTCAAGTCACGAGCGACAATGTCTTAACTCCGCCCAGCTACGATCTGATTGGACAAAGGTCAGTCAAAACATTAGGTATAAACTTTTCTGGAGTAAACCCCTAAAAACGCTTCAATGTACTTCGCTGTAACTTAAACGATCATGTTTTTATAAGCATATATATTTTTTTATTTATTTACATCGATAACTCTTACTGAGACCATTTGACTGTGTACAAGCAGGACACATAACCTCGGACATCGGGTGTCTTCTGCACCTGGCTGAACCTGTCAATCAAACTCTGTGTATTTGTTTTCATTGGATTGTCAAGCGTCTCTTTTTTTTTGTCAATAGCCAATGGAAAATTAATGACTTCATACAATTTAAATTACAAAAAAATTTATTAATTATCTGAAAATTATTTAAACCACTGTTAACGGAAAACAAAGAGTCTTAGAAGTAATTAACACACAGGGATTTGCCTACAATGTACACAGTCATGCAATTACTAGTAATTATTATGGGAATCTTTACGCATGGTATTTAATTCGAACAGATTATAATAATCTATACACTGTACGCCGTTACACATGTACGAAGCGCCGGTAATATATACGAATATTGAGTCAAAAAATTAAATCATTTTTATTTCTTGTTCTTTTCAATACAATGTGAAATTACTTTCAGAAAAAAATTCCGAAATACTAATTACAACTTTCTTTTTTGTGTAATCATTTGATTTTTTTCTGAGGTACATGTATATATATGTACAGAACATACTTATTTACGAATGATACGACATAGGAAAAAATAATCGGTTGTTCGTAGAACATTTTTATCTTACGAATGTGACTAATTTAATTTTAAATATTTTTCAACATTATCAATGTAAATAATATCAGGTGTATTTACTGTTTGTGTTTTTACATCGTAATCTCTGAAACCAATAAAAATACTAATGTTAGCAGAAAAATCAAATCCCGCCGAATACTGAAAAACCGATTTCAGTTTGCAATCATACGGATTTTATCTTTGGTATTGACTATTGAGTTACGGTAACTTTTTTTCTGGATGATTTTATTATTTATTATTTTATGTAAAAGCACAATGTCAACTGTTACTCAATTATATAACAATTGATGACCTGGGGCTATATATGTTCAGAGCTGTGTGCGCTGAAGCGACACAAGATTCTCGGTCGCACGTGGCGATTGAATTTACACAGACTGACCGAATAAACAAACGGGTAGGAAAGTGAAACAAAATGTTACACATGAAAAGAAGCCACCAAAAATGATTTTCGATAGATCTTGACAATTAAAAAAATCCAGCGCGAACTCCTGTCAGCGGGACGGGAGGGGGGGGGGGCAGCAATGAGTTCGCTTCTACAAAGAAACGAACGACCACATAGAAAAACTACAGAAGGGATTAATATGTGACCGATAGAATCTAATCTAAAGTTGTTTAAAATTCATGTGAAAATTTTTTTAAAAAAAAATCAACGAATGCCTCAATTAAGGACATTTTTTTTTATCGTGCTAGCACCTACCGCAAACATGTTACATGGAACTTTGATTATAATTTGATTTTTAAACTACCTTGTACGCTATCTATAAATCAATGCTTAATCAACTGTACAAGTTTAATGAATTTATCTTTTCATCTTTCTTTTCATCCTAAACGAATATACTAGTTGAAAACATAATAAAATGTAGTTGTGTCCGTGCAAAATATGAAACATGAACGCGTGATAAGGTACATGTAGAAGAACACGAACCGACCGCGGATTACTTGTCCACTCGCGCCGGTTCTCCTCAGCCATGTGCGAGGGACGATCACCATTTAAAGCTTTACTATTTGTGTGTGTGTGTGTGTGTGGGGGGGGGGGGGGGTGATTTAAAACATTATTTGTACAGTGTTTAAAATATTTTACATTAACAAATTTAACTAACCATTAATTTATGTCTTACGATGTGTACGATTTGGAGTAATATCGCTCATTAATATTCATTTACACTCAAATGTTCAATTGAATAAATACAAGATGAGTTCCCGTTTTTACGGCTATATTAACTCAAACACGTTCATATGCATGTAAGTGTGCGTCGCGGTGTGAGAATCTTGTCTATTAAATAACCGCTTAATTACCGCTAGGTAGTGCAGCCGTGGCTGATCTCATCGGCCGTGGGCGAAGGATATATTACGTAAAGGTACATGTACAACGCACAGACAGGCACAGCTCAGAACCCAGGAAGATTTGAAAAGTTTGCAGTATAATGAACATACTCTATCAAATAGAAGTTATTTATTTTAAACTTAAAACCCATAATTGATCTGTGTCTATTATTGCTTTAGATTGAGAATGACATTGCCTTTATTAATTAACTGAACGATTTCTTAATTGACACCCAATCGTTTAATCCATAAGAAATTATGTGTAATCAAAACGAAACCAATTCTTGAGTTCGCGGCTAAATAAACTGATACATGTATATGAGAGACACAGCTCTCGTGTATTAGATAAACGCTGACCGCTAGGTAGTCCAGCCGCGAGCATGGTGACCGATATTCTCGGCCGCGGGCGAGGGAGAACTTACGTAATGGTACACATACACACAGCTCTGATTCAAGGTAGATTTTAAATGCATGGAGTTCATAAATAAAATGTAATGCATAGAGTTTTTTAATTCCATATTTTATGGTTTACTAGAAAAGAAAAAGAATGTTTTGTTTTCCAATTGCCGTTTTTAATGATTGTGCACTATAAGAACTTAGCAACAATGACTTAAACTCCTAAAAAAAAGGCATGTACTCCAACAACAAAAAAATATTCTAATAAATTATTGCCTCCTGTATAAACCAGCATACTTTCTGCGGCAACTTTATGCCAGTTGTACGCACAAAGACTTTCGTTTACTTGTCAAATGAAAACAGGTACATGTCAACATGTAAAGCTTTTTACACTCATACTACACAAATCACTTACAAAATAATATTGTTACGACCTTTATGAGATCCCAACAAACAACTTTTCCAGCGACAACCATATCAAAATCCTAACCGTTTTTGAGTTATAAAGCAAACACTTTTAGGGGCTATTGGCCCTTAATTTAAGGGTCCAGCCCTTTTTTATTGGTGTCAAATAAAAGCCCTTGGTATTCTGCACAACTTTTATTCTACATGTTTTAACAAATTATTTTTCGTTTAAAAGATATAAAGGAAAATATGTCTAAATTTTTGCAATTTTTTGAATCCTGTTTTTTGACCCCCTACCTTTTTCTAAATAAGGAAAGTAATCGAAAAACAAAAACCGATGTGCACCACTACAATGTCTCTGCTATTCAAATTCGTTGGATTCCCATTCCCTGCTATCATAGTCTCGGAGCCTTTGTCTGGAAACAAAAGGCCCTAAAAAAATTTAAAAGGGGAATAACTCTTTAACGAAAAGAAAATTCTAAATTTTATGAATTGCTTAAGATAGTGTTTTGTAAAGTACATTAGCCCTGCAAATTTGAGCAAAAACCGTTCAGAAATGAGCAAGATATGAAGCCTCAAAGTTCGCGTCTAGGAAACAAAAAAAAAAAAAGAAAAATAAGAAAAATCTTAACCCGCACAATAATAGAAAGGTCTTCCGTTTCCAACGGAAGACCTTAATAATTATGATTTAATTTATAACGCTGAATTTTTGGAGCTATAATTTTTTCAAAACAATGCAAACCCATGTTAATGCAACATATACATGCATGATTGTATTTATATAACATGTAACAGTTACATACGGTTTAAACAATAGAAATACAGCTAGCCTCCCACCTTCCCCCGCCCAAGCCCTCGTTCTCCACACCATGCACCGTACACAAAACTTTTTTTCAATATTCCCATTCAATATTTCAGAGCTTTAACGATACCGGTATTTTGAAAAAACAATACACGTTTTCTGTATCATTTTAAATAATTATTACACAGTTTAACTAATTATGATAAATGTACAAATAGGCATATTATTGATATGGTACCTTTTTAGTGTATACATACATGTACGTACTTGCATGTATATATCAAGGCTAACGTTATATATAGACATATATGAATTTCAAAGTTCAGGCACGTAGCATCCCCCCTCCCCCCACTTTTTACCGCAGCAACTAATTTTCTTTCAGAAAAGGTGTTTTACCAGCAGTCCTTACTTCTAGCAATCAAAGTCAAGTAGGTACATGTAAATTAAATGACTGAATCGATCCTAACTGATCATTTGCCCATGTTGGTACAATATATGCCATGTATTATAGCTTCGCACGATGACCCATATATAACTAATATTTTGCTTCTGACGGACATGTCACCTGTATGACATGCAAAATTAACAAATATATATGAACTAGACACATACATGTAGTTTCAGGTTTATAGACGAACCGTAAACTATACACGTATATAGTTCATAATTCGTTAAATAGTTTCATCTCTAAAACTATATTTAACGGTTGTAAACTATAGTTTACGAAATCAATGCAAATCTAAGTTTTCCTGTCTATAAATAAACGTTAACAATATATATTTTGCGGATGAATATAGATCCTCATCTGTAACTATAATTTACACACATATTCGTTGGCTATGATTAAGAGTTGTTGATTATAGTTCCAGATAAACTTTGTTTTGAAAACGCTAATGGTTGTTTTCAGTGTTAATATTAATTATTGTATTACATTTCTGAAACATAGACGATCGCGTTAACTATCATGACTGGTTAACATTATATAAATAGTGCCTGTTTGGGAGGGTAACAGTTGAAACTGACACCCCGAGAAAACCATTGTCAAGCGACGCAAAGCGGAGGTTGACAATATAGTTTCCTCTGGGTGTTAATTTCAACTGATACCCTCCCAAGCATGCACTGTTTGGGAGGGTAACAGTTGAAATTGACACCCCGAGAAAACCATTGTCAACCGACGCGAAGGGGAGGTTGACAATTGTTTTCAAGTGGTGTCAAATTCAACTGTTACCCTCCTGAACAGGCGCTATTTATTTTATTATACTGAATGTCTAAATTTTAGAGAAACATTTACTGCTTTTATATAGAATTGACGTGGATTCTACGACGAACCGTATGCGCATTATTTACGTGCATGTAACAATTCGTTGTGTTACCCGAGCCAAGTGTGTTGCTAGCTATCGCTGAGGGTAATAGAACGGATCATCAACTGCGTCTAAACCAATCAGATTTCGGTATTTAACATGAAAGGTATAGAAAATATGAAACATAGGTTATCGTCGTTAACTATGATAATAGATTAGTTTTCTGTCCGTAAACCATAGTTTACAACAGTTTATCGACAGATATACTTTCAAACTTTATTGATTAGCTGATTTTTTGTGAAATTTGCGTGCCACACATGTACACCTGTGCACTGATGAAAATGTGCATGGTATATACAGTAATTGTGTTATATTCTAAACAATTTGTCCCAATACCTTGTTTTGGAATTTTTGATAATTTAATATGCCTTTGTAATTAATACCTGTACTTACTAGTAATTGTATGACTGCTTGAAAATTATGAAGTACTTTTCAAGTACATGTACTTTTGATCATTAGGAAAAATGAACAATGAAAATTAGTTCACAAGAATATATCTTATCCAGGATGAATTTTAAAATGTGAAAAAAACTACGAATTAATTCTTTTTAATGAATTCTTTAGATCATTCCTGGCGAGCTGACAACTTTGCATGTAGATGTCCAGTAATTATACAGGTACATGTAACTTAATAAGGAGCAGCCGCAGACTCATAATCACGTCCTATCTATGCGCCTCCTTGCTCCTAATTGATAAGAGAACGAAATATACACAAACTGCATGGTTTTTTTTAATGCAATTGCTATTTTTTTTGTTTTAACAGAGGCAGATGAATATTTTATTCCATTCTCAAATCTATATTTGATCAAAGTTTGTACTGTTTTTGCTACACAATACCCCCGGTAGTCAAATTATGATGTGAACATTCTCCAATCAAAGTACTGAAGTACTGACGGAAGTTGATTTTATCGATTATTATTTATTCAAAATCAACGATATGTGATTTTGCATGGCAAGAAGTATATCAGTAATCGAAATATTTCTGAGAAATTGTATGGTTCCAGGCAAGATTGTACTCTTGTATTGTTCAACCAAACGCTCGGCTGTCTCCGTTTATCTCCGACAAGCAAGAGAGACTCTGTTTTGTCGGATATAAACGGAGACAGCCAAGCGTCTGGTTGAACGAGATTACATTGAACTCTAGCGTAGGAATACATACGACTCTAAAAAATATATAAACTGTTCGTACTATTTAAAATCTGTCTATTTCCAAAGTATATATAAATATGTTTTCTTGAAAAACAATGCTCCAGAATACATAGCATCGAATTTATCGATTATTTTCAAGAACTAAGTGTTGTCAGCGGTATTGATTTGTGCTTAGGTCCAAACACTGTTTCACTTTCACTTTGCCCGAGTAAGTGCATAGGAGAGTTGATTAAAATCAACTCCCAAAAAGTACAGCCATTTTATACCGTGTATGTGTAATATATGACTCCTAATTTGCTGTCGTTTTCATTATGAAACAATTTGAAAATAAGCAAAACACACTTTAGTCCTAAACATAATATTCCGTCGCATTGCGTTAAATCCTTGTTGGTTTGTGTGTGTGTGGTTTTTTTTGCAAGATATTTGGTGTACATGGATATGTAGGTCGACCCCCCCCCCCCCCCCGATGCTACGTGCATGTTCCTTTATCATTAACTGTAGGTTTACCCATAATTTTAAAGTAGTGCAGGTAGTTTCAGATTTCGATTCTCCGAGTATACGACTGCGCCTACCCTCGACGCGTTTTTGTACCTTTATATAAAATAAAATATTCTATCTTCTTTGGAGAGACTGGATGGTCAACAAATGGGCATCAAATCTACATTAAAAGCTTAAATATTTTCAGCCATAAACTGTCATTCAAAAAAGAAAAACTCAAAATATTTAAGCGACTTCTCTTTTATCTTTAAATAGAGCTATAACCTATTCCAATTTCTTGTTACAGTGTATGCTAAATTTTCAACCAGCACTTATATAAAAGTCATAAAAGCAAGAGACACGCAAAATCAACATTGATGCTTTATTTAAATGCCAAAAAAAAAAACAACCCAACAAATTTTCAGAGTGTTACACACAATATAAAAGTGGCAGGAATGTTACATTGACAGTTTGGAATTAATTCAAGTCTTATCACAACTTAAAAAAGCACAACCAATTCAGATAGTAACCTCTTTATTATAAGGTAGCTGTAATTGTGAATTTTTTTCTGTGAGAGAATTTAAGTGCTCTTGGGATTAGGACTACTAGTAAAGATTGTTTTGATCGAGGAAGAAATCTAACTTTTTAGTGATGTGCCCTGGTTCGTTTGGCCCCTGCAACCCTGTACAGTAAACAGTATAATTTTTAAAACCATTCGCCCTCCTTATGGTAGAGTGCACTGTATTGAAACTGTCATTCGATCAGAAAAGGAAAACTCAAAATATTTTAGCGTTTTTTACTTTATCTTTCTACATGTATAGAGCTCTTCTTCTAAAGATTGATAGTTAATATAGCCCAATCCCTCCAGCCCTGCTATACAAGTAGTTCAATCTACATGTAATAATATATTACCTATACCAATTTCTTACAGTAAATTTAAAGTTAAGAAATAATTTATATAACATGATTGTACAGTATGTACATTAGAACAAACCATTCATACAATGTAAATGTACCTTGGATTTAATTAGGAAGTGATCGATGTCACCTTAAAAAAATCATTTTCATACAATAAATTTATGTTAACAACCTAGAATTTTAATACTGTAGCTCTAATGTTAATTCAGCAAAAAATTTTAACATTTGTATTCATAAAAATGCCAGCATTCAACTTAAATTGTAACATGTAAGTAATAAATAAGACATATCAATAACATTAACCAGCAATGATTCATATTTAGCAAGTCTTTCCATAGATCATGAATATATGATAACCCTACTCTTTAACCCTTCCAAAAAAGTTTATGAATTAATTAAAATAGAAAAATCAAGGAAAAGTCATGAGGTCATGAAAGGCTTATAAACTTATATATACATATGTACAGTCAAACCTCGTTATCTCAAACTAAATAGGACTGGTTAAAACATCGAGATATCTGAGTATTTGAGATAACAACAGTAAAATACTTTAAGTATGAGTGGTTGGGACTTACAAATCACTTTGACATATCCATTGTATTCGAGATATCAGTGTTCGAGATACAGAAGTTCAGCTGTATATATATATATCCATAACATGATTTCCTTGAAATACATGTTTATGCATAAAAGAAAAAAAAAAAATTAAAAATGCATTTCAAGACAATCATGATCAGTAAGGAATAAATCTACTCTTTTTTAAACATTTCATAAATCATCAATAATAAGCCAATATATCACTGCCTTAAAAACTTAGTTGACACAATCAGCAAGCAACTAATTACATGCATATTTTAATGATATTCCACAACCTTCACTAAGAAACTCTTGAGATTTTGCACCTCACAACTACATAAACTAAAAGCAACTCTGAGATTGATTGATATCCCACAACCTCCCTTTGTAACAAGTCTATACTGTAACAATCCAATGTGTGTGAATGAAAAATGTAAACATGAGAAAAATGTTCAGTACATTGTACTAGCTATTACTGTCTTCACACATCAATTGCACTATGAAATGCCATTTTTACAACCCAGAAAACAATTCTTTAAGGTGGAATAACACACATAAAAATGTCACTTAATTAAAGTAAATTATTTGATTATGAAAGCTATATAATGATGAATAAAATGTAGATATGCCAAAAAAGCGAAAAATTTGCAGTTTGGAGTAAAAAATAAATATCTAAAAAATTCAAATCAGTACGTTTCAACAAAACACCTAGCTGCAGGATTTGAAATCAAGATGTACGGATCAAAAGTCCAACACTTTATCGATCTGACTACAGAATAGGTTCCATGTTGCTGTTGATAAAATCTTTTAAATAAAATGAAATGTCGTTTTTATCAAAGGTCAGCCATTTTGTGATGATGTGTTATTCCACCTAAATATACATTACTCTGCAACATAAAAATAAATTATTAATATGCTCGACAGATAAAAAACAAATCCAAAATTTACATTAATATGATTCAATCAACGTTAACAACCCTTATAGATTTATGTCAATCTGATTAAAATCAGATCCTCGATGCTTCCGTTTTAATGATATGTCGCTAAGAGGCGACATATCATTAAAACGGGAGCATCGAGGATCAGTGATTTTAATCAGATTGAGATTCATATATATGTAACTTCATATCTGTACAAGAAAATAATGTGAAAGCTCTAGTTGCAGTAATGAATAGTCACTAATTTTAATCATATAATTTTTTTAGTACATGTAATTCTCTCATGTTCCATGAAGAGCAAAGTTGTTGCTCAAGACTTTTGAAAAAATTCTGGTGGGTATTCATATATATTTATTTTATTAATTTTATTTTATTAATTATATCATTAAAATGTTTATATTCTTGACTGGAATATTTGAGTAGATAACTTTAATGGGACACATACATGCATGTAAGAGTGAATTATTTATTATGGAAAAAAAATTAATTTGGCCATTTCATTTATATTAATATATTAAGTAACATGATAAACCTTCATGTATTTTCATTATAACATGGGGAGTCAGCTGTCACAAATTATAATAGCTTAACGATAAAGTTTGTGATTCTCGTTCAACTCATTTACATATATAAACACTTCGTTACATGCTATTGAAATATGCATAATATGGTGAAGGAATGTATCTATAAATCAAAAAATAAATTCAACATACATATATTTGTATATGCAATTTAAATAGCTATAATAATTAGCACATTTTGGAATGTAAAATTTAAAGTTTATCATTGCACCATGTACATGTATATAAAAACTTTTTTTAAATAAAAAATATGGTTACAAATTATTCTGCAAAAGTCAGAGATACCCTCATACACAATTATAGTTAGACACTGATAATACATTTAGTGTAAGGTGTGAGTCCAAATGGCACCCCTTGGTCCCAGTGTGTTACTGTTTGACATTGGTTTACAAAATTATAATAATGTCAATGACAGCTGATATACAAACATGACACCATGTGTTTCATGCTTAAATGGATTTATAACACTTTATAGCTAGCCAACAGTCCTGTTGCAGAACACAAAACAGATGAGGATTCAAAAATGAAATTATAGGATACTTCTACATCTACTCTCTGTTTATACATGCTTAATGCAATAAAACATGGCAATCTAAAAAAAAAAAAAGGCACAAAAATTTATAGTAAAAACATTATAAATCTATTTTACATCCCATATTGCACCTTTGAGATCATGCAGTAACAAAAAGGGTTCTATACAAGCTTTATTTAGTCTCAAACTGAGCAATTTGTTTTCTCTGTCATCAAAGATATGCATGGTCATGCATAATAATTATACATTATTAACACATTTGAAGATTTCAATCAGATACAATTCTACTGAGAATGGGGGCTGAAATCAAGCACAATACATGTATCACAGCAGAATGCTATAGATAGGTTTATTTCTGGCCCCTGAAGTCTGGTTCCGCTGGTCAGCAGTCTCGTTGTTTCTGGGATTTCCACACCCTGGGGATGGAGCCCCTGTAGCAGAGGATCCAGATGTTTGTCCAGATTCCATTTCGGATGGAATTCTAGAATTATTTTGTACTCTGCTCTTTTGACTAGACACTGGTTTGGAGACAGGTGGTTGGTAATGAGTTTCAGAATGTTTTGCTTTAAGCCTCTCATTGTATGCAATTTGCTGAATATGGTCATTTTCAGTAGACGCTTCTTTGTCTGAATGAATGCTTTTACTATTGCACTTTATTCCAAGAAATTTCTTTAATTCTTCATCTGAGTCTTCATTAAAGGTTTGTCTAAATTGGTGGTTCTCCACATCACTATGTTTGTTGGGAAAAGATGCTTTCTTTTGGTTTTCCAAACCAGCAATACTATTGTCATTTGGAAATTCTGAAACTGATTTGGTTAGGTATGGCAATAGGGACAAGGGATGGGGATCTTTCCTCTTCACATCCAGTTTTGTTCTTTTCTTTTCCACTGGCTTTTTGACATTCATGTCATCAGAACTCCTATCCTCTCTCCTGACATTCTCTGAAAAAGAACTCTCCTCTTCCAGTGGTGCAGTCCTAGGAATAGGCGACAGACAAGGCGATATCGTTGGCAGTGTCAACTTTTCCAAAGCTTTCAGTTTAGGGGATGATTGAGCATATGGTTTTGTTTTTGAAAATGAAGAATAATGATCATCAGTTTGAGATGTCTTTACACTAAGTGGTGTCATGGAATCAAAATTGAAACCTTGATTTTTTTCATCTGAGTCCTTAGATGAGGATGGTGTTGCTCTTGTAACATCATCTGTATATGATCTTATGATAGGTTTCTTTCTTCGGAGAACAACTTGACTCAAGTCAATTGAAGGATGCTCTATCTTTTTCTCCACAGGTTTTACTATTTCTTGGCTTTCATTAAGTGGAGATTGTAAGGAACTCATTTCTACAGTAAAAATCCTGGGAGGTTTTGGTGGGGCAAAGCCTGCAGGCAAAGAAACCGTGGAGACTTTTGAGAGGCGACGTGGATCAATTTCATTGTTAAAAAATGGTGACGAAAAGCAAAAGTCATTTTTAATTTCAGATTCTCCATTGGATTTTCTTGCACTTTTCAATGAATTTTCTCTCTGCAGAGCTCTCTCTGCACTGTATTTTGTGTCATCATAGTGCTTTGGTTTCTTTTGGGTTATAATTTTGTCACTTTGTCTTGAAAATTCACAGTAAGATACACCTTGAGGATCCTGCTCACCCAAGAAAATATCCTGTCTGGCTGGATTAAGCAGAGATATCTGTGGAACAGGTACACTTCCCAGTGTGTGACTCCGTTCTCTTTTTATCATGTTTTGGGGTTCCTCAAAATATGACACAGGTCTTACATTTCCTGTGTTTGATCTCTCTTCTGAATGAAAAGTAGCTGATGAGTGCAAGTCAGAATTGAATGTTAGTGTATCACTGTGTCTGTCAAAGTTATCAAGATTTTGAATATCCTCATCAGTATTAGTTCTACTGATTGATTCAGGGTAATGCAATCTTTCTTCATTTGTCCCAGGATTTTCCTCATAAGGTGGAAGTTCATCATCATCCTCAATTGACAGTGGGTCACTTAATGTGTCTCTGATCGGTATAAAATTTGGGGAAACATTCTGAGGTCTACTGCTTTGGTTTTGGGGTGTTTCTTCCAACAGATCAAATTCTGACACAGAAGCTCTAGGGACAATTATTTCTGGAAAAGGAGGATGTTCTAAAGCTGTATCACCAGACTCCAGAGCTAACTTGTTTTGTACTTGGGCCAATAGTCCTTGTGTTTCCTGGTCATAACGAGATCCCTGCAGCTGCAAAGGAGGTCGTTGCCTGCGTCTTGAAGACCTTAATGATTCATTAGCATTTGAAAAAGATCTGTGACCCCTGACTGAGGAGTTTCGGCTATTATTTCTGCTAAAATTTTGAGCTTCAACAATGTTAGCACCTGCAACAGGCAAATTTCCATATCTTCTTCCTACAACTCGTTGTTCGGAATCTGTAAAAGTTTGATGGTGAATGCAAGCAGATGATGAGGGAGTGTTGTGGTCTTTAGCTTTTCTTTTAACTTTTTTCTTCTTTGGTTTCTTTCTGTTTGATCCTGAAACTAATGGTGCTTGACTAGAAGAGCTAGCTCTTTCTTTTCCCCTTTGAAATGGGCTGGAACCATACAATACAGTGTTCTGATTAACTTTTTCTTTTTTGCGCCCAATACATATGTGTCTGGTGCATATCATTGCTAGTATCAAAGCAAGGATAAACTGTAATCCAGCTGTTCCCACAAGAATAGCATGGATAATTTTAGTATGCCCTTCATTGATACCAGTATACAAGTTGACATTTGGATAAAATCCACTACGAAACTCCAGACCAGCTGCAGACATGACCCCCTGACCAATTGAGACTAAACAACAGAAGTAAGCAACAACTGTGAAGGACGTGACACTACACACACCCTTGCTGTATGCAGCTCCTGCTCCATATAGACCAGTGATGATAGCCATTCCTCCTCCCCACGCACCTGTGGCAATATAGCTTCCCCATATCACCTCAATAAAGCCAAACACAGTTGCTGCTATGCTACAGACACCAACAAAAATTAAGAATATTGAGATCCCAGTAATGGGATACTGTGGAAGGTTGAAAAGCAAATGGACTCTGAGAGACATAATTGACCAGTAAGACTCTCAATTTAAACAAGCAGAGGTGGAGACATAAATTCCAGCTGAAACTTTCATATCACTTTGTCAAGACATCTTGTTTGTTGTCCTCCATATTCCATATCAGTGAACACGATGAAGGCGTAATCTATGAAATATAATGTTTTGATTTTAGAAAAAGACGTAAAGAATGTTACAATTCACCAACTGATGCGATTGTATCTTAAATAATCACCTGTCGACGGTCTTTGTCATGTCTGCAAGGGCTGTAAGGTAGGTAAACATTTTTTCTTTTTAGTTGTAATATCTGATTTCCGATCCCGATGCATACTATTAATAATTTAACAGGGTGCTTCTAGAATTTGTACTATGTAGGCTGCTATCATTACTAGATCTAATTGATATATTGACACAACAAAAACACAAATTTGATACATTCAAAGTGAATCCTTCTTTGTTGTCTAAATAGTAGTTTGAACCCGATGTTAAAACAAGCAACATGGCTCTCACCGATCCAAACGATGTCTGCAAGATGGCCTACGATGGAAATTTACCGATGTTGCAAATGAAAATCAAAGAGGATAGAAGTCTTGCCACAAAAACTGATGAAGTATGTTTGTATGCTTATATTTTTTCGAATTTTTCGGACATCGTTTTTTAGACTTTCACCACAAGAGTTGTTTTCAAATGTGCATTGTCATGCATGTATCTATCAGCCCATAGCTATCATTAGTGCATGCAGTGTATTACTCAGTTATAGTGAAGAAAAGGAATATGCTTTCTGAAGAGAGAGAGAGAGAGAGAGAGAGAGAGAGAGAGAGAGAGAGAGAGAGAGAATATGAAACATGTTAAAGTACATGCACATGATGCAGGCATACCACCAATTCTTGCCAAAAACCATTTCTCGTTCATGCATTGTTAATACCGGTACAGTACATGTATGTCATTTATGTCATTTTATCAATCAACACTTTAAATTATATATTCATGTGAAAAAATGACGTAACAACTTATACCTGGGCGACAGGGATGTATTTACTAACTGCTACTGTCCCCCCTACATATGTCTCTGCTGGTACTAAATGAGAATTGGTTTCATGTCAGTATTAGACATTTGAGTGTCAATGAGATATACAATATAACACATGCTATCGAAAGCTTATTTAAGGTTAAGGAATTGATCATGAATTAGATTAATTATTTGTTTATTTGTCTATTGTAGACATGCAGAATGCCATTGCATTGGGCATCATCAACGGGGAAAGTTGATGTTGTTGATTATCTCCTCGGCATAAATGTCCCTGTGGATGCTCGAGATGAGGTATTTCACATAGATACATGTACATGTATATGATTTATAGATAGGGAGCTAGGGTTTAATAGAGTGGTAACTCTGGTAATATATGTACATGTATATTATCTTTTGATTTACTCTATTTACATGTAATTTCTATGCTGTGTTGCAGTCAAACTGGACACCTTTAATGATTGCTGCTTCAGCAGGACATGAGCAAGTTGTCTCCTTTCTCCTTGCTAAAGGGGCACAGGTGAATGCTGTCAACAACACAGGACAGTGCTCTCTTCATTATGCAGCCTCCAAAGACAGGTATCAGGTAAACATAAACATCCACGGTATATATACCTACCATTATGCAGGCAATCATTTGTGGTAAAATGCAGTTTGATAGTTGATACCTCTCCATGAATGTGTAAAGGCTTAGTCTCACCTCACTAAATAGCTCTACCTGACATTGACCGGTTAGCAAACTTTTCAATTTCTCTGTTTGCATGCATTTCTTGTCTTTTTCTTTTTTTTTGGCAAATACATTCAGACAGACCCAATGAAGTCTATTCTCTCCAACAGAAAGTGTTGATTGTATCAACAACTTGGAATTGACTTTACTTACTAAACTTAGGTGATTGTGTGCTAGTAAGGTGGCTCTGAGCTTGCATGCATTTTGTACAGAATTTACGACAGGCAGTTCTTTTCCTATGCTGGTCTGCTAGCTTCCATTCACATCAGTTTGATTCAAATAATGTCACAAATTGACAAATACCTGTGGTGAAAAGGATATGCTGGCCGGCTTTGATTTACTGATTTCCAACCATTAATCTACCAATTATAAACCTTTTTTTTTAAGTTTAAATGCGTTACTCATTTTGTTTAATGTATAGTCATTTGAAACTCAAAATCATGAAATGTTAAGTCAGAAAACTAATTTGTGTTGTTAAATACACGTAATTGAATTAGATGTTCATAAATGTAAAACACTATAATACAAAACAATTAATTTTGTGAAAGTATAATTTGTATTAAGTACTGGTATATGGTCTTTTACAGATTGCTGAAAAATTATTAGAACATGGTGCAGATGTGAATGTTTTTGACCAGTATGGACATATACCACTACACAGAGCAGCCTCGAAGGGGCTGGCCAAGATGGTGAAACTGCTTCTCCAGTATATTGTGGATGTAAATCACAGAGACGTGGAGGGAAACACACCACTGTATGTGTCTTTACTTTTTACAGTCTGTTTACATGTACATGTATTTGCAAAATCATGATATGTACACTTGACTTGCATTACAACAAAGGAAATAAAATGAACAGTTCATAAATGTTATAAAATAGAAAGTAGGGAAATAATGCATACATAGCTATAAAACCTCATTCCCAAATTTTTAACATAAAAGACCCTGGTATTGTAAAGATAAGAATGGCTTAATGCACTACTGTATACTAGGTTATTTTCGCCCTTTGTTATTTTTGCCCTTCTACACTTTCAATCGGTTTCGCTCAGTCTTAAATTCGCCCAGTTGCGGTTGTGTTAACAGAGATATTATTTGTAACTTAGAATTTTCCCACTCTTAAATTAGCCCTCTGAAAACGAGGGCGAAAGGGGCAAAAATTAAATGGGGGCAAATATTTCCCTGTATACATTATATCTTAATTTCAGACACTTAGCTTGTGAAGAAGAGAGGTTGGAAGTAGCCAGGCTTTTAATACAACATGGAGCAAAAGTAGAACTTCTCAATAAGGTACAGTACTTTTAAGTTAGAAGAAAGATTGAATACCAGCTGTTATTTTAAGTTAAATTGTAGATAACGAAATTGAAATAAGGTTACACAAATTAAAGTTACAGTTACACAAGTTTATTATGCAGAGTTTAACATATTTCAGTCACAAGAGTTAATATCCAGGGTTTAATTGATATCCTTCTGCTACATGAGTTTATATGCAGGGTTTAATGAAATAAAGCCATATCTAATATTGGATTATTAAATTGATTTCATTAAAAATAAGTGTATCTATAAATATTATGAATCCGTAAATCGGTGGTTCATCTTTTAACTTTTAATTTAATTGTAGGATGAGAAATCGCCACTAGATCTAGCACCGCCCAGTATGAAGAGGTCCCTACAGAATGCTGTATCGTGACATTCTTCCTTAATGTATAACATCATGTATAAACACTTTTCACAGTCACATCTGATTGACATTTAACTGGAGAAGACTGTTCATCAATTGCTAATAATGTGACAGTACTAAGCAGTGTCCTGTTCAAATTCCTATAAGACGATTCAAATGATTTCATTTTGTGTAATTTCTTATTTTCAAGTACCCAGCTGGAAACAAATGTTGGATAATATGTCCTTACTTTTTTTTTACTCATATCGTGAGTTTCATGTACAGTCATGTAAATAACAACTTGAATAAAAAAAAATCAGATATGAAATGAGCCAATGATCTTTATAATATGAAAAACATATTGAAAGAACATTGCATCTTTCAAACCATTATATTTAATCAAATGTCATGTATTAAAAATTAAAATATTCCAAATTAAAACTTCATTACTTCTGAAAATATATTGCAATTAATTGCTTGACAGTCATTGTTTCATTCATTTGGATGTAACAATTTTAATTGGGTACATTTGCAAAAATGGCAAAAAATTTAGCAATTCATTCATTATACATGTTTATGGGCTTGGTCACTGGTATAACATTTGACAATGCACACTATTTATATATGTATATCTATTTTGAAGTATTTTCAAACCCTTTCCACTAATTGAGACAAAACTTCTTCAGATGTTGCAGGCCAGTTTAAAACTCAAAGTACATATTTATGTGCAAAATTTATGCATTGCAATTTTAATCTAGGCAATGTACATGTTCATGCCATTAAATTAATAAATAATACAACAGAGACAAATAATCTTTACTTTTTGAACCTGAAGGAATAAAATATTTATGTTCCTATGGAACTATATTTCATTTCCTTATCGATTTGTTCTAATTCTGCAGATTGAAGACCTGTTTAACATGAATAACACATGCAAAAGCCACCAAGTTTGTAATAAAGAAAGACAAATCATGACTTAAAACTTTAAATAATCAATTTATTTTTTTCCCTATACATATTTACAGACATGTTAGAATAAAATATTTTGGACAAGGGCCTGCATAAGTAAACTGTAC
Organism: Magallana angulata; assembly: GCF_025612915.1. Classification (NCBI taxonomy): domain Eukaryota; kingdom Metazoa; phylum Mollusca; class Bivalvia; order Ostreida; family Ostreidae; genus Magallana; species Magallana angulata. The sequence goes on from NC_069120.1 coordinate 47,962,878, forward strand.
ATGTACATTTGTACATACATACACTATTTGTTAAAATCAAATCCCAGAATTTTATCATAAGGCGTTTACACATACAATGCACTAATATGTATAATATAGGAAATTGTGATCTCTGAAATAAGAATAAAATTTTACATGTGCTCATGCATCTTAAATACATTTCAATTGGCACTGTTAAATCAATACAAAACATAAAAAGAAGGAAAGACTATGAATATTCAGTATCTGATTTTAAGGCAACAAAACTGTTAAAAATAAAACTGTAAAAAGAAAAAAGGCAAATAAAGGGTACAGAGATGTACGGCACAGTTTGTATAAACTTGGTTGTTCGCATTTATCACAATGTCTTCTGTCACTGTTAACTTAGCATGTCAAAAGGAATGTAGCTCATTGACAAAGCAAAATGAAGATGAATAAATAAATCAAGAAATAGGCTGTTCAAGAACACTTCCATACAATAATGGCCATATTTCCTCCAAAAAACATATAAAGTAAGTTTTTCACTTCATGTGTAATTTCGAAACCATAGCCCTCTCCAACAACTGCATGCCAAGAAGCACCAAACTTTTTATCCATCGTTTCCTTTATCATACGAGCTGCATTCTGAAATTAGAAAAAAAAAAAATTCATCCTCTGAAGAATAGAAATTTTTTTCTCTTTATATCTTAGAAATATGTAATCACTTCCACACAGCTAAATGTTCTCTTATGGAAATTTAAATTATAGATTTACAAAATTTTTCTAACACGTTAGTACCTTACTCTAATTAATAAAAATTTGTCGCTGTTAACAGTTATGGTTGATGAGCTAACACAGTATAAAAGCTTCATAATTAAAATATAACATGCAGCTGTTATACATGTGATCAAATCTACATGTACTTCAATTTATATTGAGGCATAGCCTACTCAAATCATTTATTATATCCCAATAATCTACCAGTGTAATGAAAATGATATTGCATTCATACAGTAATTAATTAAAATACAGTACCGACCAGACCCAACCTAACACCAGAGTAAACCCCAACTAAACCCCGGGTTTACTTTTGGGGTTTACTCTGGGTTTACTTTTTGAAAATTTGGGTCCATTTGGGGTTTACTTTGGGTTTACATGGGAATTGTAATTGAGGTTAACTGTACGCACTGAAGTGTGGAATAGACCCGTATTTTATCTTACCATCCTAGCTACTGCCTGTAATTCCTGCCCCTTGTATATTCCGAATACACAGCTAGCGTCTGCTTTCAGAGGTATATTTCTGACAGGGTGTACTCTCTGTGTCCAATCTTGGTTTACTTTGGGTTTACTCTGGGTCCACTCTAGTAAACCCAGAGTAATTAAACCCAGACTATACCCAGAAAGTAAACCCAGGGTTTAGTTGTGGTTTACTTTCTGTTAGGTTGGGTCTGATCGGTACTGTATATCTATCAGGTTGCATCACAATTTTCAACATTTATATACTTTACCTCATTATTTGATGAAAACTTTTCACATGCTGTAACACACAACTCCATGGCTTCTGTTTTCATTTCATCATTCATGTCAGAGTGCTAAAAAATATTATATTTATATATATACCAGAACATGTATGTATATTAAATAAGTTGACCAATAAGCACTATTGCTGGCATAATACTGACATAGGTAAATTAAATCATAAACTTATAAGTAACTGTAATAAGCATACAATATCTAAATGCTTATTTGCTTTTGATTTAGAAACTAAAAAGAACCTAAACATATCAAAAGCATAACAACACCACAAGATCTGACAACTTGTAATGCAGTATTTCATTATGGCCCCATTTATGGGGGATCTATATTTCCTCTCAAAAGGTTTGAGATATCAAGTTCCTGATGCATATACAATCATCAGAGACAAAATGAGACATTCCATTGCAAACATGCATATTCATAATACCTCTGTGTATTTTTTTTATGCAAAACTATATGACAAATAAACCTGTTATCGGTTTTTCATTCTAGACAACCTAAACAATGATTTTTGGTAGTTGATTTTAAACAACTCTCCTATGCAGTTACCTAGACAAACCGAAAGTAAAACAGTGTTTGGACCTCAGCACAAATCACTGCTGCTGACAATTAAGACTTAGTTCTTGAAAATAATTGATAAATTCGATGTAGTGTATGCTAAAGCATTGTTTTTCAAGGAAACTTATTTATAAATACCTTGAAAATAGTCTGATTTTAAATGGTACGAACAATTTAAATATATTTTGTAGTCGTATGTATTCCTACGCCAGACTTCAATATAGTCTCGTTCAACTTGACGCTTGGCTGTCTCCGTAAAGCCTCGTCAGAGATTTACGGTGTCAGCCGAGCATTTGGTTGAACGAGACTAGAGTTCAATATTTCATGGATCCGTATAATTTTCGAGAAATGTTTCTGTTACTGATACATAGTTTGATTGAATTAATTTTATCTTTAAATATTATTTAACATGAGTCATATGGGGGTTTCTCAACATTCTTGTCGAAAAAGTCCAAAAATTCATATTATAAAAATGTGCGTAATTCAAATTAGAAACTACATGTACTTGTCATGCAAAATATAACATATAATTGATTTTAAAATAAATAAACATCGACAAAATCAACTCCCGTCAGTTCTTCAGTACTTTGATATTATTTTATATTTTTTTTTTGCTATTTAATTTTCCTTTGTTGCTCATTTAAATTTTGGCTCTACATTTCTTTTTCCCCTACTTGTCCATTCAGAAAAATGACTAAGACATATTTACTTGTCCGAACTTCAACCTCACTTGTCCTAAACAGTGTTGAATAAAGATCAAATATTGTTGACTTGAAAACTTCAGTACTGTTAGTATTATATTATATCAGTCCTTAAAATAAAGTCCATTAAATGATTGCTTTACATGTGTATATATGCTTGAAACAAAGGAAACATAATGAGTTTTTTCCTGCATGTATGCATTTTTGCCAAGAATTTCTTGGCAAAAATGGATGCATGCAGGAAAACACATTTCAAGAAAAATAACATCTTGGTAACAAACATAAAATTTGTTTTTCAGCTGTAACTTCATCTGCAAATGTTACAACTAATGAGCCCTGTATACGTACATGGCACAGCAACTATATACTGGCCACATTAGAATTCTCTTAATCTTCACCCCCTAAAAGTTTCTATTTTCGTTAAGAAATTGTCCATATTAAGAAAAAATAAAATTTTGCATCTCAAACAAATAAATTCTTATTGGCGTGATTATATCATGATGAGTACACTGGCCGGTTTTGACTGTCTTAGGCTAATTCTCCTACGTTATTACTTAGCAAGAAATAATGCCACAGAATAATCCTAACTATGAATTTGCTTACTATGTGAGAAAGCTGAGTTTGGTCATTAATGCTCTATGAAGAGCCTATCTATGCACCTCAAGAACAAGAAAAAGAAGCTTGATCAGGGCTTTTGCTTATTTTGACTATATCTTGCTTAATTAAAAACTACCGCCTCGCATTTACTGAATATCGGGACAAAATCTCTCTTATTAGCAACTTTTCAAATGTAAATATCTCTGGAAATAGTTATTGCATTGCCCTCACAGTAAGTTTGTTCATTAACAATTAACAACTCACAATTCCTTGAATGTCAGCAGGTTAAAGAGAAAATAACATCGAATGAGGTTGAAGACTCTTAGTCTTAAGCATATATTATAGGCTGTTATAAGTTTAACTGACAAACAATTAAAAACAATCAATCATTTTAATTAAATTAAAAACTATTGTGGGAAGTTTTGTTTGATGCAAACATAAATAAATCGTTAGCATTTCTAAAAATGCCAAGAATTTCAGTTCCATTATGCTTACTCTGATTAATGGATATGTGTGAACTCTCTTGGAGTCGGGTTCCTTTTTCTGTTCCTCTTGTTCTGCCATTTTCTTTCTTTCTTTGAGATTTTGGTTTTCAAAATACTTCTCGGCTTTCACAGACGGGACAGACAATCCGTTACCAAGTACCTGGCCGCATGCGCAGAAGTCAAAACACAACCTCCGGTTTTGTGGGCAAAATCGGTCAACACGGAACAGAGGATTCCGGATAGCATTAAGCCGCCTGTCTAAAAGTTTAAAAGGTTTATTTTTAAAAAAAATTAAAGTGCGTTTCATTTTGGACCAAATAATACCACTTTGAATTTAATTTTTTTCAAAGTGTGTGAATTTTAAAAGTGCTTTGTAGTACACAGCATGCTTCGATCTATCCTGTAATCAAGGTATATTATTGATCTCATTGTATATACATGACAGATTGTACAATGTGCATGTACATACAAGGTGTCCAAGAATATCTGATACCATTTGAAATTCTTATAAATAAAATAATATTTGGCCAAAACTTGTAAATTTTGACTCAAAATAAAAAGCTAGTAAAAAGTTTTAATTTTTCACAAAAAAGTTGGGGAGAAAAATGTGCTTTTATTTAACGTAAGATGTCACAAAGTTGCATCACATTTCTTTGGTTGAATTAAATTTCAGTGAAGATAAATCGGACGAGAGAGCAGGCATTTTCCGTTTTAAAATTGTATTATCAAACACAGACTCCAGATATGGTTGTAAAAATTATGCAAAAGAACACCCTGGGAAAAAGCGACTCAACAAGCAACAGATCTTTTAAAATGTGAGAAGATGGGATCTGTATAGTGACTGTCAGGAATAGCTTTAATTATCGACTTGACGTGGTGGACGTTGTTTGAAGCACTCTCATTTGTTGTGATTTTATAAATAAGGCCAAACTTGTCAAAAACTTACGAATTTTATTAAAATTTATACCATATACATTAATAAAAATGCATTTGATTTTTTAATAAATAAATGTAATTAAAAGTTATTCACGGAGTAAATGGTATCAGATATTGTGGGACACCATGGGATTAGTCTCGGGCTGTCTCTAGATTACGCATAGTGATACGTACTAACGAGCTGCTGAGCAAATTCATATTCAAACAAAGCAGATGTACTCAAAGTTAATGTTATCTTTTATTTAAGGAATAATGAATCATTTTATGAGTATTATGAGGTGATAATTTTGGTTGTGGCGTATTCAAATTGTGTCAATTATCCGTTATCCCTTCATCGTGCCTGTACCAAAGATTTCATCTACTGGATATTATCAAAGATGAAAGTTAAAATAAGGGAGTGCCAGTAAACCCAATAAATAATAAAAAAGAAGAAATAGCTAGTTCATACTGAATTCTTTTTATTGGCTGAATGGGCCATGGCCGTTTAAGTGAGGGAGCCGAGGCATCAATATATAGCCTTGTATGGCATCCCTAAAAATGCAAAAATGGTGAACCCTGAGAACAGATGTTCACAATTACATACTGTCAAGATAAGCACATATTAGTTATAACCAAGTCCAATGATACTACTGGTAAGCCTAAAAGCCGCATCCACACTTTGAGTCGTCTTAGACTTTTGTGAAGAAGATGCGAAAAAACGGCCATGACGATGGGATTGATGAAGACAGTACATTTACTCAGCAAGATCAAAAGCAACACAACCTGTAAATACAACAAATCTAACAGCAGAAAAGGTGTAACAAAATCACAATTATATGAAACATTTTACATTCAATAACCGAAAATGCTAGTTATAGAGGGTGGGTAAAATCTTCTGCTTTGATTGATGATGTAAATGCGTACTGTAATGACGTCAGCAATTCATGATGCCCGTACGAAAAATTCCACCCTGACTTAAGGCGGAATGTAGGCGAAATTTGAAAGGCGGATTCCGTCTTTCATTCCTCTGAATGTATAACTAATATCACAGATTCAGGGTGGAGTCCAGGTGGATTCCGGGCGGTATATGGCTCGAAATATTTAAATGAGATTAAGCGTATTCCGGGTAATAAAAATCCGCCTTAAAACAAAAAGGAATCCGCCTTAAAACAAAAAAGGAATCCGCCTTAATCTTAGGTGGAATCCACCTTATGATAAATTGAAATCCGCCTTAATATAAGGCGGAATATGCAAGATTCCGCCCTAAAATAAGGTGGAATCCACCTAAATATAAGGTGGAATCCGCCTTAGTATAAGGTGGAATCCGCCTTAATAAAAGGTTGCGTCCGAATCCGCTTTAGGGTAAAGATGAACACTTCTGATGATTTATGCTTTTGAATCCAATGACTAAGTCCTTTTAAATTAGCACCGGATGGGGTGGAATCATTGCCTTCATTTCATTTATAAATTAGTGGCCAGACTTACAACATAATTCCTGTGTATTTCCCTTTTTAAACACATCATAATACAGATATCACATCCAGAATATCTTTTTATTTTCCTAATGTTTGTCTTCTACTTAATATAATAAGTTAAACTTTTTGATTTACAGTCCACGTTTTCACTCTTGTGTACAGGTAGTTCCTTGAAAAGTTTCTAGAGTAGCTCAGATCTTCCTTGAATCTTTTCGGTAATTGCATTACTAAAAATACTTCTCTCACATATTCTGAAAAAATACATGTAATTTGATAAAGTATTACTTATAACCAAACACTCGATCAAATATAAATATATCAATATACATATATACCTTTTTGTTATTATCATGATTATAAAGAATACCTTTCAACAATGTGAACAAATAAAAAGAGATCCAATCCTTACCTTTCAAAACTTTGATTTTGGTAGGGTTCATGTAAATGGTATGGCTGACATTCTACTTTTTAGTCTCCCATGTCCATTGTCCTTCTGCTTTTGAGCTAGTTGTTATTTTTATCAGGCTGTTTCTCAATGCTCATACTAGGACAGCTTACATATAAGAAGGCAACTTGCCACCCTCCCAGTGACTTGTTGGTATTGTTGCTTTCCTTGTTTTTTAATTGTTTAGCATAATGTCAGTTGTTTTCAACAGCTTTCAAATCTAAAGGAATGAAGGGATTTCTATAGTTTATACATTGTGTGACATTTACGCACTGTCTAATATCTTTTAAATGAAGAATTTCTTAGTTTAAACTTATTTTTTCTTCACATACAATTAGCACAATTTTAGACTGTACTTTAGAACTATTATTGATAAAGTCATGATCATAATTAAAATTTATATTGACTTACTTTCGATATTAACATTAAGGTTCCTGTGTTCATGCCCTTAGTCCACATAACGCGCACACTTTGCTCAACTCCATCAGACTTGGTTTACATCAAATTGCTGTAAATAAGTTTCACTGTATTTCCCCCCAAAATAATCCTCATAACGGTTTACACATGTCTAAATTTTGTACCACAAAGATGATCAGGAAAGTTAGGCATGGCCGTTGTTGCCAAATTCAAAACTCACAAAGCGCGATCCTCTGAGGCCAGAAATATGATAAGGGGTAACGCTGATTTTATGTTTACAAGTGCTTGATGGCCATAGTAAAACAATTTTTAGCAGCAGCTTAAAAGTACAATAGATATGCTAGCGTGTTCATAACTCATTCCTGTCTTTATATTAATTAAACATTGCGGCTAAAATAGTATGTACATGTTTAAAATTGTGATAGAAAAAAAAGATTTTCCCTGTTGACGTCCCTCTGCAATACAGCAGCCTGTGTATTGAGGTCAAGATAAAATTAACCAGCCTGTGTGTAGAACATACATATATAACCTGTTTGATAGTGTCATCGGATTATCAATTTGAATTTAAGGTTACAAAATTAAACAATTTGAAGAAAAAATTAAAGTTTATTGAGTGAAAGCAACAGACAGTTTATAAGAATGAGCTATTTATAGAACAGAAAATGAACTGTTGTGCGCCTTTAACACGATTTGGCCAAAGTTTTAGCCGTAAATTTTATATTATAACCTGCGAAGAATTGTCAATTAGCTAGGTTAAGGCGGAATATTTAATGATGGTAAGGGGGAAACGGGCAGTGAGAAATAATACGTTTAACTTTGACAGAAAACGGCTATATGCTGAAAATACGGCTAAGGTTTGAGGCTAGGTCCGGTTATGAATAAGATGGAATCCGTCTTACATTCAAAGCGTTTTCCATGTACGCCTTTGATACTCCTAAGTACTGCTACATTTTAACCGGAATACGTCTAAGTTCACCCTGAGTCCAGCCGGAAAACGGCCAACATTTTCGTACGGGAGTTCTCACTAATTTTCGCGCAAAGTCATTAAAGCTCAAATTTTATAAATCAAAGAACTGATAGTACTGAAAAGCGCTAACCCAGCTTATGTATGTATATAACAGGTATATTTATATAACATTTTAGCTTCTGTATTCGCACTATATCCTTATCACTGCGTGGCACCCCCTGCAATGATGTTTGTAAGCCCCGTACATTAAATTCACAATAGCCCTTACGATTCACAATTGCTCGTGCAGTTATGTGCATAAACCGCTGAAACTGGTTCCCTAACTAATTTTGAATAATGTATACTTTTGCCCATGGGGGCAGTTATTCGATGCACCGGAAGAAGAAGTCTAACAACAATAAAGCGCTGAGCTATGGCTATGCGCTTTAAATAAATAATAAAAAAAGAAGAAATAGCTAGTTCATACTGAATTCTTTTTATTGGCTGAATGGGCCATGGCCGTTTAAGTGAGGGAGCCGAGGCATCAATATATAGCCTTGTATGGCATCCCTAAAAATGCAAAAATGGTGAACCCTGAGAACAGATGTTCACAATTACATACTGTCAAGATAAGCACATATTAGTTATAAACAAGTCCAATGATACTACTGGTAAGCCTAAAAGCCGCCACGAGACTAGGACAAATGCTATGGCATAGTTTGCGCCACCAGTAGTAAAAAATAAATAAATAAATAAGCGCCCCCATCTCCACAGAAAAATGATCTTAAGATAAAAATAAAAAGGTAATCAGCAAAAGGTTAACGAGTGATCAAATATTGATCCCTGTCAGATACATAACAGATGTGCATCATAGGCAAGATCATTGTCTGCCAATATCAAACTGACTGGGTATATAAGTGCAAATAAGTCAGGAGCAATAATATAATCAATGCAGCCACTACAAATTTGTGACTGAGACTATGATCCGTTAACTAGTCATAGCACAGCCATGGCCCAAACTCTCCCAATTTTGGTGACACTTTTTCAGTGGGTTTTGTAATGGAGGTCTGCAAACCTTGTTGGAGGCGATACAAGAAAAATTGGTTACCAAGTTCAGAGAGATGAACTCCGTCTGGGGCAAACAATTGCGGACAATCAATCTGAATTTCTGGATATCGAATATATATCCCCCCTGTGCGGATCAAGGCGGTTGCAACAAAACTGTTTAACCGTTTTCTGACCATATCCATTGCTTCTTGGTCAACACCGCCTCGCCAGTGCTGGCGGGGGAGTATCTGTGACCAAACCAAAACAGTGTCGGGCAACAGCTTGGCCAAACTGACCAAGGTGTTGTTGATTTTTAGTCTTAAATCAACAGACTTCTCACCTTTATCACCCGGTATGTTATTGCCCCCACAGTGCAATACGAGGAAATTGGGTGGGTCCTCTACTTTTAGTAAACACTTGATTTTCGGCATGACATTCCACCCTTACCCTGCCAGAAAATTGTTGCCCGATGCCTTTCTAGCTCGAGGTGAGTTTGAAATATTGAATGCCTTGTCTGACAAAAGGTTCTCTTAATAATGGACGAACCCACAACCCAAATTCTAGTATCTACAAATACAAAATTAATTGAACGAAAAATATATACACACATATTACGTATTCCACAATAGTATGTTAGTTTATGTCTAGATATGACATACAGCACCCTGTTGTGAAATAAATAAAAACAGGGCAGCGTGACAATAACAAACTAAATTGTATAACACCTTAAATGCACAATATAAATGCTAGCAAAATGCTTAACTTCTGATGTACCTATACATGCAACGAGATTTCCAACGCACATTGCCCGCAATATCCTTTTGACTCATTCCACTAGCCCATGCGTTGGAAGCTGCTCCAATGCGGAAAGAATGAGTCTTATACATTTTGGTGCCCAAGCATAGCATTCTAATAGCCTTGTTAAATTCCGATTCTGCTTGATATCTGGTCACTGGATAGCCAGACAAATGAATGAAAAAAGCTCCAGGGGAATTTGGTCTTAAAGTTGCATATTTATTTAGATGTTGGATAGGATAGGGCAGATTGGGCTAGAGGGCACTAAAGTGATTGTGGCACCCTTTCCCTCTTGATCAGTTTTGGAGTGTCTTAGGGTTATTATGACTGAATTGCTGGTTGAAAACCGAACATCACCTACTTGTATTGCATGACCTGGTTTTACTTTTGAATCCTGTACTAGCTCCCCTATTCTAAAATATCAAAAAAAATGCTGTGCAAAAAAGTGCACTGAATAAAATTGATTCATAGTTTGATAGGCAAACCTGAGGAAGAATAGAAATTAGACCTTAAAGGATGCTGATGGTTATGGGTTTGCGATTGTCAACTCATGTGTTCATACGACTAAATCCGACCAATACCTTTTGTAATATAAATGATTTTGTTGTATCCAGAAAACCCCGGATTCTGCAAAAATATGATATTCCTGCAATATATGCTTTGACTATGCTTGATGAGAATTGTTTAAATGAGAGATACGCTACAAAATGGATCAAGTCATTAAGGTTTGGTGGCCAAGTTTGATTACGTTCATAAGCATGGCAAAATAAATTAAACTGATGAACTGCTGTCATGTATAATTTCTTTGTGTTTTCAGACAAGGAACAACTTAGCAATTCTTGTGCTCGATATTGTAGATGAGTCTGAGGAATAAGTCTGGAACAGTCGATGGGAGCTGGTCGGCTTCTGGAAAGACATGTCTGAATCTGTTCCACTGCAGACGAGAGAGAGAATCAGCTTTAACGTTTTGAACTCCTATAATATGCTGCCTTTTAAATTGAATATTATGCACAAGTCCCTTCAGGACTAACAATCTTAAGAGAATCATGACTCTGGGTGATTTGGATGTTTTAGTACATTATATTTAAAATGGTAACAAGTGCTTTATTATTTGTGTTAAGAATTACTCTCTTTCCCACCAACTCCTTACCCCAAAGAGAGAATGTCATTGCTATGGGAACAAATTCTAAAAATGTGATGTCCCTAAATATGCATGCCCCTTTCCAGGATTCAGGCCATGTTAAAAAGGCCCAATGAGTTCCAAAAATAGCCCCACAACCTAGATTTTCAGAAACAGCACTGTCTGTGAATAAATCTAACTGAAAGTCACTGGCCCAGTCTACCTGCTTATAAGAATTTATACCATTAAATGACTCCAGGAACACAAGCCACATTTGTATATCTTGCTTCATTTCCAAAGAAACTCTACGTTTGTGATATAGGCTTGTTAAGCCCAGCTGTGGCATCATACAAGCGCCTTACGAATGCTCGGCCTGCTGGAATAGCTCTAATGCTGAAATTAAGTAAGCCAGTTAGTGATTGGATTTCACTAAGGGTCACCTTTTTACGGTAAAGAAAATAGTTAAGTTGATGACGTAATTGACCCAGTTTGTCTAAGGGAATACTAACCGTCTCTGCAACTGTATCGATTTCGAGTCCTAAAAACACTAATTTTGTTGTAGGACCCAAGGTTTTGTCATGGGCTAGAAATAAATAAAAACAGGGCAGCGTTTCTTCTGCTTTGACTGATGATGTAAATGCGTACTATAATGACGTCAGCAATTCATGATGTTCTCACTAATTTTCGCACGCAAAGTCATTAAAGCTGAAATTACGAAATTTTATAAAAAAGGAAAAATATTGTCCGTTCACTTTGATAAATGGATTTAACCTTAAATGGTGAAATCCTATTATATTGTATCGATAGTTTGTACATAAGTATATATTTTCTCTACACTGCACATAAATTCAGTTAAGGTCATTGTCAATAAAGCTTGAAGGACTTTATGATAGATTTGATCACACCCGACCGAAATTATCACTTCATAATTTTCAAAGAATGATTCCTTATTACCTATATTTATATAATTTTCAGCAATTGTACGATAAAATTAGTGAAGCACATGACTCAGTGGTCATGGGCGTTATAAGACCAGTAACCGAAAGGTCATTACCAGTAGAACAAAACCTGATTTTTTTTTTACTTATGGTGAAAGATTTCTGAATATTATTCAAACTAGACTTCGTCATACATGTACTTGTGTACTGAAATTAATAGTGATATATTTCGTTGTACATAATATTATCAATAGTTTACTGAGTTCGTGTGGTAGGCTCGAAGACACCACTATTTTTTTCACTTGTTTATTAACGTCACAATCAAATCCTTGTAATTGCTGTGGTGTAAGTTGTTTTTATATGTAGTGGATTTATCCCGGACTGAACCCCAGTGTTTTGATAGACATATATTTTATTTTTATCCGGTATTGAGCCTCATGTTTTCAGTTTGGCATTGGTCAGCATACATGTAACACCCCTGCGAATGTTATTGTCATTTAAATTTTAGACCACGTGATTTTATTTGACCCTTTCAGTGTCGCAGTAAAAATTATGCCTCGTGTTTATAGTCTATTTCATAGAATCTAGGTACTTGTAGTCAAATATAAAATCTAGAGGTTTATTGATTTTAAACTTTATTTTCACTTCTGGTTGAAAATACATGATGTGAAAATTTACATTTCTTTTATTGGTTGAAATACTTTTCGGCGCAAGGGAGATAATTTTCTGATGATCTTTTTCACGTACGAGTTAACAAATTTCGTAGATTTTAACTTTTAGAGTTTGTTTCTCTTTAACCAAAACACTTTAAATCAGAAAGTTCATGCAATTCTGAGTAAAACCTTTCAAATTTGGTCTGATTTCATTGAAAAATAAAGTTATGGCTGTTTAATTAACCTGTTTCTGTAAGGTTTTTAAGATATATAATGATTTCATTCAATCCAAAAAACATTTTTTCTTTAAAAATCAGTTACAACAAGAAACCTTTATCCCTATCTGATGTAAAAACATTGAAATATTAGCATTTAGTAACAACATATAAGAGAATTCAACTCATATGTATCACCTATCCCCCTGCAAATGGGAATAAGAAAAAACACATTATTACTCCTTGCAATCAATTTTTTTGTTTCTAAATGGTACTAACAGGTTTTAAAACTCTATTGAAACACAAAAGCAACCTATTTGGAGCACAAAACCTTCACTTTCATATTTTCAAAAGGGACAGGTACCTAGAAAATGGCAATCAGGCATCTTATACCCAAGGAGTAATTTCCCAAATATGCTGAACGGATGATGATAAAACCTAATTTCTCTGTTTATTCTTTGACCAATACCAAAAGATCTAGATTTATTTGTTATAAAGATTGAAATACATGTTTAACATACAAAGAAATACCAAATTTGAACATCATGACCGCACCCCCATAATGGGGTGGGAATACATGCAAATGACAAATGGTTAAAAAATGCACACAAATTAAATTTTTCTTGGTATTTTTTCAATAAAGAAGAAACCAAACATATGTGTTTTGTTTTAAATGGGAGAAATTTTATGTATGCATGAGATTTTATCGAAAGAAATATGAAATAAAGGCTATTTTTGGTTGTCGGTGAAGAAATATTGAGGGGGGGGGTGCTTTTTTGACAATCAGACATTTTAAAATTGTTTATAATGACTTAAAATGCAGATATTAACTATTCAGAATTACATGTAATTACATGTAAATTACATGTAGCACATGTAAAATATATATTTAGCCCTAAAATCAACTTTTTGTCTGTTTTAGCTTGAGAAATAACAATATTTTACAATTTCTTATCAAATCTAAGGGTTTAAAACTTCATAAAACTGCATGGCTGTCAATTAATTTCAAGAAAATTTCATGAAAATGGTACAATATTATTCAGTTAATCCAAATTCAACCCAGCATCTTATTTCAATAGGAATAATATGCCTATAAAGGGTTTTAATATAAGGACAAACCCAAAATACTAGAAAATTGCACTTTTTCTAAGGACCACCCCTGCTACATTTTGACCCCTAAATTATCTCATCACAGGGTTGAGCAATCATAAAAATTCAGCCAGTTTCCCATTTTACACACATTGAACATCTTTTCTGTTCCCATGTTGTTAAACTTAAAGCCTATTAAAAATTCGTGTAAGCCTTCTGTCTTACAGGATCCTATTGAGGGTCAGCTCAAGCTTATGGATGACAAGTCCAGTATTTCTTTCTCTTCGGTTTTATTAAGCGTGATCGTATAGTTACAATTACATCAGCTAATAGCAGCCCAAATCAGGAGTCTGCACAATCTCATTTCATATGGGTATATATAAGGTTTTACTTATGATGGACAGTTTTGACTAGTTCGGCCCATATACGACGATCATGAGTGAACATTTAGTGTTCAAAATTAAGATTAATATTTTATTTCTAAATAAAGTAACAAAACCGTCAAAACTGCCAATCAAAGAGTCTGGATGCAGGATGTGAGTCTCCGAGTCCTGGGTCTCGGAGTCCCCCACCTAGTATGAGGCATCACTTACTCACAATACGTTCATTCATACACGGCATAAAAGGTTACAAAGGTTAATATATAGAATACACAATACATGACTCAATATAGAGTACTAGAGCTATCGTTGCAGACACAGAATCGCCAAATATGTCACATGTTGTTAAACTCTCAATTTGGATATTATTATGCCCGTATTATGCACCTGGTTTCCTAACATCATTAAGGAATACTACGCATTGCTACAAGAGTCACAGAGTTCATTCTGTCAATTATCATTAACACCATTCAGTGCGCAGCATCTAGGTACACATAAATATCACAGTGACCATTATGTAATACTAGCAATTCAAGGTCATAGCATGGCTACCTGTTTACATACGTCCCCCAAACAAAAGAAATATCCCGAAGGGAGATTTCTCATGCCTAGCGCCCGGAATAGGAAAGCGTCCTTGATCTACCCTTGATCAGACGAACTTCTAGTGACATACCAGTCAGAACATCTATGTTAAGAGATAGTAACAAGTGACATGTTTCCACCTCCGGCTTGGAACATCATTCATTTACAAAAACAAATCTATAACCAGGATGTATACATGTTCATAAAATCATATAGCTTGATTATATTGCATTACAATCATGAAAACAATAATGAATAAAGTATGATAATAATGACCAAGATGAAATAACCATAGTTGAATATAATCGAAATTCATCATCAAAGTAATACTAAGTATGGTTAAGCTTGATGTCACATATATATACAAAGTCAGTGCATGCTTATAAGTTCACAAAAATATCTCTTCCTTCCTAGGGGCGAGGTTCGCGTCATAAGTTCGGAGTCCATCGGTTTCTTCCTGAATTTCTCCAGAGTGAATCAACAAATACAAGAAGATAACGCACATTTCTACTTTAACACATTTCACATTTTTTTAATTTTCGCTAAATTTCACCATCCTTTCATAAGGAATACACAACTTCTTCGCGGCTGTAGCTTAATTATTCATCCATCATCGGCACTCGTGGATAGAGGGTCGGCGCGGATGGCGAGGCGACTTCTCGCGGAGCGTCTCCTGCGTTCCTCTGTTGCGTAGACATCGCGGCCTTCTCTTCCAGGTATTTACGTGCCAGCTCTGGGTCCGGTCTATAGTATTTGGTCCATGGAGATTCTTCATTTTTCTCCTCCCTAGGTAATTGTTGTGCTAGTTTGGTCGAAATTGTCCCCGTGTTACTGGTCAATTTGCGAGTTTCGAGTCTTCCGCTCCGTCGGGGTTTCTCTTGGATCCTAGTGTTTTTCGGGATTGGTTCAAGTTCAATAATGCCGCTAGAGGTCCTTTTCTCTGGATTCTCACAACAAAATACAGTGTCTTTGGAAGAACCTTTCTTATCTCCGTCACTACCCCTTTTTTCGACAACCTGTCCAGCAACCACGACAACATATACCACCCCACTTTTTAATATTTTTCCGTTTCTTAATACAAAGTACTATCGTTATTGTTACTGCCAAAGTTAAAACCAGGGGCTTCCCACCAAAGAACATGGGTTGCAAATTAGTTACTGGCAATTTCGCCATAATTGATTAATAGGGACAACTTTATTATCTTTTGTCTTAAGACAATAAACCATGAAAACCCGAGGAACCTTGTCCCATACTCAAAATGTTGATCGCAAAATTTGATTGTTTTTACGAATTATCTTAAATCACTTACAAAAATTAGTCTTACAGTTTCTTTACTTAGTCGCTGTTTCATGTATTTCGAGTATATGTTAAGTCTCTTTAACTCCACATATACATACAAATAACCGAGGTGTTATGTCCGCGTTTGCTAGTCGGCGTATCTCAATACATGTTTTATGTCACAGGGGGTCATCCTGTCATACCTTTTTAAAAGCGTGCAATATATACAAAGCTAAGCTTATTCAAGATTATTTACATCTACATTAAAGCAACTTATTTATTCCAGTACTTTGGTTAATTGCTTCAAAATGGCCAAACAATCTTCAGCATACTTTTGTTTGCTATTTTTCTTACGGGGTTTAGGGATTGGTTTACGCGGTTTAGGGATTGGTTTGAAGCCTAGACCTACTTTAGGGACTATTTCATCTATTTCCATATTTTCATCTAAGGGTACATTAGGGTCATCTAAGGGTATTTCATAGTCTTGACCACCATTTTCATCACATTGTTTTGACTCATGGGTCTCATCCGATTCTGAATCTACGGTCTGATCATTCTCGTGTTTATACTGCTGATCATCCATGATCTTCTTAGCTCTTATACGTCTTTGAAGTTCTGCTAGGGGAATATCCTCTTCGTCTGAAGATCCTTCTCTTTCCCATTGTTTGGACTGTATAGCTCTTTCCAATGGTTCTGGTTGCATGTCTTCATTTTCTGACGACGATTCATCTTCTGGTGGCACCACATAGTTAGTTTTCCTTAGAGTTCTTCCACCTTCTTCAGTAGTTGATGACAGGGGCCAGTGCGAAATGTCTGCCAGTCTTAATTGTCGTGCGTGGCATTTGGTGGTTAATCCAGTCAATTGATCTCTCACCACGAAACTAACTGGTCCTTTCTGCTCTATGATTCGATAATATGGTAGCCACTTTTTATCTAACTTATTTTGTCTTCTGTTGTTCTTAAGGTAGACAGGGTCACCTACCTGAAAATTTTCATCTTTGCTTTTCTTATCGGCCTGAGCTTTCTGTTTCTTCTTGGCTTCCTTCATATTACGATGTACTAGCAGGAAAGCTTTATGTTGTTCTTGAAGGGCGATCTTGTGTTGATCTTCTCCCGCGTATCTCCTTCGAGGTTTCATCAACGTATCAAGAGGTAATACGACATCTCTGTTGTACATAAGGTAATATGGAGAAAACTTTGACGAATCGTTAGGATGGAAACGAATGGCTGCCAACGTCTGATTAAGATGAATATCCCATGTTTGAGCGTTGTCTGTTGTTTTCTTAGCCATCACGTCATGTAGAGTTCTATGAAATCGTTCTACTTTACCATTACCTTGAGGACTGTAATAAGATGTTTTGATATGGTTGATATTCAATTCTTTTAAAGTTTCTTCCACTTTCCTATTCACATTTTCTGTTCCGTTGTTTGTGAGGATTTGAAGAGGACAGCCATATCTTGGATATATTTCTTCTAAGATAAGATGTACTATGTTGTCAGCTGACTTATCAGGAACGGGAAAAGCTTCTGGCCAACCAGAGTAAATGTCAATAAAAGAAACAATGTACTTGTTTCCCGACAAGGATGTTGGATATGGTCCTGAGAGATCAAGTCCTACTTTAGCCATTGGAAAAGGTGGTATATCTGTCTCTTGCAGTGGAGGTTGATTTTTCTTATTGCTCCTCGTTTGGCATACTACACATCCTTCTATATAAGAGTATAACCTTTTGTACAAATTTGGTATGTAGTACTTTTGTCTGATTACGTCATATGTTTTGTCGACTCCCATATGTCCAAGTCCGTCATGATATTGCTGCACTACTAAAAGTTCTAACTCACGTGGTACATACAGGCGAAGTTTTGGGCTTTCTGAGTCTCCATCTGAAAGATAGTACATTAAACCATCAATTTCCAAAAACTTCTTTTCTTCGGTTGCCGTTGCTGTTCCTTTATTTAACCGATTCTTCAGTTTCTTGATCTGCTCATCGTGTTGTTGACTTTCTTTGATGTTGATTTCTTCTGGTAGATCAATAAAGTGTTTGACCAATTCGTCGTGTTGTTTAACTTCACATCTGGCTAATCTCTTAGGCGAAAAGGCATTGGAGTTAAGTACGTTCACTTCAAAGAAATTTTCCTTAACATCTGGTTCATCATGCTCTGATTGTTCTTCATCTTCACACTCGATGTTGACTGTCGGTAATCGGGATAAGAGATCTGCACAGCAGTTAAATCTTCCTTCTATGTACTCTACCTTACAGTTATATCCTGCAATACTTAATGCCCATAGTTGAATTTTCTTATTTTGCATTGGAGATTCTAAGATATACTTGAGCGGCTTATGGTCTGTTCTTATAGTAAACTGAGCACCGTGTAAATAATGGTCTAACTTCTGAAGGGCGTAATGGATTGCAAATGCCTCCTTTTCTATGGTTGACCACTTTTCTTGAGTTTTACTCAGCTTGTGGGATAAGTAATATATTGGCTTATCTTCTCCCTCATCTGTCTTTTGAGTAAGGCACGCTCCAATACAATTGTCGCTGGCATCGGTGTACAGGATGTAAGGCTTATTAGTATCTGGATATGCTAGTAAAGGCACTACCGTTAAACTTTCTTTAATAAAGTCAAACGCTTTTTGGCAACATGGCGTCCATTTGAACCTTGCATATTTTCTGGTTAAGTCAATCAATGGTTCCGCAATCTTAGAGAAGTTCGGTATAAATCTCCTGTAATAACTACACATACCTATAAAGCCACGAACTTCTCGGACTGTAGTGGGCGCTGGTAACTTTCTTATAGCTTCGACTTTCTTTGGATCAGGTGTAACGCCATGTTCATCAATGATGAAACCAAGATATTCTGTCTGTTCCTTGAAGAAACTACATATCTTTAGCTTCATTTTAAGTCCATGCTTCCTTAGGCGGTTGAAAACGTCTTGAATATGACTAAGATGATCTTCCGGTGTCTCTGAGAATATAAGAATGTCATCCAGGTATGCGATAGCAAACTCTTCTTGTCCTTGAAGAACTATGTTCATCAGCTCTTGAAAGACTGCCGGTGCATTACTCAACCCAAATGGCATCCGGTTGAATTGGAATAGTCCTTTGTGACATGCAAAGGCCGTTTTTTCTTTACTTGAATCTTCTAATTTCACTTGCCAATATCCACTCTTTAAGTCTAGTGCAGTGAAATATTTTGCCTTACCTAGTAAACATAGGATGTCATCAATCAACGGTAGCGGGAATGATACTGGTTTCACTATCTTATTCAAGCTTCTAAAGTCAACGCACATCCGGTCTGATCCGTCCTTTTTCTTCACCACTACTAAGGGAAATGACCAAGGCGATTGTGATCTCTCAATAATCTTTGCGTCCATCATTTCTAGTATGGCCTTGTCAATTATCTGTCTTTTATTTAAGGGTACACGGTAGGGTCTGTTCTTTATTGGGTGGTGATCTCCAGTTTCTATCTTCATTTTAACAGTATCAGTCACTCCAAGATCACTGTCTCTCTTTGCAAATAAATCATTGTTTTTACTCACAAGTCTTGTGATTGAGTGTTCAAATCTTTTAGGTACATCAATTTCTTCTTTTGTGTCTTGAGTAGTCTGTATTTCTGAGATTTCCTTCTGTTTTAATGCGGTAATTCGTCCTACTATGTAGCCTCTTGGAATTTTATAATTTTTGTTAGTTTGGTTAACGAAGATCATTGGAACTTTCTTATCTTTCCGAACTATACAAACGGCGTCTTTTAAATATAGTCCTGGGTCTTCCATAATGCAGTTATTATCTATGCTGTTCACTTCAACCAAGTCATTTTTTTCCAGAGGAAAATTGTTATTTATTTTTCCATAGAATACAGTCACCGTGTTTGGTCTCATAATAAGTTTCTTAGGAGTTCTTACAATAGTTGAGATGTGTAAATCTTCTTTAAGTTCCGCGTAAACTTTGCCATCAATACGCATGAGTCCAAGATCAAAGTATAAACGAACATTGTTTTTCTTGAGCCAATCACGGCCGAGAATCATGTTTCGGTTGAGTCCCTTTGTCACATAAAGTTTGTGGTCTAAAGTTAACCCTGAAATCTTAAAGGAAATATTTACATACCCTATCGCAATTAAAGAATTGCCATTTGCTGCTTGTAAAGATGGGATGTCATTATTAAACAACTTGGGGCGGGGAAATAGATTATCATACATTTTCTTACTAATTAGAGATACGGCTGCGCCTGTATCTACCAAAGCTCTAAATTTATTTTTACCTACTTTTAATAAACAGCTACTGGGGTTGTTAGTAAAATTAATTTCATATGTAGGTCTTTATTTAAAGTTCTTTCTTCGGGCTTCAACGAAGGAAGAACGTCTTAGTTTTCCTGTTTTTGTTTGTCAAAATAAGAGCGCGATTTGAAATTTTGAGACGATCCCCTTTTTACTTGGTCGCTAGATTTATATGTTCGGCCTTGACGATTTGATGGTCTGCCCCGATTTTGCTGCGCTCTTTGATACATATGCGAGCCCCAACAATCTGCACGCACATGACCTACTTTACCACAATTCCAACATTCCACAGGCGAACGGGGTTTCTGCTCTATATTATGGACGGGTTTGTTTTGACTGGGTCGTTTATTTATTTGAGGACGGGACCTGACTTGGGGTTTATTTTGAGTACAAAATCGAGCCCTATGACTCGTCTGTTTGCATTTAAAACACCTACTATTACGTGCATGGTCAATTTCCATTGGTTCTACATGCCTTGTTTCTACTGAGGTAAGATTATCTGCTCTATCCTTTAATAAGGGAAGAGTAGTATCAAAATTTGAAAGAGTCCGTCTGTTGTCATTACTCTGTACAATTTCTGTCATATTTGACCCTCTTATCGCTAGTCTCTGTCTCAGATTTTGTTCTCGCATTGCTATTTGAATTGCGGATTCTAAATCTTTAGGGTTTTTTCTCGCAAAATTTTCATTCTGAGATAGTCGAATGTCAACCCGTCACAAAAGATATCTACTAACTGTTGTTGTATCAAAGGATCTTTTAGTCTGTCATTACTGTAGGCGTCTTCCGCGATTTGCAATAGTCTCTCGGCGAACAACTGAACACTTTCATTTGAATTTTGTCGAGTCTTACGCATTACTGCTAACGCGTGTTGGGGATCTGTTATTTCTGCAAATCTATTTTTAAGGGATTCCTTAAGATCGTTCCAAGATGGGATTTCTTCAGACGCATTTGTTTCATCTAAATACCTTTTAATATAATCCCCAACTGAACCCTTACTCGTTATGTATGCAAGCATGGGGATCTCATGACCTTGCTTCCCAGACATAACACTGTACTTTTCAACTTCCTTTATCCACTGTTTAAATTTTTGAGCATCTCCCTCAAAAGGAGTTATCACAGAAGATAGGGGCACTGAGAGTGCGGCTGTTATAGCTTTAACTTGCCCAATAAAAAAATCTTTTTCATCATCCTGATCTGAGACTCGGTGTCGAGTTTCACGAGTTTCATACGGCCTAGCATCATGATATGTTTCAAAAGTATTTTGTTTAATCTGCTCTTTTTCTGGGGATTTTTGACCTGTTTCTTGCCCTTTATTTTCATTGTTCTGACCCAACCCCGCGAATTGTTTTTCTAATTGCTCCATTTGATTTTTAAATTCTTTTTTATCAAACCCATTACCTGTCGCCATATTGGTTGCTTAGACAAAGTTGTTTACTTCGAGATAGCTATAAGAGACATATAGAAATGGTTCTTACCTTACTCTGTATTGAACTTCGCTCAGTCCTGGTCACGGCACCAAGAAAGTTCATGTAAGCCTTCTGTCTTACAGGATCCTATTGAGGGTCAGCTCAAGCTTATGGATGACAAGTCCAGTATTTCTCTCTCTTCGGTTTTATTAAGCGTGATCGTATAGTTACAATTACATCAGCTAATAGCAGCCCAAATCAGGAGTCTGCACAATCTCATTTCATATGGGTATATATAAGGTTTTACTTATGATGGACAGTTTTGACTAGTTCGGCCCATATACGACGATCATGAGTGAACATTTAGTGTTCAAAATTAAGATTAATATTTTATTTCTAAATAAAGTAACAAAACCGTCAAAACTGCCAATCAAAGAGTCTGGATGCAGGATGTGAGTCTCCGAGTCCTGGGTCTCGGAGTCCCCCACCTAGTATGAGGCATCACTTACTCACAATACGTTCATTCATACACGGCATAAAAGGTTACAAAGGTTAATATATAGAATACACAATACATGACTCAATATAGAGTACTAGAGCTATCGTTGCAGACACAGAATCGCCAAATATGTCACATGTTGTTAAACTCTCAATTTGGATATTATTATGCCCGTATTATGCACCTGGTTTCCTAACATCATTTAGGAATACTACGCATTGCTACAAGAGTCACAGAGTTCATTCTGTCAATTATCATTAACACCATTCAGTGCGCAGCATCTAGGTACACATAAATATCACAGTGACCATTATGTAATACTAGCAATTCAAGGTCATAGCATGGCTACCTGTTTACATTCGACATTTTCTTGAAGGTGGCAGGGGATAGTTTTTTTGGTCGAGGAAATGTGAGGCAGATGGTCCCGACTCTTGAGAATTTTCAAACATTTCAGAATAAAACAAGCACAACTTACAAATAGCGCTATATAGAATAGCAAGGGATGGTCTCAAAATTTTCTGAAATGTTTTCCTTTTTTCACATTTTCACGGGTCCAGCACCACGCTCCAGTCCCGAGCAACTGCCATAAACTACCATAGGATTGGTAGCTTGATGTATACCAATGCAAATAATCACCAATTAATAGGGGGTCAATCACCTTCTTTTCGAGTGACATTTCGTGTTCTGAACCCACCTTACTTTTCAAGCACAAAACCAAAAGTGAAAATTTTGGCCACAGTTTCGCATTTTCATTTCATATCTGATGAAAAGTGCTACCAGCATTAAAGTGTCATATATCAATGAAATTGACATGAGCTCCTCTATCCACCAAATTAATGCAATAAATATTCTAGCAATTTATACACCTCAAATAACCAGCCAAACCTCAAGTTCTCCCTTTATTTCAAAACTATTCGAAACTATCCCCTGCCACCTAAATCTTAAAAAGTGAGAAAATACAAATTGCTCTGAATGAAATTCAGCCTTTGGTTTTCAGGTCCAGCTAGTTGAAAGTAACATTCTACAATATCTATTGAAATTATTTGTTTTTTAGCCTTGTTTATTCAAATATCTATACCCGAAAATGTAAAAAAAAAAATTGATGCGGTATGCCTAATTTGCAACTTAGATATATAGATAAATTTAGTGGTATAATTTTGATTTTATCTGTTTCCCTCGTTTCAAAAGAAATGGGTGTGTCTTGTGTAACAATTGACGTTCGATACAAAGTTTAGGATATTCCATTCAAACGAACATTTTTACCACTTCAATGCGCTTCATTGTAATATGGCGATCAAATGCTTTTATGAATTCATCTCAGCTTTAATATATTTAGTATGATCTATAAACTACAGGAACTGCTGCTTAAATTATAATTTGTCTTCGTTAATCTCATCGAAATAAACCCAAGCTGAGATTTACATTTCTGGCCTACATAGAGTATTGTAATGTCCCGAGATAGGAATAATTATGAATTTATCATTTTAACATTATTTGATTATTGGTCCTATTAATAAGGGGTTAAGTGGGAGGATTTTATGAATTTTACATCACTTTATACCTAATACGGTTTATCCAAGGTTTAATTCTCTTGAATATTTACCGTATCTGCTAAAATCTATTTTTAGCACAGGTGTACTTTTCTTTTTTCCCAGTTTGCATATTTATTCTTAACATAGTGAATTTAATAATATATGCAAGGAAACTATGCATGTTGATTGTACCTATGCATCTTTATTTTGTGCTATTCATTGTCTACTACACCTGTAAGGGTACTGGATTCCTGAAGCTGGGTAGATTGTTTACATCCCGCTGCCAGCTTTTCCTTGAGTGTATTGGGATAGCCACCGTTTCGTATTTTGATCTATTAAGATTATTTCGTAAGTAGTGATGTTATTAAGTTTATAAACTCCCTTAAAATTCATGTTTTCATAATTCATACTTAGTTTACTAGTATGGCGAGGTTAATATATAGGACATCGTCTGCTAGGCGATCCCTCGTTTCTATGTTGAATAAAGCAAAGGATTTACAAGTTATTGTTACTTACAGGTTACGAAAACTGATCCACCACAAATGGTTTAAGTTATTCCTATGTTTATTTTCATGTCGTATTCTCTTTTAAGGTTAACTTTGCGCGGTGTATGGTAGTTTTGTACGACACTGTTCGGCATAGCTCAGTGTGTGCGGTACCGTACATCGTTTTGATTGGTCAAGCGTCACCATACAGTTATTTTATTGGTTAATTGAGATCACATGATCAGATCCGAAGGTTATATATATGAGTGCTTTGCCATTATATGGCAGATAACTTGCGACGAGTTCACGAGCGCCAAATATTCAAATCAATAACCCAAGCCTCCCTATCAAGTGTTACCGACATCACCAGGTATAGGTGAGATTTGCGCACCACATAATTATCTCTCGACACACTGGACACCTAAATATATTATTCCGTAGTAAATTTATAGTATCCTGCCACGCCCCCTTTTTGCCCTTGAAAGTACAGTTGACGCCTAGACCAAAATTAATACAATACAATTAGTGCTTTGATTTGAATGTGTTTTGCCATGACTGTACTGTGCTGTAACCAATGATTTGATAAACCATTGTCATTTTACCAAGCCTTGTTCTTTAATCAAAGTATTGCAAGTACTTGGAAGCAGTGTTGATCCTGAAATAAAACTACATATATTTTGTAGCCCACATTTTTAGATGGCAATCCGTGGGGAGCGGTTACAGTATCTTGAACACGTGTTTAAATCATTCTATAGATTTTGTTGAGACAGCAGCACTTTTTAATTACTACCCCGCCCCAAATCTATATATAACTATTCAAACGCTGATCAATAACGATTTGTTAACAAATTTTAGATTTAATTATCTGACAAAGTACATACTGCAATATCAATAGTTATTGACAGTCTTTGATAATTTTAAAACTGCTTTAGATACAACACCATATCTGTACATGTAGAATAAATAATATTCTTATTACATAATTCATAAAAATATTTGTCCAAAAGTGTAAATAAAGGAGTTTAATTAAATCGGACAATTAAAACGAAATACATCGTGTCACAGTTTACACAGCCTTTCATTAAGAATTTGTTTGCATATATACATATGCGTCTTAAGATCAAAACTATTGATTAATATTTTAGTACTTTATAATGAATTGCGTGAATGCATGTATATTTAAACATGACTTCAACAAGATACGACGCTGGTTATCAACGAAAATTTTTAAATCATTTATGAAATGTTGAACATGTACAATTCAGGCAAAATGACCATGTGTAATAGTATCTCTTTTCTTTTTTATTTATTCACTACAAGAGTCGCACTAGGTGCTAGTATAACGGTAAACGAACTCTACCAGAGAAACAAAATGGTGGTTTCCAAGACGTTGGCGGAAATTCCCGCCATTGGAATCAACACGTGTGCAGCGGAGTGTATAGCATTCACCGACTGTCTGTCTATAAACTTCAACACAGAACAAATGGTGTGTGAATTGAACACAGAGGATGCCAATATTGTTGATGACACTCAACACAAATATATGTATGCGACCAAAAGCCAACTTCAAACCGCTTCAAAGGTAGGAAATATATACACTGAAATAAGTAATAAGTTAATGTAAACATTAAATGATGATCCGAGAATGTTAAATAGTGATGATCACAGTAAATATTAATATCAAAGTACTGAGAGTACTGAAAAACGGGGTCTTGAAAGTTTGAATTTGAAATTGTCCTGGATTTCCTCGAATAAACTTCCAAAATTTATGAGTTTGAATAAGTTGTTATACAATCTATGTTAATTCGGCTTTTTTGCATTTGTCTGATACTTTGTCTAAATTTTACTCAATCCCGGCCTTCATAATTGTTAAAAATTGACACAATGTAATATATTATGTAAAATAAGACCCCAAGGAAAAAATTTAAAAATTACTACTTACCGGGAATATCAAACAACTATATCAAAGTAGATAATTTTAATCATTAGATTTATTCAATTTTGTGATCCAAGAATCCACAAGTCGGACGGTATCCATAATAAAAGTTTTATGAAAACCCCGAAAACTTTAAAACTGCTGAATTAACAAACAAAGTGAACATTTGTATACCGATAACAAACAAAGGCACCTGACGTTAGAAATATTTTTTTTACAAAATGATTCCAAGAACTTTGACAATAAAAAGATTTGTCACGGTCGCCATTTTGATTTTTAAGACCGACTTATCTGACACGATTTTCTTCATTTGCGATTCATCAAAATTAATAGGTAAAAATAAATCCGTTTGCTACTTACTACTTTTTTGTGTAAACTCGTGCATCACCTACACGAATTACGATACAACCATTCCTTTCATTAAAAATCATACTCCGAAAGTCAGAGACATAAATAACAGAGATTGTTAACTCTGCCATTAGCGTGTAAATGTTACGGGACCAACCTTACTTTGAGAACTACAAGTGCAACAGCAATCTTGTATAAGTCATTAGATTTGAACCTGATTGAGAACATGAACCTGTAAATATTTTAAGCATGTTTTATTAATGAAATATTTACAAAAACTCTTTATTTATATAGTTTTTAAATTACTTTTTTAAAACTTTCACAAATTAATGGTAATGCATTACTATACTCATGTAATGGTAATGTAATGCATTACTTCAAGAAAATTAAGTAATGGAATGGTAATTTAATGCCCTAATTAATGAAGTAATGGTAATGTAATGCATTATTTTACAATGTAATTCACCCCAAGCCTGATTCCAACTAAGCTGGAAAACGATAAGAATGTATATATTATATGATGTATAAGTCTTCCAAAATGTATAACCTATTATAGATTTTGCTTACAATGCATTGCTTAAAATTTAAATTCAGTTTAATCAACTAAAGAGCCAACGAACGAAAAGGCAAATTCAGACTTGTTTTTATTTTCTTTGTACAAAATTCCTTTCGAGACGAACAGCAGTCATACCGCAAGTAGACTGGAAGCCAATGAAACACCTCGATTTTAACTTCGGCTTGGGCATGAAGTTTGGTAGTATTAAGGTGAAAGTTTGTCAAAATAAAATTCACAACTTTTCAAAAATGGCACATTGCGTTTGGGAACTTTATTTTCGATTCTACCATTAACCTCTTCTATTGATTAATGAGCTCGTACACCAACTGAATCGTCAACGGCGCTGTGCATTCATTTACGTAACTCATTCCACATTTGAACCCGAGCAAGACTATTTTGATCAATAAAACTATTTGTTTATTTTCTAAATAGAATTTTGTTTATACATAGAGGACTTAAAAGATTTAATGCGTGGTTTTTACAATACATATTTACTGAAATGCAGGAAAACTGTCTGCACTATTTTCTTACGCGTAGACTCAATTCATGTGTTCTACGTGTGCCTTCCGGTTTGAGACTTCGGCTGACAGTAAACCAATAGACGGGGTCAGGTGACCCCGTCTAAAAAACCACACACACACATCTTATTTGATCCCTATAAATGACTATATCCAATTTGACATCATTTTAAAGAGGAAGTCAAGAGCTCGTTTAATTCCATTTTTGGAGAGGCATTTGGAGAGGCAATCTAGATATATTTTATTTGTCAAAAATGGACAAAACTCCGAAATTTGTTCCTTATTTCCTTCATATTTCGGGATTACTTTTTCCATGATTTAACATAGAATCGTAAGAAATTGTTTAATTTTCTACATAATTCCTTCAAAGCCTAAAGTACGGGAAAAAGATTCTTCAAACCAATTATGACGTCATTAAGGTTCTAGCACCAAAAGAGGCACCCTGGAATCATTGACTAGATCTTGACTTTAAAGTGCAAGAGATTTTAAAAATTTATAATTTATTTTTTTCTTTTTCCTTGAAACCTCGGTATGTTAACATGCAAAAAAAGAAAACAAACAAATATGTAGAGTTTTAATACCTTATGCTGATTTTAACAACCCTCATTTAACCAAATGCAACATGGTTAGAAAACACACTCTTGTATGCCAATTACTTTTCAACTATATTCGTTAGTTATCCTTCTTTAATTAGACGAAATATTGATTACACTTACTAAGAATCGAAAAAGCGTCAATTCGCTGTGCACGTAATGCCAGAGTCACGGTTTACTTATAAGGTAATGTTAACGGATGTCCAACGAATGAAAAAAGACACCAAAACTCAACGCATCATAATCTAACAGTACGTGTCAAGAACACTGTGCCGGATAATTATGCCAGTGCAAAGGTGCATTCATTTTTGCACCCGTCTAAACTGCATGTATCGAAACATTCAAATATATGTACCATATGATTTACAAATGCTTAAGGAATATATAACCACCTTTGTTATTAATGTAGAAATGGATTCCTCTAGGAAAATCATTTTTTCTCATAGAAGAAACAATTTTTCTACAGAATATTTGGAAATATATGGAAGGAAAATAAATTAAGATAGGATTTGAACAAAAACTCCTCCAGGATTTTAAAATCCGATAGGTATAGGAAGACTACCCGTTTGAATCAAATTTCTGCAGGAATATGTTTCTCCTATAGGAAATTGACTGTGTTTGTGTACATTTGTATATACCGATTTTGAACCTCAACTATCAGTGAACTGGTCTTGAGTGAATAAAGAATTGAAATTGAAATTTAATTTTTAGGATTTTTAGAAAATCCTAGATGATTTTCAATATTTTCTGTAGAAAAGTTATTTACTCCAATGGGAATTAATGTTTTCCTATGAGATATTATTTTTAAAGGTAAATATACAAATGTATCTCACCTGTCAGATGAGGCACAACAAAAGTGGTTATATACTCTGTAGACAATGATCTACTAGTATCTGTTAGTGAATATGGATTTTTACGAAACTGTGTCTTAAGGCAAGCGGGTGCAAAAATGCCACCTTCGCAATGGCATAATTATCGGACACAGCGTTCTGAATGTTAATTCAAAAGTAAAACTTGATTGATTTCAAAACTTCAATTTTTTTT
Organism: Magallana angulata; assembly: GCF_025612915.1. NCBI lineage: Eukaryota > Metazoa > Mollusca > Bivalvia > Ostreida > Ostreidae > Magallana > Magallana angulata. The sequence continues at coordinate 47,992,198 of NC_069120.1, forward strand.
TAAATTTTTTTTTGGACATGTGTCAAGCAGAATTTTTTTTCCTGGTTAAATGCACTACGCTCAACATTTTCTGTCGGATAGTAAATTCTTCGCATGAAAACAAAGTAGAACGGATTAAAAATAAACATCTCACCAAGTCAAAGGTTTTTGATCCGCTCCTCTCCTCACAAACGTTTCTGAGGAGCGGAGTGGACCGAAAACTTTTGGCTATCGAGGAAGTAAAAAAAAAATCGACTCTGATGCCGGTAACATATGAGCCTTGACGTAAACTCATTAATTCGATAATTTTTCTTTACTTTCACAGGACTGTGTGAATTACTGCGATGTGACCTGTCCTTCCAACCACAAATGTGTTAATTATACAAAAGGAAAGGCTACCTGTATACATACCAGTAAGACGTTATTTTAAAAGGATGAATTATATCTTTAACCGGCATTACATGTAACTTTAAGTGCGATTAAAACTTTTTTTGTTGTTGATTTTTGGGAGTTGATTTTAATCAACTCTCCTATGCAGTTACTCTGGCAAACCGAAAGTGAAACAGTGTTTGGACCTAAGCACAAATCACCACCGCTGACAAGACTTAGTTCTTGAAAATAATTGAAAAATTCGATGTAATGTATCCTGAAGCATTATTTTTCAAAGAAACTTATCTATGAACACTTTAGAAATAGTCAGAATTTATATAATACGAACAAGTTAGATATTTTTGTAGTCTCATGTATTCCTACGCCAGAGTTTAATATAGTCTCGTTCAACCAAACGTTCGGCTGTCTTCGTAAATCTCCGACAAGCAAAGAGGCTCTCTTGCTTGTCGAAGATTAACGGAGACAGCCGAACGTCTGGCTGAACGAGACGGGAATTCGATATCAATAGTGCTTGGATCCATAAATCTTTTAGAATTGTTTCGATTACTAATACATAGTTTAAAATCTATCTTTAAATATAACACAATATGATTCATATGGGGTTTCTCGAAATTCTTGTCAGAAAAGTCTAAACATTCATATATAAAAAAAAACCGTAATTCAAATACAGACTAGAAACTAATTGCCATGCAAGATAAGTTGATTTTAAAATAAATGATAATCGATAAAATCAACTCCCGTCAGTACTTTGATTAAATTAACTACTCTGCCAGATTGTGGAGAACCACCAAACCTTGGAAACGGTAAAGTGAAAAACTTCTCAAGAGGGAGGTTGTTTGGTTCAGTAGCAGTCTACTCGTGTGACAACAATTACGGTAAATACGGCCCCACCACGTCAACCTGTTTAATGACTGGGGTGTGGACGGATGTTGGACAATGCCTACGTGAGTGCATTAAGACACGAACAAGAGGAAATGGTTTCAAAACTTGAAATGCTAAAAAATAAGAGAACTTCATACAATTTTTTACCGCTGTTGTTTTGTATTTTAGAATGTAGTCAGGCTCCGCCATTGCTGAATGCCATATCCACAAGTGGTATTAGCCAAGCTTATGGAACCGTCTTTACACACACTTGTAAATCTAATTTTGAGCCAGTTGGTAATATTTCTACCGAATGTAGGGTCGACGGAACGTGGTCTCCCATCACAGGGTTTTGTAAAGGTAAATCAGTATATAGGTTCTTTTTTCATATTAACAATTTCTTAAAACTAAAACCAGACAAGAAATTTCTTTGAAATATGCTAAGTTTTAAACGAATGAATAAATAAAGCTTTGCTCCATTCATACATGTGTATGTTATAATGCTTATAATTTATAATTTTATATAATTATGGGATCCGGGCACTTTACCTGTTCGGGCGTAACGCTCGGCTTCTATAACGCAGTTTGATCGACATACCTTAGTTACGATGGTCTTGCTTGTAGAATCATGCAAAGCGGGATTCATTGAAGAAGTTGACGGATCAGGAAGACCAATAGGCTTATGTTGGCAAATCTTTCCTGGCGGGGAATTGACGTATGCTGAAGCCACGGCCACCTGTCAGTCAAGATCACGGAATGGGCAGTTGCTGGTGCTTGACACGGCCTTGAAGAGACATAGGGTGCGATCGGCTCTGATGCAAATGTCGATGTCAGGTGAGTTAAAATGTATGGATATATTAATGTTAGATTTTAGAGAAAAAAGATACCCAATAAGAATACTTATTATTAATTTTATGGTGCACATATAAAGGTCTAACCTTTTTTTTTTAAATATAAAATATTGAATTATTATTTGAAGACTATTTCATATATCTAAATTTCAGAAGTCATATACATGTATTAAATGGCTTGAAAGTTTTTTAAACTAAGAATTCCTAATTCATGTATTAACCGATGAAATGAAACAAACATTTTACAATTTCTCACAATCAGAAATTAACCTTTACTTTAATTAACTTGTTTTTATCTAAGCCTTAACTAAATATTCTTTATATATATTTTTTTGTCCAATTGAAATCCTGTGCAATCTTACATTTCATTCTTTCTTTAATTAAATATAGGTAGATTTAAAGCTTGGGTGAATGGTCAATTCATTGGAACAGGTTACCACTATAGTACAGGCGGGCCGTGCGTCGGTAACTGGAAGTCGGGAGAGCCGCAACACTCCAAACCCGACAAGTGTTTATCTGTCTATTTAAATGAAGACTACCTCTGGAAAGAAATAGAATGTAAAGATCACCTCCCCTTCATCTGTGAGTCAAACATATATTGAGACAAACATAAGTAAAGAACCATCATCAAAACGAGAAGAACATTTCCAGAGACAGAATATAGATTTTTTTTTTTCAATTTTATTTTCCCAGACCTATAACTATAACATATAGTTCACCCTACTCTAATCTTAATGGTAGCTGTCAGGGATGGGGCCCTGACTAAGCTCCAACCTAATACTGAGAAGTAAAAGTTTTTCTACATCATTTCCCTGGATGAAACATTCAATGTATTTATAATAATAGCAATAGTACAAAAAGAAAGATAAGGGAAAAACCCAACATTTCAAAGATAAAATACATGGATAATTTCTTTATTAAATAATATTTTATAGCTTAACAAATCATATGTTATAAATTATGGCAGATCGAATGGTCATTTTTGCTTCCCTAATGAGAATAAAACTTAAGACACAGGTTTCATTGTAACATTTATTGTTTATCCTTGCTAATTGTAAACATTATAGAAAAATTAAATTAAAAATAAGCGAGGGCTTTAGTTAGCTACTGATTGTTTCGCACATAACGTGTTTATTAATTGCTCACTTTTATAGAAGAATATATTAGAAAATTAATCAGAATATTTATACAACATGTATAATATCATTTTGAAAAAGCAAAAATTGTTTAACAGTAATCCATTCAGAATGCACGTAAAACCATATAATAAGTCTACACAAGAGATCAACACTTTTAAACATAATTTCATAATCTTGTAACATCCGTATTCGAGTCTACTGTTGACTCTCCTTTTGACAGCGGTTTGTTGTGCGAGTCATTCTGGGCCATGCATTTGCAATCAATGACTCGTTTGTTTAAGAAAAAAGCTACAAATATTGCAATTCCTTGCATACTGTTGATTAAAAGGTGGGGGGGGGGGTTACATTGAAAAATATAGAGAAAAGACTTTGACATTTTCCCATCAAAAACAGAGTGGTAAAACAAGCTTAAACTTGTGTGGAGGCATCCTCCGGTAAAGACTGGGTAGATTAATGTTTGTTTAAATCGTGATTTTGGGGGAAGGATTAAGTCACGGGGGGGGGGGGGGGCAAATTTTTACAGAGGAATATAGAGAGAAAAAACAGTAAAAAATCTTCTAAAATCCATTTGCATAGAAAAGCTGTAACTTTCGTGAAAGCAACCTTAGGTAGTGTTGATTCAAAATCGTTAAAATCAAAACCTGAAGGAGTAGAGTGGGGCCACATTTGTTACAAAGGATTTTATCTAACAAAAACTGAAATGTTATAATATATAGTTTTACATACTAGTATATGCAAGCATTATAACAAATTGCTGATTCTTTAAAATTGCTTATACTTGGGTCCCTGAACGATTCTTTGGCCTTGCAAGGGGTTCAGCGTTCGAAGTAGGTTTATATCCCATATTTAAACAATTGTTTAATGTCTTGTTGCAAACTGAATGCTTAGCATGTGATATAACTTTAAAATTCTCCTGTTAAAAAGGGATCGGACTTGGTTACAAACATAAGAATATCCAAGGGGAAAATATGAATTTTTATTCATACAGGATCGTGTTATA